>NC_058099.1:39315000-40565000 GCF_020171115.1 Neogale vison
GCATCGGGCTCTCTGCAAGGCAGGGAGCCTGCTTCCTCATCTCTCTCTGCCTGCCTCTCTGTCTACTTGTGATCTCTCTGTCTCTGTCAAGTAAGTGGATAGAATCTTAAAAAAAAAAAAGGATTTGGGCTTGTAAACAGAATATCTTTGAGACAGGCATCTCTGAGACAGGTGGAATAAGGGGAAATTTACCCATCTCTAACTATAAAAATTCTGTTACTGCTTATTGCAGGAACCAAGTCTCTTATGCGTTAGCGATACCAAAGTACTGGTCATAGGTTTAGAAAGTATCAGATTTATTAGAGTTCTGCCGTTAACCAGTTTGCTCTAAAATTGGTTTTCTTAGTAACATGTTTTATCTTTGCAGATTTTGGAAACAGGCCTGAAAACGAGAATCTGATTATTCAGCAAAAAATCCTTATCTATAAAGAGACTTTCTTACCTTAGCCTCACTGAGGTCTATGTCCTGAAATTGTAAGGGTTCAGAAGACCAGAACACAAGGCCAGTGTTCAGGTCAAGAGAACAAGAGCCTTGGAATCAGACACACTTGAATAAAAATTGAAATTAATTTTACTTATTTATTAGATGTCCTATGATTTTCTTGCTCTCCCAAACTTCAGTGTTTTCATTTGTAAAATGGGGATAATAATAGAATCAAGTAATTATAAAATGTATCACATATGTGCCTCAAACACTCAGCACAGTTTACTACATACAGTGCATTTTTCAAAACTGTAGTTATTATTTTATTATTAGTCCTAATATACTCTTCTGATTATTCTTTCCAGAAGCAGTTATTATATGTCATAATTCTTTGATAATGTAAAATGAGATTGTAGGTGGCAAACAAGGATGGCAAGATACCTGGGAACGATGTCCGATGAAACCGAACGGAAGAATCTGGTAATAATGGACTTGAGGAGAGAGACTAGAGCCTGAAGGCTCTGTGCATGATTTCAGAATCCTGCTGTTTTGGAGAATAGGTGAAGAAACAGAGGAACTTACAAGTAGTCAGATTTTAGTGCCCTATAAAGGAATTCAACAGAATTTGTGATGTGGATGACCAGCAGATGATGCGCTCCATGTCAGTAATGTTCACATGCATGCTGGATGGTCTCGTGAGACTATTCCTGAACTGAGTAGATCTCAGAAATTGATTTTTAAGGGGCAACTGGGTGGCTCAGTCAAGTGTCTGACTTGATTTGGGCTCAGGTAGTGATCTCAGGGTGGTTAGACTGAGCCCCACATTGGGCTCCGCAAACAAATAATATACCATCTAGAAATAGTCATTACCATTTTAATTTATGCTATATATTTGTTATATATAGATATGTTATATATTTTGTAAATTATAAATAAAATCAGCCTGCACATATTTTATGACCTACTTTTAAGTCACTGAATATAATACAGACAATATTAAGGGAATTTAACATTACTCATATGAATCACTTTAATGCCATATGTTATAGAGATGCATTTAATCATGAAATGACTATTTGGTGTCTTCTATATACAGCCACCCTGCTAGAACTATGCAATCGGGGGCCCTGTTCTCGAAGAGCTAGATTCTGCTGCAGAAGACTGACTCTATACAATGAGTTGAGAAATTGTCTTTGTTACTAAGGAGATAAAAATTGAAACCAAAATGAGATATTGGTTCATACCCACTCAAGTGATTATAATCCAAAGACAATATCAAATGTGTAGGGAAATATTTTTAATTACCTCTTTTGTCATTAGTGGCGTCTTTCCTGCTCGGGTGTATGCTGGCTTCCCACCTTCCCTTTCTCCTACTCTTTTCATCATAACCTAATCTCAAACAACTGATATGTTACTCTTTGTTTAGTAACTTCTAAATATCTTGAGCAAAGAATTGGTCATGTCTGTATATGCATATATATTAAATGTTGCATATATGTATTGATGTGAATTAGATAACAGAAGTATATATGTATATATAGCTCTATATACATTAAATATAAATAACATATATACACATGTGTGTGTATATATATGTATATACACAGATACCCACACAGCAAGTGAGTTGTATATATATGTGTGTGTATATATATGTGTGTGTATATATATGTGTGTATATATATATATACAACTCACTTGCTGTGTGAGTATCTGTGTCTATGTGGTTGAAGTCAGGAATGAAAAGAGGTTTTTCTTAGACTTTTACTTTCCAGTCTAAAAGCTTAACTGTTCTTCTTTTATAGAAAATACTTCTTTTAATGTTGAACAAAAACTTTGTAATTTTATAAGTGGTCAAATAAAAGACAATAATATTCTGATGTGGACATATGTAATTTTATCTATCTTTACAATTTATCTATCTTTACAATTTTATCTATATTTTATCTTTATCTTTTATCTTTATAAATTATCTATCTTTACAATTTTAAAAATGTAAAGCCAGCAGAAAAAAATGAGTTAAAAAAATACATTTTAAAGTAAGAGAACCACTACCAGTACCTCATATGAACTCAGTAACAAGCAGAATGCTGTGCCCGCCACAGGACTCCTTCAAATTTGTCATCCACCTATAAGGTCACACAAAACTAGTTTTAAAAAATCTTGATCTGATATATGCTTATAAAGAAGAGATGGCAGTCCTGAGCAGTCACAGCAATAACTTAATTTACTTAGGAGAGAGAAATAAATGACAGGTAAGAGAAAATTTCTGTCAAGCCATGGAGACCTTGAGATGAAAGTGAAACTCTTTTTTTTTTGGTAACCAAAGGTCAGATCCTCAGTACTTTTAAGAAGCCCTCCTTGAGGGCCTCTTTTCATTCCTAGGTGTCAAAATGAAATTGGATGAATCTGGAATTTTCACTCAGTTTTAATGAAATCAGAATCTCAAATAGATGAGGCTAAGAGACCAAAAAATGTGAAACTGTAAAGAGTTAGGCTCAAATTATGGATTATTTAAAATCACAAGTCAAATATCTTTGTCTTTACTTTGATGACCTATTTTCAACATTAGAAAATTTCTACAATCCCTGATCTTTGAAAATATAATAGATTTGGTTGAGCTACTGCAAAATTATTACAGCATATTTATTCATTCCAAGCTTGTTATTAACTATTATGTGTCATTGTGTACCGTTTTGGGTCTTCATATTTTAGTGGAATGCAGTAATCATTCAAATTTCAAAAACAATTGTACATTGTGATCAATGTTATGAAGGCGAAATACAGGGCACTGTGGACAACAAAGTGGAAATAGCTGTGTTATTGATTTCAGGGAAATTATTTTTAAGAAAACGGACCTCAACATAAAAGAATAACCTAGCTGGAGTACAGGCAAGAGGGAAAGAGGAAAAAGAGAATGTATTAGGGGCCAGGCTGGTGCACACTTGTTGGCCATGAAAGGATTTTATTTTTTATTTAAATTTAACTTTTATCTAATAAATCATGCAGTTTTAATCAGTGCTTTGACTTTTTGACCATGTTTTAATAAAATCTTTGTGCATAAAAAATGAAGACAAATAGGGTAATAGTTTGAAGCTCAAGTTTGAATAATAGTTTGAAGCTCAAGCTTATATGATTTCCTTTTACAAAGGAAATGAAACTTTAAGCAAAATGAAAAATCTCTTTGTTAATTAGTCCTAATTTTACAAAAAGGTTTTGGCTGTAGAATATGTCCAGCTCTGCCTATTGTGTTTAAACCTCTAGAATTATTCTTCTAGGAATAGTAAGAGAAGATAAAATGAGAGGTGCAAAACCATCACTGAAAATAAACATTAAAGGGAGTAAGAGAGCAGAGCAGGAGAGCTCTGGGGGTTATGGTCCTGAGATAGTAATTATCCAGATCAAATAGACTCTTTTTTTTAATGTATTTATTTGACAGAGAGAAATCACAAGTAGACGGAGAGGCAGGCAGAGAGAGAGAGAGGGAAGCAGGCTCCCTGCTGAGCAGAGAGCCCGATGCGGGACTCGATCCCAGGACCCTGAGATCATGACCTGAGCCGAAGGCAGCGGCTTAACCCACTGAGCCACCCAGGCACCCCTAGACTCTTTTTTTTTTTAAGTTATTTGTATTTTATTATACTGTTACTAGAAGGGAAGGGGAAAAAAAAAGACTTCATGAACCTATGTTTCTTAACAGAAAGAGTGGGTGACTCTAAGTCCTACAGCCCCCACACAAGTGGGTCACACAGTGTAACTTTCAGGTTTTAAGCACTCAAGGGACATTTAAAAAGAGTCACAGGGTGCCGGGTAGATCAGTTGGTTAAGCATCTGACTCTTGGTTTTTGGCTCAGGTCAGAATCTCAGAGTGGTGAGGTCGGGCTCTGCGCTGAGCATGGAGCCTCCTTGATATTCTCTCTTTCCTCTCCTTCTGCTCCTCCCTGACGCTCTCATGAGCTCTCTCTCTCTCTAAAATAAAATAATAAAAATAAAAATATTTGGTCACATACTTGAACATAAAGGAAATCTCAACAAAACCAATGGGTTGGTATCATCAGAATACCACAAAATTTGAGAACTAAAAAGATATCCAAAATGTGCTATGTAAGTATTTAAAGAAATAAACATTTCTAAGTGATTCATAAGTCAAGGGAAATATCATAATGGGGAATTTAAATATTTTTGAACTGAATAACAAAAACACCATTGTAAATTATGAGATAGAAGCAATAGAAGTAGGGAAACTTTTGGCTTTCGATGTGTGTAAAAAAGCTTAATAAATCAGTGAGTGGGATTGCAATTTTAAGAAAGGAACAATAGAGCAAATAAAAGATACTGTAAAATACACATTCTTGAAAGCCTTCATCTGTGTCCTTGTGATACTGTAATTCACGTTTCTATCTTTTGAATTTCCATATCATATATTGCAATCATAGAGAGTTTGTTTACCCACTTCTAATTAACACCATCACTAAAACACTGTAAGTCTGTTATTAGGAAATGTTGTGATAGCAGACAAAATTGAAGTATCTTGGGCCTTTAACAAAATTGCTCACATTTGACCATATCTGTGCTTTGTCACTGTATTTTCCTTCTATTACATGCATAATATGAATGGCCAGGAAAAGAATAGCACGTTTACCAAACTTGGGGAACTTCTCATTTATGTTCCACCTTTTTTTCCTATTTTCCCCATAAATATTCTGCTCTACCACTAGATTCACTGCCAGTGGCAGGGATACATAGCCACAGATCAGCCACCGTCTTTCCAACAGTCCTGTTAAATTTTCAAATGCCATCTTGCAAGATTATAAAAACGGCACGGGGTATGTAGTTCCAGTTTTAAGAACATATATTAAGAAGTAAAAAAATAATCATTACCTTTTAATATTGCACCTTAATACCTATCATAAGTTTTTTGTTAGCCAACTGCCAGGTGCCAAGCTGTGGCTAATATGATTTTAATTAATCTGTCTTATATAGTAGTCCTATTTTATCCACAAAGAAATGGAGGTTAGGGAGTTTATTTTACATGTCAATCCAGTTATAAAGCCTTGGTTCTAACCTAGGTTTGCCTGCTTTTCTTGTGCTGTTCATCATATATTTAACTTTCAATTTGATAATTTCTTTGGATTTCACTGTATTTTCCACCAAATGTATGTCTTTAATTCCATGCCTTTTCTTTTTTTTTTAATAATTTTTTTTATTTTTTATATACATATATTTTTATCCCCAGGGGTACAGGTTTGTGTATCGCCAGGTTTACACACTTCACAGCACTCACCAAAGCACATACCCTCCCCAATGTCCATAACCCCACCCCCCTTTTCCCAACCCCCCTCCCCCCAGCAACCCTGTTTGTTTCGTGAGATTAGGAGTCCCTTATGGTTTGTCTCCCTCCCAATCCCATCTTGTCTCATTTATTCTTCTCCTACCCACTTAAGCCCCCATGTTGCATCACCTCTTCCTCATATCAGGGAGATCATATGATAGTTGTCTTTCTCTGCTTGACTTATTTCACTAAGCATGATACGCTCTAGTTCCATCCATGTTGTTGCAAATGGCAAGATTTCATTTCTTTTGATGGCTGCATAGTATTCCATTTTGTATATATACCACATCTTCTTGATCCATTCATCTGTTGATGGACATCTAGGTTCTTTCCATAGTTTGGCTATTGTGGACATTGCTGCTATAAACATTCGGGTGCACGTGCCCCTTCGGATCACTGTGTTTGTATCTTTAGGGTAAATACCTAGTAGTGCAGTTGCTGGGTCATAGGGCAGTTCTATTTTCAACATTTTGAGGAACCTCCATGCTGTTTTCCAGAGTGGTTGCACCAGCTTGCATTCCCACCAACAGTGTAGGAGGGTTTCCCTTTCTCCGCATCCTGGCCAGCATCTGTCATTTCCTGACTTGTTGATTTTAGCCATTCTGACTGGTGTGAGGTGATATCTCATTGTGGTTTTGATTTGTATTTCCCTGATTCCATGCCTTTTCTTATTCTCTTATTCACTTTCCTATTGACTGTTCTCTGTTTTTGTATATAGGCATGGGGAGGTTTCTTATACCCAACCAGCTCCCCTAGGCCTGATTTTCATTGTATGTTATGAAACAGTTGCTTCGATTCCTTGCACATCTCTAAGTAGACATGGTCATAGAGCTACTTATGCCATTAAAAAAATGTATCCGCAAAATGTATTTCATAGAGCGCTACTCCAGTGAAACGTTCCTTAAAAATGAGATATCAAATTCAAATAAGTTTAACAAATTCTTCTTATATTTATATTAGACATATAATAATATATTATATGTAATATATAATCATATATAATTATATATAGTATATATTATTTATACTATAAAATATATTTATATTAAATTCTTTTTTTTATACCTTTCTTAATGTCGTTTACTTCCTGTAAACGTTAGCAGATATCAGACAGTATAATATTCCATCTTAAATATTGATCGTAGAAAAATGTTTCTTATTTGGAAAAGAAGAAACGTTTCCTGGAATTCTGTCTCTGCTGTCTTTATTGGCACTCACTTGCAATATGCTCAGAGTTTATTGAGCTCACAGTTACTACATGGGCTGCCAAGTTCGGAAGTCGTTAGCTGAAAGACGTATACAAATGTTCTTATTTTTATGTTTATGATCATACTTATTTCCAATAATTGCCCTGACTTGTAAAGCTTCTAGATAACTTGGGAAGTTAAACATTTAGTGTTCATTAGATGTCTGTTCATTAACATCCTATTTGCTTAGTTAATACCAGAATTTTAGGTGTCACATATGATGTCCAAGTTGTTTTCCTAGGTTTTTTTCCATGCCAAAAAGTAAAAGGCACAGGGATGCCTGGGTGACTCCATCAGTTAAGCATCCGGTGTTTGGTTTCTGCTCAGGTCATAATCAAGTCCGGGAATCGAACTGCGAGTCATGCTATTCATTCAGCCGAGCCAGAAATCTACTAGTCTCCCTCTCACTCTGTCCCTCCTCCTGCTCATGTTCCATTTCTCTCTCTCTAAGATCTTTTAAAACAGTAAAGGCATAATAATATTTAGCTTTTTATAAGATACCCTGTGTGTGTTTTCCAAAGGGATAGAAAATGGAGTGTTATTTTTGAAATATGCACGATACAAGTTGCTATATAGAAAACATGAAAAATTACAAAATGAGCAAGAGGCAGTTATATCTTTCAAAAATATTTGGGGCACCTGGGTGGCTCAGTGGGTTGGGCCTCTGCCTTCGGCCCAGGTCACCATCTCAGAGTCCTGGGATGGAGCCTTGCATCAGGCTCTCTGCTCAGCAGGAAGCCTGCTTCCCTCTCTCTCTCTGCTGCTCTGCCTACTTGTGATCTCTCTCCCTCTGTCAAATAAATAAAAATCGTTAAGAATTTTTGATTTCTGTAAATCACTGACACGAGTAAATCTGTCCTGGGAATATTATCAGAATAATTATTACCTTTTTATTTTTCTTGTGACAGTAGGAAAAAATGACTCAAAAATCA
The DNA here is from genome assembly GCF_020171115.1 of Neogale vison. Classification (NCBI taxonomy): domain Eukaryota; kingdom Metazoa; phylum Chordata; class Mammalia; order Carnivora; family Mustelidae; genus Neogale; species Neogale vison. The sequence goes on from NC_058099.1 coordinate 39,322,933, forward strand.
ATAAACAACTAGACCAGCAATCTAGGTCTTGATTAATTCAGAAACTGTTTAGCTTGTTGCATAATTCTATTATGTAAACAGTTATTGCTTAAATATATGCAAACTCAAATCCAAGATTCCACCAAGAGAATTATTGATTTCCATGAAAAGAATATGTGCAGCAAAGCATAACCAAATAGATGTACTTCTGAGCAATTGATAGGTCATGACCCTTCTCTATGGGCAACTGTGCAAAGCATTCATATAAATTCTATTGAATTTGTGACCAGTCACCCACAAAAGATAATTATATATGTCTGAATGTGAAGTGACCAGATCATCCTATTAAACACAGCTTTGGAATAAACCATAACTACAGTGGGGTTTACCATACAGCAAGATGCATAAAAATACACAGGAGGGCTTTTTCACAGTGTTTGAGAGAGAAACACAAATAATTGAATCTAGCATGAGACTTAAATTTCCCCAGTCTACAGAAAGGCTCAAGACAAGATGTGGTTAGGCAGTCATGCTGTTTTAAGTACTTAATCTTTGGAAACAATAGTCAAAGAGAAATATACTTATTCTAAGAGAAAAGAAAAAACACAAAAATTTCTCTTGATGGGTTGAAGTGGTTCTATAAATGCTTTCAGCCAAATCCAAGGGAAATGTTCGCAAAGTTCTATAGGAGAGAAACACTGGAGACAGGGAGGCCATCTAAGATGCTGATAGACGCAGCGGCTTTTCCTACTATTCCTATAATGAAATTACTTTGTGCAATCTTTTCTTGATTTGTGCTGAATGCTCTGTTGTTAATTGTATACCATCCATAGGGTAAGAACAAAATGGTCAAGGATTGACTTGAGCTGGGGGAGTCCATCTCCATATACTTGGATTCAATCTTTATAATTCATACATTTATTCATGTATCCATATACATTCTATATATGTACACAATTTCCTAATATAATAGTAGTTAGACTGTCTGATATAGTATATACTAAGTAATTATTTCAAATAATAGCAAAGTTGTCTGATAGAAACGTATGTTTTTAAGTATTGCTTGACCACTCTTTATGAAAAAACTAAAACTGATCCTACATTATCTTTTAAAAATTAGTCAAGAACCTGTATAATTTTCTCACTACACTAGTAGCAGTTCTATTTATTGATCCCTCATTTCATTATCCACGCAGTATTTTTACCTTCTTTTCATATATTCAGTACAATTTTTTTTTGTTACTTGCACACAAGTAAGCATCTGGTGCTGAGATTGCCCTTAATCCACTCTCTGCCTAATAGGAGAAATGAAAATGTTCACGGATATTTATTTTACAGTAAGGTAAGTGACATGAAGAAGTAATACACATAGTGCTAATGGAACAAAATAGATGAACATCTGAAGAAGACAGGGTGATGTTTGCTAGGAAAAAACCTTGCATGGTTATCTTGTAGAATAGATATGAGATAGGTTTATGGGGAGATAAAATTAGCAAAAGGGTCCCAGGCAGCAGAGATAGCTTGGGGAAGAAAGAAAGATGCAGAATGACATGTTTGAGAACTTCCTAAGTACAGCCCTTGGGCCAAAGAATGGAGGGGAGGAGGACAACAGGAGAGCATGACTGGAAGGTCCATGGGCACCATGATAATCACAGGTTGACATCTGTGCAGTAGAAATACAGAGAGCATTTTGTTCGGCTTCACAATTTCCACTGTGAAATTCTTTGTCAAAGCTAATACACAGGATCAGTCCCCTTAACCAGGTGTGTGAGCTCGCATGTGATTCCTTGCAGCACCATCTACCCACATCCACATTTTCATGATGTAACGAATATGTAAAGAGCTGTGATGCACAAATAAGCCCCACTGGCTCATTCTACTTTGTAGTGATCACTGATTTTTCTGAGTTTTTTTTCTATAATGAACTTAGGGCTGAAAAATCAGAAGGCTGTGTCAGTAATTACAGCCAATCACCTAGCTGGAAACCTTGAGCCCAATTGTCTCCTTTTGGGCATTATATAAATATGAACAGATGGTTATCAAAGTTGTTTGTGCTGCAGTCTTATATTAAAATAACACATTGGAATCTAATATGTAAAACAGATAAAGCTCTGGAGGGTGATAAACTTTTGATGTCACCTCTGTATTGAATGCCTGCTGGGTACACTGTGTCACTTTCTCAGGACACGTAGAGCTTAGATACACACAGATGGAAAACCCTTCCAGCCAACTGCTTCCCACAACATTTCTTCACTTCCAATCTATTTCATCCATCCCCATACTCACTTCCTGTCTGGCAACCACCAGTTATCTACATTGAAGAGTCTGTCCTGGTTTTTGTGGTTTTTGGGTTTTGGCTTTTTTTTTTTTTTTTTTGCTTTTTTTTTTTTTTTTTTTTTTTTTTTTGCTTTTCTCTTTTACTCTTTTGTTTATTAAATTCCATCTATGAATGAAATCATATGGTATTATCTTTCTCGGATTGACTCTATTTCACTTAGCATTATACCCTCTAGACCCATCCATATTGTTCCACATGGCAAGATTTCATTCTTTTTTATGGCTGAATAATATTCCATTGACTATATATACACCAATTTTTCCTTTTCTATTTATCAGTCATTCATCTTAGGCTGCTTCCATAATTTGGCTATTGTAAATAATGCTGCAATAAACATAGAAATGCATGTATCTTTTCATTTTCTTTGGGTCATCCAATAGTGGAATTACTGGATCATATTGTAATTCTGTTTTTAATTCTTTGAGGAGCCTCCTTACTATTTTCCATAGTGGCTACACCATTCTGCACTCACACCAACAGTACACGAGGGCTCCTTTTTTTCTATATCCTTTCTAATATTTATTGTTTCTTAATTGTAGCTATTCTGACAGGTGTGAAGTGAGGTCTTCTCATGCTTTTGATTTGCATTTCCCTAATGTTGAGTGATGTTGAGCATCTTTTCCTGTCAGGAGACTGTTCTTTTATGTATTGTTGTGTAATAGAATGTTACTATAAATATAAATTGTTTATCCTTTTCTTGGTACTTTTGAGTTCTTTCCATTTTTTATCTGTATTATGTAAATATGTTTTGATAGATTTTTGTAACTAATTTTTCATTGGAGTGGTATCTGAGTCATGGGGATATGCATGTTTAGTTTTAGTAGATATTGCTAAGATTTTTTTTCCAAATTTGATCAAATTAATAATCTAATCAATAGTATATGATGGTTCTAGTAGCACTATTTTCTCATCTAAATATCCTATAGTCAGTTTCTTTTTTTTTTTTAAGATTTTTATTTATTTATTTGACAGACAGATCACAAGTGGACAGAAAGGCAGGCAGAGAGAGAGACAGAGAGAGGAGGAAGCAGGCTCCCCACTGAGGAGAGGGCCCGATGCAGGCCTCGATCCTGGGACCCTGAAATCATGACCTGAGCCGAAGACAGAGGCTTTAACTCATTGAGCCACCCAGGTGCCCCATCCTATAGTCAGTTTCTTAAATTTAGCCCTTTTGATGGTTGTGTTCTGAAATCTCATTGTAATTTTAATCTTCTTTTCCCTGATGATAATGATGCTGAATATATTTTCATATGCTTATTGATCATCTTGATACACTCATTTGTAAAGCGGTTTTATAAAACTTTGCCTCACTTTTTAGTTTTATTTTATTGCCTCTTTTCTGGTTTCTAATGTTCTTCATATATTCTAGATACACGTCATTATCAGATATATTTTTCCAGGCTATCTTTTCATTAGCTTTAAAGACGATTTATTTAGATGACCAGAATTTCTTTAATGAGTGTGAATGTACTATATGAGTTATTTTCCTGTTTGATTAGTGTTTTATGCTTATTAATATTTTAAAAATATTTTGCTACTCCAGGGTCCAACATGAACATGTTGAGGAGAATAATTTTTTCCCCTGGAATATTGTTTAAGTTTTTTTTTTTTTCCAATTTATTTATTTTCAGAAAAACAGTATTCATTATTTTTTCACCACACCCAGTGTTCCATGCAAGCCGTGCCCTCTATAATACCCACCACCTGGTACCCCAACCTCCCACCCCCCCGCCACTTCAAACCCCTCAGACTGTTTTTCAGAGTCCATAGTCTCTCATGGTTCACCTCCCCTTCCAATTTACCCAAATTCCCTACTCCTCTCTAACGCCCCTTGTCCTCCATGCTATTTGTTATGCTCCACAAATAAGTGAAACCATATGATAATTGACTCTCTCTGCTTGACTTATTTCACTCAGCATAATCTCTTCCAGTCCCGTCCATGTTGCTACAAAAGTTGGGTATTCATCCTTTCTGATGGAGGCATAATACTCCATAGTGTATATGGACCACATCTTCCTTATCCATTCATCCGTTGAAGGGCATCTTGGTTCTATCCATAGTTTGGCGACTGTGGCCATTGCTGCTATAAACATTGGGGTACAGATGGCCCTTCTTTTCACGACATCTGTATCTTTGGGGTAAATACCCAGGAGTGCAATTGCAGGGTCGTAGGGAAGCTCTATTTTTAATTTCTTGAGGAATCTCCACACTGTTCTCCAAAGAGGCTGCACCAACTTGCATTCCCACCAACAGTGGAAGAGGGTTCCCCTTTCTCCACATCCTCTCCAACACATGTTGTTTCCTGTTTTGTTAATTTTGGCCATTCTAACTGGTGTAAGGTGATATCTCAATGTGGTTTTAATTTGAATCTCCCTGAGGGCTAATGATGATGAGCATTTTTTCATGTGTCTGATAGCCATTTGTATGTCTTCATTGGAGAAGTGTCTGTTCATATCTTCTGCCCATTTTTTGATATGTTTGTCTGTTTCGTGTGGGTTGAGTTTGAGGAGTTCATTATAGATCCTGGATATCAACCTTGTTAAGTTTTAATATTAATTGATTAATCTGAGAAAATCTACAGTCGACTTCAAGTTTTTTCTACATGGTGTAAGATAGGATGCAACTCAATCAACTTTTATCTGAATGGGTATCTAATTGCTTTAGCACTATTCATAGGGAAAAAAACTTTTTAAAATACGTTTTTGAGGCACCTTTGTCATAAATGACATGGCTATAAATATGTAGGGCTAATCTGTGCATTAAATTCTCTTCCATTAATCTAAATGAGAATGGGTGGTATAGTATTGAATACTTTTATTACTATAGTGTCATAGTTATAGATCATTTGCATAATTTTCTTATTTCATGGCTGGAAGCTTGAATCATAGTCTTTAAACTTTCTTTCTGTCTGATATGTATATTTTGAAATATTAAATTTAATCTCCAGAACTGCTTTATCTCTATTCCACAAATTTTGTGGAATAATTTTATTATTTTCATCTCAAAATATTTTCTAATATCCATTGGAATTTTACTTTGTCCTATGGATTATTTAGCAGTTAGTTGCATAATTAATATTTGAGTGGTTTCTAATTACCGATCATTATTAAATGTTAATTTATTTCTACAATGGTTGGAGAATATATACTTCATTATTCCTTAACTGGAATTTTTTAAAAATTGGTTTGTGACTTAGAATGTACTTTATTTTGCTAAGTGTGTTGTGACCCTATGAAAAGAATATATATTTTACAGTTACATTTGGGATATTCTATATATATCAAATAAATAAGTTTGCTTAATAATGTTTTTAAAATACTTTAAATTTTTATTTCTTATTCCTACCAAAAGAAGCAGGTTAAATATCTCTTGTGATTTTTATTTTGTCTTTATTTATCTTAATTTTTACTTTACATAATTTGAAACTATGCTATCTGCCCCCAAATTTACAGTCATATCATTCTATTGACTGCTTTATTATTATAAAATGTTCTGCTTTATCATTCATAATATTTCTTGACTTTAAGTCTCCTTTATTTGACATTGACAGAAATGCTCTGATTTATTTTGGGTGTATATTTTTCCATCATTGTAGTTTTCTTTATCTATGTGTTTTGTATTTAAAATGTGTTTTTTTTTTTTTTTTTTGCCTTTTTTTTTTTCCCAATTTATTTATTTTCAGAAAAACAGTATTCATTATTTTTTCACCACACCCAGTGCTCCATGCAAGCTGTGCCCTCTATAATACCCACCACCTGGTACCCCAACCTCCCACCCCCCCGCCACTTCAAACCCCTCAGACTGTTTTTCAGAGTCCATAGTCTCTCATGGTTCACCTCCCCTTCCAATTTACCCAAATTCCCTACTCCTCTCTAATGCCCCTTGTCCTCCATGCTATTGGTTATGCTCCACAAATGAGTGAAACCATATGATAATTGACTCTCTCTGCTTGACTGAATTCACTCAGCATAATCTCTTCCAGTCCCGTCCATGTTGCTACAAAAGTTGGATATTCGTCCTTTCTGATGGAGGCATAATACTCCATAGTGTATATGGACCACATCTTCCTTATCCATTCATCCGTTGAAGGGCATCTTGGTTCTTTCCATAGTTTGGCGACTGTGGCCATTGCTGCTATAAACATTGGGGTACAGATGGCCCTTCTTTTCACGACATCTGTATCTTTGGGGTAAATACCCAGGAGTGCAATTGCAGGGTCGTAGGGAAGCTCTATTTTTAATTTCTTGAGGAATCTCCACACTGTTCTCCAAAGAGGCTGCACCAACTTGCATTCCCACCAACAGTGGAAGAGGGTTCCCCTTTCTCCACATCCTCTCCAACACATGTTGTTTCCTGTTTTGTTAATTTTGGCCATTCTAACTGGTGTAAGGTGATATCTCAATGTGGTTTTAATTTGAATCTCCCTGAGGGCTAATGATGATGAGCATTTTTTCATGTGTCTGATAGCCATTTGTATTTCTTGATTGGAGAAGTGTCTGTTCATATCTTCTGCCCATTTTTTGATGTGTTTGTCTGTTTCGTGTGGGTTGAGTTTGAGGAGTTCATTATAGATCCTGGATATCAACCTTTTGTCTGTACTGTCATTTGCAAATATCTTCTCCCATTCCGTGGGTTGCCTCTTTGTTTTTTTGACTGTTTCCTTTGCTGTGCAGAAGCTTTTGATTTTGATGAAGTCCCAGAAGTCTATTTTCGCTTTTGTTTCCTTTGCCTTTGGAGACGTATCTTGAAAGAAGTTGCTGTGGCTGATATCGAAGAGATTACTGCCTATGTTCTCCTCTAAGATTCTGATAGATTCCTGTCTCACGTTGAGGTCTTTTATCCATTTTGAGTTGATCTTTGTGTACGGTGTAAGAGAATGGTCGAGTTTCATTCTTCTACATATAGCTGTCCAGTTTTCCCAGCACCATTTATTGAAGAGACTGTCTTTTTTCCACTGTATATTTTTTCCTGTTTTGTCGAAGATTAATTGACCATAGAGTTGAGGGTCCATATCAGGGCTCTCTACTCTGTTCCACTGGTCTATGTGTCTGTTTTTATGCCAGTACCATGCTGTCTTGGTGATCACAGCTTTGTAATAAAGCTTGAAATCAGGTAAGGTGATGCCGCCAGCTTTATTTTTGTTTTTCAACATTTCCTTAGCGATTCGGGGTCTCTTCTGATTCCATACAAATTTTTGGATTATTTGCTCCAGCTCTTTGAAGAATGCCGGTGGAATTTTGATCGGAATGGCATTAAAAGTATAGATTGCTCTAGGCAGTATAGACATTTTAACGATGTTTATTCTTCCGATCCAAGAGCATGGAATGGTCTTCCATCTTTTTGTGTCTTCTTCAATTTCTTTCATGAGTGTTCTATAGTTCCTCAAGTATAGATCCTTTACCTCTTTAGTTAGGTTTATTCCCAGGTATCTTATGGTTCTTGGTGCTATAGTAAATGGAATCGATTCTCTAATTTCCCTTTCTGTATTTTCCTTGTTAGTGTATAAGAAAGCCACTGATTTCTGCACATTGACTTTGTATCCTGCCACGCTGCTGAATTGCTGTATGAGTTCTAGTAGTTTGGGGGTGGAGTCTTTTGGGTTTTCCATATAAAGAATCATGTCATCTGCGAAGAGAGAGAGTTTGACTTTTTCATTACCAATTTGGATACCTTTTATTTCTCTCTGTTGTCTGATTGCTGTTGCTAGGACTTCTAATACTATGTTGAACAAGAGTGGTGAAAGTGGGCATCCTTGTCTTGTTCCTGATCTCAACGGGAAGGCTGCAAGCTTTTTCCCATTGAGGATGATATTTGCTGTGGGTCTTTCATAGATAGATTTGATGAGGTTCAGGAATGTTCCCTCTATCCCTATACTTTGAAGCGTTTTAATCAGGAACGGATGTTGGATTTTGTCAAATGCTTTTTCTGCATCAATTGAGAGGACCATGTGGTTCTTCTCTCTTCTCCTATTAATTTGTTGTATCACATTGATTGATTTACGAATGTTGAACCATCCTTGTAGCCCAGGGATGAATCCCACCTGATCATGGTGGATAATCTTTTTAATGTGTTGTTGGATCCTGTTGGCTAGGATCTTGTTGAGAATCTTAGCATCCATATTCATCAGTGATATTGGTCTGAAATTCTCCTTTTTGGTATGGTCCTTGCCTGGTTTGGGGATCAGGGTAATGCTGGCTTCATAGAAAGAGTTGGAAGTTTTCCTTCTGCTTCAATTTTTTGAAACAGCTTCAGGAGAATAGGTGTTATTTCTTCTTGGAAGGTTTGGTAGAATTCCCCAGGGAATCCGTCAGGTCCTGGGCTCTTGTTTTTTGGGAGATTTTTGATCACTGCTTCAATCTCGTTATTAGATATCGGTCTATTCAGGTTGTCGATTTCTTCCTGGTTCAATTTTGGTAGTTTATATTTTTCCAGGAATGCATCCATTTCATCAAGGTTGCTAAGCTTATTGGCATATAACTGTTCGTAGTAACTTCTGATGATTGTTTCTACTTCCTTGGTGTTAGTTGTGATCTCTCCCCTTTCATTCATAATTTTATGAATTTGGGATTTCTCTCTTTTCTTTTGGATTAGTGTAGCCAGTGGCTTATCGATCTTATTGATTCTTTCAAAAAACCAGCTTCTAGTTTCATTGATACCTTCTACTGTATCTCTGGTTTCTCCCTCATTGATCTCAGCTCTAATCTTGATGATTTCCCTTCTTATGTGTGGAGTTGGTTTGATTTGTTGTTGATCCTCCAGTTCTTTAAGGTGTAGAGACAGCTGGTGTGTTCTGGATTTTTCAATTTTTTTGAGCAAGGCTTGGATGGCTATATATTTTCCCCTTAGGACCGCCTTTGCTGTATCCCATAGGTTTTGGACCGAAGTGTCTTCATTCTCATTGGTTTCCATGAATTGTTTCAGTTCTTCTTTGATCTCCTGGTTGATCCAAGCATTCTTAAGCAAGGTGGTCTTTAGCTTCCAGGTGTTTGAGTTCCTTCGGAACTTTTCCTTATGATTGAGCTCCAGTTTCAAAGCATTGTGATCTGAGAATATGCAGGGAATAATCTCAGTCTTTTGGTATCGGCTGAGTCCTGATTTGTGACCCAGTATGTGGTCTATTCTGGAGAAGGTTCCGTGTGCACTTGAGAAGAATGAGTATTCTGCTGTTTTAGGGTGGAATGTTCTGTATATATCTATGAGGTCCATCTGGTCCAATGTGTCGTTCAATGCTCTTGTTTCTTTATTGATTTTCTGCTTCGATGATCTGTCTAATTCTGAAAGAGGCGTGTTAAGATCACCTACGATTAGTGTATTCATATCAATATGACTCTTTATCTTGATTAACAGTTTTCTTAAGTAATTGGCTGCTCCCATATTGGGAGCATAGATATTTACAATTGTTAGATCATCTTGGTGGATAGTCCCTTTAAGGATTATGTAGTGTCCTTCTGTATCTCTGACTACAGTCTTTAGTTTGAAGTCTAATTTATCTGATATGAGAATCGCTACCCCAGCCTTCTTTTGAGTCCCATTGGCATGAAAGATGCTTCTCCACCCCTTCACTTTCAGTCTGCGTGTATCTTTAGGTTCAAAATGGGTCTCTTGTAGACAGCATATGGATGGGTCCTGTCGTTTTATCCAATCTGCAACCCTGTGCCGTTTTATGGGTGCATTGAGGCCATTCACATTGAGAGTGATTATTGATAGATACGTTTTTATTGACATCGAGTTACCTTTGAAGTCTTTCTTTCTGTAGACTGTCTCTATATTTCTGTTCAATGCTATTCTTGGGATTTTCCCTCTTTTATAGAACCCCCCTTAATATTTCCTGCAGTATCGGCTTGGTGGTTGCATAGTCTTTTAAGTCTTGCCGGTCTTGGAAACTCTTTATCTCTCCATCCATTTTGAATGTCAGTCTTGCTGGATAAAGTATTCTTGGCTGCATGTTCTTCTCATTTAGTGCCCTGAATATATCTTGCCAGCCTCTTCTGGCTTTCCAGGTCTCTGTGGACAGGTCTGACGTTATTCTGATGGGCTTCCCTCTGTAAGTAAGGAGCCTCTTTGCCCTGGCAGCTTTCAAGAGATTATACCTACAATTATAATTTCTCAATTTGACTATCAGGTGTCGTGATGTTTTTTTGGAGTGTATAATCTTGGGTGGAGACCGTTCAGCCTCTAGTACATGAACGCTGGTTTCATTCGCGAGATTCGGAAAGTTTTCATGAAGGACTTGTTCCACGACATCTTCTAGACTTCTTTCTTTCTCCTCCCCTTCAGGAATTCCAATAATTCTGACATTGGAACGCTTCATGGCATCACTTATTTCCCTAATTCTGCTTTCGTGGGATCTAAGCTGTTTGTTCCAGGCTTCCTCCTGATCCTTTCTCTCTATCTGTTTGTCTTCCAGATCACTAATTCTATCTTCTGTCTCAGTTACCCTAGCTTTGAGAGAGTTTAGATTGGATTGGAACTCATTGAGAGCATTGTGGACCTCCTCCCTGGTAGCTTTAAGCTCCGCCCTAACATTGTGAACATCCTGTCTGGTCGCTTTCAGTTCGGCTCTAATCAATTCTGTTTGGTCATCCATGGCTTTCTCCAACCTAGCTATTGCCTGGATAATTGTTAGCCTGAATTCTCTTTCCGACATATTGTCTATGTTGATAGCCGTTAGCTCTGTTGCGGAAGGTCCATCCTCTGTATTTTTCTTCTGTTGGGCATTCCTCCTCCTAGTCATTTTGGTGGGAGAAGACTGAACAGATGTAGCTGGATGTATCAACTCTGGTGCAGTCAAGGTGCACCCTGGAACACTTCCTGATCTCCGTCTCAGAAGCCTCAGTCTGGGTGCAGAAGCTGAATAAATTCCCCCTTGGATGCTGGCAGTGCAGGTTCCAAGTTAAAGACCCTGGGGGCGCAGGATCTTTTGCTCGTCCCCAAAGCCAAGGCAGTGGCGGCTGTCTGGGAGCTCCTGACCGCCAGAGAGGTTCCAAGCAGCGATCGCACACGGAGATTTTGCCGCTGGCCGGGGCTGGGAGTGCCCGGCTTGCGCGCACCTCTTTTCAGAGGCGGCTGTGGGTCGGGCGCGCGTCTGGGGCACTGAGAACGGGGCGCTGGTCCGTAAGCCGCAGGCTGGGCTTTTGCGCGCCTCTGTCCGGGGAAGAGTTTCGCGGGCGCGAGGCTTAGACTTTGAAACAATGGCCCGGGTCAAGAAGCACCCCAGGGCCTTAGAAACCCAGGAGAGCTGGAGCGACGTGCACGCGCATCTCAAGCTTTGTGGTAGGGCTAGCGCGCGTTCTGCAGACTGGCTCCCATCCCCTCACAGTAGCCGGAACCCCGCGCTCTGGGGCACGCTGGCGGCTTAGGGACCAGGAGCCGGTTTCTCCGCCGCACTCTCTCTGCCTCTGCGCCGGGGAGGCCGTCTGGGACCGGGGACTCAAGCCCCTGTCCCTAGCCGCCCCGATTCCCACAGTTTGCCCCCGCGATCCTTTGCTCTTTTGGAGTGCTTTCAACCAGTCTCCGAGTTAATGCTGGTCCCCAGACGCAGGGCACTCTCGCTCGTATTACTTTTGCACCGGTCGCCTCTGGTGGCTCCCTCCCCCTTTTGTTTATCTTCCGATATCAGTCCGCTGTTCCCATTCCGCTTTACCTGCTCACTGGCGTCTTCTGCCCCTGTAGAGATCCAGACGTGTATAATTCTGATCTCAGGCTGATTTCATGGGTGATCAGAGTTCTTTGGTAGGTAATCAGCTCACTTTGGGGTACCAGCTGAAAAGACGCCTCTTCCTAGTACCCCGCCATCTTGTCCCCCCCCCTTAAAATGTGTTTTTGAAGACTGTTCATATTTTGGCCATTCGTGTCTTAAAATCTCCTTTTTTTGTTTATTTGTTTAAATATTTTATTTATTTGAGATAGAGAGAGCACAAGTGGGGAGGAGGGGCAGAGGGAGTGGGAGAAACAGATTTAGCACTGAGCAGGAAGCCAGTTTCTGGACTTGATTCCAGGACCATGGGATCATGACCCAAGCTGAAGGGAGTAGCTTAACCAACTGAGCCACCAAGGTGCCCCCAAATCTCCTTAGGTTAATGTTAACATAGTTACATTACCTTCCGTTAACCATACCTACCATTAACTTGGATTAGTTATTGCATTTTTTTTTTTTTTTTTAGGGGTGCCTGGGTCACTCGGTCAGTTAAACATCCACCTTCCATTCAGGTCATGATCCGGAGTCCTGGGATAGAGCTGTATGTCAGGCTCCCCACTGGGCAGGGAGCCTGCTTCTCCCTCTCCCTCTGCCTGCTGCTCTACCTGCTTGTGATCTCTCTCTCTCTCTCTCCCATTGTCAAATAAATAAATAAATAAAATTTTTAAAAAATAATACTTTACTTTCAACCTGTCTTTTTCAAGTTTCTCTTATAAGCAGGATGTTGTTTTTCTTCTCTCTCCCTTTCTGTTAATCCTATTTTAGTTGGTTGTTTTAGTCCATTCATATTTAATGTTATTATTGACATAGTTGGGTTTATATCTACCATCTTTCTATTTGTTTACTATTTGTCACATCTGTCCTTCATTCTTGATTCCCTCTTTCCTATATTCTCTTATATTAATCAAGTTTTTTAGGATTCTATTTGAATATCTCTGTTAGTGTTTTAGTAATATCTTCATCATTCTTTAGTAGTTTCTCATATTATTTCAAAATTTGTTACATTATTGCTGACATCTTAAGCTACACTTTTGTCTCATCACAAACAATATAAGAAGTTTACAACAACTTAAATTCATTTATCCCTTTTAAAAATCCCAACCGTTGTTATATATTTTACCTCTGAATGTATTAGAAACTTTTCAAGATATTGTCATTTTGGTTGCTTTTTGCACTCTCCTGTCTTTTGTATTTATCTGCTTATTGCCCTTGCTTAAAGTGTGGATTTTAATCCTTTCTTCTTGAACTATGGATTCTAATCCAGAGTTGGTATTGTTTAGCCTAAAGAACCGTATGCAGTGTTCTTGTAGTTCAGTTTGCTGGCAGCAAGTTTTCTTGGGAATATTTTTGTTTACTTCATGTTTAAAGGAAATATTTCCATAGGGTTTGTGTAAAATGTTAGCAAGTTATTTCCCTTAATTTTAGTATTTTCAGTATGTTATATTATTACATATGTAGTACTTAAAAACTGTTTTTGAAACTTTTATCTTCATTTTTCAATATTTATGTATAAATTCTAAGTGCAATTAGATTTGATTTGCAGTGATATGAAGACAGAGCTGAAAGACTGAAGGAAAAACTTACTTGATATATAAAATAAATACTAAAGATGTGAAACTTCTCTTAAAATAAATTTATATGAACATCAGTTAGCAATCTTTGTTGAAAAATATTTTCTTCATGGCAATTAGGATTATAAGCAAGCTATAGAATAAGCAAGCAATTGAACTCATTTTGGAAATTTACTCTACAATTATTCTAAAGAAATTTAAGCCAGTCCCTGTTCATTTCTTTTTTAAACATATAATTTAATAATTTTGTAAATTATAGCATGTCACTGTAAAAATTACTGAAGTGCATTATCTGAATATTATGAGTGAACAAAATTTGAAGTAGGAAAACAATTAAGGAGCAGATATAAATTCCTTTCCCAACACATTAACAGGTTGTAATGATTTATTTTCATCTTTACTGACTATATTTATATTCTCTGGTTAAAATTTTTTCTTTAACTATAGAAAGGTGTCAGATATTGCTACAGAAATTAATGGCAAAGAAAGGAAGATTTAACTAAATGTCATTTTAATCAAGGAAACCGTTTATGTTTAATTAAATTGAACCATTACAATCAACCATACAAAACTAATTTGTTCAGTGGGGGGGTAATGTAAAGTGTATGTTGTATTTCTTAAAATATTTTTTGGTAGGCTCTGAATAGTAACTATTTATTAAATGTATTTTCAATCATACTTTGCAATTGTTCATTTTGAATTTTTGTCTGGAGTTGGAAAAAATGGGGATAAGAATCAAATTAAGAAAAATCACAATCTGGGGTGTCTGGGTGGCTCAGTGGGGTAAGCCTCTGCTTTCAGCTCAGGTCACGATCCCAGGATCCTGGGATCAAACCCTGCATCAGGCTCTCTGCTCAGCGGGGAGCCTGCTTCCTTTCTTCTATCTCTCTGCCTGCCTCTCTGCCTACTTGTGATCTCTGTCTGTCAAATAAATAAATAAAAATCTTTAAAAAATAAATTTTAAAAAAAGAAAAATCACAACTGGGGGCCACCTGGGTGGTTCAGTGGGTTAAAACCTCTGCCTTCATCTCAGGTCATAGTCTCAGGGTCCTGGGATTGAGCCCCACATTGGACTCTCTGCTCAGCAGGGAACCTGCTTCCCTTTCTCTGCCTGCCTCTCTGCCTACTTGTGATCTCTGTCAAATAAAGAAATAAAATCTTAAAAAAAAAAAAAAACAGGAAAGAAAAATCACAATTGGGATGCCTGGGTGGTTCAGTGGGTTAAACATCTGCTTTAGCCTTGGGTTATGATCCCAGGGCCCTGGGATTGAGTCCCACATCCAGCTCCTTGCTCTGCAGGGAGTCTGCTTCTCCTTCCACCTCTGCCTCTCCCCACTGCTCATTCTCTCTCTCAAATAAATAAGTTCTTAAAAAAAAAAAGAAAAGAAAAGAAAGGAAAGGAAAAACAAGATCCTAAAAGAAAGAAAAAAAAATAAAAAGAAAATCACCATTAAGTAAAACTCATTGGAAGAAGACATAAATGTAGACAGAATTTCAAATCAGAAGGTTTCAGTTCCAGCTCTTCTCCTATATCTAATGCTGAAACCTACCATTTTGTTGTTGTTTGCTTGTTTGCTTTTGTTTTTGCCAGTTATCATACTTTAAGGGATTTTTTTTTTTTTAATGAACATCTGTTTGGGTAATCCCCCTCCCATCTAGGTTTCTCATTGGAATATTCCTAATTCTCAGGATAAAATTCTTTCTCCTTTATGATCCTCTCACTCTACCAAATTGTTCATTTCTCATTCTTACACCAGGCTGCTATGACATCACTGATTTCTTTCTTCATTAGCTGATAACAGCTCATCCTTCAAGACTCTCTCTACAAACCATCTCTTCTATGTCTCTGTCACTCTCACTGACTGATGCCTGTTGTGCCCCAGGTCCCCAATTCAAAGTCCGTAGTGCTACACAACTATATGAATAGTTCTAATACCTTTTTGTCTTTTAATTCATAAGTAGCAACTTTAGTGTAGAAATTGTGATTACTTACTATAGGAATTGTGAGATAGGTAACAATATCTCCATCCTTTAAGGGCTTACTAGAGGATTCCGTAATTTTTTTCTTGAAATAACACCTTTATTAAGATATAATTCACATGCCATGAAATTCAAGCATATATAAAGTGTATCTCAGTGGTTTTATTATATTTACAAGTTTGTATAAACCATCATCCTGATCTAATTACAGAACATTATCATCACCACAAAAGAAACCTTATAACTGTTTAACATTCACTATCTGTTTCTCCTTTCTTCCAGCCTCAGGTAATCCACCTTCTGTTTCTAAGTACAGTAATTCCCCCACTTTTTTTAAAAAATATTTTATTTATTTATTTGACAGTCAGAGATCACAAGTAGGCAGAGGGACAGGCAGAGGGGGAGGAGGAAGCAGGCTCTCCACTGAGCAGAGAACCTGACGTGGGGCTCAACCCCAGGACCCTGAGATCATGACCTGTGCTGAAGGCAGCTGCTTAATCCACTGAGCCACCCAGGCACCCCTAGTTCCCCACTTTTAACCATAGTTTTGCTTTCCACAATTTCAGTTATCCACAGTCTACTGTGGTTCAGAAGCTGATGATGATCCTCCTTCTGACATATTGTTAGAAGGTTAACAGAAGCCTAACCCTGCATCCTAAAGTCACTGTCATCCATCTCACTTCATCTCATCACAACAGCATTTTATCATTTTACATCATCACAAGAAAAAGGGTGAGTATAGTATAATAAGATATTTTGAGAAAGACCACATTCATGAAGTTTTTTTGCAGTACAGTATATTCATATATTATATTTACAGTATGTAGTATGTATAATTGTTATATTTTATTATTAGTTGTCATCGTTAATCTCAGACTGTGCCTAATACATGAATTAAAGTTTCTCATAGATATGTGCATACAGGAAAAGGCATAACATAAATAGGTTTTAGTACTATCTGTAGTTTTGGTTACCTGTGGTGATTTTGGAATGTATCTCCCTTTCCCCTATCCCAGATAAGAGGGACTACTATATTTGCCTCTCCTGGATATTTAATATAAATTGAATTATACAATGTATGGCTTTTTGTGACTGGCTTCTTTGACTTAGCATTAGGTTTACAAGGTCCATCCATTCTGTAACATGTTTCAGTGTGTCATTCATTTTTGTGCCAAATAATATTTCTTTATAAGAACATGTGCTTATTACTTATCCAGTCATCATTTAATAGGCATTTGTGTTGTTTTCACTTGTCTATTATAAATATTCCTTCTTTGGACATTGTGTCCAAGTTTTTGTGTAGATAAATTTTTTCATTTGTCTTGGGTAGATACCTAGCAGTATTATTACTGAGTGATACTGTAGCAGTATGGTTAACATTTTGAGCCAAACTGCTTACAGTGGCTGCTCCATTTTTGTGATCCCATCAACTCTGCCTGAGAGTTTTGATTACTCCCCACACTCACACCAACTTTTTATTCTCTGTACTTGAAAAAAATAGCCATCTTATGGGTATGTAGTGGTATCCCTTGTGTTTTGATTTGCATTTCCCTAATGTATGATGATACCAAGTATCTTTTCATGTGCTTATTATAAATTTGTATGCTTTCTTTGGAGAAATGTCTATTCATCTTCACTTATTCTAAAAATTAGATTGTTTTTCTTTGTATTAAAGAGTTGTAAACATTCTTTAAATATTCTAGATACAAGTTTCTCCCAGGTATAAGATTTGCAAATATTTCATTCCATTCCTGTGTTTGTTAATGAAACTCAAGTATAGCCACTCACCACTTGAAAGTTAATACTTGAGAGATAATGTTGATGGGAAGGAAAAAGTTGCTTTATTCAGGAAGCCGGTAACCTGGGCAGGTGGCAGATAAAGGTCCAAGGACTAACTCCAAAGTCCTAGTCCAAGCAAGAGGTTTGTAAGGGTGAGTCACAGAGAAGTGGTGAGTGCTGACATGCACGGGAAGCATTCTCAGTATGATCTCAAGCAGACTTGTTGGCATAAAGAAAGTCTATTTCTAGTGTGGTCAAGCTTGATCTTGGAAACATTTAGTTCCTTATTTTCCCAGGGTCAGTGTTCCGGTGAGATCTCAAAGAAGCTGTAATTTATCAAGCTATAAACTAGAGGGCACAGATTAATGAGTTAGAATTGCATAACCTTTAGGATGCTTGGCACAATTAACATGTCAACTTAGAACTGTCTTGGTGTTTTTTGAAGTAAAAGTTTTTAATTTTGATGAATTATAATGTATCTATTTTCTTTTATCACTCGTGCTTTTGATGTCATAGTAAGACATTTCTTTTTTTTTTATATTTAATTAATTTATTTATTTGTCAGAAAGAGAGAGAGAGCACACAAGTAGTCGGAGAGGCAGGCAGAGGCAGAGAGAAAAGCAGGCTCTTTGCCCAGCAAGGAGCCTGATATGGGACTCGATCCCAGGACCCTGGGATCATGACCTGAGCCGAAGGCAGTGGCCTAACCCACTGAGCCACCCAGGCGTCCCATATTAAGGCATTTCTTAATGAAAGATCACAAATAGTTACTCGTTTTTTAAGAGTTTCTAAGTTTACCACTTGTATTTAGGTATTTGAGCCATTTTGAGTCAAGTTTTTGTATGGTATGAGGTAGGGGGTAAAATTTCATTCTTTCTCATGTAGGTACCCAGCTATCAAGCATTGTTTTTGAAAACTCTGTTCTTCCACCATATCCTCCTTATGGTTAGTCAATTGATAATACATTTGATGGTTCAACTAGGACTCTCAATTCTACCTATCTATCTCTATGCTAGGATTCCATTGTCCTGATTACTATAAATAGTAACTAAATATTATATTTAAGTAAGAAAATTTTGAAATAGTAAAGTACAAGTTGTACATATTTGTTCATATTCCAAATTTTTTTGGTTAGTCTAGCTTCCTTGCATTTCCAGATGAATTTTAGAATAAGCTTGTCAATTTCTACAAAGCGAAAACTAGGATTTTGATGGGGATTGCATGGATTCTGTGAATCAGTTTTAGGCGGATTCTCACTATAACAATATTAAATTTTTTGATTCACAAACATAGAATTATTTTTTTATCTTATTAACACATAATATATTATTTGCTTCCGGGGTACAGGAATGATCGGCCTCCCAATCTCCACCCCTGTAGAAGCTGAGAGCTCGGAGTCCCACTCCTCATTTTGTGCCCTCAGAGAAAAGCAGTCAATCACTCCCATCTCCCTGGTCTCTGGCCGCACTCTGAGCTCACCCTGCCTGTGACCGAATGTTTCTATCTCTGGCACATGGTCCCATCTGGAGTCTCCAAACCCAGTGGATTTTTTCAGCATGCTCCCAGAGGAGGAAAGAGGCAGTCTTCTGGATCTGCCACTTGTGGGGTCCCTGCTCGAAGAACAGTGGTCCAGTTGTGCCTCAGACCATGGTTTAAGGTAAGCCCAAGCTGAGAAGCCACTCCTTGACTGTATCTCTGCAGTTGGCTTTGCTGTTCTGACACCTGGCAGGTCTGCCACACTCAGTCTTTTTGTGACCCTGTGGGTCCTGTGACCACACTGTCCCTGCAAGGGCTCCACTCCCTCTTTAGCCTCTGGAGCCCCGTACCTGAGTGGAGAGACTTCTAAAAGTTCTGATTTTGTCCTCTGCTGCTCTATCACTTGCTGGGAGCAAGCCCCTGCCCCTACAGCCTATCTTGTCATATATTGCCTCAGATTTACTTCTCTGCTCATTCTACCTTCCATATAGTGGTTGCTTTTCTGTTCAGAGAATTCCTGCTCTTTTTCTCTTCTATCTCCTGTTGAGTTTGTAAGTGTTTAGAATGGTTTGATAACTATTTAGCTGAACTCCTGGGGCCTGTTGATATTTAGGCCTCCCATTCATCCGCCATCTTGCTCCTCCCTAACATAGAATTTTTCATCCTTTATTTAGAACTTCATTGATATCTTTAAACAGTGTTTTGTGGTTTTCAGAGTAAAAACCTAGCATTTGTTTTATTAAATTTATTTGTAAATATTTTATTTTAGATACTATTTTAAGTGAAATTGTTTTGCCTTAATTTTTAGGTTACTGTATGTGAGTGTATATAAATACCATTGATTATTGATCTTGTATCTAGTAACATTGCAGAACTTGTTTATTAGATTTAGTTAATTCTTTTAGCCATTTTTAAAAGTTTTCTATATATAATGGAAAGAAATAGTTTTAACCTTTTCTTTTATCTGGATGTTTTTTATTTATTACTTATTTTTCTTCTTCTTCTTCTTCTTTTTTTTTTTTTTTTTTGCTGCAACTTCTAGTATAATGTTGACTAGAAATTACAAGAAGTGCTGCATCTTTGTCTTCTTCCTGCTCTTGTATGTGATTAAGTATGATGTTAGCTGTGGATTATTTTGTTTGTTAGTCTGTTGTTGTAGATGGTTATTATCAGGCTATTGGAGTTCTTTTCTGTTCCTGATTTTTTTTTTTTTTTTAGTGTGTTTATTTAAAAGTGTCTTACTTTTCTCTAGTGTTTTTTCTTCAACTTTTGGGAGGATCATGGGGTTTTTTTTGTTTGAGCTTATTTCATTTATATGGTATATTATATTGATTGATTTGGGGCTGTCTACACCAACCTTTTATTCTGAAGATAAATCCTACTTGCTAAGGTTGTATAATGCCTTTCATGTTTTGCTGGTTTGGTTTTCTAGGTTTGGGTTTTGTTTGTTTTTTTTTGAGAATTTCTAATCTATATTCATAAAGAATATTGGTCTACAGTATTGTTTCATTTTTGTGATGGCTTGGCTTGTTTTGACATCAGTGTAATAGTGGCCTCTCACAATGCATTGGGAGTATTTTTTATTTATTTATTTAGAATAGTTTCTGAAGAATTTATGTTAATCCTTTTTTAAAGTTTGGTAGAATTCATCAGTCAATCTGCTTCTAATAAGCACAGACATTAAAAAAAGTTAATAATCTTTGAATCATGTCGTAGCCCAGCCTCTTACATCAGGATGCTCAACATCTTCAACTGTGAATGAAGTGACAGATTTGCTGTTAAGATTGTCTTCTGTATGATCTCAGCAAGAGAGTGCCAGAAAAATTATTGAGATACAAAGGGGTCAAAACAGTTTCAGGCTTTTGTGCTGTTAACATGGAGTATTGTGCTGTTAGACATACTGGGAACTTAAGGCATAATTGGGGGCTTGTGGTTGCTAAAGCTGAGATAACATTTTAGTGTGAGTACTGGAGACTGATAATGTTATAAGATGATCCACCAGGAAGATGGGAAGTCACATAAATTATGATATGCAAAAAAGCACATTACACCTGGTCTGCTCTGACTGGGACTAGAATACACACAGAGGTGTAAGAGTTTCTAGACCCATATGAAAGAGAAATTAGCTTCTTATTTATTAGAAAGCAGATGAAATGTTCAAGGATGAAACATATTAGAGAGTTCTGATTAATGAAGTTTAGAATCAAACGTATCACTTGGCTGAAGAGTACATTGTGAATGTAAGGTGAAGGAAGTATGTATCATTCTGGGCAGGAGTGTACTGAGGTTTAGATGGATAGTGGCATGGTTAGGAAATGATGCTTTGATTATTCTGTAACAAATAATATATTTTCCCAAATAGTATGGTTTGAGAAAATTGTTAATGAAAAAAAAATTTGTCTGCCAAGAGTTGTGTCAGTATATAGGCATTTCAAGCAGGTAGACTGGACAACTATCACTTGAAATGACAGTACTGCTTTGTTTTGTTTCTGAGAATGTCTGTCTGCAGAAAGGCATGAACCAGTGCCAAAGAAAGGTATGCTGGGCCTAGGTGAGAAATGTTGGCTGGAGAATAATATTAATAATAGCTAAAGCATTAGATTCATCATATATTGCTGTATAACAAATGACCTCCCAGAAATAAATTTTCATTGCCTAACTTTTTCTATCAATCAGGAGTTCAAAACAGCTTGGTTGGTGTTATGTGTGGCTTCCTCCCATTGGACTGTTGACAGAATATATCAGTGCCTTATTGAGTATTGATGTGAGGTTTTAGTTCCTCACCATTTGGGTCCCACTATAAAGCTGCTTGAGTATCCTCATAACACAGCAGCTGGCTTCCCCCAGAGGCTATGATCTAGAAGAGACAGAGATGAAAACTGCAATGTCTCTTGTGACCCAACCTAAGAAACCAGAAGCTGTCATATCTACAGCTCTATTTAATAGGTGCAAATCACTAAATGTGGCTGCAGTCAAGGGTAGGAGAATTAGGCTCTACCCAACCATCAAAGTATCATCAAATAATTCAAGTACATATTTTTAAGTCACTATACCTATATTAAGCAACTACTATTGTATTGGTGAGGTACACATATGTAAAATTAATGTAGTTTTAACACATTAAGTCTAAGCATCTTACCTTATAGTAACTCATTTAATCTTTGCAAATCCTATTCTTAGGTGTTAAAACTACATTAATTTTACATATGTGGAGATTATCCTTTGAGAATATACCTTCATTCTCTGTCACTCAGTTATATAAGCACATTAGCCCAGGCAATCTGACACTGAACCAATGAGTTAAATTGACGCTGTTCAACCTTTCAAAGACAGTATGATCAAAACTTCCAAAGCAAAGAAATTATTAAGAATGTGTCTATACATGGATTTGTCTACACATAGTAGGACATGAGATGTCAGAGAAGGGAAGTCTGTAAGCAATCACAAAGTCACACTCTATACACTGGTGAAGACATTCCTTGTTTGAATTAAGGAGGAAAGTTCAAGACATTTCCTCTTTGCATTTAGGAGGATAGACTCCTGAAAATTCATACGAATTTTATTTTCATTGGTCAGCTATGAGGCAAGTTTGAATCTGACTCTAACTGTAAGCCTTCAGGACCTACAGCTGAGTAAAACTAGGATTTGCACAGATTATCAGTCATTTTCATATTTGCCAAAAACATCAGGAAGCAGTCCTACTCTTTTAAGAGACAATTTTGTTTCATTTGTAAATGAAAGAGTATTACAAGCCAAGGTCTTCAGGACATGAAGAAATCTGAAAATGGTATTTCTACATAATAAATAATTGAATTTCAAAACATACAAATCTGTGGTCAGAATATGAGCTTCTTAGAAATTTTGTTTGTGCTTTGACTGTCAGCTCAGATTTGTAAAGCATTCTTCTTTGATGACATGCTTTTCACTGAGAATTTTTCTATTCATTCAAACTCTTTTGGTTGTAGAATTGAGATGAGCTTCTGTTATGAAAATGAAGTGTCATAATTTTTAATCAGTACAGATCACCTCTGGGGCTCATCTAATGAAAGACTATGAAAGGGACAGGAAGAATAACAAAAGAGCAATCATAAAAACCCAGATAATGTTTTAAGGGCTGCAGTTTAAGCTTTGAATAGTCAAAATAACCTTTTGATACCTGTCATTCCATATTCCAAAAGCATTTGCCTTTGCAAGAGAAGTCAAATTTGCGGCCTTGGCAGTTGAGATAATGGCACATCATTCACCAGTTAGTTCTATTTATTAATCCTCGTTAGGCAATCCATAATCTATTGAATGCAGCAGTGGTAGTGGTGGTGGTGGTGGTAGGTGGTAATAGAAGATAATTAATGACAAAACTTACACAGGTTCAGTGAGGGGAAGCACAAAGATATCTGTTACTTAGCAAGGTATTTCACTCATACAAAACAGAGAAACATTGTATTACTTTTATAGAAAAGGGAACAAAGAGCAGTGAGCTAGATTAGTGCTGTAAAGCATTGGCTTTAGAGTCTCATTCACACAGGAGAAAATTTTAATACTGTAGCTTTAAAACTTTGAAAAAACTGATTCCTAATCCACTGGATTTTAGAATGCCTCCTCCACAGGTTTGTGGTTAGGATTAAGTGACACATTAATAGAAAGTGTTTAGTAAAGGGCCTGGTATCATGTATGGGCTAAGTAGGCACTGTTAATGCCATTATTTCTGGCCACATAACTTTAATGAAAAAGTCACGCTTACTGTCAAGTATTGCTTAAAATAACAACAATAATGTTTTATCTTAAAAGATTTAAGATTAAAAAATACTGACTTGTATACTTAGAAATGTCTTGATACAGAGCATTCAACACATAGTAGATAAGCAAAATCAATTATTGTTGACAGATCCAGTCATAATTCCTATTATACATTTGGTTGCTTAATTTTTTCCTTAAATATACATATGCACAAAAAATTTCAATTATTTAAGTCAAGTTTTTGTTACTATGTAAGCAGTTTAAAATTTTTCATTTATACATGTAAAACAAGGATTTTACCAAATAAGTAAATTCTCCTTGAATGTATATTATGTAAGGTTTATGTACTATTTTATTTTACATATACAGTATGATATAGTTAACATTTTTAAATGCACATGGCTTTAAATAATGTTTAGACAAAGAAAGCACTCAAGATTTAGAAAATCTTAAATGAGTGTCAGAGAAGAACAAAGTGTGGCAATTAGTGTAGGAATCTGAAGAGTCAATACATAAAAAAGAAATTAAGGGTTTTTTATGAATGATATAAGGAAAAGCTATTTTAAAAAATCTATGACTACTAAATTATCAAAAGCAGGAAAAATCACAGATAAGAATACAACATTATGTCTAATATTTCATATTAATATCAATAATAAAATCTCACATGAATTATTAGTAGAAACAATGCAGCAACATAATAAAAAATAGTATATTATAGCCAAAGAGAATTTGTAGCCATTATTCAACAATTGTTAAACATTGAGAATCTGTTAAACATTTAGAATTTTTTGGATTATTATTGGGTCAGAAGTTAAAAAAAAATTCAACAGATGCCAAAAATAAATCTGAAAAAATTTAATACTTTTGATAAAACATTTATTAAAGTAAAAATACATTTGTATGTAACAGTTTCTGCAACATTTTTATGCTGTTACATCTGGTATATTCATTATTCAGTTACTTACAACTAGCATAGTTCTTAACACACATGCAAAAACCTTACAGTTCTATTAAGCAGCAGATGAACAGTTACTATTTTGTATTATATCCTGGGTAGTAGAATCACTGATTTGGGAATAAAAATTCATAATTAATAAAATCAGTCCATGTTTGTTAGTGATAATAGTAAAATAACTGGATCACTGATGTGAACTAACAAATCATTATTACAAATACTATGAAAAATCAGCATAATATTAAAATTTTATAACTTTTTTATACAAAAGAAACCTCATATTTACAATGGAAATTTGTTAAGTGTCTATATTATAGAAACTTTCAATTCTCCTCAGTGTGACTTATGTAAATATGGATGACCATACCTTGATCTTAGATGGAAAGATTCACTATTAAAATATTTCATTACTCTAAAGAAATAAACTCAAACTTACTGTGTTTTCACTTGGTAGATAACCTAATTATAAAGTTCTGAATAGTTTTGAAAAAGAAGAATATTTAGAGAAAAGTAGTTATATACAAGAAAGGAGAGCAACCTACTGAAGTGATCTATCATAATTTAAAAATATCATAATTAAAAAATATACCAAAATATTAACCACCATCTACGTTGGTATAGATGCATGGTGAAACAGGACAATTAATGAAAGAGAATAGAAAGCCTAGTTGGACAAACAAATGTATTGAGTTTTAATTGTACTGAAAATTGTCCTGGCCTTTCAATTTAGAGAGAGACAGAGAAAGAAATACACAACCTGCTAGGGTCGATCAATATTAGTATAAAAATATTTTCCAAAGAAATAAAAGATTTGCATTAATCAAATTATTAATGTAGATAAATTAAAGTGGACAAAATACTTATTATTACTATTGGGATGATAAAGCACTTTCTCAGAAAGAACACCAGAAGCACTGAACAGAGAGATTGCTACATTTGACTACATAAAAATGAGAACTAATGTGAGGTCTCTGCTTCTGGCACAGGGACATGTATTATCTTATTCCTCCTCAAAAACAAAACAAAATAAACAAATGAATGGATAGAGATCTATTCCCAGAATGAGAGCATGATGAGCTCTACAGACCACTACCCTATGAAACGGGTGAAAATTTATATATACATACATAACATCACATATATATATAAAACAACCAGTGTACATATAACAAGAATAAATATAAAGTGATATACAAATACATATAATTGTATATGGTCATGTTTATTATGTAAATAATAATGTATATATTTATTATATATAATATAAATATAACAGCATATTATATAATTTATAAGCAACCATTTGTATTCTCTGAAAATGCTCCAAAGAGCAAACATCAAGCAAATAAATATCTATTTAAGAAAATGAATGAAAATTCAGCAAGAAAAGCAAGAGTTTAATATTTGATCTAAGCTCAGCAAGATGGAAATTCCACTCTAAACTGTTCTAGCGAAGAACTGGAACATGGGCTCTCTCTCCCTCTAGATCCCTGTCAGGAGTATCTTTGCAGGAGATTTCTCATGGAGCATTTTTCATCCTGTCCCCAGCTGCTTTTTGCCTAGGTTATGATGAATGAGTGGAACTGAGAGGCAGGGACTACCGTCTTCTGCAGGACCCATCTGTATAACAGAGGCCTGTCTTGGACTTGAAACCATTGAGAATATACTCTTGTTCCTGCTTGTTAGTGGTCCAATACCAGGTGATACAGTCCGTTAAGAATTCAGGCTACTGCTCCTTTCCTCTGAGTGTTCAGTTCATAGATTGAAGGTGTCTACCATTGTGTCCACCCCCAGAAACTTGGCCTAGAAATTTTGCATGGAGAGAGAAGCAGACAACAAATACATAACTTCTAATCTCTTTGCAAAGGAATTGGAAAGAATTGGAAACAGTGCAGATTGTGGTGGAGGGTGGCAATTGAGAAATTTGTAGATTCAGTATAGATTCATTAGCAAAACTCCATGTGAAATACATGTTTAATTGTAGGATGGCTACTTTGTTGAAGAAAGTTAGAGAAAAGAGAGGTTATGGGGCACCTGGGTGGCTCAGTGGGTTAAGCCTCTGCCTTCAGCTCAGGTCATGACCTCAGGGTCCTGGGTTCGAGCCCCACATTGGGCTTTCTGCTCAGCAGGGAGCCTGCTTCCCCCCCTCTCTCTGCCTGCCTCTCTGCCTACTTCTGATCTCTCTCTGTCAAATAAATAAATAAAAATTTTTAAAAAAGAGAAAGGAGAGGATAAAAAATGTGTTAGACACATAAAAAATAAGATTTTAAATGGCAGATATAAATCTATGTGAACAATAATACTAAAACAAATGATTTAAACAATTCAACAAGAGGCAAAGAGTCAGATTGGGGAAGGGGGGGGAGCAAGATCCAAGTATATGCCCTCTATAGGAGACATGCTTTATATTCAAAGATACAAAAAGACTGAACATAAAAGAGTGAAAAAGATACATTAGGCAAACAACACTCATAAGAAGGCTGGAGTGGTTATACTGGTATCAGACAAAATAAGCTTTTAAACAAAGTAATATTAAAAGATACAGAAGCTTATTTTATAAAGATAATAGGAAGATAAAACAGTAATAAACATGGCTGTTCTTAATGGTAGGCACCAACATACATGAAACAAAACTGAAAGAAATGGGGAAATATAAAATTCAATAATGGCAATAGGAGTTGTAAGTTAACCCACTTTCAAGAGTGTATACACACAAGATGGAAGATTCAACAAGGAAATAGGAGTCTTAGACAATACTATTAACCAACTATACCTAGTTGGTATAAACCATAGTACACAGCTATAAACCATATGACCCAATAGTGATGGGATGTATATATTCTACTACAGTGAACACGGAACCTTCTCCGGAAGAGATGACATGCTGAGCCATAAAACAAACCAATAAATTAAAAAGGGTAGAAATAATATACAGTCCATTTTCTGACCACAGTGGTATAAAATTAGAAATAAATAACAGGGGAAAAACTTAGAAACTCCCAAGTATGTGGAAATTAAATGCAATGAGAAATCACAAGTGAGTCAAAGAGGATATCAAGAGGGAAATCAGAAAATACTTTGAAATGAAACTTTGAACAATTGAAACTCAAGACAAAATACATAAAGTGTATGGGATAAAGCTAAAGGAGTACTTAAAATGAAATTTACAGCTGCAAGTGCCTATATTAAAGAAAAAGAGAGAAGTACTTAATATTTCAAATAAGTACTTAAACCTTCCACCTTAAGAGAGTGGGAGAAGAAAATCAAAATAAACCTAAATCAATAAGGAACAATATAGTAAATATTAGAGTGGTAATTAAGGAACTAAAAATTAGGAAAACAATATTAAAAAATCAGTGAAACTAGGGGCACCTGGGGGGCTCAGTGGGTTAAAGCCTCTACCTTCAGCTCAGGTCATGATCCCGGGGTCCTGGGATCGAGCTCTGCATCAGGCTCTCTGCTCGGTGGGGAGCCTGCTTCCCTCTCTCTCTCTGCCTGCCTCTCTGCCTACTTGTGATCTCTGTCTGTCAAATAAATAAATAAAATCTTTAAAAAAAAATCAGTGAAACTGAGAGTTGTTTCTTTGAAAAGGTCAATAAAATTGATATAACTTAACCAAACTTCCAAGAAGAATGAGAGAAGCCTCAAATATCAAGAATCAGATACAGAAGAGGAGACATTTACATAGCCCTCATAGAAATAAAAAGGATTGTATAGGCATAATATGAATTATTATATGTCAATAAATTACTTAACTGAGATGAAATGGACAAATTCCTAGAAAGACATAAAGTACCAAAAGTATCTCAATAACTAGAAATAAGACAATAAAAAATAAACAGTGTGAGTAGACTTATAACGTGTGAAGAGATTAAAATAGTAGTAAAATTATTTTTTATGATTTGCTATTTAAAGTTATTTACCATTAATAATAATAAAATCTTTTTTAAAAACTACACACAAAGCAATGTCTGTACTCAGACTGCTGAATTCTATCAAACTTTTAACTAAGAATGAATACCAATTTCACAAACCCCTTCAAAATATAAGAGGAGGGAGTACTTTCAAATCATTTTATAAAGTCAGTTTTACTCTGAAACCAAAACCATCAGAGAGATCACAAGAAAACTACAAATATTTCTCATAAATACAGATGCAAATATCCTCAGCAAAATATTAGCAAACCAAATCCAGCAACATGTTAAAAAAAATTATATACCATTGCTAAAATGTATTCCAAGGATGGTAGAGTTGGTTAACATTCAGAAATCAATTAATGTGATATGCCATATTAGTATAATAAAAAATTACATAAACATATCAATAGATATAGAAAAAGCATTTGACAAAAAATCCAATATCTTTTCATGATAAAAACTCAATGAACTAGATGTGAAATTCTCCAGTCCGCTAAAGATAATCCATGAACAAACCAAAGCTAATGTTACACTTAATGATAAAAGAATGGATACTTTCCCGCTAAGACTGGGAGCAAGGCAAGGATGTCAGCTCTCATCTCTTCTTTTCAACATTATCCTGGAATTTCTAGCTAGAGCAACTGGCAAGAAAAAGAAAGAAAAGATATCCAGCTAATGTCACCCTTAATGGAGAAAGGTTGGACGTTTCCTCCAATAATTGGGTAGGGCTAGATTGACTGTTTTATTATTCACCAAAGTGCTGGAAGTACTATCCAATACAGAAAGTCAATAAAAAGGAAAGAAAAGGCATACAAATTAAAAAGCATAAAATTGTCCCTATTTGCAGATTACATGATTGTGTATGTAGAAAATCCCAAGAAATCTACAAAACTACTCTTAGAACTAGTGAGTCCATAAAGTTTTTAGAACATAAGATAAACATATGAAATCAATTTTATTTCTGTATAAGGGTGATGGACATATGGGACATTAAATTTAAAAATATAAGACCATGTACAGTCACTCAAAAAATGAAACTATTAGATAGAGCTAACAAAATATGTACAGGACTTACATGTTGGAACCTACAAAATGCAAATTAAAGAAATTAAGGAAGGAACTCATAGCACAAAGCCAGGATATTATTGCTCTAACCTCTAGTACATATGTGAACGGATAAAGTTTACTTGTCCGGTGTGAGGATTTTTTTTTTTTATTCACTGCATATTTTAGATAAAAATCACAGTATTAAGATAAGCAAATCTAATAGTTCAGATTTTCTTCTAGGTAAAATTGTTAACTTAATTTCAGACACTATTTACTAAGCAACCTTAGGGAGGAGCTATGAGACGCTCCATATCAATCGGCTTGCCTCACTCCGTGGCAAGGACAAGACTCCAGCAGTGTGGGTACACACGGGCCACAAGATGGCATAGCACCTCTGTCTTTGTATGTCCTTGGTAACCCAGTAGGAAAAAAATCTACCAGGAGGCAGGATGCTTGGATTTCAGAACCAATCTCAGTAAATCTGGAAAACTGGTAAGTGAATTTGCCATCTTAGAGTTCATTCTGTATGTTATTAAGCTCAAGATAGTGTATCTATTTTCTCCTAAATCCTATTCCGTCATAGTAAATGAACATTTAAAAAGCCATAGACTCCTCAGAAAGCTTCTGGTCTACATAAAGAATATTAGTTACATAACACCAGGACTGTTGCCTCAAACCCTATATGTAACAACATCAAATGGTAGAAACAAAGAAATCAGGGAAGATCAAAATGGATAGATATAACCTGCTCGTGTATTAAAGACTTGATATAGAAAAGATGTTACTCTGCAGCAAAATAATAATAAAAAGCTTTGATAAAATTGCTTTCACAAACCAATGATATCTTTATAAATATAGAAAAGATAATTCTAAAATTTACATAATAAGGCATTAACTGTAGAGTGATTTTCATATTTGTATTTGAATTTTGTTGTAATTAACCATCTGAAAAATTCAATGTCCGGTTTCTTTTTTATACCTACAAAATTCTTCTTATTTGATGTTCCAAAACTTTATTTCAAAAGCATGCCTGTCTATCTATGTCCATGTGGTAGAATTTGAAATATTAGACCAGGGCCGGAGAGTCAAGAAGCAAAAACTGATTCAGAAGAATAGAAAAAACGGTAAATAATGACAAACTCATTTGAATATCCTTTTATTTATTATCATGTATTGATAATTAAAAAAAGAGCTTTATTATGCATAAGAATTTATGACAGGGTGAATACGATCTCATGAAAGCTGTAATATTTTTTCAGTCCAACCAATCTAAAGGTCTCAAATAAGTAACTGACTCCAAAAGTACTTGGGCATCATGTGGAAACAGCAGGCAGTAAGCAAAAGTGAAGTTACTCTAGAAGATGCACCATTATCCACTCCTTAATTAACTGTGCACTAACAATAAAATTCTTCTAATATCTTTTTTTTACTTAGATAACTTTTCCAGAATATCGTCATAACAAGAAGAGGTTTTTTTTAATGAAATATGCCAACACTCATATTTGACGACTCTAAAATTTGTCTTATAAGAGGATTATCCCATTCTCACTTTCCACTCTTCTGTATTTTCTGTCTGAAGTGGAACTGAGTTGATGTTTCCTGTGGACTGTAGTGGAGTCCACCCGATAGGAACATAATGAGCATTCCAGTTAGAAATCATTGATACAGCTAAGGCATGAACACTAGATGACAATATTTAAGAAACAAGTTTTACCAAAATTGGGAAGCTTTGTGAGAATCACATATGTATATTTTTAAAATGTAACAAATCTCTTATATGTATGTATATACACCCACATATAAATTATAGCACATAGTTTAAAAACTCTATGCTGTTATTTTAAAAGCTAGGCTTAAACTGTTAGAAATCATATTTGAGTACCAGGAACAAAATAGAACTTGTCTAAAATTTCATCAAGGTCTCATTGATCATGATAAGTATACTCTGATTTGAACTCCAAAAAAGAATTGGACACAGCTTCAAGAAAGGACACACATTCTCCTGACCATCAGGACTCTTTGAACTCTGAGAAATCTCTATTTTTTCCCAGGTTCTGCTTCCCATTCTTTCTCTTTGTGGTCTAAATCCCCTCACTGTAGACAGTTTGGCCACTAAGAACTCTGTGATTTATATCTATATCTATTACCATTAAGAAGAAACTGTTTTCATGCTTTCTGGGAAGAGACACATTGGCCCTGCCTGAGTCCCTTTTCCACACTGAGCATCTTTAACTGTAGCTGGGAAGACTGAACATCACTGTGTATGTCCACAGGAGTGAGGGTGGCTGGTAGAAGGATTGCCATTGGAAAAAATGTTGATGTTCAGACAGTCCTACAAGCACTCCTTACATCAATGATGTCACGAGTAGTCATAAAAGGAGACTATGACAACATTGCTCTAATTGGTATATGGTAAATATTTTCTCAGGAAAATAAGATCCAATGGAATATGTGTTGATTATTCAAGCTTTATATCTTCCAATGAATATTAAACACTACTTTTATAATGGAGGCATCTCTTTGAAGTAGAGTAAAATTTAGAGACTCAAGTTTTTTAAGTTTTTTGGACACAAACCATCTTAACACAGAGGGAAGTTTACTGTTGATAGTACAGCTTTACTGATGTGTGTTTTCTTTTACTCGTTTTTTTTTTTCACATATAGCTTACAATGTGTCATTGCATCGTCATTTTTAATTTCCATCATCCATTCCAACAGACCTTATCTTTCCCTTGTTATTTTCTGAGGCACGGAAGTAACACATATAGGGATTGTGACAAAATGGCAACTATCTAGCAGGACTCTGGAAGCACTTCAGTATTATTTAGATTAATGTAGACATAGAGACGAAAGGTTTGTGGAAAACAAATCTTGAAAATTACTGTGAGTATCAGAGACACTGCAGTAACTTTCATGAGAGTCACGTTTGGAAGTCAGCAATGTGTTTCTCTTTCTTCATCTGATAGGGATACAGAGCTGACTATCAAATAAGCAAATCAAATCAGAGAAGAGAGGGGTTTTGATGGAGGAAAGGTGGTGATTATCACTTCTTCAAAGTGAGTAATTTACTGTAATATTGGTTAGGTTTTACTCAATTAAATGCAAGAAATTCAGCCACACCGCCCAAACTCCCACATAAAGAGGCTTTCTGAAAAAAATTAGGTTTTAATTTTACATTGGAAAAGAAATTTTGAAAAGTTAAGAGAATTGTATCTCAGAATAGAAAAAGAGAAATGGAACACAATAAAGTTTATTTAATATAACCACTTTAAAACATGTTTTCATGCCAAGTAAAGAAAGCCTTTTACTTGGCCAGAAATGTGTCTAATGCATTCCTATATGTAAGTTGACTTTATAATGAAATTAGTTAATTCATTTATTAATTGTAAATGCAATATATTACACGATCCTGACAGCTAGGGACTAGGTTTTTTTTAAATACTTCATAATGAAGTTACCAGTTGCTCCGGTTTTAGCAACTCTGGACTGTAATACACATTTGAA
This sequence comes from Neogale vison, assembly GCF_020171115.1. Lineage (NCBI taxonomy): Eukaryota > Metazoa > Chordata > Mammalia > Carnivora > Mustelidae > Neogale > Neogale vison. The sequence goes on from NC_058099.1 coordinate 39,355,912, forward strand.
TAAATAAAGGCAGCGATTTGTGATAAATGACAAAATGGAGACAAGCAAAGTAAGGAGTTATTAACCCCACCTGGGATTTTCTCAGGAAATACATTTGGGCTTCTATCTTGAAGAGAAGACATCATAAAGCAGAGAGATAGGGAAAGCTTAGAATTATGAATAAGAGTATATAGACATGGGACGCCTGGGTGGCTCAGTTGGTTGGACGACTGCCTTCGGCTCAGGGCGTGTTCCTGGAGTCCCGGGATCGAGTCCCACATCGGGCTCCCAGCTCCATGGGGAGTCTGCTTCGCTCTCTGACCTTCTCCTTGCTCATGCTCTCTCTCACTGTCTCTCTCTCTCAAATAAATAAATAAAATCTTAAAAAAAAAAAAAGAGTATATAGACATGGAAGATGATGTTATTTTTGTACAATTATAACTAATTCAATGCATGCCACATTTACCATTCGTGGGAGGATGTGTTAGTTGATGAGGTTAGGTGTTTAGGCTTGAGACCACAGAGAGAAAGGTTTTTACATAGCACTTACGTCTTTGTATATAAGCTTTGAGTCAACTGAGTACTATAACAAGATTTAAGGAGAGATGTAATATAATTCATGGGATATTATTTTATCTTAATTAAGGATACAGTATCCTTAATGAAATAATTAGTTTTGATTTTCCAGAACAAAAATATTTTCACATGTCAATCTCCCTCATGTTAAACATTGCTGAGCCATTATCTCTTATTGCTTTATGTCTCTTATTCAAATTAATAGAAAATAAAGAAATCACAAGTGAAAATGGAGAAATTATGACCACTGTAACTTTTTAAAATTAAATATGAACATTTTTTTTACTGCTATATATCATTGCCAATTACCCAAGTGACACTTTGTCTTGCTAATCTTGTTCTTAGACATTTAGAGGAGAACTCAGAAGTTTTTGTTATTTATGCAGTCATTAGTTTATTGCCATTTTAATGGCACCCACAAAGTTTGATTAAACTTTTATCTAATATCAGTTCCACAATATATGGAATTTAATTATCAAGAGGCCAGTTTTAATATTTTCTTTCTCTTGTTTCAGACAGTCAGGAGATAGTGTAGCAGTGTCTTCTGAGTTTCTACTCATTGGCTGGCCTTACAAGTTCAATTTTGATTATTAAATTATATTGCGGTTCTTACTGTTTGAAAACCACTGAATAGCAGTGGGCCAGATGTTGTTGTCTGATTAGATACTGAGATATTTTAATCACCAGCTGTAGCATTGTAAACCTGCTCTTTTAATACTTCACTTTAAGTTTTCCATCTGCCATTAGCATCTGGTCAGTTCTGCCTAGGTTGTCATTTTATTTCATTTCTTCTTTGCTTTTCCACTAATTCCATGGCTTAAATGGAAATACTCTATCAGTCTTTATGACCAAACCAGATACACTATTATCTTTTATTTAAAAAACACACATTATTAAAGTAATAATTGTAGTAATACTCATGTTTTTATAAAGTTTTCATTTTTCAACATATCTATGGTACATAAAATGGACCAATAATATGTTGTATTTAATAGGACAATATTCACCAAAGAAAATTTAATTAATCTGACTGATTAAGATAGGGATTCATTTTGCCCTTTTTGAAGGGGTGTGTTAATAAAATAACCTTGCCAAACTGTACTTTCTCCTTTGTCATCTTTTTAAGAAATGGATTTAGAGAGGAGAGTTAAAAGAGATTTTATGATTTTGGTATAAAATTCTTAGAAATAGGGCAAAAAATATATAGTTACCAGTATTGGAGGCCAGAACTGTAATGACTACATCAACTATGGCATTACTGGGGCTTTTCACAGAGATACTCCATCATTAATTACTCTTTCCCATCATCTTTTCAAATCTAAACTTGGCTCAAATCTTGCCTGCTCCGTGAAAATGTATGATCTATATGCCAAAGCACAAATCTGTTTCTTTAGTAAAATGCTATTGCATCTAATTTACTAAAACATTGATTTTAGTAGTTCAAACTGGAGTTTTACTTAACCAATTAGAATTGACTAATTATTAGTTTTACTTATTTGTCTTCAGAAAATTATAACTTCTGAATTCATTCATTCAAAAATATTGATTTTGTGCCCATTGCATGCCAGTCAATCCTCTAAGTCATCATATATACCAGAAAAACAACAAAAACAACAAGCTATAGCTGCTTTTATACACCTTATATTCAAATAGAGGATGGAAAAAAATTGTTCTAAGTAGTTTATCATCTAAACAAGGATCATGATATACGGCCTAGGAATTTTATAAGATCACTTCCTACAAAAGAATAAACACACTTTGTAACAGTTTATGAAGAAAATTCCTTAAGTAGGAGGAAAATTGCTGCTTGAGGCTCTAGCACTTGCATGAATTTTGGCAGTAGCAAGAGGAACAACAACAACAAAAAGTAGAGTTGATCACAACAAAGCATGAAAGGTGGATTTGGAGCAATTTTAGTTGAGTTACTACCTGTATATTAATAAAATGGTCATATCAGAACACACCAGAAGTGTTTCAGAATCATGTCAATGGGTAATGGTTAATGAGGTGAAAAAAATAATAATTTCATCAGACCTGAAAACTTTCCCCTTGTCATTGTTTTTGAAATCTCCGTGGTGAGAATGGGTTTATGGCTAATACCAGAGAAACCCTCAGTTTAAATGATAAATTATTATTTTTGATGGGGGTATAATCTTTAATTTTAACATAAAATTTCAAGAAAATCATAAATAGATCTCTTCGATGTGTGTGATTAATATTTACTATCCAATACTTTTGGCATGTTTAAAACAATCCAAGTTAAAAAAGAATCCCTTGTATCATAAAGGAAAGACAGTTGAAGTAACTGAACCCAAGTTCTAGCTTCAACAAAATCTCCTTATATTAACTGGGTAGACCAAGGTTGTCTCTGGCTGTCTTTGATGACAAAATCACTGGCAAATCTTAAATACTGAGAGGACTGTAAACTCATCAGCCAAAACTTCATTCTTTTTTTGTTTACTTTGTTAAAAACAAGTTAAAAAATTACTTAACCCTAACATGGTTTACATAGGATTAATAAACAGAATTAGTTTGCTTGATTATCATATTCAAGAAAGATCATATATTTGCTCATAATGATATATTTGAGCTAAATGATGTATCTGATATATATCAAATGATATATTTGAGCATACTGTTTTACTAATAGTAATGATAGATGTTACTTGCCTGCAAATTATTTTTTTATGAAGAAATTTTATTCATTTATTCATTTACCATTTCTTGATTTTAGTTATGGTGAATACAAAAAGAAGTAAGCCAAATACTAGTGTATTTTACTTGTTAAATTATAGATTTAAGAATATAATCTGTGAATTAGGAAAGTTCCTTGCTTAATCCAGATATTGTTCTGAGGAATTTATCCTTTTAACATTAGAAATAGTATGATATATAAAGTAAGGATAATACTATAATTCTCAGTAAGAGGTAAAAATGCCAAAAAATGAAAAAATTTCAAGTAATTATAACTGAATTTTGGTGTTTATCAGGAATTCTTACCAGATTTTATTTAGCTTTTAAGAAACAGTCCTAAATATTCTTTCTATTAAAATAGGCCATTTCACACAAGTTGTTGCTTACAAAGTTCTGCTACTTTTACTTTCTTCAAGAATATGTTTTTTTATTTTGTTTGTGAAAAATCCACCATAATCAAAACAAAAACCAAAACTATATTCCAGTATTCAAAAATCAATATAAATTATAGATTATCTTTATCACCAATTTTCTCCTGTATTAATCTCTTCTATGAAAGTAAATAAATTTGCAAATACTTATGTCTTTTATTAATAGCCATTATATTTTATCAAATATTATAAAATCAGTTTTGTGGATCATTCAAATAAATTGAATAGAAAGAAGTAAGAAACAGTACAATTTCTGATAATGAGTTCTTTAATCTGAAGTGTCTATTATGATTTCTAGGACTAAAATTACTATGTATTTTTATTGCATTTCCAGGAACTGAAAGTGATTTTCAAATATAATTTCAAAAAGAGGCAATTTCAATATCAGAAGTTTGTAAAGAAAGCAAAAGAAAGAGAGATTTGACCATGTGTAAATCTTCTAAGGGTAGATAGTACACACAGCAAGCACACACATATCTAAGAAATCAAACACATGTTGTTGATGCTACAGCTTTAGTTCATAGTGAACATCATTTTAAGTGCGATTTTATTTGTTTTTGTACCTGGCACTTGAACTTCTTATGCTTATATCAAAACTGACTTCAGTGCATGTTTCATGAATATTTTATAGGTATGTGAAGAAATTATCCTTGACTGTCATACTATACCATACATGGTCCTTGTAAAACTGAAGAAGGCAGGGAGCTTTTCTTGTAGAGAGTTCATTCACTCTCAGTGTTACAAGGGATTCAAAATAGACTTCATGTAATTTACCAGACAATCTACAGGGTATCTCGCCAAGCTGGAAAGCGGTGGGACCTGCTGAGATTTGCTGAGGACCTGTGTGGATGAGAGCTCATAAGATAGACCAACATTACAGTTGGGTTAGCTCCATTTGTAAAACTGGTAATGTTTGCTTGTGTGGTATAGGCCCACCAAGAGATTGATACTTTTGAGTTAGACATTCAGAAAAACAAACTAAAAAATTCAAAAAGCTTGAAGTTATGTAATCAGCTTTTAAAACAACCAGACCTCTGTTTTGAGTCAGTATTAACTTGGCTCTCTTTTCTTTTTTAAAAGAAAGGCATTATTATGTTTTAAAAACCTGTTTTGGCAGATATAAGTGTTGGAGGAAAAAATATTTTAAATCTTACTTGATCCCTATAGGTCTTCATATCAAAAAAGGTGGGGGAGCATCTCTTTAAGTAATGAAATCATGCAATGCTTCCTTAATTTCCTTATATATATACTTCTTAAGTAGCTATAGTCAGAGGAGAGTTTTCTCTTTGCAATTATTAGTCATACCCTTGAGAAAAGCTCCCAGAAGGCTATAACTTACAGTTTAACAGGAAAAAATATCCTGTGTGTGTGTGTGTTTGTTTTCCTTGTCATTCTCCATTACTCATTCCCTTGAGAGACAACAGTAGAATTGTTTTGTTGAAAGCTATGCTGCAGCACTATAATGGCCTTAGCAAAACTGCTTTTATCTTCAGTAAGGCTGTGGGGAACTCTAATTCAATGGCTTTTGACCATAGACCTCCACTTCCATCTTAGAGAAATGTTTTACTCTCAATCACATTGTACTTAGTTTTTAAGTTGCCCAAACAGAAAGGACTAGACTTATACATAACTTAAAAAAAAAAAATGATGGGTAAAACAAAATGGTGGTACACATAATATCATGTTTCTTGAAGAAGGTATCCAAGAATTCAAAATAATGCTAATGACAGTATTAATTTATACATCTAAGACAGTAAATGGTAGTCTACAAGAAACAGGTTAAAGATACCTATTTCTAGTATTCTCAAATTTTAGCGTTTTTCACATATCAGAAAAGGGTAAAAGTTTTTGAAATTTTTCGCACAGATATGTTAGTATCAAATTCATTCTGTGTCATATGTATCACCACTCATCTGACTAATCCATCTTTATTTAATGTTAAATATCTTTCCCTGGATGACCTAAAGGTATTCATCAGATTGATTTTTATAACAGTTACATGATATTATAATAGTTGCATGATACTTAGATCAAAACTATTTGAAATCATTGCTATTCACATTACTGTTATTCTATTGTCCTAATAACATGGTTTCCAGATCTCAAAATTGTGGGCACAGAGATCAAAATGTGAATACATCAAATCTTTCATCCTGCTACCAGATAATTAATGGAATATACATGCCTATACACAAATATCTGCATGTACAAAATTTTAAATCAAATGCTTTTCAGTCAAAGATAAAACCTTATGAAAACAAAAGATACCTTTAATTTTATTCTCCCATTAAACACAAACTTACCATTGATCATGTGTCCTATGTTCAATACCCCACCAGTTATGTTATATGGATTACATCTCACTAATTTTCAATGTCCAATGGAAAGTGTTCCCCTTTTATTGAGAACAAGAAGTAAAAAATGATAGACATATAAACTGTATGAGATGCTGCTTATCTTGTACAAGAGATCCCTAGTCTGAACACATTTCCTAGTACTTGTAGCATAGTCTAATAGATTGTTTGTGCTTTACAATTGTTATCCTTCACAACACATCCAACATTAGGACTTTGTCGTGACTATTATTGCCTCACAGAGAAGTTCCTCTCCGTTTAGAAACTCAAGTATGAGTTTTAGTGCATGGCAGAAACTGTGCTTTGAAAGTCAAGGCACTTTTTATTTATGAGAAGTAGGATGTTTTGAAAAAAAAAAAAGAGAAGGCTTGTGTATATTACCCAGGACAGAATGCTAGAAATTGCAGGTGTTCCCTCAAAAAAGGAGGGCATATAGGAGGTAGATGATTAATGACAAAGTGTGGTATTTGTGTGGATAAGATAAAGACTAAATCAGAATGCTATAGGAAAAATCGTCAAGAGTTGATAATGTTAAAAAAAATTAAAAAAAAAGAAAAAAATAATGAATACTGTTATGCTGAAAATAAATAAATTTAATTAAAAAAAATGTGGAGATCCAAAGAGCACCAATAAACTGAATAAAGTCTTTGGTAGAGTTGAGTGTCTCGACCTTGCCTCCAGAGGCCATAGGAGAGAGCATTGAACTGATATCAGTGAGCCATGGTAATCAGTGAGCCATGCCCAGAGGCCAGCAGGTTGAGCTACACAATAGTGGATGGCAGATCTCACCACTCAAGGACCAACAGCAAAAAGCCTTACCTCAAGGAAGGCAGTGATGTTTTGGTACAGTTAGGGCAATAAGTTTTATGATGTCATAGACCATTTCTGTAAATCCTATACTATTGCTTTTGATGAATTTTATTTGTTTGCTCGTTTTTGGCTAATTGAGTTATTTCTAGACCCCAAGTAACCCTCCAGGGGAAAGAGTAGAAAATTCTAGCTGCATCCAATGAACAGTGAAGAGTCACTACCAGGTTAGTGTTCTGAACTATCCAGTGACAACCTAGTATATCCATTTCAGATCTTAAGCTGGAGGGTATCTTGTAGTCAAATTTCCTGTGTTTAGCAGATTTTTTTTTTCACATGAAATATTGGGGCAGCGAGAACACAAAAGTGCTTGCTTTTTGGCAAACACGGTGTTCTTCAAGCAAGATGCATACCTTATGAAACAACTCTTATATATGCTTTTTCAGTCCAACAGACGGTGCACCCTCTCTTCGCAGATGTCTTTATAACTGTTTGTAGTTTTATTTTTGTCTTCCCACAAAATGTTATGCAAAAAGCAAGACAAAATAATATCAAGGAGATTATATATATATATATATATATATATATATATATTCTTGAAACTGTGAAGAAACCAAAGATTCAGTATCTTATTCAATACACTGCCTCAACAAACTGTTCCTGCATTTATCTGAGCAGCTGTCTCTGCCATCCCTCAGCATACATGTCCCTCAGCAATGGGTTTAGGATTACTAAACCCTAGACCTTGGAAGCCACAATTTTACTTTTTAAATTTTGGTATGTTAGTGGGAATATCCTATAATATTTATGAAACAGGTAGAGTAAAAGAATGCCTGTCCAACCAACATTTTGTAAGTAGAGCTGCTCACTTGCCCCACTCTGTCTGTCAGGATATTAAGTGCCTTGGTCTATCTTTTCCTGGGAAAGCAGAATCTGAAGAAAGCTTATATGGAAATAAGCTTACTTCGTAAAGTTATCTCAAGAAAAAAAAACAAAACAAAAACAGAGGACTGGGAATAATTGAACTAGTAAAGAGGTAAAGCCAATATTAGAGTGCATGTTCAAAGTTTACCTCTGTGAGTAACTGTGCCCAATCTTGCCAGAATCTTCTAAGGATCTACAGAGAAGGTATTTTGAATGGTCTGTGCGAGGGACTGAAAGGGGTTATTTAAATGATTCTCTCTCTCATTATTTATGCAAGGATGTCTCTCCCACCACTTTTGCAGCACCACTTTGTGTGTGCGTGACTTGAGAGAATTTCCGGAGGCATCCCATTCGGCCGGGTCAGAAAGCACAGAAGCAGAAAGCCAGAGTGGTGTGAGCAGCTGAAGTAGATGCAGACCCGTCCCAGGTGGAAGAAGCTGGTTGCTGTAGCCAGAGCCGAAGTGAAAGGCGGGCTGTGAGGAACGTGAGGTGGAGCACAGGACCTGCCCAGTGCACCGACCAAACCGGTCTGTCACATAGATTCCATTCAAATTAGTCTTCTCAGTAAAACTGAAAAGTATTATTATTTTTTAAAAGTTTTTATTCATTTGAGAGAGAGAAAGAGAGAGCACAAGCACTGGGAGAGGCAGAGGAAGAGGGAGAAGCACTCTCCCCTCTGAGCAAGAAGCCCAATGCAGGACTCCATCCCAGGACCCTGAGATCATGACTTGAGCTGAAGGCAAACGCTTAACTAACTGAGCCTCCCAGGTACCCCTGAAAAGTATTATTTTTAATCCCAGTCTGTATGAAGATTAATTGAAAAAAACTAATACACAATATGAAGTTCATTGTTTACTTAAGATAATAAAAATGTGATATGCATTTATATAGATGTCTCAGGACTTATTCTGAGTGACAATCTTAACACTTGCTCTGACTGTTTTTGAGAGGTTGTGTTTGGTATTTTAAGGTATGAAACGTTAATATGAACAAGAGTCTGGGTAACTAATGCAAAAAACTATTAATTGAAGTGAAGTAGTTAAAAGAGGTATCATGAAAGAATTTTTGAGTTACCTTTCTATATTCCGTAGTCCCACAGAAAGATAAATGACCCTTCGAATCGCCAGGAACAATTAGGATTATGGTGACTTTGATCCAGGAAATAGCCAATAAAACGAGCTTTTCTTAAACCAATCCTAGCCACTCCTTTTTTAAATCACTTCTGAGACAACATGGTTTTTACACAGAGAAGGAATGGAAGTATTGAGGCAGATCTAAATCTGATTGATTGGAACATTCATGAAGGAATCAAGAGACAACCATATTGGTTTCGGCAGGCTGACTTAGTGTGAGAACTTTATGCTTTCTACAGTTCATTTCTTTAAAGCAGCCCTTGCCATGCACAGAGTTGTTGCAGTTGCCAAGACATTTAGTCAATAGTATATGACATATCCTGAGATTCTCTGGCTTGGAATTTTTGTGTTTCTGTCGATGTTTGTCCAACAAGTTTGCTGTTCTTTACATTGTACAGAAATGGTCTTTACCTCACATAGTACCATGCATTTCTTATCTCTTCAGTATGGTACATTCGTTGTTATTTTTCTAGCTTTCTGTATACTCACTTAGTGTTAGAAATGCTTAATCAAAATTACATAATTTATTGAATATTGCCTACTGTAGGTTCACATTTACATTATTTTAATACTAATTAATTCCAGACATAAATATATCATATAAACAGAAATGCTATGAGGAGTCTCCAGATTATAATTCATATGGAGCTTTTAGTGCATTTCTTACACACATTTATTTATGTTAGTAAATTAATTTTTTGTTTCATGTTTTTATTTAAATTCTAGCTAGTTAACATGTAGTATTAGTTTCAGGGGTAGAATTAGTGATTCATCACTTATATATAACACACAGTGCTCATCACAACTGTCCTCCTTAATGCCCATCCCCCATTTAGCCCATCCCCCACCGACCTCCCTCCATGAACCCTCGGTTTGTTCTAATTAATTTCTTTATTTTACTTCAGCAAAGTCTGGCATAAACTACTGCTCCCTTTGCCTTAGGTTAGTACTGAAACCTTATTTAGATGTATGGTATGGTTGGTTTTCCACTGTGGCTTCTGTGGTTCTTTATTAATCAATGATTTGCCTACTGATTATCAGTTTATTTGTTCCCCAAATAAAATATGGGTTTCTGGGGCACCTGGGTGGCTCAGTGGGTTAAAGCCTCTGCCTTCAGCTCAGGTCATGGTCCCAGGGTCCTGGGATCAAGCCCCACATCAGGCTCTCTGCTCGACAGGGAGTCTGCTTCTTCCTGTCTCTGCATATCTCCTCTGCCTACTTCTCATCTGTCAAATAAATAAGTAAAAAATCTTTAAAAAAAAAAAAATGGGTTTCTAAATGGGTCACACTCAAGTACTTTTAAGTACTGAAGCCAAGTACTTTTATAGTTCAACCTTTCTAGGGATAGCGATCAGTGTTTCTATGGTCAAAGAGCTGCCTATTGCTACTTAACTAATGCTAAACACATGATATTGGGGTAATATAAGAAATAAGACTTTCAAAAAGTAAATATCTGCTGCAAAACTCCTATTTTTAAAAAGCCTTTCTGTATACTGCATTAAGTCAGATAGAAAAGAATAATTTCATTGACAAGTGTTGACTAGAGTCCTTTCCCAACTATGCTAGTTGTTTTATATATTAGCTTTCATTTTTGGTATAGGCTACTATAAAATATTAAAAAGTGAGAAATGTGTCTCAATGTTTACATTTAGAGAAAAGATTAGTGACTTTACTCTAAAGAAAGTGTTCCATATAACTATATTTCAGAAGTCTAAATTAAGGTCACATTACTTGATATTAGCAGTTAGCTCTAATTGGTGAATTTGTGTTAAATAACCTTAATTCATGCTTTCAATCTAAAACTCAGATAATTCTATTTTGTGAAAAATTATAATTTTTTAAAAATAGCCTTAGTCATTACTATCTTGAGTTAGACACTATTTATTATCTTTGTCTTCTTACAATCCCTCTACTCTTTAAGAATAATCTTTTAGGAGTACATGGAATTATTAAACTTTTTCATTTCCTATCCACATAAACACCTCTGAATCTGTAGTCTACAATTCATAAATTTTAAAAAAAAGTCTAACTCAAAGGTCAAAGAATAATAATGAAAATTTAAAATATATTTATTGCTTATTGAAATTTGACAATTTTTTAAAAATTAAGACTTCTCACAAGGTATAATAATTTTTATAGTAATGCTCCACAAAAAATGAAATATATACAAAGTTGCGTAAATGTTTTGATGAGCGGGCTCCCGTCTTTAAGGAATGGATCATATATCCTTCGCTTTTCCGAATATGCATTGGGTAATACTTCCCTGGAAAAATATATGGCAAATAAAGAAGCATAGATCTTCACCCTTTTACATTTTATAAAGCACAGATAATAAATGGCAGTCTTGTATGTTACTTTGATAATGACTTGAACACAGAAAGAATATAAACTGCCACATGTGAAAAGATGGAAAAGAGTTTATGCATATACAGTCTTTGGTACCAAGACAGTGATCTAAAGTGTTTTGCATTGAAGTTTCAAACCATACTTCATATCTTCACTAAATATGTCCCAGTTCTGTCCCTCGGGAATATAAGGATTTGGTTACCCCACAAAGACCTTCTGAATGAACTGATTTTATTACGTTTATGGAGCAGTTAGGACACATTTGGCAGTCAATGAGGGCGGAAGTTTCCATTCAAACATGAGAGGTGGAAACAATGCCCTCCAGCCTCTCCTCTGTGGACCTTCCTTCTCATGGTCTGCTTGTTGGAAATACCAGAGCTTTTCTTACCTCTGCAGAGGGGTTGCCTGCCACAGGTTTGGTTTGTTTCAGGAAGCTCTCCCTTACACATTGTCCTTCCTTCTAAATCTGAGAGGTGCACCGAGACTGCACTTGTTAGGAACCGATCTGCCCTAACTATCCTCCTCCTCTCAGTGTGACCCTCAACCCTCGCTTAGAAAGATACACAATCGCAGGTATTTAATTTACCAGAACTGGAGTCTCCTTTTGAAAACACTCCCTTCAAACATTAACAGGCTTTAGATCTCCCTGATTTGAGGCAATTATGTGTGCTAGAAAACTAAACTAGAAAGACATTATTTAATTATAACGTTGGAGCCTGGATTCAGAGCTGTGAATGTTGTGAAGCTAATAAATCTTGTGCATGCTCCATACCTGCCATTCATAATCTCATAATCTCTCTTCATTCAACACCGTGGGTGGCAGGTCGCCTGCACAGTAGTCCCTGTTCTCAGGACACACCCCAAAAGTAATGTTCTTTCTTATTCCTCTGTTCCTCCCTCCTTCCCTTCCCTCCCTTTCTTCCCCCCTCTTCTTTTTAATAATCAGGTTGAAGTTTCTCAATAAGGCTGTGGGTTTGGAGGTAGGAGGTAGTGTCAGGTTTCCTTTAGGCTCCAATCTGATTGCCTGACAAATGTCCTACCTACCAAAAGCTATCTAATATAACTTTGCCCTAACTTTAGTTTTATATAGAGAATTTGCCTATTTCAACATATTCTAAACTGTTTAGAATTTGGTCATTCTTTATTTTAGTCCATAGGCAAAGCTTTTATCTGAGCTCTGTTTTGTTTTTGTTGTTTGTTTGTTTGTTTGGTTTGGTTTGGTTTGGTTTGGATTTTGGTTTTTTTTTTCCCCTGCTTTCAGATGGGCTGATGTCAGGAATAGCTTGTATATTTCAGGACCTTACTTAAAGATGCAGAATGAGTCAACACACTCAGACAGTAGGACATTTTTCTGTCCCAACCCTAATTTTGCAGGCTTAGGAGACACAAGATCTGGGTCCCACTGCACAGTGGTCCCAGATTCACAGCGATTTTACTAACACAAAAAGTTACCCACTTCTGTTGTTGAGGAGGGAGAGGAGGGGTCTTTACCTCCTTTTGTTCTATCTCATTTTAGTTGGATCTGTTACTGCCATTCCCTATTTCCCTATACTAAATTCTGAATCAGTTCAGACTTTAGCTTGCAAGTAATGGATGGCTCACATAAATAGAGGTTTCTTAGGTAGATCTTATAACTCCTACACAAAGCCCTGACATTCACTCTTATTGCACTGGCGTAAATCACATTTCCAGCCCCTAAATAAATCACTTTGGCCATGAAAATGGAATTTGCTGACAGACTTAGCCAAATTCACATGAACTAGAATCTGGAGCTTGAGGACAATCAGTTTTTAGATAGAGTCCTGATGAAAATTAGTTACATCTTGAGAAGAGGGAAGGGGACGTGGAAGCTTAGAATTCAACCAACAAATTTAACTATCCCCATAAATCATTCTGAATTTATATATGTTTTAAAAATAATATTTATCTCTTTTCCTTAGTACCCAGGTGATATTTCATACCAATATTGTTAAAAATTAATTCCCTATCGAAACTAAAGTGACAATAAGTAGCCCTGAGAACAGACTGTAAGTATTATGTAGCTGCCGTCCCCAAACTTTTTTCTTTAAAAAAATAAAAGGCCAGGTTACTTAGAGACCATGCAAATTAAATTGGCAAGTAGTTTATTTTCTTCATCTTCTTTTGTATAAGCTCTTTGAGTTATAATGTATTTATAACATAAATAAAGCAGAATGTAGTCTTTGACTAATTGAGTTTAGAAAGTGCCTCATGATCCATCAGAGACCTATTTATGAAAAGATGGTTTTCCTTAAGGAGGTCGCTAAGTTGTCATGGTAACAACTATAAATCCCAACAACAATGTGGGAGTAAGCACTGACTCTGTAATAAGAGATCTGGGTTCAAAACTCTCAATCCTTATTTTATAATATAAAAACAAGTATAGGTTAAAACATATTGAACTACGCTGCTATAGATACTAATACTTGGTGAGCAGAGTTGTTGTAAAGACTACGTGTTGAAACAAACAAACTTAGCAAACAACGCTGATAATATGTAGGTCCTCAAAAACTAAGAGTAATTCAATTACTTACTTGTGTTAAAAACAACTTTCAGCCAGAATTAGAAATTAAAAGGGCTAATGGCATTTAATTAATTCATGGTCTTTCTGCCTGCTTCATTGTTTTTTATGATTCTTCTAAAGCAGCTTATATTGTGTCTGACTCCTCACTCTCATCTGCTACTATGGGGTTGGTACAGAACAAATAGCTTCCCAGTTAGTCACATTTACAAACCTTTTCTGTGGAGAATTTCAGGCCATCATCATGGCACTGCCTTCATCATATTATCAAACACCCTTCCTCACCACAGAAACCCTGGGTTTTATTAACAACCCATTCATGACTCAACCATCATATTACATTCATACTTTTTATTTTACACCTCAGTATACATATTTTTTCAGAACTCAAAACTTCTGGCATTTTACATCTCTAGTTCATACCCTAGGGGGAGCCAAAAGATAGTTGCTGAGATCCCCGTCCAGAATGTTCCCTGTGTCACTCCTGCATGCCTCAGAAAGTCATAGAAAAGATAGATTTGCTATGTCAAATAAGTCATATTTGTTTCTGCTTCCCAGCTCAGGAAACTACTCTTCGGCAGGCTAGCTCTGGGAACCATTATTATAATACAGCTCCTGATAGAATGAGTGAATTCTTCAGAGTCGCTGTTCTCCCTCATGTTTGTTTTAACTACCTTATGGCTTGTGTTTGCTTATTTATTCATTCAAAAGGTTTTTATCAAGTGTCTACTTATTTACCAGAGTATAGGCTAAGTGTTGAGGATATAGTGGTGTTCACAACAGACTTGGTAACTAGTCTTATTGAATTTATTTATGCTGATAGCTTCAGACACTTAAAAGAGTGAATTTAATAGCCTGGGAAATTTTATGGGTTTGACATACTATTCTTCGTGAAGTTTTAATAGAAATTCTAAAATAATTGCTTTTATTTGTGTAAATGTGATTAATGAAGCATGAATAGGTTTAGTCTTGATAAATACCGACATATCCAATTAGATTGCCTTCTGACTCTCTGTTCGTCAGCCCTTTGGAAACTCCCTCTCTACTCTTCTGACACCTCTCTATTTCCTCCACTGAAACCATCCTTCTATATTTGAGACATATTAAATGACTGAGTTTTGCAAACCTAGAAAGCAATTGCCTTCATGTTTTAAATATGTGAAGGGGTTTTGCATAAAAAAGGATGATCCTGGATCCTCAAAGAAGGAGATATTCAGAGCAGTGGTAATAGCCACCAGAAAGACTGTATAAACATACATGAAGGTTTGCAAAGCATGAAATCTAAGTTTTGGTTCCCTTTCCAGTATGTTTGGATGATGACCTCAGAAAGTAAGAACTTAAGTGAAATCTAGGAAGTGTCTGCTTTGTTTTATTTAAAAGACAGTATTGACTTTGTGCTGTAAGAGTCCCTGGGTCAAGACCATGCCACTGTGTCAGTGATGTTTTAGTATCTTCTGGGACACTCTGCCTGGAAAAAAAAAAAAGGGAGGGGGTTACTTCTGATGAAAAAAACTTGTGTTCTAAAAGATCCAACACAATGGGTGTATTCAGTCCTCCTTATTTTTGGTTTTAAAATATAGAAAGTAGGTTAGGTTTTTGTTTGGGAGCTATGGATTGCCTGGAAGAAGTGGTAGAGGTGACAGGTAAGGGAAGAGGTAATGACTAAATGATACAATGGTATATGTCTGTTGTTTGGTCTTTCTATTAATCATTACTTGCCATAACTTCTCTTCTTCTTTTTTTAATAGTATACAATCCATTCACACAGTTGACTAGATTTGAGGAGAGCATGTCTCTGACTCAAATTAAGCCAATTATTATTTTGTGTAACTGGCATTATTAAGATCCTGAGGTGACCATCCCTGGCCATGTGGTCTGGAAAAATAAAGTAGGTGCTGAAACAGAGAAGAGGGTGGACATGTAGAAAGGGAAGGAGTCCAGTGATAGAAAGTAAGTTCTTTTTAGAGTTGGAGTCATTTCTCATGCCCACCTGTCTGGATTCTTGCCCTTAATTTCTATAAGACATTTTGATATCCTTATACAAATTTCTGATTTTTTATGTCCTATTTCAAGAATGTTTTTGGATCACTTATAATAAGATTTTAAACTTTACATTCACATTACGAGTGACTTCTTTCAAAATAGGTGGATAACATTTTTTATAACCCTTAATATCTGCCATCTATATCTATATTTTTATCTATTCAACTGATCAAAATTATCATGTGATAGTACTTGCAGGCTATAGTTCATTCTAAATTTTAAGTGAGTATTATAGTCTAGCTGATGATAGCATCTCTTTTGGAGCTGATATGATACTATTATAATATTTTCATGTAAAATATTTAAAAATATGAAACCTCTGAAATCTTAAATAAAACGAAGATCAGATTTAATGTGGAAATTTCATTTAGAATGGAAAAATGAAATGAAAGCAAATGAAAAAAAAACAGAACAGTCTTGTTTTAACTATGTTTATATGTTCTTTGTTCAGTTACACTGTTAACCAAATCCCATAGTAAACATTCCCTAAATGATTTAAACCTCTAGTTATTTGAGAATAATACTAAGCAATACCCAGGTGTGAGTGCTGTGGCAAAATCAATTCTCACAAAGCTCCCTGTTCAGTCACATAGGGATCTGAAACCTTTAGACAAAAGGTAATGGATGTTTCATTTCCAATGGGTCAGGTTTGGAGGTCAGTGCTATGAAAAACTGTGGGAGGCACATTCAGCAATATTTTTTTCTTTTCTCTTTTAATGTTCAAAAGCAAGTAGAGGAGCCTCCTACACAACAAGCTTTGTTCATAGACATTTGATTTGGATTCTTGCTGTGAAGCAACACATTGACTAACTGTGTGCTGGGGTAGAAAAATTGAGCTTGAGCTTGTGGTGAGCTGTGGTCAGGCCTGACCACTGAAAATCCACAGGTAAACATAAAGGAGAAACTTCTATTCACTTACACATATGCAGATAAGGAGACAGTGACCCTGTACAGACAAAGCCAGATATTTGAGGCCTGTAACCCTATTGTTAAATCTGGTATCCATGTTGGTAAAATGTTTATTTTTACAGTTGTAAGTAAGTAATTCCCGTGTGCTGAGATGATCCACAGATTAGTGCTTTCTTGCTATAAATCCACAGATTTTCTGACTTAATGGAGCAAGACCACTACAACCCAGTTGTGGAGACCACCACAATTTGACAGAGCTCCATGAGACACAAGGTAGGAAATGATAGCCAAGACCATCAGTGCAACTTTTGCTTTTGTCACTTTGTGCTTATTAGCTGCTCTAAGAGTAAGCCAGAATCAAAACAAATTTGAAATGATTCCAAATTATCATTCTTCCCTTTTTATACATACTGACTCTGACTAAATGCAGAAATCAGTCATGTATTCTTTTTCTGTTAAACACCCACCCACCCCCCCACACACACACAGTACAAATATATATACAGTTTTCTTTATCATGGCTTTGGAAAGAGGAGAGCAAATTATTATATGTGCCATGCTCATCTTCCTCCCTCATATATTGGAAAGAAAATGCAGTAAGTGGGTTTCTCCTGCAGTTCTTAGATGTACAACACAGAGGAGTCTAAGCCACTGAATTTTGCTCATATAGGATGCCTTGGGCTTCAAGGTGAAAGAGGTGTGTGTAAATCATATACACATCTTCTTTCCAGGTATTAGCACAAAGTGTTCATGGTGAACACACAAGTAAGGATCACGAAAGAGTCAGTAAAGCCCTTCTTTTCAACATATTTTAACTTGTTGATTTTTTATTTAAGACCCACATAAAATGTCAAATAAGTCCAAGTAGTAATAGAGTTCATATTTATTGAGTACTTGCATTATGTCCCACTCTATGTACTTTTAGTTATTAAATCATTTAGTTACAAATGAGGAAATTAAGGTATTAGAAAACAAGTTCCTTACTTTGATCACAAGGTTAAAAGTCATTAGAGACAAGATGTTGACCTGGAGACTTACACAGGCTTTCTTACCATAAACAATTAGAACAAGAATTTAACCCACTCATTCTGTCTTCAAAATATGAGCTCTTAACCAGGATTTGACAGTGCCCTCAAATATGTATCTTGTTTTCGAGCAAGATATATATATATATTTTTTTGACAATCAAAAAATACTTCTGACTTTATTTAAAAAATATAAAACCTATCATGGGGTCATTTTTCTGGGTCTCTGTTTTATTAGTTACATCACATTATCCATAAAGAATTTTCATAATAAACACATATAGGATTATTAGACCTAAAGCATAGAAAATTCTGCTTTCTGGCTCTTATTAACCAGACTCCATGTATCATTAGTACAATTATAATTGTTACCCATAACCCATGGCTCTTTTTTTTTAATTTTTTTTTCAATTTATTTATTTTCAGAAAAACATTATTCATTTTATCTACCTTTCATAAATAAGGTAACCTGAATCCTAAGAAATGATTTCATTTTCTCTTTGTTGCTATGTTATTATATGGTATAAATGGAATTTAAACTCATGTTTGTCTGACTCAAAAGAAAGAAGCAAAGGTCTGTTAGTTTGGTTTGGCAATATGAGATATTTATGTTTGTTCAATTATTAAGATAATGTTGGATTTTTCTCAACTTCTTTATACTCTTCCTGAGATGTGCAGGTAATAATGGACTAATGCAGATGAGTCTGAAAGTTATAGAGGAAAATAACTGCTTAAAAAGAAATGCCACATACCTTGAGTTTAAAAATAATCAGTTTAATCACAATGTTAATGATTTCCTGAAAGATTTCCAGACAATGATAGCAAAGAAGAAAAATGAAAGGAAATTTGTGCCACTTGATATTATGATATAACATTAAAAAAACCCCAAACAAATAGATTAAAGTTGCATGTAATTGAAGCAAAAATTGGCACAGAAACTATGTAAAAAAAGTAATATAGAACTATGAGGTTGAAACCACATTATATATGATGCTTTGATATCTGATAAGGCTGGCATTGAAATTAACAAAACTCGTACAACCTAATAATGATAGAAATATGTTCATAGGACCCAGGTCCACAGTTTGAATTAAGGAAGCAACAATCACCAACAGGAAAATAATACCACGTATTAACTCTGCCTCCTGAAGGGAACACCACTGCCTAACAGTAAAACTGAGTTGTTACTTTCAGGTGAGCATATGCTTCTAGAGGGATCGCCTTTTTTATGTATAATTATGTAAAGTGAGTACTCAGTAGGAACATGAAAGAGAACGACAGAAACACATTTATGCAAAAATTTGCATTTCTTGGCAAATGGTTTATGTGTAACACTCTTGAAAATTACTGGACTGATATTTTCCATCAATAAAAATTTCATTTAAAAAAAAAAAGAAATATGTTCATAGGAATAAAAATAGCTAAAAACATACCTAAAGGATCTCAAATTTACTCAAAATTAAGTAAATACAAAATAAATCAGATGCTATTTTCAGTTCTCAGATGGCTGTATATGTACATGTTTTGTAGTAACAGTGACTGTATGAGGAAATAGGCTGGCATTCTTATGCAATGTTGCTTAAAGAGTGCATTGTTACAATTATTTATAAAAGGCGTTTAGAAAACATGATCTAATTTAAAAATTCACATTTCCTTTGACCAACAATTCCACTTCCAGAAATTTTTAATATCGACACATATTTGTGATGTATGAGAGAGAGGAATGAAATTGCTAATTGCAGCACTTTGAAAGCATGGGAAGACAAAAGAAAAGCACATTTTTAGGTGAAGTAATATATAATGAACATTCACAGTCAAATATTAGTTCACAGTCAGATTCACAGTCAAATAAATCTTAGTTACTCTTTACATAGAAAAAGATGGACTCTGGAATGCTCCTACATGGCAATTTACATACTGTACAACTGTGTGAACAAAAACACCGAGGAAAATGCATTAAGTATAGATAAAAGTAGAAAATGATCTGTGGGGTGGAGAAGTTATGGGGATCAAGTTTCAGCAGGAGAAGTATGCCAGCATCTTTGCTGGGATAAAGTATTTGGTTTAGGCTATGGTGAGAGATTCCTCCATTGGTTATCTGGGGACTATTTTTAATGATTATTTTAATCAATATACATATATACTTCACAAAATTCACATATTACTATCACTACAAGGCTAAACCAAATTCAGCAGGCTTCTAAAAATCAACTCACCCCTGCTCCCTAGAGCCAAGCCTTATCATAAAGTTAGCTATTAATTTTTTAGCAGTTTTTCTCCATATTTCTCCATATGCTCATATTTTTCCATATCTCCATTTTCTCCATATTTCTGCATATACTGAAGTTTTCAGTTTTAGACAAATGTTTTTAGTTTATCTTACAGTAGATGAGAATTTTAACTCCCTTAAACCAATTTTTTTGCATTTTCCCCCTTCTCTTTTTCCTCTTCATCCTCTCAATATATCACAGCTATTTGATAAGTAAATATCATTATTTGATAAATATTGATCACTTTTAAAAGAAAAATCTTTTTATGATTATGCTTTCTTTTGTTTATATTTTCTGTTTTTAATAGATGCCATTCATCTCCATTTTTCTTCAGATTCTTATTTCTTTGAACTCAGTTTTCTCTTTTCTTAAAAGATCTCCATATAGTTTTCTACATGGAGAAATAAGACATTCTACTGATTCCTTGTTTTCCTGCTTCTTTCTGCTAAACTTTGGACTGATAACTCTTTATAGTTATTATACAACAGGCAATCTCAGTATTTAATCAGGCTATATTATGTGTTACTTTATTGTTTCTGGAATCCTCTTCTCTCTAGGTTTACTTCATCATTCTGATGGAGCATATTCTCTGATAGCATCCTGAAATAAGTTTTGTGTCAGGCATATTCCTTGAAAACGTAACAAAATATCTTCGTTGTACTTTACTACTTGATTGAGTTAGTAAGGCAAACATATGTATTTTTCTCAAATATTTAGAATATGTGTGTGTGTGTGTGTATAACAATGCCAGGCAAGAGGCACAAGATAAATATACAAAAGAGTAGGATTAAAATATCTCAGGAGAAACTCTAGGAAATAGGTGAGAATGGATGACTGAAATAGCATCTTGAACATTTTTGGTAAATTTTTTAAAGTGAAAAGCAGGACAAAAGGACGAACAGTTTCTGGTCCAGTGTGTAAGCACCTTGGAAGTCCACAATCTGTCCTAATAAGTAAAAATAAATAAATAAATAAATATCTAAACAAACTGAAACATTAAAACTCCTCATAGATTCATAAGTGATGTGATGTCACTGGGTGAACAGGTACGTCCAACTCGGAGAAAACAGCAGGTGAATACAGAGAATGACTACTTGCAGGAATAAAGACATCCCAAGCAGAAACATGGGTAGGAACCCTGTGCTATGAGAAAGAAGTCTGAACTGTAACTGGAGGCTCACTGTGGGCATCTGTGAGAGCGAAAAACTCTAGGGAAATCCGGTTATAATGAGTCTCCAGCCTTGTATGAGTTTTATCTCCAAGAACTGTATCTAGTTCTCTCTGTGAATATTAGAAAAATATCTCTTTGGGCCTATGGTAGGTGGAAGGAAAAAGAACAATAAGTCAGACAAAGCTATTTCCAAAACATCAATTCAAATAAGATGCTATCGTGAACCATGAGAGACTATGGATTCTGAAAAACAATCTGAGGGGTTTGAAGTGGCGGGGGGAGGGTGAGAGGTTGGGGTACCAGGTGGTGGGTATTATAGAGGGCACGGCTTGCATGGAGCACTGGGTGTGGTGAAAAAATAATGAATACTGTTTTTCTGAAAATAAATAAATTGGAAAAAAAAAACAAATAAGATGCTATCTTTCATCCAGTTGTATTTTTCTGAATTTTCACAATGTATCACTTGGAAACTATTAACATTAATAAATGTGACATATCTCAATGGACAACCAGGATTTAAGATGTATGAAACACATATATTTCTATTTCTTACTGAAATCAGTTTCTTTGGGCCTTTTACATTCAAAGACAAGCCATGAGTCTCATTAATATAGCAAGTATAAGAGGTGCCTGGGTGGCTCAGTGGGTTAAGCCGCTGCCTTCGGCTCAGGTCATGATCTCAGGGTCCTGGGATCAAGTCCCACATGGAGTTTTCTGCTCAGCAGGGAGCCTGCTTCTCTCTCTCTCTGCCTGCCTCTCTGCCTCCTGGTGATCTCTGCCTGTCAAATAAATAAATAAATAAATAAAATCTTTAAAAAAATATAGCAAGTATAAGTACTTCTAAGTAAAACAAATTAGTCTTTGATCAGTTTTTAATCTCAGATATTTCAGGACGATTTCTGTCTGGCATTATGGGAGAAAACATGACTATAGCTCATAAGAAGAAAAGAGTTTGAAGCAGATGCTTTATGTTAGAAGTATAGATTTTCTAAATACATATAGTTATCATCTAACATATCCAGAATCTGACTTGCTATAGTAATTCATGGGCATGGAAAATTCAGAGAACTTGATGAGATAAAGAGGCCACAATGAAATAAAAATAGTGTATCCACATGTACATGCAAATTTATAATCCTATTGCTTAAGTAATTCTGGCATTACAAACTTAATATTTAATGCAAAATGCAACATTGAGTCTAAAAGATTAAAATGTTATATTTAAGGCATATTTAATTATTGCATTCCATGGTTAGTATTCTATGAATGAATTGCTTCAAATATTAAAAATTGTAGAAATGTTTATTGATTAAATAAAAAGGGGTGTTGCCTTTATACACATCAGAGAACACCTATAAAAATGATTTCTCCATAGCTGTGCTAAAAACTATAATGGATATGCAATAAAATTAATAGATCATAATACTGCTATTCTTTTTATTATTTATAATTTTACTGATTTTTTAATTATTTTATTGTTGAAGAACTCCCAATGAGCCTAACTTAATAGCTAGAGATTCAAATTAGAAAATGTTATGGTAGGTTGTCTTTCTTTTGTTACTTTTTTTTCTCTTCATCACTAAGTGTTAGTAAATTTTGATATGGGAAGACATATTAAATAAAATAGTTGGTAAAACGAGTTTTTTCTTTCCTCTTGAAAGATGCAGGAACTATCCAATTTTATTTGACCCAACTAACAAGGAAATAAACCCTGAAAATGCAAGCATTTGCATTTTGAGTCCCCCTAAATATTTGTATTTATTATTGTTATACCCATATGAAATAAATCTAACAAAAGCATGAGAGAAAAAAGTTTGTAAATGAGCTAGAATGCATTTGTGATGGCACAAAATTCTCTTTCAGAGCCTTTTTACTAACTTTCTTATGTCCACAACATGGAATGTAAATGACTTTCTCAGGACATAAATGCAAATCAAAAAACATTTGGTTTCCATTTGAGATTTCAAGTCGCTTTCCTCCTTTCATTTAGAGATGTGATTTCTCACTGCTTATGGATCTACACATGCTCTAGAATCATTGATCCCCTTATGCATTCCTTCATTTGTTCATAGATCAGACAATGGGGAGGCAGCGCCTGTGTGCCAGGAATTGGAGCAGGGGGCTGGGAATGCAAAGAGGAAAAAGTTGCTGTGGGTTTTGTTTTGTTTATTTATTTATAAACATACAATGTATTATTAGTCCCAGGGGTACAGGTCTGTGAATCCCCAGGTTTACACACCTCACAGCACTACCATAGCACATACCCTCCCCAGTGTCCATAACCCAGCCACCCTCTCCCTTCCCCACTCCCTCCACAACCCTCAGTTTGTTTTCTGAGATTAAGAGTCCCTTATGGTTTGTCTCCCTCCTGATCCCATCTTGTTTCATTTATTCTTTTTCTACCCCTCAAACCCCCCATGTTGCATCTCCACTTCCTCATATCAGGGAAATCATATGATAGTTGTCTTTCTCCGATTGATGTATTTCGCTAAGTATAATACCCTCTAGTTCCATCCATGTCGTTGCAAATGGCAAGATTTAATTTCTTTTGATGGCTGCATAGTATTCCATTGTATATATGGATATATATATATATATCTCACACCTTCTTTACCCATTCATCTGTTGTTGGACTTCTAGGTTCTTTCCATAGTTTGGCATTGTGGACATTGCTGCTATAAACATTCAGGTGCACATGCCCCTTCAGACCACTACGTTTGTATCTTTAGGGTAAATACCCAGTAGTGCAATTGCTGGGTCAAAAAGCTGCTGTTTTTTAAGATGGAGTGATAACCAGATGTTTTCAATGTGGTAATTGAGCCCTATAACAAGTGTTTGTTGAGGCAAGGATATGAAGGAAAGCATCTTATAGGAGGAAGTGCTTAAGTGAAATCTCTAAGGGCCACTAGGATTGCTGGAAGCAGCAAAAGGCGGGAGGGCCAATGTACTTAGCATTCAGCATAAGAAGATGAACGCCATATAGGCCCAAAATAGTCTAGTGTGTGCATAATAAAATTTAATTTAAATCCATTGTTTTAATATAAAGTGTACATATATATATATATATATATATATACACATACACACACACACACACACACTACCTTCCATCAAGGTATTTTATAACCGCTCTGGTTAAAAGCAATACATCTGTGATTTTTCATAGCATTTTCCTATTTGACTTTCATAGCATCAGTTAATATTTGAAATTTTCTTCTTTACTCATGTATCAATTTATTTATTGTATCTGTTGACAATAAACAAAACATGAATGTCTTTTTATATTTTGGTCCTTATTCTATCCTGAGCCTCTAGAATAAGGTCTGATACATAGGGGGATTTGATAAATGTAGTTGACTTCATGTCATGTTGGTGTTGCCTAGCTGAGAAATGGGGTGGAGAAAAAGGAGAAAGAAGAAACAACGTTTGAAAACTTCGTGCCCCCTTGGAGTTCAAAGATGACTGTTTTGATGTCATTTCTGCATATAATTTATATCTTGGCTATAGCATATGTTTTCTTGACATTATACATTAAGGATACTTACCATTTATTTATTGTATATTTTAAATATTATCCCAGGATGTTATTTTTTAGAAGTTGCATTTATGCATTTTTGCATATGTGATATTCTTTGTATTTTTATGGTGAATTCCCCTTTATATGCATGCATAGTATATGCAGTTGTAATAATAATAATAAAGGCCATGATAAGCTGAATTTTGTAATAATTTAGAGAATGACATCAAGTGACTGCTTTATATCATGGTTGTCAGTGGCTAATAGGAAACAGATGCCTAGCTGGGCAAAAAATATATAAATTCTTAATCTACATTTTACTCTGACTCCCCCCAGCCCAAAGGTAAGTGTTTTTCTTTTTTTTTTTTTTTTTTAAGATTTTACTTATTTGACAGAGAGATCACAAGTAGGCAGAGAGGCAGGCAGATAGAGATGGGGAAGCAGGCTCCCTGCTGAGCAGAGAACACAACGTGGGGCTCGATCCCAGGACCCTGAGATCATGACCTGAGCTGAAGGCAGAGGCTTAACCCTCTGAGCCACCCAGGTGCCCCGGTAAGTGTTTTTCTATTGAATTGTAAAAGACTAAACTGATAGGCTAAGAGGACTTGCTCAGTGAACACCCAGGGACCCAATGCAAAGGTGTCCTTGAGGACTGTAATCTCATGCACTGCACCTACTGGGCCAACTCCGCCACGTGTCCCTGTCACATCAACCAGTTCACAGGAAGGCAAAAGACAGAGTTTACTCAGCAAGTGCAATATTCACAGCATTTTGATAAGGTAGATAGATGTTCATATTTTGATTTTAATAAATCAAGAAAATGAAGGTAAGAAGGGTAAAATAGTCAATATTACACTATCAAAGAGAGAAAAAAAAAAGGGGAAGGAAGGAAAGAATGGAGAGAGGGAGAGAATGGAGGTTTGCCTCAACCAATAATGAAAGTATTTGATACTTTCAGTCATTCGCTTTATGACTGATTCAGTTCCACAATCTCAGTATACCCAGTATACTCGGAAAGAAAGAGGGAGAGGGAGAGAGAGAGAGAGAGAGAACTGGGTTGAGGAAGGAATGGAGGAACAAAGGAAAATAATCATAGTAATATGATAGGTTGCTCAAACTGTAAACATGACTGAGAGTTTCACCTAAAACAATCTAATTCCAAAATATATGCAATCCAAAGCGTTAAGCTCTGGGCTTGACGGAATGCTTCCAAAACTCTATTTCTTTCTAAAAATATTGCTAAGTTTGATTTTCACCAATGCCTCAGAATTTATTTGATCTTTCTAAATGAGTCCCACTATTGCTTTCATATTCCTTTTCACATTAATCATATTTAATGATGGCAATGTCATATATAAGCATTTTTATTTAACTTTAAAAAAATTTCACAGTAAGGATGCTTTGGTAGCTCAGTTGGTTAAGCATCTGCCTTTGGCTCAGGTCATGATCACAGGGTCCTGGTATTGAGCCCAGCATTGGGTTTCTTGCTCAGCAGGGAGACTGCTTCTCCCCCTGCCTGCCACTCCCCTACTTGTATACTTTATCTCTCTCTGACAAATAAATTAATAAAATAAAAATTCACAATAGGGGCACCTGGGTGCTCAGTTGTTTAAGTGACTGCCTTTAACTCAGGTCATGATTCTGGAGCCCCAGGATTGAGTCCTGCATCAGGTTCCCAGCTCAGCGGGGTTTCTGCTTCTCTCTCAGACCCTTCCCCTCTTGTGCTCTCTCTCTCTCTCTCTCTCATTCTCTCTCTCTCTCAAATGAATAAATAAAATCTTTTTAAAAAAGTTAAAATAATATTTTCTATTCTTACTGAATAACTGATTTTCTAAAAAAAAAAAAGATGACCCATGCAAACCTCTCACAGAATGTCTACTGCATTATTCACATGGGACTTAATATACACAAAACGGTAATTTCTCTCTGGAAAATAAAAATATGGGACATTTTATGTAAATATACTCCTCTCTGTTCTCTAGGAATCATGTATTTCCTTGTCAATTGCTTGATTTTTATACATCCAGAAATTTTTTTTAGAGACTTTATTTATTTATTTGACAGAGAGAGATCACAAACAGGCAGAGAGGTAGTTAGAGAGAGGGGCAAGGAGGCTCCCTGCTGAGCAGAGAGCCCAATGCAGGGCTCAATCCCAGGACTCTGAGATCATCACCTGAGCCAAAGGCAGAGGCTTAACCCACTGAGCCACCCGGGTCCCCTCACATCCAGAAATTTTACTTCAGGTTTGTAAGAGGCTATTCCAAACATGATAATGACATATAGATGGCTGGCAGCTTATACTTTTTATAGCCTGGATTTCTTCTAGTCCAGAAACTGGATGAGACTGTCAGGAAATAACAGACTAACAAATTCAGAGGAAGTTGATTTGTCGACTACATTTTCTAGATGCTAAGTTAGAAATAAATGAAATTTGCTGAAGTTTTAGGTAGTAATTTTGCTATGCTCTCTAAATAAACCTGACTGAAAAACAATATGAGTTATCCAAATTAGTGGACTTCTTAAAGAGCATGTTCAGAAACTAAGCACTCTATCAGGGCAAAAGAGAATACATTTACTTTGGGTGAATATGTAGTCCTAGATTGCTTAAATCTAGACCTGTTTATTTCTTAAAGAACTGGGTGTAGTCATGTGTATTGATTTCATTTGCTAACACAAATGACACAGAAGAGGATTTATTGATTCCAACTCATCTTTATCATTTGTTGGCCAGTAGAATCTTCCATGATTACTTAATTAGCCTAATTCTTCATGTCACTCTGTTTTAAACCATAGTGTGTTCTCTATTAATAATCCATTGTAATTTGCTGGAGCAAAGAGCTCAGTTAGAATTAGATTTTCTGGGTTCTATTGTTACCTGAACACTAGTCAGTTTTGAGGACTTAAACACTCCATCTGTTGTTTCAGTGGCAAGAAATAAATTTTACTTAGATGTATTTATCTATTTGGGATGAAACTTATATTGTTTATGGATAAGAAAAATAGTGCTTATATTTTGTTCCCAGAACATCTCCACAATTTTATTTTAATTATTTTTCTTCAAGATTTTATTTATTTTTGAGAGAGAGAGAGAGAGAGAGAGCGCGCACATGCTCATGCTCATGAGTGGCCTGGGGCAGAAGGAGAAGCAGACTTCCATCTGAGCAGGGAGCCTGGTGTGGGACTTGATCCCAGGACTCTGGGATCATGACATGAGCTGAAGGCAGACACTTAACCAACTGAGCCCCCTTTGTGCCTCCATTTTCACAATTTTAAAAATTAATGAGGGCTGCAAGAACTTTTGTTTATATTTATTATATCTATTATTTGCTATTATATCTATTATTTGCTAATAGTTATAACTGGAAGAAAATTTAAATATTTATAATACTTATTTTCAATAACATTATAAACATTACATATTAATACAAATAACATCTTCTGTAAAATATATTTTTAAGTAAGTAAATTACTAAATAGAGTGGCATTGTTTATTTTTTCAATTTTCTTTATTATTTCTACTTCTGCATTCAGTCTGTTGTGATATTATAAATCATCTACCTTTTGGAAAGTTCATCTGTATAGTTGTGAAAGAATGAGAATAAAAACAGAAGATATTGTTTTAGTATAATTATGAAAAATAGATCTAACCTCATTAACCCCTTGGAAGGGGTCCAAGCCACACCTTGAAGACCACTGAACTGTAGGTCCATCAAATGGAGCTTGAAAACTAATAGGTGTAGAAGAAATATGCTATAAATTTTGCTTATAATGCTGAAAAAGAAGAACTAAAATGAAGAGAACAGTACTATAATGTAAACAAAGTAATCATGCTAATTGTTAGCTTTATCTAATGGAAAACTCTCGGATTAAAGTCCCAAGCCTATTCTTGAACAGAAGCCTAAAAATCTCTCTGTGAGCTAAAATCCAAGAATACGATCTCACAAAAAGTAGTTTTATGGCATTGGCTGAAAATTAAAAATTTAAATAAATAAAAAAATTCTATTAGGAAAAAAAAAAAAACAACTAGTGTCCAGCAATGAGGCCAAATCTGAGATTCCAACTGGAAGTGGATAATAATCTCAATCAAAGAGGCCAAATAAAGGTGTGAATGAAGGCAAAAGACATCCCAACGATTCCTGTAGGGATGTCTCTTTTGAGCAAATGTGATTAGGAGCATTGCTAGGAAGCTGAGATCTTGGAAAATTTTCCAAAAGTGCTGGAATGTTGACATTTGAATAGGTAGATAGATGAGATTAGCAGAACTAATCATTTAACAAAATGTTTTAGAAATTTCTGAAGTGTTATTTTCTTTTACATTTTTGAAAGCAGGCAGACTAATAATTACATTTGCCAACAACACCAATCTTTTAAAAATAAAAACTAGAATGTCATGCCAACTGGTATGATATTCTCAGTAAAAATAAAATTCAAAAGAATGAAGAAAAATTTATCTACTTAACATGTAATTATTAGCCAGAGGAATCTGTTTGCTCTGTTCTATCCATCTGTCCCAACTTGACAGAAAATTATTCATTAAATTCCAGAATAAGATTATTGTGTTTTGTTACCAGGAAGATTGGGCCTTTGATTGTTGTCATTGGTATTCAGAAGAAGATTTTGGCTAATTCTGTATTTGTCCACAAACATCACAAAAACAATGAGATTCCTTCAGATAACAAAATGTGTCTAGGAGTATTTCAGAAAGTCTAGAATCCCTACAAGGCATTAAAATATTCCCAGATAAGATTTGTCTGCATAAAAATGATCAGATACCCTACAATTTTATTTGTTTATCCTATGGTTAGAGATTTGACTGGCATTTAAATATTATTGAGAATAACTATTACTAATTTGAGGGTGCTTGTTTAAGACCTCACTAGAGTTGTTGAAGTTGGGATCAGGGATATATATCCTAAGAAGATTATCATCAGTAAAAGTAAGCATTTATGAAAGATCTACTTACTGTGTGTTTGATATCACCACTACCTGACACACATAGGTTAAAGTGTGTGTGTGTGTGTGTGTGTGTGTGTGTGTGTGTGTGTGTGTGTTTAATGCTTGGTAGGTGCAATGTTGTGATTTATAAGGAATATATATTTGGTCATTCATATAACTAAAATGTATTTCTCATATATATTTGGTCTCAGTCCACAGTTTCCGACTCACAGCTCCTAAAGCCCTTGGAATTTCTTAATTGTTGAGAATGCTAAAAGTATCTTTTGTTATATTAATGAGGTGACTTTTGGCTACACCTAACCATGGGAGCTGATTACCAATGAAGCTAACCGTTTGATGAGAGGGTTGGAATTTTTCAGTCCCATCTCCTGCCCTTCAAGGTGCCCTCCAAGATACTGGAGGTTGAATCAATCACAGATGGCCAATGATTTAATCAGTCATGCCTATATAATGAAGCTTCCATAAAAACCCAAAAGGACCAGGTTCAGAGAACTTCAGGGTTGGTCACTTGAAAGGCTTGGAGAAAGGTACTCTTGGAAGCCATGGGAGCTCCGTGTCCTTGCCCTCTTCATGTCTTCTATATGGTTGTTCATGACTTCCACCCTTTTATAATAAACTGGTGATCTAGTAAGTAAAATATTTCTCTGGGTTCTGTGAGCTGCTCTAACAAATTAATCAAACCCAAGAAGGAGGTCCTGGAAACCTAATTTATAGGTAGTCTGTTAGAAGTACAGGTAAGAACCTGGGGTTGTGACTGGCATCTGAAATGGGGTGGGGTGGTGGGGTCAGTGTTCTTGTAAGGCTGAACTTTAAAACTGTAAAATCTGATGCTATCTGAATGGATTTGAATTCTAGGAAACCCGCTGGTGTCCTGAGCATTGTTTGGTGGAGGGACACGCTATCCACCACCACCAACATTGGAAATTCAGCCTCAAAACATCAAAAAGAGGAGGTGTTCGACTTTGGTAGAGGTACTCATGAAAAAGAAACAAGATATATCTGTCTGGGAGGGGATAGATACCTAATGTACCCTTATTTTAAAAGTATGGCCAAATTGCATCAATAAATGAGGAAAACTTCATTGAGCAACTGCTTTTACAGTTAGGCTTTGAGAATGGGTAACACTGGATCAGAAGGGTACATGGTGTAGGGTTGGCTATTAGGGCTATTGTGCTATTGTAACATAGGCAAGATAAATGGTATAGGTAAGAACACAGTGGAGAAAATGAGCAAGCTACGTAAGAAAGATAAGTGGTGCCACATAACACAGAAGAAATAACATGTGTGTGTTGCTGAAGAGGACAGAGCAGGAAATAAATTTGGATTATTGAAGAAGGACCTAGATATAGAAATGTTTAAATCCATACCAAAGAATCTAAGTTGAGCTTAACCATTGCAGATTTTTTAAAAAAAGATTTTATGTATTTATTTGACCCAAAGAGAGAGAATACAAGTAGGCAGAGTGGCAGGCAGAAGGAGAGGGAGATGCAGGCTCTCCACTGAGCAGGGAGCTCTATGGAGGGCTCGATCCCAGGACCCTCGGATCATAACCTGAGCCGAAGGCAGCCGCTTAACCAACTGAGCCACCCAGGCGCCCCCCCATTTACAGATTTCTGATCAAGACACTATTATGCAGAAAGTAGTGTTTTAAAAGGATATTGAGTGCTGGAAGCACAGGAGACTGGGAAAAATTAAAAACAAGATATCTGTCATAAGATAACTTAAAAGTCATCATATAAGATAGTTTAAATCAATTATATTATATACTATGTTACATTGCCATAAGGTACATACTTTAATTCATTAGATTGCAGAAAGAACTTTATTTGAATTTATTTTATTTTTAATTTTATAAAAATTTTTAAAATTTATTTTCAGTGTAACAGTATTCATTGTTTTTGCAGCACACCCAGTGCTCTATGCAATCCGTGCCCTCTCTAATACTCACCACCTGGTTCCCCCAACCTTCCACCCCTTCAAACCCCTCAGACTGTTTTTCAGAGTCCATAGTTTCTCATGGTTCACCTCCCCTTCCAATTTCCCTCAACTCCCTTCTCCTCTCTAACTCCCCTTGTCCTCCATGCTATTTGTTATATTTTTATACTTTTAATAATTACTTTTATTTTGAAAATGTATTATATGTTACAATTGACCCTTAAACAATCAGGTTTGAACTGTATAGGCCCACTTATAAGTAAATTTTTTTATAGTAAGGTACTGTAAATGTATTTTCTCTTCCTTATGATTTTCTTTATAACATATTCTTTTCTGTAGCTTATTTTATTGTTAAGAATATAGCATATAATAGTGCTTGCTTCGGCAGCACATATTCTAAAAAAAGAATATAGCATATAATACATATAACATACAAAATATGTATTAATAGACTATTTGTGTTATTTGGTAAGTCTTCCAATCAACAGTAGAGTAGACTACTAGTTGTTAAGGTTTTGGGAAATCAGAAATTATATTCAGATTTTCAGCTGCACAGAGGGTCAATGCCTCTAATCTCTGCAGTTGCTCATGGGTCAACCAAAGTTGTTTCATACATGTTTATTTTTTATAAATAAATATATATACATGAAATGGATAATCAATGTAAAATTTAATAATATGGTGTGTGATCATATAAGTTTGTAGGTTAACATTTAGATGAAACCAGGTAATGTGGTAGAATTGATAGTGAATTAGGGAGCCTAAAAATAAAATCGGGAGCTTGGATATGACAAATATCATGAAGGGAAGTACAAAAGAACATAGTGACATATTGGGAATGGAAAGAGAGGATGATATAATTGAAAGCTAATGCTAAGCTTTTATGCCTGGAAAACTGAGTTTCTGCTGCTGTGTGCCAGAATTTTGACTTTTTGAGGATGAAATCTGACGATAAATGGTCAGTTTGATATGGAAATTTTATCACCCTACATTTCCTTTTTATTTTATATTGTTAAAAAATGTTTGATTACCTGTTATATGTTGAATAATGCTGAGAATACAGGAAAGGATAAAATGATCTCTGAACTGTAAGATAAAATATTGGATGAATGCACATATAAATGTGTACATTTGCCGTATAATCTAGTTAATGTCATATGAGATTTCTGGGTAAGTTGTTATAGGAATGACAGTGTTGGTGCTACCTATTCCATCCAGGGGCATCAGAAAAGAGCTGGCATTTGTACAGAGAATTCAAATCCTTTATTTGTCCTTTGGATACTTATTACTTTTGACAAAATTATTAATAAGAATAATTTCCCCTTGCCTCAAAGAAATAAAATACTGTTTTGTGTATTTACTAATAATAACTATCAAGCTGCTCATTCTTCTCATAATAGCTGTGGGTTGTGACCTTGAATATGATAGGCAATTCTAAAAAACAAGTAATATTATAGAGGTACATGATATTACATGTAGCTAAGCAAAGTCAACTGATTAGATGACATTAATAATCCTCAATTTAAAGATATATAAAAGGGAAGCCAACTGTAACTTTCCAAGGGAAGTCATAACATTTTATTAGAGGTTCACAATGTATTTACGGTTGTTACTAGTTACACTATAATGCCAAACATTACCATGAAATGATTCTTCCCACCTTTACAACACTATTACTATCTTCATATGTCATTTACAAACAGACATAAGAAATCCAGCTGTTAAGTTTCTTTCTTGCATGCTCTGTAAGCAAGAGTACATATAAATACACACACACAGTAACCAAATATTTATATACTTGAAAAAAATCTGTTGTTTGTGAGGGGAAATCATTTTATGAATTTTTCTATCACCAACATTGGAATTGCTTTGATTTGTATTTTACTTGGAATGTATTTTAATACATAGATTTATACAATAGATTTATATAATTTCAGAGCAAAGTGTGATGTTCAATGTAATCATAATAATTTAAATGGCTATAGAGATGCATTCATACCTCTGTCACTTGTTATCTTCTCAGGTATTAGAGTTGGAACAAAGTATAGAAATTTCAATTTTCAAATACATTCTTCTAAGTCAATGGATGACATTTTAACATGTTAGAGTCAGTTCAATTATATGGATGGGCATCATAATGTAAGTCTTTATACAGTTTTAAGAGTTGTGCAGCAATTCAAATATTATCTGTCATTTTCTATAATGTGAGATAAATTTTTGTTCCTTTATATGTGCATCTAAACACACATCAACTTTGTGTTCTTTTGATTAGTTACATATCATTGGAGATCAAAATTAAGTTTCCATTTTTGCCTGCATCTTTCTGATATTTGGCTCTTTAACATCTGAATGCTTCTATTATTTAAACAAAAATTCAATCTTAAATTGAAGATGTAAAGCCAGGTATAATAGGCAATAGACTGACTACTTGATAAGCCTTTAGAAATAGAGGTATGAAGATAATTACCCTGAGAGGTGGAAAAGTCAAAATTATAAGTAGACTCAAAAAGGATTTAGATACATTTGAGGCTAAAAGATCAACAATGAGTTATCAACACATATTGAGGATTTTACCCGCAGTCATCGAATATATTATCCTGTGTAGCATAACAAAGGATGTCATATTAAATTTGTTCAGAAGAACTGCTAGTTGTTTCCTGGAGAGTGCACTGGAGAGAATTATGAGACAGGTGGTGAGTACCATAGGAATGAGGCCAAGATTAATAAAAATGTGTGCCATGGATGGATGTGGTGTAGTGCTGGCATGGATGCCAGTTTATGGCCACTGCTGGCATAAGGGGTATCTAACTTTTCCGTTCAACACTCAAACACTTCCTCTGGTAAACAGATGTAGATTTCTTCTGTGGCCACCCCTCATTCTCCAATTTTAATTCATGAATTTTAGGTAGAGTTGACTCTACCTCCAAACTCTAAGAATAGTCAAAGACCATGGGCTTAATCAGACAAAAATTATTTCTTCTGGCAGTAGGTATTGGATTCCCAGGTGAGCATTTGACCTACTCAATGACATAAGAATTCATTTGGGGGTGGGTCTTTTAAAAGAGAGTCTTATTGTCTGGCTAAAGTGAATTTGTTAGAATGTGAGTCTATCACTACAAAAAATGATCCGTGGAATCCTAAAATAAAGCCAAGGGGTAAGAGGAGTAAAAAACAGAACACAACTAATTCCCAGTTATATAAGTTTAAATAAGCTAAAGACAAAAGTAGATAGCCTTGTAAATTTCAGTTGAGTACATAAATTCAATTTGACATAGATCAGTTTGAGTTGGATTTTCCATCACTGGCAAAGCAGTCTTAATATAACTGACATGTCTCATCTGTTAGATCACAACCAGCATCTATACCAGTATTTGTGTTCATTACACCAGATAGCTGCTATTTTAACAGTGACCTGCATATGTACCAGACCATAGCAAAGTTTGAAAGGTGTATATATTCACAATTTCATGAGCACAGGAGAGGTGAACATTCATTTTGTGTTAGAGGATGACGCTAGTTAGGGGGCAGATACACACATAAGACAGCATACTCATGCCTAAAGAAGAAACCACTACAAAAATTGGCTGGGCCAAGTGCATTGCCTTGGAAACTTCTAGTTTGGCTTCCTTCCAAAACCACACATGGCTCTTAAATTGTCTCCATTCACGTTGTGTATATTCTTGAATGCTAACAGTTAGTAATCTGTCTCCTCCTAGCAGGAAATAAGTTAATAGCCATCAGTGAGGCAGCTGGAATGGGTACTGAAGTGGAGGGGTGAAGGAATACAAATATGTCTTGTCTTTGTGGGAGTGTGGGAGCAGAAGTTCATGCTGATAGGATGTTTGATGATGTCCATAATAAGTTGCCTAGATCTGTCATGCTAGGGCTTGCTATAGCTCTGGTATGCTGTATTTTCACCTTTATGGACTATGATAAGCATGTCTTAGTTTCCTGTCCTTGTTTTATACCAAGTTATGCAGTTAGCGTATATTAGTATAATGGAGTGCAGAAGTACATGAATAAGGAAGTTTTTATGTGTATGCACAGGCATGCGTATGTATGAACTTTATGCAGTGGATTTACAAGGGAAAAAATGAATACATATCCTTTTCCACCTACACTTTTCTTCATGCCCTTCAGCCCAGGATGTGATAAATATCTGTGTGTCTGTATGTGCAAATGTGTAGGTTTCGAAAAAAATATGAGGAACATTTTTTTTTTAAAGATTTTATTTATTTATTTGTCAGAGAGAGAGGGCAAGAGAGCGAGCACAGGCAGATAGAGAGGCAGACAGAGGCAGAGGGAGAAGCAGGCTCCCTGCTGAGCAAAGAGCCCGATGTGGGACTCGATCCCAGGACGCTGGGATCATGACCTGAGCCGAAGGCAGCTGCTTAACCAACTGAGCCACCCAGGCGTCCCAAAAAAAATATGAGGAACATTTGCTAAGTTGAGGGGTGGGAGAGGTTAGCAGAGGACACAACCTGAAGAAAATTTTTGGACTTCTTGCATCTGAGGTCTGTCAAAAGGGGTAGATTAGCCTGTGCTCGAACACTGTACCCAGGAATAGACACATTAAATGAGGATTGCTGTATGCAAGTCTCTAAGTACATGTTCATATGTCCTAGTGCCTTTAGAGGGGAGGTGAAGCTAAGTGAACACTGAGACTATGTACCTAGATAACTTAAGTACAAGAAAAATAATCCAAGCTAATAATTAGCAGATTCTCATCCATATACTGGTATCTAAATGTATCAAATACTCCTACCCCAGAAGGGCCCAGGGCTGTCACTGCATGTCTACAGGTTATTTCTGTCTGTGAACATTCTTTGGGAAAGATATTCTTGAAGAAAAGACGATGAAAGAGAGTAACTGTCAGGATAAAGAAAACCTCCATCAGCACACACCTAAACAATTCCACATAAAGAGGTATAAAAACCAGTTTCTGTGAAGACTGGGGAGGTGAGTTCCTGCTGTATGCATCTCTCTTCTCATTTTTCCTTTCCACAAGCAGACTAGCAACAAACAAAAATGTCTCCTATTGAAAATTTTGTCTTTGATCTGTATTTCTACATTTGCTATGTAACCTGGGGAGACTTTTTAAAATTTCAGATTTCTAGGTTCCATGTCTATTATTTTGATTCAGGAAATACAGTTGGGTATTTGAGAATCTGCATTTTTTTCCCAATTTATTTATTTTCAGAAAAACAGTATTCATTATTTTTTCACCACACCCAGTGCTCCATGCAAGCCGTGCCCTCTATAATACCCACCACCTGGTACCCCAACCTCCCACCCCCCGCCACTTCAAACCCCTCAGATTGTTTTTCAGAGTCCATAGTCTCTCATGGTTCACCTCCCCTTCCAATTTATCCAAAAGCACATACCCTCCCCAATGTCCATAACCCTACCCCCCTTCTCCCAACCCCCCTCCTCCCAGCAACCCACAGTTTGTTTCATGAGATTAAGAGTCACTTATGGTTTGTCTCCCTCCCTATCCCATCTTGTTTCATGGATTCTTCTCCTACCCACTTAAGCCCCCATGTTGCATCACCACTTCCTCATATCAGGGAGATCATATGATAGTTGTCTTTCTCCGCTTGACTTATTTCGCTAAGCATGATACCTCAATATCATCAAAGCCATCTATGAAAAACCCACCACAAATATCATTCTCAATGGATGGAACTAGAGAATCTGCATTTTTAACAAACCCCTTAGGGGGTGTTGGTAGACAGATAGGCTTATTGAATTAATACATGGAATTCTGGGAAAAACGAACACACGTGTGGTTTTCTAATTAGTAAGTCAATTGGAAACAAAGAGAATGAAGCACATCTTATTTGAAGGAGTCAGAAAAGATAAAGGAAAACTTTCTTTTTTATAGTAGGTTTCAAAATTTTGTTGTTTTAGAAAAAGAATATGATTCATCACTTTGGATTATATTTCTATCTGTTGCCATGCTTACAAATGTATGTTTTTAATTTCAGCAGTTTTTTTCCCCAAATTGTATAAATTCCAGTTAAAAAAATCACAATCACAATAGGTAAAAGAATTATTGGGTTAATTTTTGATATGTCTCTATCAACTTTCCATTAGTTTTTAACTCATTCCATCTCTGATATTTTACATCTTAATTAGAAAGAACCATAATTTTAATGTGTGTGCTTCTGAGATTACACTGAAACTGTTTTTGTTTGCTTTGTTCTCTTTATTTGCTCAGCTTAAGATCTATAAATCTATAGGTTCTGCTTTGGACCAGACTAAAACTACTGCTCAGAGAACTTACCAACTTCATTCAATTGTTTTTCTACTTCATAGTCAGCTCACAGGTGGGTTCAAATGAATTGGGAGACTAATGAACACTCTCCTCATGATTTATCATTCTGGTAAGCCTATCACAAGAGACAAAGATTAAAAGCCTGTACTATGAGGCTGATGAAAGATACCTTTGTCCATTTCTCTGTGATAAGTTACTTCCTTCTGGTTTCTATAAAATTAGGAAGTATCTTCTTTTCAAGAACATCTCTATGTTTATTAAAAGAAAAAAATTAAATTATGTATTCATAAAATCTCAGATGCTTATATACCTCTGAGTCAAGCCCAAGGTATTATAAAAATTCAACCATTTTTTGAAATTAAATTTTGTTATGTATGTTTCATTTTTTATTATATTATTGAGGCTTCTCATCAATTGATTAAAGGAGGATGAAAATGGGATTAAAATCATGTGTTCATGTGTTGCTTAGCATTTTATAGTTGAGAAACACTTTCTTTTTTCCTTTTTTTTTTTAAAAGACTTTAATTTAAGAGAGAGAACACTTTCTTTTTTCCTTTTTTTAAAGATTTTATTTATTCATTTAAGAAAGAGAGAGAGAGAGAGAGAGAACACAAGCAGTGGGAGAGGCAGAGGGAGAGACTGGGTGCCTGGCCGGAGCCTCTCTCCCAGGACCTGGAGATTATGACCTGAGCTGCAGGCAGATGCTTAACCGTCTGTGCCTCGCAGTCGCCCCTGAAAAACACTTCCATAAAAACAGGTGTTTAAAAGGAACTCACCCTGGGAGTGCCTGGGTGGCTTAGCCGCTTAAACCTGTACTCTTGATTTTTGGTTCAGGTCACGATCTCAGCGTCAGGAGATGGAGTCTGCAGGGCCTAGACTCTGCTTAAGATTCTCTCCTCCCTCTAACCACCCACCGTAACCAAAAGGGTCAAAAAAAAAAAAAAAAAATAGGCACCGTGTCCTGGTGGGTGGAGCCAGGCGGAGGGAGAGCGCCAAGATGGAGCCCCGCAGGCAGCTGGCTTCGAGGTGTGTGCCAAACCAGATGCCTGCCCTTCCGGCGGGAGCTGTAACGCCGGCAAAGCAGCCTCCTTCCCGTGGAGTGTGGACGCTTCTCCGTGGGCTGCCTCCAGTGAGCCCGGAGGACGGTGAGTCTGGGTGCAAGCCCTTGAAGAGCGTTTCTCCGGGTCCACCCAGCCGTGTGCTTCTCTTGGGCACCGGCCCTGTCGTTCGTCAGCGCTAGGTGTTTTGAGGGCTCTGCTGTCACTTGCCTGTCTTAAAACTTGGGGTGCCCCGTGGTGGGGTTCAAACCCCTTGCTCCTCTGGGAGCAGCCGTGCTTTGGTGTTCCTTCCCATTTGGGGTCGCTGTGCCCTTGGTGAGATTTACCGGGAGACCGTGCGGCCGAGTCTCCGCCGGCTTGGATGTGAGCCTTCTTCTCTGCCTTGTCCTGTGTGTAAAGCGCGCCCAGTCAGTTTTCCTGCGGTCCTTGTCCCATCGTGGCTGATGCAGATTTGGCCTGCCTGTGGGAGGAGCTGAGTTCGGGGTCCTCGTTGTGATTGGAACCCCTCCTGAGTTCTTAAAGTCGGCCAACCCCGAGTTTATTCTTCATTTCTTGAGTGTTGTCATTTCAAGAATTTCTGTATAAATGGAATCCTGTAGTATGGAGCCTTGTGAGACTGACTTTTTCCATTAAGCGTAATTCCCTGGGGATCTGTCAAGTCACTGTATATCTAGTAGAGTTTGCCCTTTCTATTACGGAGTAGCATTATGTGTTGTGAATATGCCATAGTTAGTTTTAATACTGCCTATTGCTGTAGACAAGATTGTTTCCAGCTTTTGCCTGTTACAGTCAAAACTACTATAAATAGGGGCACCTGGGTGGCCGGGTCGTTCAGCAGCTGCCTTCCACCCTGGTCATGATCCCAGGACCCTGGGGCTGAGCCTCACATTAGGCTCCCTATTCAGCGGGAGGCCTGCTTCTCCCTCTCTGCCTGCTTGTGTTCCCTCTCTCGCTGGCTCTCTGTCAAATAAATAAAGAAATCTTTATTAAAAAGACTGCCATAAACATATATGTATAAGTTTTTGTGTGATAAGTTTTTATTTCTCTTATAAATGCTCAATAGTACAATCTCTGGGTCATAATGGTAAGCACACTTCTATG
Source organism: Neogale vison (assembly GCF_020171115.1). NCBI lineage: Eukaryota > Metazoa > Chordata > Mammalia > Carnivora > Mustelidae > Neogale > Neogale vison. The sequence continues at coordinate 39,395,957 of NC_058099.1, forward strand.
CACTTACCCACAGTGTCTGCACCATTTAACATTCCCACCAGGAAGGTGAGAATACAGTTTCTCTACATCTTTGCCAGCATTTGATTTTATCATTATTTAATTTTAGCCATTATGACATATAGTGGTATGTTACTTTCATTTTAATTCATATTTCCCTAAAGAAAAAAAATACTTTTGGACATATCTTCTATTGGTTATTTCTCACTTGGATGTACTCTTCTGTAAATACCTTTTGCCAATCCTCTGACTGGATTTTTTTTTTTTTTTCTGTAGAGTTTGGAGAATTATTTAAATTAAATTAAATTAAATTAAAACCTGTATTCTAGATACAGGTTTTGCTTGCTTGTTTTTTGTTTGTTTGGTTTTTTTTAGATATGTAGTTTAGAAATATTTTCTCCAAGTGTTTAGCTTATATTTTATCCTTAATTGAGCATTTCATAGGCCAGAACTTTTAAATTTTGATGAAGTGCAATTTATATTTTTTCATTTTATAAGTGGTGCGTACGTCTAGGAAACCTTTGCCTTGTCTGAGATCCCAAAGAATTTCTTCTATGGGTTTTTTTCCTAAAATGTTTATTGTTTTATATTTTACATTAATGTGCATGATTTATGGTCTCATTATTGCTGGCTGGAGCTGTAAGTTCAGACTCCCCATGCCCTGTCCATTGACAGGGCAGATGGGATTGGGCTTGTTGCTAACTAACCCAAACTAAGTTCTGACTCCCTAGTAAGTCTTCTCAGGTTTTCTTAGTAGAAAGTTGGGTTTGTTATGCCTAGATAAAACCTGGCAGTTGTGGACGTCTCCATTAGCCTTACTAACATGGGAAGGTTGGAGCCACAGTTTTTTCTTTAGTGTTTGGCTAAAATAGAGCAGTTACTGTCTAAAACTTTTCTGTTCTAAACCATATTTTTCCTGGTCTTTGGCTAGAGAGAGGAAACCTTTATTGTGTTTTTTTTTTTTTTTTTTTGATATGCCATTTATTGTTGCCAAGTTACTGCCTTCTTAAGCAATATGTCCGAGATTTGTGAGGTAAAACAGAACACATGGGGAGCTCGCCACTGTTCTGTTCCTTGGGTTTCAAAGTCTGTAGCCACTCTGCCCTCTTACCATGTTTCAGAGTCTACTTATGTTGTCTTATACACAATATCAAGGGTTTTTAGTTATATTTAGTGAGAGGAATAGAGAAAAGTCGGTCTGTTCTTGGAAGCAGAAGTCTATTTTACATTTTAAAACTACTCAGTGGTATCACACGATTAGAATTTTTTTTTTAAAGATTTTATTTATTTATTTGACAGAGAGAGAGAGAGAGATCACAAGTAGGCAGAGAGGCAGGTAGAGAGAGGGGAGGAAGCAGGCTCCCTCCTGAGCAGAGAGCCTGATGCGGGGCTTGATCCTAGGACCCTGAGACCATGACCTGAGCCGAAGGCAGAGGTTTAACCCACCAAGTGATTCAGGTGCCCCAGAAATGTTTTTAATTGATTTTCAATATCAAATATAACAAGATACTCAATAATTCTGTGTTCTTCACAAATCCTACTTATGTATTGATGTATTTTTTAAAATAGTTAAATCAATACTCAATCTCATAGCAACTTGTAATGTTCAGTAAATCTGTGATTCAATGAAATGTTTTCGTAAAACATGTTTACTTCTTCTTTGGTTGTCGTTGTAAGAATGATAAACTACATGCAACTGTATACTGACTTAGAGCAGTGATTCATATAGTACTTTTTGAAATTTATTTTTAAAGGCATAGTTTAAGTTGTTCCTAAGCCTCAACAGATATTAAACTAAATAATGATTTATTAGATAATAAACTAAATAATGATTTATTTCAGTATCATCATAAATCTACTTATTTGATATGATTATTCTTTATTTCTCACTTGGTAATAAATGGGTGCATTTCTGGGCCATATGCAATGCCTGTTGACAAGCTAATACTCTATTATTTTTCCTGTATGAGGGTCTTCAACTTACTAAGCAAAACTTTGCATAATAATAGGTGGATTTTATTTTAATTTCAGCTTAGTTCCAAGTATATACTTTTTCAATCATTTTTAATTCCAACTTGCAGTCTTTGACAGTTCGATATACTTTTAGAAATAACTACTGGTCTAGAAATCCAATTATATAAGACATGCAGTTTCTTTTACACATCTCTTAAAATAATATCTAGACCCATTACAAATATTCCAAACATATATGGTTTTTCTGTCTGATCAGGACCTCTTTCTTGACCTGTCTTCTAAGCAGCATTTAATCTTTGTTGGTATTTCTGACTTGAATGCTTAATCAGAAAATCAAACCATGGATGCTTCTGGGGATATTTGGTAATCAGAAGTGTTCTTTAGAATTCAAGACAGTTACTCCTACTGTGGAAGAACACTAAAATAATGAAACAGAGTAGGAAATCTGGCATAAACAAACCTAGAGGGACTAAGGAAGAATTTTTAAAATATTACAGTTGTAGTTATATAGCATTTTTGTTAATTCTGTGGAAAAAGATGTAGGGGGAAAAGAAGGAATTGGAGGTGTTGTGAATAGAAATATTTAATACTACTAATGTCACTTAAATTTCCACACATTGGTGGAACTATTTGGGTCATTACGATAACATGCTTCTTTGTTTCACCAACTTCTGTAGTGCATACTACACTGCTATTGTTAACGAAGATGATTCTGTTTTTAGGAGATGATTAATCTTTCTTTTTGTGACGTTTCTGGTATGAGAAACTTCTCAGAGAAATAGTCTTTTAGGGTGATGGAATTTTCAACAAATTACTTTTGCTAGAGATTAAAATGTGTAAGAAAATGCTTTCCATGGGATTTAAAGTTAAGATTGTACAAAAAGTGCTGCAGTATCTAAAATATACAAAATCTTAATGTTAAACATTAAAAAAGCAACCTAATTTTTTAAAAAAGAACAAAGATGTGAACAGGCACCTCAAAAGTAGATATGTATATGACAAGATAGTAAGCATTTTTAATCTTTAGGGGATAGAAGATTAAAACAGCAAATAGTAACACTATGCTAGATAGCATTAGATTATTTTGCTTAGATTGGCTAAAATAAAAATAGTAACATTATCAATTTCTGGTGAGGATGTGGAGCACCAGAGGTTTTCATTCAATGCTGGGTGGGAATGCAAAATGTCACAGCCACATTGGACAGTATGGCAGTATCTAACAAATCTAAATGTAGTATTAGAATACAATCCAGCAGTCATGTTCCTAAATAAGTACCTAATGAATTTGAAACTATTTCTGGACAAAAATATACACATGAATGTTTATAACGGCTTTTTTCATTATCACCCAAAAACTGAGAAGTAGCCACGTTATCTTTCAATAGATGAATGCATAAAAAAGTTGTGATAAATCAATAAAATAGAATATTAGAAATAAAAATGAAGTACTGAGGGATGAACATTTTGAGATGGGCCTTAAATGCATAATGCTTAGTGAAATAAGCAAGTCTGAAGAGGCTTGATAATGAATGATTCTAAGGTATGACAGTCTACAAACAAATTACAGAGACAGTAAAAATATCAGTCATTGCCAGTGGTTTAGAAAGGGAAGACAAGGGCTGAATAGATGAAGTGAGGATTTTTTGACTGATGAAAATATTCTGTTTGATACTGTAATTTTAACTGTAAGACACCATTCATTTAAATCTATTGAACTTTGCAACAGAAGGAGTAAACCTTATTGTATGCACATTTTATAAAATAATTTAGGAGCTCATGGGAATCAAAGAATGGAAGGCATAATATGAAAACAGTCTGTCTTATAAATGTATGAAACAACCTGGAGGGAAAGATATTGATCTTAAAACTTTGGAAATAAATTGAGCCTAAAAACTAAGAGAAAGAACATAGGCTAAATGGTAGTTAATGAAATTATTTCCTATGAATAGTGCCAGTTAATAATTCTTCTATACATGTATCCGTACATGTATACTTCTTGTGGAAGCTTCTATACACGTACACCAGAATTAAACTATAATAAATGATGTTAGATGAAAGATCAGTTTTCTAAGTGTTGAAGTGGGACTTGGCAGATAAAGGAATGAAGCAAGCTACAATGACACATGTGGCAATTGCTTAGAGTCAGAGATCACACTAATTCATAATTACATGGATATTCTGACAGTTATATTTGTAGATATACATAGATTATTACACATGCATATATTTGTTCATCAGCTGAAAAGAACTTAAAAAATAACACCTGATTAACTATGAACACACCTGGCCCTTAAATCTTGCTTTCTAATACCATTCTCCAGTAAAGTGAGTTAGTTGGGCTTCCTGGAGAAATGTTTGATTCTAAGAAAGTGGCAGGAAATATATAAGATGAGACTGTAGCATTTTACAGTAAAGAAAGGAAGGGTGTGCTCAAAACAAAAGGAAACAAAACAAAACAAAACACAAAAAATGAAAACACCATGGGGATGTATGTCAGTGGAATACAGGAACCAGCGGAATGAAGTTCCCAGTGGTCAAAGCAGGAATAAGCTGACCAACAAAATAAATAAAGTAATACACTGATTTGTAACTAGAAGTAAAAAATATATATCTATGAGTCCATAACGATGTGAAGAAATGAATGGATAAATAAATACAGAGACTAGACAAAATTCCCATGCAGAAGAATTCAAAGTAATTTATGTAGACACTCTGCCCATGATGAGATGGAGTTTTGCTTCCCACTTCTTACATGTGGGCTGTGCATGGTGAATTCAAAAGAATACAGTATGGAAAAGGAATAGGGGAAGAGTTACTTTACAGTGGAGAAATCCGATAATCACTACCTTAGTTAGGTGAGCAAGGTTAATATCAACAGTGATAAATCACATTATTATTTATTCCTGATACGATGTTATGAGAAGGGTACTTTTCCTCTGTGGTTTTCTTCTTCGAATCACATAACCCCATTTTAATAATTAAGAAAACATCAGAAAAATCCCTGTAGAAAGACATGCTACCAAATATTTGACCAGTACCCTTCAAAACTGATGGTCTTCAGAAACAAAGCCTGAGAAACTGATATAGCCAAGAGGAGTCTAAATAGATGTGACAGCTAGATGGAATGTGTTACCTTGGTTGGAGTTCTGGAAGAGAAGAAAGACATAAGGCAAAAACTAGGGCAATCTGAATTACAATATATTATATATATATATTATATTATATATTTATATTATAATACAATATAATTATATTATAATTAATATATGTTGATTATATATTATATATTAATGTATATAATAATAATGTATCAATATTGGTTGAGTAACTGCAATAGTTACCACACTAATAAAAGGTGATATAGGACAAACTGGATGTGGGTTATATGAGAACTTTCTTCACTATTTTCAGAATCTTCCTGTTAATCTTAAACTGTTCTAGAAAATAAAGTTTAATTTTTAATAAGGTATAACAAGAACTTCAGATGATTGTCTATATGAATTCTAATATCTTTCTCATGTAATATCTCTCTTATGCAATATCCTATTGGCCTTAACAGCATGAAGTTGATGAGCTTTTCCTGATACTAACCCCTTGACCTTCATGGGAGGTGTTCAACCTAACTCTTTTCTTTATACTTTTCAATGCTTATGTGTCCTTTTTGCCTGCTAAGATTCAAATTCAAATTTGGCTCCTCATGCTACATTATTTCCTGTGTATGAATCCTTTCTAAAGCTGCCCTCAGCCACTTACTCTACCCTCATGCCTCCCACTTGCCCTACGTGGAGGGATAGGACAGAAGGAAATAGAAACAAGTCCCCTGAATATGTATAAGGTGGTGTAATTTGAATGTTAGTTAATTGTGCCCAAGAATTGTATAAAGCGAGGAGTATTGACTATCTTTCGATAACCAGGATCATAATAGACCTTTGTTTTCATTTCTTTTTCACATATATGTTGTTTCTGTTTCTTGCCAGCTGAATGATTTATCAATTTTCTTAACTAAATAGTTATTTTCTTATACTCTTGGGGGAAATAAAAGGATCCTTAGGTCTGATTTAGCCAGGTATCAATGAGCAGAACTATCAAACATTTGGTCACTGATGACTGTACTAGTTACTCAATTTAATTGCGCCATTTTAATGTATGTGGTGTTGTACCCTCCTACTACTTTACCGAACTAAAGGAATGATTCCACCAGTTGCTGGAGTACTGCAGGGTGACAGCCTAACTCAGTCCATTTGGGCTGCTGTAACAAAATTACCATATGTTGGATGGCTTATAAGCAACAAACATTTACTTCTCACAGTTCTGGGTGCTGGGAAATAAAAGCAAAGACCTTGGCACCAGCAGATTCAGTGTGGTGGCTGGTGAAAGTCCATTTCTTGGTTTATAGATGGTGCTGTGTCCTTATGTAGTGGAAGAGAGAAACTAGCTCTCTGGGGTCTCCTTTACAAGAGGACAAATCCCAATCATGAGACCTCCGTCCTTATGACCTGATCACCTCCCAAAGGCTCCACCTCCTAAAATCACCACTAAAATCACCACAGGTAGAATTTTGACATAGGAATTTGCGGGGAGTGTCTTTAAATATTCAGATGACAGGACAGCCTCATGTGGCAATTCTCTGGGAGTTGCCTTCAGCCAGAGAGAGCCACTTTTCCTGGGGTAATGCTTCCTTCTGAAATCTGTTACTGCTTGGTGTGAGAGTATATAAACCTGGCTCCATGTCCCCACATGGGGCAGCTCTGAAGGGCCGTTCTTGCTTTATAACCCCTCGTGGGAATGGAGGAGGGCTTGTGTGACCTCACTGTAGTCCAGTGTCTTCCTCAGCCTGATTTTATTTCCTCCTGTTATCCTTCAAGAAGACAGCCCAGTAAGCTCACTGTACTCAAATCCACTTAAGAGTCTGCATAACAGGAAATTTTGTTGTAGACAGTGCTAGGTATGGGTCCAGAAAGAAGATGTGAAGGAATTTTGGAACCATCAACAGCCAGGGGCTGGCAAGGAGAATCCCTGGTAGTTGGCTTGGGTATGAATAGACAGTAGCCCAAGGTAGGAATGTTGTTGCTCAAACTTTAACTGGTGGTGAACTGAATATTCCACTTGGGAACACATTTAGTATCTGTGAGATATTGAGGAGGTAAAGTAATTGAAAAGTAAATACTTGTTGATGGGGGTCATTAATGTTCTGAAAAAAGATAATAAAAGATGGCAGGTGAAAAGTCATCAATTAAAAGCTCAGAGTAAAAGCCAGTGGACCTTCTGGGGTCCTATAAATAGGTCACGGCATTCCTGTAGCTTTAGGTGAGGAAAAGTTGAGAGTCAGGTCCAGAACTTAACCATAAGCATAAAAAAGTTTCAACAAACTTTACATTTTAAGCCTAGACAGCTCTGTAATCGTCAGGGAAGAACCTTGATTAGGGAAGAAAAGAACTCTCTACATGTGATAAGGATATTTAGGTTTATTCACCAGAAAGTCTTTAAATCCATATCACTTTAAGTCTCTGAGAAAGCAGAAGTGGCCCACTCTTTTTTGGTAAGCCTAGTGCTCTTTGACAATGATAGAAGCTTAACAGTGATAGAGTTTGTTGCAACAAGGCATCATTAATCTTACAAGATCTGTTACATCTATTCTCCTGGCCAGTGGACCAATAACATGGTGTGTCCTCCTTATAATCCCATCTCAAGACATTTATGAGAGTACATGGACTTCAAGATAATGAGAACCTGGCTAAAGACCATGTACTGAGCCAGCAGCATTGTTATTGTAGATGTTATTTATCAAGTTAAGAGTAACCAGGATTGTTGCAGTATAGTAGAGAATGGGAACTAGTCATGTTTTCTTGAGGTACCTCTGAATTGAAAACTCTTTTGAGCTGAGGTGGTCCATGTTGACTTAGTCCCATCTCCTATGACCACCTTTCTTTTGTGCAGAGGGGCTAGGATGTCAGAAATTGTACCCAGGAGTCACGAGACCACTGCTATGTCTGTATCATCTATGCTGTATTGACTAAAACTGATGCTTCTTGAAATCTTGTCATCAGCTTATTTTAAGTCTCAACTTTAGCTGATATTTGATCGAAGTAGGCATTGTAGTGCTTCAATCCAGAAATGATTGAGAGAATAATTTTTAAGCATTTTGTGTGATTACTTTGGTAATTTGATTGAAGTTAGGAATTCTTTCCATCAAAAATTTCAAATGCACAGAGGCACACAAAATATGTGCCATTTCAAGGTTATAAATGGACATCAAGTAAAAATTCTTGATTTAAGGTGAAGAGCTTTTAACATATCTAATTTCTCAAATTCATTTTTGATCTTCTGAAAGCTTATTTGTAGAGTATCAGAGGTACGCTGGACTAGACATTTTTGGGCTTGGGCTGATATTCTTTTGTTTGGAGGAAGTGTTTGATAATGTCATTATACTACTACCAGGAAAGATAATTATTTAATTGGACAATAAGATAATATGATAAGTATAATTTTCCAGAAAGCTAAGAATATTCCATTCCATTTAAGGTTTGTTTCCCACACCAACTTTTACATTTGAATGAGGGCTAATAAGAGAATAAAAATGAAATATGATGAGAATTTTTAGCAGTCTGTTGAAAAGAGAAGCATTTGTCATATTGAATTACCAGTTCTTGATTTTTATTATTTTAAGACCCCCAAAGCATTATAGTTCACTAACTTGTGCCTTGAAAATACACTCATTGTAGTAAATTTTTCATTGTAACAACATTTTGTAAAAGAACTTGACCTCTATCATTATATGATATCTTTTCTTAATAATCTAACAAACATTGACTTCCTGGTGTGAAATGAACCAATTAAAGTCATTTTAAAAATGCATAAGCTTTTCTAGGTTGCTTTCAATTTTAAGTAAAAGCAGTATATAATACCCTGCAGCTTAGTTTTTCTATTTGAAAATGCAGCTAATCTCAGCACTATTTTGTTCTCTATCACATATCCCAACTGAATTGATATTTCAGCTCTTGTATGATCTTCCTCTCTAAGTTGGTTTACTGAAGGGATAAGTCATTCTGAAGAAGTCCATCTTCCAGTCAACTTGAAAAGCTCTGAATCAAACTTATAGATGGTATTTATTCTTTTCTGTTACAAAAGTGGGGAAACATAAGCAGCAGTAAAGCAAGTATTCATCTTTAGCTTGATGGGCATAATGTGAAAAAAGATTCCAGCTTCAGTATATCTCAGAGATAGAAATGGAGCTTGAAAATAAAAATATCCTTAAAAAACCTGGAAAAAATATATCTGAAAAAGAAGAGTCTGTTGATCAGCTTGACCCAGTAGTCAAACTTTGCTCTTGGAAGGGACCCAAGGATTTTTACTGGAGGGTGCTTCCTTTGGCAGCACATATGTAAAAGTTGGAATGATGCAGAGAAGTTTAGCATGGCCCTTGTTTAAAGATGATGTACAGATTCCTGGATTGTTCCATTTAACCAAAAAAATGTTTCTTTTTACTATGGCAATCAAACTATGAAGGCCACTTACCTTTAAGACTCTGCACAGTTCTGGGAAACTTGATGTTGTTAAATATCAAAAGCCTAGGTGTCTAATTGTGTCATTTTTTCCACCAACAATGTATTGGTAGAGAGACAGAATGATGACTATCAGCCACACCCAATTCTAGGCAGGTGGTTTTCTGGTTCTGCTTACTTCCTGGAGCTGAAAGTAAAAAAAGGACTCGTCACATGGTCTAGCCAAGGAGGTAAGGTCAGCGTAGTTGTTGGATTTGGATATTGAAAAATTCAGAATCAAAGTAACACACGATTGTCTGTCTATATCAGCTTCTACAGTGTTTGAAAAAAGCAAGTGCGGTATTTTCCTGAAATTAGAAGGTCCTATGATTCATTTCTGAAGACATAGCAAAGAGAAGTTCAGCTGAACTGCCCTGCCTGGCAAAGAGTCCCTGAGGAGCCGGCAGCAGAGGCAAGCTTTGCCTTTATTTGCATGCTTCAGTTACCGTGTATACTGGGTCACCTATGGACGTCTCACACCCATGAACCTCATGTTTAACTTATAGTGAACCTGTGTCTTGTGAAGCAGCTAGGATTGGAAGGACTCATCTGCAAATATAGGAAATATAAGTTTACTATGCTGGATATAGGAGATATGTATATATGCTACTTCCTGATAGGAATTAAAACATTGGTGGAAAAGACAGAACCATTTCTCCTCCTTCACGGTAGTGTAGTGCACAACAGCCACAGGAGTGTGAAGTTTGCAGGAAGTCTTTGGCAGAAGCTAACTGTAAGCAGCAGCATTGCAGAAAGGATGCTTGGCAGAAGGACCTGGGTGAGACAGTATTACTTAAGAAAGTTACATTATTGAGTATAAGCTGTGAGACTTAAATGGATGAGGTAAATTGAGAAACAGTAATGGTACCTTGCAGAAGTGAAGGTAGAGAGCCCGATGTGTCTTGCAGGAACTTCAGCATCCAGTGAAAGCAATAGAAGTGTCCAGCTGTGGGGATGGTGGTAACTGGGGAGTATGGTATGTTACAGTCTGAAAAGCAGAGGTCAACTGAAGCAGAAATTAGGTTGGGGTGACTATACGGTACCACTACAACCAACAGTGAAGGTTCCGTGGTAGACTTGACTTTGTGAGAATATGTTAATGTGTCTGTGGCATGAAGTCCACAATATCCTACTTCTGGCTGCTTCCCCTTTTCAGCTGAATCCTTCATAAATTAAAAAAAAATACAATGACCCTGTTATTCTTAATATTCTATTAAGAAGAATGCTGTTTAGACTGTGCATATACTGTGGTATGAAGACTTATGTGCCTTCCAAATTCATAGGTTGAAATTTTAACTCCCCAAAATGATGATGGTATTAAGAGATGGGTCATTTGGAAAGTGCTTAAGTCATGAGGGTGAAGTCCTCACTAATGGAAGTAGTTTCTTTATAAAAGAGAATCCAGTAGGATCCAGCCCCCTTTCACCATGTGAGGACATAGTGGGAAGATACCATCTATGAACCAGAAAGTGGGACCTCCCTAGATATTGTATCTGCTAATGACCTGATGTTGGACTTCCAGGAACCAGAACTATGAGAAGTAATTTTCTGTTATTTGTAAGCCACACAGTTTATGATATTTTGTTATAGCAGCTCAAACGGACTAAGGCAACATAAAAGAGCCCTCAGATGTTTAAAAAAAAAAAAAAGTTGAACTGGATTAGATGGTTTTCTTAAAGGATGTGGCAACAGATCTCTGTGTCTGACTAAAAATGGTCTGTTCCCTGTTTTCTAAGAAGTTACATTTTTTTCCTGATTAAGTAGGAGACATTGTTCATCATTTACAGAAACATGGTGTGTAAGTGAAAAAAAAAACAACAAGCAAAACAAAAGTGTCAGCTTTTAACTTTAAACTTTTGAGAATGCTCTACTATGTGCTATAAATTTTAACTTTTATTGGATATCTACATCATTAGGAAGCACTGAATATGTACATTTTAAGCAAAACTACCAATGATCATAAAATATATTAGTGTCCATATTTCATATTTGAGAAAACAAATATTAGAAGACATTAAGTAAGTTGAATGCAGAAAAATATATATGGTAATTTGGTTCTACATAGTTACACTATACACACACACACATATGAATTCTCATAATTGTCTCAAATTTTCACTTTGCTTTGATAGCAAAAATCTGGCTTAGCTCAGTTTGCACCTGGCTTTATTTTTTCATTAACTCACCATTTGGACTTAGCTAAGCCATGTTAGCTGTCAATGATGAGAAAAGAGCTTTATGTGAATTATTCATTAGGATGAGTGAGGAAACATTCTACTGAAACAGTGCTTTTGCTACCTAATATGGTATTTCATGGAAGCTGTCTATCTACACAGGTATTTGTTCAATCTGACTATAGGTACTTTCATTAAAGAGCTTCCTAAAAAATAAAATTAACTCACTTATTTATATTTTAAAATCCTCTTTATATATATATATTTTTAAAGATTTTATTTATTTATTTGACAGAGAGAGATCACAAGTAGGCAGAGAGGCAGGCAGAGAGAGAGGGGGGGGGGGAGCAGGCTCCCTGCTGAGCAGAGAGCCTGATGTGGGGCTCGATCCCAGGAACCTGAGATCACGACCTGAGCCGAAGGCAGAGGCTCAACCCATTACTTTATTGAAAAAATTGTCCTGCAGTTGTATCACTTTGTGGTGGCAACAGTTTGCTTTAATCTTCTAGTGTAAAACTGGTTAAGACATTTGTTGGTGCTTGTGATTGTGTCTTGTAAGATGAGTAATATCTAATATGACCACATTTATTCATTTGCCTTGTCAGCTGTTATAATTTCATAATTTTATTTATATCTCTTTCCTTTTTTCCTCTTTTAAATTCATGTGTACACATTATTTTTCACATTTAATTTAATTTTAAATTAGCTATTGGAATGTCTTTTATAAGGGTCAGTAAGTAACGTCCATAATCAAGTTCTTCAGCTAGTTGGAAAGATCACCATTCTTGTTCTTAATATATCTCATTACAAAGTCTGTGACTTTACAACACACTCTAGACATTTTGAATTTTTATCCTGTCTTTCTTTAAATGCTGTCTTCTTTACTCTAACCACAGTTACTCAACTTTAGTACTATTAGTGTTGATAGAGACTGTCCTGCATATTGTAGGCTGTTGACCTCTACCCTAGAGATACCAGTAGCCCTTTCTCCCCCCTCAAAGCTATGGCAACCATGTCTATAGACTTTAATAAGTGTCCTCTAGTTGGCAACCTCTGCTGCTCCACAGTTGAGAACTAGGGTCTCAGTGATCTTGATTATGAAGTATTTATCTCCTTATCTAATTCAATAGATAATGTATTCTTATACTTGTGATTCTTCCAAAATCTGCATTTTATTTTCAATTTAAAAACCAGCATTGTAATTTTATAATTAATTTTACCTATTACATATTATGAATGAGATTGTAATTATAGTATTTCCCAAGGAATTATATCATTAGATGAGATTCATTCTAAAACATTAAAAGTGTCAAAAAGGCCTTTGAAAAGAAAGTATTTATAGAATAATACATTGTGTCAGTTATGCAGTGAAGTAAATAAAACAGGTACTATGCTAGGCCCTTATATACAAAGCAAAAACAAACAAGGTTAACAATCTAGCTAAGATTATTTAATGAGTAACTTTAAATATCAACATAAGGAAAGTATAGCAAGGAATGTGACCACATATTAATTACAGCTAACCTAAGTGGGCCAAGAAAGTGTTCCCAGAGAGTTGCTGCATGACCTGAGGTTTAGTGGGTGAAAATAACCTGGCATCCAAAGTCATGAGCCTTTGAGTAGGGAAAGACAATGCCTGACAATGATGATGATGAGGGTAACGTATTTGTTACTGGGTTTGCGCTGGGAAGTTTGCCAAGCACTTAGGCATCAGATCTAATCTTTAGTACTTTCTAGTTCTTTCTTTCTTTTTTTTTTTTTTTTAAGATTTTTATTTATTTATTCAACAGACAGAAATCACAAGTAGGCAGAGAGGCAGGCAGAGAGAGAGGAGAAAGCAGGCTCCCCACTGAGCAGAGAGCCCAATGCAGGGCTTGATCCCAGGACCCTGGGATCATGACCTGAACCGAAGGCAGAGGCTTAACCTACTGAGCCACCAAGGTTCCCCTCTAGTTACTTTCTAATTAGATCTAATCATCAATGACTCTTTGAAGTAACTTTTATTATGTCATTTTAGACATACAGATCATGTGATAAGGGTAGGAAAATAACTTGCGGGTGTTCTTACAGATGCAGTTGTTTAGTTACATGTGAAGCCCAGATCTGATAGCCTCCTGAGTCAGGGTCCTTAAACATTACACTATTTTATTTCTCTATATGATATCACTTCATAAAATAGAATAAATTTATGGTATCTGGAGCAAAGAAGAGGGTTGAAAGGAGGGTCTGAGGACCTATGGGATGAAAAGATTAAGCATAGCCTTGTGAGGTAATCAGGGAACAGAGATTGGACATTATCTTAAATGCCATGGACTACTAAAAAGTTTTAATGGAGCCAATGTGATTAGATTAACATTTTCGAAGGTGCTTTTTGTCTGAAGAAAGGCATACTGATTGGAGGGGTAGCAGAGATCCAGGTGGCAGATGAATGTGAGGTACTTGGATGAGGAAGTGGCTCTTTTGGATACACTCAAAATATAGTTGGGACATTGAGTTGGAAGGTATTGCAGATTGGCTTTCTCAGGAGACTGACTCAGGTGGCAAGGAACTTTCAGGAAGAGGATTAGTGAGTCAGTGCTGTTGAGAATAAATAACATCTGTGGGGGCATAGAAAGGAGTGGATTGAGCAGAGGGTCAAGTTAAACTGCAGTTCAGCATCAAGACATGATTTAGCTCCAGCTGAGCTGAGCGTTCAGAGTTGTTCTGGGCAGGATCAACTCTGGATCAATGTGGTTGGCCTTTCTGTATCTGCGTGGAGTAGTTATTAGGTAGCAGGCTGGCCCCAGGAAGGTGGTGAGCATGGGGATATCTCTTCATCTGAGAGCAGTCCTTGAGGAGAACTGACCTCTAGGGACTGTCGGCATGCAGCTTTTCTAGGTTCTAGATCCTTCGGTACTGAAGATCAAATTGTGTGGTGCATTACAATATCCGGAGTAGAAGAATCTCTGAAAAGGTTGGAAGGTGAAGGTAAAGAGATGTTAAGATTATGTCCTGCTTAATGGATTCAGCAATACAGGGAATGGCCTTTCTAAATGCTAAGATAATCATTAAGAACAGTCTGGTATGTGGGGAAAGGTGGCCAGTTTGATTTTGGATAGATGTGAAATTAGGTACGTCTAGGTGTCTGAATGAAAAATTCCAGTACTTACTCAGATACATGTATCTGAAGTTTAGGAAAAGGATATGATAAAGATTTGAGATTCATCAATATGCAGATACAATTGTCCATATGGAATGAATAAAATTACCCAGGGAGAGTGTTTAGAGTGAGAAAAGTTTGTCCAAAAAAGCAAACTTAGCACAACTGTATTTGGTGTTACTTTTAAATCAAGGAGATATTTAAAATCCTGTCTTCATTTACTCACATGTTCTATTCACAGTTATAAGAGAAAAGAGAATACCATGTCTCAAAAATACAGAATTCTCTAAAAAAGGATACTCAATAAATTAAAAAAAACCACAAAACAGAAACATGAGGCAAAGGAATAGTGTGGAAGGGAAGAGCACGTTGTCCTGGGTGATCGTGCAGGACAGTTCTGGTGTGCACTGAAAGAGCAGAGCAGCGTCTTACTGGTTGCTATAAGCACAGACCTTCAGAGTAGATTCTTGGGTTTGGGATCTTGATTCTCTTGATTCTCTGAGTATCATGAGTGAGTTTTCTGTTGCATATTTTTCTAAATGCTTGGTCTGTTTCATCTCCTTTTTAATTTTTATTTCTTTATTTTTATTTTTATTTTTTCAGTGTTCCAAGATTCATTGTTTATGCACCACACTCAGTGCTCCATGCAATACATGCCCTCCTTAATACCCACCACCAGGCTCACCCAACCCCCCAGCCTCCTCCCCTCCAAAATCCTCAGTTTGTTTTTCAGAGTCCACAGTCTCTCATGGTTCATCTCCCCCTCCGATTTCCCCCAATTCATGTTTCCTTTCCTTCTCCTAATGTCTTTCATGTTATTTCTTATGCTGCACAAGTAAATGAAACCATATGATAATTGACTCTCTCTGCTTTTCTTACTTCACTCAGCATAATCTCCTCCAGTACTGTCCCTGTTGATACAAAAGTTGGGTACTCATCCTTTCTGATGGAGGCATCATATTTTTTTTTTTGAAAAAAAAATATTTTTTTCATTTTTAAAAAGTACTATGTCAGAACCAAATATGGCCATTCTCTAAAGCAGTTTGGGTAAAGTAAAACTGCAGCAATGATGCCCATTTGTGTGCCATTTCCTCTTCAATTTTTTTGCTTTTACATTTTTTCTATGCTTGTTTTTCTTTTTACATATTTCCATAGACCTTTTGAATTGGATGTTAATTCTTTAAATTACTTCTGATTAATATAGCATTTCATTAAGCCTATTAAGTCTGTTCATTTTCTACTCACTAAAATGATTCAGTTGTCAAACAAATAGTGATAAGGTTAAGAGGTCTTTTGATTATGAGAGTTTGAAAATCAGTATTCTAATATACATACATCAGCTGTTACATGTCAGAGGACAATTTAAATGAAGGCCGCTATTTTGATTTTTTCCTCACTCATACCCTCAGGCAATGTATGTTTCATATTTTAAAATAGAGCTTCTGTGAAAAATCTCTCAATATATTGCAAAAGCATTTAATAGATTTACTTATGGTCAGATTTATTTTGGTTCCGTGCATTGACACTTCATTTAAATCTTAATAATTTTAAAATCAGGTAAATAATTTGCTTAATTTAGGGAGATAATAGTATTGAAACTAAAATTGTTTTGGGCTGAATTAAACAAATTATCATTATATGCTGATAACATGCATCAAAAATTAAATGTTTATTGATAACCTGATGGCCACATCATAAAGGTATAGGTGTTATCAGGGAGATAATATCTAAGTAGGAGATACAGATCAGAATAATCCTATAATTCAAGATAAGAGCATCACAGGGGTGCCTGGGTGGTACAGCCAGTTAAACATCTGCCTCAGGTCATGATCCTGAGATTGATCCTCAGGTCAGGTCCTGAGATTGAGCCCTGAGTCCCTTCTGCTCAGTGGGGAACCTGCTTCTTCCTCTCCCTCCTACTCCATGTGCCTGTGCTCTTTCTCTCTCTGTCAAATAAATAAAATCTTTAAAAATTAAAATAAAATAATTTAAGATAAGAGCATCATAATTAAATTATACTTAAAATCAGGAGGTTTTTTAAAAAGATAAATTTTATTATCAAGACACCCATTCTAAAACACATGAACCCTTGGTAATGTGGGGAAGAAAGAGTAAAAGTAAATCTTGTGAGCTAGGATTGTTTCCCAGATAGTCTCCCATAAGAGTAAAATAATTCATAAGCCTGAGGGTTAGGGAATCAGGCAAATTATCTTAGTCACATTGCTTATGTTTGAGGCCACAATTCCTTAAATCAAGTAGGTCACAGAGGAGACAAAGGCTAAAACAAATATAAGAGTAGCTAGACAAATGATGTGGTACTTTTGCAAAGGATTCAGCCTACGGGGGAGATTTGGAGAGATCCCTGCAAGTAGAAATACTGGGATCAGGGAAAGGTGAAACTGAATTAATGTCGGTTTTAGATTTTGAGCAGGGAAGAATTGGAGTTAAGAAAAGGCTTCTCAGCATTGACATTACTTAACATATAGCTAAGGAGAAGTCTGGGTTCAAATTAGAGTTGTTTTTTTTTTTTTTTTATTTATTTTCAGCATAACAGTATCATTATTTTTTCACCACACCCAGTGCTCCATGCACAGTGCTCCGTGCCCTCTATAATACCCACCACCTGGTACCCCAACCTCCCAACTCCCCACCACTTCAGACCCCTCAGATTGTTTTTCAGAGTCCATAGTCTCTCATGATTCACCTCCCCTTCCAATTTACCCCAACCCCCTTCTCTCTAACTCCCCACGTCCTTCATGCTTTTTGTTATGCTCCACAAATAAGAGAAACCATATGATAATGGACTCTCTCTGCTTGACTTATTTCACTCAGCATAATCTCTTCCAGTCCCGTCCATGTTGCTACAAAAGTTGGGTATTCGTCCTTTCTGATGGAGGCATAATACTCCATCATGTATATGGACCACATCTTCCTTAATCATTCATCCGTTGAAGGGCTTCTTGGTTCTTTCCACAGTTTGGCGACTGCGGACATTGCTGCTATAAACATTGGGGTACAGATGGCCCTTCTTTTCACGACATCTGTATCTTTGGGGTAAATACCCAGGAGTGCAATGGAAAGGTCATAGGGAAGTTCTATTTTTAATTTCTTGAGGAATCTCCACACTGTTCTCTAAAGAGGCTGCACCAACTTGCATTCCCACCAACAGTGTAAGAGGGTTCCCCTTTCTTCCACATCCTCTCCAACACATGTTGTTTCCTGTCTTGCTAATTTTGGCCTTTCTAACTGGTGTAAGGTGATATCTCAATGTAGTTTTAATTTGAATCTCCCTGATGGCTAGTGATGATGAACATTTTTTCATGTGTTTGATAGCCATTTGTATGTCTTTATTGGAGAAGTGTCTGTCCATATCTTCTGCCCATTTTTTGATATGATTGTCTGTTTTGTGTGTGTTGAGTTTGAGGAGTTCATTATAGATCCTGGATATCAACCTTTTGTCGGTACTGTCATTTGCAAATATCTTCTCCCATTCCATGGGTTGCTTCTTTGTTTTCTTGACTATTTCCTTTGCTTTGCAGAAGCTTTTGATTTTGATGAAGTCCCAAAAGTTCATCTTCACTTTTGTTTCCTTTACCTTTGGAGACATATCTTGAAAGAAGTTGCTGTGGCTGATATCGAAGAGATTACTGCCTATACTGCCTAGAGCAATCTATACTTTTAATGCTATTCCGATCAAAATTCCACCGGTACTCTTCAAAGAGCTGGAGCAAATAATCCAAAAATTTGTACGGAATCAGAAGAGACCCCGAGGGGCATCACGTTACCTGATTTCAAGCTTTACTACAAAGCTGTGATCACCAAGACAGCATGGTACTGGCATAAAAACAGACACATAGACCAGTGGACTGAGTAGAGAGCCCAGATATGGACCCTCAACTCTATGGTAAATTAATCTTCGACAAAACAGGAAAAAATATACAGTGGAAAAAAGACAGTCTCTTCAATAAATGGTGCTGGGAAAACTGGGCAGCTATATGTAGAAGAATGAAACTCGACCATTCTCTTACACTGTACGCAAAAATAAACTCAAAATGGATAAAAGACCTCAATGTGAGACAGGAATCCATCAGAATCCTAGAGGAGAACAAATTAGAGTATTTTTAAAAAAATGTATGATATTAATCCATATAATTGAATATATGTCATTTATATGTATTTACATATGCATACATATGTATATGTATATGTATAAATAATACATAGTTGGTTAGGCATCTCCCATACCCACTACAAATGGAATATAATCACAATTGAAAAAAATCTGTGTGCCCTTCCTTACTCTGAATTTTATTATTCTATTTCTACTTTTTTACATATAATTTTACCACATATAAGAATAGTTTAGGGGGGCCTGGGTGGCTCAGTGGGTTAAGCCTCTGTTTTCAGCTCAGGTCGTGATCCCAGGGTCCTGGGATCGAGCCCCATATTGGGCTTCCTGCCCAGCAGGAAGCCGGCTTTTCCCTCTCCCACTCTCCCTCCTTGTGTTCTCTCTCTGGCTGTGTCTCCCTCTGTCAAAGATGTAAATAAAATCTTAAAAAAAAAAAAAGAATAGTTTAAATTAACACACTTAGTTTTGCAATGTGAAACTTATAAAAATGGTGTTACTTTGTATCTACTAATAATTGTTTCTTCATTCATATTCATATTACAGCTATTGCTTTCATTTTCACTATAATCTGTAAAATGGACTCTAATTCTTTAAAAAATTTTATACTCTAATGAATATTGTTTTTTTTTTTTTGTTTGTTTTTGTTTTTTTAAATTTTACCAGGAAAACTATTCGTGGGGTTTACAACGTAATTTCAACCTGTTGCCATTATGATGTCATGTGACCAGCCAATTTTCATTGTTATCTGCAATATACAAGTTTCATTCTTTCTTTTTTTTTATTGTGTTATGTTAGTCACCATACAGCACATCATTAGTTTTTTTTTTTTTTCTTTTTCCAATTTATTTATTTTCAGAAAAACAGTATTCATTATTTTTTCACCACACCCAGTGCTCCATGCAAGCTGTGCCCTCTATAATACCCACCACCTGGTACCCCAACCTCCCACACCCCCGCCACTTCAAACCCCTCAGATTGTTTTTCAGAGTCCATAGTCTCTCATGGTTCATCTCCCCTTCCAATTTACCCAAAAGCACATACCCTCCCCAATGTCCATAACCCTACCCCCCTTCTCTCAACCCCCCTCCCCCCAGCAACCCACAGTTTGTTTCGTGAGATTAAGAGTCACTTATGGTTTGTCTCCCTCCCTATCCCATCTTGTTTCATGGATTCTTCTCCTACCCACTTAAGCCCCCATGTTGCATCACCACTTCCTCATATCAGGGAGATCATATGATATTTGTCTTTCTCCGCTTGACTTATTTCGCTAAGCATGATACGCTCTAGTTCCATCCATGTTGTCGCAAATGGCAAGATTTCGTTTCTTTTGATGGCTGCATAGTATTCCATTGTGTATATATACCACATCTTCTTTATCCATTCATCTGTTGATGGACATCTAGGTTCTTTCCATAGTTTGGCTATTGTGGATATTGCTGCTATAAACATTCGGGTGCACGTGCCCCTTTGGATCACTACGTTTGTATCTTTAGGGTAAATTCCCAGTAGTGCAATTGCTGGGTCATAGGGCAGTTCTATTTTCAACATTTTGAGGAACCTCCATGCTGTTTTCCAGAGCGGTTGCACCAGCTTGCATTCCCACCAACAGTGTAGGAGGGTTCCCCTTTCTCCGCATCCTCGCCAGCATCTGTCATTTCCTGACTTGTTGATTTTAGCCATTCTGACTGGTGTGAGGTGATATCTCATTGTGGTTTTGATTTGTATTTCCCTGATGCCGAGTGATATGGAGCACTTTTTCATGTGTCTGTTGGCCATCTGGATGTCTTCTTTGCAGAAACATCTGTTCATGTCCTCTGCCCATTTCTTGATTGGATTATTTGTTCTTTGGGTGTTGAGTTTGTTAAGTTCTTTATAGATTTTGGTCACTAGTCCTTTATCTGATATGTCGTTTGCAAATATCTTCTCCCATTCTGTCAGTTGTCTTTTGGTTTTGTTAACTGTTTCCTTTGCTGTGCAAAAGCTTTTGATTTTGTTGAAGTCCCAAAAGTTCATTTTTGCCTTTGCTTCCCTTGCCTTTGGCGATGTTCCTAGGAAGATGTTGCTGCGGCTGAGGTCGAAGAGGTTGCTGCCTGTGTTCTCCTCAAGGATTTTGATGGATTCCTTTCTCACATTGAGGTCCTTAATCCATTTTGAATCTATTTTTGTGTGTGGTGTAAGGAAATGGTCCAATTTCATTTTTCTGCACGTGGCTGTCCAATTTTCCCAACACCATTTATTGAAGAGGCTGTCTTTTTTCCATTGGATATTCTTTCCTGCTTTGTCGAAGATTAGTTGACCATAGAGTTGAGGGTCTATTTCTGGGCTCTCTATTCTGTTCCATTGGTCTATGTGTCTGTTTTTGTGCCAGTACCATGCTGTCTTGATGATGACAGCTTTGTAATAAAGCTTGAAGTCCGGAATTGTGATGCCACCAACTTTGGCTTTGTTTTTCAATATCCCTTTGGCTATTCGAGGTCTTTTCTGGTTCCATATAAATTTTAAAATTATTTGTTCCATTTCTTTGAAAAAGATGGATGGTACTTTGATAGGAATTGCATTAAATGTGTAGATTGCTTTAGGTAGCATAGACATTTTCACAATATTTATTCTTCCAATCCAGGAGCATGGAACATTTTTCCATTTCTTTGTGTCTTCCTCAATTTCTTTCATGAGTACTTTATAGTTTTCTGAGTATAGATTCTTAGCCTCTTTGGTTAGGTTTATTCCTAGGTATCTTATGGTTTGGGGTGCAATTGTAAATGGGATTGACTCCTTAATTTCTCTTTCTTCTGTCTTGTTGTTGGTGTAGAGAAATGCAACTGATTTCTGTGCATTGATCTTATATCCTGACACTTTACTGAATTCCTGTATAAGTTCTAGCAGTTTTGGAGTGGAGTCTTTTGGGTTTTCCACATAGAGTATCATATCATCTGCGAAGAGTGATAATTTGACTTCTTCTTGGCAGATTTGGATGCCTTTAATTTCCTTTTGTTGTCTGATTGCTGAGGCTAGGACTTCTAGTACTATGTTGAATAGCAGTGGTGATAATGGACATCCCTGCCGTGTTCCTGACCTTAGTGGAAAAGCTTTCAGTTTTTCTCCATTGAGAATGATATTCGCGGTGGGTTTTTCATAGATGGCTTTGATGATATTGAGGTATGTGCCCTCTATCCCTACACTTTGAAGAGTTTTGATCAGGAAGGGATGCTGTACTTTGTCAAATGCTTTTTCAGCATCTATTGAGAGTATCATATGGTTCTTGTTCTTTCTTTTATTGATGTGTTGTATCACATTGACTGATTTGCGGATGTTGAACCAACCTTGCAGCCCTGGGATAAATCCCACTTGGTCGTGGTGAATAATCCTTCTAATGTACTGTTGAATCCTATTGGCTAGTATTTTGGTGAGAATTTTTGCATCTGTGTTCATCAAGGATATTGGTCTATAGCTCTCTTTTTTGATGGGATCCTTGTCTGGTTTTGGGTTCAAGGTGATGCTGGCCTCATAAAATGAGTTTGGGAGTTTTCCTTCCATTTCTATTTTTTGGAACAGTTTCAGGAGAATAGGAATTAGTTCCTCTTTAAATGTTTGGTAGAATTCCCCCGGGAAGCCATCTGGCCCTGGGCTTTTGTTTGTTTGGAGATTTTTAATGACTGTTTCAATCTCCTTACTGGTTATGGGTCTGTTCAGGCTTTCTATTTCTTCCTGGTTCAATTTTGGTAGTTTATATGTTTCTAGGAATGCATCCATTTCTTCCAGATTGTCAAATTTGTTGGCGTAGAGTTGCTCATAGTATGTTCTTATAATAGTTTGTATTTCTTTGGTGTTAGTTGTGATCTCTCCTCTTTCATTCATGATTTTATTTATTTGGGTCCTTTCTCTTTTCTTTTTGATAAGTCTGGCCAAGGGTTTATCAATTTTATTAATTCTTTCAAAGAACCAGCTCCTAGTTTGGTTGATTTGTTCTATTGTTTTTTTGGTTTCTATTTCATTGATTTCTGCTCTGATCTTTATGATTTCTCTTCTCCTGCTGGGCTTAGGGTTTCTTTCTTGTTCTTTCTCCAGCTCCTTTAGGTGTAGGGTTAGGTTGTGTACCTGAGACCTTTCTTGTTTCTTGAGAAAAGCTTGTACCGCTATATATTTTCCTCTCAGGACTGCCTTTGTTGTGTCCCACAGATTTTGAACCGTTGTATTTTCATTATCATTTGTTTCCATGATTTTTTTCAGTTCTTCTTTAATTTCCCGGTTGACCCATTCATTCTTTAGAAGGATGCTGTTTAGTCTCCATGTATTTGTGTTCTTTCCAAACTTCCTCTTGTGGTTGAGTTCTAGCTTCAGAGCATTGTGGTCTGAAAATATGCAGGGAATGATCCCAATCTTTTGATACTGATTGAGTCCTGATTTAGGACCAAGGATGTGATCTATTCTGGAGAATGTTCCATGTGCACTAGAGAAGAATGTGTATTCTGTTGCTTTGGGATGAAATGTTCTGAATATATCTGTGATGTCCATCTCATCCAGTGTATCATTTAAGGCCTTTATTTCCCTGTTGATCTTTTGCTTGGATGATCTGTCCATTTCAGTGAGGGGAGTGTTAAAGTCCCCTACTATTATTGTATTATTGTTGATGTGTTTCTTTGATTTTGTTATTAATTGGTTTATATAGTTTGCTGCGCCCACGTTGGGGGCATAGATATTTAAAATTGTTAGATCTTCTTGTTGGACAGACCCTTTGAGTATGATATAGTGTCCTTCCTCATCTCTTATTATAGTCTTTGGCTTAAAATCTAATTGATCTGATATAAGGATTGCCACTCCTGCTTTTTTCTGATGTCCATTAGCATGGTAAATTCTTTTCCACCCCCTCACTTTAAGTCTGGAGGTGTCTTCGGGTTTAAAATGAGTTTCTTGGAGGCAACATATAGATGGGTTTTGTTTTTTTATCCATTCTGATACCCTGTGTCTTTTGATTGGGGCATTTAGCCCATTAACATTCAGGGTAACTATTGAGAGATATGATTTTAGTGCCATTGTATTGCCTGTAAGGTGACTGTTACTGTATATTGTCTCTGTTCCTTTCTGATCTACCACTTGTAGGTTCTCTCTTTGCTTAGAGGACCCCTTTCAGTATTTCCTGTAGAGCTGGTTTGGTGTTTGCAAATTCTTTCAGTTTTTGTTTGTCCTGGAAGCTTTTAATCTCTCCTTCTATTTTCAATGATAGCCTAGCTGGATATAGTATTCTTGGCTGCATGTTTTTCTCGTTTAGTGCTCTGAAAATATCATGCCAGCTCTTTCTGGCCTGCCAGGTCTCTGTGGATAAGTCAGCTGCCAATCGAATACTTTTACCATTGTATGTTACAGACTTCTTTTCCCGGGCTGCTTTCAGGATTTTCTCTTTGTCACTAAGGCTTGTAAATTTTACTATTAGGTGACGGGGTGTGGACCTATTCTTATTGATTTTGAGGGGCGTTCTCTGAACCTCCTGAATTTTGATGCTCGTTCCCTTTGCCATATTGGGGAAATTCTCCCCAATAATTCTCTCCAGTATACCTTCTGCTCCCCTCTCTCTTTCTTCTTCTTCTGGAATCCCAATTATTCTAATGTTGTTTCGTTTTATGGTGTCACTTATCTCTCGAATTCTCCCCTCATGGTCCAGTAGCTGTTTGTCCCTCTTTTGCTCAGCTTCTTTATTCTCTGTCATTTGGTCTTCTATATCGCTAATTCTTTCTTCTGCGTCATTTATCCTAGCAGTGAGAGCCTCCATTTTTGTTTGAACTTCATTAATAGCTTTTTTGATTTCAACTTGGTTAGATTTTAGTTCTTTTATTTCTCCAGAAAGGGCTTTTATATCTCTAGAGAGGGTTTCTCTAATATCTTCCATGCCTTTTTCAAGCCCGGCTATAACCTTGAGAATTGTCATTTTGAACTCTAGATCTGACATATTACCAATGTCTGTATTGATTAGGTCCCTAGCCTTCGGTACTGCCTCTTGTTCTTTTTTTTGTTGTGAATTTTTCCGCCTTGTCATTTTGTCCAGCTAAGAGTATATGAAGGAGCAAGTAAAATACTAAAAGGGTGGCAACAATCCCAGGAAAATATGCTTTAACCAAATCAGAAGAGATCCCAAATCATGCGGGGGGATTTCTCCCCCCTCACGATTGGGTGAGGGATCTCCTCTGATTGGGATCTCCTTTGATTGGGATCTCCCAATCTCTTCTGATTGGGATCTCCCAATCTCTTTTGATTGGGATCTCTTCTGATTTGGGGATAAAAAGAGGTTCAAAAAGAAAGAAAGAAAAAAAAGAAAAAAAGAATTAAAAAAAAGAAATTGAATTAAAAATTCAATCAAGAATTTAAAAAAGAATTAAGAAAAAAAAAGATTGAAGAGATTAGGATCTCTTCTGATTTGGGGATAAAAAGAGGTTCAAAAAGAAAGAAAGAAAAAAAAAGAATTAATAAAAAAGAAAATGAATAAAGAAAAGTATAAAAAAGCAAAATATATATATATTAGATAATCTAGTTAAAAAACATTAAAAAAGAAAAGGGTAAAATTATAAAAAATTTTAGAAGAAGAGAAAAAAAAATGAAAAAGAAAAAAAAAATTAACTGCAAGACTAAAAAATCACAGGCAGAAAGCCATGAGTTCCGTGGTTTGTTTTCTCCTCCTCTGGAATTCTGCTGCTCTCTCCTTGGTATTGAAACTGCACTCCTTGGTAGGTGAACTTGGTCTTGCCTGGATTTCTTGTTGATTTTCTGGGGGAGGGGCCTGGTGTAGTGATTCTCAAGTGTCTTTGCCCCAGGCGGAATTACACCGCCCTTAACAGGGGCCGGGCTGAGTGATCTGCTCGGCTTTGCTTTCAGGAGCTTTTGTTCCCTGAGCGCTTTCCGTAGAGTTCCGGAGGACGGGAATACAAATGGCGGCCTCCTGGTCTCCGGCCCGGAGGAGCCGAGAGCCCAGGGCCCCGCTCCCCTGTGCGCCCTCAGCGAACAGCTCCTAGTAACTCGCGTCTGCCTAACCTCCGGCCGCGCTCTGAGCTCACCGAGCTTGCGACCGGTTCAAGGCAACACCGAGCTGCGAGCTTACTGTTGGCTCTGTCTCTGCAGCCGGCTTTCCTGTTCCAATATCCGCAAGCTCTGCAACACTCAGACACCCCCGATCCTTCTGTGACCCCGCGGGACCTGAGGTCACGCCGACCCCGTGTGGGCTTCGCCCCGGTTTAGCCTCCGGAGCGATGTCCCTCAGCGGAACAGACTTTTAAAAGTCCTGATTCTGTGCTCCGTTGCTCCGCCGCTTGCCGGGAGCCGGTCCCTCCCCCCGGGGTCTATCTTCCCGTCGCTTTGGATTCACTTCTCCGCCAGTCCTACCTTTCAGAAAGTGGTTGTTTTTCTGTTTCTAGAATTGCTGTTCTTCTTCTCTTCGATCTGCCGATGGATTTGCAGGTGTTTGCAATCTTTAGATAAGCTCTCTAGCTGATCTCCTGCTAGCTGAAGTAGTCTCAGCCTGCTACTTCTCCGCCATCTTGACTCCTCCCCCACATCATTAGTTTTTGATGTAGCCTTCCATGATTTCATTGTTTACGTGTAACACTCGGTTCTTCATGCAATACTTGCCCTCCTTAATATCTACCACCAGGCAAGCTTTGTATTGATTTATATAAATTTCAAAATTTTGTTCCTCTAGTCAAGGTGGTGGTATTTTATAACTTATTTTTGTGGTTTTAATTTTATTTCCCTAATTACTAATGATATCAAATATCTCTTCTTATTTTCACCAATTAGTGTTTTTCATTTGTGAAGTCAGTGTCCTTTGTCAATGCTTATATTAGACTGTTTTTCTTTTTTTTATTGTATTGTGGCAATATTCTAATATAGTCAGGATTCTAATTCTAATATTTTTCAGTTATATGAATTTCAAATATGTACTTAAGTTTTGTAGCTTTTCATTTGTCAAAGCCCTCTAGCCAAAGACCTCCAGGACACAGTAGTAGTTGAACAAGTTGGCTTGTTTATTGCTCACTGCAGGGAAGGGGAACACAAACCATGGGAATGGATGGACATGTCAGAAAGATTTGGATTTTTGTTAGGTGATTTTGGGGAGAATAAAAGAGAATAAGGCTTAGTTTAAGATTGGATTCTGTCAAGAAGTGGAGGTAATTCTATGATTGGGAAACTGGAGAAATACTACTGTGGAAGTGTGGAAGATAAAGTGTGAGGTTAACATTGTAATTGATAAAGAAGTATCAGTCACTAATATTACCCAGGGGGATGTTTGGTCATTCTTGTGATTTGGACAATGTTTGTATTTTGACTGTTTTCATACGATTATGGGGTTATAGTAGGGTTATAGTAGGCCCCCAAATATATCTACATTCTAATCCCTAGAGCTGTACATGTTACCTGATATGGCAAAAGAGACTTCAGATGTGATTAAAGATCTTGAGATGCGTATTATACTGGCTGTCTGGATGTATTCTAAATATAATCACAAGCATCCTTATAACAGAGAGGAGAGGAAGATTTGACAATAGAAGAGAAGGTAATGTGATTACTAATCACTGAACCAGAGATTGGAGATGTGTGGATACAAGCCAAGGAATGTTGGCAGCCACTAGAAGCTGGAAGAGAAAAGAAAAAGATTTCCCCCTGGAGCCTCCAGAATGTATCAGCCCTGGATTTTAGCCCCATGACTCATTTTGGACCAATATATATCACAAATCATTAACTTCCATTTAGTGGTAAAGCAGGTGTTTTAACAAACATCATAGTAGAGTCTAGATTTATTCCCATGATTCCAGGTGCAGCTGCACAAATGAAAAACCACATGGCTATTTTTGTTCTTTTTGCTTTTATCATTTTTCCCTAGTGATAGCTCTACAAACACTACAGAAGTATTTGGATTATTATTATTTTTTTAATTTCACAGAATCTGTGAAAATTGTTAGCTATTGACTTTTAAATCTAAGGATGTGAATTGTTTTTTATAATGATAGTTTTGATCTTTTAGGCACTATTATAATGGTTTGGACCTTAATATCACTGAGATCTTCAAATAATTAAAGTAATGAATAACTGTGGAAACTTAACAGCATGAAATACGTGAGCACAGTTCAGCCTTCTCTATAATGTTAGATAACAGAATTTACCTCAAATCAGGCAATGTAGAAACTTAAACTTTATCTTTTATGAAAGATAAACTATATCTTTTATACTATGAAGAACACTGTTGTAGATTGTTACTTTAAGCTTCCAGTATCCAGGCTTTTATGCAGATTTTACTCATATGACTGTGCTTTGCTCTGTATCTTTTTCTTTGTGTTCTGCATTAGAAAATATGACACACACAAAAAAAGTTTAAGAAGCTCCTGAGCATTGGGGTTTTCCCAACTGAAACATTCCTGTAACAGTAAGGAGCCCCTTGATTAGAGTGCAACATGGAGAGACTATATCTACACAGAGCGTAACTGACAGTTCAACCAGATCCAGACATGTGAGTGAGGCCATCTTAAACCCTCTGCCCAAAGGTGGGATGCCTTACTACTCTGGGAGAGCCTTTAGTAATCTTGTCATCAAGAAGAGATTTCATTAGAAAATAGAAATATGACTGGTATAATAAATACTTAAATGCAAAATAAGTTTTTATATTATCAATTTTACTTGGGTAAAAAGTCCTACAATTATATTCCATCTATTTTTGTTTATCCACTTGCATATATGTCCAGTATCCACCTTAAATTATCTCTGAGGAATACATAAATATCTGATGGGCAGTTATAGTATGTTACTGTCCTTGATGTGATTCAAGTCTTAGCTTTCATTTTTCCACTGATTTCTTCACCCTCAGAAAAAGCAATGTAAATGTTCCTCAGTATTTTGCCTTTATCAATATCCAATATATTGGATAATCCAGTATTTTTATGATATAAATATCATTAACTATGGTCAAAATTTCACTTTAGAAGGTACCTACTTTTTTTTTTATCAGAAGGTAGTATCTAGGCATTCTTGATATAAAAATAATAAAATACTAAAACTATCACTTTAGGAGAAATTGAATTAGATCAATTTTTATAATATATGCATATAAATGCCAAAATAATAACTTATAAACATAAAATAATAGGAAATTATATAGCAGAGAATGATTGTAGAATCTAGTGGATGGGTACAGTTTTCTCCATACCTGATGTGAAAATGGAAAGCCTTAATGGTAAATGTTGACAGATTTTATCTTATTTTTCTATAATTCACTGTAATTAATTGAAAAGATAGAACAAATTAATGACTATTAACATTTCATATAAAAATAAGACCATTGTTATGAAAAAATTTTAAGGCTATAATTTGATATTTTCAGAAGTAAAAACAAAGGACTAATAAACATAAATCTTATGAATTAGTAAAGTAATAGAAAAGTATAACAGTGGAATGTCATTTCTAAGAGTGAAAAATTTAAACAGCGTTGTTTTATAGAGGGTGCTGATAAACAGATTCAACTAATGGAGATTTTATAACAAAAAAATGGACTTTTACTCTAGAGAACCAAATCCTTATCACCTATTTCACCTATAACGCCCAGCCATCTCCCCTCTGATGGAAATTTTAACTGAATAAACTTTTTGAGACAAAGTGTCAATAGCTATCAAAATTTGAAATAATTTCTTATGACACCAATCTTACTACCTTACCCTAAGGTATAAGGATTTGATGAAATGGTGTGCTGGAACTGGGTTATATCAGCTCACAAAGCCAGCTGTTAATTTTCAGGAATTTTGAGAGTTGGTTTATAAAATAAGTCATTTTTAAATCACATTATACAAATTTAGAATTGAATTGTATTAAAAATAATTTAATAGTTGAAACTCATGAGTTCTGAATAGGTCCTCTCTATTTTACTGCATATGCTGAAAGTTATCGCATTTACGGTCTTGTTTCAGCATAGGGGAAATTCTCTGTATTATGGTGCACTACTACTCATCTCTTCTCAATTCCATTTATGGTATCGTGCTGGTAGCTTGATATGAGCTATTGTGGGAAGTGTTTACAGGGTGGAAATAATGTTTGTTTTTTCATACATAAATTGGGGACTGTTTGAAAATTAGTAGTTACCTCTAAAAGGCTGGATGGGGGCTGGAGGTGGAAGTAAATCATTTTACCTTATACCTTTGGCCTGTATTTTGTTTTTTAATTTTTATTTTTAATCAGGGAAATAAAAATAGTCTATAAAGTTCAAAACTGCTAGAAACTAAAACTTTTGAAACAAAAACAATTCACATGAAGAACCATAAATAGGTAGGTAAATTAGATAAGACCTCCAGAATTCTAAATATTTTATCTAGGCAGGATACTAATTTAGGTTTGGGAGAGTGAAACATTTTATAGTCCTTCTTATAATGGGTATAGAAATTATGGTCATTGGGATTAGGGTAATTATTTTGTTATTGAAACCATTGCCTACTGTAGTTGTTTCTTTGAATTATCCTGAGAAAGTATTGCATTTAAAAGCTATGAAGAATCTTGCCAAATGAACTACAATAGTAGACCGATGTAACATTCCTCTCATGTTCTTTGACTTCAATTCATTTTACTTCAGTTCTTTATGTTAGTTTTATAAATCACCCTTAGATTCTAGTTGCACATTAAAATTCATAACACAAACCAGCAAAATATCCAGTTTTATTTCTTAGAACAAAGTCATATATTTAATAGAAAACCCAGATGCCAAATCATGTATGTCCTCAAATGAAATTAAACAACTCTGCAGGGACCAGCTTGACAACTTGCACTGGTATTTCCCTTTTTCCCATAGCTGTATTTGTATTCTAAATTTCAAATTCTAAGTAAGAAAAATAAAAGCATTATGAAACCATTTAGTTCTTTGTATCAGTACTCTAGACAGAAAATAGGAGATGAAATAGTGATTCAAGCAAAACTTATTTCCTGAAGCTCATTTGTCTTTATCTATTATATTACTCACTCAGTGGAGAAAGTTTTGAGTAAAAATATTATATTTTAGTTCTTTGTTTTATTTAATTCTGGGAGCTAGAACATACTCGACATTTTTGAAGTGGTGATCAGAAGTCAGAGTTCACCAGCATGCTCGAGCCTAATTAGAACTAAATTTGAGTTCTTTTAACTTTCTTGGGCTACACATCTAATATTGCAAAAGATCAAATTTTATTCCCAGTCTAAAGAAGGCAATCAGGCTACTTGACCAAAATCAAAGATTATAGAACAAACTGAAGGAAAAAATATATATATATTATGGTATATGGTATATTTCACTCTTGTCTGCATCTTGCTTTTGATTTATGGTTACCATCAGAGCCTGATGGAGCTGCTGCATTTATAGTTGTCTCAAGGCTCACAGAGTTGAGATTTTTCTTTTGATTTAAGTGTGTGGACTGTCTTTTCCTGATCAGCTTTTGTTTTTCCAGTGGGCAGATCAAATCACCTTTTGATTTCTGTATTAATTGTATTTAAACATTTATCTCACCTTAGAGCTTTAGAATGCATTTCCATTCTTTCAGTAAGTCAGTATAATATTAACAGCATACCTCATATGTTTCTTCAAATACACCACAGACTACGGACTAATGGGAAACCTTAAGAAAGTGAGAAATAAATTTTGTAGCATCTTGTGAATTGTGACCTAGTCATCTTTCAAATATGCTCAAAAGAGTAGATCAGTTAACCCAGGAAGTTGACCCATTCATTTAAGACTTTTTTTTTTAAAGATTTTATTTATTTATTTGACAGAGATCACAAGTAGGCAGAGAGAGAGGTGAAGCAGGCTCCCTGCTGAGCAGAGCCTGATGCGGGGCTCGATCCCAAGACCCTGAGATTATGACCCAAGCTAAAGGCAGAGGCTTTAACCCACGGAGCCACCCAGATACCCCGTTACTCATCACTCTTTTACCTGCCTTTATTTTTTTATAGAATTTATTACAAGTGGAAATTAAATGAACTATTCATTAATCTCCTTTTTAAATTATCTCCTCTTCCCTGCACTGAAATTAAATTCCATGATAGTAGGTCTTGGTTTTATTTATGTCTGTACTCTGAGATTCTAGGACAGAGTTTCACCCATAGTGTTTGATAAGGATTCATTTATTCAATGTATATTTACTGTAAATTTGTCCACCTATTTGATCCAAGGTGAATTCAATAAGTGTTAAGAATCCTTTGAAAAGACTAAGTAAAACTTTTCTTTCAACTTTTTGTAGTTTTGTATGTTTCTGTATGTGGAACAGATTTTATTATTTATTCATGAAACATTTCTAGAAACCAGGCATACATTTTTTTTAGTTCTCAGCAAGAATTATTGAGAAACATTGTCCTCTAATAGCTGTTTATCCAAAGATGTAATAACAATATTTAACTGCAGAATCCATCTTCCTCAGAAGGAACTCCTGCCTTCTCCCATCAAAATGGACATTCCATTCATACATTATAATATATAAGAAACTACGAATTATGACATGTGACTCTGCTTGAATCCACCTTTTTTTTTAACACTTATTTTAGAATTGAGACTGGTTGTGGATAGTTGTATCCAATATATCATTATTAATTTTTTATATCTTAACTACTTGCCCAATCTTGATTCAGTTACTTTAAAATATTAATAGATCCATTCTAGCAGGGCAGTATATCTACAAGATAATTCCTTTGTTGGAAGAAAAATGCTTCTAATCTCTTAAAGCATAGATAGAGATTCTATGTCCAGAGAGACTCTGTGTATCAATCTATCCCAGTAAAATTATCTTAGTGAATATAAGTGTGTATTTCAAATAAGACAGTGTTCTTCCCATGTATGTTTAAATTTAAACTTGATACTCCTGTGAAATTATTACCACCTTCTGGATTTCCCCTGGATCTAATGATAAGTGAAATAGATCCCCTTGGCAAGAAAGAAATTGTGTTCTATTTGGGGAAAGTCAAAAGGTTGACCTCCATTACAGGGTGTGTGTCAATGTTAGTCCTCTATGGATTCAGAATTATTCCTCATCTGAACATCAGCTTCCTCAGGGAATATTAAAGCACCAAAGTAGTTTAAAAGAAAATTGGTTCATTATTTCTAAGACAAAGTTATTTTCTCACTAAAGAATTCTGTGTAGTTTAGGTCAATAAACTCTTGAATAAGTTCTTTGTAACAAGAACTGGGTTAAGTGCTATGAAATAAAATAAGAAATGTCTCCTGCTTTAAAGGAACTTAAAATCTATCAAATACTGGTAGTGTCAGACATGTGAACATGTAGATTTAGTACAATGTGATAGTTTATAAGATTAATAAAATAAATCACCATACAGTACTCTTTTCTGGTCAAATCTCTGTAGAGACTTAGAGTAACATAACGAGGGCAAACAGCAACCCACGTAGCAGTGACTTAACAGATTTTATTATCCTCATGAAGCTGTCTAGTAACAGAGGTAAGATCATGTGGTTTCACTTGTGGAGCATAAAGAATAACATGGAGGACATTGGGAGATGGAGAGGAAAAGTAAGATGGGGGAGATCGGAGGGGAAGACAAACCATGAGAGATTGTGTACTCTGAGAAACAAACAGGGTTTTGGAGGGCGGGGATGGGGGCATGGGTAAGCCCGGTGGTGGATACTACGGAGGGCATGTATTGCATGGAGCACTGGGTGTGGTGCATAAACAGTGAATTTTGGAACACTGAAAATAAATAAATAAAATAAAATAATGAAAAAAATAATAATATACAATTTTTAGATGATTTGATATTAAGTGAAAAAAATCTAAAAAAAATAGAACAACTTTAAGCTTGCCTCAAGAGGTTATTTTTCATGAAAATTTTTGTAGTCAAGCTCCTGACAATGTATATTTTCCAGTCTTTCCTCACAGATAATTTTTAAGTGATTATTTGCTTTTACAAGCATTATTTGTAAAAGTGGGCATAAAATATTTTGTCATATGTGTGCACACATATTGCATTTAAAAATGGGCACAGAAGCAAGTGAAAACATTGATTACAGTTTTTTCCAGCGCATGGGCATTGGTACCAGCAAGTTCTTATCTTTATCTTGCCAACTCCTGACATGCAGTCTCTATAGTCCCCTGAGGCTTCACAGCTCCCAAATCCCTGTAGCCTTTAGGGTGTCAGGGAGTGCAGGTTAGGCAGAGATTGATGATAGGAAGGGAAACTTTGACATTTTACAGTATATTGTGTGGGTGTGGTTTTGAACACCTAGGAAAAAGTGGGATGCATACTAATAGATTTAGAATGTCTCTGTTTCTCAGTGATCAGTATTTTTCAGTTAAATATAATTTAAAATATCTACCTCATAGGGTTATAATGAGGATAAAATCAGATGTCATATGTGTAGGACCTCACTCATTCATGATGTTTGTTATTAACCTCTCCTTTCTCCTTGGTTGTGTCACAAACCTTAGGTAGAAGCACACTCTCACTATTTAGGAATAAATAATGACAAGTAAAATATTTTGGCATATTTGTAAAACATAATATGCAATATTAAGCAGGTAATGGCATAATCCAAGTGAGAAGAAATACTCTGGTTTCATTTGAAAATAGGATTTTTTCTAAAAAGATTTTATTTGTCAGAGTGTGTGCCCAAGGGGTGGGAAGTGCAGGCTGAGGGGGCAGCAGGCTCCTTACTGAGCAAGGAGCCCAACGCTGGACTCGATCCCAGGACTCTGGGATCATGACCTGAGCTGAAGGCAGATGCTTACTTGACTGAGCCACCCAGGCACCTCTAAAATAGATCTTAATCTATTTTAAAATGATAGGCTATAATTCTAGCACTTCTTTTTTTGGCTAATTTATCTTTATATTTAGGAGCAATACTGAATTTACTGTATTTGTTACTAATGCATTATTAAAAGAATAGTATTACTTAAAAGTTGGAGCAGATTCAGGATCTGCAGCTGAAAGGAGAAAATAATCTCTGGGTTGGAAGTGTTCTGAGTTTGAATGTCATCTTGTCCTCTCTGTTTATACTCTCTGGAATTTGGTTTTACTGTTTAAGAGTTTGGATATCTACAGTCTACAGTTTTAATCTAAAATAATGAAGTATGTGAAAGAGCATAGGAACTAAATAAATGCTGTTTAATTAGTTCTTATTGTTCACATTTAAGTACCCACTTTGTTGCATAAGAAACAAACCTCCTATATGTATCTATTATAACAAAGTTTTTTCCTTTTTTCTTTCTTTTCTTTCTTTCTTTTTTTTTTCTTTTTTTGGTTTTTGGTTTTTATTTGTTCAAGAGAGATAAAGAAGGAAGGCAGAGGGATAGAGAGAGTCTAAGCACACCCCACGCCCAGTGTGGAGCCAACATGGGACTTGAACTCACAATCGTGAGATAATGACCTAGGGCAAAATCAAGAGGCTGATGCCCAACCAACTGAGCCACCCTGGCACCCCATCAAGTTGTTTTTTTTTTTTAATTTTTTTATTTTTACTTAATCTTAAATCTTGCACATGAGTAAAACTGGCATGAAAACATAATGTAATCAAAAGCCTTTTATTTAAACTTCTAAGTATTAATGCCAATACTAGATTTGCTCATAATTCTCTGTTATTTTATTCTACATGGAGATAATGTATAGAAATACCCTGCCTTTGATGAAAGACAGACCTGGTTTCAATTTCCAATAGAAATACTTCTAAATTTAGATAAAGCCAGTTTATGTGTGATCCTAGTTGTTGTCTCTTTTTCTTAAACTATCTGAACTTTAGCTTCTACATCTGTAGCACATGTCTAATCAATGCATACATCACAGGTCATTATGAAGGTTTAGTCTGGTTAAATGAAATTGCTAGCCTATTTCCTACTAATAATCTTTATTCAACTGCACATTTTAATGACTTTACCCCATTACTTAGAAAAACAGAAAGCAGTATGAAGTCACAACTTAAGTAGACAGCAATTTAAAAAATGCTATTTATGTATACATATATATAACATTGGCTACTGTATAAGTAATAGAAGAGGGTCTTACAGTCCTAGTATGGAAATATGTATTAAACACCAAAATACAGACAAAGGATAAATAAGAATCAAGTTATAATAAATGGGAAGTAGTATATAGACCATTTTCATTCATCTATCCAGACGTTCTTGTAGAGACTCATTCATTCATCACTTATACAGCCATTGGGCAGCTACTGCATTTGAAATTACAGCTAAATGGAGCACACTAACCTGTAGATCCTAATTATACAACATGTCCCCAAAAGGCTGTGATTTTGGTCAGTTATATCTCTTTTCTGAACTAAATTCAGATTTTTCTTTACATTCTCATCCACATTGTTGCTCTCTGTCTCACTCTGCTGCTGCTAATACTCGTGCCTTCAGGGCTTATTGCATATGATACCCAGAATGCCACCCCTGCCCTGAGAATTCTCCGGGATGGTCTAAATAAAGGCAAATTCCTACATAAATTCCTAAATAAAGCACAAATTCCTGGGTGGCCACTAGACAGGTCAAAATGAACAACAGCATTGCCTTGAAGATAAGGTACAGTTGTTAGCTCTGGAACCAGCAGGTACCAGGAGTGTAGGCTGCCATCTGATGGCCATTGCACAATGAGATTGAGTGATGGCAGGTGGGCTATTTGAAATGCAACAATGCTCTCTTACTGCAAAGCATCTGTCTCTTTTTTCACCTAGTCTTTGGCTGGTTGGTGTCAGTTTTTGGCTGATTCTATAAATCTGTAAAAGTTGACTTTCGCTCTTACGCCAGCTCATGAGTTCCTTTGTGGAGGGACAAAGCCATGGAGTTCCCTACTCTATCATTTTTGGATGATGCTACTGTCCTGAGTTTTCTTTTAAGCAGCATATAAGAAACAGCAAAGGAAGTTAAGGGTCAGTCTTTCCTGTCTGGTCTTCACACTTAGAAGAAAGCAGATATACAGCCACACAAACTGTTCCCATGTTGTCATTAAATTAACACTTCTGACCCAATACATCCACCCAATCCTCTTTCTTCACAAAGAGAAAGGATTTTTCTAATTGGTGCAGTGGGATTAAAGGTTATTACTGCTTGCACTAAGCTCCAGTTTCTCTCTCTCTGTCCAGGCTGAACACAAGATGGAGGTAATTTCTCTCCCTTCTCTGAGTCTACACGATAAACTCATTTAGTTGGGATTGAGCTCTCTGTCTGTATTCTTGATTACTGGAGCTTGGTGAGCATGGCCCATTATGTTCTTTGGATTATGCTCTCTTGCAAGATAATTGTATCGTTCAGGTGATGTATTGAAACACCCTTCCACAGAGAATGGAGACAACAGTAAGAAAACCAACTGTAATCACAGATTTAATTACTTTTTATCAATTCAGTGTATATAATACTAAAGCTAATATGTTGATTTCCCTTTGTGTGTGTGCGCACATGTTTTCCTCCATTAGTACCAGCAATATTAGTGGTTGAAAGGATATGATTAATTATCCACCACAAATTATGCTTTGTCTGGAAAGCAATGAAAAACAGAGTGGGACTGACATTTAGTAACTGGTGCAAACAGATTGATGCAATGTGAGTCTATTAGATCAAAGTGTAGCCATTAATGAAAGAGACATTAATAAGAGGTGCAAGCCTTTCTTTGGCGGGGTAAAGACACTTTTACCAAGGCTGTTCTACATCATCATGTGGTTATTTTTTTAACTGGTTTGATGTTTTTAGGCCTTGGTACTTAACAACCGAGTCATAGGTATTGGTGTTGGCCTCCTTAGGAGTGGCACAGAGTTAAATAGTCTGCAAAGATTTATCTTTTAATCCTTAATCATTCTCTGTGTTGTGTTGTGGTTTTCACTTGGGTTGCAGACTGGAAGTTAAACTGTAGAAGCTAGTTGACTTTTACAGGAGATAGAGATTAATAGTATATGATACATTTGGCTATAGATTTTTAGTGGTAAGCATTCATGGATGGTATATTACTGACAGTCTCTAATTATGTTCTTCTTTATATTATTTCAAACTCTGTCTGGGACTAAGAGAATATGAATATTTTTTTTGTTTGTTTTAAAGGGTAGGGGTGGAGGCTATATGTCCTACCGTTGTTCATTACCTCCCTATATCTAGCCAGCATATGCTGGGTTTGTCACGTGTAGGTTTTGTTCATGGTTTTGAATTTAAACAACCGAGAAAGAAATCAGAAAAGAGAAAATTATAATGGCATAATATTTAAAGCTACAGATAGGTAATATGAGCAGTTGAAGAATTCACCCTTTAAATACTCAAGAACTTTGTGAAGTATAGATAAAAAATGCAGACAGAATTGAATAGTGGTGAGTATCCCCGCCTGTCACACAGGAGACAAGGGTTCGATTCCCTGACAGGAAGACACCAGGAAGGTTTAGGGGCACCTGGGTGGCTCAGTGGTTTGGTCCTCTGCTTTCAGCTTGGGTCGTGGTCTCAGGTCCTGGGATTGAGCCCTGAATCAGGTTCTCTGCTCAGCAGGGAGCCTGCTTTCTCCTCTCTCTCTGCCTGCTTCTCTGCCTACTTGTGGTCTCTGTCTGTCAAATAAATAAAAAAAATCTTAAAAAAAAAAAGAATTGAGGGAACATTTAAGAGCATTATTACCTGAGTTTCAAGATAACACATTTATTTCAGAAGATGATGCTGGTATGACGAAACCCTGACTAGAAAGCATGTGGAGTTGAATGCTAAGGGGAAGCCCGGGCATGATGAGACATTGTGGAGGATCCAGAGATGATGTTAATACATTAAATACTGGATTTAGAGTAAATCTGGATTTACTCTATGATGTGTGGTGTGGATCTGATGTGTTTCCTCATTCAGGCTGTACAAAGCAGAGGAGTTTAATACATTTGAAAAATGAAAAATTTTGTAAATTCTAAGCTCTTTGACTTCTAGGAAAGCATGCTAGGAGAAAACTCTGGATTTTAAATAAAAGGAAAATGAAATCAAACAAGCAGTAAGCAGTTATAGCTTCACACTTAGTGGAAAAGAAAAGGGAGTGAATTAAGAAACTCAGCTGATTTTGTAAATTTTTGCCATTCTAACTGGTGTAAGGTGATATCTCAACAGGAAACAACATGTGTTGGAGAGGATGTGGAGAAAGGGGAACCCTCTTATACTGTTGGTGGGAATGCAAGTTGGTGCAGCCTCTTTGGAGAACAGTGTGGAGATTCCTCAAGAAATTAAAAATAGAACTTCCCTATGACCCTGCCATTGCACTCCTGGGTATTTACCCCAAAGATACAGATGTTGTAAAAAGAAGGGCCATCTGTGCCCCAATGTTTATAGCAGCAATGGCCATGGTCGCCAAACTGTGGAAAGAACCAAGATGCCCTTCAACGGACGAATGGATAAGGAAGATGTGGTCCATATACACTATGGAGTATGATGCCTCCATCAGAAAGGACGAATACCCAACTTTTGTAGCAACATGGACGGGACTGGAAGAGATTATGCTGAGTGAAATAAGTCAAGCAGAGAGAGTCAATTATCATATGGTCTCACTTATTTGTGGAGCATAACAAATAGCATGGAGGACAAGGGGTGTTAGAGAG
Organism: Neogale vison; assembly: GCF_020171115.1. Lineage (NCBI taxonomy): Eukaryota > Metazoa > Chordata > Mammalia > Carnivora > Mustelidae > Neogale > Neogale vison. The sequence goes on from NC_058099.1 coordinate 39,435,432, forward strand.
GAGAATGGAGTTGGGAGAAATTGGAATGGGAGGTGAACCATGAGAGGCTATGGACTCTGAAAAACAATCTGAGGTGTTTGAAGTGGCGGGGGGGTGGGAGGTTGGGGTACCGGGTGGTGGGTATTATGGAGGGCACGGATTGCATGGAGCACTGGGTGTGGTGAAAAAATAATGAATACTGTTTTTCTGAAAATAAAGAAATTAATTTATAAAAAAAAAAGATTAAAAAAATTTCCAAAAAAAAAAAAAAAGAAACTCAGATGAGATTTCTAGAAAGCAGTGTGAGTAGAACAGTAGAAAAATGGAGCACTGGTGGGTGATGCATTTTGGACAGAAAAATACTTCTGCTGTCATTGAAGTTAACAAGAGTTACTCATGGGAATATTGAAGATCTTAGGGAAACTTATTTTTTGGGGGGGTATTGGGGAGAAGTATGCAGTAGAGACGTTTGTTTTAACTAGAACCACCCCCTTCTTCAGAAATCCTAAGAGAAGCTTCAGCTAAGGATTCTATGAAAGGTATTTGAACACCAGAAGGAAATGGGAGCATGATGGGAAAAACTATACGAAAAAACTTCTTAGTTTTTTAAAACATTTAGAAACAAGAGGCAGGACATAGCAAAAACTAATGTCCAAAGTGCAAAAAAAAAAAAAAAAAAAAAGTCTGCTTACTAGAGAGAAAGGAAGTGACTTCAAATGGAGACCACATTTCATAAAACATGGGAATGTCCAAAAAATAGATCTAAGGAAGAAGATGAAAAAAAGATTTTATGTCTATGGAATGGGGATGATTTGACCCTTAAGCAGTTGATAAAGGGGGTTACATTGCACTTTTCTAGCATTTTGTAGGAAGGCAAATTTGTTGGATGTTATTCTCTATGAAATAAAGCAGGAAGCAAAGGCAGATTTTCCTGCAGTGATGTTTAATAATAACATGATCAGCTCTTGGTGGGGGTTTTTTCACAATTGTGTTTAGATTCATTGAATTTATGATGATTGTAATAGACTAAAATCTTAGTGAAACCAAATGCAAGAAAATATATATATTTCCTTCAAGATTTTTAGTACTCTCTTCTCTTAGAAACTTCTGAATCTTTCTCTCTGTTTTTTTTTTCTTTCTTTCTTTTTTTTTTTTTTTGACAATAGTAAGCAATGTGAGTCTATTAAGATATGGAAGCATTGTTATTTCTTAGGGTAATTGTTAGAGGGCTAGGAATTTTCTTGGATATTTATAATTTTGTGAGTGATAATCCTATATGCATTATCACTATTTGGGCCACTTTAAAGAGTGAACATATTGAAGATTCTGAATTAACTCTAAAAATCTTAAGCCAAAATTTATCCATAGACCAGTTCTACCCAGGTAACTAATGATGGCCAAGATTGATATGAGTTAAGAAAGTAGGTTGGAAATAAATATAGACTTTATTTATTTTGGTCTTATTATACAAGGAAAAGGCTAATTCTTATTGAACTTCAGTGCCACCCTAGGCATTTGAAAATAGCAAGGGGTTTTATTGAACGAATTCTATCAGGTTTATATTGCTGATTTTTGTACTATGTAATGTCTGGGGAGCTGTATTGGACATTTTGGTTGAGTATAATCTAAAATGAGTAATAGAAGAAGAAGTGAAGATTTGGCCCACAGGGAAGCTTGGCCTTAAAGTGAATTTAATTGGTATAATGTATCAGAGTCTTCTAGGGCAAAAATTGTACTGCTCAACAATGTTTTCTGGAAGATACATAAAGGAACTGTGGTTGGCTTTTGGGGGTATTCTCATAAATGTGAGAGCAAGTTTGCATTAAACATTTTTGCACTTTTCCTCCAAGGGGATAACTTTAGGATTAACAGTAACCTGAACTGCTAAGCCTCATGGATTGAGAACCAAATCCAATCAGTGATAAAAAGAACACTATGGTCTTGTCCTCCTAATTCTGGAAGGGGTTTGCTGCTTTCATAGAAAAATATGAGTTATGTTTCTGCTTCTTTTTTCTATTTTACATAACTAGAAGCAGTTACACTGATCTCATTAATAATACTGAAAACAAATTCTGTGAATATAAAATCTTAACTATTTACTTATCTTTTTAGGGTGGCTGCCTACAGGATAAAGATACTCTCCCTCCTCCTCCTCTGGCTTGCATGCCATATGCACACTTGATGCAGAATGGATATCCAGACACATGTCAGGAGATATATCTTTAACTGATTCACTAGTTAGGGAATTTGGGGGTGAAGTAGCAACTCTTGCAACTGATTAGATTAGGGTCTACTGGAAGACTATTCCCAGCTGGTACTTGGGAGGGATATCGGGTATATTAGGATATCGTAGATTAAAACCTAATTGTACTCACAGAACCAAGAGCCTTTTCAGGAATGAAATTGATAATCAGTTTCCATCTCTTTGAAATTCTTGTGTGTTTTTCAATTCTTAACTGGTGACTTGAATGAACACTATTTGTGTTTATGTACAAATGTAAACCTTTGTTTTTGTCTTCTACTATCCTTTTTTTTTTTTTTTTTTTTTAAGATTTTATTTTATTTATTTGAGAGAGAGAGACAGTGAGAGAGAGCATGAGCGAGGAGAAGGTCAGAGGGAGAAGCAGACTCCCCATGGAGCTGGGAGCCTGATGTGGGACTCGATCCCGGGACTCCAGGATCACGCCCTGAGCCGGAGGCAGTCGTTTAACCAACTGCGCCACCCAGGCGTCCCTGTCTTCTACTATCCTTTAAATTACACTTGGTATGAATGATTTTTCCATTCCACAATGAAAATTAAGGCAAACCACATAGATTTTTCCGTTTTTTTTTTTATGCATTTGATACTTCTCTGGTTACTTACACTGAGTAATTATGAAAATTAAGTATTAGTTTAGCATTGAATGTTCAACATTACATTTTTTTTTTTTTTTATTTGACAGACAGAGATCACAGGTAGGCAGAGAGGCAGGCAGAGAGAGGAAGGGAAGCAGGTTCCCTGCTGAGCAGAGAGCCCGATGCGGGGCTCCCAGGACCCTGGGATTATGACCTGAGCCGAAGGCAGAGGCTTAACCCACTGAGCCACCCAGGCGCCCCCAACATTACATATATTTTAAAGCTATGAAATCCTTTTTATCCCATCCATTATCATGCCTTTTACCAGTGACTAAAATAGCTTTTAATGCCACAAATATGCAACTTACCAAATGCTTTTTAGGTTTAAAGATATAGAACCCAGAATTCTTCAGATTAGCCATCTTATCTGGGTCAGATTAACATGCAGAGGAGAAATTAAAAGAAGAGTTAAGAAGAGTGCAGTCACTATAAGCATGAAACCAAAACCCTATATTCCTGATAGACTTAGTAGTAGACAGGAAAGCACTGAGGGCCAGAGTACTATATCCGTTTTACTCAAAATCCAAGCATTTCCATACCACTTTATAAATATTGCCATATTGGTATACCACCACAATAATTACTTATATTTTATAAATGAAGATGTTTTTATCTAAATAAATTGATCTATAGCAAATTTTATCTAAGTACCATAATGAAGAATAAATATTTTTTTGCATTTTGCAGCCTTTATCTCCCAGTGACAGAATATACCTTGTACCACAGACATTGAAAATGCTTTCTTAGCCATCAAGTGATAATTGGGTGATAACTGGGGCACCTGAATTGGATTTCTAATCTGGAGCAAGTTCCTAACAGCAGAATTTATTTTCTTGAAGGCAGTGCCAGCAGACACTGCCAGTTTCTAGAAGCGGCAGTGGCAAAGCTGCATGGAACTGTGGCTGAAGGCCAAGCTGGAGGTGACTGGGCTAGACGCTGTGGCAGGTGGTTTAAGAGCTGCAGCAGCAGAAATCTAGTCCTCACGATACTCACTTTCTGGCATGGCTTTGCTGATAGTTTTGTCTAAGTAGACTGTGTTCCTCTGATTTTTTTTTCTGAGATAATTTTCTCAAAATCTTAATAATTCAGTGATTTTTTCCCAATTATTATGGTAAAATATTTTTATACATTAATCAAGCAAAGTTCATTTTTGTTGCACACAACTAAGAGCCCTGAATGGTAGTTAGGCAGTACAAATCAAGAAAGATAACTGCAGTGAAAGCAACAATTACATATTCATTTATATGCACCTGAAAGCATCTGGCAGTTCTCTGATAGTACATACACAGGTAACTCTTCGGAAGAATCCATCCTCAGTATCTTAAAAAAGGAATTTTAAAGTTAATGCTCCTTCTATTAAAACAGTATTAGAAAGGGTTTGAAGGGGGAAAGATACTCTGATGAAATAAAAACACAAATATGAGAATAGGTAAGATTTTTTTAAATTTAAACTTTATTTTATTTTTCTAGTGTTCCATGATTCATGGTTTACACATCACACCCAGTGCTCCATGCAATACTTGGTCTCCATAATACCCACCACCAGGCTCAACCAACCCCCACCTACCTCCCCTGGCAAACCCTCAGTTTGATAAGATTTAATGAAAAGTTAATCCAAAAGTTAGAATTTTTAAAAAATAAACATATAACGTATTATTTACCCCAAAGGTACAGGTCTGTGAATCATCAGGCTTACACATTTCACAGCACTCAACATGGCACATACCCTCCCCAGTGTCCATAACCCAGCCACCTCTCCCTAACTCCCCCATCCTCCAGGAACCCTCAGTTTGTTTTGTGAGATTAAGTCTCTTACAGTTTGTCTCCCTCCCAATCCCAACTTGTTTATTTTTTTCCCTCCCTTCCCTCAACAACCCCCATCCCTGCCTCTCAAATTCCTATTATCAGAGAGATCATATGGTGATTGTCTTTCTCTGATTGACTTTTTTCACTCAGCATAATGCCCTCTAGTTCCGTCCGTGTCGTTGCAAAAGGCAAGATGTCATTTCTTTTGATAGCTGCATAGTATTCCATTGTGTGTGTATGTGTGTGTGTATACATATTTATATACATATAAATATCTTCTTATAAGTATCTTCTTTATCCATTCATCTGTTGATGGACATCCAGGTTCTTTCCATAGTTTGGCTATTGTGGACATTGCTGCTATAAACATTCGGGTGCACGTGCCCCTTTGGATCACTACGTTTGTATCTTTAGGGTAAATACCCAGTATTGAAATTGCTGGGTTGGAGGGTAGCTCTATTTTCAACTTTTTGAGGAACCTCCATGCTGTTTTCCAGAGTGGCTGTACCAGCTTGCATTCCCACCAGCAATGTAGGAGGGATCCTGTTTCTTTGCATCTTCCCCTACATCTTTCATTTCCTGATTTGTTAATTTTAGCCATTCTGACTGATGTGAGGTGGTATCTCACTGTGGTTTTGATTTTTATTTCCCTGATGCCAAGAGATGTGGAGCACTTTTTCATGTGTCTGTTGTCCATCTGGATGTCTTCTTTGCAGAAATGTCTATTCATGTCCTATGCCCATTTCTTGATTGGATTCTTTGTTCTTTGGGTGTTGGGTTTGATAAGTTCTTTATAGATTTTGGATACTAGCCCTTTATCTGATATGTCATTTGTGAATATCTTCTCCATTCTGTCAATTGTCTTTTGGTTTTGTTGACTGTTTCCTTTGCTGTGCAAAAGCTTTTGATTGCGATGAAGTCCCAATAGTTCATTTTTGCCCTTGCTTGCCTTGCCATTGGCCATGATTCTAGGAAGAAGTTGCTGTGGCTGAGGTCAAAGAGGTTGCTGCATTTATTCTCTTCAAGGATTTTGATGGATTCCTGTCTCACATTGAGGACTTTTATCCATTTTGAGTCTATTTTTGTGGGCAGTATAAGGAAATGGTCCGGTTTCATTCTTCTGCATGTGGCTGTTCAGTTTTCCCAGCATCATTTGTTGAAGAGACTGTCTTTTTTCCATTGGGTATTCTTTCCTGCTTTGTCAAAGATTAGTTGACCATAGAGTTGAGAGTCTGTTTCTGGGCTCTCCATTCTGTTCCATTGATCTCTGTGTCAGTTTTTGTGCCAGTACCATACTGTCTTGATGATGACAGCTTTGTAATAGAACTTGAAGTCTGGAATTGTGATGCTGCCAACTTTGGTTTTCCTTTTCTACATTTCTCTGGCTATTCGGGGTCTTTTCTGGTTCCATATAAATTTTAGTATTATTTGCTTTATTTCTTTGAAAAAAAATGAATGGGATTTTTTTTAAAGATTTATTTATGTATTTATTTGACAGGCAGAGATTACCAGTAGGCAGAGAGAGAGAGAGAGAGAGAGAGGAGGAAGCAGGCTCCCCACTGAGCAGAGAGCCTGATGTAGGGCTGGATCCCAGGACCCCGGGATCATGACCTGAGCTGAAGGCAGAGGCTTTAACTCACTGAGCTACCCAGGCACCTCATGGATGGGATTTTGATAGGAATTGCATTAAATGTGTAGATTGCTTTCTGTAGCATAGACATTTTCACAATATTTGTACTTACATTCCATGAGCATGGAATGTTTTTCCATTTCTTTGTGTCTTCCTTAGTTTCTTTCATGAGTATTTTATAATATTTTCTGAGTACATATTCTTTGCCTCTTTGGTTAGGTTTATTCCTAGGATCTTACAATTTTGGGTGCAGTTGTAAATGGGATTGACTCCTTAATTTCTCTTTCTTCTGTCTTCCTCTTGGTGTATAGAAATGCAACTAACTGATTTCTGTGCATAGATTTTATATCCTGACACTTTACTGAATTCCTGTCTGAGTTCTAGCAGTTTTGGAGTGGAGTCTTTTGTTTTTTCCACCTAAAGTACCATATCATCTGCAAAGAATGAGAATTTGACTTCTTCTTTGGACATCTTTTATTTCTTAATGTTGTCTGACTGCTGAGGCTAGGACTTCTAGTACCATGTTGAATATCAGTGGTGATAGTGGACATCCCTGCTGTGTTTTTGATCTTAGTGGAAAAGCTCTCAGTTTTTTCCCATTGAGAATGATTCTCCCTGTGGGTTTTTCTTAGATGGCTTTGATGATAGTGAGGTATGTACCCTCTATGCCTACACTATGAAGAGTTTTGATCAAGAAAGGATTCTGTACTTTGTCAAATGCTTTTTCAGCATCTATTGAGAGTATCATATGGTTCTTGTTCTTTCTTTTATTAATGTATTGTATCCCATTGATTGATTTGCAGATGTTGAACCAACCTTGCAGCCTACGAATAAATCCCACTTGGTTGTGGTGAATGATCCTTTTAATGTACTGTTGGATCTTATTGGCTTATACTTTGGTGAGAATTTTCACATCTGTGTTCATCAAGGATTCTAGTCTGTAAATTCTCCTTTTTTGTGTGGTCACTGTCTGGTTTTGAGATCTAGGTAATGCTGGCCTCATAAAAAAGAGTTTGGCAGTTTTCCTTCCATTTCTATTTTTTGGAACAGTTTCAGGAGAATAGGTATTAATTCTTTTTTAAATGTTTGGTAGAATTCCCCTGGGAAGCCATCTGGCCCTGGGGTCTTATTTGTTGGGAGATTTTTGATGACTGCTTTAATCTCCTTCCTGGTTATGGGTTTGTTCAGGTTTTCTATTTCTTCCTGGTTCAGTTTTGGTAGTTTATATGTCTCTAGGAATGCATCCATTTCTTCCAGATTGTCAAATATTCTGGCACATAGTTGCTGATAATATGTTCTTATAATTATTTGTATTTCATTGGTGTTGGATGTGATCTTTCCTCTTCCATTCATGATTTTATTAATTTGGGTCCTTTCTCTTTTCTTTTTGTTAAGTCTGGCCAGGGGTTTATCAATCTTACTAATTTTTTCTAAGAGCCAGCTCCTAGTTTCATTGATTTATTCTACTGTTCTTTGGTTTCTATTTCATTGATTTCTGCTCTGGTCTTTATTATTTCTCTTGTGCTGGGTTTAGGCATTCTTTGCTGTTCTTTCACTAGTTCCCTTAGGTGTAGGGTTAGGTTGAGTTCCTGAGACCCTTTTTGTTTCTTTTTTTTTTTTTTTAAAGATTTTATTTATTTATTTGTCAGAGAGGGAGCACAGGCAGACAGAGAGGCAGGCAGAGGCAGAGGGAGAAGCAGGCTCCCTGCCGAGCAAGGAGCCCGATGTGGGACTCGATCCCAGGTCGCTGGGATCATGACCTGAGCCGAAGGCAGCTGCTTAACCAACTGAGCCACCCAGGTGTCCCCCCTTTTTGTTTCTTGAGAAAGGCTTGTATTGCTATATACTTTCCTCTCAGGACTGCCTTTGCTGTGTCCCACAGATTTTGAGTAGTTGTGTTTTCCTTTTCATTTGTTTCTATGAATTTTTAAAATTCTTCTTTAATTTCCTGGTTGACCCATTCATTCCTTAGTAGAATGCTCTTTAGCCTTCATGTATTTGAGTTCTTTCCATCTTTCCTCTTGTGATTGAGTTCTTGCTTCAGAACATTGTGGTCTAAAAATATGTAGAGAATGATCCCGATCTTCTGGTACCAGTTGAGACCTGATTTGTGACACAGGATGTGATCTATTCTGGAGAATGTCCCATGTGCACTAGAGAAGAATGTGTATTCTGTTGTTTTGGGATGGAATGTTCTAAATATATCTGTGATGTCCATCTGGTCCAGTGTGCCATTTAAAACCTTTATTTCCTTGTTGATCTTTAGCCTAGATAATCTGTCCATTTCAGTAAGGGGTAGTTCAAGTTCCCTACTATTATTGTATTATTTTTGATGTGCTTCTTTGATTTTGTTATTAATTGTTTTATATAATTGGCTGCTCCCATGTTAGGGGCATAGATATTGTAATTGTTAGATCTTCTTGTTGGATAGACCCTTTGAGTATGATGATATAGTGTCCTTCCTCATCTCTTATTATAGTCTTTGGTTTAAAATCTAATTTTTCTGGTATAAGGATTGCCACCCCAGCTTTCTTTTGATGTCCATTAGCATGGTAAAGTTTTTTCTACCCCCTCACTTTAAATCTGGAGATGTCTTTGGGTCTCAAATGAGTTTCTTGCAGACAGCATATTGATAGGTCTTGGTTTGTTTGTTTGTTGTTTGTTTTTTATCATCCATTCTGATTCCCTGTGTCTTTTGACTGGGGCATTTAGTCCCTTTACATTCAGGGTAACTGTCAAAAGATATGAATTTATTTATTATTGCCTCTAAGGTGACTGTTTTTGTATATTGTCTCTGTTCCTTTCTGTTGTGTTACTTTTAGGTTCTCTACTTAGAGGACCCCTTTCAATAATTCCTGTAGAGCTGATTTGTTATTTGCAAATTCTTTTAGTTTTTGATTGTCCTGGAAGCTTTTTATCTCTCCTTCTATTTTCAGTGACAGCCTAGCTGGATATAGTATTCTTGGATGCATGTTTTTCTCGTTTAGTGCTCTGAATATATCATGCTAGTCTTTTCTGACCTGCCAGGTCTCTGTGGATAGGTCTGCTACCAATCTATAACAATTTCTACCATTATATGTTATAGACCTCTTGTCCCGAGCTGCTTTCTCAGGATTTTCTCTTTGTCTCTGATACTTGTAAGTTTTACTATTAGATGATGGGTGTGGATCTATTCTTATTGGTTTTGAGGGGGTTCTTTGTGCCTCCTGGATTTTGATGCTTGTTCCCTTTTCCAAATTAGGGAGATTCCCTGCTATAATTTGCTCCCATATACCTTTTTCCCCTCTCTCTCTTTCTTCTTCCTCTGGGATCCCAGTTATTCTTATATTGTTTCATTATGGTATTACTAATCTCTTGAATTGTCCCCTCATGGCCCAGTAGTTGTTTGTTTCTCTTTTGCTCAGCTTCTTGATTCTCTGTCAGTTGGTCTTATATATCACTAATTCTCTCTTCTACCTCATTTATCCTAGCAGTAAGAACCTCCATTTTTTTAATTGCACCTCATTAGTAGCTTTTTTGATTTGAAGTTGGTAGATTTTAGTTCTGTTATTTCTCCAGAAAGGGATTTTATATCTCCAGAAAGGGATTCTCTAGTATCTTCTATGCTTTTTTTGAGCCCAGCTAGCACATTGATAATCGTCTGATTATCTGAAGTCCGGTTTTGACATCTTAGTAATGTCCATATTGATTAAGTCCCTAGCTGTCAGTGCTGTCTCTTGTTCTTTTTCTTTCTTTGTTTTTTTGAGGTGAGTTTTTCCACCTTGTCAGTTCATCCAGATAAGAATAGATGAATGAGAGAACAAAATACTATAAAGGTAGCAACAACCCCAGAAAAATATACACTTAAACCAAATCAGAAGAGACCCTAAACCGGGGGGAGAAGTAAGGGGGGAGGAAAAAATATATATATATATATTAATTAGACTGGCAAATAGAACAGAGCCATGCACTTTATTTCAGTGTATTTTGGTCTATTAGAAGAAACTACATTCCAAAACTTTAAAGAAATATATATATATATATATATATATATATATATATACACAAAAAATAAGGGTAAACACAATGAGGGGATGGAATATGACTGTAAAGATGAAAGTTAAAAAGGATTTAAGATAGGAATTATTAAGATAAGAAGTTGTTTGAAAAAAGAAAAAAAGTGAATAATGTGATTAGGTTGGAGACTAGAAAAAAAGGTATGTGCTAGATTTAGGGTATATTTTGAACTATTAGAAGAAATTATATCCCAAAATTTTAAAGAAAAAAAACCCCTATGTATAGAAAAAGTAAGGCTAAATACATTGAAGGGATAAAATTTGAGTATAACAATGAAAAGTAAGAAAGATTTTAAAAAAGGTGTCAATAAGGTAAAATAGTTTAAAAAAGTTAAAATAAGGAAGAGGAGAAATTTAAAAAATAGAATAAGGTAAAATAAATTTTTAAAAAATTGAGCTTTGAAGGACTAAAGGATCATGGGAAAAAAAGCCATGAATTCTATGTGTTGCTTTTCCCTAGCTCAGAAGTTCTGCAGTTCTCATTGAGTAGTGAACTTGTTCATGGCTAGATATTCTTGTTGATCTTCTGGGGAACATGCCTGTTGTAGTGATTCTCAAATGTCTTTGCTCAAGGCAGAATTGCCCCGCCCTTGCCAGGGTCCAGGATAAGTAATTTGCTTGGGTTTGCTCTTGGTAACTTCTGTTCCTTGAATACTTTCCCTACAGCTTTGGAGGACAGGAATGAAAATGGTGGCCTCCCAATCTCTGGCTCCATAGGAGCTGAGAGGTCAGGGCCCCACTCCTCAGTATGCCCTCAGAGAGAAGCGGTCAATTCCTCCCATCTCTCTGGTCTTTGGCTGCACTTGAAGCTTACCCGACCTGTGACCTAGTGTTTCTATCTTTGATGCAGGGTTCCATTTGGAGTCTCCAAACCCAGCAGATACCTGCTGTGTGCTCCTGCACCGCTCCTCCCAGATGAGGAAGGAAGGGTCTCCCTGGATCCACTACTTGTGGGGTCCCAAGGGAATCCCAAGGTGAGAGCCCAGTGCTTGGCTCCATCTTTACAGCCAGTTTCCCTGCTCCAATATCTGGGAGCTCTGCCACACTCAGACATCCTTGGTCTTTCTGGGTCCCCGTGGGTCCTGAGACCACATTTTTGCAGCAAGGATTCCACCTCCTGCTTATCCTCTGGAGTGACATCCCTCAGTGGAGGGATGCCTTCTGGAAAGTGGTCTATTTTCTGTTCCTAGAATTGCTTCTCTTCTTCTCTTCTGTCTCCTGTTGAGTTTATAGGTGTTTAGGATGGTTTGATAGCTTTCTGGCTGAATTCCTGGGACCTAATGATATCTCTGTTTCCTACTCCTCTGCCATATTCCTCCTTCCCAAAGGTTAGAATTTTTTTTTGGCTAAGATAAAACAGGTCTTATGGGTTCTGAGCTCTAAAAGTATATGTAGTCAATTTTTGGGTAATCAGATGTATTTTGGGAATGGTGGTCTTATATTCTGTCCATAGCCATCTACTTAGATGGGTAAGGATGTGAGAAAAGAGAATGAGACCAGAGATTGGACATAAATGTAGACAGACAATGTCTTCATGAAACCAAGTGAGAATAGTAGGCGCTTTTTCCTCACACATTTTGAGCCCTTCATTTACGGCTTCTCTCTGATATTCCTTCATATTATTTTCAACCTTCTTTTTTCTGTCATCTACATCTGTCATAGATGCAATAGTCATGTATAATTCTGTTTGTGTTTTTGTTTATAATAGAAATATGGAGTTTTTTTTTTTCCTTCAAATTAGGAGACGGTTAACTAAGGATTTCATAGAAAAAACAAGATGGTAGCTACTCATAATTTCACTGACACTACTGTATCATTTTACTATGTTGATTCTTATTTACCCCTTTTATTACTCTTAAATATTTGTATGAATTGTTTTTATGGGGAGGTGAAAATTTATGTTGAACGTTGATACTTCCATTCAGAATGATTCGACTTAAAGCCATATGCCAGGGAGCAATCTAATAATTGTGAATGTTGAAAATTTCTATATAGATATTCTGATATTAATTACAGAAATAAGTTTTGAACTAGTGATTTTGGAGAATACATACTTGGGGATTATTTGGATGGAACACTTGAAAATAATTATTAGTGCAATAATATGTTCACTGAAAATGTTCCTATTGTTCTGAAATTGTAGCTAAGGCACAAAGGAGAAAGAATATCCTCACATTTTCAAGAAAACAACCAATCAGTTCCCAGGATTTCATATATGGCGTTTACTATGTCATGTCTGATTCAACCTACCTATCCTCTAAGTCTCCCCTCTGTATATATGTTAGACAAGGGTGGGAGAGATAATTGAGTGATCATCTTTGTGGTGAAAGCTTCCTATGTGATGATGAAACTAAAAATGACGTCCCTTGCCAAAGCCAAGTGAGAGAAGTAGTCACAAAAATTGGATGAAATATCTGAAAGAGGAATGGGTTAGCATTTTTTTCTTGGATTGGGCATCTAATTAGGCATTATACATGTTAATAATTTTTTGTGTATTATTGAGCAAATGGAGAATTGGAGAAAGGTGGGCTAAAAAAGGAGTGGTTAGTGCTCCTTATGTTTTGTGCTTTGGCTTGTAATGAATTTGTGAAATTCCTGTAAATTGAGTGTTCTCCATGGAAAGTTACTGGGCTCCAGTCATTTTCCAGAGGTTTTCAGCAATAAATTTTGCACATTGGAGTATCAATCATAATTTATGAGTAGAGGTGTAAGAAATTGATTTTAAGACAATACTTCCCATTTTAAGACCTACTCCCTATAGGTTCAGAGGTTTCAGGATTTCATCTCAATAAATTCTTGTCCCTTCTAAAAACCTACCTCCTTCAAGAATATTTTGTAATTTTTTCTTATGTTTTGTTTTTGCTATTGTTTTTCTTTTCATTCAGTGAATTGCATGTTCATGGAAAGTATGAAATTTGTGTTTGGCCACCTGGTCTCCCCAGTATGAAGATATAGGTTATCATTAATGATCATGATCCTATTTTTCTATTTCAGTAAAATACCAATATATCAGTCATTTTTTAACAATATTTATTGAAGGGGCACCTGGGTGGCTCAGTGGGTTAAGCCTCTGCCTTTGGCTCAGGTCATGATCCCAGGGTCCTGGGATTGAGCCCCGCATCGGGCTCTCTGCTCAGCAGGGAGCCTGCTTCCTCCTCTCTCTCTGCCTGCCTCTCTGCCTACTTGTGATCTCTCTGTCACATAAATAAAATTAAAAAACCCAAAAAAACAACCCCCCCCCAGTATTTATTGAATATGCACTAGCATATTTATTCATCTCTAAGTAAACATGGCAACTAAGTATGAGTTCAGGAAATAAACTGAAGATTTACTCTTCACTGTTAGACTTTTCTTTTTACATATATATTGAAGTATAGTGTTCAGCAGTATGCACCTTTATTCTGCTTTTAGTAGCATTTACTCTTTCTCTGCAACTGGTAGCTGGGCCTATCATTTTCACTATAATCCCAAATAAGTCCACCGACATTTAAATACTGTAGATACATCTAGCACATAGCAAATTCAGAATATTTTTCTAGCTTGGGAATTAAAGATATCCAGCAATAATTAAGGCATTTTATTTAGTTTTGATCTGATGGTTTTGTTTCTTATAATTTATCATGTTTAATTCTGAAAGAGGTTTCTTAAATCACTCCTTAAAGAGCATTGAAAATACTTCAGGGATTTAAAGGATTCAATGAATTTTTTGGGAAGATTAACATTTAACATTTAGAATATGAAGTAGTGTAAATTTGCAAACAATAATTAGGAATAGCTGATAGTTGATCCTTTTTAATTCTTTGATCAAGTAATAGCAATAAGTGACTATATATTGAGAAAGATTTATGTTGTATATATGTACATATATAGAATATATATAAATCTATGTGTGTGTCATATCTACGTGTATATAAAGTGAAATGTGAACATGCTTGCAGTGTATCTTAAAGTGGTTGCAACAGTTCTCTAATAAGTTTTGAATTGAATCTATTTTACTCAAGAGCCTAGATTGTTTTACATAAACACCATAACTAGCCACCACTCTTGAGCAGAAAATTATATTGAGAAGTTTAATTAACAGAAGATTTCACATAAGAAATCTGAAGTTGAAAATTCCCTTTTCTCATAAGACCTCAGTCAGTGTTTAAAATGTTCCCCTTACTATGATTAGTAGGAAAGAAAGTTACCTTCCATGTTCTAGACTTACAGTGGCTATAGGGCTGATGGGCCCATACTTTCATCCGCCGTGGGCTATTAAAAACATGTTTGAAAATAAAGTTACATATTACATCTGAGAATTCTGTTCATAGAAATATAGAATGTATTTTAAAATCTCATATTCTTGTTCTAAAGATGCTGCTTTCCTTTTACCCTGGCAACCCAGGTGATAGTATGATGGTGGTGACCCACTAGTGATCTGTTGCAACTGATACTGGAGAATTTTTGCTAGGCATTTCCCTTTCTGTATTACTGTATTCCTTTTCCCCACCAATGACCACCCAAACACTTACTTCTTATGGGTTAAGGAAACATAGTCAATTCCAGTTGGTAAGAGGTTGGTATGGTAAAGTAAGTTGAGTTGGATGAGTCTTGAATAAGAGCCCAGCATAATCAAGCAAGTTAGAAGTTGTCAGGAAGCTCCAAAGAGTTCCTTCATCAAACTGGAGAATGGAGTGGGGAGGAAAGTGGAAGGGGTGTAAATCTGGGAGAAGAAAAGTTATCATCAGTCATCTTGGTAATGTGAGGCATGAAATGTATGTGTGTTATAATAGGCAAACCTGACTGTATGATGACTAAAGATGACATTTGAGTGTTGTGTCTATATCTTACTAATACAGTTGCTTCTATTACATTTCCATGTTTATAGAACCCAAAGATGTTACAGTCTTTCCAGAAAAAAAAAAAGAAAAATTGCTGTCCTTCCTTTTTTTTACTTGCACTGTTCACCTAGGCAAACAGATTTAACTGATAGAAATATGAAAAGGCTCCTTTTCATTATTGCTTTTTTTTCTTTTTTTATTTTAGATGTTCATACCTTCTTTTCTTCATATTGATGTTATGCTAAGACCTTGAGACTTAAGTATGCAGTCTTCTTCATAGTACTTCATTATACCAGACTTACCTAATTCAAGTAAGAGTATCTATACTAGAAACTCTTGGTAAATTTTTTTGCATCCTCTGAATTTACCTGAGTATCTAACTACTGGATTATTTACTTTAAAAAGGCGAGACTGCATCAAGTGATTTGTCTGTCTTTGTGGACACAGATAAATTAAACTAAGTACTACCAATGAATGTCATCTGATGGTAAGAAAAGGAAAAATCTTCAGTAGAGGATCTCTCTCAATGAAATAGTCAAAGACAGAAAGATAAAAATATGTATCAAAGTTTATATTTAAAATAGTTCTTCACAGAGAATTGTGCCTTAATCTCCCACAGGGAAAATAAGGATTAGTGTAGCACTGCTTTGACATTGAATAAGAACTATTGGAAAGAGAAAACCAGAAGATCTAAAGAGTTGGAGGGGGAAAAAAGTGTTAATGAAGAATCTCAACATTATGTGTTTAAATTTATTTTTTTTAAATTTTATTTTATTATTTACATCAGAGAGAAAGATAGTGAGAGGAAGCATGAGCAGGGAGGAGAGGGAGAAGCAGGCTCCCTGAAGAGCAGGGAACCTGACATGGGGCTTGATTCCAGGACACTAGGATCAGGACCTGAGCTGAAGGTAGATGCTTACCTGACTGAGCCACCCAGGCACCCTACGTGTTTAAATTTAAACCAGAAATTTAAAATAGCAAGAATTAGAGAATAATTTAAGATGAAGAAGTGGGTGACCGTGATGAAAATGATTAAGAAAATAAATAAGGACCTTAAAATATAGATAATTGAAAGAATAAGCAATGTAAAACTAAAAAAATAGCATTAAAACTATGCTGATCCAATAAGAATATGATTTTACAGTATAGATATGCATATAATTAACAAGGTTATAGCATAGTGATTTACTGAAGCCTATTTAAAGGGTTATCTTAAATAGTTTTATTTCCCAAACTAGGTAGTATGATGATTGGTGGTTTGAGAATTTCTAATCAGTTACTCTAACACAAATCTCCATATTCAACCCATTTCAAAGAAATGCCGCTCTTTTTAACTTCACCTTTGCATTTTTTGCTTGTGAATTTTGCACTTAATTTGCCTTTGATGTATTAACTTTGGCTTCAAGATTATTGGAGCAAACAATACAATAAATTAGAAAAATCTTCATTTTTTATTCTGTTAGAACTAGTTCTATGCTATAACTGGAATTTAGGCTATTACAGAATTAGCCAGAGAAGAAGAGTGATAATTTGGAAATGTTGTCTGGTCATGCTACAAGTTATGATAGAAGCAATGACCTGAGTTACAGGCAAGCATTAGAGATAAATCACCCACCAGCAGATTGGCATACTTACAAATATGTTTCCACTCTACAAAATTCTGCATTTTTTTCCAAGCATGGGAAATGCAGACAATTGTTTATATACTATAAACACTCCTAGCCAGATAATTCCCCACTAATGTATCTCTCCCTTGGGTTTACCAGGAAACATTAGACAAAACCTCCTGTCTGCCTCCTACTAGATCAGGTAGTCTCCAATGTTCTACCACCAGCTCCATCTGTTGTCTCGTACAATCTCATCTGCAGACCTTAAGAGCACAACCTTTCTCCCTGAGCCTCCTTTTCCTTGGGAGGTAGGCTTTTATTTCTCTTTTGCATGAACCCCATAGCTCAGGGCAGACTGCAAATTCCCATTCTTATACCCTGTCAGAATGCTAGATCAGAAGTTAACCTCACATCTTCGAGGATAACAGTCGAGTCTCCTACAAAGCAGTTAGCAATGTTCTAAGAACTGGCAAACTACATGGGATTTGGATGGAGAAACTGTGAGAAATTATGCAGTCTCAGGAACCCTATGGCTCAGTGACAAGATATTAGGTTTCTGAGAAGATAAGTAGAAAAGCAGATAGATACACTGATACTAAAGAGTGAGACAGAACTCGATCTAGGAGAAAGAGCCCAGGGAGGTTGGCACAAGACTAGAGTATTAACTCCCAGAGAGAAACAGATCAATGTCCCATTTATTTGGTATTTGAAAGTCTAAAACAGAGTGCTTCCAGCAGAAAACAATGGAATCTTTGTTCTTGTCCTATAGGGTATGACATCTGGCTATGAAACCAGGAAACATGATTTTAGAAATTAAAAAGCTACATGTTTTTAACATTTATAAACCAAGAATTGACTTTTGCTAACCCTATTAGAAAGAAAATGTTCTTTTTCCTTTATCTTGGGCTGATTTGAGAATTGGAAGTTGCAATTATTTAAGTACTAATTGCTCTATTTTATAAACTGGAAATGGGGATTCTGGCATTCCGAGAAGCTATAATCTCCATCCATTAATGACCAGAGTGCTTGATGATGTGTTGGCTTCTTTTTTTTTTTATTAAATTAATTTATCTATTTTCAGCATAACAGTATTCATTATTTTTTCACCACACCCAGTGCTCCATGCAATCCGTGCCCTCTATAATACCCACCACCTGGTACCCCAACCTCCCAACTCCCCACCACTTCAGACCCCTCAGATTGTTTTTCAGAGTCCATAGTCTCTCATGATTCACCTCCCCTTCCAATTTACCCCAACTCCCTTCTCCTCTCTAACACCCCTTGTCCTCCATGATATTTGTTATGCTCCACAAATAAGTGAGACCATATGATAATTGACTCTCTCTGCTTGACTTATTTCACTCAGCATAATCTCTTCCAGTGCCGTCCTGTTGCTACAAAAGTTGGGTATTCATCCTTTCTGATGGAGGCATAATACTCCATAGTGTATATGGACCACATCTTCCTTATCCATTCGTCCGTTGAAGGGCATCTTGGTTCTTTCCACAGTTTGGCGACCGTGGCCATTGCTGCTATGAACATTGGGGTACAGATGGCCCTTCTTTTCACGACATCTGTATCTTTGGGGTAAATATCCAGGAGTGCAATGGCAGGGTCATAGGGAAGTTCTATTTTTAATTTCTTGAGGAATCTCCACACTGTTCTCCAAAGAGGCTGCACCAACTTGCATTCCCACCAATAGTGGAAGAGGGTTCCCCTTTCTCCACATCCTCTCCAACACATGTTGTTTCCTGTTTTGTTCATTTTGGCCATTCTATCTGGTGTAAGGTGATATCTCAATGTGGTTTTAATTTGAATCTCCCTGAGGGCTAGTGATGATGAACATTTTTTCATGTGTCTGATAGCCATTTGTATGCCTTGATTGGAGAAGTGTCTGTTCATATCTTCTGCCCATTTTTTGATATGTTTGCCCGTTTCATGTGTGTTGAGTTTGAGGAGTTCATTATAGATCCTGGATATCAACCTTTTGTCTGTACTGTCATTTGCAAGTATCTTCTCCCATTCCGTGGGTTGCTTCTTTGTTTTCTTGACTGTTTCCTTTGCTGTGCAGAAGCTTTTGATTTTGATGAAGTCCCAAAAGTTTATTTTCTCTTTTGTTTCCTTTGCCTTTGGAGACTTATCTTGAAAGAAGTTGCTGTGGCTGATACTGAAGAGATTACTACCTCTGTTCTCCTCTAGGATTCTGATGGATTCCTGTCTCACGTTGAGGTCTTTTATCCATTTTGAGTTTATCTTTGTGTACGGTGTAAGAGAATGGTCGAGTTTCATTCTTCTACATATAGCTGTCCAGTTTTCCCAGCACTATTTATTGAAGAGACTGTCTTTTTTTCCACTGTATATTTTTTCCTGTTTTGTCGAAGATTAATTGACCATAGAGTTGAGGGTCCATATCTGGGCTCTCTACTCTGGTCCACTGGTCTGTGTGTCTGTTTTTATGCCAGTACCATGCTGTCTTGGTGATCACAGCTTTTAATAAAGCTTGAAATCAGGTAGCGTGATGCCCCCAGCTTTATTTTTGTTTTTCAACATTTCCTTAGCGATTCGGGGTCTCTTCTGATTCCATACAAATTTTTGGATTATTTGCTCCAGCTCTTTGAAGAATACTGGTGGAATTTTGATCGGAATGGCATTAAAATTATGAATTGCTCTAGGCAGTATAGACATTTTAACAATGTTTATTCTTCCGATCCAAGAGCATGGAATGGTCTTCCATCTTTTTGTGTCTTCTTCAATTTCTTTCATGAGTGTTCTGTAGTTCCTCGAGTACAGATCCTTTACCTCTTTAGTTAGGTTTTTTCCCAGGTATCTTATGGTTCTTGTTGCTATAGTAAATGGAATCGATTCTCTAATTTCCCTTTCTGTATTTTCATTGTTAGTGTATAAGAAAGCCACTGATTTCTGCACCTTGATTTTGTATCCTGCCACGTTGCTGAATTGCTGTATGAGTTCTAGTTGTTTGGGGGTGGAGTCTTTTGGGTTTTCCATATAAAGAATCATGTCATCTGCGAAGAGAGAGAGTTTGACTTCCTTATTGCCAATTTGGATACCTTTTATTTCTCTTTGTTGTCTGATTGCTGTTGCTAGGATTTCTAATGCTATGTTGAACAAGAGTGTTGAAAGTGGGCATCCTTGTCTTGTTCCTGATCTCAACAGGAAGGCTGCTAGCTTTTTCCCATTGAGGATGATATTTGCTGTGGGTCTTTCATATATAGATTTGATGAGGTTCAGGAATGTTCCCTCTATCCCTATACTTTGAAGCATTTTAATCAGGAACGGATGCTGGATTTTGTCAAATGCTTTTTCTGCATCAATTGAGAGGACCATGTGGTTCTTCTCTCTTCTCATATTAATTTGTTGTATCACATTGATTGATTTGCGAATGTGAACCATCCTTGTAGCCCAGGGATGAATCCCACCTGATCATGGTGGATAATCTTTTTAATGTGCTGTTGGATCCTGTTGGATAGGATCTTGTTGAGAATTTTAGCATCCATATTCATCAGTGATATTGGTCTGAAATTCTCCTTTTTGGTAGGGTCTTTGCCTGGTTTGGGGATCAGGGTAATGCTGGCTTCATAGAAAGAGTCCGGAAGTTTTCCTTCTGGTTCAATTTTTTGAAACAGCTTCAGGAGAATAGGTGTTATTTCTTCTTTGAAGGTTTGGTATAATTCCCCAGGGAACCTGTCAGGTCCTGGGCTCTTGTTTTTTGGGAGGTTTTTGATCACTGCTTCAATCTCGTTACTAGATTTTGGTCTATTCAGGTTGTCGATTTCTTCCTGGTTCAATTTTGGGAGTTTATAGTTTTCCAGAAATGCATCCATTTCATCTAGGTTGCTAAGCTTATTGGCATATAACTGTTGATAATAACTTCTGATGATTGTTTCTACTTCCTTGGTGTTAGTTGTGATCTCTCTCTTTTCGTTCATAATTTTATGAATTTGGGCTTTCTCTCTTTTCTTTTGGATTAGTGTGGCCAGTGGTTTATCTATCTTATTGATTCTTTCAAAAAACCAGCTTCTAGTTTCATTGATACGTTCTACTGTATCTCTGGTTTCTACCTCATTGATCTCAGCTCTAATATTGATGATTTCCCTTCTTATGTGTGGAGTTGGTTTGATTTGTTGTTGATTCTCCAGTTCTTTAAGGTGTAGATACAGCTGGTGTATTCTGGAGTTTTCAATTTTTTTGAGAGAGGCTTGGATGGCTATGTATTTCCCCCTTAGGACCGCCTTTGCTGTATCCCATAGATTTTGGACCAAAGTGTCTTCATTCTCATTGGTTTCCATGAATTGTTTCAGTTCTTCTTTGATCTCCTGGTTGATCCAAGCATTCTTAAGCAAGGTGGCTTTTAGCTTCCAGGTGTTTGAGTTCCTTCCGAACTTTTCCTTGTGATTGAGCTCAAGTTTCAAAGCATTGTGATCTGAGAATGTGCAGGGAATAATCTCAGTCTTTTGGTATCGGTTGAGTCCTGATTTGTGACCCAGTATGTGGTCTATTCTGTAGAAGGTTCCGTGTGCACTTGAGACGAATGAGTATGTTGTTTTAGGGTGGAATCTTCTGTATATATCTATGAGGTCCATCTGGTCCAATGTGTCATTCAATGCTCTTGTTTCTTTATTGATTTTCTGCTTCGATGATCTGTCTATTTCTGAGAGAGGCATGTTAAGATCTCCTATGATTAGTGTATTCATATCAATATGACTCTTTATCCTGATTAACAGTTTTCTTAAGTAATTGGCTGCTCCCATATTGGGAGCATAGATATTTACAATTGTTAGATCATCTTGGTGGATAGTCCCTTTAAGGATTATGTAGTGTCCTTCTGTATCTCTGACTACAGTCTTTAGTTTGAAGTCTAATTTATCTGATATGAGAATCGCTACCAGCCTTCTCTTGAGGCCCGTTGGCATGAAAGATGCTTCTCCATCCCTTCACTTTCAGTCTGTGTGTATCTTTAGGTTCAAAATGGGTCTCTTGAAGACAACATATGGATGGGTCCTCTCGTTTTATCCAATCTGCAACACTGTGCTGTTTTATGGGCGCATTTAGGCCATTCACATTGAGAGTGATTATTGATAGATACGTTTTTATTGACATCAAATTACCTTTGAAGTCTTTCTTTCTGTAGACTGTCTCTATATTTCTGTTCAATGCTATTCTTAGGATTTTTCCTTTTTTATAGAAGCCCCCTTAATATTTCCTGCAGAGTCGGCTTGGTGGTTGCATATTCTTTTAAGCCTTGCCGTTCTTGGAAACTCTTTATCTCTCCATCCATTTTGAATGTCAGTCTTGCTGGATAAAGTATCCTTGGCTGCATGTTCTTCTCATTTAGTGCCCTGAATATATCTTGCCAGCCTTTTCTGGCTTGCCAGGTCTCTGTGGACAGGTCTGATGTTATTCTGATGGGCTTCCCTCTGTAAGTAAGGAGCCTCTTTGCCCTGGCAGCTTTCAAGAGATTATACCTACAATTATAATTCCTCAATTTGACTATCAGGTGTCGTGATGTTTTTTTGGAATGTATAATCTTGGGTGGAGAACGTTCAGCCTCTAGTGCATGAATGCTGGTTCAATTCGTGAGACTGGGAAAATATTCATGAAGGACTTGTTCCACTATATCTTCTAGACTTCTTTCTTTCTCCTCCCCTTCAGGGATTCCAATAATTCTGACATTGGAACGCTTCATGGCATCATTTATTTCCCTGATTCTGTTTTCGTGGTTTCTAAGCTGTTTGTTCCAGGCTTCCTCCTGATCCTTTCTCTCTATCTGTTTGTCTTCCAGATCACTAATTCTATCTTCTGTCCCAGTTACCCTAGCTTTGAGAGAGTTTAGATTAGATTGGAACTCATTGAGAGCATTGTGAATCTCCTCCCTAGTAGCCTTAAGCTCTGCCCTAACGTTGTGAACATCCTGTCTGGGTGCTTTCAGTTTGGCCCTAATCAATTCTGTTTGGTCATCCATGGCTTTCTCCAACCTAGCTATTGCCTGAATAATTGTTAGCCTGAATTCTCCTTCCGACATATTGTCTATGTTGATAGCCATTAGCTCTGTTTCAGAAGGTCCATCCTCTGTATTTTTCTTCTGTTGGGCATTCCTCCTCCTAGTCATTTTGGTTGGAGATGACTGAACAGATGTATCAGTTGAATGTATCAACTGTGGTGCAGTCAAGGTGCACCCTGGAACACTTCTGAGCAATCAGGATTCCCCACCCAAACGAGAGACAGAAGAAATAGAAATAGATAAAGAAAAGAAAAGAAAAGAAAAGAAAAAAAGAGAGAGAGAGAAAGACAGGAAAGAAAGGGAAGATTAAAGAGAAGGTTCAGCCCACTTGGGCCCCAAGGTAAGATTTATGAAGTAGGCAAACAAAAAGAGACAAAAAGACTGATACAAATATGACAAGAGAAAATATATATATCTGCAAATAAAGGAAGAACCTCGTCAAAAAGAACCCCAAGTGTAAGATTTATATGCTATCAAAAACACAGAAACACTGGTGGAAGAAGAAGATGGGAGAGTTCTTATAAATTCTCAGTGTGTGCAAGGAAGGTTGTTTTGATTCTTCCTGGATGTATCTTGATATCTTTGTTAAAGGACTCAACTTTCCTAAGATAAAGGGGATTAAAAATTGGTTTACCTATAGGAGTAGTATTGATTGGGGAAAGGGGATTACTTTGAAGTTTAACTCTATATGAATATTAGAGGATAAAAATAAAAAGGAATAAACTAGACTAAACTAAACTAAAATTTAAAAAAAGGAATTCAAAAAATAAAAATGCAAAAGAAAAACAGGTGTATGTATCAAAAAGTTCAGGTTAGCAGGGTATTATGGAATTTGATGTACTGTACAGCTCGCTGTGATGGTAAATAGGTTAAAAAAATTACCTATGTGTTAAAAAAAACAAAAAAAGGAACCGGAATAGTGGGAACAAGTGAACAATACAAGTTTTCCTATGAAGTAGTGGTTCTTCTCTTGTAGTCCTTTTTTTTTTTTAATCTCTCTCTTTTTTTTTTTTTTTCTTTCTTCATTTGTTTTCTGGGGGAGGGGCCTGCCACGTGGGTTGTCAGTCAATGATGTTTCCTGAGTTAAGTCCTCCTGCCCCCCTCAAGGGGGTGGGCTCTGAGGAAACTGGTTTTTTTTCAGGCTTTTGTTCTCTGACGGTTTTTATGTTTGTTCACTTTTTTTTCTCTCACCTTGACCACTTTTGATGGTTTTTGTAGTTTTAGAGGAAAACAAACCGCACCCTGATCTCCCTCTCAGAGAGAAGCCTCAGTCTGGGTGCAGAGCCTAAATAAGTTCCCCCTTGGCCGCTGGCAAAGCAGGTTCCAAGTTGCAGACCCTGGGGACGCAGGATCTTTTGCTTGTACCCAAAGCCAAGGCAGTAGCGGCTGTCTGGGAGCTCCCGACCACCAGAGAGGTTCCAAGCAGCAGTCGCACACTGAGATTTTCCCGCTGGCCCTGGCTGGATCTAAGAGTGCCCGGCTTGCGTGCACCTCTTTCAGGGGCGGCTATGGGTTGCCAGCGCATCTCAGGCACTGAGAATGGGGCAGAGGTCCAAAAGCACCAGGCTGGGCTTTTGCGTACCTCTGTCAGGGATAGATTGGGGCGCGTGGCTTAGGCTCTGAAACATTGGCGGAGGTCAAAGAGCCTGGACCAGGCCTTTGTAACTCTCTCAAGGGAGCATGAGGGATGTGTGCGCGTATCTCAGGCTTTGTAGTAGGGCTCACGTGTTCTGCCGACCGGCGTGGCTCCCATCCCCTCACAGGAGCTAGAACCCATGCATTCTCAGGCGCACTGGCGGCTTAGGGACCAGGACCTGGTTTCTCCGCTGCACTCTCTCTGCCTCAGCGCAGGGGAGGCTGTCCTGGGACTGGGGACTTAAGCCCCTGTCCCTAGCCACCCTGATTCCCACAATTTGCCCCCTGTGATCCTTTTCTCTTTTGGTGTGCTTACAACCAGTCTCCAAGTTAATGCTGGTCCCCAGACACAGGGCACTCTTGCTCGTAATGGGGTATTACTTTCCAACCGGTCGCCTCTGGTGGCTCCCTCCCCCTTTTGTTCATCTTCTGATATCAGTCCACCTTCCCACTCTGCTTTACCTGCCCACTGGCGTCTTCTGCCCCTGTAGAGATCCAGACGTGTATAATTCTGATCTCAGGCTGATTTCATGGGTGAACGGAGTTCTTTGGTAGGTAATCAGCTCACTTTGGGGTACAGGCTGAAAAGGCTTCCTCCTACTTCCCCGCCATCTTGTCCCCCAATGTGTTGGCTTCTTGCATCATACCCACCCAACTTACATGCTCCTCTCTGTGTCACAGAGTTGAAAAGGTCAAAATTACATTTCCCTGATGCACTGTAACTGAACTGAAATTTCAGGTTCTGTTTTAGATTTTTCTGTCTCAAGCGTTTCCTGAGAAGAAAAATGGGAGCTGTGTTTTCTCTGGCAGCCTAGGGCAGGCTTATAGTTCTGGTGGGCACCTGACCAGCCTCACAAAGGACAGGGTGCCTGAGACTTCTAAGACCTCCAGCCCCTCTGCCTTTTTTTAAAATCAGGTTTTTAAGTAAATTAATTCCAGAATTAAATTCTTTCCCTTGCTTTTCCTTTCTATCTATAAGCAGGAGGAACTTTCTTAGGAAGACCAGGTTTGAGGAACAATTTCTTCGTAATTTTCCTTGAATCATAGCTCTACACTGTATTTTTAATTTTTTAAACTAAAATTTCCAAATATTAGAACCCCCAAGTGAAATATATAGATGTCTATATATACATCTGTCTCATAGAGATCTGTATCTCATCTTTCTACTTACCTATTTCACTATTGGTGGTTCTAATACATGGACCATACTCATGTGCTCTAAATATACACACATACTTATGTTCACTTTTTAAAAACTAAGGATTTTAGGTGGCTACTTTATGTATTAGTACTTGTAACATTTTAGCTCTTTGTGTCAAAAGAAGAGCATGCTTATTTGGCTTCATCTCCGTGAAAGATCATAATTTTGAAAAAATCCTTTTTTCAATCTCTTTGCAGTCTTTACATTTTCACTATAAACTTTCTAAACATATTTCTGCCTCCTGATTTTTTTTTCTGTTGGTAACATTGTACAATTAGAACTTTGACAGACTTGTAAATTAGCAGTTTTATGATCTTTGATAATTTTATCACAGTTCTTCAGACCTTAATAATTATAAAACAGTTCCAAGTTTACAAACAATGATGAATTGATGAATTTTTAATTTATAATTTAATTAATAAGGCATGATGCTAAAAACTCTTCAAATTATTTGTTATTCTATGTCTGATACAATTGATTTCTCTATGTGAAAATAATATAAAAGTCAAGAAATGGCATTTTTATAGGGATTTCATTGAATCTATAGATTGCTTTGGGTAATATAGTCATTTTAATAAAATAATTATTCCAATCCAAAGCATGGAATATCTTTTCATTTGTTTGTGTCATCTTTACTTTCTTTCATCATTGCCTTATAGTTTTAGAGTACAGGTCTTTTGCCTCCCTGTCTAAAATTATTCCTAAGTATTTATTCTTTTTGGCATGATTGTAAATGGAATTGTTTTCTTAATTTCTCTTCTGTTTCATTTTTAGCATGTGGAAATGGACCAGATTTCTGTATATTAATTTTGTATCCTACAACTTTACTGAATTCATTTTTTACTTCTAATAGTTTTTTGATGGAGTCTTCAGGGTTTTCTCTGTATAATATGTCTGCTACAAATATTGATGAGGATGAAAAATACAGCATAGGGAATATAATCAATGGTATTGTAACAGTGTTGTATGGTAACAAATGGTAACTACACTTGTGGAGAGCATAGTTTAACTTATGGAGTTGTCAAATTGCTACGTTTTGCACCCAAACCTGATGTAACATTGTGTGTCAACTATATTAAAATTGAAAAAAAAGGCAAGAAATAGGATAAAAGAAATAGAATTTTTAAAAGACATTAGAAGAGGCAATGATGACTTAATGTAGTTGTTGAGTGTATTATATGATAATATGAATAATTCATATTTTTTTCAAGCCAGAATTGAAGGCAACTCTCAAGTAAAATGAAACAGATTCCTCAAGAAAGACAAAATATTTTTCATTACTAATCATGTCATTTTATCACTTTAATCTTACAGTGTGCATATTGTGTAATACTGAGCAAATATTTCAACAGTAGTTTGATACAGAACTTACTGTTCTTGTATTGACCCTTAAGAAAGCTTGACACTACTCTGTGTTTCAGAGGCTCATCTCAGTTGCTTGCTCTCAAGTAAGTATTATTTATAAGCTATTGACTTATTATTAGAACCCTAAGCCTTGACCCGGGTTTTTCAACCCCTCTATGTTGTCATTGGGGGATAGATAATTCTTTGTTGTGGGGGCTGTCCTGTGCATTGTTCAGCAGCACCCCTGGCTTCCACTCCCTTGATCCAGATGCCACTTAAATGCCTTCTTTCCTGTCTTGATGAGTAAACTGTTTCCAGACATTGTCAAGTGTTCCTAAGGGTAAAATTTTTTTGTGGTTGAGAACCACTGCTTTATACTGTTGTCTCATATCATAAACTCAGCAACTCCAGCTATATGGATGCATTTAATATGAAACTATATATTCTTTGCATAATTATATCCACCATGGTCTGTGGTAGTTCAGTCAAGCTAACATCATTTTTAGGTTGCCTGGCTGGCTCAGCTGATTAAGTATCTGCTTTCAGCTCAGGTCATTATCCCAGGATCCTGGGTTTGAGTCCCACCTCTGGCTCCCTGCTCAGCAGGAAGTCTGCTTCTCCCTCTCTCCCTTCCCTTGCTGTGCTCTCTTGTGCTTTCTCTCCCTCAAATAAATAAATAAATCTTTTACAAAAAGACTATCTTTTTTTTTTAATGATGGATTGGAAGAATAAACATTGTTAAAATGTCTGTACTGCCTAGAGCAATCTACTTTCAGTACCATCCCAATCAAAATTCCACTGCCATTTTTCAAAGAGTTGGAACAAACAATCCTAAAATTTGTATGGAACCAGAAGAGACCCCGAATTTCTAAGGAAATATTGAAAAAGAAAAACAAAACTGGGGTATCACGCCTGATTTCAAGCTTCACTACAAAGCTGTGATCACCAAGACAGCATGGTACAGGCACAAAAATAGATGCATAGACCAGTGGAACAGAGTGGAGAGCTTAAATATGGACCTTCTACTCTATGGTCAAATAATCTTCGAAAAAACAGGAAAAAATACCCTGTGGAAAAAAGACAGTCTCTTTAATAAATAGTGCTGGGAAAATTGGACAGCTATGTGTAGAAGAATGAAACTTGACCCTTCTCTTACACCATACACAAAGATAAACTCGAAATGGGTAAAAGACCACAATGTGAAGGAGGAATCTATCAAAATCCTAGAGGAGAACATAGGCAGTAACCTCTTTGACATCGGCCACAACAACTTCTTTCAAGATATGTCTCCAAAGGCAATGAAAATAAAAGCAAAAATGAACTTTTGGGACTTCATTAAGATCAAAAGCTTCTGTCACAGCAAAGGAAATAGTCAACGAAAATCGTCACAGCAAAGGAAAGAGGCAACCCATGGAATGGGAGAACATATTCGCAAATGATACTACAGACAAAAGACTGATATCCAAGATTTATAAAGAACTCCTCAAACTCAACACATGCAAAACAGATAATCACGTCAAAAAATGGGCAGAAGACATGAAGAGATACTTCTCCAAAGAAGACATACAAATGGCTATCAGACACATGAAAAAATGTTCATCATCATTAGCATTCAAGGAGATTCAAATCAAAACCACATTGAGATACCACCTTACCACCAGTTAGAATGGCAAAAATCAACAGGACAGTAAACAACAAGCGTTGGAGAGGATGTGGAGAAAGGGGAACCCTCTTATACTGTTGGTGGGAATGCAAGTTGGTCAGCCACTTTGGAAAACAGTGTGGAGATTCCTTAAGAAATTAAAAATAGAGCTACCCTATGACCCTGCAATTGCACTACTGGGTATTTACCCCAAAGATAGAGATGTAGTGAATAGAAAGGCCATCTGTACCCCAATGTTTATAGCAGCTGTGGCCACAGTCACCAAACTGTGGAAGGAACCAAGATGTCCTTCAACAGATGAATGGATAAAGAAGATAGGGTCCAGGGATGCCTGGGTGGCTCAGTCGGTTAAGTCACTGCCTTCAGCTCAGGTCATGATCCCAGGGTCCTGGGATTGAGTCCTGCTTTGGGCTCCTTGCTTGGCGGGGAGCCTGCTTCTCTCTCTGCCTCTGCCTGCCACTCTGCCTGCTTCTGCTCTCTCTCTCTCGCTGACTAGTAAATAAATAAGTAAAATCTTAAAAAAAAATAGGGTCCATATATACAATGGAGTATTATGCCTCGATCAGAAAGGATGATTACCCAACTTTTGTATCAACATGGGTGGAACTGGAAGTGATTATGGTAAGTGAAATAAGTCAAGAAGAGTCAATTATCATATGGTTTTACTTACTTTTGGAGCATAAGGAATAACATGGAGGACATTGGGAGATGGAGAGGAGAAGTGAGTTGGGGGAAATTGGAGCAGAAGACAAACCATGAAGAGACTGTGGACTCTGAGAAACAAACAGGATTTTGGAGGGGAGGGGTGGTAGAGTTTGGGTGAGCCTGGTGGTGGGTATTATGGAGCCCCAGGTGCGTGTATATACAATGAATTCTGGAACACTGAAAAGAAATTAAATTAAAAAAAAAGTC
Source organism: Neogale vison (assembly GCF_020171115.1). Taxonomy (NCBI): domain Eukaryota; kingdom Metazoa; phylum Chordata; class Mammalia; order Carnivora; family Mustelidae; genus Neogale; species Neogale vison. The sequence goes on from NC_058099.1 coordinate 39,464,998, forward strand.
TGTATTCCAATGCATGTTATACAACTAGAACCAGAAGTGGGGAAATCATTTGACAAAGAGTAATTAAAATTAATTTTAAGATATGGGTCTTTTTCAGACTCTCTTGGTTTTTCTTAGGCTACTGTGATAATTTAAAGGTAAATATTAATCCAAATATATGAAGCTGATCAACATCCAAATGCATTACAATCATCAGAGACACCTGTGACACTGATGGGATGGATATGAATGAACTTTTCTTTTGAATCACTTTTTAGGGCCAATCATTGAATTCATCTCTAAAAATACATATTTTGTTGCCTGCAAGAAAAATGTTCAAAAGTCAGCTTCTCACATGCTGTAATTGCTACTTAACCATTAAAAAAAAATTAAAAATATCATCCTTCAGGGACACCTGGGTGGCTCATTTGGTTGAATATCCAATGCTTATTTTTGGCTCAGGTTGTGATCTCATGGGTGAAAGGATGTAGCCCTGAATGGAATTCTGCTTAGTGGGGAGTTTGCTTGGAGAGTCTGTCCCTCTACCCCTACCCTACTTGATGGGGCTCTCTCTCTCTCAAATAAGTAAATCTTTAAAAAAATTAATCCTTTGTTTCTCATCTGATAGAAATAGTCTGCGGATTCTAAGAATGACTTAGTAATGCTTTGCAATGCTCAAGTGTGTGAGACCAGACTTTTATTGTGGGTTATTCCTTACCAGATATCAAATAATTAATTTTGAGAAAACTGTGACCAAGGCACAATTTCTGGGGTGTACATTTACTTTAGAGAGGTGTCAATCCCTTGGACTTTCGGCAAAGCATTCAGTACACTGAGTATTTGCTCACATTTTTCTCTATTTATACATGATGCATTGTAGTAGTAGCTGCAAGTTATATTATTTCCAGTTCACTTGGTTATGAATATTTTATTGAATTTAATTTCTACTGCATCATCTTATATTTGTATCATAATTGGTAATATTTTGTATACAAATTCACTGCACCCTCCTAGTTTCTAACACTGCCATTCCACACATACTTAAGTCACTGGAATTTGTTCTCTGGTTCAATCATTGAGCAAATTTTATTGAGCCAATACTCCAGAGTAAGATCTTTGCAGTGAAAAAAATATATTGACACAGTATCCAATTGAAATTAATTTTTTAGGATATGGAAAAATCCATATATTTACATATGTTTCAACCACAATAGCATGTATTTTAAATAATACCGTGGAAAAAATTGGACAAGTGGTTCAGTTTATGGTGTAGGACCCTTGAGAACTCAGCTCTGCAGCTTTCCTTCACTAATAAATAATATGCTTCACATTCTATGAGAAGTAATGAAGAGCATATTCACAGTGCTATCTGTAAGACACTGATTTCTTTTATTATAAGGCAAGACATTTTTGCATGTATTTAAATCTTGCCTATTAACATTTCCTACATAGACCTTTAACATTTAAATTGCCCTAGTGTTACTCAAACTACTGAAGTTAAAATGCTGTTTGAGTTTCCTTTAGTTTCATAAATAAAATCTATCTACTATCAAAGTGAATTTGAATAATTTTTATTAAGTGTATATTATTAAATAGCAGTATTAATTTGATTAAATTTATGTTCTCTAATACCTGTGTTTTATGATCTCCCCATCTGAAGTTTGATCACTACAATAGGTTTTCTTCTCTTTTAGAGAACTCCCTGAGTCCTTTAAACAACTTGCCCTCCAAATAACTTCCTGCATCTTTCCCGTCACCTACATACTTCTGCTGTTAGAAAATATGTCACATGGAATTGCTAATTTTGACATGATATATAAGGCAAAGACAAGAGAAAGCCAGGGCATAAATATAAGAAGTTGAGGTTCAGGGAGGGTCAGAGAGACCCAAAATTAGGGTGAACAGATAATTTATTATCCAAAGTGGTTACTTTAGAAACTGAAAAAGGATGCTTTTAGTGATTACACTAGTATAACAGGCATAAATCCCTTTGTCATACACCTTCCTCATTGCCATTGACTATGAGCGGTTCATGCAGGATATTTTTGGGTATGCTTGGGATTCGGTAGGGTTTTCAATTTTCGCCATATTCTGCAGATTTAAAACTTGTTTCTTCATATTATTTTCTGTTAGTCCTTCATTTGGCCTAATGTTAAATGTTCGCTGTAAGTGTGGAAATGACTTTACAGTACGATATATTTTCCCACATTTGCTGGTTAAATGATCATGCTAATTAAAATATAATACCCAGACCTACACACACACACACACACACACACACACACACACACACACCCTATACGTAATTCTAGGATCTTAGGTCAAATATGGTAAATGATAATATTTATCTTAACTTTATTCTTTTTTTTTCTTACTAGCACAGTTGATAGCTCATTGTAGAAATTATTCACTCAACAACAGATTCACAGCACAAATTTACTCACCAACTCAAATATCTGTAGAGGTTGCAATATTCCTGAGAACAGCAAATTAGTTTTGAAAGTGACTGGCATTATTAATAATACTTTTTGGGAATCACATCCTAATGATGTGCAGGATTTCTTTGTGTGGCCTCTGATACGTATATTTTCCATCTCTATTCTTCTCTCATCCCTAAAATGTTTTATCCCCCAAATATATTCTTTTGGATTATTGTGATTGGATTATTATTTTATCCTTCCCTGCAATCTCACACTCTTCAAATTCACCTTTGATACTTTTATCACAGTCATCTAGATAAAATACAGATACAATCATACCACTCTCATGTTAGTAATTTACAAGCTTCTCACTCTCTGTGGGGTGGGCATATCTAAACTATCTAGTGTAACACGTCAAGGAACTTCTGTATCTTGCCACCTCTCTGGTATCTATAGTTTTCCATATCCCTTCCATGTCTTTGCTCATACCATTCCTTCTTAAATTCCCCTTTTCCTCTCTAACTGGACAGCATTTGCTAATTTTGTATAATTCAAGTTGAGTTCTCTATATGATGGTTTTTGATCCCTTTCATTCAAATAAATTTAATCACCAGTCCCTTAAAAAAATTCAACTGTATCGTATACAAAAATTTCTATGACATATTACTTAGACTATTTTATTTCATGCAGGTATCTGAAAATCAGTGGGCATATTTTCATTTTTAATTTATAAGACCTAACAAAGCATGTGATAGAAAGTAAGAATTAAATATTCTATTTCATACAAAAATAAATGAGTTACTATGGACTTTACTTTCTAAAAATTAATTGTCTGATTGTAGGTGTTTAGACTGTAAGACCATTATTGATATGGCAGCTAAATTAACTAGCTATTCAGATTTTACCCTTCCAGTTTCACTCCCAGTACACTATGGCCCATCCTATGCAGGCTAGTTAAGGAAGTGAAATTCTAAGTTGATCCTGTCTAGATCTTTTGAATAAGTCAGCACTATATAGCACATGGGAAGACATTTTCCACCTTTTACTCTAAACCTGGGTATCATATTTTTTCATGTACCAGATGACTGATGAAACTAAAAAAAAGTAGACCCTTCGAGTAAATCCATCAAAAACAGAAAGATGTATTGCTCTTTTTTACCTGATGATTTGAGTCATCTATCAAAATGTCCCAGGCCATGCTATAGGGTTTTACTATAAAACCTTGAACATTACAGAATGTTATGCATCATATTTTAAAAAGAGGTTTTTGGATAAAAGAATATCTTTTTCATCTCTCTTGGAGAGTTGTTTCAGTCAGCTTTAAAATATAAGATGAATGAAAGTGTTAAAGCCAGTATTTCTAGATATTTGCAAAGAATATATCTGAAACTGCTAATAGGAAGGCTAGCTTATTTGAAACATTTCTTTTTCTCTTTAGAATTGAAGTTAAATTTATACCATTTATGGATCAGATCATAGTTTGATGTGTATTCCTTTCCCATCCACATTGCCATGTCTAATTATCTTTTCCCATTTTTCTACCTCTCACTGTCCCTTATTTTCTTTCTCTCTTTTAAAATTTTTTTTTCAGTTTTCTCTTCCTTTTCTGCATTGTGTATGTCCCTTTTCATTTTAGTTTTTATTGAATATTGTACTTTTTCCTTATAAGAGTAGACTTCAAGAAATCTGATGATTATTTTATACATATATCTTTTTTGGTAAAGATTTATTTATTTTTAGAGAGAGTACAAGTTGGGGGTGAGGGGCTGAGAGAGAGGGAGAGAGAAAAACTCAAGCGACCCCATGGTGAACATGGTGCCCAACACAGGACTCAATCTCAAGACCCTGAGTTCATGACCTGAGCTGAAGTCAAGAGACGGACGCTCGACTGTCTGAGCTACCCACATGGCCCAATTATTTTATATATCAATTGAAGGAGCATTTTGTTTTTAAGCCATTTATACTTAATATAATTACTTTTTGCTTTTGTTTTATGTCTGTTCTATTTTACGATTTTATTTTATTTTATGTTTGTTCTATATTTGTTCTGTTTTATGTCTGCTCTGTTTAATTTTGAAAATTCCTTTTTCTCCTCCATTAACTTTCTTGTTACTCGTTTCTTTAGAATTTTATACTAGTGTCATAGAAATTACAACATGCAACATGATGTTCTTAAAAATCTATCATAAATTCTATGAATTTCCTAACATTTTAAATTTATTCACTGCCTTTTGACGTCTAAGTTATTATTGCTGTCTATTAATTATATTTTAAATCACACATATCATTATTGTTGTTAGTGTGTATATTTGATATTCATTTAGATTTCTTTGAATTTTTACTCTTTTGTTTGCTTCTCATTATATATCACCTTGCTTCCATCTTGGTGTGGTTTTTGTTTGTTTGTTTGTTTGTTTATTTATTTGTTTGTTTTGTTTTGTTTTTATTTTTGTTTTTATGTTATGTTAGTCACCATACAGTACATCATTAGTTTTTGATGTAGTATTCCATGGTTCATTGTTTGCATATAACACCCAGTGTTCCATGCAATACATGCCTTCCTTAATAGCCATCACTGGGCTAACCCATCCCCCCACACCTACCCTCTAAAGCCCTCAGTTTGTTTCCTGGAGTCCATAGTCTATCATGGTTCTTCTCCCCCTCTGATTTTCCCCCTTCATTTTTCCCTTCTAATATCCTCCATTGCTATTCCTTATGTTCCACAAATAAGTGAAACTTATGATAATTGTCTTTCTCTGCTTGACTTATTTCACTTAGCATAATCTCCTCCCATCCCATCCATGTTGATGCGGAAGCTGGATATTCATCCTTTCTGATGGGTGAGTAATATGCCATTGTAATTCCATTGTGTGTATGGACTACATCTTCTTCTTCAATTTTTTTTAATAATTTTTAATTTTTTTAAATAAACATACAATGTGTTATTAGCTCCAGGGGTACTGGTCTATGAATCGCCAGGTTTATACACTTCACAGCACTCACCATAGCACATACCCTCCCCAAAGCCCATAACCCCACCACCTTCTCCCTCCCCACTCCCCCCTGCAACCCTCAGTTTGTTTTGTGAGATTAAGAGTGTCTTATGGTTTGTCTCCCTCCAGATCCCATCTTGTTTCATTTATTCTTTTTTTACCCCTCAAACACCCCAGGTCGCATCACCAATTCCTCCTATCAGGGAGATCATATGATAGTTGTCTTTCTCCGATTGACCTATTTCGCTAAGCATAATACCCTCTAGTTCTATCCACGTCGTCACAAATGGCAAGATTTCATTTCTTTTGATAGCTGCATAGTATTCCATAGTATATATATATACCACACCTTCTTTATCCATTCATCTGTTGATGGGCATCTAGGTTCTTTCCATAGTTTGGCTGTTGTGGACATTGCTGCTATAAACATTCGGGTGCACATGCCCCTTCAGATCACTGTTTGTATCTTTAGGGTAAATACCTAGTACTGCAATTGCTGGGTCATAGGGTAGCTCTATTTTCAACTTTTTGAGGAACCTTCATAGTGTTTTCCACAGTGGCTGCATCAGCTTGCATTCCCACCAGAAATGTAGGAGAGTTCTCCTTTTTCTGCATCTTTGCCAACATCTGTCGTTTCCTGACTTGTTAATTTTAGCCATTCTGACTGGTGTGAGGTGGTATCTCATTGTGGTTTTGATTTTTATTTCCCTGATGCCGAGTGATGTGGAGCACTGACTGAGCCACCCAGGCACCCTCTCTTGCCATTTTTAAAGAATATCTCCACTTGACCAGCACTAAGTGGTTGACAGTCATTTTTCTAGCATTTGTTTGTTGAGTTTAGCTGTTTTTAGTTTCCTTTAACTGGATTATAGTAATTCTGAAGAGTTTAGCTGAAAGTCTGAGGTCCTTACCAGTAGCCCTCTTACTCAGAGGACCCTGGAATCACAGTATTTTCTCAGGTCTGTGAGAAGAACAAAAGGTCTTTTTATGTTCTCAGTTTTTAAGCTTCTATTTTTTTTGCAACTTCTCAGTCTCTCCATTTCACAAGTTTAAAAGCTATAGCAAATTAAATTGAATTTTCTTTAGGCCTCCCTTATTTCTAGGATCTTAGCTCCCAAAAATCCTTACTGAGAGTTTTCCAGAATCTTCAAAAGTTGTTTTTCTCTTTTTAATTTTTTTCTTTCAAACTCTTTGGTTGGACTTGATGGAAGAGGTGTTTTAAAACAAGATATTCCACTGTTGTCAGTCACTCTGGATGAGAGGAGAAATTCAGACGAACATTTCAGTGTGTTTTGCTTTTACTTTTAACACTCAAGATTTTTTTCTTTTTCATTAATTGGTAGCAATAGCTCTATTACCATTATTGGCATATGAGGTATAATACCTGTAAGACTTCACTGAGTCCATTACTCAGTCCCTATATAAAGTTTTATAAAAAATTATTCTCATTTGGGGTGCTTGGGTGGCTCAGTCATTTGAGCATCTGACTCTTGATTTGGGCTCAGGTCCTGATCTTAGGGACATGGGATCCAGTGCCACATCGTGTTCCATGATCAGTGGGCAATCTGCTTGAGATTCTTTCCCTTTCCCCCTTGTTCTGCCCTTTCCTCTGCTCTCTCTCGCTCAAATAAATAAATAAATCTTTAAAAACTTATTCATTTTTAAATAATAACATTCATATCTTATTTAATTTTATAAGCATTGAAAGTGAAGTTGGGTCACCCAGAATGTTATTGAAAGACCTTCTTTTTTGTTTAAACATATATTACAGACAGAGGATTTTAAAATAACATCTGGAATGATTATTAGAAGTAATATTACAAATATTATTTAATTTCTCATAAACTCTTCTACCTTCTATTTTTCTTTACATTGATTCATATGTAAATACTAACTCTGCCCCCAACTTAGAAAACATAATAAATATGTAAAGTTATGATGTAATATATTATCTTCTTGCTAATTACCTTTAATGCTATTTTCTTGATTCTTGAAAGAGGAGCATATAAATCCGCACATAAGTTTTTATCCTGACTGTTCCATACATAATTTTAACCTGATTGTTCATAATTTTTGACTTCATAGTTAAAAAGATGCACTGTGAATGCTCCTTTTTCCTATAGAGTGTTATTTTACATCTTTAATGTTAGGGTCTGTGGTTTTTAACTCAGGAAAGAATTTTTGAGTCCACAGGCTCTGAGCTACATGCTGTAGCATAGCACTTAAGATGGACATATTTGGAATTCATAAAATAATTTATGATAGACATTAAGTAGTTGATAATGCATGTTGTGATTTCAGTGATCAGAATATATCATTCTAATTATAAAATTCTAAAGAAATAATCAGAGGCTTTACAGTATAACTAAATGAACTAGTCCTGAGTAGGGCCAAATTTCCAGTTGCCACAAAATAAAGTAAAATAAAAATAATTGTATTTCAGAAGGCTTGACCATAGAATCTTAGCAGAGAAGAACTATATGCTATAGAAGCAATAAAGAGTATAATTAATACACTTAACCTCTTGAAACTTGTAACCAAGAATGAAAGGAGGATGGGATGCCTGGGTGGCTCAGTCAGTTAAGTATCTTTCAGTTCATGTCATGATCGTAAGGTCCTGGGATGAAGTCCCACATTGGACTCCCTGCTCAGTGGGAGTCTGCTTGTCTCTCTGCCTGGTGCTCACCTTACTTGTGTAAATAAATAAATATATAAATAAAACAAATGAAATCTTATTAAAAAAAGAATGGAAGGGGGCTACCATCTATTTCATATTTTGGTTTCTTGAGGGATGAAATAAAAATTAAATGCAGTTTAGTGGGATCATACATTTATTTAATGTTGAGAAAACATTATTTAATCAAAAGAATTTTCCAAATGACATTTAGAGCTCACATAGCCAATCTTTTCATTTTAATAGATAGCTAACCTAAGGTAAGACTGGATGTGCCACAGAGGATATATAGGTATTAGCACAATTCTTATATTAACTATCTATTTTGACAAATGAGCATCTCATCTCAAATGTTGCAAGTCTTTTTCATTTTTCACTATATGTGTTATGTAAAACAATAGTAATCATCAGATCAGCTCTATAGCTACAAATGTTTACTACATATACTAGCACATAAGAGCAAAAACATAGACACATGATACAATTTCAGCTGTGTGATAGAAATCTACCTGAAAACAACCTAAATGTCTATCAGCATTAGTTGTTAAAACAAAAATTACGTAAGTTATTATAGCAACCAAAAATGGAATACTCTTCAGCTACCAGAAAGTATTAGGCTGAACAGAAATTACATATTTAGAAAAGTTATGCTTTAGTGGAGAAAAGGCCAATTAAATAGCACTATATGAGATAGCCTCTGATTTATACGTATGCATACATGTGTATATATGCATGTATGTTTGTGAACAATGTGTAAAACTTTTCATAACAACTTAGTGATACTGGTAATATCTGCTCAGTGAAAATGAAGCCTGGAATAGGTGGGGGAATTATTTTTCTTTATATATGCTTTTCCCTGTTTATATTTCTTATGTGCATGGGACGCCTGGGTGGCTCAGTTGGTTAAGCAGCTGCCTTCGGCTCAGGTCATGATCCCAGGGTCCTGGGATTGAGTCCCACATCAGGCTCCTTGCTCGGCAGGGAGCCTGCTTCTTCTCCCTCTGACTCTGCCTGCCTCTCTGTCTGCCTGTGCTCACTCGCTCGCTCTCCCTCTGTCTCTGACAAATAAATAAATAAAATTCTTTAAAAAAAAATAAATTTAGGGAGTGGGTGTGGGGAAAGAGTTTATCTAAGTAAAAGAATACCCCACTAAGACACTTATGGAATTCCTTAATTGCAACACATGGAGAAATAGAAGAAAAAAGAGATTAACATTGCATTGGTATTCTAGTCTTTGATTCACAGGACAGTTTATTTAGGATGCTTAAGATTATGAAAAAATTCAAAGAAATACTCTATTAAGTCACTGAGTTTACTGCTATATTTTATAGTATTTAAATACAATCATTGTGCTCATGGAGAAGTGTTTTAAAATGGTAACTGTACCATTCTCTACCCTTTCTGGTAGAAAGGTACATACAAATCATCAGAAATTGAGGCTTATGCTCTAAGTTGAATTATTTTGTATTTCTTTTTTATTTTGAAATAAAACTACAATTTACTCCATTATCTTTATGATTAACAGAGCACATACCTAAATTTTTAGGCTTGGCAAGAGACGTTTTATAGGCAATAATATTGAAGACATTAGAGCTTAAGTGACAACAAAAGCTAAATTCCAGTTGCCCCAGAAATTGTAAAATTGAGATTATATGTTGGAATGCTTGTCTGTAGAATCTTAGCAGAGAAGAGCTGATCTGCTGCCTTCCTTTCCTTGAATAAATTGCTTATGTACATATATGAAATCAGTTCATAATATGGGTTATTTTTTGAGAGAAGGTAATGATAATAAATTGAAGTACTATTCCATCTTCATCTGTCTTGAAAGCAAAATTAATAATTTACCTTTTAATTTATTTACATATACTACTGTTTTTATTTTTCCTTTTCCTTCCTAGAAACATTCTCTCCAGCCAGATTTCAGCTTAGCTCTGTACTTTTGATATCACTCATATTTTTAAAAACAGGTCCTAGTCTATCAACAAGGTATTGATTGAAAAGTTAGTGTGAAAAATCTACAAATTAGAAGTGTGCTGTGTACTGTGATAGTGTGTTAATATAGAAATATATTACAGGGGTGGAGGGTCATTAAGAAAATATTAGCTATAGAGAAATGAATTGCAAGGATTAATCATGATTTGCAATTGTCAATAAATTTCTCAATGTATAAATATTTTCACCTCCATTCATTATGTATTCATTTCTTCATTCAACAAACAATGAGTGAGCCCTAATAGGGGTTGAGCACTGGGTCAGGCATTTGCTGCTCCAGTTCTTTTTGTTGTTGGTGATTTTTATAGGATATTTTCTATCTCTGTATGAATCCTAAAATGTATTAATTTTAACAGAAGAAAAATCAGATAATCCTAGAAAATGTTTCTAGTATGTGGCCATTTAAGCTTTTGTTTGTTTTTAGTATATGGTGTAGGTTTTTCTTTTTTTCTTTTTCTTTCTTTTTTTTTTTTTAGTCTTTATTTAGTTTTTTTTTTTTTTTTTAAAGATTTTATTTTATTTATTTGTCATAGAGAGAGAAGCAAGAGCAAGCATAGGCAGACAGAGTGGCAGGCAGAGGCAGAGGGAGAAGCAGGCTCCCCGCCAAGCAAGGAGCCCGATGTGGGACTCGATCCCAGGACGCTGGGATCATGACCTGAGCCGAAGGCAGCCGCTTAACCAACTGAGCCACCCAGGCCTCCCAGTCTTTATTTAGTTTTTAATCTTTACATAGTTAACAAATAACTAAGACAGAATTTCTGGGTAGGATTGCTGTGATGCACAACGCTGTTTAGGGTAAAATTGTTTTCTGGGAAAAGTACAAAGGCATTGTGGTACAATGTATGACAATAGTGCATGTTTGGATACAACTTTCTTCCATATTACTCTCCCCTTTGGGAGTTACTTCCTTTAGAGATCAGTGAATTCGCAATTTAGGAAACTATATTTGCAGTTATTTTGTGTTCTTTCCATTTGAAACATCCCAGAGCACTAGACAATAGAACAAATGACTTTTTTTTTGTTTTTGTTTTAACAGCTTTATTGAGGTATAATTGACATAGAATAAACTGCACATATTTAAAGTGTTTGATTTGATAGAATTTGACATATATCTACACATAGATCTATTACCACAATCAAGATAATGAACATATCTAGCATCCCTTAAAGTTTCCTTGTATATGTGAGTCCATCTCCACTCTTCTTACCTCAATAATCATCAGTCAACAACTGATACACTTTCTGTCACTACAAATTTGTTTACATTTTCTAAAATTTAAAAAAAAAATTTTTTAATTTATTTTTTATTTATTTTCAGCATAACAGTATTCATTATTTTTGCACCACACCCAGTGCTCCATGCAATCTGTGCCCTCTATAATACCCACCACCTGGTACCCCAACCTCCCACCCCCCACCCCTTCAAAACCCTCAGATTGTTTTTCAGAGTCCATAGTCTCTCATGGTTCACCTCCCCTTCCAATTTCCCCCAACTCCCTTCTCCTCTCTAACTCCCCATGTCCTCCATGCTATTTGTTATGCTCCACAAATAAGTGAAACCATATGATAATTGACTCTCTCTGCTTGACTTACTTCACTCAGCATAATCTCTTCCAGTCCTGTCCATGTTGCTACAAAAGTTGGGTATTCGTCCTTTCTGATGGAGGCATAATACTTTTTAATACTATTGCAATTTTATTAAATATCTTTGTTTTGAACATTACATTATTATATATTCTCTCCCATATAAAGACAGTCTGTTTTGGTTTATAACTATTTCCTCATGATGAAATGTTTTTACTTATTATCTGTATGACTCATTCTCATCTTCTTCAGGTGCATGCTCAATACCAGTGAGGCTTTTCTTGGCCCTCTGATCCAAAATAGCATTCATACCAAGATGGCCCTACTGGGACATGTGGGTGGCTCAGTCAACTAAGTGTCCAACTCTTGATTTTGGTTTAGGCCATAACCTCAGGGTTGTGAGGTTGAACCCCATGTCAGTCTCTGCACTGGGCATGGAGTCTGCTTTAATTCTTTGTCTCCCACTCTGAAAAAAAAATAATAAAAAGCATAAATTAAAAAGATGGCACTCCTTATTCTCCTTCCTTGCTTTATTATTCTCCATAATGTATTTTTCCATCTGACATACTGTATTAATTGTTACTGTTTACTGTGTATATTCACTGGAATATAAAGTCAGTGAATTCAGAGATGTATCTCTCTTTTGTTCACATCTCTCTGTGTAGCAGTAGAACAGTACCTGGCAACTAGTAGAACACTCTCTGTGTTCTGCAGGAACCTAAAGTTAATTTCATCTTTTCAATTACATAGAAGTTGCATCAGATATATTTATTCAAAATAGTGGAGTGTGAAATCCTCAATATCAAGAGTTCTCTTTATGGTCCATGCATCTTGTGTCAAGTTAAAAAAAGTAGAGGACATAGGAGTTTTGTTTATAAGATAGGATGAAAAGTATTCCCTATCTCCCCTTATTTAGTGATTTTTAGAAACTTATTTGTGAGATTAGGTGACAAAACCACTCTTGACATTCCTGTCCTAGTTAGTAGGAATTTTTTTTCCTTTTAGAGCTAAATATTTTCTTCCCATTTGTCAGTAGATGTGCTTTATACCCAGACTGTATGTATGAGTGGTTTCTCCATACCTCCAGACCTCCTTTTTCCCTGATTATATATTTTTTTCTTCCTTTCTGGGGGAGACCTTTATAGGATCCCAAGGACCCAGGAGATTGAAAGACCACTAGAGAATACAGGGAGACTTAAGTAATAATGTAGAAACCTGGACCTGAAGCCAGATCCCTGGGTTTAAATCTTGAATTTACCACTAATTATTTGTATGAATATAATCAAAGTGCAAAAAACTTCTTGCCCATTCATTGTGGTTTTTTTGGGGGGGGTTGTTTAGTTTTACAAGGGTAGTGATAGTATTTACTACATGAGAATGTTGTGACCATCAAATGATTTGATTTCTATAGGCAACTCAGTCTTTATAGCAGAGGAAACCATAAGAAATGTAGAAAGTCCTGTCCAATTCTGCATGCAGTTTGCAAAGTAGATGAACTTACTTATGGAAATCACTCAAAGAACATAAATCAAAAGAACTTTGATATGAATTAATCACCATTCAGGAGTGCTTTGCCCCAAGACAATGGGGACAGTGATAAGCAAAATGCTTCTGACTTTGTAATCTTTTAGGATGTCGGTCAATAGTGTATGCACCATAAGAAATAAATAGGATTGATTTAATGTTAGAGAGTGGTTAGGATCAGCAGGTGAACATACCAAGAGAATGTGGAACAATACCCTAAAGGCTGAGTGAGGAAATACTTTATGTTTATGAGATGTGAATGTAAATACATATTTCAGTTTCATCATATCTCAGTGTATATTAGTACCATGTCCACAGGCTAGTATTTTCAAAGTCTTTTTTATCGACTTTAAAGATACAATTTGTGCGATAAACATGTGTTCCCTAACATGTTGCTTGGTGATGTGATGCTTCTCTCACCAGAATAAAAAGGCAGTGTTAAGATAAGTTACTTAGGATGAGGGAAGTTGAGAATAATCCAAAACTCCAGGCTTGTGAAGGAAGAAATGGAAGAAGCTAAGTGTGTCTTACTCAGCCTTTCATTTCTAGTGTCTAATATAATACTGGGAACATAGTAAAAATATAGTAAAACAGTAAAAATCAAATATTTTTGAATTAATATATATATTAGAAATGATAAATTTCTTCATAGTTATTTCTCCATGTATTTGTATTATGGTGTAAGAAATTAATATATTATGATATTTATTTATTCAAATTATCCACTACAGATAAAACATTAATCATTATATTATTATACCAGAAATACTATTTTTGAATAATTTAAGCTGAAGTACTTACGTTCATAGTACCTTAGGCTTATTCCTAGTTGTCTCAGTGTTCTCCATTTTGAGCCTGAGGAAGGTAGAAATACAGTTTGGGGTTTGGAAATAGGGTTTTCAAAGTGAGTATCTCCAACAAGCATTCCAATATGCAAAGAACAGTTTTTGAAGGTACAAGCAGTTAATCTTGAGAGCACCATGCCTGGAAGATGTAGAGCAAAGAAGCCATATAGTAGGAAGGTTGGTACTATTCTGACCCTAGGAAAAGGGATTAAATTTCTTTCTAAGATTGGAAGGGAGGGGCCTAGTGGGAGAGGCAGAGAGAGGCAGGAATGCGGTATAGAAGCTGGCGTGCTCCTTGCCAGCAGCCGGCACACCACACCTTGTTGCCCTGCTCCAAGTGCCCTGAATGAGGGTTTTGTAGAAAGCCTCTGATGGGCTAGGTATAGTGTATACTGAGACTGATACTGATGTCCTCCCTGCTTTATATGTCTAAATATAAATACATAAGTTTGGTTATGATTTTCAATTTTTCTTGGCAATGTTTTTTTGGTTTTATCTTGTTTTGTTTTATATTTTTATTCCTTTCTTTTTTTTCTTCTTTTCTCTTTCCCTTCCTCAGACTTCTTTTTTCTTAGACAACATGGTGTCCTTGAGTAGATCTCTTTCTGGTTTCATTTTATAATATATTTTTTTAATTTTTTATAAACATATAATATATTTTTATCCCCAGGGGTACAGGTCTGTGAATCGCCAGGTTTACACACTTCATAGCACTCACCATAGCACATACCCTCCCCAATGTCCCTAACCCCACCCCCCCTTCTCCCAACCCCCCTCTCCCCAGCAACCTTCAGTTTGTTTTGTGAGATTAAGAGTCTCTTATGGTTTGTCTCCCTCCCAATCCCATCTTGTTTCATTTATTCTTCTCCTACCCCCTTAACCCCCCATGTTGCATCTCCACTTCCTCATATCAGGGAGATCATATGATAGTTGTCTTTCTCCAACTGACTTATTTTGCTAAGCATGATACCCTCTAGTTCCATCCACATCATCGCAAATGGCAAAATTTCATTTCTTTTGATGGCTGCATAGTATTCCATTGTATATATATACCACTTTTTCTTTATCCATTCATCTGTTGATGGACATCTAGGTTCTTTCCATAGTTTGGCTATTGTAGACATCGCTGCTATAAACATTCAGGTGCACGTGACCCTTCGGATTACTACTTTGTATCTTTAGGGTAGATACCCAGTAGTGCAATTGCTGGGTCATAGGGTAGTTCTATTTTCAACATTTTGAGGAGCCTCCATGCTGTTTCCCAGAGTGGTTGCCCCAGCTTGCATTCTCACCAACAGTGTAGGAGGGTTCCCCTTTCTCCGCATCCTCACCAGCATCTGTCATTTCCTGACTTGTTAATTTTATTCATTCTGACTGATGTGAAGTGATAACTCATTGTGGCTTTGATTTGTATTTCCCTGATGCCGAGTGATATGGAGCACTTTTTTATGTGTCTGTTGGCCATCTGGATGTCTTCTTTGCAGAAATGTCTGTTCACGTCTTCTGCTCATTTCTTGATTGGATTATTTGTTCTTTGGGTGTTGAGTTTGCTAAGTTCTTTATAGATTTTGGACACTAGTCCTTTATCTGATATGTCATTTGCAAATTTCTTCTCCCATTCTGTCAGTTGTCTTTTGGTTTTGTTAACTGTTTCCTTTGCTGTGCAAAAGCTTTTGATTGTGGTGAAATCCCAATAGTTCATTTTTGCCCTTGCTTCCCTTGCCTTTGGCGATGTTCCTAGGAAGATGTTGCTGCGGCTGAGGTCGAAGAGGTTGCTGCCTGTGTTCTCCTCAAGGATTTTGATGGATTCCTTTCTCACATTGAGGTCCTTCATCCATTTTGAGTCTATTTTTGTGTGTGGTGTAAGGAAATGGTCCAATTTCATTTTTCTGCATGTGCCTGTCCAATTTTCCCAACACCATTTATTGAAGAGGCTGTCTTTTCCATTGAACATTCTTTCCTGCTTTGTCAAAGATTAGTTGACCATAGAGTTGAGGGTCTATTTCTGGGCTCTCTATTCTGTTCCATTGATCTGTGTATCTGTTTTTGTGCCAATACCATGCTGTCTTGATGATGACAGCTTTGTAATAGAGCTCGAAGTCCAGAATTGTGATGCCACCAACTTTGGCTTTCTTTTTCAATATTCCTTTGGCTATTCAAGTTCTTTTCTGGTTCCATATAAATTTTAGGATTATTTGTTCCATTTCTTTGAAAAAAATGGATGGTACTTTGATAGGAATTGCATTAAATGTGTAGATTGCTTTAGGTAGCATAGACATTTTCACAATATTTATTCTTCCAATCCAGGAGCATGGAACATTTTTCCATTTCTTCGTGTCTTCCTCAATTTCTTTCATGAGTACTTTATATTTTTCTGAGTATAGATTCTTAGCCTCTTTTGTTAGGTTTATTCCTGGGTATCTTATGGTTCTGGGTACAACTGTAAATGGGATTGACTCCTTAATTTCTCTTTCTTCTGTCTTGTTGTTGGTGTAGATAAATGCAACTGATATCTGTGCATTGATTTTATATCCTGACACTTTACTGAATTCCTGTACAAGTTCTAGCAGTTTTGGAGTGGAGTCTTTTGGGTTTTCCACATATAGTATCATATCATCTGTGAAGAGTGATGGTTTGACTTCTTCTTTGCCGATTTGGATGCCTTTAATTTCCTTTTGTTGTCTGATTGCTGAGCTAGGACTTCTAGTACTATGTTGAATAGCAATGGTGATAATGGACATCCCTGCCGTGTTCCTGACCTTAGCAGAAAAGCTTTCAGTTTTTCTGCATTGAGAATGATATTTCCAGTGGTTTTTCATAGATGACTTTGATAATATTGAGGTATGTGCCGTCTATCCCTACACTTTGAAGAGTTTTGATCAGGAAGGGATGCTGTACTTTGTCAAATACTTTTTCAGCATCCATTGAGAGTATCATATGGTTTTTGTTCTTTCTTTTATTAATGTGTTGTATCACATCGATTGATTTGCGGGTGTTGAACCAAACTTGCAGCCCTGGAATAAATCCTGCTTGGTCGTGGTGAATAATTCTTTTAATGTACTGTTTAATCCTATTGGCTAGTATTTTGGTGAGAATTTTCGCATCTGTGTTAGTCAAGGATATTGGTCTATAGTTCTCTTTTTTGATGGGATCCTTGTCTAGTTTTGGGATCAAGGTGATGCTGGCCTCATAAAATGAGTTTGGAAGTTTTCCTTCCATTTATATTTTTTGGAACAGTTTCAGGAGAATAGGAATTATTTCTTCTTTAAATGTTTGGTAGAATTCCCCCGGGAAGCTGTCTGGCCCTGGGCTTTTGTTTGTTTGGAGATTTTTGATGATTGTTTCAATCTCCTTACTGGAGATCTGTTCAGGTTTTCTATTTCTTCCTGGTTCAGTTGTGATAGTTTATATGTCTCTAGGAATGCATCCATTTCTTCCAGATTGTCAAATTTGTTGGCGTAGAGTTGCTCATAGTATGTTCTTATAATTGTATTTCTTTGGTGTTAGTTGTGATCTCTCATCTTTCATTCATGATTTTATTTATTTGGGTCCTTTCTCTCTTCTTTTTGATAAGTCTGGCCAGGGGCTTATCAATCCTATTAATTCTTTTAAAGAACCAGCTCCTAGTTTTGTTGATTTCCTCTATTGTTTTTTTGGTTTGTATTTCATTGATTTCTGAAAACTCATTAGGGTTTCTTTGTTGTTCTTTCTCCAGTTCCTTTAGGAAGAGACTTTTCTTGTTTCTTGAGAAAGGCTTGTACCGCTATATATTTTCCTTTCAGGACTGCCTTTGTTGTGTCCCACAGATTTTGAACCGTTGTATTTTCATTATCATTTGTTTCCATGAATTTTGTCAATTCTTCTTTAATTTCCTGGTTGACCCATTCATTCTTTAGAAGGATGCTTTTTAGTCTCCAGGTATCTGGGTTCTTTCCAAATTTCCTCTTGTGATTGAGTTCTTGCTTCAGAGCATTGTGGTCTGAAAATATGCAGGGAATGATTCCAGTCTTCAGATACTTGTTGAGACCTTATTTAGGACCAAGGATGTGATCTATTCAGGAGAATGTTCCATGTGCACTAGAGAAGAATGTGTATTCTGTTGCTTTCGGATAAAATGTTCTGAATATATCTGTGATGTCCATCTGGGCCAGTGTGTCATTTAAGGCCTTTATTTCCTTGTTGATCTTTTGCTTGGATGATGTGTCCATTTCAGTGAGGGGAGTGTTAAAGTCTCCTACTATTATTGTATTATTGTTGATGTGTTTCTTTGATTTTGTTATTAATTGGTTTATATAGTTGGCTGCTCCCACGTTAGGGGCATAGATATTTAAAATTGTTAGATCTTCTTGTTGGACAATCCTTTGAGTATGATATAGTGTCCTTCCTCATCTCTTATTATAGTCTTTGGCTTAAAATCGAATTGATCTGATATAAGGATTGCCACTCCTGCTTTCTTCTGATGTCCATTAGCATGGTAAATTGTTTTCCACCCCCTCACTTTAAATCTGGAGGTGTCTTCGGGTTTAAAATGTGTTTCTTGGAGGCATCATATAGATGTTTTTTTTATCCATTCTGATACCTTGTGTCTTTTGATTAGGGCATTTAGCCCATTAACCTTCAGGGTAACTATTGAGAGATATGAATTTAGTGCCATTATATTGCCGGTAAGGTGACTGTTACTGTATATTGTCTCTGTTCCTTTCTCATCTACTACTTTTAGGCTCTCTCTTTGCTTAGAGGACCCCTTTCAATATTTTCTGTAGAGCTGGTTTGGTGTTTGCAAATTCTTTCAGTTTTTGTTTGTCCTGGAAGCTTTTAATCTCTCCTTCTATTTTCAGTGATAGCCTAGCTGGATATAGTATTCTTGGCTGCATGTTTTTCTTGTTTAGTGCTCTGAATATATCATGCCATCTCTTTCTGGCCTGCCAGGTCTGTGTGGATAAGTCTGCTGCCAGTCTAATATTTTTACCGATGTATGTTACAGACTTCCTGGGCTGATTTCAGGATTTTCTCTTTGTCACTAAGACTTGTACATTTTACTATTAGGTGACAGGGTATGGACCTATTCTTATTGATTTTGAGGGTGGTTCTCTGCACCTCCTGGATTTTGATGCTTGTTCCCTTTGCCATATTGGGGAAATTCTCTCCAATAAACCTTCTGCTCCCCTCTCTCTTTCTTCTTCTTCTGGAATCCCAATTATTCTGACGTTGTTTAGTCTTATGGTGTCACTTATCTCTCGAACTGTCCCCTCGTGGTCCAGTAGCTGTTTGTTCCTCTTTTGCTCAGCTTCTTTATTCTCTGTCATTTGGTCTTCTATATCGCTAATTCTTTCTTCTGCGTCATTTATCCTAGCAGTGAGAGCCTCCATTTTTGATTGCACCTCATTAATAGCTTTTTTGATTTCAACTTGGTTAGATTTTAGTTCTTTTATTTCTCCAGAAAGGGCTTTTATATCTCCCGAGAGGGTTTCTCTAATATCTTCCATGCCTTTTTTGAGCCCGGCTAGAACCTTGAGAAACGTCGTTCTGAACTCTAGATCTGACATATTATCAATGTCTGTATTGATTAGGTCCCTAGCTTTCGGTACTGCCTCTTGTTCTTCTTTTGTGTGGTGAATTTTTCTGCCTTGTCATTTTGTCCAGATAAGAGTATATGAAGGAGCAAGTAAAATACTAAAAGGGTGGCAAAGACTCCAGGAAAATATGCTTTAACCAAATCAGAAGAGATCCCAAATCGTGAGGGGGAGAAAGGGGATAAAAAGAGGTTCAGAAAGAAAGAAAAAATAAAAATTAAAAAAAGAATAAAAAAATATAAAAAAGAAAAAACATGTATATATATTAAATAATCTAGTTAAAAAAACATTAAAAGAAAGAAAAGGGTAAAAGTTAAAAAAATTTAGCAGAAGAGGAGAGAAAAATATTGAAAAAGAAAAGAAAATAAAAAATAAATTAACTGCAAGAGTAAAGACTCATGGGGAGAAAGCCATGAGTTCCGTGCTTTGTGTTTTCCTCCTCTGGAATTCAGCTGCTCTCCTTGGTATTGAAACTGCACTCCTTGGTAGGTGAACTTGGTCGTGGCTGGATTTCTTGTTGATCTTCTGGGGGAGGGGCCTGTTGTAGTGATTCTCAAGTGTCTTTGCCCCAGGCGGAATTGTACCGCCCTTACCAGAGGCCAGGCTGAGTAATCTGCTTGGGTTTACTTTTGGAGCTTTTGTTCCCTGAGTGCTTTCCTTAGAGTTCCAGAGGACAGGTTGGGAATGGAAATGGTGGCCTCCCGGTCTCCGGCCCGGAGGAGCCTAGAGCTCGGGGCTCCACTCCTCAGTGCGCCCTCAGAGAATAGCCCCCATTTACTCCTGTCTCCCTGGCCTCTGGCCCCGCTCCAAGCTCACCGAGCCTGCGACCAGTTCAAGGTAACTCCAAGCTGAGAGCTCACTTCTCAGCTCTGTCTCTGAAGCCGGCTTTCCCGTTCTAATACCTGCAAGCTCTGTGACACTCAAACACCCCCAATCCTTCTGTGACGCTGTGGGACCTGAGGCCACGCTGACCCCGCATGAGCTTCACCCCAGTTTAGCCTCTAGAGCAATGTCCCTCAGGAGAACAGACTTTTAAAAGTCCTGATTTTGTGCTCTGTTGCTCAGCTGCTTGCCGGGAGCCGGCCCCTTCCCCCCATAGTCTATCTTCCTGTCGCTTTGGATTCACTTCTCCACCAGTCCTACCTTTCAGAAAGTGGTTGATTTTCTGTTTCTAGAATTGCTGTTCTTCTCTTCGATCTCCCATTGGATTTGTAGGTGTTTGCAATCTTTAGATAAGCTATCTAGCTGATCTCCTGATACCTGAAGTAGTCTCAGCCTGCTACTTCTCTGCCATCTTGACTTCTCCCTCCATTTTATAATATTACCCTCTTTGGAAGCACTGGGATTTTCCTGGACCCCAATTTTGGGGAGGTCCCATGGTAGCAGATTTCACGTCATGATCTCATTATTGTGGGTGTGTCTTTGTCAGCTTTTTTCTCTCCATAGCAAACTGGAAATGTCAGCATTGGTAAAAGTGCAGTGTTTTTCCTCTATACTAATACATAGATAGTTTGCTTTCTATAAAAATGACTTGTCTGGGTGCTTACATTTTATCTGCCTCTTCAGACTGAATAGGGTTTATGGAATTCATTGCTGCAACCCTGCCTTTGGGTCCTATTGTTGAAAATAAGGAATTGATTTGGCCCACAGAATGTAATTTTCATGCTGAAATCCTAACTTTATGAGACTTAGAATCATGAGCATCCTTATCTGTCTTCACTAAATGTGTCAGTCCTTCTTCATTTATTAAATTTGGTCTCATGGATATATCAGAATTTCTTTGAAGATGGTTTTTTTAGTCACTAATTTTGTGTGTGTGTGTGTGTGTGTGTGAGAGAGAGAGAAATCCAGGAAGAAATGTGTCATGTTATTCTTTTTTTTTCTTTTTTAACTGCCATTCTAAAATTAGAAAAATGAGATTAAGTTTAAACTTGTACATGGCAAAGTATCTTACATGGAACTCTTTTTCTTCTCAAAAGGAATATAGAGATGATAAATAAGCAATATTGATTTGCAGTAATTCCTGCTATACTTTTGCTTATCAGTCATATAAGTTTTGATTTCCTATTAAGATTAATATATGCTTAAGAAAAGTTGGCACAATTGAAAATGCTTAAACTGATGAGAAACTCTGTCTTATCTAAGGAAACATGCCTCACTAGTCTTCCTTGGTCATACTTAATTGATTAATCATAGGAATTTTACATATAAGGCATAATTTCTGCAGATTGTTGTCTCATATTATCTTGTGAGTATTAAATTCATCTGAAGAATAGTATAATGGATCTTTCTCTTTCTTCAGGAAACTCTCCATGGAAATCTTGGCTTTTGATCTGTTTGGAACTTAATATTTTCTTTCCTTAATCTAAAAAGATTAAAGATTAAAGAGCGTGTTTTTTTTTTTTTACTTGCTTAAGTATCATAATATTTTACTTCAGTTTATTTCTTTCATTGATTTAATTCTTATTCCCCCCACCTTTTTTTTTTTTATTAAACATCTTTATGATGCGGTTTTCTTGTTCCTCCTTAAAAGAGGCTGATTTTATGGTAGACCAGTCTTTGTGGGAAGTGAGTGCGCTACCACATGGTATATGAGGCATCTCTGTAGACCTCTACACAGGGAATGGAAGTATATTCCACTTAAAGCATGTCTGTTTTTTGGTCACTGTAATCATAGAAGCTGACATGTAAGAAAGCTGACATGACAAGTTCTAGAGGGAGCATAATTCCCAAGAGGGTGAGGCTGACACCCTGCTCCAATGAAGCTAACCCCAGATATGATGATGGTATCTCCCACTGGAAAGCAGAAGCTTGAGTAAATGCACAGGCTGCTGGAAATCCAGCCAGTTCCTCTTTGTTTGAAGAGGTGACTGAGTGACTGCAGTTTTTCTTCATTTGGTGCCTCCAAGTGTCCTGATTTGCTAGTCCTTCCATGCCATGACAGAGAATGCTATAATTAGGTATTTGCTCTCTACTCTGTCCCTCTGTATTTAATTCTCTAATTACTTGTTGTCCTTTAAATAATTAGGTAATTATGCTCTTCATTTAACATTAATTGGATACCTGTTCTCTTCTATGCATAATATTGGAGTAAAAAAGTATACATGTTCCTCAGTAGTTCACAGTTTGTTGGGAAGAAATACCTGTAAGTAATTAGAGACTTGATTTTTAGGTGTTCTAATGGATATATATGTGTGTTTCATCATAGAATAACTAGAATAGTATAATCACTGTGATAGCTTTTGTCTTTAGTTAATAATTTGAACACTAGCTATAGGTAGATTATAAGAAGAGTTATGGCGGTAACAAAGTTAGTTTGTTGTTGCCTTGGAGGCGTGATGCTTTACCTTTTGCAAGGTCAAAATGGCAGCGTACCTATTGCTTGGGTAGCCCCAAGTGTCTTAATATCTGAAAAACTCCCAAAAACCTAAGAATCAGCTTTACAATGTGCAAATAAGAACGTGTTAACAACTGTAAAAATGTCAATATTTTGCAAACCCATGAATGATAACCTTTCCCTCTTTTCCCTCCCCTCCCTTTTTTGGTTCTGATTTGGGAAGACTAATAATGCAAAAGAGGGAGAAGAAAATATTGTTAAGCAAAATTAAAATTTAAACTGGACACTGAAGGTATGTTTACCATAAAGATTGTTAACTTTAAAACATAGAGTGCTTTATAAACCAGAAAGTAGTTGGCACCTTAATTCTAATAAAGTTCAAGAAGTAAAAATAATTAATAAGAAACAGAAGGCAAATGACCAATAACCATGCGACATAATAGTTACTTTAATGAATAAGTGAATAATGAAAATTTTAAAATGAGATGTAATTATCACATATCTTACTGTAAATCTCACTATGTCAGGCATACCCAGGTTAAAAAAATTTAAACCTGGGTATGCCTGACATAGTGAGAGAAACTACACCATATTTAAGAATTAATATTGGCACAATATTAAAGAATTAATATCAGTGTCACTGAAATGGAGAAAAACTAAAAGCATTCTAAATAATTGACAGTTTTAGAATGGCTACATAAGGTAGTACAATATGCATAAAATGATGATTATTGTTCTTTCTAAGTCATAAAATAGTACCATTTTGTTTTGTTTTTATTTGAATATAGTTAGTGCACACTGTTATATTCATTGCAGGTATACAACGCAGGGATCCAACAACTCTCTCATTTTTCTATACTCATTACAACTATAGCTAACATCTGTTAACCATGCAACCTATTAATAGAACCACGAACTGTATTCCCTTTTCTTTATTTTTTTATCCCCTTGATTTACCCGTTCCAAAACTAGAAGCCTTTATCTTCCACTCCACTTCACCCATTTTGCGTAGAGTATTACTATTAATATCATATAGAAACTTTATTAGAAATAAGGCTACCATTACTCTGACAAATATAGAAAAATCTAAGCAAGAACAAGCTACAAAAGTATATGTCAGTGACTACATACACATATAAAAATTCTTTCTTAAAAAGAAATATGATAAAACATCCACAGTAGATTTTGGTGGCCAGGTCTTTGGGGGATCTCTTCTGTACATTTAAATTTTGTAGTTTTCTGTGAAAAAGAATTTTAAAATAAAAATGAAATCAATGTATATATATGTTTAGAGCTTATTTATTAGAGCCATTTATAGGAAATGAGGATTTCAGTTAAGTAATATGGGACATTTCAGTGACGGTGGGTATGATGTGCTGTTGCGATGAAAATGGCAGGAAGTTAAATGTAGAAAGACAAGCCTGTGCTGTCAACAGGGATGGTTGGGAGTTCAGGGCCAGAATTTGTTTGGTAGCCTCAGACTTTTCACTACATACTAAGAAAATGAGTCATTTCTGACTGATGGTGAAAAGGTCAGTTTTGAAATTAAGTTAGTCAAGTTCTTGATTTCAATATCTGATACAGTTTCTGTGATTTTGTTAATCCAGTAATTTTGTTACGTTCTCACTGAAGCTCTGGGGAACATGAAGTTCTTCCCTGATTTGAACTTTTCCCCTTTTCGACAAGGGTTCTTTTCATTTTTGGTTTCTACTAATAGATTTTTTTTCCCCCTGGTACTGGCATTAACCCTTTTTCAATTTTACTCTCCTTCTGCCTCTTTTTTATAGTAAGCTATTTTAAAGGTCATTAGAACTTTGAAATGTGAACTAAAATCAACTAAAGATATGTCTGCAATATGATACCTGGAAAAATAAGGACCTCCTTATAAGATACAGATGATATTGTTGTTTGCAACATGTGCTAAATTTCTTAGATGGTTGTTTTAAGGTGAAGTGTGAATAATTTATATTCACAGAAGCTTAATTGAAAAGACAGTCATGTCCATTAATTTCCAGCGGCCCACCAGTAGTGCCCATACTTTTAAACTTTTTTTGTGAAATTTATCAGCGTTGTCACTGCCCTTGTATCATTAAAACATATCTTGCTTACAGGTATCAGTTACAGCTTTATTAAAACAGCAGCAGAACATTTCTTTTGGTCATACAGCTTATTTTTCCAAATGAAATTGATGTTTTAAGGGAGAGATGTCCTTGAAAAAATAAAATATTACATTTTTACCACATGGTCAAAATTTATCATTTGGATAAAATCATTTGTCCCTGTATCATAGAAAGAGACAAAAGACCCCAAACCTCTAACTAGCTTTCTTTGCTCTAAAAAATCAAATCAAATTCCTGTGCTGCCAAAGCTTCGGTCAATACCCTTGCCATGAGTGTGTCCTGAGTTCATTACTGTCCTATTCTTGCCATGCCAGAGTGTAAAGAATGCTTGCACATTTACATTTTCTTCTGGGGCTTGAGGGGAAAGGGTGCAAACATCACAACAGTCAGAGCAAAAAAAGATGATTTTAATATCTTGGCAATTTTTCCTGAAACATTGTTGAAATGCTGCTTGCCATAGTTCTCTGAGTAGCATTTCCCAACTTGGGTCACATGCTCATCATCTTAGGGGAATGGGAGCCTCAAAAAGAAAACCGAAATAACTCCCACCCAGGGAGCTTTAAGCATCTGCTTGAGAAGCTAAAGGAATGATAGATTTGGGCTTTGTTTCTGACCTGGCTCTCACAGTGTCTCTGTATTTACACAGCTCAAGTGAGCACAGGGAGAGAATGTGATGTCAAAGAGCATCATTTTTATCCAGTATGTCACCCGTGGAAAGAAAGAAAAGACAGCTTTCATCTAATAGCTGGTCAGGACCCAGAGCAGAAGGTGCATTCTCTGTTTGCTTCTCTTTTGCTTCCTGTGACTTAGGATATATGGGATGAATCAGCATTCATTTCTACATTTATCAGAGAGATTCTGTAAACCATTAGTCATTGGTTTTGGTGTGATTTAAGGCATTTAGAATAAGTTGTTGAATACAGTTTATAGGGACTAATCACATCATTGCAAAAACAGCTATTTATTCAAACTGGAAGATAGTACTGTAATAGAACATTTGTTTTTAAGTGAGGTATTATCTGATTTGCTCTGAGCAGAGATACTGTAGTATGTAGTTTATTTTCTTTCATAATGATGAACCATCTCTTTCTCTAACTTAGCTGGCAACAAATCCTTTGGAAAGGGAATGTTTGGCTACTTCCTAAGTGCAAAAGGAGAAGGGAGAATAAACGTGATTGTTTGTATTACAGTAAAAGGTAGGCTAGTGTAAAGTATTAGATATGGAAGGGTACTAAAAGGCCAATTCATCCAACTGCTCATTATGAAGATGAATAAACAGAGGCATAGGATATGTAAGTGTTTTGCTCAAGGGCTTTGAGATTGTTGGGCTGGGCTGACATTGTGTCTTCCACAATACCAAGAATCTCATATTTATAGAATTCTAGGCTTCTGGTTGCATCCTTTTATTATCTAGTAACAGTCTTCATTGCCATTAAGTCTATTCTGGAAAATCCATAAATAATATCTCCTGCATTGTACTTTCTCTGGGCCAATTTCATTTTCATCCTTGATTCAGTGTTTAGTTTCTACTATAGAAGAACATTAGAAGAATCCATTAGAGAGCAAGGACATTCCCTTGGAACTTAAGCTGTAGTAATAATGGCTGAAGGAGACTGTGGCTGAGATAAAAGATTTCTTTATGAACACAAATACCTTTACTACTTACAAGGTATTCTACTATTTACTTGGAATATTTTGAATAAATGTGAGTAATAACACATATCTGAAACGTGTTTCTTTGGTTCCTAAATATCATAGTCATACAAATATGTGTACTGGTAGATATTAAAACAGTATTGGGGCATAATACTATATTTTTACTCTTCTAAACTTAGGTTTTTTTTTTTTTAAGATTTTATGTCTTTATTTGACAGAGAGAGAGAGAGAGAGATCACAAGTAGGCAGAGAGGCAGGCGTGGGGCGGGGGAAGCAGGCTCCCCGCTGAGCAGAGAGCCCGACGCGGGGCTCGATCCCAGGAACTCGAGATCATGACCTGAGCTGAAGGCAGAGGCTTAACCCACTGAGCCACACAGGCGCCCCTAAACTTAGTTTTGAAGTGTGCTTTATTATAGAGGGCATGGATTGCATGGAGCACTAGGTGTGGTGAAAAAATAATGAATACTGTTTTTCTGAAAATAAATAAATTGAAAAAAAACCTAAAATAGCATTCTGATTCAATGTAGGCATTAGAATATGCAAAAAGGAAAAATATCATTCAATAGTTAACTAAGTACCTGATTATTTCTTAAATACTGCATTAGTATGTAATTGATACCTATTTTTATATTGAAGTCCATATTACAAAGATTTGAACACTGGCACAATAACCTTGTTTTTCACCCAGACAAGTTATTTCCTTATTGTCTGTTGATGACTGAAATGTTGGCTATATGAAGAAGTCCTCATATACATACGAGGAGTTAAATGTATTGTATTATATATGTTATATATAAAATATGTATATTATATAATATATAATATATGTTATATGTTATAATGTTACATATATATAATATATATGCTTGATATAGTGAAATAACATATATAGTCTTTGATTTCCAAATTTAATCAAATTAATAAGATGTCATCATTTAAAGTTATGTTTCTTAGACATGTTATTCCATTTCCTGTACAATCCTATGCCTATAAAATTTTAGGATTTGCTTCAGTGTTACAATACCCCTTTTAAAGTCTGTCCCTGGATTCTTCTTATTTACAAGTTAGTCCCTGTTCTGTCTATGAACTAGCCCATGTTTTTCAATGTAAGCCAATGTGTTCTTAGTCTGCTAAAGACCGGTATGTGACAGAGAAAGTACACAAGCAATATCTGGTCTTGGAAAGAGCCTGTAGATCAAAGTATGCTGAGTACTGGTAAACCTGCTGTGACTAGCTAGAGTCTTTGATTATCATAAAATATGTGTATAGAAATTAGTTCTATTTGCTGTGATAATAAAAGCTATGTGTAGCTAATGGCGCAAGTTCTGCTAAGCAAACACAGATGTTTTTCATTTAAATAAATAGGAAAATAAATTACTTATTGCTTAATCAGTGCTGATTAGTGGCATAATCTTTCAAGATACAGAACTCAGTGAAGAGATATTAAATGATGGCTGTAAGTGAATTAGTTAGGAATTACTGCTTTAAACCCTTTTTCTTTTCTAATACTTGATCCAAAGAGCTCCCATATCTGTCACAGAACTGTCAGATCAGAAAATGGGTAAGTGCATAATTAGGATCCATTTTATACTTGGCTCTGAAAGGCCACATAAAATAGTGTGCCTAAGTTACAACTATTATTTGTATATGTAAAATCTCAAACCAAAATCTAGTGTGTAATTGAGGGTCTTAGATGCAAAAGAGTCAATTAATCATCATTAGTTAATATATATTATTTTGCAACCAGAGTGCTATATGAATTTTAGTTTCAGATTTGATCACTCACTTACTTCTTATCATATGCATGTGCCTTTTCTCCACAGCTAGTTCAGAATTTCCTTACACATGTTTTAAAGATGAATTTCTCACTCCAAGATTCATATGCGGACCGCTTCCTGTATGTTGGTTGATTTACCCATTCACTAAATATGAGAGATGAACTCAATGCTAAGTAAAAAAGTCAGAGCGCATTTCTTAAGGTGCTCACAGTCTAAAAAATCGAGTGACTAAGAATTATGATCGAACTAATTATGGTATAACACATCATAACAAATAAATAATAAATAAGTAACTAACAAATAAGTTGAAGCCCAGTTACTCATAGTTCTGAGGCTAACATCAGGTGCTGACAGACAGCAGTTCTCACAGTCGTGAATGCTTAATTTTCAAGCATGTGTAATACCTTTCAGCATCTTTACTGTTATAATATTTAAGTATTACCCATCATGTAATAATTCTTACATTTTCATCCCAGTTAATTTGAAGTTTTTTTTTTTTAAGTTAGTTCTAAACTATGATGTAATGTTACCAAAAACAGTAAATAGCTTCAATTAAGTATTTCAGGTTGTCATCTGATAACATTTTGGGATTAATTTTCTAGGCTCTGTGTAGAGCATTAAAGACTGTTTTCTTTTAGAAACAGTATTACTTGGATATTGCCAGAGATAGAAGTGAACCAGAGATCTCATGTTAAATAATATTTTCCGTATTCTCCATCTCTCTTCCAAAAGCCTGGGTTCGGGAAGTAAGGTTGTAAAACGGTGCCAAACATTAAAGGATGATCTCACTTGTTTGGGCTAAAGAAGGTCTGAAATAGATGTTTTTCTTTTCTTCTTGAATGAGGCATACCATTTTCTCTGAGGAAGCCTACTGAGTTCTTTTAAAAGAGTTCTGTTCTACATTTAATATTCATTGACATCAAGTTAAATGTCCTCATTGATGGAATTATGGGCCAGACAGCTTCTTCTTTTCTTTTTTTCCAATACAGTATTGTTAACTATAGTCACCATGCTGTACATCAGTTACAAATACAACTGTGTAACTTAATGTATAAATAAATATTTTGCACAAAACCACACAATAAATGACTGTCTATTTTCTTTCTAACATAGGATATTTTTAATCCTTGAAAAACTTCCCAGTAAAATATGATTCTTGACCATGACCTATGATTCTTAAGTGATTAATTTACAATTGGGGAACTTGATTGGAAGGAAATGAAATGTTTTTTTTTCTAGATAATCTTCATTATCTCCCTTAAACACCACATCGGTGTCTTACCTGTCTTACTCAATAATTGCCTAGTAGTAACAGTTACTAAGAAGTGAGTACCTCATAACGATCCTGACTGTAATTATTATTATCTTCATGATATAGTTGATAACACCAAGACCTGGAGATGTTAAGTGATCCTTGCAGGGTCACACACATTGTTTTTGATTAAAAATATAATACATTGTTTCACTTCAAGAGATCCCCAAGATCTTGAGGCCTTTGAGTAACTTCTTCCACTTGACATTTTACCAGTCTTTCACTGGGGCTCATCTATTAGTTCAGCTATCATACAGGGTGACCAGATGATCTTACACGCATCTCACAGAAATTGCTTATACATGTTGTGTGGTGTTATCTCTGCTGGCTGCCCTCATCCTTGTTCTTCCTGAACCTACCACTTCCTTTTCCTTCATGTCTATACTCCCTTAGAAAGTCTACCTTGATTGGTGCTCCTGATTTTTCATATCCTCTTCTTTTATGTTTGTCTCTTTTTCCTTGCCCATGTGAGTCTGCTTCATGATGTTCTACTTTTGTTGATGTACTCAATGCCTGGACCTACTCTGTTGGAATCTCTCTGTAAAGAAAACATTAAATGACACAATTCTAACCTGAATTCAGTTCAGGACTCCATGAAGTCAGGGCACTTACTGTAAGGTGGTACCTGGGAATTCTTTAGTGTGTTGCCAATAAGAAAAAAGCTTACTAGTAGTGAGTATTAATTGAACTATTCAGAAAGGTTTACTAGAGAGAAAGATAAACATTATTCTTTATACTGGTAGAGAACTACGAAAATGGCCTAAATAATAAATTATGTGTTCAGACTCTTTCCTTCTGTAATACTATTATATTTCATGGTGTCAGAATCATAGTTGAAATAGAATTTAGTGAGTGGTTATGTTTATTAAGGACTGACAATATTGTATTTGGTAAAAATAATACCTTGCTTCTGTCTACTGCTTCATAACGTGTAATACAGTTTCACTGCCTTGCCATATTGAATCCTCACAGCATCCCTGAGAGGAAAGCAAGGAAGAAAATTCTAAAGGGTGTACTTTATAAATCTTCTTAACCTGCTCCCATCAGCATAATCATCTTTTCCACACCCATCTCACCCTCCCTTTTTGTGTCTTTCAGAGTTTGGTAAATTATAATAACAAACTTTAGATAAATAGATGCCATCTGCTTTAATGGAAGTGTTATTTTAGTTCACACATAAAATGAAAAAAGAGAAAATTTCAGGTTTTTCAGCTTGTTATGGAGAACCTATATTATACCTGATTCAGTCTCCATCACACCGGTCAATATAAAAAAAAAAAAAACCTTAAAATTTTGTGTATACAGCTCTAACAGGAGCTTTTTATTAAATTTAACAGCTATTCTGTTTTAACTATCTCAGAAACCATAACAAAAGAACACTGCAATCCTATGGTGGATGATGGATGGCTTTAGTTTCATTAATGGAGAAATTTGGGACAAGAAGAGGGATAGAGTACCATTCTGCAGGAATTGCTGGGGGAACAGTAGTGAGCAGCATATTGCTTTGCTACAGATCATATCTGAGTGGTTGAGATTTCACTGCCCTAAAGCAGGTTATATTACAGTCCATTTATTTGTCAGGATAGGATTTTATTAGCAACCAGTTCCAGGCCTTGCATGAGAATGAATCTTCTCACAGCCTGAGCATAAAAGACTAATGGAGTTCAAAATCAACAGCACATGCGAAAGCTTTAGCCCAGGATCAGTGAGGTGAGGAGGTTGAAGTTAATGTTCCATCCTGTTCTGCTCAGATGAAGCTGATAACAAATACTACACGTGTGTATGTGTTTTCATCTCGATCTGTTGGTGTTGAGCATTAGCTCTAGATCTATTTTAGCTTATCCACATGTTTGTGCTGATGGAAAATCAAAGTTGTAGCTCAGACATGAGAGCAAAATTGTGACTTTAGCCATTTTAGAAAAGGCAAAAAATGATGGGGTTAGGCATTTGTTATAAAACACTGAAATTGCACAAAGGCTTGGGAAAGCACTTAGAGCTAATTCAACCTCTCAAGGCCACTGGAGGGTCAGTTGGCAAGACAAAAAAAAAGACTTTATGTAAAATTTGATCAAATTACTCATTGGGAGCATTCTACATCTGTATACTAACATTTTAATGATACCCTGTTTTGTAAGAGTAATAAAAATTGCTAAGACTGCTTAAAATTTTTT
This sequence comes from Neogale vison, assembly GCF_020171115.1. NCBI lineage: Eukaryota > Metazoa > Chordata > Mammalia > Carnivora > Mustelidae > Neogale > Neogale vison. The sequence continues at coordinate 39,496,956 of NC_058099.1, forward strand.
CTAGGTTAGAAACAGTCTATTTATTTTATAAAATCATCTAAATATGGGTATCTACTGAAGAAGGGGAAAAAATCCTCTTCAAGTCCCATAGAATGTTTAAGGATGTTTAAACAGTTGTCTGCTCAAATTTCTTGTATAAGATCCACGTTTCCAATGGTGAACAACAGGAATCCCATTCAGATATAACATAACACACCCAATATTTTGAGTTGTATATTTTATCTTAGGAGTGGTGTGCTGGAAAGTGGTGTGTGGAGAGACATGAAGGAGAATGCAAGCATTATGGTGAAAAATGATAGTAATGGGATTGATATAGGAGCAGTAGCTCTGAGAGGGAGCTGTGGTCACTCTACTTATGTAGCTATTGGTACTGTATAATACTGCATTTGAGTATATCCTGATAAGGCGTCATACCAACTATCACTTCTTTTTTTATTTTTAATTTTTAAAAGATTTTTATTTATTTATTTGACAGAGAGGGAAAGATCACAAGTAGGCAGAGAGGCAGGCAGGGGGGTGGTGGGGAGGGGGAAGCAGGCTCCCTGCTGAGTGGAGAGCCTGATAAGGAGGCTCGATCCCAGGACCCTGAGATATGACCTGAGCCAAAGGCAGAGGCTGAACCCACTGAGCCACCCAGGCGCCCCCATCACCTCTTTTTTTTTAAAGATTTTATTTATTTATTTGACAGATGGAGAGCACAGGTTGGCAGAGAAGTAGGCAGAGAGAGAGGAGGAAGCAGGCTCCCTGCTGAGCAGAGAGCCCGATGCGGGTCTCCATCCCAGGACCTTGGGATCACGACCTGAGCTGAAGGCAGAGGCTCAACCCACTGAGCCACCCAGGCGTCCCCCATCACCTCTTTTTAAATCACTCCTTATTACAACGAGGAGGGGACTATGAGTTAAGGGGGAAAAAAAAGACTTCAGTACCTAGGCTGCAGCACTCTTCTATCCCTGAGTTATAGTCTAGAAAAGAGAGGTGTTTGCAGGAGTAAAAAGGAATGGGTTACAAAGCATCAGAAGGTTCAAGAAGAATAAAGCACCAACCAGGCAAACGGGAGAAGAGTTACAGGAGAACAATGGCAGTATCACATCACTGGTGGTTGAGTTGAACACTGCTGATATTTTCAAAACTCAGGAGACATGAAGGCAAGTAACAAAGAGAACATACACACACAGGATCACAGAACAATGGTGATCCTTGTGATAACAAATTATCACCCCACCTTGAAGACTGTTAAAGAATTACCTAAATGGGGAAAAAGTAATGTGTATCTCTTGTCAGAGTGGAATTACTAACGCGTAGGAGACATATCCCACCTACTAAAGTGATCTTTCAGACAGACCCTCAGACCAATGGGTCCTTGAATCTTACAGATGCTGCTTAAGCCTTTGCAGCCAGATGATTCCTTGATAGTTCACTGCAATAATAAAGTCTTCCAGATGCCTGCCCTCATCTTGAAAGAAGACTCAGAAGCCTACCTACACAGGAACTTTCCACACACAGAATAATTTACTTCTAGTGTAGACATGGAAAATCATATTGTTTACCACAATCCCCAAACTCCTCAATTTCAGCTTCCTCTCTGGGCGTTTCTTTTATCTCTTTGCTTTGAATAAAAGTCGTTTTTTATCTGAGGAATTGATTCTCATCATGCCCTCACTAAAAGACATAGCTATGAATTCATAGCCCTTAAACCTCAGGGTTGGAATATGGAGCTTGTGCCCATCACCTTACCACACTGCACATTCCCAGGCATTATTTTCTGACTGTCTTTGAAAATGCTTAGTGTTTGGTTTATTGACTGTCCTTTATCCTTTGTTTTCGTACTGTTTGTCAATCACCCTGCCATTCTTCTTGATTCAACCAAGATTTTGGTACCTGGCTTACCATATTTTACTTTACTAAACCTGGCATCATGCTGGATGATTTTAGTATCAATTTTAATATCCAAGTAAACTAGCTATTCTTTTTTTTTTAAGATTTATTTATTTATTTATTTATTTGACAGGCAGAGATCACAAGGAGGCAGAGAGGCAGGCAGAGAGAGAGAGGGAAGCAGGCTGTCCGCTGAGCAGAGAACCCGATGCGGAGCTCGATCCCAGAAACCTGAGATCACGACCTGAGCCGAAGACAGTGGCTTAACCCACTGAGCCACCCAGGCACCCTAAACTAGCTATTCTTAACTTCTTGATCTCCAAACACTTTTTGACCCGCTATCTTAGCTACCCACTTACCTGCCCACGTTCTGTACATTTTAATTATACATTTCTAATCTCCAAATATCTTTTTGTCAAGTTTTGCATCCTGCAATTATAACTTTTTATTTTTCTGTTTTACTTTTCCAGTTACTCCCACCTCTGGGAAGCTGTCTTTTACAGCTTCATTGAGACTTTGTCTAACATCCTTCGATCTGTTCAAAATACATTACTTAAATAGTCATTTTATCTCCTGTCTTACCCATCTTACTTATAATCTTATTATGCCCTTTTCTATTTCAGAAAATGTCACAGCATGTTGTTAAGAGCATGGACTCTAGCCACAAAATCTGGGTTCAGATCCCATCACTGTCCTTGGATTTCTTTGTCCTTGGATTTCTTTTCCTTAGCATTTTCAATAATGGTACCTCTTTTGTAAGATTGTTGTGAGGCTGAAATGATTCACATCTGTAAAATACTTAAATCTTGATTGGCAGAAATTAGCATTAATGTATATGTAATTTGTATTTGAGCATTTATTATAATAAATTACATAGTTTGTCAAATTGGTATGTAAGTATAAATACTTATTTGCATATATTTAATTATAAATGATATTCTTACTAAATCATTTTAATTTTTATATTAATTTATTTAAAATTAGACATTTTTGGCAAAACTATAGGGCTTCCTTGTTCATTCATTTTTACCCACACCCTATGGCAGATCTCATAACATGCATCAAGCCAAAGGATTCATTCTAGCCATACCTCTTTCTGGGTAGATGTCTCCTGCTGGAAAGAGTTACGTATTTGGTACTATTACAAATCTGCGGTCAAAAAATGCAAAGCCCTAACATTCCCTGGTCATTCTTATTGTTTCTCTCCTTTTCAACACTCTCACCCTCCCTTCTACAACTGCTTATTCTTCACTCTCCCAAATTCCTAAAATGCCTAAAATTTCCCCCCATATTTTAGTCAGGGGATGTCATCTTCTACAAAGAAAATACTCAAAAGGCAATGGGCCAGTAAGTATGAGTTCTGTTAATGTCCCTCCACTAAACATACTACCTATTTCTATTTGTGCCCTTCCTCATTCTTACTTCTTGTAATGGAAATGATGCCTTACTCTCTAAAATTAATCCTGCCACATACATTTTGATCGATTCCTCTTAACCACCTTAGGAAAGTATACATTTTTTTTTCTGTTTGTGTGTTTATTAACCACTACTTCTGCATTGACTCTTACACATTGTAAATGTTTTTGCATTCCTTTTTGCATAAGGCAACAACATAAGCATGGACCTCAAACTCCCAAATGCTAATCCCTATCTCTTTATTTTCTATAAAGAAAACTTCTGATAAGAATTGCCTTTACTTCTTATCTCATAATTTTTCACTTATTGCTCAGTTAACTTCAGGTTGGTTTCTGACAAATTATGATCTCGGTAAGTCATCAATATACATTTTAAAAATTTTTATTCTTTCTTGACTCATGGGCAGCATTCATTGATTTCTTCCTCCTTCTCAGAATAATGTTTTTACTTGACTTTAGTAACACCTTAGTATCCTCCTGGCATCCTCACAATTTTCGTCTTACGGGCTAATTCTTACCTTCCAGCTCTGACAAGTTGGAGTTCTTTAAGATTTGGTCCTAAGGTTCTCTTCTCAATACATAATCTTTCTCCAAAAATCACCTCTTCTTTACTCTTTAATTAATACTTAAAATTCAAATGACTCACTGTTTCATATCTTTAGCCTTTGCCTCCGCTGAGATTTAGACTTTATATACATTTGAAATGTATTCTTTGGTGTCACTTAAATGACACATGCAAAAAGAAGGATGATCATTGACTATTTTGGATCCTTTTTCTAAACAAATAGCAAAGCTGTATATCTAGTTATGCAAATCAAAATCAAAGAAACTATTTGGATGTCTTCTTTCCTCTCATTTCCCATATCGAGTTCATCTCTCAGTTCTCTGAGTCATTCTATAATAAATCTTGATTCCATTTCCTTTTTTACATTTTACTTATTCCCTTTTCCAGTCACCTCTCACCTGTATTCTTTATATAATCTCTTAACAAGTTTCTCCACATCAAGTTTTGCCTCTTTTCGATTGGCTTTCTTTATGCAGCTGCCTTCGGCTCGGGTCATGATCCCAAGCCGGGGATCGAGTCCCGCATCGGGCTCCTTGCTCGGCGGGGAGCCTGCTTCTCCCTCTGCCTCTGCCTGCCTCTCTGTCTGCCTGTGCTCACTCTCTCTCCCTCTCTCTCTGACAAATAAATAAATAAAATCTTTAAAAAAAAAAAAAAGCAAATTTGATGTCACTCCATTCTTTCTCCTTCCCAAGGCTCCAGTTGCTTCCAAATTCACTTCCAAAAAGGCCAAGATGTTTTAGGAAATAATGCATACTCTTAACCTACTATAAAACCCTTCAGCATTATTTCAGATGTCTCAATTTTTTCTCTGGGCTCTTATTTTTGGGAGGTGGGCAGAAGGACTTGCTATTATTTATTTAAAACTGTTTATTGAAATTTTAAATACAAATGTACATATTTAATGTGTACAGCCTAAATGGTTTGGATATATGCAAACACCTGTGGTACCATTACCACAGTCAAGGTAACAGACATATCCAACTTCTCCCGGAGTTTTCCTTATGTCTCTTTTTTTGTGTGCCTATGTGGTTTAGAGCACTTAATAGGAATTTTTTTTGCGGTACATGGTCCTGTCTTGTTAACTATAGGCACTATGTTGTGTGGCAGGTCTCTAGAAATTACTCATTTTTATGACTGAAACCTTGTATCCATTGAACAGCAAGCAACCCATCTTTACTCCTCGCACAGTCTCTGGCAAATACCATTCTACTTTCTGTTTCTAGGAGTTTGACTATTTTATATGCTTCATATAAGTGGAATCATGCAGTATTTATTTTTCTGTGACCGACTTATTTCACCTTATATAATATCCTTCTTTAAAGTCCATTCTGTTGTCACATTTTGCAGGATTTCCTTATTAACAATGAATAATATTTTATCATATATATATATAATTTTCTTTATCCCCTCATACCTTGATGGACATTTAGGTTTATTCTTTCCATTGGCTATTGTTCTTGGCAAACATGGGATTGCAAATATCTCTTGGAGTTATTGATTTCAGTTAGTTTAGATAGATACTCAGAAGTGGGATTGACAGGTTATATGGTAGTTCTATTTTTAATTATTTGAGGAACCTCCATACTGTTTTCTATAAAAGCTATAACATTTTAGATTCCCACCAACAGTGTACAAAACTTCTAATTTCTCCACATCCTTGACAACTCTTACCTTTTTTTTCCCTTGAGGTTATAACTAACATCCTAACAAGTGTAAGGTAACCTCTCATTGTGGTTTTGATTTATATTTCCTTGATACTTAACATCTTTTCATTTACCAAATAATTTTGTTAGAAGAAAGCTACAGAATTAAAGAGGGATTTTTTGTTTTTTTTTTTTTTGTTTGTTTGTCTTTACATTTAGTACTGTGACTCACTTATCATCTTGAGTTTTGGAGTGTCAGCACATAATATATAACTCTGTATAGGTCTGTGAAAATACTTAGATTTTGCATTAAATTAATATCTAAATAGGAGAAATGCCATTCTATTGACTTGTACGTGATGAAAGTCCAATTAGAATTTTAAGTGTAATCCATATTTTAGAATGATATAATGGCATTTATTTTTTATTATTTCTGGTATAAATAATTTGTCACATTTTAGAAGTGTCACACAACATAAGTGCAATGTAAAGGAACATAGACATAATTAGCATTATTGAAAATCTTTGTGCTTATGTAAAAATCGTTTCTTTCAATTTCATAAAATATAACAGAATGTACATATAAAGTGAAAAAATATATAGCAAGGTTACAAAAGGGCTGTTGTTAGAAGTAGTAGTTTGTTTGTGAATAGGATTTGGCTCCCAAAAGCTTTCATGTTATTAGAATGGTTCAGAATTAGACACATACCATTCCAAACAGCAGTCCTACCACTGACTCCTCAAAGGAGAAGGCAACATACACAAAACTAGGTAAACTCGTTCCCTTATCTATAAAGAAGGAATAGTAATACCTGCCTCACTGAGGCGTTAAAAGAATCATACTTAGGTGACTTTGACTGTAAAATTGTGGTCAGAATTAGAAGCAAGAATCTTTCACCTATATATGCATATGCATTTCAGCTTTTTTATCTACATTTTGTTTGGCTTTGTTTTCTCTATAACTCACTTTTTTCCTCTGTTATTTGTAGTTTAACGACTGTTCATGATTTTATACTTGTATTAGATTTTAATTTTTTAAATTAACATATAATGTATTATTTGCTTCAGGGGTACAGGTCTGTGAATGATCAGTCTTACATGATTCACAACACTAACCATAGCACGTATCCTCCCCAAATGTCCATAAGCCAGCCACCCTATCCTTCATCCCCACCCCACAGTAACCTTCAGTGTGTTTCCTGAGATTGAGAGTCTCTTATGGTTTGTCTCCCTCCCCGGTCCCATCTTCCTTCATTTTTTTCCCTCCCTACCACCCATGACCCCCTGAACTGCCTCTCAAATTCCTATTATCAGAGAGAATAAGAAAATTCTTTTCTCTGATTAACTTATTTCGCTTAGCATAATACCCTCTAGTTCCATCCACATCACTGCAAATGGTAAGATTTCCATTTTTGATGGCTGCATAGTATTCCATTGTAAATATATACTACATCTTCTTTATCCATTCGTCTGTTGATGGGCATCTAGGTTCTTTCCATAGTTTGGCTATTGTGTACATTGCTGCTATGAACATTCGGGTGCACATGCCCCTTCATATCACTACATTTGTATCTTTAGGGTATATACCTAGTAGTATTGCTGGGTAGTGCAGTTTCTGGGTCATAGGGTAGCTCTATTTTCAACTTTTTGAGGAACCTCCATACTGTTTCCCAGAGTGGCTGCATCAGCTTGCATTCCCACCAGAGATGTAGGAGAGTTCTACTTTCTCTGCATCTTCGCCAACATCTGTCGTTTCCTGACTTGTTAATTTTAGCCATTCTGACTGCTGTGAGGTGCTTTCTTACTATGATTTGATTTGTATTTTCCTGATGCCAAGGGATGTGGAGCACTTTTTCATGTATCTGTTGGCTATCTGGATGTCTTCTTTGCAGAAATGTCTGTTCATGTCTTCTGCCCATTTCTTGATTGGATTATTTGTTCTTTGGGTGTTGAACTTGATAAGTTCTTCATAGATTTTAGGTACTAGCCCTTTATCTTATATGTTAATTGCAAATATCTTCTCCCATTCTGTCAGTTGTCTTTTGGTTTTTTTGAGTGTTTCCTTTGCTGTACAAAAGCTTTTGTCCTTGATGAAGACCCAATAGTTCACTTTTGTCCTTGCTTCCCTTGCATTTGGCAATGTTTCTAGAAAGAAGTTGATGTGGCTGAGGTCAAAGAGGTTGCTGCTTTTGTTCTGAAGGATTTTTATGGATTCCTATCTCACTTTGAGGTCTTTCATCCATTTTGAGTATTTTTGGGTGTAGTGTAAGGAAATGGTCCACTTTCATTCTTCTGCATGTGGCTGTCCAATTTTCCCTACACCATTTGTTGAAGAGACGGTCTTTTTTCCGCTGAATATTCTTTCCTTCTTTGTTGAATATTAGTTGACCATTGAGTTGAGTTGAGGGTCCACTTCTGGGCTCTCTATTCTTTTCTACTGATCTGTGCGTCTGTTTTTGTGCCAGTACCATACTGTCTTGATGATGATAGATTTGTAATAGAGTTTGAAGTCTAGAATTGTGATGCCACCAACTTGGGCTTTCTTTTTCAGTATTCCTTGGGGTCATTTCTGGTTCCACATAAATTTTAGGATTATTTGTTCCATTTCTTTGAAAAAAATTGATGGTATTTTGATAGGGATTGCATTAAATGTGTAAATTTCTTTAGGTAGCATAGACATTTCCACAATATTTGTTCTTCCAATCCATGAGCATGGAACATTTTTCCATTTATTTGTGTCTTCCTCAATTTCTTTCCTGAGTACTTTACAGTTTTCTGAGTACAGATTCTTTGCCTCTTTGGTTAGGTTTATTCCTAGGTATCTTACAGTTTGGGGTGCAATTATAAATGGGATCAACTCCTTAATTTCTCTTTCTTTTGTCTTGTCGTTGGTGTAGGGAAATGCAACTGATTTCTGTGTATTGATTTTATATCCTGACACTTTACTGAATTCCTGTATGAGTTCTAGCAGATTTGGAGTGGAGTCTTTGGGTTTTCCCAAGTATCATATCATCTGCAAAGAGTGGGAGTTTGAGTTCTTTGCCGATTTGGATGCCTTTTAGTTCTTTTTGTTATCAGATTTCTGAGGCTAGGACTTATAGTACTATGTTGAATAGTAGTGGTGATAGTGGACATCCCTGCCGTGTTTCTGACCTTAGCCGAAAAGCCCTCGGTTTTTGACCATTGAGAATGATACTCGCTGTAGGTTTTTTGTAGATGGCTTTGATGATAGTGAGGTATGTACCCCTCTATGCCTACACTGTGAAGAGTTTTGATCAAGAAAGGATGCTGTACTTTGTCAAATTCTTTTTCAGCATCTATTGAGAGTATCATATGGTTCTTGTTCTTTATTTTATTAATGTATTGTATCCCATTGATTGATTTGCGGATTTGAACCAAACTTGCAGCCTAGGAATGAATCCCACTGGGTCATGGTGAATGATCCTTTTAATGTACTGTTGGATACTATTGGCTTATACTTTGGTGAGAATTTTCACATCTATGTTCATCAAGGATATTAGTCTGTAAATTCTCCTTTTGGTGTGGTCTTTGTCTGGTTTTGCAATCAAGGTAATGCTGGCCTCATAAAAAGAGTTTGGCAGTTTTCCTTCCATTTCTATTTTTTGGAACAGTTTCAGGAGAATAGGAATTAATTCTTCTTTCAGTTTTGGTAGAATTCCCTTGGGAAGCTGTTTGGCCCTGGACTCTTGTTTGTTGGGAAATTTTTGATGACTGCTTCAATCTCCTTACTGGTTATGGGTCTGTTCAGGTTTTCTGTTTCTTCATGTTCAGATTTGGTAGTTTCCATGTTTCTAGGAAGGCATCCATTTCTTCCAGATTATCATATTTGCTGGCACATAGCTGATAATAATATGTTCTTATAATTATTTGTATTTCCTTGGTGTTGGTTGTGATCTCTCCTCTTCCATTCATGATTTTATTTATTTGGGTCCTTTCTCTTTTCTTTTTGATAAGTCTGGCCAGGGGATTATCAATCTTATTAATTCTTTCAAAGAGCCAGATCGTAGTTTCATTGATCTGTTCTACTCTTCTTTTGGTTTCTGTTCCATTGATTTCTATTCTGTTCTTTATGATTTCTCTTCTCCTGCTGGGTTTAGGCTTTCTTTGCTGTTCTTTCTCTAGCTCCTATAGGTGTAGGCTGATATGTGACACAGGATGTGATTTATTCTGGAGAATGTTCCATGTGCACTAGAGAAGAATGTATATTCTGTTGGTTTGGGATGGAATGTTTTGAATATATCTGTGATGTCCATCTGATCCAGTGTGTCATTTAAGGCCGTTTATTTCCTTGTTGATCATTGGGTTAGATGATCTGTCTATTTCAGTAAGGGAGGTGTTAACGTCCCGTACTATTATTGTATTAGTGTCGATGTGTCTCTTTGGTTTTGTTATTAATTGGTATATAGTTGGCTGCTCCCATGTTAGGGGCATAGATATTTAAAATTGTTAGATCTTGTTGGACAGACCATTTGAGTATGCTATAGTGTCCTTCCTCCTCTCTTATTATAGTCTTTGGATTAAAATCTAATTGATCTGATAGAAGGAAGGATTGCCATTCCAGCTTTCTTTTGATGTCCATTAGCATGGTAAATTGTTTTCCACACCCTCACTTTAAATCTGGAGGTATCTTTGGGTCTAAAAGGAGTTTCTTGTAAATATCATATTGATGGGTTTTGGTTTTTTATACATTCTGATACCCTGTGTCTTTTGATTGGGGCATTTAGCCCCTTAACATTCAAGGTAACTATTGAAAGATATGAATTTAGTGCCATTTTATTGCCTGTAACGTTACTGTTACTGTATACTGTCTCTGTTCCTTTCTGATCTACCACTTTTAGGCTCTCTATTTGCTTAGAGGACCCCTTTCAATATTTCTTGTAGGACTGGTTTGATGTTTACAAGTTCTTTTCATTTTTGTTTGTTGGAAGCTTTTTATCTCTCCTTCTGTTTTCAGTGATTGCCTAGCTGGATATAATATTCTTGGCTGCATGTTTTTTTCATTTAGTACTCTGAATATATCATGCCAGTTCTTTCTGGTCTGGCAGGTCTCTGTGGGTAAGTCTGCTGCCAATCCAATATTTTTACCATTGTATGTTATAGACTTCTTGTCCCGAGCTTCTTTGAAGATTTTCTCTTTGTCACTACAACTTGTAAGTTTTACTATTAGATGATAGGGTGTGGACTTATTTTTGTTGATTTTGAGGAGGATTCTCTGTGCCTCCTGGATTTTGGTGTTTTTTCCCCTTTGCCATATTAGGAAAATTCTCTACTATAAGTCACTCCAAAATACCTTCTGCCCCCCATATTTCTTCTTCCGGACTCCCAATTATTCTAATATTGTTTCATCTTATCGTATTACTTATCTCTTGAATTCTCCCCTCGTGAACCAGTAGTCATTTGTCTCTCTTTTTATCAGCTTCTTTATTTTCTGTCCTTTGGTCTTCTATATAGCTAATTTTCTCTTCTGCCTCATTTATCCTAGCAGTAAGAGCCTCCATTTTTTATTGCACCTCATTAGTAGCTTTTTTGATTTGAAGTTGGTTAAATTTTAGTTCTTTTATTTCTTCAGAAAGGGCTTTTATTTGTCCAGACAGGGTTTCCCTAATATCTTTCATGGCTTTTTCAAGCCTAGCTAGCACCTTGATAATCGTCATTCTGAACTCTAGATCTGACATATTACCAATGTCAGTATTGATTATGGCCCTAGTCTTTGTTACTGCCTCTTGTTATTTCTGTTGTTGTTGTTGTTGTTTTTGTGGTGAGTTTTTCTCCTTGTCATTTTATCCAAATAAGAATATAGGAATGAGAGAATAAAATACCAAAAGAATGGCAAAGACAGTGTACACTAAGAAAATCAGAAGAGACCCCAAATCGGGGGGAGAAGAAAGGGGGTAAAAAGAAATAAAAAAATTTTTTTTAAAATTCTATATATCTATATTAGACTGATGACTAGAAGAGAGCCACCTACTTCATTTTGGGTGTATTTTGGTCTCTTAGAAGAAACTACCTCCCAAAATTTTAAAGAAAGAAACACACACACACACACACACACACACACACACACATATATGTAATTATGAAGGGGTGGAATATGACTATAAAGATGAAAATTGTGTGGAACCAGAAGAGACCCCAAATCGCTAAGGAAATGTTGAAAAACAAAAATAAAACTGGGCATCATGTTATCTGATTTCAAGCTTTATTACAAAGCTGTGATCACCAAGACAGCATAGTACTGCCATAAAAACAGACACATAGACCAGTGGAATAGAGTAGAGAGCCCAGATATGGACCCTCAACTCTATGGTCAATTAATGTTTGACAAATCAGGAAAAAATATACAGTGGAAAAAAGACAGTCTCTAGTCTCTTCAATAAATGGTGCTGGGAAAACTGGACAGCTATTTGTAGAAGAATGAAACTCGACCATTCTCTTACACCGTACACAAAGATAAACTCAAAACGGATAAAAGACCTCAACATGAGACAGGAGTCCATCAGAATCCTAGAGGAGAACAGAGGCAGTAATCTCTTCGATATCAGCCACAGCAACTTCTTTCAAGATATGTCTCCAAAGGCAAAGGAAACAAAAGCGAAAATAAACTTTTGGGGCTTCATCAAAATCAAAAGCTTCTGCACAGCAAGGAAACAGTCAAAAAAACAAAGAGGCAACCCACGGAATGGGAGAAGATATTTGCAAATGACAGTACAGACAAAAGGTTGATATCCAGGATCTATAATGAACACCTCAAACTCAACACACACGAAACAGGCAAACATATCAAAAAATGGGCAGAAGATATGAACAGACACTTCTCCAATCAAGGCATACAAATGGCTATCAGACACATGAAAAAATATTCATCATCACTAGCCCTCAGGGAGATTCAAATTAAAACCACATTGAGATATTACCTTACACCGGTTAGAATGGCCAAAATGAACAAAACAGGAAACAACATGTGTTGGAGAGGATGTGGAGAAAGGGGAACCCTCTTACACTGTTGGTGGGAATGCAAGTTGGTGCAGCCTCTTTGGAGAACAGTGTGGAGATTCCTCAAGAAATTAAAAATAGAACTTCCCTATGACCCTGCCATTGCACTCCTGGGTATTTACCCCAAAGATACAGATGTCGTGAAAAAGAAGGGCCATCTGTACCCCAATGTTTATAGCAGCAATGGCCAGGGTCGCCAAACTGTGGAAAGAACCAAGATGCCCTTCAACGGACGAATGGATAAGGAAGATGTGGTCCATATACACTATGGAGTATTATGCCTCCATCAGAAAGGATGAATACCCAACTTTTGTAGCAGCATGGACAGGACTGGAAGAGATTATGCTGAGTGAAATAAGTCAAACAGAGAGAGTCAATTATCATATGGTTTCACTTATTTGTGGAGCATAACAAATATCATGGAGGACAAGGAGTGTTAGAGAGGAGAAGGGAGTTGGGGTAAATTGGAAGGGGAGGTGAATCATGAGAGACTATGACTCTGAAAACCAATCTGAGGGGTCTGAAGTGGCGGGGGGGTGAGAGGTTGGGGTACAAGGTGGTGGGTACTATAGAGGGCACGGACTGCATGGAGCACTGGGTGTGGTGAAAAAATAATGAATACTGTTTTTCTGAAAATAAATCAATTTAATTTAAAAAAAATCCAGGAGGCACAGAGTATCCCCCTCAAAATCAGTAAAACTAGGTCCACACACGTCATCTAATGGTAAAACTTCCAAGTCTCAGTGGCAAAGAGAAAACCCTGAAAGCAGCTCTGGAGAAGAGATCTATAACATACAATGGTAGGAAATATTACATTAGCAACAGACCAATCCACATGACAGGCCAGAAAGGACTGGCATGATATATTCAGAACACTGAACGAGAAAAATATGCAACCAAGAATACTATATCCAGAGAGGCTATGGCAAGATGGTGGAGAAGTAGGAGACCCTGTTTCAACCAGTCCCCTAAAGTGAACTAATTATCTACCAAAACACTCTGAACATCCATGAAATCAAACTAAGACATAGGATTATATACTTCTGGATCTCTAGAGGGGCAGAAGACACCAGTCGAGAGGGAAAGCAGTGGGACTCAGACTGATATTGGAGGATAAACAGAAGGGGTAGGGAGCCATCAGAAGCGACCCAATGGAAAGTACTACTCCAATACAAGAGTACCCTGTGATTGGGGACCAGCATTAACTTGGTGTCCAGTAAAAAGCACTCAAAAAGAGCAAAAGATCTTAAGGGGAAACTGGTGGAATCAGGCAATCATAACTTTGGGGCTCATTCTTGCTGGGGCTTTTCATTTTTTTTCTGCCTTTCTCTTTCTCTATTTTTTACCTTTTTCTTTCTTTTTTGGTGTGACTTCCAACTGCTCTGAAGTGTTCTATGGTGCCCCTTGCCTGGATCACAATTGATATATTCAGCTACAAATCCCCTGAACCACCTCTCACCAAAATGACTAGAAGGAGGAATGCCCAACAGAGGAAAAATTCAAAGACTGTGTCCGCTCCATCAGAGCTATTGGATGTTGACAAAAACAGTATGTCAGAAAGGGTATTCAGGGTAACAATTATCCAGGCAATGGTTAGGTTGGAGAAATCATTAATGACAACTTCGAATCAATTAGGGCAGAAGTGAATGCCACCTGGGAAGAAGTTAAAAATGCTATCAATGAGATCCAATCTAAATTCTCTAACAGCTATGGTAACCGAGGAAGAAGATAGAATTAGTGATCTAGAGGACAAAATTATAGAGAAAAAGGATCAGGAGACGGTCTGGAACAAACAGCTTAAAAGCCATGAAAGAAGAATTATGGAATTAAATGATGCCATGAAATGGTCCAAGGTCAGAATTATTGGGATCCCAGAGGCAGAGAAGAAAAAAAGAAGACTAGAAGACATAGCTGAAGAAATACTCCATGAAAATTTTCCAAGTCTGGGGAAAGGAACAAGCATTCCAGTCCTAGAGGCAGAGAGATCACCACCCCCAAGATCAACGAATCTAGAAAGACCTTGAGACATCTCATTGTGAAACTGATGAATCATAATTCTAAACAGGAGCTCTTGAGAGCACCTACGGGAAGAGATTCCTCATGTAAAGAGAAGTTTCATCACAATAAGGTCAGACCTGTCCACAGAAAACTGGCAAGCCAGAAAAAGCTGGCTAGACATATTCAGGGCACTAAATGAAAAGAACATGCCTCCAAGAATACTTTATCCGGCAAGGCTGACATTCAAAATGGATGGAGAGGTAAAGAGCTTCCAAGGTTTAAAAGAGTATGTGTCCAGGAAGCCAGCACTAAAAGAAATATTAAGGGAGCTTCTATGAAAGAAGAACAAATGCAAAAGTGTCACAGAACAAAAGTTTACAGAGACAATCTATAGAAACAAGGACTTCACTGGCAACATGATGTTAATAAAAATGTATCTTTCAAGAATCACTCTCAATGTGAAAGGCCTAAACACCCCCATAAAACAGCACAGGGTTGGAGATTGGATAAAACGACAGGACACATCTATATGTTGTCTACAAGAGACCCATTCTGAACCTAAGGATACATCCAGACTGAAAGTGAAGGGATGGAGAAGCAACTTTCATGCCAATGGGCCGCAAAAGAAAGCAGAGGTAGAAATTCTCATACCAGATGAATTACATTTTAAACTAAATAGTCAGAGATAAAGAAGGACACTACATCATTCTTAAAGGGTCTATCCAACAAGACCTAACAATTGTAAATATTTGTGCCACCAATATGGGAACAGCCAACTATATAAGACAATTGTTAATCAAGATAAAGAGTCATAGGGTTATGAATACATTAATAGTGGGGATCTCAACATGCCACTCTCACTAACACACAGATCATCCAAGCTAAAAATCAATAAAGAAACAAGAGCATTGAATGACACATTGGACAAACGACCTCATAGATATATAAAGAACATTCCAACCAAAACAACAGAATACTCATTCTTCTTGAGTGCATATGGAACTTTCTCCAGAATAGACCAAATACTGGGTCACAAATCAGGGCTCAACCGACACCAAAAGATTGAGATTATTCCCTGCACAGTCTCAAACCACAATGCTTTGAAATGAACTCAACCACAAGAAAAAGTTTGGAAGGAATTCAAGCACTTGGAAGCTAAAGACCACCTTGCTTAAGAATGTTCGGATCAACCAGGAAATTTAAAAAAAAAAAAAATCTATTCATGGAAACCAATGAGAATGAAGACACTTCGGTCCAAAACCTATGGGATACAGCAACATCGGTCCAAAGGGGGAAATATATAAACATCCAAGCCTCCCTCAAAAAAATTTAAAAATACAGGAGGAGAGTCAAGATAGCAGAGGAGTGGCAGACTGAGATGACACCAGGATTCAGGAGTTCAGCTAGATAGTTATCAAACCATTTGGAGATTGAAAACCCAAGAGGAGATTGAAGAGAAGAAGAACAGCAATTCTAGAAAAAGAAAATCGACCACTTTCTGAAAGGTAGGATGGGCAGGGAAGTGAATCTGAAGCAACAGAAACCTGTACCGCTGGGGGAGGAGCTGGCTCCCGGCAAGCAGTGGAGCAATGGAGCACAAAATCTGAACTTTTAAAATTCTGATCCATGAGGGATGTCACTCCAGAGTCTAATTAAGGGTGGAGCCCTCACAGGGACAGTATGGTTTCAGGTCCTGCAGGGTCACAGAAGGATCGGGGGTGACTGAGTGTAGCAGAGCTTCCAGGTATTGGAGTGGGGAAGCCAACTACAGAGAGAGAGCAGAGGACTGAGCTCTCAGCTTGGGGTTACCTTAAACTGTGATCTGTGGCACAGTCAGGCCACTGCTCTTTCAGCAGGGACCCAAGTGGCAGATCTGGGGAGACCCACCTTCCTCTGCCAAATGAGCAGTGCAGCAGGAATATGCTAGGTTTGGAGACTCCAAACGAGTCAGTGTGCCAGAAAAAGAAACACTAGGTAAAAGGCCAGGTGAGCTTGGAGTGCAGCCAAAAACCAGGAAGACAGGAGTGATTGACTGCTTTTCTCTGAGGGCACATGGAGAAGGAGGGCCCCAAACTCTTGGCTCCTCCAGTCCAGAGATTGGGAGGTCATTATTTTTATTCCCATCCTCGAGAGCTCTACAGAAAGCATTCAGGGAAGAAAAGCTCCCGAGAGCAAACCCAAGCAGATTACTTAGCCTGGACTGTAGCAAGGGTGGTGTAATTCCACCTCTGGCAAAGACATTTGAGAATCATCACAACAGAAACCTCACCCAGAAGATCAGAAAGAACACCCAGCCAAGACCAAGCTCACTGACCAAGGAGAACAGCGGAATTCCAGAAGAGGGGAAAGCAAAGCATGGAAATCATGGCTTTCTCCCCATGATTCTTTATCCTTGCAAAGTTAAATTTTTAATTTTATTTTTTTCTTATTCTTTTTTTTAACTTTTCTTCTTCCCTCTTTTAACATTTTTTAACTAGTTTATCTCAACAATACCTTTCTAAAAAAAAAAAAACTTTCTAAACCTTCATTATTATACTCCTATTTTATCCCTCTTTGCATCTAACTTTATTTTGTGTATACATATAAGTTTTTTTCCTCCATAAAAAATTTTGTAATACCATTTCTTCTAATAGATCAAAACATACCCTAAATCTACAATAGGTCTTCGTTCTACTCTCCATTCTGAGCAAATTCTCTCCACTTTCTTTTTCTTTCTTTTTCTAAACAACTTAGCAATTTCTTTTTAGAATTTTTTTTATTTTCATCTTTATAGTGATGATGAACATTTTTTCATGTGTTTGATAGCCATTTGTATGCCTTGATTGGAGAAGTGTCTGTTCATATCTTCTGCCCATTTTTTGATATGTTTGCCTGTTTCGTGTGTGTTGAGTTTGAGGTGTTCATTATAGATCCTGGATATCAACCTTTTGTCTGTACTGTCATTTGCAAATATCTTCTCCCATTCCGTGGGTTGCCTCTTTGTTTTTTTGACTGTTTCCTTGCTGTGCAGAAGCTTTTGATTTTGATGAAGCCCCAAAAGTTTATTTTCGCTTTTGTTTCCTTTGCCTTTGGAGACTTATCTTGAAAGAAGTTGCTGTGGCTGATATCGAAGAGATTACTGCCTCTGTTCTCCTCTAGGATTCTGATGGACTCCTGTCTCATGTTGAGGTCTTTTATCCGTTTTGAGTTTATCTTTGTGTACGGTGTAAGAGAATGGTCGAGTTTCATTCTTCTACAAATAGCTGTCCAGTTTTCCCAGCACCATTTATTGAAGAGACTGTCTTTTTTCCACTGTATATTTTTTCCTGTTTTGTCGAAGATTAATTGACCATAATGTTGAGGGTCCATATCTGGGCTCTCTACTCGGTTCCACTGGTCTAATGTCTGTTTTTATGGCAGTACTATGCTGTCTTGGTGATCACAGCTTTGTAATAAAGCTTGAAATCAGGTAACGTGATGCCCCCAGCTTTGTTTTTGTTTTTCAACATTTCCTTAGCGATTCGGGATCTCTTCTGATTCCATACAAATTTTTGGATTATTTGCTCCAGCTCTTTGAAGAAGACTGCACCCCCAAACTACTAGAATTCATACAGCAATTCAGCAACATGGCAGGATACAAAGTCAATGTGCAGAAATCAGTGGCTTTCTTATACACTAACAATGAAAATACAGAAAGGGAAATTAGAGAATTGATTCCATTTACTATAGCACCAAGAACCATAAGATACCTGGGAATAAACCTACCAAAAGAGATAAAGGATCTGTACTTGAGAAACTACAGAACACTCATGAAAGAAATTGAAGAAGACACAAAAAGATGGAATTCCATTCCATGCTCTTGGATCGGAAGAATAAACATTGTTAAAATGTCTGTACTGCCTAGAGCAATCTATACTTTTAATGCCATTCCGATCAAAATTCCACTGGTATGCCTCCTGGATTTTGATGCTTGTTTCCTTCACTAAATTATGGAAATTCTCAGCTATAATTTGCTCCCATATACCTTCTGCCCCCCCTTTCTTCTTCTTCTGGGATCCCAATTATTCTAATATTGTTTCATTTTATGGTATCACTTCTCTCTCAAATTCTCCCTTCATGGTCCAGTAGTTGTTTGTCTCTCTTTTGCTCAGCTTCTCTATTCTCCATCATTTGGTCTTCTATATCACTAATTCTCTCTTATGACTCCTTTATTCTAGCAGTCAGAGCCTCCATTTTTTTATTACAGTTCATTTTTTGATTTCATCTTGGTTAGATTTTAGTTCTTTTATTTCTCTAGAAAGGGGTTTTATTTCTCCAGAAAGTGATTCTCTAGTATCTTCCATGCTTTTTTCGAGCCCAGCTAGTACCTTGATAATCATCATTCTGAACTCTAGTTCTGATATCTTATTGTCTGTATTAAGTCCCAAGCCGTTAGTGCTGCCTCTTATTCTTTTTTTTTTTTTTTTTGAGGTGAGTTTTTCCGCCTTGTCATTTTATGCATATAAGAATAGAAGAATGAGTGAATAGAATACTAAATGGGTAGCAATGACTCCAGAAAAATATATGCACTAACCCAATCGGAAGAGACCCGAATTTGGGGAAGTAGAAAGATGGAAAAAAATTATATATATATAATATTTACATATTATATATGTTATTATATAATCTGTGTATTAGACTGTTGAATAGAACAGAGCCACACTTGATTTGGGGTATATTTTGGTCTGTTAGAAGAAGCTACCTCCCAAAATTTTAAAAACAAAAAAGTATGCATATACAAAAATTAGGGTAAATAAGAAGGATGGAGTATGACTATAAAGATGAAAATTAAAAGTATTCTAAAAAAGGAATTTATAAGATAAGAAATTGGGTGAAAAAAGAAAAAAGAGGAAAAATATGGTTGGGCTGGAGAAAGCCCTGCGCTAGATTTAGGGCATGATTTGATATGTTAGAAGAAACTGTATTCCAAAAGTTTATAGAGTGAAAAACCTATATGTATAGTAAAAATAACATTAAATACAATGAAGAGATAGAATATAAGAAAGAAAAATTTAAAAAATAATTTTAAAAAGGTATTGATAAGATAAAATAGTTTAAAAAACATTGAAAGAAGAAAGAGGAAAAATAAAATACATTTATAAAAAATAAAATTTTAAAAATCAAACTTTGGAAGACTTAAAGGATCATGGGGAAAAAGCCATAAATTCTATGTGCTATATTCCTGTAGCTCTGAAGTTTTGCAGTTCTCTTTGATTAGTGAACTTAGTCTTAGCTGGATGTTTTTGTTGATCTTCTGGGACAGTGGCCTGTTGCAGTCATTCTCAAATATCTTTGCCTGAGGCAGAATTGCACCATCCTTGCCAGGGGCAGGCTAAGTAATCTGCTTGGTTTTGCCTTCAGTAGGTTTTGTTCCCTGAATGCTTTCCATACAGCTTTGGAGGATGGGAATGAAGATGGTGGCCTCCCTGTCTCTGCCCTGTAG
Organism: Neogale vison; assembly: GCF_020171115.1. Taxonomy (NCBI): domain Eukaryota; kingdom Metazoa; phylum Chordata; class Mammalia; order Carnivora; family Mustelidae; genus Neogale; species Neogale vison. Next base: position 39,516,927 of record NC_058099.1, read on the forward strand.
GAGCTGAGAGCTTGGGCCCTCCATCTTCAATGTGTCTTCAGAGAAAAACAGTCAATCCCTCCTGTCTCCCTGGTCTCTGGCTGCACTCCATGCTCACCCAGCCTGTGACTGAGCTTGTCTATCTCTGGTGTGTGGCCCATTTGGAGTCTCCAAACCCAGCATATTCCTGCAGCACACTAGCACACTACTGTGCCATTCCTCCTGGAGAAGGAAGGAGGGAGTTTTCCCAGATCTGCCACTAGTGGGGTCCCTGCTCAAAGAGCAGTGGCGCAACTATGCCTCGGACCATGGTTTAAGGTAAACCCGAGCTGAGAGCCCACTCCCCAGCTCTGTCTCTGCAGCCAACTTTCCTACTCCAATACACTGAGGGAGCTCTGCTGCACTTCGGCACCCCTGGTATTTTTGTGACCTTGAGGGTCCCGAGACTACACTGTCCCTGCGAGGGCTCTATCCCACCTCTCCTCTCTTAGCCTCTGGAGGAATGTTCCTCAGTGGAGCAGACTTCTAAAAGTTCCGATTTTGTGCTCCTCTGCTCTTCCGTTTGCCTGGAACCGGCCCCTCCCTGCACTATCTTCTCGTTGCTCAGATTCAATTCTCCACACGTCCAACTTTCCAGAAAGTGGTCAGTTTTCTGTTTGTAGAATTGCTGCTCTTCTTCCCTTCAATCTCCTGTTGAGTTTGTAGGTGCTTAGAATGGTGTGATAAATATCTAGCTGAACTCCTGGGACTCGATGATATTTAGTTCTCCTACTGCTCTGCCATTTTGCTTCAGTGGTCTATTAGGTTTTAATTTTTATCATGCACATTTATGTATATGATTTAACTTGAATCACATAACAGCTCCATTATTACTACAGTTTTATGACTATAGCAAGTAAGATTTAATACATTTCTGAGAAATGGTTCTTGAGATCCTGCTAGGAAGTTCTAGCTAATTCTTTACCTTATCCAATTCTTGGCTAACGAACTGATCTCAATCTGGGTAGACTGGCCTCTTTGTCAGATAGTGCATATTAATAATGGAGGTAAGCACTTGGCAATCAGTGTGACAGATGGCAGAACATCTTCAGTCTCACAGTCAGTCGTAAAAATTAGGAAATTTTTCTCAATGTAATATAACTGGTAAGTTGGAAATCAGCTTGACTATTAAAATAGTCTGTACCCTGGTTTGCTCTAAAATAATACCCATTGCATAGAATTGTGGGAAGTGCTAAGTGTATATATGGAACAAGCTTTATATGATGCCTCTTGCATGGTAGAGGGACTATAAATATAGTTTCCCTTAATGTTGAGGCAACTCCAACTGAGAAGTTCTATTTGTTTATACAATGTGCCCCCAGAAGTTCATAACTGTGTCACAGCCTGAAAAAATATTGGGCAATGCTGCCCCAGGGCAAAGAGAAGAATCTAAGACATTATGCTGCAGCATGTCACACAGCAGGCAATTTAAGATTTTAGGTTCTGAAATCCATCTCTTGAAATAGTTCCTAGAATAGATATAGGACATTTATTTTGAGAAATTCAAAACCAATCTTTTACCTTATCTCATTCATTCTCACCGCACACCATGAGAAATGGGAAGGTCAAATAACACCAACCCCAGATTTTTGATATGTAGATCTGATAAGTGATTTATTTAGAAACATAACATTTAATAGATCTCAAGCTTCTAGTTCCCAAGGCTTTGCAGTGTTTCCTGGCTTAATGAATTAACTTTCTTCTTTTCTTCTTCTTCTTTTTTTTTTCCTTTTCTTTTTTTGGTGAAGAGAGCAATGATTAGTTCCTATTTTTCTGGACTTTATGGATGCAGCAGTTTGAAATCTTGATCGTTTATTTGGAACATGTTCACAACCTTGGTCACCCAGGGTCTTTTGGGGATAGATCAAATAAACTACATAGATTCCTGAAGTAAGTATTAACATTGTCAGGTTTAAATCACTTTGTTCATATTAGTTTCTTTAGGACATGTGGACTGAAAATTCCAACACTATCATGCCAGTGGAAATTTGTAAGGATTCCTTTTTCATAGAGTCTGGAGGAGCAGGAGCATAACTGCTGTTGCCGTGAATCCTCACACAAATGAATAATGAATGGAAACTTACTTAAAAATAAGATTTTAAATAAGAAAGGACTGCATTGTGTAGAAAGAGAAGTTTTACTCACCCTTATTAGGATGACATTTATTTTCTCCAGGAATATTAGCATTTCTTGCTGACCTGTGTTAAACCATCACTGATCAACTCCTTCGGGTGATTGGTAAAACAGGATGAAATGGAATGAAATGCAGAAGTTAACATTTGGATGTGGAGAGACATCACTGTCTTTACAAGGAAGTTAAACACCGAATCAAGTTCCAAAGTAGAAATAGAACATGCAAATACTGGCAGATCACAAAGCTTAACAGTATGAACTTTGGAAATACATCAAAGCACCCAAAGTAAACAGTTTAAAAAAAAAAAAATCATTCTGAGGGAGAGAATTCTCAAGTTTAGGAGCAAGTACTGTTTAGCATTATAAGGTACAGCACTAATTAAATGATGGGCTAGGGAGAGATCCAGAGGGATAGCTAATGCATTTACATTATAAATAAATAGGAATTTAGGAGAGAAAAGGAGCAACTGAAGGAGAAGGGGGACCTAGGGAACATTAGTTATTTGAAATTAACTGAAACCTGGGTTCCTAGGTGGTTCATTTGGTGAAGCGTCTGCCTTTGGCTCAGGTCATGATCCCCAGGGTCCTGGGATGGAGCCCTGCTCAGTGAGGAGTCTGCTTCTCCATTTGCCCTCCTTCCCCACCCCTTGCTTATATTCACTTTCTCTCTCCCTCTCTCTCTCTTGCAAAAATAAATAAAATATTAAAAAAAATATGAAGCCTTTGGAAAAGGTAGGAATTTCTTGGGTCAGTGATATAAACAAAGAAATTGTGAAAATTTGCTTAATATGCAGTCTGTTAAACCGTTGATATAAATTATTGATATAAAATTCCTTTACTCACAGGATATGTATGTATAAGTGTGTGTATAAAAGGGACAGCCAGCTGAGTAAGACTTAAACAGAATCATGGATAAATGAGGCTTAGTTGGGTTGGAAAGTTACAAGGAATCAGAATTGTGAAGTCAAAAGCCATAAAATATGAAAATCATGAAAATACAAGTTCTAAAGTTATATAAGCCATAAAATATTTAGGAATCTTGGGAACAGTGTACAACAGACACCTTTAGGTATCAACTGGACAAAGCTAGTATCAATTGAAATCTGCCTTTTTGCACTTAAGAGTTGGTAATTCTATGTGAGAATTATTTTTCCATTTTCAAATTATGTTTAGTTGGAATTTCATTTCTTTAGTTTGTGCCATTTGTAAAACAGTGACTTCTGTTGTCTATCACTGTCCTTTAATAACATGTTGCTGAATTTTGTTTTGTTGACCAATGAAAGACAAAGTTGTAAACTGTAAAATAAAGTGTGTATTTATGGATGTTAGGGATTATAATCCAGGAGACACAAATTTGACAAAATCAGAGGCAGGCTAGGGAGAGACAAAAGAGATTAGAGTTTTTAAAGAAGAGAGAGGCATTTTACATAAACTGTTTTGAACAAAATTTTATTGGTGCTAATATAGGTACAGTCGCACTAATCTATACACGGTTGGTGCTAGGTTAAGCAGAAAGTGCATGTATGTCCACTCTAACATGTAGCATGTGTCTTGACTTAGTTAGCTGAGTTCAGCAATGATTTCAAGAATTTGAGACAGAAGACATGCAAAGCCCCACTTCCTCAATGTCCTTCTGCTTCCATTTTAAATAACTGTCTTAGCAATGTTTATTCCATTCATTCTCTTTGTTATGAGTTTCCTGTTGTTGTTTTTTCCTTTTTCTTTTCATTTCCTTCCCCCCGCCCCCACATCCCTTTGGCTCACTGGTCTGACTGCTTCTTAAGGATAATTCAGAATAATTGGTTTTAGCTGCCATCATACCCTTATTTATCATTTTCATGTTTTCAGTTTCCTTTTACTCCATGCCTTTCCCCATGATGCCACCAAGTATCCTTCCTAAAATTTTATTTAATATTTCCCCTTTTAAGCAACTCTGATACCATCGCTTTATGGCAAAATATTTTGACCTTTTCATTTTTACACCAAGGGAATTTTGACTTCACTGCTTGACTCTGTTCCATCTTTGCTCTGCTACTGGTAGGAAGAATTATAGCACCATGTACAAAGCAATAAGAAAGCTGGTGAAGAAGAGAGTGAGTGGTTAACACATGCAGTCTGGTCAAAAAAGTCCAAGGTAGTTTGCCATATTTGTCTCATTGGTTAAATAGGGAAGAAACACTCACTACCTCTCTCATAAAGAGTATGACTAGCACCCATCTTTAATATAAATTAAAAAGAGTAATGACCAAAACTTCTCATTGTAAAAATGAATTTGGCAGTATTTTTACCCTCAGCTATGAGATATGATACATAAACATATATGCACACAAACTCATAGTAGCAGAGGTTATAAAGAGTAAAATTTAAAGTGAGAAAAATCAAAATGGTGCAAAGAACAAAAAGCTTAAAATATTTACAGAAAGTAACATTTCAGTAACATTAACTGGAATAAATGAAAATGTAATAGATGGAAATGGCTTAGTGTATTTTCTTTTCTTTTTTTTTTTTTTTTTAAGATTTTATTTACTTGACAGAGAGAGAGAGACAGAGCACAAGTAGGCAGAGCAGCAGGCAGAGGGAGGAGAAGCAGGCTCTCCACTAAGCAGGGAGTCTGGTGCGGGGCTTGATCCGAGGACCCTGGGATCATGACCTGAGCTGCAGGCAGACGCTTAACACACTGAGCCACCCATACGCCCTTAATATATTTTCAGTAGAGAATAATTAGTGTCAATATAGTTTTAAGTATTAAACTTGGTCTTTAAAAATGTATTACTAAAATGCTGTCAGGGTCAAAATGGTATATGTAAATATCTGCTCATTCTCCTTATTGCTTAAAGAGTTGTTAAAAATACAAAATTCAAATTACTTTCCCAACTAGCCTCAGCCAACTTCCCAAACTATATTTCCTAATTCCTTTCCACTTCATTAAAATAGTTCTAAGAACACACTGCTATGAGTATATTGAGATTCTTGGTTGTGTTTTTACAGTCTCGTACTTTACAGTCCTGAAACGTTTTCTCTTCTTCATCTTCCCGCCTGGCAAAGAGTTATCTCTAAAGTCTCAGTTTACCTCCTTGACCACAGACAGAATTGATTAATTCCACTTTAAGAGCATACTACGGACATGGTATTATTCACATTGAATGGATGTCTGTTTCTCAACATATTCCATTCACCACTAATTTTGAATTCAATAAAGGCCAAGAATCAAGAACCAAATTTTATACTTTCGTATATTTCCTTCACTAGTTTGCAAATACTTTGTACACATTCCAAAACATTTGCTAAATAGCTAAAAATGAACAGTATTTAATTTAGAGTAGAGTGCTTTAGCAATGTTTATTCCATTCATTCTCTTTGTTATGAGTTTTAAGAGTGTTTTAAGAGATTCATAATGGATTACCATGTGCCCTTTTAGAATTATCTTAATCTTCATTTGTGCTTAGGATTTTGTTTTTGTTTTGCTTCTCTCATCTTTAAATGGTGATGGTCATAGCAACCTTATTGAATTAATATTCACGTGAATGGATGCAGAGGACTTAAAGCTGTGGTTGATGTAAAGTAAGCACTTCATAAATTTCACCTATAATATTTTAAAAGTAATTTTATGTCTTGAATATTTATGTCTTTTTAAATTTTTTTCTTTTTCTTTTTTTATTTTTAAAATATTTTTATTTATTTATTTGACAGAGTGAGAGATCACAAGTAGGCAGAGAGGCAGGCAGAAAGAGAGGGGGAAGCAGACTCCCTGCTGAGCAGAAAGCCAGATGCGGGGCTAGATCGCAGGACCCTGAGATCATGACCTGAGCCAAAGGCAGAGGCTTAACCCACTGAGCCCCCCAGGAGCCCCTTGAATATTTATGTAAGTCTTAATTGGAAATAGGAATACACAGAATACTACGAGCTCTGAGATTTTCTATGGCTACTCAGTAAAAAATCAGGGATATAAAATTTGTTCCACTGTTGTTTGCACATTGTGATGTATTGTATAATGTAACTGGGATTTTGAAGTCCATGTAAACTACAATTGTAACTTCTGTATGACGGAACAATCCATTAAAAATTATAGAATTCAGTTTAAAGGAATTATATGTGTTGGTTTTTTTCAATGAACTAGTTTAAAAGTTAATTGCTTTTTCAGTTAATGGTTTTACCTGAGAAGTAGCTCTTCAGGAAGGTTGAAAAGCATCATTTGTTTGACTGTGCTTCATCAAAGTCCTTTATACTCTTCAGTCACTGTCTGACCTATTAAAAATAAGTACTGAATCATTTGATGAATACAGGACTTTGAATAACTACCTGGGGGATTATAACTAACTAACTAACTTCGGAGACAATCATAAGGCTTGATTTCTGCTATGTAATGGCTCCAGCGTTTGACAGTTTGTTTCTTAACATCAAACTGAAGGCAGACATTTTTAGGGATTACTTAGTGTGATTAGAAAGGAGCACTTCCCCTTCTAAATTCTAACCTTTAAAAACTGTACACCTTCATGGATCTCAGCTTTCGGTAAGGAAAACCACCATGGCAGGTTTTGAGGTTGCTCTCCATACCTGGTTAGTAGTTGTTCTGGTGAAAGGAAGAAGGACTATATCTTCTATGAGTAAGAGATTTTTATAGGTATTTCCTTTTAATGAGGGACAAAGATGTTTGGATTCCCTTGTGGGTTTTTTTGTTTGTTTGTTTTGTTTTTAACATGACCTGTAACAATACTAATTCAGAAAAGGACATTACCAGGCAACATAAGCACATTCACTTCTGGTGAGGAGGGTAGCACAGGTATCCTTAGGGTAACTGTGGTGGTGTCTGTTATAAACAGATGAATACATGGTTGTATTTTTTCCAAAATAGTATACCTCAGCAATTTTTTTGAAGATAACAATGTGAGTTTATGACATAGCTTGTAAACCTGTGCTGACACAAGTAGTTTTGTAAAGCCATTTATTTGAACACTCATTCATTCAGCAATCTGTTCTATAAAGAGGTTGTAACAGAGGGAAATCTCAGGAAATATAATGATCCCAGAGCTGTACAGGGTTTGTATGTAGCTAATTTTAAAATTTGTCATAGACTATAAAAACAACAGATTTGAAGTTTTATTAGTGTTTTGGGAAATGATCATGCATCTTGGCCTCTTGGCATTTTCCAAAGTCCTCATAGACATGGGGAATTTCACATAAGTCCTGTCTTCTCAGGCAGAGATGTAACTTGCTTCCTATCCTTTTTTGAGGCTAGGTAGCAGGAATGTGGCTTATCTGCCACTCAGATAGATCCACATGAGACATCAATTCAGAAGGGATCAATATGCAGGCCACACCACGATATTCATTTATGGTGTCATGGCACACTGGCACACACAAGTCTGGTGTTCAGAAGTAACAGGAGCATTTGGGATTTTCCTCTACAGTGCTCAGGATGAGCATTGTGATCTTCAGGGTTCAGGGTGCATATCCAAAGGACAAGATAATTGGATCCTATCAGTGAGTCTGAGTACCTTTAAATATCTTTTAATTTTCCTTCTCAAACTAGTGATTGTCTGCAGTCAGAATCCATGATATACCAAGGTATCAACAGAAACTTATAATTTGACCAGTTTCTAGAATATAAAAGTAATAGTGACCACTAGCTTGAATTACATAACTATGTAAAACTTGAATATAGATTTAAGGATTGCATTATTTTAAGGTCCTAGTGAATAAGTAGTTTTTTTTTTTCCGTTTTTTTTTTGGTTTGTTTGTTTGTTTATTTTTGGGTTTTTTTGGACAAATTAAACACTGGCATGGCTCTTTGAAGATCATAATTTTTATTTTAAAGTGTCAATACTGATAACTTCTTAAATCAACATTTGTAAGGGTTAAATAGCATGTTTTTTACAAAATGAATCAAAGATACCTAGAATATATATAATGGTCACCCAATTGTGGCTGCTGCTACTGATTTATTGCTGGTAATGGTGGTGGTGGTGGTGGTAGCATGACCTTAGAAAAGTTCTTTATTAGCTCACCTATCTTCACAGAAACTCTAGTGTTAGGATTTTGTTTTACTGATGAAGAATATGATGTGGAAGTTGGAAATACCTCATCCACAATCACACAGATTTACCTTTATTCCTAGTAATTGATCCACTTTTCTGCTTCATCTAGTCTGAAGTTGAATCCCTCTAATGTATTTTTCTTTTTAAAAAAATTTTTTTTAATTTTTTTAAGATTTTATTTATTTGACAGACAGAGATCACAAGCAGGCAGAGAGGCAGGCAGAGAGAGAGGAAGGGAAGCAGGCTCCCTGCTGAGCAGAGAGCCCGATAAAGGGCTTCATCCCAGGACTGCCAGGACCCGGGATCATGACCTGAGCTGAAGGCAGAGGCCTTAAACCACTGAACTACCCAGGCACCCCTCTAGTGTATTTTTCAGTTCAACTATTTTATTTTTGAGCTTTATGACTTCTGTTTCCACTCTCTCATATTTTCTTTCTCTTTTTTAAAGTTCTCATTATGTTCATCCATTCTTCTCATTTGGTAAGCATCTTCATGACCAGTACTTCCAATTCTTCACTGAGTAGCTTGTTTCTGTTTCATTAAGATCTTTTTCTGAGGTTTTGTGTTCTTTTTTCATTTGGGGAAGTGGGAATAAGAATGGAGGTTTCTCAAAAAATTAAAAATACAACTATCATGTAAACTAGCTATTTCACTTCTGGGTATTTATCTGAAGAAAACAAAAACACTAATTTGGAAAGATACACCCTTTTGTTCAATATAACATTATTTACAATAGCTGAGATGATGGAAACAACCAAAGTGTTCATTGATGGATAAATAAAAAGTTATGGGATACACACAGATACACAAACACACTAGAATGCTACTCAGTCTTGAAAAAAAAAATAAAGAAGGGAACACCGTGGATGGACCTTGAGAATATTACACCAAGTGAAATAAGTCATACTGAAAAAGGCAAAGTCTATATTACTTCATTTATATTTGGAATTTTATAAAAACAGATAAAACTCATAGCTACAGAGAACAGATTGGTGGTTATCAGAGGAGAAAGCGGTTGTGGGGCAGGCAAAATGGGTGAATGGGCTCAGTTGTATGGTGATGGATGGAAACTAGACTTATGGTGATTACTTTGTAGTATATACAAATATTGAATTATGTTGTACACCTGAAACTAATGTTATATGCCAATTTTATCTCAATTCAGAAAAATAAGAAGAGCAGAGTCAAAATTTCTCCAAAATCTGTGCTTCTAAATACCATCCAATATTGTCTACCCAAATCAAAGTCTGACAAACACAAGATATAGGTAGTCAGTATCAGTGGTTGAAGCCTGCATGAGAATTGATGAAGAAAAGCAGTCAGGACAGGTGTTTATTGTTCCTAAAATTAAAAAACTAACATTTTCAGAGGACTGACTGTGCTCCAGGTTCTACTGCAAACTTTTGATGTATCCTTTATTTAATTTTCACAACAAACCAAGAAAGACACATTGTGTCCAAAAAGTGATTATCACCCATTGTGAGAAGATGAGCACATGGTAAAGCTGGGAATCCTGAAGCTAACCAGTCTACTTCTGAATCTGTATTATTTAAGTAATTGCTATGCAATCTCAAATTTGCTGTGGTGAAGAACTCTGAAGAGTCAGTCTATCCCAGATTGCTATGTGTGATATAGCATATGTGATATATGTGATATTAGGACATGATGATATGTGAACATTTTCATTATTTAAGGGATTAATGTTTCTGGAGGGGATCTTTTTTGTTAAGTAGACACTAAATTTGTTTCCTGCTTTTCAGTGGTAATTTCTTAGATTTTTTTTAATTGAAGTATAATTGACATGCGATGTTTTAGGCATATATCATAGTGATTGGACAAGTGTATACTTTACACCATGCTCTCCTCAACTGTAGTTTCTTTTGCTACCATACGATGCTATTACAATACCTTTGACTAAATTCCAAACAAAATGTTGATGGGATACGGAAACACTGTAGGGAGGATGTATATATTCCATGCAGTAACGGAAAAGAGAATAGTCTATGGAGGTCTGGAGCAGTGGAGACTGTTACCCTGATTCTTGGCAATGCCCAGGGCAGATGGTTAAACCTGGATAATGATGGTTGTGTGGGGAAACAAGAAGAAAAAGATTCAGGCCTTGGGTCACCTGAATGGCTCAGTTGGTTAAGCGTTGGACTCTTGATTTCAGCTCAGGTCGTGATCTCAGGGTGCTCTCTTGTTCTCTCTAAAAAAAGAAATGTTAAAAAATCCTCAGCTTCACAAAGTCCCCAAATTTCAAAGTTCGAGCTTGGCAAGGAAGTAGTGGAAAGTCACTTATGTATGTGAATTGTAATTTTATATATACTAAGGAAAACAATCATACTCTGTCATGGGGTATGTTTGTGTGTTTGAGCAATGATATGGAATCTATGGAAGGGAAAGCACAGGGACTGATAATTTCAACTGTTTAATACATTTTAATGATTTTTATTTGTGCTTTAATCATGGATTTTTTTGTTTTTTGTTTTTTTTTTAGTGAATGATCATGATTAGAATGTAAAATATTTTAATTTAAAATCTCAAGATTACAAATGTCTGTACTCCTTACATTTCTATATATCTTATATTTTTCACTGAATTTTCCCTAAATATTTCTTCTCAACTTGTCTTCCTCTGTCTGTGTTTTCCCTAGACTATAATTATCACTCTCAGTGCAATCTAACTTTTGCAAAACAAAAACAAAAACAAAAACAAAAACACCTAGGTTAATATGTAGAAGAACTTTTGGGATATAGTTAAATAGTAATTTTTAAGTTATTCTTGATGCTTAACTCTAAGTTGATATATGAATATATGGTGACAATAAACTTACATTTTTAGTAGTACAGTTTCTGTCCAATTAAAATATGTTTATTAGCATGTGTTTGAGTTATGAATGAATATAACTGCATACAAATCTTCCATTTGTGTACTTATAGCAGATGAAATTAATAGGAGTACCTAAAACAGATGAGAAATAGTCTGGCTGCAGTTCAGCTACAGAGAGCCCATAAGTCTTCTCTTGTCTTAAAGCCTTCACGCCATTAAACTGTTATTTATTGATCCTGCTGACAAGGGCAGCAAAGCAGAGTCATTTTACATCTCAAAATAAAAAAAAAAATTAAAAAATCCCTTTTCTGATAGATTGTGCATAGCCAGGGCTAAGCATCCCATATTTAGGTTTTTCCAGTCCCTGATTTCCTTATATGCCCAGAAGTAATATAACCATGAATGATATAAATGTATAGAAGTATCTTCTCTGCTTTTTTAATTGATAGTATCTTGTGTTTAATTCATCTATCAAAAATATTACTATCAGTAAAGGAGAAAATCTAGTAAGCCAAATGCCACATTAAAAGATAAATTCTTAATTTTATTTTTTAGTATCAATTTGTTAAGCTTGCTAAGTTATTTCAAAAAAATAGAAAATTACTAATAGGAAGTGTAGTAATTATGGTAATGATTAAAATGATTATTCATCTTCTTCTGTTTTTATTTTTGTTTTGTCTTCTTCCTCTGTTCTTTATTTTCGACTTATAGAATGTACAAAGAAGTAGCAGTGAGCAGCCATGTGCACTGATTCCTTATCAGTTTGGAAATAGAGTGATTTGGAAATTTTAAAATTGAGCAGTTATGACCTGTGATTTAGAATATGACAGTTAAATGTGAATTTTATGTGTTGGTTTTTATTTTAATGGCTTTTATTTATAATGTTTTTAGTGATCCTTACTATAATTTTCTGTGCAAATTTTACAGAAGTCTTTTTTTTAAAGATCTTATTTATTTATTTATTTCACAGAGATCACAAGTAGGCAGAGAGGCAGGCAGAGAGAGGGAAGGAAGCAGGCTCCCCATTGAGCAGAGAGCCTGATGCGGGGCTCGATCCCAGGACTCTGGGATCATGACCTGAGTCCAAGGCAGCGGCTTAACCCACTAAGCCACCCAGATGCCCCTCTGTGCAAATTTTAAACAGGATTTTCATTTAGGATACTGCATTTTCTACTAACTTACAATGCAATTGACATACTGCATGGTTATCTTTTTTCCTTCTGTACTCATTTATGTATTGAGAGTGCTGAAAATTTGATGTATTAGTTCAGCATATTATCACTGAATATGCTTTACCTGTGGGCTTTTCATTTTTTTTACTGTGCAAGAATGCTAAGGTTTCTATACTCTTGTTGGCTTGATCAGTCTCTTCAGTGATGGTCCAGAAGAAGCAAGTCCAGATGAAAGAATCTCTGCCCCAGGGAACACCCAAATTTCCTTCTAGCAGGCTTCTGTACCTTGGTACAGCTTTGTAATGATGAGGATGCAGACTTTGTTCAGCACTTTCTGCTGATAGACTAATGTCTCATTTGCTGCAACATGGTTCTTATCGAGCCAATTGATGATTTCATTGTCCTTGGATTTTCTATTTCTCCTAATCATTGATAATGTTTTTGGTATTTTTTTTTTTTTTACCTTCAGCCATGGCGTTCATGCTGAAGTGTAAGATTTAAAAAAATGGTTAGAAGACACCTTTGTTTCTCTGCTTTGCAGTTCAGCTTTGTGGTTCTTAGTGCCTGAATTGCATCTTCAGTGTCTTTGCTCAAAGGAAGATGTTTTTATGATGGAAATCTTGTTCTTCTTTTTTTTTTTTTCTGTGTTATTATCACAGACTGTAATCTGAGATATATTGTGGAAAACGATATATGCCTATGAATTAAAATTTGCCAAGCAGGTTGCCATGGCATATTCATCTTTATGAATTAGAGGAAGCTCACTAAGCTGGTTGTCTAAGTAGTGAAGGTCTATGTCTGTTTTGGGGCATGTTGCTGTTGTGTTTGATCATGGCAATTGTGACCCCACCAGGAGTTTTAATACCAGTGGAAAACGTAGTGATATCTAAGAGCAACAAATGCTGAACCTTGTCAGATGTGTCCCTGGGCAGGTGATTTGTAAACAGTAGCCTCACAGGGGTTTCATTCTTGTCATTTATTTTCCACTGAAGATAATGGAGGTATAGGAGTCAACCCTTGCTTAGAGATATCTTTCTTAGAGATGTGACTGCTCGCCTGCTTTGTGGTATTCTGAACTCTGCATAGAAACCCTTTCAGGGTCAGGACATGTCTGTGGCTTGTCTAATTTGGCATTGTGAAGGGCTTTCTCTGCAGAGTCCAGAATGCCACAGAACAAACTAGCATTCAATTTCTCAAACTGGTACAAGTAATGGAGTATGGAAGTCAACACTTTCTTGAAGAGAATCGATATCAGTTTTGCCCTTTTTAAAAGAAAGTATGTTGAGCATGTTCAGAGTAGTACACAGGCTACAGTCAGAATGGATTATAAAATATCTCCTTTCTCCTAATACGTCCAGCACTAGATTTTAGCTACAGGTTTTAAACTTTGTCATGTTTGTCACGTCGTCATGTCCACTGATAGTGGAAAAATTATACCAAATAATTTTAATTTGCTTTTACTTTAATACCAAAGATTTTGAGTTGCTTTCTATGTTATTTTGGTCACTTGAATGCTTCCTTCTGTGAAACACATGTTTATATACTGTGAATACTTTTCTACTTGGAAGATGAACTTTCTCTAATTAACCTGTAGTTGATTGACTTAGTATTTCTGCTTACTTAACTTCTCTTCCCACCATTAGATTTGTTTTTACCCACTCTTCTTACATGAGGCTTGACCATGTGATTTGCTTTGGCCATGAAATGGGAGTGGATGTGATAACTGGTGATATGGAGTGGAAGCTCTGGGAGTCTGTGATAGTCCCACTGTTGATCTTTATCTCCCTGCCGCAGGAGCCTTTTCTCCTAAAGAGACTTTTTCTTTTTCTGTTGACTTGCAGTATAACACAGATGTTTGGTGTAAAGCACTGAATTTTTGGTATTGCTTCATTTTTTATTTATTTTGAGAGTGGGAGTTGAGGTGTGGGGAGAGGGCAGAAGGAGAGGGAGTCTTAAGCTCCACATCCAGCATCGAACCCAACACGGGAGTTCAGTCTCATGATCCTAAGATCATGACCTGAACCATAATCTAGAATTGGATGCTTAACTGACTGAGCCACCCAGGTGCCCATGACATTGCTTTTTAATGCAGTGTAACCTAGCTTTAGCTGAATGATACACATTTATTTTAAAATATATTTGTACACTTAGGAGTAATGAGTCCCTCTGTTGATATGATTGGGTTTTGGTTCTATACAGCATTTGTTTCCAACAATCTTGCCTACCAATGTAGAATTAAAATACCCATTGAATGTAAACTTTCAATATTTCAGTTGTTATTTTTAGATTAACACAAAGTCTAACTTTTTGCACTAGTAAGCATATGCTATTTAGAGTTTTAAAAAATCCTTAGATGAGTTTATAGTCATATGGGTGTTCTGTCTGACAGTCTTGTGTATATATATATATACATATATATATATTCATGTTTCTCTTTAAAAACTACAGATAAACTGACATCTAAAGGAAAAACAATTAGAAAACTCCACATTATTTATATCATTGCAAAATTATTTTTGTTGGAAAAGGAAATATCTTTGCTTTCCTTTCCTCTCCATCTACCACCTTTGCATCTCCTTATGTATTTTTTTTTTAATGCTTGTGATCTGGTAATCCAAATTCTTCACGTCTAATGGGACCCAGTTTAAGCTTTATTTTCTCATTAGTACATATTTTCCTCTGTATTCTAAAAAAATATTAACTAGCAATGAATATTTAAAATTTATTATGAGTTGAATTAGTTGATGATAAATTGGTTCATATTCATAGTATTTATCCAAGAAAGTAATATTCCTGATGTCAGAGATGATTTTAACTTTAGGAATTCAAAGTAATAGCCATGATACTAGCCAGAGAAGAGATGGCCAATAAATTTAAGATTTAAAACAAAAACATAAATTCTTCATAGATGCAACCTCATCACAAGAAAACATTGTGAACTTAGAATCACATATATGCCAGAAATGTGGAAGTTTAATGTCTTCTTCTGAGTATAAGGAAGAACAATGGAGAATAATGTCAGGGTAACATCTTTTTTTAAAAAAAAAAAAAAACTTTATTATTTAAAGTTTTTTTTTAAGATTTTACTTATTTGACAGAGAGAGAGCAGGAAAACACAGACAGGGGGAGTGGCAGAGAGGGGGAGAAGCAGGCCTTCAGCTAAGCAGGAAGCCCTATATGGGGCTTGATCCCAGGACCTGGGATCATCACCCATGCCGAAGGCAGACATTTAACTGACTGAGCCATCTGGATGCCCCAGGGGTAACATCTTAAATTTGTACATCAGTTTAAGTAGATATGTCACTTTTCTTAAAATTACCACCTTAGAAACTTAATCTTACTAAAATTAAGTTGAAAATGGAAGAGAATTACAAATATTCCTTATAAAGAATCCGGAATATTAATGTATCTTAATTTCAATAGGAATTTTAGATACTTCCAGTTGAATATCAGACAAATGTCAAAATATTGGCTTAAAGGGAAAATATATGAAAAGATATTTGGGGCATTAATTTCTTTTCATTTAAATTGACTGGGAGTGAAATTAAAAATATTTGTGTTTAGGAAAAGAAAGTAACTACAGTTTTCATTTCAACTTAGTTAATTTAAATGGAAGCCTCCTACTTATGAGTGGGTTGTATTCTAAATAGTAATGTGTCAATCAATTATTTGAAAAGTGGAATGTATTTTCCATTGCTATAATATAATTAATAGTGGTTGTGTTACTTATTAGAACGACTCCTCAAAAGATGGCAGAGAAGTAAGGGACCCTATTTCAGCCAGTCCCCTGAATTGAGCTGACTATCTACCAGACCACTCTGAACACCCACAAATCAGCCTAAGATGTAAGAAGATATATCTGGATCTCTACAGAGTATCTCTGTGGGTGGTCTCAAGATATGAAGGAGAGAGCCGTGATTCTGGAGACAGATATTGGAAGATAAATGGAAGGGGGAGGGAGTCTCCAGGATCCTGTGCTGCTGGAGCACAAAAGCCTCCTGCGCCGGCACTGGGCACAGATTTGCAGATTTGCAGACTGGTAGCAGTGGGCAAGGGACTTTACAGCAGCCCCACAAACTGAAACCAGGAGGTACTGGAGTGTGGCATGTGAACTGAGGGTGGCTGGTGGTTTTAGAAGCACAAAGGGCAGAGACATGCCTAGATCTGGCATTGAAGGCTAAGAGTGCTGCTGTGAGGGGCATAACCCAGGACACTGTAGTTTTTAACAGCACAGACAGAGAACAAGACAATGTGGCCTAGAAAGCACAGTGAAGAGTAGACTATAATTTCTCTATTTTAAGACAGTGGTTTAGATACAGTCATATCTGCTCTGACTCTTGGAAGAGACACGGAAACTGCCAGGGAAAGCTGCCAGAGAACGAAAGACCTCCCAAAATGGTTTTCACTGAGTCCACTCCCCCTCCACACAGGGGGCAGCACAACTCTGCTCAAATAGGGTTGCCTGAATAAACAGGCAGGCCCCACCCACAGAAGACAGGCTGGAAGCAGGCAGCAGGCCCCACCCACAGAAGACAGTCTGGAAGAACAAGAGACCTAAGGTTCCTATAAAACAGGTTCAGTGTGCTTGGGTTGTGGTCAATAATTTGGACTCTGTACATTCCCTCAACAGAATGGCCAAGAGGAGGAACCCCCAACAAAGGAAAGAACCAGAGAATGTGGCCTCTGCCACAGAACTAGCACATATGTTTATAACCAAGATGTCAGAAATTGACTTGAGAATAACAATTATCAAGGTGATATCTAGGCTTGAGAAAAATATAAATGACAATACAGAATTTCTTTGGGAAGAAATAAGATCTAATCAGGCTGAACTTAAAATGGCTATGAATAAAATGCAGTCTAAACTGGATACTCTGACTGCCAAGGTAAATGAGGTAGAAGAATGAATTAGTGAGCTAGAGAATAAGATGATAGATAGGAAGGAAACTGAAGCAGCATAGGAAAAACAAACTAAAACCCAAGGAATCAAACAGAGAGATTAGTGACTGAATGAAATGTTCCAATATCAGAATTATTGGGATCCCTGAGGAGGTGGAGAGAGCGAGAGGTCTAGAAGATATATTTGAGCAAATAGTAGCTAAGAACTTCCCTAATCTGGGGAAGGAAACAAACATTCCTGTCCACGAGGCAGAGAGGACCCCTCCCAATATCAGTGAAAACAGACCGATGCCATGGCATTTAATAATATAATTCACAAATGTTAGATCCAAGGAAATAATCTTAAAAGTGGGGAAGGAGAAAAGATTTTTACCTACAGAGGGAGGAACATCAGAATAACATCAAACCTGTCCACAGAGACCTGGCAAGCCAGAAAGGGCTGGCAAGACATATTCAGGGTACTAAATGAAAGAAACATGCAGCCAAGGATACTTTATTCAACAAGGCTTTCATTCAGAATGGATGGAGAGACAAGGAGCTTCCAAGACTGGCAGAAACTGAAAGAATATGTGATGACCAAGCTGTTCCTGCAAGAAATATTAAGGGAGGTGTTATATAAAAGGAGAAAGACCCCAAGAGTGATATAGAACAGAAATTTACAGAGACAGTCTGTAGAAACAAAGACTTAACAGGCAACACGATGACAATAAAATCATATCTTTCAGTAATCACTCTCAACATGAATGGCTTAAATGCTCCCATGAAACGGCACAGGGTTGAAGACTGGATAAAAAGACAGGACCCATCCATATGCTGTCTACAAGAGACTCATTTTGAACCTAAGGATACATTCAGACTGAAAGTGAAGGGATGGAGAACCATCTTTTATGCCAATGGATCTCAAAAGAAAGCTTGGGTAGTGATTCTAATATCAGACAAACTAGATTTTAAGCTAAAGGCTGTAGTTAGAGATACAGAAGGACACTATATCATTCTTAAAGGGTCTATCCAACACAAGGACCTAATGAATGTAAATATCTATGCCCCCAACATGGGAGTGGCCAACTACATAAGCCAACTGTTAACCAAAATAAAGAAACATATTGATAATAATGTGTTAATAGTAGGAGACACCCTCAGCAATTATCGTCTAAGCAGAAAATCAACAAAGAAACAAGTGCTTTGAATGACACAGTGGACTAGATGAACCTCATAGATATATATAGAACATTCCATCCTAGAACAACAGGATACTCATTCTTCTAGAGTGCACATGGAACTTTCTCCAGAATAGACTGCATACTGGGTCACGAGTCAGGTCTCAACTGATACAAAAAGATTGAGATTATTCCCTGCACATTTTCAGACCACAGTGCTTTGAAACTGGAACTCAATCACAAGAAAAAAAAAAATTGGAAGAAATTCAAACACTTGGAAGCTAAAGACCACCCTGCTTAAAAATGTTTGGGCCAACCAAGAAATCAAAGAAGAACCTAAACAACTCATGGAAACTGATAAGAATGAAAGCACATTGGTCCAAAACCTATGGGATACTGCAAAGGTGGTCCTAAGGGGGAAATACATAGCCATCCAAGCCTCCCTCAAAAAATAGAAAACTCCCCAATACGCAAATTAACTTTATACCTTAAAGAACTGGAGAAAGAACAAAAAAGTGTAAGCCATGCATGAGAAGAGAAATAATTAAGATTAGAGCAGAGATTAGAAACCAGAAATACAGTAGAGCAGATCAATGAAACTAGAAAGTGGTTCTTAGAAGGAATTAGTAAGATCAATAAACAGCTGGCCAGACTTATCCAAAAGAAAAGAGAAAAGACCCAAATTAATACAATTATGAATGAAAGGCAAGAAATCATGACTACCACCAAGGTAACAGAAACAATTATTAGAGATTATTATCAACAACTATATGCCAATAAATTAAGCAACCTAGAGAAATGGATGCCTTTTTGGAAACCTATAAACACCAAGACTGAAACAGGAAGAAATTGACAAACTGACTAGAACAGTAACCAGTAATGAGATTGAATCATGGATTAAAAAAAAAACCTCCCCAAAAAATAAGAGTCCAGGACCTGATGGCTTCCCTGGGGATCCCTACCAAACATTCAAAGACAAAATAATGCCTATTCTCCTGAAGCTGTTTCAAAAAATAAAAACAGAAGGAAAACTTCCAAACTCATTCTTTGAAGCCAGTTTATTTTGATCTCCAAACCAGGCAAAGACCCCATCAAAAAGGAGAATTTCAGGCCAATATCCCTGATGAATATGGATGCCAAAATTCTCAACAAGATCCTAGCTAATAGGATCCAACAGTACATTGGAAGGATTATCCACCACGACCAGGTGGGATTTATCCCTGGGATGCAAAGGTGGGTCAACATTCACAAAACAGTGAGTGTGATAGAACACAGTAATAAGAGAAGAGACAAGAACCATATGGTCTTCTCAATGGACAACTGACAGAAAAAGCATTTGGCAAATATAGCATCCTTTCCTGATTAAAACTCTTCAGAGTATTTGGGTAGAGGGAACACTTCTCAATTTCATAAAAGCCGACAGCAAGTATCATTCTCAAAGCTGAGAGCCTTCTCCTTAAGATCAGGAACACAATGAGGATGCCTACTCTTGTCAGTATTGTTGAACAGAGTACTAGAAATTCTAGCAACAGCAATCAGACAGCAGAAAGAAATAAAAGTTATTCAAATCGGCAAAGAAGAAGTCAAACTCTCTCTCTTTGTAGATGAAATAATAATTTATGTGGAAAACCCAAAAGACTCCACCCCCATATTACTAGAACTCATACAACAATTCAGTAATGTGGCAGGATACAAAATCAATGCACAGAAATCAGTTGCTTTCCTACACAATAACAACGTAACTGTAGAAAGAGAAATTAGGGAATCAAACATTAAATCATTAAAAATGATTTACCTGCAGTGCCTCATGGGAAAAAGCTAACTCACAGCACACTTGGTGTATATCTGTTATTACAGTCTATGAGTCAAGGACTCAGGCACATGTGGCTGTTTATGCTTTTATGCACATCTTTACTCCTAGCCTAGGCCCCTCCTTCAGGAATTGCCCTAACTGGAGGGAAAGCTTGAAGATATTTTCTCCACTCAAACTCAGAATCAAGTACCATTTCCTTTCCAGCCCTTCTTCTCTCCATCTTCCCTGGTCCCCATCCATAAGATGGCAGGAACATTTTATTTAAAGGTTCTCACCTTCTGCAGTGACAAAGAACACCTGTTCTAGTCCACCTCACCCCTACCCAGTGCAGTTCCATGGGGAAAAATGAAACAGTGGAGGAACAGAAGAGGTGTTCTGTTTTCTAACTTAGCCTCTTACTTATGCGGTAGAAGTAAGTGATTAATCACTTAACTGGCTGGGCTGTTACTTTAATTTTGGCTTGTTGTTTTAATCAACTCTTCCAATACATGGCAACTCATCTCACTTCAGCTCAGTTCTGTTTTTGACAATATGTACTTCTCTTCAGCTCAGTTATGCTCCTCTATGTACTCCTATTAAAGAAATATACTTGAGGGGGCAAGCTGATTGTCTAAATATGACTGTTCATAGTACACATATATAACTCAACTGTGGAAAGATTAACCCCTAAAACATCACCTAGCTCTGGTATTCTGTAAGTTATGGTGCCTTTAGGGGACAAAAAAATCTTTCAAACTGCTTAAATATAGTTACTACTTAGAAGATGTAAAATACATATCCAGTAGGAGGAAACACAGATGATGAGCAGTAATGAACATTTTCTAAGCCTACTCAGAAGGGTATGCAAGATATTTATTGTAACAATAATATCTACCTACTGGAAGATTGATAATGTTCAATCAATAACACAGGTCATTGAATTAAAAAGCATAGTTTTGAAAACTGTAATATCCTACAAACTGCATGTATGAAGAAGATATATGATTTGGGGTCAACTTGACATATTCAATTTAAATAAGGTTGGCTTAAACTCTATTCTATATCCTGTGAAAAATATAATACCCAATATAACATGTCTACTAGTGGCTTACATTCTCATTTCCAAAGTGCTCTCTTATCAATATTTTATTTCCATTTTAATAATTACATTTACAATAATGCCTAAAGCCTTCTCTGTGCCATAAGTTTAGTCAAATGTGAAACCCTTCCCCAATTCTAAAACTTATTAAAAAAATTAAGCACCTTTTTAGTATAATTTTAGATTTGAGAGAAAATATGAACTATAGCCTATCAATAAAAAATATAAAATATTCTCCATTCTTAAAAAAATCTTCAGTCATATATTACCACAGAGATTTTGCATAGACTTGCTTTTCTCCTTTATTGTATTTCCCTATCCATACTTACTTTTTATTCTGGCTCATTCAGAACAACTCTGAAGGATGTTATTTCTGTATTCATCCATATTCATTGGACATTTTTCTAAACACAGGTAGTTTTCTATATTAGGAAGGTACTTCTCTCTCTACAATGACCTCTTGATTATTTATTTCCTGTAATACCATTAGGGCATTCTCAAGCAAGAGCCATAATTAACTAATGCAATCCATTTAATAATGGTTACATTTGAGGTACAGTAATTCTCAGAGTAACAAATGCTTCAATATTTTAAGTAGTAGGGGAGTACACAGAAGGAAATGCGCATTTATACACACTGAAATATATTAGAGACTGTGGCAGGAATCCACTGATAAATAGAAAGCTAATATTTATTATTCATCATTTTTGGTGTGCCAGACAGTATGAGAACATCATCTATTTTATTTCTTTTAATACTTACAACCAGTCTTTGTCAATATTGTTATTTCTATGAACATATTTGTGAGAAATGATACCTAGGGTAGCTAAGTAACTTCCCCATAATCCCACACCTAAGTCAAATTACAGAGTCAAGAGTCAAAAAAGTATGTATTCTCATTACAGATCCCACACTTACATATAAAGATCAGGATTTGGAGCGTGTGTGTGTGTGTGTATAAAAATACTTCATGAAGTTAGAAATGCTTTTGGGGTGCCTGGGTGGCCCAGTCACTTAAGCATCCAGCTCTTGATTTCAGCTCAGGTCATGATGTTAGGGTCAAGAGATTAAGCCTGGCATGGGGCTGTGCACTGGGCGTGGAGCTGCTTTAAGAATCTCTCTCCCTTGGCCCCTCCACCACCTCTCAAAGAAAAGAAAAGATGGAAATGCTTTCAACAGCGTATTTCACTGGAATCAAAATAAGTACTGAAGATACAAGTTAGAGAATATTTATATTTTTAAAGGTATATTTTTAAATGTATATAATATTTATATTTAAAGGTATATTCATATAATATGATTTGTCCTATATTTATTAGAAAGTCAGTAAACAACCTTAATATCTTTTATATACTATGAAGTAATTGTTTTGCTTTCTCCACAGTGAAATATGCAGTCTGAAGTAAAACATTTAAAGGCTAAATTGAGAAATGGATGTATAGCTAGAAGAAACATGTTGAAAGTACACAGAATATCTTTATCTTATGCAATTTTTCCCCTGTCTTTGATCTCACATGCTTTATTATGAATCCTCTGGCTTCCAAATAAGATGGATTGGTGAGTCTATTACAGGGGTACCTGAGCACAGGTTGTGGGAAGTCTCAGTGTGACACAGTATGCCATAAATCAAACAGCAGGTGAGTGTTAGGGAAATTCAGTTCTCTGACTCCCAAAATCTAATGATGAAAAAAATAAGTAAACTAGATTCATTTATTTAAAATAACCATTAATAACTTTGGTAATATATGAAATGTAGTTATCCACACATACATAGTCCTTTTATTTACAAAATAAAAAATTTAACAATATTTGCCCTATTATACAAAGAGCTAGGTGATTTAAGTGTGAAAACAAGGTACTTTTAATACATTGCCATCAAATAGTGGAAACTACATATATCACTATAGCATAGAGTTGAAATTAGCAGCTAATGTTTATTATCATTTGGAAGAGAAGAAATCTACATTCCCTGGGGGTAATGATTTGAGATACAGAGAAAGAGTCCTAGAAGGTGTTTTATGCGTACATCCTATAATGAAAAAAAAAAAAAAAGGCATTCAAAGTAGAAATAGCAGTGTGAGCATAGCTCCTCCTATTTTCACAACAGGAAAATGTGTGGATAACTACATTTCATATATTACCAAAGTTATTAATGGTTATTTTAAATAAATGAATCTAGTTTACTTATTTTTTTCATCATTAGATTTTGGGAGTCAGGCACTCAAACAAAGAAAAACAATCTTCGATTTCTTACTCTTACATAGTATTTACATAACTTCGACATCTATTGCTATAAATTCCCTTTTCATTAATTCCCTCCTTTTTAAAATTGAAGTATAGTTAATATACCATGTTACATTTGTTTCTGATATACCTTTTTTTTTTGTTTGTTCATTTGTTTTGTTTTATTTTTATTTTTTGATTCCTTAGTATATGCCAGGCATAATAAGCAGTGGGAGTGGAGAAGAGTGAGCAAATCTCCAGTCTCTTTTCCATGTCAGAAATGCCTACAGACTTTTCCCTTCTGTCCATTTTGTGGTCATTACTTTAGTATATGTTATCATCACCTGTTCATAGATGTTTTGACTAACAGTATTTTAGACTTTTCCAACTTTAAGCCAGAGTACACATTGTTGAGAATCGTTTTTGGCTCACTCTGTTGGCAAGAGTAGAAATCAAGCAAGATTATTGAAATCAGGATATCACTGAAGAAGGACATGAACCCAGATGTGGACAACAGTTGTGTGCATAAATGAATAGTGGAATATGTGCAAAAATATCCATGTTATAATCTTCATCTCAGAGCTATTTATAATAGTGAAATGAAAGACATAACTTCAATTTCCAACAGTATTATGATAACACAATAAACAATATATATTATTCAAAATGATACATCTATAATTTCTGACCTAGAAAATATGTCTATGATATATTTTTAAATGTGTGTGTGTGTGAATGACAGAGAGAACCCGGGAGGATTATGTTTTCAATTGCTAAAATTGATTATTTCTGTGTCTAAGAATTATGATTAGCAATTGAAAATTTTTCCCAAGATCATTCATTATAAAATTTATCAAAATCCTAATATAAGTACAGTTATCATTATAATTTACATACAAATGAATATAGTCATATTTTTTACATAAAAGAACATTATAATGCTGTTTAATATAGTCAACAATGTAAAACTTGGGAGTTATGTGTACTTAGAAAAATATACTTGGCAGTTTTCCCATGTACTTATCTGCATTATAAAATAAATTTTTTTTGTCACTGTTTTTGGTATTTTAGATTATCACCGCTTTAGATTATCATTATTTCATGTTAAACATTTATTATAGAGATAGCACAAAGTGCCCAGAAGATTGAGGGTGCTATTATTGAGTCAGGAACTCCATCAAGTATAGAAAAATATGTTTGTTGACAAGTTTATAATTTTATGCAAGTGAATTTACCTTCTTTTCTTCCTTCAACTAAAAGATACCTGAGTTTTATCATTTTAAGCTCTTACCTGTGAAGATCTCTTTATTTTTTCTAACTATCTTACAAACACTTAGGGGAAAAAACCTTTTTAACATTAATGGATGATTTAGGTATGTATTTGAGGAAAAATTTACATGATAAAATTTTTCTGACAGTGATTAGTAATACTAGGTTACATATAACAAGGGTGAAAAATTCATGAAGTTTAGGCAGTAATATGGGATCACAATCTGAATAGCCCTTTGGCTTATTTTTCTCAAATTGTGCTGTATTTTATCCTGGTCATGTTATCATAGAGCTCAGAAGTCTCATTTGCAAAGAAATCATCATGAAATATTGGGGGGCTAAAGGAATCCTCATCTGAGTATAGGTAAGAACCAAACAAGATCTGTATGAATTTTTATCAGTCCTCCCATCCTCTTATAAATTGTTGGATGCTTTATTATTTTCCCATTTTTTTTTTCGAAGAATGTATTTTATTTAACTCATTATCTTCCATGTACAGCATAATCTCAATTCAGACAGGTGCATTTCAAGCCTTATCATCCACACATTGCTAGTGACCACTGTATGGGACGTCCTATTCCATATTCTCCATATTCCCTTTCATGATGGCATCTCACCTGCTTTGCTTTAAAACTTAGAGCCCTGATCTTCTTAATGGAAAGCCCAGGCCCTGCTTGTGTATTTTAAAAGCACACTGTTGGTTTTCTTTTTAGCTTTAATCTTCATTTCCTTTTGGCTCAGCCCACTTGGAATAATATCCTAAAAATTGATACTAGGTGAAAAGGGTTACGGGAAACTGGATTGTGTCCGGGAAAGGATCAAAGCCAGATTCCCTAAATGGACAGTTCTGTGTTTAGACCTTACACTTTTTTCTCAAGAAGGAGGTCTTCCAGCTGGTCTATTGTAGAAAAAATGTTTATCTTTGTAACAAGGTCTATCCTTTAATTCCTAGTCAGAACACAGCAATTCACAGCAGACATTTAATAAATAATACACATGTTCACACTTACTTTTCAAAAGTAGTGTTCTTTTCCTACGTAAAGAAATACTTCACAGGCAGGGGCCACAGGGTAGAAGGCAGGCTCATTCCTGTGGGAGATTCTGGAGCGGCCAACAGTATGGAATGGGGGAATTAGCCCACAAGATCATCACTCTATCCAAGTTTTCAGAGCTCAGGAAAGTCAGGAATCTCTCATTCTCCAGCTTCATTCCTTTCTTTTTTTTTTTTTTTTAATTTTATAAACATATATTTTTATCCCCAGGGGTACAGGTCTGTGAAACGCCAGGTTTACACACTTCACAGCACTCACCAAAGCACATACCCTCCCCAATGTCCATAACCCGACCCGCCTTCTTCCAACCCCCCTCCCCCCAGCAGCCCTCAGTTTGTTTTGTGAGATTAAGAGTCACTTATGGTTTTTCTCCCTCCCAATCCCATCTTGTTTCATTTATTCCTCTCCTACCCACTTAAGCCCCCATGTTGCATCACCACTTCCTCATATCAGGGAGATCATATGATAGTTGTCTTTCTCCAACTGACTTATTTTGCTGAGCATGATACGCTCTAGTTCCATCCATGTTGTCGCAAATAGCAAGATTTCATTTCTTTTGATGGCTGCATAGTATTCCGTTGTGTATATATACCACATCTTATTTTTTTTTTTAAAGATTTTATTTATTTATTTGACAGAGAGAGATCACAAGTAGGCAGAGAGGCAGGCAGAGAGAGAGAGAGGAGGAAGCAGGCTCCCTGCTGAGCAGAGAGCCCGATGCGGGACTTGATCCCAGGATCCTGAGATCATGACCTGAGCTGAAGGCAGCAGCTTAACCCACTGAGCGACCCAGGCGCCCCGTATACCACATCTTCTTTATCCATTCATCTGTTGATGGACATCTAGGTTCTTTCCATAGTTTGGCTATTGTGGACATTACTGCTATAAACATTCGGGTGCACGTGCCCCTTTGGATCACTACGTTTGAATCTTTAGGGTAAATACCCAGTAGTGCAATTGCTGGGTCATAGGGCAGTTCTATTTTCAACATTTTGAGGAACCTCCATGCTGTTTTCCAGAGTGGTTACACCGGCTTGCATTCCCACCAACAGTGTAGGAGGGTTCCTCTTTCTCCGCATCCTCGCCAGCATCTGTCATTTCCTGACTTGTTGATTTTAGCCATTCTGACTGGTGTGAGGTGATATCACATTGTGGTTTTGATTTGTATTTCCCTGATGCCAAGTGATATGGAGCACTTTTTCATGTGTCTGTTGGCCATCTGGATGTCTTCTTCGCAGAAATGTCTCTTCATGTCCTCTGCCCATTTCTTGATTAGATTATTTGTTCTTTGGTTGTTGAATTTGCTAAGTTCTTTATAGATTTTGGACACTAGTCCTTTTATCTGATATGTCGTTTGCAAATATCTTCTCCCATTCTGTCAGTTGTCTCTTGATTTTGTTAACGGTATCCTTTGCTGTGCAAAAGCTTTTGATCTTGATGAAATCCCAATAGTTCATTTTTGCCCTTGTTTCCCTTGCCTTTGGCGATGTTCCTAGGAAGATGTTGCTGCGGCTGAGGTTGAAGAGGTTGCTGCCTGTGTTCTCCTCAAGGATTTGGATGGATTCCTTTCTCACATTGAGGTCCTTCATCCATTTTGAGTCTATTTTCGTGTGTGGTGTAAGGAAATGGTCCAATTTCATTTTTCTGCATGTGGCTGTCCAATTTTCGCAACACCATTTGTTGAAGAGGCTGTCTTTTTTCCATTGGACATTCTTTCCTGCTTTGTCGAAGATTAGTTGACCATAGAGTTGAGGGTCTATTTCTGGGCTCTCTATTCTGTTCCATTGATCTATGTATCTGTTTTTGTGCCAGTACCATGCTGTCTTGATGATGACAGCTTTGTAATAGAGCTTGAAGTCCGGAATTGTGATGCCACCAACTTCGGCTTTATTTTTCAATATCCCTTTGGCTATTCAAGGTCTTTTCTGGTTCCATATAAATTTTAGAATTGTTTGTTCCATTTCTTTGAAAAAGATGGATGGTACTTTGATAAGAATGGCCTTAAATGTGTAGATTGCTTTAGGTAGCATAGACATTTTCACAATATTTATTCTTCCAATCCAGGAGCATGAAACATTTTTCCATTTCTTTGTGTCTTCTTTGATTTCTTTCATGAGTACTTTATAGTTTTCTGAGTATAGATTCTTAGCCTCTTTGCTTAGGTTTATTCCTAGGTATCTTATGGTTTGGGGTGCAATTGTAAATGGGATTGACTCCTTAATTTCTCTTTCTTCTGTCTTGTTGTTGGTGTAGAGAAATGCAACTGATATCTGTGCATTGATTTTATATCCTGACACTTTACTGAATTCCTGTACAAGTTCTAGCAGTTTTGGAGTGGAGTCTTTTGGGTTTTCCACATATAGTATCATATCATCTGTGAAGAGTGATAATTTGACTTCTTTGCTGATTTGGATGCCTTTAATTTCCTTTTGTTGTCTGATTGCTGAGGCTAGGACTTCTAGTACTATATTGAATAGCAGTGGTGATAATGGACATCCCTGCTGTGTACCTGACCTTAGCAGAAAAGATTTCAGTTTTTCTCCATTGAGAATTATATTTGCAGTGGGTTTTTCATAGATGGCTTTGATAATATTGAGGTATGTGCCCTCTATCCCTACACTTTGAAGAGTTTTGATCAGGAAGGGATGCTGTACTTTGTCAAATGCTTTTTCAGCATCTATTGAGAGTATCATATGGTTCTTGTTCTTTCTTTTATTGATGTGTTGTATCACATTGACTGATTTGCGGATGTTGAACCAACCTTGCAGCCCTGGGATAAATCCCACTTGGTCATGGTGAATAATCCTTTTAATGTACTGTTGAATCCTATTGGCTAGTATTTTGGTGAGAATTTTCACATCTGTGTTCATCAAGAATATTGGTCTATAGCTCTCTTTTTTGATGGGATCCTTGTCTGGTTTTGGGATCAAGGTGATGCTGGCCTCATAAAATGAGTTTGGAAGTTTTCCTTCCATTTATATTTTTTGGAACAGTTTCAGGAGAATAGGAAATTAGTTCTTCTTTAAATGTTTGGTAGAATTTCCCCGGGAAGCCATCTGGCCCTGGGCTTTTGTTTGTTTGGAGATTTTTAATGTCTGTTTCAATCTCCTTACAGGTTATGGGTCTGTTCAGGCTTTCTATTTCTTCCTGGTTCAGTTGTGGTAGTTTATATGTTTCTAGCAATGCATCCATTTCTTCCAAATTGTCAAATTTTTTGGCGTAGAGTTGCTCATAGTATGTTCTTATAATAGTTTGTATTTCTTTGGTGTTAGTTGTGATCTCTCCTCTTTCATTCATGATTTTATTTATTTGGGTCCTTTCTCTTTTCTTTTTGATAAGTCTGGCCAGGGGTTTATCAATTTTATTAATTCTTTCAAAGAACCAGCTCCTAGTTTGGTTGATTTGTTCTATTGTTTTTTTGGTTTCTATTTCATTGATTTCTGCTCTGATCTTTATGATTTCTCTTCTCCTGCTGGGCTTAGGGTTTCTTTCTTGTTCTTTCTCCAGCTCCTTTAGGTGTAGGGTTAGGTTGTGTACCTGAGACCTTTCTTGTTTCTTGAGAAACGCTTGTAGCGCTATATATTTTCCTCTCAGGACTGCCTTTGTTGTGTCCCACAGAATTTGAACCGTTGTGTTTTCATTATCATTTGTTTCCATGATTTTTTTCAATTCTTCTTTAATTTCCCGGTTGACCCATTCATTCTTTAGAAGGATGCTGTTTAGTCTCCATGTATTTGGGTTCTTTCCAAACTTCCTCTTGTGGTTGAGTTCTAGCCTCAGAGCATTGTGGTGTGAAAATATGCAGGGAATGATCCCAATCTTTTGATACCAGTTGAGACCTGATTTAGGACCGAGGATGTGATCTATTCTGGAGAATGTTCCATGTGCACTAGAGAAGAATGTATATTCTGTTGCTTTGGGATGAAATGTTCTGAATATATCTGTGATGTCCATCTGGTCCAGTGTGTCGTTTAAGGCCTTTATTTCCTTGTTGATCTTTTGCTTGGATGATCTGTCCATTTCAGTGAGGGGAGTGTTAAAGTCTCCTACTATTATTGTATTATTGTTGATGTGTTTCTTTGATTTTGCTATTATTTGGCTTATATAGTTGGGTGCTCCCACGTTGGGGGCATAGATATTTAAAATTGCTAGATCTTCTTGTTGGCCAGACCCTTTGAGTATGATATAGTGTCCTTCCTCATCTCTTATAGTCTTTGGCTTAAAATCGAATTGATTTGATATAAGGATTGCCACTCCTGCTTTCTTCTGCTGTCCATTAGCATGGTAAATTCTTTTCCACCCCCTCACTTTAAATCTGGAGTTGTCTTCGGGCTTAAAATGAGTTTCTTGGAGGCAACATATAGATGGGTTTTGTTTTTTTATCCATTCTGATACCCTGTGTCTTTTGATTGGGGCATTTAGCCCATTAACATTCAGGGTAACTATTGAGAGATATGAATTTACTGCCATTGTATTGCCTGTAGGGTGACTGTTACTGTATATTGTTTCTGTTCCTTTCTGATCTACCACTTGTAGGCTCTCTCTTTGCTTAGAGGTCCCCTTTCAATATTTCGTGTAGAGCTGGTTTGGTGTTTGCAAATTCTTTCAGTTTTTGTTTGTCCTGGAAGCTTTTAATCTCTCCTTCTATTTTCAATGATAGCCTAGCTGGATATAGTATTCTTGGCTGCATGTTTTTCTCGTTTAGTGCTCTGAAAATATCATGCCAGCTCTTTCTGGCCTGCCAGGTCTCTGTGGATAAGTCTACTGCCAATCTAATATTTTTACCATTGTATGTTACAGACTTCTTTTCCCGGGCTGCTTTCAGGATTTTCTCTTTGTCACTAAGACTTGTAAATTTTACTATTAGGTGACGTGGTGTGGGCCTATTCTTATTGATTTTGAGGGGCGTTCTCTGAACCTCCTGAATTTTGATGCTCGTTCCCTTTGCCATATTGGGGAAATTCTCCCCAATAATTCTCTCCAGTATACCTCTGCTCCCCTCTCTCTCTCTTCTTCTTCTGGAATCCCAATTATTCTAATGTGGTTTCATCTTATGGTGTCACTTATCTCTCGAATTCTCCCCTCGTTGTCCAATAGCTGTTTGTCCCTCTTTTGCTCAGCTTCTTTTTTCTCTGTCATTTGGTCTTCTATATTGCTAATTCTTTCTTCTGCCTCATTTATCCTAGCAGTCAGAGCCTCCATTTTTGATTGCACCTCATTAATAACTTTTTTTATTTCAACTTGGTTAGATATTATTTCTTCTTTTTCTCCAGAAAAGGCTTTTATATCTCCCGAGAGGGTTTCTCTAATATCTTCCATGCCTTTTTCGAGCCCGGCTAGAACCTTGAGAATTGTCATTCTGTCTTCTAGATCTGACATATTACCAATGTCTGTATTGATTAGGTCCCTATCCTTCGGTACTTCCTCTTTTTTTTTTTTTTTTTTTTTGTGGTGAATTTTTCCGTCTTGTCATTTTGTCCAGATAAGAGTATATGAAGGAGCAAGTAAAATACTAAAAGGGTGGCAACAACCCGGAAAATATGCTTTAACCAAATCAGAAGAGATCCCAAATCGTGAGGGGGGAGAAAGGGGATAAAAAGAGGTTCAAAAAAAAAGAAAGGAAAAAAAAAAAGGAATTTTAAAAAAAAGAAAATGAATAAAGAAAAGTATGAAAAAGAAAAATATATATATTAGATAAATTAGTTAAAAACGTTAAAAATGAAAAGGGTAAAAGTTAGAAAAATTTTTAAAAATATTAAAAAAATTTAAAAAATTAATAAATTTAGCAAAAGAAGAGAAAAAAAATGAAAAAGAAAAAAATTACTTTAACTCCAAGACTAAAAAATCACAGGGAGAATGCCATGAGTTCCGTGCTTTGCTTTCTCCTCCTCTGGAATTCTGCTGCTCTCCTTGGTATTGAAACCACACTCCTTGGTAGGTGAACTTGGTCTTGACTGGATTTCTTGTTGATCTTCTGGGGGAGGGGCCTGGTGTAGTGATTCTCAAGTGTCTTTGCCCCAGGCGGGATTGCACCGCCCTTACCAGGGGCGGGGCTGAGTAATCTGCTTGGGTTTGCTTTCAGGAGCTTTTGTTCCCTGAGCGCTTTCCGTAGAATTCCTGAGGACGGGAATACAAATGGTGGCCTCCTGGTCTCCGGCCCAGAGGAGCCAAGAGCCCGGGGCCCCACTCCTCAGTGCGCCCTCAGAGAACAGCGCCCAGTTACTCCCATCTGCCTGACCTCCGGCTGCGCTCCGAGCTCACCGAGCCTGCCACCGGTTCATGTAACCCCGAACTGCGAGCTTACTATCGGCTCTGTTTCTGCAGCCGGCTTTCTCGCTCCAATACCCGCAAGCTCTGCAACACTCAGACACCCCCGATCCTTCTGTGACCCTGCGGGATCTGAGGTCACGCTCAACCCGTGTGGGCTTCGCCCCGGTTTAGCCTCTGGAGCGATGTCCCTCAGCGGAACAGACTTTTAAAAGTCCTGATTTTGTGCCGGGAGCCGGCCCCTCCCCCCGGGGTCTATCTTCCCATCGCTTTGGATTCACTTCTCCACCAGTCCTACCTTTCAGAAAGTGGTTGTTTTTCTGTTTCTAGAATTGCTGTTCTTCTTCTCTTCGATCTGGGGATGGATTTGCAGGTGTTTTCACTCTTTAGATAAGCTATTTAGCTGATCTCCTGATAGCTGAAGTAGTCTCAGCCTGCTACATCTCCGCCATCTTGACTCCTCCCCCTATTTTCCCATTTTTTGATTCAGTATAATTCTGGAGTATATTTGGGATTATGATTTTACTACTGGTTAGGTTGTCTTTCTTTTTTAATATTTTACATAAATAATATATTTTTGACTGGTTAGGTTCTAATTCAACAGAATTGAAGTGTTCTTTCACATCTTCCTTCTTCTTATAACCCATCAGTTTCTAAGTGCTTTTATCTTCCATAGTAATCTCCTTCCTTTCTTTTACGACTTTTCCTCTGTCATAGTAAAACCCTTCTTTTCTTTCCTTTAGGTACTCTAATTGCCCATGTTGGGTCACTTGAAGTTGTCTTACAGTTCACTACAGTTTTTTTCCTTTCTGTGAGTCTTTTTAGATCATTTGTATTGTATCTTCAACTTCAGTAATCTTTTTTTCTGCATTGTCTAATTATTTTTTTTAACATATGGAGCACAGTTACTATAATTGTTTCAATGTCCTTGTCTACTGATCTGTACCTGTGTTCTAGATTGGTTTCAATTGATTGCTGTTGTCTTCATTATGGGTGTAATTGTGGGTGAAATAGGAAATATATTCTCCCAAATGAAGACCAAATCATGGAGAAATGAAAAGTGGGTTAGATAGGTAGAGTATTAAAGAATAATATTCCACAAAAAACATGTTAGAAGATTTTATAATCTTAGAGTAATTTGGGAAAACTTTTTTTGTTGAAGGAAGACTAGTAGGTTCTTTCCTTTAAGTTCAAAGGAACTTTGATGTTAGGGCATATAACACTTGCAGAAAAAAGCAGAAGGAAATATTACTTACTTCTCTGTTAGGTTTTTAGGACCATAAAGACTTGAGGGGAGAGGTAGAGCAGTGTTCACTTAAAACAATAACAGCAATAAAAAGTTAATTTCTAGCTAAAATAGGACACAATTATGTGCATAAAGGTGATTGGAATATTGTGATTCCTCGTAAGTGATTAAAGGAAAGGACTTCATACTTTCTGAAGAAGTGTTCATTATTTGTCTTTGCACATTTATTTCTTACCTATATGATTCTGACAGATTGCATCAAGATATAACCATCTTTCTCGTGTTTGATTTGATAGTAACCTTGCAAATAGAAATGATGGTGTATGTTTCTGTATGAAATAGGTCAAAGACGGCCCAGAAATGAGTTTACATTCTGCTGTATTATAAGATTCTTAAAATAGTGAAGGCATCAGCATTGATGTGGACTCCTTATGCTCATTTTATGATTGTTGGATATAACGTTTAGAAAGGTTAAGTGCTCACAGTCATAATATAAATCTCTGAAGTATTTATATAAAACCCCACAATTTCTGGTTTCAAAACTAGAAATTCTGCCCTCTGCCTCATATGCTTTTAAGCTTCTAAGTTAAAGGCAGTAGAAATTCAGCTGTTTTAGATAGCATTAATGAAATATCATAATTGTACACTTGATTATGTTTAAGGTACAAAGAAACTTTAATCTATATATATGTTTTTTAACTAAAAGCTGTAGTGTGAATATTAATTTTATTTAAAGAATATTCATAGAATTTTGGAGAAAATTAAAGTCTTGCAGAATACAGTCTACATTTGCTTTGACAACTAATTAGTTTACATATGTAAAATAAGTACCTTTCTGTATAGTATATAATTAAGATGCAATGCTAGTATATAGCACTGACTGCTTAATTAAAGCAATTAGGTTAGTAGCGGATCATGGCACAGCTTACCTTAAGAGGTGTGAGCAGAATATATCACAGATTATAATACAATAAAATAGTAACTGAGTTCAAAATACTTTCTATGCAATAAAATATAAAGAATATTTGAGTGCTTTAATTCACATTTCATTCATTCTTAACACTGTAGATGCATTAAAGGGGAAAAAAAATACCTCACAGCTTACCAGCTTTTTAAGACTTGGTGCCTGTCTTGTCAGTGGACTTCCCCACATTGTGACCTATTCTTCAAAACAATGAAGTACCTGATTGAAAGCACTTGTTTGCACGGAGTGTCCCCTAATGTATCTGTATTAGAATCTTTACCAGTGAGTGATAGGTAGCTGGCTAAGGGTTCAGAGAGATAAACCCTGCCTGTGCCTCTGTCTTTCCATCAGAGAGCTCTTATCTCCCTCACCGTATTTGAGAAGAGTTGTGACATTATTATGGGCTTTGAAATGACTTAATCCTGGATTCAAATTTTAGTCTCAATAATTATTTCTGGTAAATTAGGGTTGGATGCTTAATTTTTCTGTCTCGGTAATGATAAAATTATATCTGCTTAATAGGCAGGGACAAATCTGGGTTTTGTGGGACCTAAAGCTACACTTTGGGGAGTGCTTTTTAAGGAAAAGAATACAAAACAGAAATGACTGTGAATTTAGAATTACCAAAGAGAGTACAATGAAATTAAAATTTGAAGAACCTAACAAACTCCACATACATAAGCAGGTCTAAACTTTATTAACTGCCTGATACATCCTTTATTATACGTTTTCTTTGGTTGTATGTTCTGTAATAACTTCTTTATATTGTAATGCTTTTGAATTCTTTAGTGAGAACAGAAATATAATTCCATCTTTGTACTAGCATGGTTGATTATTTTTAAATTAATAATGGCAGTTTAAAAGGGTTCTGTCATTCACAAATAAGTATTGATTATCTCATGTGGATTTTGAAGGTTATTGTCAAACTTGGGAAACTTCTGTCGAGTTTCTTTTGTACACAAAAGAAATACTTTCAGATATACTTTCTATACTGTTATTACAAGTCTGTGTCCTATCAACACAGCAATTTTAATAAATACTATTTTGTAGAATTCTCATTTTTTTAAATGCATGGTGCCTTTGTAGTCATATATATTATTGAGTATATGCTTGACAGAGAAATTGTCATTTAGTACTAATAAGAACTGAACACTCCTCTTCCAGTTTTGTTTTTGGTATATATCCTGCTTGGTGTTCTCTGAACTTTCTGATCCTGTGCTTTTGGGAAGTTCTCTGTTATTATTACTTAAAATATTTCATCTTCTTCTTTCTTCTTCTAGTATTTCCATTTTGTGTAAGTTATACTTATTGGAATTATCTTACAGTTCTTGCAAATTCTGTTTTTTAATTTTCATTCCTTTCTCTTTGCATTTCAAATCATTTTCTAGCAGCCTACTTTCAAGCTCACTGATCCTTTTTCAGTTGTAGTCAATCCACTACTCAGCCCCTCAAAGTCTTTCCTCATTTCTGTTGCAGTTATTTTTTTAAATTTCTAACATTTCTTTTTGATTCTTAGAGTTTCTGTCTCTCTGCATATAACATCATCTATTCTTGGGTGCTGTCTACTTTTTCCATTAGAACTGTGAACGATACTACTCATAGTTATTTTAAATTCCTTCTCTGATAATTTCAAAATTTCTGTCTTATCTGAATATGCTTCTCATTCTTGCTTTGTCTTTTTGAGTCTTTTTTTTCCCCCCTTCCCTTTTGGCATGTCTTGTAATTTATTGTTGAAAACTGGGTAATAACAACTCATGTAAATAGGCCTTTGGTGTAAGGTTTTATTTAATCTGGCTGAGATGTGGACTGTGTTTGTCAATGTTTTGTGGCTTTTTCAGATCTAAGCCACTATTAGTACAACGGAGCCCTGCTGGTGTGGTGGGTAACGTGTGAAGGATGGGAAGCATTGCTAGTCCTATGATTAAATCTCAATTTTTTAGCAGGCTGGTATGTGTACACACCTTCACAGGTGTTTCTTAGCTCCCCATCCATACCTTAGGTGAAATGGGAAGGTGAGGGGACTGATAGGAGTTGGAGAAATGCCTTTCCTACAAGGAGAAGAGGCTCTTAAGGGCTTTCTGCCTCCAGAGAATACTCAGGGCATATTTTAGTGGTTATTTTTCCTCCGCCAGCATCCTTTGGGGGATCTTCTTGGCTATTTACCTGAAGAATCTGGTAGGGTCCCAGAATATAAAAGCCCAGAAAAATGTGGGTGCCTCCTTAAAGCCCCAGGAGTTCTGACTCTCAAGTCAGTGCTCACTAGCCTCTAGCAGTTCCTCAACATTACTCTTGAAGTATTCCTACCAGTTTATTACTCCAGTGACTTCTCCTCTGGTAAACAGATCTCTGATGTGACTCAGTGGATTTGCTTGTCTCTCCAGATTTCAGGGCAGCAGTTTGCTCTGTGACCTCAACCCTCTGGTGAGTCCAGGAAAAGCACTGGTTTTCAGTGACTTTTTCTTTTTCATCCTTTCTTACTGTAAAGGGAGGATTGATGTCTTTTAAGCTTTTAGAAGACTGTTGGAGGTGAAACCAGAAGTTATATTGAAATTTTGCTTCCTAAAAGTTTTACCAACTTAAAAATTACAGTGTATTAATTTTCCATCATAATAATGGATATCACTTGAGAGTTTACTTTGCATGAGTCATTGTGCTAAGCACTTATATCCCCAATTTGATAGAAGTCATAGTTGAAGATACATAGTTTGGAGCTGGACTGTCTGGATTCACATCAGGCTTTGCCACTTATTATGGGGCTTTGGGAAGGTTATTTAACATTCTGTGTTTCAATTTTATCATCTGGTCATGGGAACAATAATAAAACCTACCTCAAGGAGTTGCTATGAGGTTTTAATGAGGTAACATGTGAACAGTGCCTGACATACTATGAATGCTATGTATTTGCTTTTATTATGTCATTTAAGCCTATGATAATCCCCTGAAATGGATACTCTTTTTACAGAGAGGGAACAAATTCACATATAGTTTAAATAATTTGACTAAATGCTATTGAATGGCCAGTCCAGACTCCTAAACTATACCTATATTTCTTCTATAATATAGAAGAAAAATCTCCCATCCTAATTCCCATAATTGGCCACTCAATTTTTATCACTTAATATAATGCTCATAGCCTGTAGTAATGGGGTAATGCTATTTAGAAATTAACTTTAATGTGTGTATAACCTGGATATTATGGGTTAATTATATGTATATCTCATGGCCTGGCTTTACTCTGCACAAGTTTTGATTTGTAAAAATAGATTTTTATAAAACAAAAACAAAAACAAAACCTGAAGGACTCTTTTATTTATTGATTTTTTAAAAGATTTTATTTGTTTATTTGTCAGAGAGAGACACAGTGAGGGAGGGAACACAAGCAGGGGGAGTGGTAGAGGGAGAAGCAGGATTCCTGCAGAGCAGGGAGCCTGATGCAGGGCTGGATCCCAGGACCCTGAGATCACGACTGGAGCTGAAGGCAGACACTTAATGACTGAGCCACTCAGGTGCCCCAAAACCGGAAGGACTCTTGAAGAGTTTCCATAATTTTCATTACCTGGTTAACTATTCAATTTTCAAGGGCCACTCATCAGATATCGATATGGTATTTAGAAATAACAAAATCATGCAAGCATATAGAGAGGGCCAGGCATTCTCCAGTCCCTCCCTGAGCTCACAGTCCGTTCCCTGGAGAATCAAAATATTTATTGTTCTTATCTGAATTATTCCTTTTTCATTGTGATTTTCTTTCCCACTTTTTAAAAAAAGATTTTATTTATTTATCTGACAGACAGCGATCACAAACAGGCAGAGAGGCAGGCAGAGAGAGGGGGGGAAGCAGGGTCCCTGCAGAGCAGAGAGCCCACGAGGGGCTCGATCCCAGGACCCTGGGATCATGACCTGAGCTGGAGGCAGAGGCTTTAACCCACTGAGCCACCCAAGTGCCCCTCTTTCCCACTTTTTTATCTTTCTATTTGTGTAAAAGAAGTACCTATGTCATGTGTCTTTTTTGTAAACTCTGCTTGTACTGGTAATGGGAGTAATAGACAGTCACCAATCAGATTTATACAATATGTATAAACAATCAATATTTACCTTAAAAAACTTCCAGTTTTCAAATGTCATTGTCATCATTGACATAGATAGCTCTTTACCAATTTTTGTGCTTACTGGAAGGTGTTGGAGGTTGTTCTGCTTTCCCTAATACATCAGACACTGAAAAGTATGGTTTTCACTCTTAGGCAAACCATAAAACCCTCCGTAAGATGAAATAAAACTGCCAAATTCTTCTCAGAGGGATTCCCACTTGGTGAATTTTTAAAAGCCCATAAATCCAGAATTCTATTGCCTTTGACACAATTCTTTTTCAGGGGATTCACCACATTCCTGAGTCTGTTAAGTATTGTATTAACCTCCTCAGATATACTGCACCCCAGTAGGATTTCACTGAATTTTGGTGAAATCGCAGGATACTAATAGCTCTTTCGTTCCAATGGATATTCAGACCTCCATTTTCTTCATCAGAATATGGCCCCCAGTCTATTACTCCTTGCATATATGTTTCATAAGAAATTGAAGGAGACATAGCACTTAAACAGTTTTATCCTTTCTTTCTTTTTTTTCCCAGAAAGCATCAGTACCATTCAAAAATCAAGGAAAAAAACTAATTAAAAAATCTAATTTAAATAAAAAATAAGATACTCAGGGCACCTGGGTGGCTCAGTTGGTTAAGCGTTGGACTCTTGATTTCCGCTCAGGTCATGATCAGAGGATTGTGAGATGGAGTCCTGCCTGATGTTCCATGCTGGGCATGGAGTCTGCTTAAGATTCTCTCTTTTCCTCTCATTGCCCCCCACCCAATCCTGCTACTCGCTTGTGCTATCTCTCTCACAACAAAGAGAGATACTGTAGTGTGTGTGGTAGAAGGGACGCCCATACTTGCAGGAA
The DNA here is from genome assembly GCF_020171115.1 of Neogale vison. Classification (NCBI taxonomy): domain Eukaryota; kingdom Metazoa; phylum Chordata; class Mammalia; order Carnivora; family Mustelidae; genus Neogale; species Neogale vison. The sequence goes on from NC_058099.1 coordinate 39,556,029, forward strand.
CACACACACGTTATGTGTGTGCACCTAATAGGGTTAGCTGAGCAGAGGAATGAGGTTTTATTTTGTTGGTGTGTTGAATTAGGTACCATCCTTCTTCCAATTTACCAGTTTGAGTTAGCGATTTTGTTAAAGCTAATTTGTTTTGAGGCAACACATTTTGCCAACATATATATTTGAATTCATTAATTCATATAGGGAATCTTGGAAACCCCCAGTGAATAAAGGGTCTTGAATCTCTATCTAGTTAATGAAAACATGTGAAAAGAAATAAAAGTGTTTGCTATGGACAAAAAAAGGTAGGCACTGTGGGTAGAGTTGATGGATGTCTCCTTGAAGAAAATGACAGTGGGATTTCCTGAGAGTGAACCAGCATATGAAAAAGAAGGGTGAATCATAGGAGTAAGCTGCTTTAAGCATTAGGACTTCAGTATCAAAGTGTAACCAAACTCAAGGGGTTCGCTGCTTGGGATGCATGAAATTGAATATAATCCAAGGGAATTTTGAAAGCAAATAATTTTTTATTTCTTGTTACAAGAAAGGAGACCAGGAGATAGCTCTCAATATACTATCTCCCTGTGGGGTCAGTGTAAGAAGCTTTTATTCAGTGTACTGCGGGGGTGGAGGCAGGGAGCTTATATAGGCACTTGGGGTTCAGTTCATTCCTTTTCTGCTTTTGTCCCCTCCCCTTCTTTCTTCTGCTGGTAGTAGCTTTTATAGCATCCTAGCTAATAAAATGTTCATTTTTGTTGTTTTTGTTTTTGCTACCCAAAAAAGACCATAACAATTTCTTTCCTGATATGGTTACTGTAGAAAGCTTTATATATATGTGTGTGTGTGTGTGTGTGTGTGTGTAATTTTATTAATTAAAGAGCAGAGGTGGAGCATTTTTAGAGTTTCATCTGGTATCTTAAGTGATGGTCATGATGGCTACAAATTTTCCTCAATATTGAATGGTATTTATTTTGACTTATCAATTCATTGCCTAGAGCAATTGCAAATTGAGATTTTAACGAAGAGGTAATCTCAAGTTTATTCCTGGAGTTATGAAGCCATTTCACAGCAGTTGTACACTGGTAATATTTTAAACTATCATCAAAAGTGCCATTACAAGAAAAAATGAGTTAAGCATTATAGATGTCACATTTATATTTGCTCTAGCTGACTTCTAGCAACATAGAAAATCCACTGGGTGTGTTTTCATGTCCAAGTTCACTGACATCACTGTCATACAAGCAGTGACAACTGGATGGTTCATTCTTTCGTCATTGTTGCTTGAAAGTAATTCCTTTATCTATAAGAGATTATAATTCAGAAAGACATCTCTCTCTTCCACTGCCTTGGGTTGTATTACCAAAGTATCAGTTTTCTTGTCAACCAGACTTGAATTTAAATCTATGTACTAGTTCAGCAACATTGGATATGTTACTTAACATTTCTGGTATGCCTGTTTCATTATATATAAAGAATATAGTAGAATAAAATTTTCTAAAACACAAGGATATTATTGCAGAATGAATTTAGTGAATTATGATGCAATGATTGCAATGTGATGCTATTTAAATTACTTACTTATATCTTCCTGTAGATACCATTCCCAAGGCTTATGAAGTGATATTGCCTAGTGGTACTCTGAGTCTTAATAAAACAAAGTTGTCTTGGCTACATATTAGTCCCTCACGAGGCTGTTGGAATTGTTGTTGCATTGAAATAGGGGACCAGGAAGAATTTTTGTTTGTTTATGAAAATAGATAAATTTTTTTACTTTAGAGTATTTCTGGTGTGTTGTAACATTATTAGCATTAACTCTACATACTCTGGTAACTTGTACATCGTTTAAGTCCTACTTATTTACCTGCCATATAATGCCATTGAACCTGGCTTCATTCAGCTGTAGATGAGCTGGCCAGAACTGCCACAAATCTGATGTTGGGGAGCATATGATACAAATGGAACAAAAATCCATACAATTTGTTTAGGTAATGAGGGTTAAAAAATGGAATCAGTCAATTAAGATGTTTCATATCATAATCAGGATATGAAACACTGTATCAACTGATGAATTACTTTGAGCTCTCATTTAATTTCTTATAAGGATTGAGTTATAAAGAAAATTACTTAAATAGGTTTTCAAATGATGAACTTTTTGGATGTTTCATTGTATTATTTTACTAATTGAACTTCCTTTTTCTTTGTTCACGAGATTGATGCTTTAGTTGTAGAGGCTTTAGTGATACATTTTTATATGTGAAATGGATCTTTATTTGCTCCACTGGTACTTACTTAATACTAGTGGAATATAAAGCAAGTCGAGATACTGGTTGATGATACAAAGATAATAAGTTAGATTTTAATTAGTTATATAAAATGGACTGTGAACTTGGAAGTGGCTGAGTTTGAACTATGGGTGAACTGTGACATCATAAATTTTAAACTTGCAAAATCAGGAGCGCCTGGGTGGCTCATTTGGTTCAGTGACTGCTTTCTGCTCAGGTCATGGTCTTGGAGTCCCAGGACTGAGTCCCACATCAGGCTCCCTCCTCAGTGGGGAGTCTGTTTCTCCCTCTGACCCTCCCCCCTCTCATGCTCTCACTCTCATTCTCTATTTCAAATAAATAAATAAAATCTTTAAAAAAATAAACTTGCAAAATCATATAATAGAATCTTGACATGTGAATGTAATTAGAATTAGGTTTTGCTATGTATGTTTAAAAAATAATAGAGGCTTATATGAGAGCAGTTTATTCTTGTCATACCTAAAATGTTGTTGGTCAAGGGTTGCTATGGTAACTCCAATATCATCAGCAACTGAGGTTTTCTTTTTTTTTTCTGTCCTTTGAACATAAATTACACATGACTCCAATTCTCCGAAGTTACTGTCTAAAAAGTGGTCAGTAAATCTAGACCCATAAGCCAAATGTAGTATCTACCAAATTTTTGTGTATAGAGTTGTTTTGGAACATAGCCACTCCCATTTATTATGTGTTGTCTTAGGCTCCTTTCATGGTACAATGGCAGCCTTGCATAGTTGTGACAGACTATAGGCCTAGTAAAATATAGTATGTTTGTTATGTGGCCCATTATAAAAAACACAGTTTGCTGAATCATGGTCTAAGACAGTGCTATCTATAAGAAATGTAATGTGAATCCCACATGTAATGAAATTTTCTAGTAGCCACATTAAAAGAAATTAAAAAACAAGTACATTTCATTTTGATAAGTAATTCATTTAAGTCTTTAAAGACTAATGTCTAATAAATTTAGAAAATGAGATACTTTTTTTCTAAGTTTTTGACATTTGAAATATATTTTGATTTATATTTCTCTCACTTCAATATTTCAGTGGTCACAATTGGCTACCATATTGAACAGGAGAGGGCTAGTATGTCGAAATGAATACTAACTATATCCTTTGCTTTGTTGATAGTAAGAAGGAGAAAGGGGAGAAATTTGGAGAGGAACAAATACAATGAGTATAAAGCACATGGCAATATTATATATTTAATAATATAGTCATTAATATTCACATTAAAGGTACATGATTTAAAGATAACAATTAAAAGACAGAAATTGTCCAGTACATACAAAGCAAGAACAAATGCTGCCAAAAGGAAACACCTTTAAATATAAACAGACAAATAGGCTAAAAGTAAAAGAATGCAAAGAGATATACTATGCTAATGCTCTTCAAAGAAGGCGAAGTGATTATCTTAATATCAAACAAAAAAGATTTCATAGGAAAAATATTACCAAGTATAAGGAGGTACATTTAATAGTGATGAGGCATCAGTTTTTATCATGAGAACATAGTAATTATAAATGTTTTGTTATCTAATAACAGAATTTGACCTCACATTTGTAGAACACTCAACATGATGACAACTGTTTTCAGGTATATAAAAGAAAATTTACCAAGATGGACAATTTTCTGGACCATAAAAACAAATCTAAATAAAGCTCCATGAAATTAAATCACAGTAAATAAGTTCTAACACCATAAAGGTAATAATTTGCATGAATAAAAAATACATTTGAAAAAAGTCTCAAATATTTGGAAACCTAATACATTTTTAAATGTATAGGTCAGAAAAGCAATCAAAATGATGATTAGAAAATATTTTTCTCCCAAAGAGAATGCAAATACAACATACCAAAATTTATAGGATGCAGGTAAGGTATTACTTTTAGGTAAACTTATGGCAATGAATGGCTGTATAAGAGAAGGGTCACAAGTTACTGATCCTCCACTTAAAAAAAAAATAAAATCAAGCTCTAAATAGGCATCAGAAACTATATAATAAAAGTTAGTATGGAGATGAGTAGATAGAAAATGGGAAAATAATAAGTAAATCAGTGAAACCCAAAGTGTGTTCTTTCAGAAAAGAATCTATATTATATTAGATTATATAGATTCTATATATATTATATATATAATATATAATATCTCTCTCTATATATAGAATATATATTATATTAGATTATATAGATTATATATAGAGAGATTATATATTATATATATTAGATTTTATATATATTAGATATATATAGATTAATAAACCTATAATCAGGCTAACCAAGAAAAATAAGAGAAGACACATGTTACTAACTAACATGTTACTAACATGGGAAATGAGAAATGTGACATCATTGCAAATTATACTGAAATGTGACATTGCTGCAAATTATACTGATACTAAAAAGATACTAATAGAATTTTGTCAATAACTTTATCAACAAGTTGGACAATTGTTTAAAATGGATAGATTTTACAAAAATGACAATCCCAAAGCTCATCCAAGAATAGATCAGCTGATTAAGCCTCTCTGTATTAAATAAATCATTTGTGTGGTTTAAAAGATAGGTCCAGATGATTTTACTTTTGATGTCTGTAACATTTTAAAGAAGAATTAGCATCAATTCTGTATACATTTTCTCAGGTAATTGAAGAGGAAAGAATAATTCCAACTCTTTCTATTAAGTCAGCATTACTCTAATAACATAAGACAAACTTTCCATAATGGTTCTGGGCCAATTTTAGGGATATAGATAAAGAAATTGATGTATGTATCCATAGATATATGTATGGATACAAAGATAGATAAACTTTGATCCATACTATGGGCCATATTCAAAAAATTAATATAGGGCCAAGTGTAAACCAAAACTTTAAAACTTCTAGAAAATAATATAGGGGAATATTTTTGTGATATTTGTGAGGCAAAAAATTCCTTTGGTATAATATCATAGGCATGATTGCTCAAAAATTGATAAATTGGATTTCATCAAAATTAGTCATGTCTGCTTTTCCAACAACATGTTAAAAGATGTTAAAAGATGCACAGACTGGAAGAAATTCCTTGTTAGGAATTAGATGTTAGACAGGTGACTTATAATTTATAATTAGTTATAATTATATGTGCATATATATATTTCTCAAAAAATGTAAAAATCACTAAAAAGAAAGAAAAGATTTAAACATACACTTTATTAAAGAAGATATATGGATAACAAAACAAATGATAATATCTACATCAGTACTAGTCCTTATGGAAATGCAAATTAAAACTACAAAAAGATACCACAACACATCTAATGGATTGTATAAAATTGAAAAAGCCTGACTATATGTAGGAAGTTCAGGAAGATGTGGAATAACTGGAATCCTCCTGCACTGATGGTGGAAGTGTACATGGTACAAGTATTTGGAAATCTTTTAATATTTCTTTATGCATATACATATATATATACCTTCCATACCACTTAACAGTTCCACTCCTAAATATTCAACCAGGGGGCATGAAGGTGTATATTCACCTAAATACTTAAATACAAAAGTTCATAACATCTGTATTTGCTACAAAATGGATACAACAGATGTCCACGAGTAGGTGAATTGATTAAATAAATTGTGGTGTGGCTGTACATGAAATACTACTGAAGACTAAAAGGAATAAACTATTAATGTGCACTAAAACAACAAATGAAGTTATATGTGATTTTATTTACTGAAAAGAGGCCAGGCCAAAAGAAGTGTAACCGATGTGATTGTTTATTTGTATAATATTTTATAAAATGTATCTCTACTGGGGCGCCTGGGTGGCTCAGTGAGTTAAACCTCTGCCTTTGGCTCAGGTCATGGTGCCAGGGTTCTGGGATTGAGTCCTGCATCGGGCTCTCTGCTCAGCGGGGAGCCTGCTTCTGCCTCTCTCTCTCTGCCTGCCTCTCTGCCTACTTGTGATCTCTGTCTGTCAAATAAATAAATAAAATCTTAAAAAGAATGTATCTGTACTGACCAAAGGCAGATTAGCAGTTGTCTCGGGATGAGGAAGGATAGAAGTGATATTGTAGAGTCATGAGAAAGAAGTTAAGGGTGGTAGGTATATTATCTTGATTGTGATGAAGGTTTATCAGGCATATTTGTAAGATATGTTAAATCTTATATTGCCCAGTAAAATTCCTGATAAAATATACAATAATACCTTTGAGTCCACCATTCTAAATGAAATGCATTTGAATATAAAAGTCACGCAGACAAACCGTGAGAGACTGTGGACTCTGAGAAACAAACTGAGGGTTTTGGAGGGGAGGGGGATGGGGAATTGGGTGAGCCTGGTGGTGAGTATTAAGGAGGGCACATATTGCATGGGGCACTAGGTGTGGTGCTTAAACAATGAATTTTGGAACACACACACGCAAAATAAATTTTAAAAAAATCATACAGAATAAATTAATGCTAGATATCCAAATGTATATGATCATGGACTGGCAGAAGAAAAGTTGTGTTTTTTCCCACCACAAATTCATGGGAAATAACTAACTGGCTGTATAATTGCTATGGGCAGAATGGTGTTCTCCCCAAATTCAAATGTTGGAGCCCCAACCCCAAATGTAACTGTATCTGGTGATAGGGGTTTTTAAGAGGTAATAAAAGTTAAATGAAGTCATGAGTGAGGCATTAATCCAATAGGACTGTAGCTTTATAAGAAGGAGAATAAATCTCATTTTTTTTCTCTCTCTCTCTCTCCCTCTCTCTCTGTCTTTTTCCATGTGGTCACACAGTGAAAAGGTGATTATTTGCAAGCCAGGAAAAGAGCTCTCACCAAAACCCAGCCATGCTGGCTCTCTGTTCTCCAACTTGCAGCCTCCCCAGCTGTGAGTAAATACATTTCTGTTGTTTGAGCCACCCAGTCCATGGTATTTTGTTATGACAGGTCAAGCTGACTAATAGAGTCGTTACATATGAATGCATAGGCATGATCTCTAAAGTGTGAAACTTAAAGTTTTAAGTTTTATGGTGATTGTCAAATTTGAGTTAACATCAAATTTGAGTTAACATTTTGTTAGAACAGAAAAAGGATGCTTGAAATTTATTTAGTTTTAGTCCAATTTTACATCAAATAGTAGTAGCCTTTTATTAATTTTGCATATGTATTGTTTATATTACCTGAAGATTACTGATGCATAAGCATTTTGATAATTTATTGAAATACAGTTTTGAGCATCAGGTTCAGTAACTGTGGTTGGCTCACTAAGTTATTAAGGATTTCAAATGCCCTTTGTCCTTTTTACTTCTACGGAAGACAGAAAAACTATATTCTTGCTTCTCTAGTCTCCTTTGAACCTATGGATTTGTGTGAAACAATTCTAACTCAACATAAATGGCAGTTTGGGGGAGCTTCTGGGAAATGTTTTGCTTTTCCTGATAAAAAGAAAAGATAATACTGGTTTCTCAACCTTCCAGTCCATTTCACTTTCAGTGCAGTTACAATATTGCCTGCTAGGGAAAGGAAAAATCATCAGAGATATAGAGCTTCCAGCACTTGAGCAAGTGAATGAACTCCGCTGCACTTACCTCTATACATCTTGTTGTATAAAAACAATATTTAAGTCCCTGAACGTTAAGTATTCTGCTTAATGCAGCCAAATCCAATCTTAATTGGTAAGCTTGGTGTATCTCAAAAATATTGTTTGGTGTTAAGATTACAGAAATGGAAAATGTTGATTTTAATTCTGAACACTTTAGCATGAGGGTGACAAGTAGAGAAATGGTTGGAGAGAGCTGCCCTTGTGAGGTAAAGACATGACACTAAGGAGCCATTTCGATGACCATTACTCAGGCCACGCGGTACTGAGACTCCCTGGGAGTGAAGGCTTGGCAGGAATAGTACTATTTAGCTAGACAAAAGGGATGGAAGAGTGTTCCAGCCTCCAGGAAGAATTGCCCATGTAAAATGTCTTGATCCTTCTTTCAAAATACATCTTTAAGCCTTCCACTTTCCTCCCTCACTGCCCCGTTAATCCTACTTCAGATCACAGCCTAACCTATCCAAGTCTCCAGCTTTTTCTTCTGCGCTCACCTCCACCCGGAATCCTTTTTCCACTAGCAGCTAGTGAGATCTTTTTAAAAGAAAAAAGAGATCTTGTCACTCTACTACTTTAAGTCTTGCAATAGACACTACCATGAGTAAAACGTTTGTAAGTTAGTTTATGTAATAAGTGTCTAGAAAGTATGAGGACAAGATAGAAAAGTGAAGCAGATCAGGGAACCCAATAATAACCTCTTAGAATTAAACCTGGATTTAATGACGTGGCAAATATATCAACTACAGTACACAAAACACTTCTCTTTTAATGCTTTTTGGACAGCTACTATTTTGATTGTGGGACCTGTTCATTTTTATTTTTATATGAAATACTTCAAAGGAAAAAAGGAGAGAGTAGAAAAAGAAAGAAAACATTGCTGAACCAGTTGCCCTGAATGGCGTTAAGCTCTCATCGTGTGTGGTGTGTGAAAATGAATCTGACATAGTTGATGACAGAATTGGTGCTTCATGCAGGTAAGCAGAAAACCTGGCTTGTGTGCCGACACCCCTGAAAGCATTTATATGAAGGAAAAGCCAAGCACTCCTGGGTTTAATATACTCCATGATCTATTGTGGGAACAGGGAAGCTCAACTACAGACAATTTGGAACACAGCAAAATCTTTTGCCCATGACTTTATGTAGATGCTTTGTTTTTGCAAAACCTTTTTCACTTTGCCCTTGAAACGTACTGAGATTTCCACACAGGGTAGAGTGAGTAAAATGGTGATTTAGAGAGGGCTGTGATTTGGGGATGGGTCAAATGGGTTGGTTCAGCACAGAGATGACTCAAGATATTTTACTGGCTCCCCCTGCATTCAAGGGTCTGGGATCAAGAAACAAGTTACAAAGTTGTTTGCTTTCTAACTGATGGCGCTGGAGGGTAGCAGAAGGGAATGAATGATTATGAGAAAAGAAGAAAACATAAGCTCCTTAGCTAGAGACCTTAGTGTGGCAGGTCATATATGATCAGAGAAACTTGACCAATCTCCCTTAATGTTATGTTACCAAGAATGTTGTAGTTTTAATGTGCATTGTTCTATTACATCTCTTCATCTTTGCTTTTCTGATTTGCAGTTAATGTGTGATTTAGATGTTATGTGATATAATCAAATGTCTTTCATTAAGTTAATAGAAAAAAGCAACGTTAAGAAATTAACATGCAGTTTACTTTGCCTCCTTTGCAGTTTAGTTAAAATATTTGTACATATTTGTGCACAATATAGCAATTTCTAATTTTCAGATTTGCTGTCCTTGCTCTCACATTGCTTACTGGACTGCTTGTATTTTGTTATTGGTCTCTTTCCCCTTTCCTTTGCTAAAAACATGTAAGTAAATGAGTTGCTTGCCTGTGAAACATGTGTATCAATAAATCAAGGGGGGGAAACGACACATATATTTGTAGAAATGAAATCATTATCACAAACCCTGTATTACTTAGGATTCCAGTCAGATGTACTCAGTCACAGCACCACCTGACACCTTTTCTGCCTGCACAGAGTAAGGTCTGTGACCAGTGATGTATAACCCGTAAGGAAAGCAGGCAGAATTTATGTGAATGGCAAATTGAAATGGCCACATTTTGATTCAGGCTCCTAAAATTAGACAGCCATGCCGATCAGTTCCTAATATTACTAGTGAGGTTACAGAAATAGCCAATGTTATTAAATTCACAAGACACACATTTAATGCAGCTGCAGTCCTGCATTCGCCACTGAACACTTTGTTCCTACCGGATACAGAAAATAAGCAATCTCTCAAACCCAACCTTTCAATTAAGGAGATGGGAGGAAATCTGTTGTATGGAGCAATTCAAAATTAATAGAGAGAGTATGTTTTAAAGTGAAATAAAGGGGCTGAAAGGCATGGCCACTTGTGTCAAATTCAGTCTCTTAACTGCAAATTTGATTGGTGTGATGTGGGATAGATGTTCGGTGGGGGACGAGGTCTTTAGAGTCACTACATAACTGAATGAACTGAGACAAGCTTCTTCATCTAAGAGGAATTACAAATCTTATTTTTGGGTTGGTAAGTTTATTTATTTATTTATTTATTAAAGATTTTATTCATTTATTTGACAGACAGAGATCACAGGTAGGCAGAGAGGCAGGCTCAGAGAGGAAGGGAATCAGGCTCCCTGCTGAGCAGAGAGCCGATGCGGGGCTTGATCCCAGGACCCTTGGATCATGACCTGAGCTGAAGGCAGAGGCTTTAGCCCACTGAGCCACCCAGGTGCCCCGGGTTGGTAAGTTTAAAATGAGAAAATTTGTATGAAAGATCTGAAAGAGCGCTAAATAAAACACAGTTTCCTTTTTTCCTCCTTTTAGCTCAAGATTACCTTTTTGCAATTGGGAACAAATTATTTTTAAGAACTCCAGAACAATTCACTAACATTTGAGGATTTAACTAAGTAACTATGTAATTTACAGAAACTACATACATCATAAGATTTAGGGGTTAAAAGAAAGTGATGGAATTTCTATCGTCCAAAGAAATTTTGCATTGACAGTAACCAAAATGGAGTCAAAATGGAGTACAATCACTACAGTGAAATGTAGGCATATTTTGTTTTGGAGTCTCTAAAGAGGTGAAAAAATAAGAATGAAAATTATTGTCCAGGTTGTGGTTATTGTTGATGTAAAAATGTGCTTTTTCATAAGTGGGAAGCAGTCTGTAGGGAAGAAAAAAAAAAAAAAAGCTTCTAATAGAAGGTTAGGTGAAATTTAGAGAAATTATTAAGAGCCAAGGTAATTTTCTTAAAGGAATAACACCAGACATAAGTGGCCTAGTAAAACACTCTCCCCAAATTATCTAAACACTTAAGAAAATTAACAGAATAAAAAAAAAGTCCTAAGATTTTTTAGGGACCTTTAAGCAGAGAAGCAGAAAGTTTAGTTCAATATAACACAAAAAAACATGTGTTATTTATCAATTGGCAAATACAACACTGGACAAGATGTAGTTTAAAGATGTTTTCAGCCTCTGCCCCATGGAATCTAGTATCTCAGTGAGGAAGAAAGGCAAGTCAGCAGATAATTCCAAAGCCATCTCATTTTGAGTTTTCTACAAAGATCCAGAGTGTAGCCTCTTTGAAGGCAGAGATTTTTGACATTTTAATTTTGTTCTGTTTGTCTTGTTTTATCTTAATTGATAAGCCTACAATACCTCAGTTTATGTAATTGGTACATCATAGATATTAAATAAATATTTATTGAATGATTGAGTAATCAAATGAGAAAGGAAACAGCATTCTATTTAAAGGGAAATAATTTTAATTTTTCATAGATATATGTCCCAAACTTTATAGCATCCTCCCTATTAGTAAAAATATGTACATAAACATCCCCACCCTAGGATATGGATGCTGATATACATGTACTACTGTGCAAATATGTTAAGAACATTAGAGAGTGGGGCACCTGGGTGGTTCAGTGGGTTAAGGCTCTGCCTTCAGCTCAGGTCATGGTCTCAGGGTCCTGGGATGGAGCCCTGCATCTGGTTCTCTGCTCAGCAGGGAGCCTGCTCCCCTCACCCCCCCACCTGCCTCTCTGCCTACTTGTGATCTCTCTCTGTGTCAAATAAATAAAATCTTTTAAAAAAATTAGAGAGTGTAAACAAATAGAGATAAAAATAAGGTAAAATCAACGGAAATAGAAAATCTACTATTTTTCTTGGCATTCACTTGTAAATATTTTTGTGTGTTTCCCGGGATGTGTGGAATGAGTTTGTTATATTTTGAAGGAACAAATATGGGAGCAAAAATATTATCTGATGTTTATGTGTGGTAAATTTAGGGTGATCTATAGTTTTTCAATATACAACAGTATCTATAATTTTTGAGCATATATAATCCTAAAAGTGAGAACCGAAGGAATACATGCCTTTTAATTGTTAAAATTGAGTAAATGATCTGTACATTGCACTTGGGCAAAGTCAGCCAAGAAAATATATGAAATAGCAGTTATATTATTGATTGCATCCTTGAGTGAGTTAATTTCCAGTTTGTGGGTAAAGGAAAACTCTGCCTATGAAGATAATAGAAAAAAGTTTCCTGGTAAAATAGATCGTTTAACCTTTGAACATAGTTAAGCAGTTTTCTCTTTTACTGCAGATTTGTCAGATCCCAATTAGATAACTAATGCTGAAGACAATACAGGAAATAAAAAAGAAAAGGAATTACAATTATTGGAACTTTATTGGTAAACATAAAATTATGCTTGATTAGATTTCAACTTTCATTGAAATTTTCCTTTCAAAAAAAATTGGTTGTCGGGGCACCTTGAGTGCCTCAGTGGGTTAAAGCCTCTGCCTTCAGCTCAGGTCGGATGGAGCCCCCCATCCAGCTCTCTGCTCAGTGGGGAACCTGTTTCCCCCTCTCTCTCTGCCTACTTGTGATCTGTCTGTCAAATAAATAAATAAAATCTTTAAAAAAATTGGTTATCTTATTTCATGATTTTTTCCAAGGTGGTGTGGTAGAGTGTGCCAACATAACCCAGGCAAACGGGTATGACTTACTTGATTGTAGTTAAAAGATGCGGTGGGGGAAAAAAAAAAACAACCAAGATGCGGTGAAAGATACTATTACTAAACACCAATCAGCAGGCTTGAAGATGCTCTTTGAAAAGTTCTTCTAGTTCTTCTTACTATTTTATGGGCATTGTATGAGCCAGCCCACTGGTCTCTGTCATCTGTTCTGGAGATTCTGTTTACCTTTATGTGTACTGGTTATCATAATACCTTTAGGGATTGTTTTCAGCCAGATCTGAACATGGGCTGGCTGGAGTTATCGTAGGCCCAGGAAATCGACACTGGATTCTTCCTAACAGAGAGCACTCAGAGAGTCCAGGGCAAGTATCAGGAAACAAGCCCAGCATGTTTGGAGTGTATCCTGCATGGAGGAATCCAACATCAGTTTCCCAGGTGTAGCATCACTCCAGCCAGCCTACTCTTAACCTGGGCTGAAATTTATTCCCAAGGTGTTGTACTAGCACATATTAGTAAATTTGATCTTGGGCATCTGTGGCAATGGAACAGGTAGGATTTCCCAGCTGGATCCAAGAACACAAAAGATGTTCATCCATAGGATCCTGTTTCATCAGGGGCATGGTTTTGTTTTAATTGGCATTATCATAGGATACCCTGGTAGCCCCAGCACAGTTGAGATTCCACCACCTTTATCATGAATAGTCTCAGGGATAATTTCATTGTGAATAATTTCATGAAATTCCCATTATTGGGGTATAGATGATTATATTAGGTCACATGTATGTCTGTGAGTATCTGCTGTGGCCAAGGAGATACAGTGCTCTGATTAGCTAGATGCTATTTCCAACTTTGAATGTGTGGAAGTAGTTACATATACCAAACCAGATGTGCTCTATGAGCCAGAGAGGGTTTTTCCCCACTGAAGAATCATAATCTGTTATCTGAAGTCAACATGGGTGATGGGTAATGAAAATGATTGAATTTCCTCTATAAAGTAATATCCTCAGACACTTCTCTTTTCAGGGAACTATCATCTGAATGGTACCCACTTTTATTAAAAATGTTACTCTTCATGGGTAAGAATCTTGTTGTAGCTTGCTGTGAGTCAGGTTACATCCTGTCTAGCAGAGGATTTTTTTTTTCCCATACACACACGCACACACACACAGACAGACATATATATATGTAACATGCAAATGGTTCTCTTGTTTGCTAGGACTGTCATACCATTGTACCACAAACTAGGTTGCTTAAAATACCACAAATGTATTATCTTAGAATTCTGGAGTCTAGAAGCCCCAAATCCAGGCATCAGAAGGCCATGATGCCTTTGAGACTTTGAGTAGAATTATTCCTTGCCTCTTCTTAATTTCAGGATTCATTGGTGTTCCTTGGCTTGTACCTGTGTTAGTGTAGTGTCTGTCTCTGTCATCACATCGTCACCTCTGTATCATTTCCCTTTGTCCATGTCTTTTTTTGTGTTCAAACTTCTCCTTTTGTCAAGACACCAATCAGTTAGGGCATCTCTTAATGATCTCATCATTAAGCAGTTACCACCCACTATAGTTTTTCTAATTAGTCACCAAGGATCAAGAAGGAGTATAAAAAGTATTTTAATGATACAATCTTGGTGCCCCTGGGTGGCTCAGTCAGTTAAGCATGAGACTTTAATTTTGGATCAGGTCATGATCTCGGGGGTTCTGAAATGGAGCTCTGGGCTCTGCTTGTCCCTCTCCCTCCCTCTTCCCGGGCTTGTGCTCTTTCTTTCTTTTAAATAAATACATTTTTTTTAAAGAATATTAAAAAAATATAATTTATTAATTAATTTATTAATTGTAAGCACGAGTGATGGTATAATGTCTTTTCTGAGCAAAAGCTGTCCCAAATTAGCTTAGAGCTTGTCACGTTACTTTTTTCCTCTATACCAAGACAGGTGATGTTCCAGATAGGGGCTGCTGTGGCACTGTGTATGAGGCAGAGATGCCATTGACCACTTGAGAGTCCTCCTTCAGGTAACTGCGTAAACTTTAACTCATTACTTAATCTCTCTGACCTCAATTTTATTATTTGGAGACAGGAGTGATGATATCTTTTCCATGTCATTTTTATGATTAGTTAAGCAAATATATCAGCTAAGTACCTGGAAATTAGTATAGAAACAATAAACAGTAGAAATCTCCATTATTAATTTTTGAAAATTAGCTAGAAAAAAGTTATTCTAGGTTTCCCTTTGGTATTAATATATGAGTTTTCAACATTCAGAAAACAACGGGAAATAATATAAATAACCCTCATATATATATTCAAATACCAGTACTTACTACTGATAAAAATAATTATGGTTATTATAACCTTATTATAATAATAAGTATTTATTAATTATTTAATATATTACATTCTTTCCTATTCATATATAAAAACAATATATAAAATCATATCCTTTCATCCATAAATAGATGAATATGTATTTCTGAAATTAAGGGTTTCCCCAAAACAGTGCAATTATTATAGTCCCCAAATTAATGACTCCTAAAGTCAGTTAATATCTCATGGATTTTAAAAATTATACTACTTTTTAATGAAATAGCTGTACATTTGTTATTTTAGGACTAGGATTTAAATGAAATTTTTATATTATGTTTCTCTAGTTTCTTTTGTGTGTGAAGCTTTTTGGGAAAATTTTTATATTAAAAATGTAGAAACAAGTAGAATAATGAACACCTGTTTACCTGGCAACTAGATTCAATTACTAACATTTTGCTGAATCTAATATATCTATCTAATTGTCTAACTTTATTGCTAAACTGTTTTAAAGTAAATTGCAAGGGTCCCAATACTCCCTAAATACTCAAACACATCATGAAAAAAACATTCTCCAACATATTTTATACCATAAACACCTAAAATAATTATTACTTAAGTCTAATACCTAGTTCATTTTAATATTTCTAAGGTGTTTTTACTTAGCTGGGATGCGATGGCAGAGAAATATATGCTGAATAGTGAGTGATTGAAAAAAAAATCTTCATATTAGTCTACCTTCAGCCCTGGCTATCACAGCATCCAGGTGTATGTTATTATGACCAGATGTGAGTCAAAACCCCTAAAAACAGCCTAGAAAGGAGATATATAACAAATGTGCATCATTCAGGGCCTGAAACTAGAAAACAAGATAAAAGACACCCATTACTGGTAGGAAACCAGTAAAATACTGAAAGTAGATGTTGAATTCTTCAGGGGAGAATGAACAGAAGTAATTAGAGAGGCAGTTGTTTACTGAAGAATGGGGTGGTATGAGAGGGAAAAGTTTAGCGAAGTGTACAGAATGAGAACCATTTATAGAAATGTGTGCCCATGGCCTTAGGAAGTTTTTGGTTTTATTTTCTGAGAATCCTCTATGGAATTCCAGAAGCTATTATAAAATAGCCTAAGCGGCACCTGACTGGCTCACTTAGTAGAGCATGCAATTTTAATTTTTTAATTTTTTTAGCATGAGATTCTTGAGCTCAGGGTTGTGAGTTCAAGCCCCATACAGGGTCCCAGATTACTTAAAAATTAGAAAAAAAAATTTGGCCTGGTAAAATTGAGTCCAGTACATAAAGCTATGTTAGAGATAAGCCAAGCTGGTGCTTATCAGTTGTCCCTCATCTCTCCTGCACCTTCTTGGTGCAGAAGAGAGGGCAGTCCATTCTTGAAAACTGGGAGATATAGAGTTTCTTAAGTGCTGTATTTCATGGATTACATTGTGAATTAGGTACTATAAAGAGCTGAAGGAGCAAATAAATTAATAAAAGTTGAGAAGACAGAGACATGGGAAAAAGTGGGTTTCTGAAGACAATTTTCAAATAAAATTAATCCATTATGCTCCTGCTTAGGAAGGGTGTTCTTTTCTCCCTGGCAGATGATAGCACAGTAGAATTCCTTAAACCATGTTGGAAGTGGCAGCACGTGGTGATGGCTGCTGATGTATTACACTAATACTTTTTTAGAGTGACAGCACTCTTGATGATAAATTATAGTAATATTGTAGTTTATCACATGAGTGATACTCTGATGATGCATTACAGCAATATATCACCAAAGCAGTTGTGTTTATTTTCTTTCTCACTAATCTAAGTCAAGTCAAAATTCTGTTAAAAGGGTAAATCTTTGAGTCCAGTGTGGCATTCAATCAGTTTGGGGGCAAAAAAAATCTTTGAAAAAGAGTATGGCACTTACAGTTACTGGAAAAAAGTGCAGATGACTACAAAAATTTTTATTTCATTTTAGTGCCTAACATTTGGATCTCAGAAACTTGCTTTAAGAAATCATAGTATATATGTATTAAAGTTTTGCTTTGTATTGGCAGAAGAAAATTTTATATCCACTGTATCTATAATAACTTACATGTTTTGACAGAAAACACTGAAAAACCCAAGAATCAAAACATTATTTTATGTAATTTAGGGACTGTGATGAATGAAATGTCAAATTTTTCTATTATCTTAATTTAAGAAAACTCAAACTACTATTGTATAAAGAGGACTTAGCCCCTAAAAATACAGAAACTTTGATGTAGATGATCTTAAGGTTAAGAGAAACAAAAAGAATGACTTAATTCTGGATACTGGGGAGATACCCAGGTTTATTGGTCGGGTGAGCTTTGAATGGAGGGCAGGAGAGGGAAAAGAGAAAACTAGCAAGCACTGGAAACCTCAATTAGCAGAAAGTTTAGACTAATCAATTATGACACCAAAGTCAGTTTGCTCTCAAGTTTAATGTTTATTATCAAGGGAATTCCAATTATATTTATAAATGAAAATTACCAAAATGACTCTTGCCTGAGAACTAGTCAGTATACAGAGGTACGGAGCAGGGGAATAAGCTTGATGTACAGGGAGTAAAGAAAAATCTTTAAAACACTTTTGACAATGTCTCACCCACAGTAACTTTAGGGGAAAAAAATGTTTTGTTGGTTATACTGCATATTGTTATGTTCCTGGTAAGAGGAAAATCATCACAATATAGACCATGTAGGATAATCTATAAATGGAATGATTTAAATGTGGAGAAAAGATAGCTGACACTTAAAGAGTACATAATTGTTTAGTTATAAAAAAAATATTTCTAGAAGCTTTTAAAAATACCAACCTGTAGTTTCAAATTTAATACATTTATGTTACAGGGAAGTAGAAAATTTCACATCAAAAAGTATAGTAATAATCTTGATGGCCTTGATAACAATTCTAAGTTTTGCTTTTATATACTATAAAGATTCCAATAATAGCAAAAACATATGCACCAGAACATATTCTATGTATGGTGACCAATTCAGTTATATCTGGTGTCTTGATTTTATTTAGCAAACAGAAAATTTAAATATTAATCTGAATGTGTGGCAGTTAAAGACTTTACTATTTCATATTTTTTTGTTTTCTTGAAAATGACTATCCCATAAAGTACAATATACATGATTATATATTGTACTTTATGGGATAGTCATTTTCATGTAATCATGTAATGATTCATAATCATGTAATGAGATCACTGAGCAGGTATGAATACATTAGTGTGTATTTATTAAGTTAAGAATATGACAAAAGAGAACAAAAGTAAAAGTCATGTATCTTGCAATTAACCTGGTTATGATATACTTAGGGAGCCAAAAATGTCATAATATGAAAGAAAGGTTTGCTCTATGAAGTCCATAATGAGTTTGTATTTTTTCCTGGAAACTCTGGAAGGTGAGTGGCACATGGCTTAAGATCATGGGATTTGGATTCCAACAAATCTGGGTTTGAATCTCAGTTCTTTCATCTATCATGTATGTAGTCTTCTGCTAGTTAAATGTGTAAGTTACTTTATATCTCTAACCCTTAATATTTGTTACCTGAAAAATGGAGTGTACTAAGAATACATACCTAATAGAGATTATAAAGAACTGGGAGATAATATGATTTTTGAAGGCTTCCTGAAGTATTTCGGTTAATGAAAGTGCTCAGTATATACCATTATCTGTTTGTTTTATATTTTGAAATTAGAAAACTCAGGACCAAGTTTTGTCAAAGGCACCTGGAAAAGAAAAGTGAATTGCAAACCATGTTTTTTGATTCCCACACGCCTTTTTCTGATACACAGTTCTGCCTCTCATACAAACTTTTATCCCCCAGTGTTGGGGTTGATGGCAGTGACTTAGTTGGGTTGTTTCTTTGTGTGGTTTTCTGTGAGCTCACTGGCTATGTTAATTTAGGGGATGCTTCGTAGATGCATTTTCCATCGTTTCTAAGAATCACGGTAGGATGATTAATTGAATTAGTAATTAAAGTTTTCCTTTTCTTTTTGTACATAAAACCTGAATTCATTGATGAGAATGAAAAAGAAACACCTACAATGATGTGTTCTAGTTAGAATGGAACCCAAGGCTTGGAGTTGAAGATGGAAAGGTGACAAGGTGAAGGAAAGTAGTTTCTATAAAAAGAGAAAGATATATTCAGTGTCTAAAGGGATTCACACACAGTACACTGGAAAGGCATTTTCTCCATAAAGAAAGGAAGGGAGGAAGTGGTGGGAATAAGTACTAAGAATTATGGGTTTCGGGTAACTTTTTAGCAGACAAAGAAGCACAGGCAAGCCAAAGCTTTGAAGTGTCCACTGTCGCATGTATTTGTGTAACGTGAGCATGAGCAATGACCAATGTGAACTACAGAGCCGGCGCACCCAGCCCCATTTTCTCTGAACTATGTATGTACATAGGTGTGTGTGTGCACCCACACACATGTATGCTTGTGTGTATGTGCATGTGTGTGTGTATAAAATCACATACATAACTGCACAGAAGGAGGAGTAAAGGGATCCCAAATAAACACTGGGATTAAATTTCCTTTGTGGTAGGATTTAAAACAAATTCCACTTGAACTGGTAAACAGCTTTGTTTTCTTATAAACTAGGGATCCTGGATACCTTGCTAGTTTATAGCACAAAAATCAATCGCCAGTTTGGCTGATGTCAAATTTCTGTAAGTTGTGGCATGAACGTGGACAAGTTATTTAAGTTTTGTGTGCTTCAGTATCCTCATCCATAAGATATATTAATAATATCTATAATATAGATCTGTTGTGAGAATAAGCTAATTGATATTAAAATGGAAAGTTAGTGGAGTAATAACTTTAATAAATATTTGTATAGTTATGTGGGTGAAACAAAATAATTCTTGTTGCTCATAAAGTAATATCACTGTGTAATACCAGGTAATGATAAATTAGTATGTGTTATAGCTGTAAGTGTAAACAGGACTCACGGACACAAGGGCTATTTCTCAGAATTATTTATGGTAATTTGGAATAATTTAGTTTCTACTCATTGTGTGCCTCTATAAAACTAAATACTGCTCCTATAACTTAATAAAAAAAGCAGCTACAAACCAGACTGGAATATTTGCATGATTTTATTAGTAAAGATAAACAATTATCTATTCTCCCTAGAATATAGTTTCTGTGAAAACAAAAGATAATAATGAAATTTAGGAAAGTATAATCCTGTATTTAGTTTGTGGACTTTTATTTACTGGGTGAAGCTATGAAGTCACTGCAAATAATTAATATCGAATACTAACCTTCCTTAATATTTTGATAATATATGTGATCTCAGACTGAAAGATTTTCAACACTTGTTATTTTGGGGCAGACTTCAACATAAAATTTTTATAAATTTTTTTTTCTAAAGAAGGAGCTTACAATTTTTTATCTCAAAGTTAATTTTTTCTGGTCACCTCCCAAAATGATAATTGTCAGATAATTAAAAATAAAATATTGATTATGGAATTATAAACATAACAAAAAAACTTTGATTAGGTAAGTGAAACTTCTCACTGTTTTTTAAAATTCCAGCCTCTGTGTATTATTGACAAATTTTATATGAAAAGTTCTTTTGATGTATATATTTCCAATTGCACAGATTTTAAAATATTTTTAGTTGTGAATATGTATTACAAAGCACAGTCCTTAAATTGAAAAATGAATTATATTTATGAAATTATGAGGTTTCTTTTTCCCCTCTCTTTCTACTAAAATACAGTTCTTCATATTTTCTCATTTTCTTCCTAGAGGGTGATTTTTTTTTTAACTGCATCACGAACAACATAAGTTAGGCATAGAGAATGCTATGTTCTATAGTTCTAGAATACAAAAGGTCATAGTATATCTGGCTTTGAAGTGTCTTTTGCAGTCTTTTAATCCAAGCCCTTTACTTTTTAGAGGAAAGAGCAAAGTCCACAGTATCCTCATCTGTGAGGATTTGGAAAGTCAAACCAGCCATTGGCAGAGCTAGAACAGGAATTAGGTCAGTTTCTTTTCCCCCTCCAAGTTGTTGGAGAAAAAAAAAAAAGTATTTATTTTGTAATATGTAAAATTTCTGAAATGATTTACACAGTTATACTCAAAGAACTTTGGGATGGGAATGTTTGTGGAAGAAAGGTGTTGGGGGGCTGGTGGTGCATCTTTCTTCAGTGTGAATGGGTTCAGTTGTGCTCCATGAAGGCTGCTGCGTGAACCGACTGTGGGTTTCTTCACTGCCAGTCTGCCATTAATGCCAAGGCTAGAGACAATGTAATGTTAGTGTACAGGACTTTGAAATCCCTTAGTTCTTCATGAAATGAGTGCTCATAGGAACCTTAGAGACAATTATAGACAGAAAGAAAATGTGTTTTATTTTTAATTTTTAAGGACTTTATTTGTTTGACAGAGCTAGCGAGAGGGAACACAAGCAAGGGGTGTAGGAGAGGGAGAAGCAGATTCCCTGCTGAGCAGGGAGCTGGATCCCCGGCTCCATCCCAGGACCCCAGGATCATGACCTGAGGCCGAAGGCAGATGCTAAAGGACTGAGCCACCCAGGTGCCACATTGTTTAACGTGAACGTTAAACAATGATATTTTACTTTCTTAAAAAATGTATAGATTCTTTTCATTTCAAATAATCAAGTTAAATGTTGAGTAGAAGGACATGATGAGTGTAACCATCAGTAAGATGCTGTTAGTGCAATGGTCTCTGTGTGGCTGTGAGCATGGCTCTACTTAGACTGTTAGGATTAAACATTATATTAAAGGAAGGAAATAGACACAGCCTCAGTGTCCTATGTAACAGCATCGCTGGCAGTGTGTAGTTATTTGAGAAATCAGATGTGACCTAAATTCTGTGAGATCGTCTGCATCAGTGCACATGTTTAGATAGCATGCTGCCCTTCTGAGTTTGAGTTAAGTATTAATGAGATTAGACAGAAGAGAAAAGGCCTCATCAAGTTTTTCCTTTGGGGCCTCATTTTGGACTTGTGTTTTCCCAGCTTCTCATTCATCTGTCTTCTGTGTCTGATCTCCCAAATTGTGTTACATCCAGATTCTAGGTTATTTTCATTTAGTTCATATATTTCCAATTCTGCAACCTACAGAGGTCATGATTTTTCTCTAATAGCCAAATAACCCAATCTAAGCTTCTTTCTAAGGTACTTTAGGGGAATTATACTGATTTATCAAGATAGTTTTCCCCTGAGGACTTAGAAAATCCTTGGCAAGTGCTTAAGTATTCCCCGAAGATCTTTTGTTTGCTTAAGACAACTATGCTCCTTTCTACTCTAGTTTAAGAAAATGTTAATAATTAACATGTGGTCCAAGCTCAGGTCACCAATTCAGGACAGGGAAGAACTTTCGTAGTATTAACGCTTGAACTTGTTCTGTGTCCCTCTGCAACTGCTTAAAGGTTTGTCCGCTCAGATTTGGCCATATCTTCCTTTCCATCACAGACAGAACTGAGAACAGCACAGAATTTGCCTACAACCCTGTTTTGGACTCCTGCCTCTATCCAGACCCCCAGACTCTCAACTTCTTATTAGAGTCTCCAAGTTAGATTTTCTGTAACATCAGAATTTACATGACTGCATTTTCACAGGCAGCAGAACTCAGTTCAAATTGTACTTTATTGCCATTCATATAACCATAGCATGAAAGTCGGCCAATTACAGCTTATTGAATTCTTAAATGATACAGAAAATGAAGTGATCAAAACATTGTTTGGGGTTATTGTTAAACTCACTGACTAGAAATGCTGCTCCATATTATTGAACTTCCCCGTAGGAAAGTATTGCTGCACACACGGAAAGACAACATGAGAACATAGAATTAGAGTGCAGACAATTAAACACACCTGTGATAATAAATATGCTCTCAAGTAGCTCTAAGTAGCTTTTCTTCCTCTAGTCCCATTAATAGTTGATTTTCTGGTCAGGTGCACTATTGATCGATTTGCACTGAAGCCATTTCTTCCTCATTAGCTTTCCAAACTTTTCTTTGCCTCAATTTTCCTCAGATACAAAAGCCTCACAAGATTATAGAAGACTTGTTGCTTAGCAACAATCTCATTCCTATAACTGTAATGGTTCAGCACACAATGTCACTTTTTTGGGGGGAGAAGTGCAATGTTTTCCTATTTCTACTGTTTATTCCATTTAATGACCAAAGCAAGATATTTAGTTATTGCTAATTATATCTTTCCTACATGAACAGTTTCAGTTTTTGTAAGTATGTAGCTGTGTTGAGACATAATAATGCCTTCTGTATCTCCTTTATAAATATATCCAGAAACTTATTCCTATTTATAAAAAATACTAGCAAGAAAAATGCCTGTTATTTTTTATTTTCAAAAACTCTTTTCACACTTGAAAAGAGAAATTTTGACACTTCTTATAGCAATAATAGCTATCTGGTATTATGTCCTCACAGACTGGAGAGTATAGGTTATAGATAAACAAATTTCCGGTAGTAAAGTCCTGTAACAATAGAAAGTTACTTTTCATAGGTTTTCTGTTTTCCGCCCACATTTGTATGCCATTTATACCATTTGTATGTGCTTGATGCAAAGTAGTTTATCTTTTGTAAAATATTTAATTATAACTTAAGGGTATACATGAACATAACTATGTTTTGGGATGACAGTGTGTTTTCAATATATTTTTATACAAAATCAAACATACACAGGAGTGGGTTGTTGAGTAAGACAAAAAAGAGATGGAAATAATATATAGCTGCCTTAAATAAATTAAACATTCTAGATAAGAAAATGGTGTACCTATCAGTGGCAACAGACCAAAGTAGCTAGTCCATTCTCTTCCCATATGGTAAAATACATGTCAAAGAACTTGAATTTGCAAAATTGGGTTGATACCAATTTAGCATTATGAACCTCAACACAATTGACTGGAATGTAGAAAAATTCATAAACTGCTTTTTGTTTGTTTTTAATGGGGGGAGGACAGAAATTTGATAAATAATTTAGGAGGTAATCATGGAAATAGACTAAGTATCCTTTGTGTGTATTTGGTGGGTGATTTCTACATGTGGAAATCTGGATTCCCCTAATGTGTTTTTAACATTTTTCTCCTTTTATCAATCCATTACATTTATTTATTTATTTATTTATTTATTGCATACTATAGTTACCAGGTGATAGAGTTTATACATGCTTATGCACTGAAATTGCTCTTGTCGCATGACTTCCCCATGTGTTGAGGGAGGAGGGAATTCATTTGAATTGGTCCTCAGAGCTGATGAGGGAGTGAGGCATAACCATGCTGATCATCCTTTTATTACTTTTTTCAAGTTAGTGGCATGTTGGTAAAGAAAGGGGACAAAGTATGACTTCTATAGTAATGTTTAACTGGGATCAATACATACGTACATATGTATTTTAGGTATGAAGACTAGATTTTCTCATCAACATCAAAAAGCCATTTATATTGAGATCTGAAGTTTAACCACATTTACATTTTTTTTTAAACACTCCTGTTACTAGGTGACCAAAAGAATATACTTTTGTGTGTGGGAAGGAAACTGCTCTTGTCACTTGCCTTCCTTGTTTGTTGTTTTGAGGAAATTCATTCGAATTATACCACAGATTGACAACAAGCATGGTGTAGCTGATACCTTAAGCCTCTAACTCCTGCCAAATGCCACTTACCAATATTTTGGACATTTGATACAATAAGTGTGTTTTTTAGATGGTATATTCATTTACTAGGGATTCTGTAAACAAAGTGGCACAAACTGGGTGACTTAAAACTGTAAAAATTTTTCTTCAGCAGTTCTGGAGACTGGAAGTCCAAAATGAAGGTGTCAGTTGGGTGATGTGCTCTCCAGAGTCCCTAGAGGAAGACTCTTCCCTGCCTCTTAGAGCTTCTGATAGCCCCAAGGATTCCTTGGCTGTTAGTAGCATAACTCTAATCTCTGCCTCCATCTACACCTCTCCCTGTGTTTCTCTCTCTTCATATAACATCTCATCATAGTGATGCAGGTCATATTAAATCAGTTTACTGTACTCTAGCATGATTTCCTCTTAAGTAATTAAATCTGCAAAAAAACCTAAAGTCACATTCTGGGTTGCTGGGGTTAAGATGTCAGCATCTTTTTTGGAGGACATAATTCTACCTATAACAGACGGTGATGGTCACAGACCTAAAAGAGGGCTATGACCAATTGTCCTTAGAATTGCCACCAAGAAATGGAGGATGCAGTATTCAATTAAACTACTGCATTTTTATTAAAAAAAGAAAAAAGGTATTGTCACTAGTAGAAACATGATCATTTTTAAAGTTAAAAGGTGAGTACATGGGAACTTGCTGTATTTTTCTTTCTGATTGGGCATGTTTGAAAATTATAATAATAAAAATTAAAAGAATAAACTTAGAATAAAATATGGCATGTGCCTCTGAAGAGAGGAAGACAAAAATCTATCAGTCATTTTTTTCCCTAAAATTGACAATAGTTCCTTAATATCACCAAATGTTTAGTCAAGGATCAAATGTCAGCATTTTTTAAACTGAGGTGTACAGTGTATCCATTTTGACAAAAATGTGCTCTGGTGTAACTATCACCACTGTGAAGATACAGAATGATCTCATCACTGGGCAGATTCCTTTAGGCTACCCCTTTGGATGCACTTCTCCTGCACCACACCTCCAGGCCCCAGAAAAGCAAGCAGCAGAAATCTATCTCTCTGCACCTAGACAACAATTACACCAGGAGAAACCATGTAACTGTTTTAGAATTCTGGGATCTGTTGAATGCTTTCAAGGGGACCAGAAGGCTTCATAGTAAATCCCAGTTAATTTTGTCAATTTCATCTCTTAGCACAGGAGCAGCAACCCAGCCCATCCTGCTGGCTCTTAACTCTGTTGCAGACAGCTATGTACCTACTCCTGGAGCAGTTTTCACACAGGTTGAGAAAAGCAGGGTAGGCAAAGAGGAGCCAGCTTTCCAGTTATCAGAGAGCTGTGCTCTGATGGCTGACCAGAACTGTGTTTGCACTTTCTCCTATTTTTGCAAGCACTTCCTTCTGTGGCTAAGATACTTTCTGGGGATTTAAAGGGCTGGTGTCTTTTCCCCCATTTTTTCTTGTTTCTTTTTGTCTTGGGAGCTGGATTGAAGACTGATACTCAAAAGCAACCACATGAATGTGGGAAATTAGAAGTCATGATGCATGTCCAGGACAAGTTGCAGGCTCAGAAAAGATCTGAAAATACCTTAAGGAATACTCTAAGGGAGAATCCATTTCCTTATCTTTCTAGCTTCTAGAAGCTGCTTGTATTCCTTGATTTGTGGCCCCATCCTCCATCGTCAAAGCCTGCAACCAAGTATCTTCAAATCCTGGGCTCTCACACTGACTCTCCTACTTTCTTTTTCATTTTAAGGACTTTGTGATTATATTGGCCCACCCAGATAATTGAGGATAATTTCCCCATCTCAATATCAGCTGATTAGCAATCTCAATTCTATGCAACTTTAATTTCCCCTCCTCACAGAACATTACCTGTTCACAGATTCTGGGGATTAGGATATGAGCTTTTTTCTTTTTCTTTTCTTTTTTTCCCCTTTCCTTTTTTTCTTTTTAGAGAAGGGAACATTTTTTCTGCCTTTCATAGTGAAAAAGGCAAAGACATAGATTTTCTCCTAGAGCCTCCAGAAGGAACTGCAGCCCTGTTAAACTTGTTTTTAGCCTAATGAGACATGCATTGGATTTTTACTCTGTATAACTGTAAGATAATAAATTTGTGTTTAAACTACCAAGTTTGTGACAACTTTTTACATCAGGAATAGAAAGTCAATATAGACACTTAGGGAGGGTAGAATTAATTCAATGATAGACACTTGGAAGTGTGAATACTTTCTGCTTTTATTTTATAAGACAAATTAATTTTTTTTTAAATAACCAATAAGCTTTCTAAGAAATTTTTCAGGGTTTTATCTTAGAACAAATTGACAGAAACATAATAGAAGATTCTGGAAAAGAAGAAAAGTGACAAAGATCTTGCCTGAGTCACTTCAGGATATTGGGAAATTTAAACTAGAAGTTAGGGAAATTTGGTTAGGGAATATACTTTTTGTACTAATAAAAGAAATCTATGACTTGTACCTGGACTATTAGTGCTGGCTTGTCACAGAGCTTTCAGTGTTCTCTTATTCAGAGAGTTTTTAGAAAACTTTAATTTATTCATTTAAAATAATTTGTTCTCTATTGTCAGGTTACACATTTTCTTTATAAAATATTGGCGACAGATCACCATTATAATTGTTATATCTTTATTCTAATGTTATAAACAGTTGTGAATTTTAACTGAATATCTCATGTGATCATTTAATCTCTTGCATTTCAGTTTCTTTATCTATAAGCTGAAATAGGATCCTTCATTTTCCAGCTCTAGTGTTCTTTGCATGCAGGAATGAGTTTTACATTTTGAATTTGTTTGTTAGCATACAGACTAATTTATATGTTTCCTGTTGAATATACTCAATTTGTAGATCTCACTTGGAAGATTGTTCTTCAAAATGGCCATTAATATAGCAAACATAGTAATAAATTATATCCCTGTATGTCAACCCTGAGCAGAGCTATTAGTGTGAACAAAAACAGGTCAATTTACCTTCATGTAGACAGAATCTACTTTCTTATTTTGTGGTCTTTATTTTTGGAACCCTTTTAAATTTTCAATAAAGTGTTCCAGATCAGATATTAGTCTAATTTATAGAAACTGGATATTCAAGATATTCAACTCTGATAATAGAACTACAGGCCCAGTTTTCCTCTTTTCTCATCCTATTTCCTGAGTAAGGAGGTTTCTTCTTAGTTTATTAGTATAAATGTTATTATTTTATTACAGTAGAGTAAGTACAGTAAAGTCTCTTTCTTATGTTCAGCATGCTTTCACTGAATGCTATTTTGTAGCTATAAATGCTGTCTTTTTTTGAACTTCTGTTAGGTTAAAATATTCATATGTGAAAAACAAATGCGGATAGGTAACAAAAAAATTAGGGTCACAAGATTTGAAAATTTATGTTTTATTTTTAAAGAAGAGGATATGCAAATGATTGCCTTAACCATTGCATCTAACTAGGATCCTAAGAGATTTAGGCCGAATAACTTATGCACTCATATTTCCAGGAATAAATGAATGGATAAACAGATAAATTGATGGATAGGTAAATGAGTGATTGGATGAATCACATATTTCTCGATTTACTGAGTCTTTGCCAATCAAATATGCATTTATTTTCTAAATTCCACATTAGAGGGGCACCTGGGTGGCTCAGTTGGTTAAGTGTCTGCCTTAGGCTCAGGTCATGATATCCCAGGGTTCTGGGATTGAGCCCTAGTTGGGCCCAACTAGGGCTCAATCCCCACTGGTCAGTGGGGAGCCTGCTTCTCCCTCTCACTCTGCAGCTTTCCCTGCTTGTGCTTTCTCTGTCTCTCTCTGTCAAAAAAATAAATAAATAATCTTTAAAAAATAAAAATAAAATAAATTCCACATTAGAGCCTCACACTTAAAAAAAAAAATCATGCAATGACATAGACCAGTCTATTCCTAGTACAAGGATTTTATAAGATTTCAAAATTGATTTTCTCATATTTGCTCTATCTAGACAGTTTACATATGTAACTATATTTCCCCTAGAAAACATTTATTTTGAGGTCAGTAGTACCATAATTTTTATTTACTTTATCTTACTACCTATTTCCTGTAGATATAAAATGCATATAGAAATAGTCATAAAACTTATAAAGTCTGGGAATTTATTAATAGTGCATTAATATACATAGGCACTAGTTATCCTGCCAGCATGCTTTGGAGCATTTAGAATTCTTCTGGGTAATTTCTTTTGCTAAAAATATATAGCTCAAAAATTCATACCACTAATGTATTGAACTTTTTGTTGTCATTTTAAAAATAAATACAGTCATTGAAATTATGAAAATTTCAAAGAAAAGCCATTAAAATACTTTCAAAAGTCATTAGGGTATTTACTCATAGAACATCTTCTACAATGATTGTGAATTATGGATCAGAGTAATAACCATCACTGAATAAATACCAAATTCCCATTATGCACACAAGACTCTTTCATTCAGGATTGAAGAACTTGATGTTCACACCCAGAAACTTACTCTCTAATGAAATGTGCAAACCTTATCCACAAAAGTTCAGTGATGAAGAATGTAATTACGTGACCTATGTATGTATTTTTAAAGTATTAAATCAAAAGAATCTGATGGATTTTAAGAAAGCAATGGGAGTTTGACTCTTGAAAGTGAGAAAGCATTAGGCAAGATAAGTAATGAAACTAAGTAAAACCTCAAAAGCACAAATAGGCAAGAATATGGTGAGCTGTGTAGGCTTAGGGTAGTTTAGAGATTTATTTCATTAAAGGGAATAATGTGTTTGGATGTTAATACAAAATAAATTTGGGTTGCCTTATGAAGGGTTCTGAAAGTGAGAAAACAACATATTTTTGTAGTGTCCGGGATGCCCTGTTTTATTGAATGACCTGACTTTAGAAAATGCAAATATAATATTAACATATGACATTAGTATTATAATATTACTATATCAATATTAACTATCTAATATTTAATATTAATGTTATTACACATTTTTCCACAACTCTAAATTTGAGTGTTACCAAATTTTTATTCCTTACTTATGGTTGAAATAATTATAGATACTTTAAGTTTTTCATTTGGTTTCTGTGTTATTAGCAGTTTTATTTTTAGATGGCTTCACATTTGCAAATCTGCTTGGTGATTTGTGAGTGCATATAGTGTGTGTGTGTATGTGTATGTGTGTGTGTGTGTGTATTTCAGATGGTATTATGATGTTTGGATAGTTCCTTAGTATATGCAACAAATTCATTAGTAGAGACCTTCCTCCAGTGTGAAGTCTTCTAGAGAGGAATAGTTTCTTTCTTTTTTTTTTTTTTTTTTATTGAGAGGAATAGTTTTTGATGCTCTTGGTTAGTTGATCATATAACTGGTGAAAGTGCTTGGTCTGTTCCAACCCAGGCTGCTCTTTCTCTGTTGTGTTACTACACATATTCTGGTAGCAACCTCTAAGTTTTAGGTATTTATTCTAGGTACCAATTGCTACATCTTCCATAGTCCAAAAGAGATTCCAAACTCTTCTATTGATTCTTCTATGACATCATTCAATTTGCCTGGGAGTATTTGGAGCAGACACTATGCTCCATCAACAGTATAGATAAGAAATCTGTTTTTTTAAAAGATTTTACTTATTTATTTGTTGAAGAGGGAGAGAGAGCACCATCAGGGGGGCGGCAGGCAGACAGAGAGGTAGAAGCAGGCTCTTTGCTTCTTCTTCCTTGTGGGACTCCATGCCAGGACCCTGGGATCATGCCCTGAACTGAAGGCAGATGCTTAACCTACTGAGCCACTCAGGCATCCCTAGCTAAAAATTCTAATGACAGAATTTCTGTATCTTTAACATCTTTGAGTCATTTCTTAAATATTCACCAAATAGAGGTAAGCTGATGCTACCATAATTGCCTTTTGATATATTCTGTAAAAACACTACTCATACAGTATTGGAATATATACTATATGATTTTTTGTTTTGTTTTTATAATTCGGGAATTCAGACAAAATTGTCATATTGTGCATCTTCTATTTGAACCTATGGCTACACTAGCAGGAAACAGTCACTGATTTTGGAGTAGATTAAAGATAGACAATTTGGTAATCATATTATCTAACAAAAGAAAAAAATAGTATCTCTTATTCTTGAATGGTTTCTCAGTTTTTCTATTTAATCTTTACATTTTTGGACAAATACAGAGCATATTTGTAGAATGTCTCTAAATTTGGAGGTGCCTGATATTTTCTTATGATTAAATTTTGATCATGAATTCTTGGCAGAGAAGCACAGAAGTGATATTGTGTTCTATGTATCATATAAGGGTACATCATTTCTCATATTCCTGGTGATGTTAACTTTGTCACTTAGTGAAGGACTTGTCTGTTGGATTTCTCCATTAAAACATTTACTATTTTTACTTCATTAAATTAAGTACTATGTGTGGATATATGTTGAAAACAAATATCTTTGGGACACTTGGGTGACCCTAAGCATCTGCCTTTAGCTCATGTCATGATCTCAGCATCCTGGGATTGAGTGCCACATCAGGCTCGTTGATCAGTGGGGAGCCTGCTTCTCCCTCTGCCTGTTGCTCCCCGGGCTTGTGCTCTCTCTTTCTCTGAAAAATAAATAAATAAAATCTTTTAAAAAATGAATAAAAATATCTTTTATCCTACTGTCATTCATTCATTTAAAATTCATTGATTCTTAGTCTCTGAATTATTATTATGTTGGTTGCTAAATGACAAATTTCTAATTTCATAATTTTTAATATATTTATCTTTTGACATTCTTCAGTAAGTACCAAGTTTCCATTCTTTCCTGTGTATTTATTCATTTATGTGCAATTTGATTTTTATGAATTCTAGGTTTATTTGATGGAATGTCAAATTGTCACGGATTTATCTAGTAAGAGAAACTTGAAGCTGGTTCTTGTGATTTTTTGGCATATCTTTATCATTATTTGAACACATTTTTAATTTCTGACATAATATATTACGGGTCCATTTTGTACTTCCACTTTCTCAGTCCCAGAATTGGTCATTTCTTCATGGAGGTCTGTTTCTTTCAGTAAGAAAAATTATTGGGAACTGGGAACTAGTGGTGCTCAAGTTTATTGGGTGCCATTGCTTAAAGAACTTTTTAGTTAAATAGAAAATAAATGTACAGATGTATTGGCTTATATTTGTGTATTTAGGTAAATCTCAGTCACTCTTAATCTATCCATCTATTCATCTGTCTTATCGCTATCTCTTCAGAATAAATACAAGTCTATATGTAGAGCAAATTCTTCTTAAAATTCACACTAATATGTATTAAAAACATTAAAAATGCACTTCTAGAAAAAGAAAATTAGTGCATTTAAACAAGGAATTTCTGCAAAGTGTTTTCATTATTCAT
This sequence comes from Neogale vison, assembly GCF_020171115.1. NCBI lineage: Eukaryota > Metazoa > Chordata > Mammalia > Carnivora > Mustelidae > Neogale > Neogale vison. The sequence continues at coordinate 39,588,213 of NC_058099.1, forward strand.
AGTAGTAATGCTCTATAAAGTCACTGCAAACACTAAATTCATGAAAACTGAAACACAAGGTTAGGTTTGTAAAAGCCTCTGGTCACATTTTCATCAGCTGATCAAGACGTAACCTTGTTTAATGTGTGTTTCTCTTTAAAGCCACTTAAAAAAAATATACTCTTGATTCATTAACATTGAAATCATAGCCAATAACTGTAACATATGTATTTTTTCTGTAAAGCAAACCACAGCCTTTCTGCACTTGAGAACATTAGCCAGTACCTCAGCAGTACACTTGGGAGTCATTTTAAACCTCAAATTCACAAATATAAGCACAGGAATATGGGGGGAGAAAAGGGCACTAAACACACTGTGAAAAGAACATTTGTTTAGAAGGTAAAGATTGAAATAAGAAAGCAGAGCACTACCTTATTAGACCTTACTTGGAAACACGTATGAATGGGCAACTCACATTTTTTTGCACTTGTATGTGTGTCTGTGAATGACCGAGAAAACACTGTGAGCATTGATTTTGGGGTTACAAATAAATTTTAACAAGTAGGAAAATTCTCAGATATGGAATCTGCAAATAATAAAGACCAACTGTACATTTATATATCAGTTTTTATATACTTTTTATTTGCTGGTTATAGTGATATTGTCACAGGTGAGAGACATGGATAAGGAAGAATCATTACCCTATAGGAACACAGGAATTAACAGAATTAGCAACTAGGATGGTTAGTTTAGTGTGTCAGCTTGGCTGGGCTGTAGTGCGCTGATATTTGGTCAAAACCAGTCTGAATGTTGCTGTGAGGTATTTTTATATATGATCAACATTTAAGTCAGTAGACTCTGAGTATCTTTCCAAAAGTGTGTAGGCCTCATCCAAATTATTGCAGGCTGTAAGAGGAAAGACTAAAACTCCCAGAAGAAAGAATTTTGCCTGTAGACAACCTTCTGACTTGAACTTCAATATCAACTCTTTCCTGGGTCTCCAACTGACAGGAATGCCCTGCAGATTGCTAGCCTCCAGAATCTTGTGAGCTTATTTTTTAAAACGTCTGTGTGTGTATGTGTGTGTGTGTGTATGTAAACATACACATATCCTGTTGGTTCTGTTCCTGTGGAGAACCTTGACTAATAAAGTAGCAAATGTCTGCTATCATGTTATACCAAATCATTTTTTTTTCATTTTTTAAAATTTTATTTATTTATTTTGACAGAGAGGGATCACAAGTAGGCAGAGAGGCAGGGAGAGAGCGAAGGGGAAGCAGGCTTCCTGCTGAGCAGAGAGCCTGATGTGGGGCCCGATCTCAGGACCCTGAGACCATAACCTGAGCTGAAGGCAGAGGCCTTAACCCACTGAGCCACCCAGGCACCCCTACCATCTCATTTTATATGCAGGAATAACAAATGTTAACAAAACAGTGGACATTTTCCATAATAAGAACATATAAGGAGTAGACAAAATAAATAAAATTACAGGTAATTCACAAATTTAAAAAAAGTTAACCTGGGCGCCTGGATGGCTCAGTGGGTTAAGCCGCTGCCTTCGGCTCTGGTCATGATCTCAGGGTCCTGGGATCGAGTCCCACATCGGACTCTCTGCTCAGCAGGAGGCCTGCTTCCCTTCCTCTCTCTCTGCCTGCTTCTCTGCCTACTTGTGATCTCTGTCTGTCAAATAAATAAATAAAATCTTAAAAAAAAAAAAGTTAAACTTAAGTATTTGATATTTGATTTCAGATATGCTCATTTGTCATCCACTACCATGAAGACTACGTAGCCAGAAATAACTCTTTGGATATTTTGTTTTCCTAATTTATCTCTGAGAGAACCTAATATTAGGTAATGAAGAACTTTGTACACTGAAGGATTCATGATCTGTACAATTGTATAATATAAATTACTCTCTATTGGCCATGCTTTCTTGGCGTAGGGTTTCTAGAAGTGTATTTTCATTAAGTCCTGTGAGGACCATTATGCATGGGGTGGTGAAATTATGGCCATTTGCTTAGAAAAGGCCAAGAAATAAAATGTCGTTAATAGCATGAAATTCTTTGTTGTGACTTGCTGAACTATGGTGTAATTGTGGGATATAACCTTCAATATAACAAAGCATATATATCAAAAATTCGAGTTTGTATTGATGCTTTCTTCTTGTAGTAAGGTAACCTATTCAATAATTTATAGTTCTTGAATTGATATCTTTGTGTCTAAAATCGCCACCACTTACTACTGAACTCTTAAATTCTATTGATCTACTTTAATGCACAATTTGTCTTCCTTCTCTGATTTATAGTACAGCAATGGATTATAGGAGCTTACTTGGAAGGTAATCATCTACATGAGCAAAATACACCCAAGCTATTAACCATGAACAGGTATGGAGTTACAGTTCTGCGATTTAATTACCTGTCTGGAATCAAGGAATAGCACCAGTTTACACAATCCATAGCTAAGAATATGTATCTAGTAAACATCAGTTAAATGTTGAAAGAATTAATTCATGACCAATTGATAAATTACTATGAAAATGTAGGCTCTGAAAAATATATAAGAAATAATTGCAAGTTTTTGTGTCTGAAAGTTAGTGGTTTGCATAGTGTAAACTTATACCTGCAGAAAAAGAAGCAATTAAGGTTATTTAAGAATGTAGGAACGCCTGAACTATTGAGTTCATAGGAATGGTCAAACTATGCTTGGATCAGACATGGAGTAGTTGTTTAAGACTACTCTCAACTGAGTGTAGGCAAGATAATTGACTTGGAAAGCAAAGTAGGAAATACGTTTTGACAGAATTATATAGAATGAATTATAGTGTACAAAAAAATAACAGAACATCACAAATTTTTAATGTATTAAGAGAATATATAGAATCTTCTAAAAAGGAAAGTGTGTTAGAGAAAGATTTTAATTAAAAAAAATTAGAGCTGGGTTTAATTCATGTTCTTCCTCTTTCCTCAAACGGAAATTATGAAATAATGAAAGGGAAAATGTGAAGCTTAATCAAACAATGTGGTCCTGAGTCTGCACACACAGACAAACCCTCTCAGAGTTCAGTTTGTGGCTTTGTTTATCACAGACACTTGAAATTCATCTTAATTCAGTCTGGTTTAGGAAACTCCAATCCTCCATGAGAAAATTGATTTCAAATCCATATTTTCATAAGGTAGATTGTGGTATCTTAGTGCTTGAAGTACGGTAACCTTGGTCCTATCCAATTCCTAGGGAGTAAGAATATTCAATATGTTCTTCTCCATTTCAATATGTTCCTTCATAATTTTTATCAAAATGCTGGCTTGCACACTTTCTCTGATAGTAAAAGACAGTAGCTATCTCAGCAAGTGAATAAACCAACTCCATCTCCCTCAAAGATGTTGAAATGCTAACCTCTGTTCCTATGAATGTGACTTTACTGGAAATACAGTTTTACAGGTGATCAAGTTAGGATAACACGGTTAGGGGACCTCATAAAAATATATCCAAAGGAAAATTTGTACATAGACATGGAAATACATAGGGAGAGCATGCTATGAAGACAAGAGAACGTTATCTATAAGCCATAGATCACCTGAAGTAGTCAGACATTGGGAGAGGAGCGTGGGACAGCTTTCTTTCACATCCCCCCAGAAGGAGCCAACCCTGCATACAACTTGATATATTTAATACATATTCGTGTAAGTGTATATTTAAGATATATTCATGTATATGTACAAATTGCTCTGAAATAAAATATTTTAATGGTAAATATAAAGGTTTTAAAATAACAGTTGTTGCATTAACCTGAACAATAGTCTATGTCTACCTTCTATACACGTTAGCACATACTTTTAATATGACTTATGGAAGGGATGTCAAAAATTTTAGAGAAAATATTTTTCTATTTAAGGTAAAATCTGGAAGATTCAGGTTAATGTTCTGTGAAAGTTTGAGGTCTGTTTAAATTTATGAAATCTGCTTATATCATTCTATTTTTGAGCAAGTTTCCAGATCAAGATATTTTTTAAATAAGCATTGTGCTAACATATCTTCATCTGTTGTTTTCACTGAATTCCTTTCTCAGCTCTTACATAATATAAATCTGCATATGATCCTCTATTTCTCTTAGTAGTTATTTCTGGGACTATGGTCAATTTTGCTTTGTATGAAATGAGTCAAACTTTTGTTCATTATCTGCTCTGTGATTCATATACTGCTCCTTCCCCTCAGGATTCCAGAAATATCTCTTAAATTTCTGTTTATTCTTTTAAAATCGAATTTAGTGTTTTATTTTTTAGTAATTAAAATAATTTTACATTTTTCATGTATTGTTTTCCCTTTATAAAAATGCCAAACATCATTTTTCCTCAGCACAATTTTTAATTAATGTATTCCTTGTAGTATGTGATACTTCCATTCTATTAATTTTTACTTCTAATATTTACTTCCTTAAGTTTACATTTAATTCCCTCCAGATGTTTTGCATGAAAGCACTGGCAAATATTTGGTAGTTTGTTATTTGATGCTTTGGCAGCAAGCGTAACGATAGTAAAAAGTTAGCGAGTGTGGTTGGCTGAAAAATGATCCCCAAAGATATCGAGATCTAATCCCTAGAACCTGTGAATGCTCCCCTAGCTAGCAAAACTGACTTTACAGTTATATTTAAGGTAAAGACTTTAAGATGGAGAGACGATTCTAGATTATTGAGATGGGACCTGAGTGCAATCACAATCATGGTGTCCTTATAAGGAAGAGACAGAGGCAGATTTGACTGCAAACAGAAGATGAGAAGATAACACAGTGTTGCTTCAGGCTTTGAAAACAGAAAGGAACCATGGGCCAGGAAATGCAGCTCTAGAGAGTGAAACAGGCAAAGAAACAGATTAGAGTTGCCAGAGGAAGCATGGCCTTGCTAATATTTTCACTTGGGCTTATTGAAACCATCTTCTGACTTCTGGCTTCCCGAATGGTAAAATAATAAGTATGTGTTTTTTTGAAACACTACATGTGTGTTGTTTTAAGCTACATTAGTAATAATTTGTTATAAATCTTAGAACACACAGCAAGGCTTCTTGCGAGGTCACCATAACTACATAGGAAGAATATGGAGTCTCCCTGAACATCAGACCTTTCATGCACATCTACTCTGTGGGTTGATTTGCATCTGAAAAAGGGATGGAACAGGAGATGAGATTTGGAAATTGAACTGTAGGGATGAGGTGGAGAGAACTGAGAAGCAAGAGTGGAATGCGAGGCTTAGTGTTATGGACTTGTGAAGGATTGTCAGTACAGCCTTCCCCACACTGAATCCTCTATGAAGGAGCTTTTATTAGTTCTCAGAAGAGTTCTTTTTAAGTCACAGATTTGGGTGGCCTAGGAGTATTACTTGGATGTTTAAATGACAAAATATAACACAGAAAAGAGGACAAACTTACCCTATCACATTGGTCATAAAAATGAGCACAGTTTTTAAACCCAATAAAAAGTAACAGTGAAAAAAGATTTCCCGCTTGGCTCAGTTGGTTAAGCTTCTGACTCTTGATTTCGGCTCCGGTCGTGATCTCAAGGTCGTGATCTCAAGGTCGTGAGATCAAGCCTTGCATGGGGCCCCATGCTCAGTGGGGAGTCTGCTTGAGGTTCTCTGTCTCTCTTCCCCCACCCCTTTCTCTCTCTCTCTCAAATAAATAAACAAAGCCTTAAAAAAAAAAAGAGAGAGAGAAAAGAAGTCTGCAATTTTAGCACTTCAGAAGATTGACCATTGCTGCTAAATCTTTATTATGATGGTTGGCTCTATCCATGGCAACTGTGAAGCATTGTCCCTAAGTGGATTTCCAGGCAGCAAGCATACTGATAGGACCTGGAGCCAAAGAATCTGGGAGATCTGTTCATTACCTCAAGTGTGTCAGACATAAGAACTCTAAATAATAAATGGATGAGATTTTAAAGGAAATGTGAAAGTTCTGATCATCAAAAAGGGGAAAGAACATGTTGCTGGGACACAGTCTGAGCTACTTGACCCCTCTTTCTAGACTTAAAACTAAATATTTGAATCTAATAGATTTTAAGTTGTTGTTTAGAGTCACAAGGGCTCCTTTCTTAAAAGTTCTGTGGTGGGGCACACAGTGTTTTTCAGTCAATTCCCGACACTGGTCAAATAATTGTCAAGGCAAGCAATACATTTTCAGTATGTGAAGTTAAAACAATAAACGTACTTGGCTCTCCAAAATTCTGATGAAATATAACTACGTTTAAGGAACATATCACTAGTTAATGAATTATTCACATCCAGAAGAATATTTCAGCAAAATATGTTTAGTACTTGTCAAAACGCGTACTCTCTGTTTCTTCTCTTGTCTTTTCAAACTCTTCCTAATTGAAGTTCACCAACTTTCAGGCAGGTAACAACAGCCCATGCTAGGTAGTAACTCTGGCATGAATGGAAAGAGCCCATAAAATCTATAGTCAGCCCATTAGGATTTGTGTTCTGGCTTCTAGAGAATAATTTTCAAAGACAAAATTATACATTTTATACAGTGGTCACCATCTCAAGGCTTTTATTTAACACATTAAGTAATGAAGCAACCGGTAGTGTGTTACATCAGTTCAAAGGAATATCTGAAGAACAAACACACAGATACAGACAGAAATGGGCAATCAGAAATGACAAACCAAATTTTCCAAAGGTACAAAATATTTAAAGTCTCTAGGGTTATAAAATATAATGTTTGAAATCACCTTTTTCAGTAGAAAACAGTTGTACCTCTTCCTTAAATTTGCATTTCTATGGGCAGAAAAAAAGGCCCACTTGCATTATCTTCAATTTTTTATAGAGTTATATTCAAAGAAAATTAAAGTTACAGATAGCAGAGAATTAGTCCAAAAAAGTATAATAAAGACCAAGATACCATTGAAGGGACCCCCACCAATCTTTTGCCCATCTTAAAGACCCTCACTTTTTCTTCTGACCTGTTTATTACATACCAATTATGTGAACACTGTCTAGCCATTAGAACTCTTTGAAACTCAAGCTCTTGTACCTAAATAATTTCCAGATCACAAGATTGTAATGTAGAATAATTACTGTGTGTAAAAATCATGTTTTATGTCCAATCACCTTATGAAGTAAATTTTGTGCTTATAAACATTTTATATTTAAGTAACAATTAGTTGAACAACTTGATCCACATTTCCATGTAAATGCCTGAAGTCCAGTTTCCAGAAATTCCTTTTCAGTACTGAAGAGTTTATTAGCACAGTTTCTAAAAGTTATCGTGTTAACCTAACATACAAGTTACAGATAATTTTTTAAAAATAGAATAGTTTTTATTTTGGGCTTCTGGGTGGCTCAGTCAGTGAAGCATCTGCCTTCAGTTTAGGTCGTGATCTTAGTGTGCTGGAATCAAGACTCACATCGGGCTCTCTGCTTAGTGGGGAGCCTGCTTCTCCCTCTTCCTCTTCCTGTTGCTCCCCCTGGTTGTGCTGTCTCTCTCTCTCTGTCAAATAAAAATCTTCTAAAAGAGTTGGTTTTATTTTATGTTTTAAAGATTTTATTTATTTATTTATTTGACAGACATCACAAGTAGGCAGAGAGGCAGGCAGAGAGAGGAGGAAGCAGGCTCCTCGGGAGCAAGTAAGTCATATCTGTTTGCCTGGGTTATGTTGGCCACATTCTATCACACCACCTTGGAAAAAATCATGAAATAAGATAACCAATTTTTTTTAAAGATTTTATTTATTTATTTGACAGACAGATCACAAGTAGGCAGAGAGAGAGGGGGAAGCAGACTCCCCACTGAGCAGAGAGCCGGATGCGGTGCGGGGCTCCATTCCAGGACCCTGGGATTATGACCTGAGCCGAAGGCTAAGGCTTTAACCCACTGAGCCACCCAGGTGCCCCAAGGGTCGTTTTTATTTTAACAAACATGTTATAGTTTATATCTTAGATGAATTTATACCATATACTAATTACCATACAGATTAATACTGAAATATTCTCTAAAGATTTTACTTTTTGGAACTCAACAAATAACATTAGAGATTAATCAGATACTATTTTATGCAATAAATTAAAAAAATATGGTTTCAAAAGGGTTACTATTTTTAAAGGGAGAGCATAGAAAAGAAAGTAACCAATTAATGAACTATTTATAAACTGAAGTACAGTTAAGGAACTAGGTTTTGTTTTTTTTTAAAGGTTTGTGAAGGAACTATAACAGGACATATCTCTGAATATTTAACGTATCAACCAAGAAGACTAATAAGAAATATAACCCCTTCAAAAGTAGATGAAACACTTTTTGTGGAGTGAAAATAGAAAATACAAAATATTCTAAAATAAGTTCTTGATATATTAAGGAATATGAAAACAAGTAAAATAAAAAAGTCAAGTGACCCAAAATTGATGAAGAAAGATGATGAAAAACAGATGAAGTCGCAGAGGTAGATACGGACAAAAACATGCAAAACTTTCAAGATTTTAGTAAGGCCTTGTTGTATTTCATCCTAGATGCAATGAAAAGCCACTGACGATTTTTACGTAGTGCTGGGACTTAACCTTTGTTTAAACTTTGTTTAAGGTTTGGGTTTAAACAAACAAACAAAAAAACGCTAAATTGGGGCTAGTGTGAGGAAAAGGGATTGGCAGAGTGAGTTTGATTTATGTTGTTATCAGGGACCAATTTACAAGTTGTTGTACGAACAATCTACGTATTTAATAATAGTGCCTGAACCAGAATATTGAGGTAGAAATAAATGGTTACATTTGAGATATACTTTAAAAGTAGAAAAGAAATGATTCCTTCATGGAGTAGATGAGGTGAAATGAGAAAAAAGGACCAAGGATAAAATTTTAGCTTTCTTGACTGATGTGACAAAAAAACAAAGAACCATTTACTGACATAAGGGTGAGTTAAGGTGGTACCAGGGAATCTGTGTGTATGTGTGTATATGTATGAAATGGCAAAGCATCTTGGGAATTTTAAAATTTAGAATGTGGAAGACATCCAAATGAGGTTAAAAGTAAGGAAATAAGGCATCAGAACATTGATTCTCAAACATAAAGAAGGTATATATGCTTGATCGTGACTCAAGAATGGCTCACCAATAAAGATAGGAAGAACAGAGCATGTGGAACAAGTCCTGAGGTGCTCACTTTTTAAAGATTTATAATAATAGAATATATTTGAATGTTAAGGAAACTATTTTAAAAAGAGAAGACTGCTTGAGGATGGAGGAAAGAGGGGATTGCCAAAGGAAGATACATTTTTAAATGTTTTATTATGGAAAATTTTATATATAAACAAAAGTAGAAATAATAGTGTAATAAACTCCCACGTGTCTCTAACCTGGTTTCAAGTTTCAACCTGGTTTCAACATATGGTTAATCTTGTTTCATCCATACTTCCTGTGATTCCATCCCCCTCCCCAGATCCCAGCTGTTATTTTTAAGAAAATACCCCAAATTGTATTATTTCTTTCATAAATACACAATGGAGTTAAATCTTGAGAAAGTAAGCAAAAATGAGATTCAGAGCACAAAAAGTTGTGTCCAGGTACAAATGCCTGGTCATAATTTGAGAGTCTCATGCTCTACCGACTGAGCTAGCCGGGCGCCTTACCTGGTCATAATTTGAAACAAAAAAGAGTTTATGATTGAAGCTTAAAGATTATGGCATAATTCAGAAGCAGCTCCTATAGAGAGTAAGAGCAATTATAAGAGAAAAACTTTTCAATATTCTTTGAAAGGATCACAGCTATTCTTTGTATGAAAATATAACTTTTTCACTATGAAAAATAAAAATAAACCTAAACACTAAAGAGAGGCAACATTCACAAATTATGAGGATGGGGTGTGTGTGTGTGTATGTGTGTGTGTGTGTGTGTATAGAGTACTGTCTGTAGTGTAAATGTAGATAAAGAAGTTGATGACTGTATTTTCTAAATTTTTCTTTGGTATTTTTGAGAGTTTGATTATGTCAATACATTTCCGTAAATTTCAGTTAGCCTCTGTCATAATTACTTTCTACATAACTTATAAATTACACTGACATTTACCTATCTTTTGTAAAGATCATCACCCTCTAAAAAGATAATTAGGAAATTTCTTTAGAAACCATTTTTGAAACATGAGGAATGACTCCTCTTCAAGCAATAAGATTGATTGATAGGGAGGGAGATATATAGATAAATAGATTTGTAAAATTTCAAATCAAATGTAATTTGTGACGGAGATATACATAATTAGACACTGGTATATTTAGGATATTTTATTGAGGGGACAAGGGACATTAATTAAGTAGGAATACTAATTCCTAAATTCACCGTTATCCTAATTTTAGTTCTTCTAATGCCAGTATTAGATGTGCAAAGGAGTTATAAACTGGGGTAATCAAACCCTGCCTTCCCTCGTGTGTCACAGTCATGTTCTGTTCTGAAGAATCTAAGATTTTGCTAAATATTTATTATGGTGGGACTAGCCATAGACACATGAAGAATGACTCAGAATCATACAGAGTTTCTAAATGAGCCACCTAGGAATAATTTCACCAGACCTATGATCTGGAAGAATATTGAAAAGATACAGGCATTTTGATTAAATATCAGGTATAAGTTAGATGGAGATCTATTTCTATATAAAAATCCATATAATCCATACAGATATCCTAGTGAGAGACATACAGAGCACAGACACAAAAATACAAAGGGTAGCAACTTGGAGGTGAAGACAGAGATTAGAGTGATATTAACATAAGCCAAGCAACCGCAATGCATACCTAGAGCCACTGAAAGGGCCAAGGAATGGATTCTCGCTCAGTTTCCTGAGGGAACACAGCCCTGATGATAATTTCTTTCTTTCCTACTTTTCCTACTGTGAACTTCCAGAATTGATTGCATCTCTTTCTTGATTTCTCAGTTAGCCATACCAATAGCATGTTAGTCCACGATTTCCCTAGGTTGATGTTTCAAACTAATTAGGAAGAAATTTTCTGGCTAAGTTTTGCAGCAGAATCACTGCTGCTACTTTCCTTTGTGTGCCTGTTAGATGTCTGGGTGGGGGTGGCACCAGGTAAAGGGTGTTGCACTGGATTGTGTGTGTGGAAGAGACCGTAGAAGTTGACTGATCCAGATCGTGTTACTATTATCCATGGTATTACCCAAGAACCTTTATACAGGAAAGTGATGGTCTCTTGGGGAATTGAGCACATTCCCTCCCCCCCCCACCCCTTGGTGATTTAATGGATTTAGTAGTCTAATATAGCAGGTGATATATAATCAGAATTCTTGATTTTGAGTCCCTGCTTTCCTCTTCATAACCTATATATACATGGTACATGTTTGAATGTTCTTGAGATTCAGTTCCCCTATTAAAACAAAACAAACAAACAAACAAAAAAAAACAAAACAAAAGAAAACAATGGTGGAAAGAAGAGTACTTATTCCCTAGCTTTTTTAAAAGAATTTTTTGATAAAAAAATGTACATTTTTTAATGTAGTATATGCCAATTAACTAAACTAAATTATAGCAGAGTATATGCCAGTTATTCTAAGGTATTCTGATAGAGGTAAGTAATTCTTTAACTATCATTACTATAACATATTGTACTTATGTACTGAAAGGTCAGTGGTGCCTGGGTGGCTTTGTCAGGTAAGCATCTGACTCTTGATTTCAGGTCTGGTCATGCTCTCAGGGTCAAGAAATTAAGCACTCCCTTTCTCCCCTCCCCACTATCATCAGGCTCCACTCTGGGTGAAAAACCTGCTTGGGATTTTCTCTCTTCCCCTCCCCTGCAAAATGAATGAATGAATGAATGAATGAATAAAATAAAATTAAGTAAAATAAGTTTCCCATATATTTGCTTGCCTTTTATTTGCAACTTACTATACACAGGAGCCTACCTTTTGGCTTCACTCAGTCAAACCCATGGCCCACTTCCATCTGTCTGTGAAGTCTCTGATGGAAATTGCAAGTGGCATATTATACAGGATTATGACTTTCTCCTTCCCTGTTGACTTCAGGAATTTGGCAGATGCTACTGAGTATTATAGTGAGCCATCATAGTCTCAGATAAAGAAGTTCTTTCAAATCTTAAAAATCTTTCCTTTTTTTATCCTATACCAGGTTTTTAGAATATTAATTTTAATAAAATGTAAACAAATTCTACTTGTTATTTCAGCAAGTCCTGGTTTGAATGCTAGTTCTGCCAGTAGGTACTCATTCCTACTTCATGGGGCTGTCATAAGATTTAGATAATTAATTGGACGTGAAATCTGACATATATTTGTTGCCTAAGATGTGATGGCTATTTTTAATCTGTGCTTATTTGTTTTTACTTTTCTTCCCCTTTTTAAAAATTTTTTCAAGTAACAGGTTTTTTTCTGCCTTCCATTGTTTCACAGCTTTGCTTAAATAAATTTTTATGGTTTAATGGATTTTGTTTTGTTTTAATAGATTTTAATCATTTTCTTTTAGTATTTTAGGCTGAAGAAGTGACACTTTGAAGATAAGACAGATAATGTCTTATCTGTCATTTAACTCATTAACAAGTAAAACATCATATTGTGAAAATAACAGATAAATAATTATAGATAAATCAAAGGCAGAGATGAATGGACATATAGATGTATAAATAACAGGTAGATTAGATTAAAAGAGAAGGAGATGAAAGACAGTTGTAGGGGTGACTGGGTGGCTCAGCTGGTTAAGCATCTGCCTTCGGCACAGTTCATATCCCAGGGTCTGTGTTCTAGCCCCTTGTCCTGCTTCCTGCTAAGTAGGGAGGCTACTTCACTCTCTCCCTCTACCACCTCCCTCCCCTCCACCAGTGCCCTGTCATGTTCTCTATCTCAAATAAATCAATAGAAAATAGAAAATCTTTTCTAAAAAAGAAGATATGCTGTAGACAGATGATAGATATATAAAAAATAATGGAAAGATATGTAGATAATTGGCCCCAGATTGATATGTAGATGATAGGTAGAAAGGGTAGGTGGTACATAAAAGAAATAGAGACTAGATAAATAAAACAGCTGAATGATAAATGAGAGAGGGAGTAATGGTTAAATATGGAGAAAGGTAACTGATCATAATGTATATGTTATTTAAAAAACATGAATTAAACCTATTCATTTTCTTGAAATTAAAAGAGGAAGTAGAGAAATAAAAGAAATTAAAGTTTTAATAAGGTTTTTTAAACTGCATGAAGAGAGATTATTTCCTGAATAATTTTTTTACTTATTGTAATATCATAAAAACATTGAGTGCAAAATAACTTGTAATTTTATTTTTCTGTAATTTAAGTTATTTTAATAATTGTGATATTAGCTCTTTACTTGCTGTGTTGAAAGTGGATGAAATTAATAATTCCCAAATCCACTCCACCTTCCTCCCACTAATGTATTTGATCATTCATTTTAACATGACCAGAGATATAACATTTATATTCCTTTCTATAATATTAATTTATAAAGATGTTTTAGATTAATTCTACATTTAAATGTTTTCATTGATCTGTATGAATTATTTTATATGCATGGTTTTTTTTTGAGTCAATATTAATATACTCTTTTTGTAGTTTTGCATTTTCTTTAGTACGCATCCAGGGTTATACATGACTTTACTTCTTAAGTGTCTAAAAATGCCCTCGTGGTACTTGACAATAATATTTTCAGTTTATACTTTTTTTTCTCTCAGAACTTTGTAGACAAGTTTCCATTGTTCTTTGGCATTAGATGTTTTTTAGGAGAAATGTGAGGCAGCCTGATTTCTAACCTTTGGGAATTACTTAGTATTTGTTCTCAGATGAGTAAATAACTCACTGTTCCCTGGGATGCTTGATGTTTTATGTATGTGTGTATGTCAGATATGTGTATATCTTTAGTGTCAGTTCTTTATTCATTTTTCAGTACTTTTCTTCCATCCTCACTGTCTCTGTTTTTTTTTTTCCCTAATTATCATCAGGTGAATCAGCTTTGTCTCCTAATTTAGCTTCTTTATAATTATGTTAATTTATCTAGTGAAACCATCCATGTTTTATAAATGTTTCCCCTATGTCCATACTTTAATTTTCCACTACAGCTCTTAATTTCTGCTTTATTAAATGTTCCTTGAATGATATTGTTTTGGCCCTTGCTTATTTTCCTCAGTACTGATCATTGGTTTCACTCAATTCTTTTTTTTTTTTTTTTTTGTGAACTTATAATTGACATTTGTTCTATTTAATTCATTTGCTTTTAAGATACTCCACAGCATAGAATAAGCATTAAAAGTATTATATTCATTGAATTACATATTTTTTAAAATTATATTTTCTTCAAGTCTCTTTTGAGACTGGTCATTGTATACTATTACCATTCTACCTTGATTTGTTGTGTGTGACTCCTTGACTTCCTTTCCAAAACTTATGGGGCATTTTATTTCATTTTCACTTTTGTTTTGATTTGGTGTATCCATCCCTCGGAACAACGTACTGCTTAAAGTATAACCTATGAGAAATTATACTAGTTACCAAGCATGCTTAGATATGGCCTTAAGAAAAACATGTACTGGCAACAGCCTCTCCTCTGTGGGAGAGGACAATATTCGTCCTTGAAGCTGAGCAGCTGGGAATGCCCAGCTTGCTCAGGACAGAACCCGGCCTGCTTCATTTTTCCGTTATCTCCCCGGAGAGCATCTGCAGTTAGTCAGACAATCCTTTCCTTTGGGCTTGCTCACTGTAGGTCAAGTAACCAGACATATTTTGCCTTTCTTCTTACGTATCTACAAGACTCATGGTCAAGTGTAATCTACTCCGGGTTCTTTGTCGATCGTTACTCACTTTCTAATAATATGAGACCGAGGAGTTGTTTGGGGCAACAGTCTTTCCTACTGTTGTCCCCTGCTCCCATTCTCTTGCAGCTGACTTGTTTGTGCCTCATTCTTCTCCCGTGCATTGTCAGGAAGCATCAATTTTGGACGCATTTTTATCCTTTTTGAAATAAGGAAGATGGCTCAACATTCAGTCCTCTTTTCTGTGTCCTTATGATGATATTGAGTGTAGATGACTGAGAGATGGAGGAAAATTTGCATACCAATATCACTGTGAAGGTCATTGTTGGTCAGTACTACCAGCAAGTGATTATTTTTTAAGAATCAAGGACCCTAAGAGCAATGGGGATGGTAGGATATCAAAATAATAGAGGCCAGGTAGTGGTATTTAACAATCAGAGCATCATGCTGATATTTTATAATGAATGGCCAAATCAGAACGGCAGCAGGGGCCAAAGAATTATGCAGATGCTTAATAGAAGAAGGTAAAGATGGGTAGCTAAGATTGATGGTATTGTTCAATATGTGTTATCAAAAACAATCCAGGATAGATGATCAGGAGTCTGAGAGTCATTGCAATTAAAAAAGACCATAAACTCTTGTCCAGTTCCAGCCCTGATCCAGTTTTTAGACCTGAAACTTACTGACTGAAGGAGAAGCCAGATAATGATTTCCCTTGGTTCTTTCACAAGTGGACCTCTGTGCAATTACTATGATATCTGCGTAACATGGAAGGGAGAACACAACTCTAGTGTTTTGTATTGAAAGTTTGGGTTGATGTTAAAACTTTGTTCCTGCTCCACCACCACTACTCTGCCTTAGAGTTAGGATATATGAGCACAAGGTAATAAAATGGGTTACTGTCCCAAGTACAGAAACAGTGGATTCATCGAGTCTTGGTATACTGTTGGACCTTGGTAGAGAAACATCTTACCGTAGAGTATCAAGTGACCATGTAATGAACTGTAAGTGTCAGACTTACTTTTTCTTTAATTTAAATGGAGCATCAGGCCACTGAAAGATGGAAGTGTTATTTTGTTTATTGGTCACAAGCAAAGTTAGAAAGCAAACATAAACTGCAGGAGTAAGTAGGCTAGACAACTGTTAATGACCCTTTCAACTCAAACCTATGATATATTAGGGCAGAGGATTTCCATTATGAAGAATGAGGAAGGAGTGGAGTTAAACTTGATTCATCAATGAATGGGATGGTGTATTGTTACAAGCCAGAATGTATTGTAGCTCAGCTCAAAGATAACCTTAAAAGAGAAGGGTGAAAATAAGCCCTCACTATGAGTAGAACTTCTAATAGTTATAATGGCCATTCATTTTTGGAAAGATATGTGTGTGTGTTTATGTGGGTGTGAGTGTGGGTGTATGTATGAACCATGGACAGTTGCAAATGACTTGGATGATTGGTCAGGTCTAGAAGGGAAAGGATTGAAAATTTAGGGTCAAGAATTTCTGTGAAAGAGACATATGGCTTATTTTTTAAAATGATTGGAATGGTAGATTCACTTGGTTCAGTAAAAATAGTCATTATCATTATTTATACCATTTGCATTTAAGTTGTTCTTCTGTTATAATATAAATAGTATCCTTATATGTATGATATTTGTATTTATTTGAAAGCCTGACACATCAAGTTTTAAGTATTTATTTCCTTATTAGATTCTCATGCTCAAATCCTTAGTTTAATTTAAATATTTCTAGTAATTTATTAAAAAACAAACCAAAGGGACAAGATGGCGGGGTACTAGGAAGAGGCGTCTTTTCAGCTGGTACCCCAAAGTGAGCTGATTACCTACCAAAGAACTCTGATCACCCATGATAACAGCCTGAGATCAGAATTATACACGTCTGGATCTCTACAGGGGCAGAAGACGCCAGTGAGCAGGTAAAGCGGAATGAACAGCGGACTGATATCGGAAGATAAACAAAAGGGGGAGGGAGCCACCAGAGGCGACCGTGCAAAAGTAATACCCCGATACGAGCGAGAGTGCCCTGCGTCTGGGGACCAGCATTAACTTGGAGACTGGTTGAAAGCACTCCAAAAGAGCAAAGGATCTCGGGGGGGAAATTGTGGGAATCGGGGCGGCTAGGGACAGGGGCTTAAGTCCCCGGTCCCAGACGGCCTCCCCGGCGCGGAGGCAGAGAGAGTGGGGCGGAGAAACAGGCTCCTGGTCCCTAAGCCGCCAGAACGCCCCAGAGCGCGGGGGTTCCGGCTCCTGTGAGGGGATGGGAGCCGCGCCGGTCTGCAGAACGCGGGCTAGCCCTACCACAAAGCTTGAAATGCGCAGGCACGTCGCTCCAGCTCTCCTGGGTATCTAAGGCCCGGGGGCGCTTCTTGACCCGGGCCATTGTTTCAAAGTCTAAGGCGCGGGCGCGCGAAACTTCCCCGGACAGAGGCGCGCAAAAGCCCAGCCTGCGGCTTATGGACCAGCGCCCCGTTCTCAGTGCCCCAGATGCGCGCCCGACCCACAGCCGCCTCTGAAAAGAGGTGCGTGCAAGCCGGGCACTCTCAGCCCCGGCCGGCGGCAAAATCTCAGTTTGCGATCGCTGCTTGGAACCTCTCTGGCGGTCAGGAGCTCCCAGACAGCCGCCACTGCCTTGGCTTTGGGGACGAGCAAAAGATCCTGCGCCCCCAGGGTCTTTAACTTGGAACCTGCACTGCCAGCGGCCAAGGGGGAATTTATTCAGCTTCTGCACCCAGACTGAGGCTTCTCTCTGAGACGGAGATCAGGAAGTGTTCCAGGGTGCACCTTGACTGCACCAGAGTTGATACATCCAGCTACATCTGTTCAGTCTTCTCCCACCAAAATGACTAGGAGGAGGAATGCCCAACAGAAGAAAAATACAGAGGATGGACCTTCTGCAACAGAGCTAACGGCTATCAACATAGACAATATGTCGGAAAGAGAATTCAGGCTAACAATTATCCAGGCAATAGCTAGGTTGGAGAAAGCCATGGATGACCAAACAGAATTGATTAGGGCCGAACTGAAAGCGACCAGACAGGATGTTCACAATGTTAGGGCGGAGCTTAAAGCTACCAGGGAGGAGGTCCACAGTGCTCTCAATGAGTTCCAATCCAATCTAAACTCTCTCAAAGCTAGGGTAACTGAGACAGAAGATAGAATTAGTGATCTGGAAGACAAACAGATAGAGAGAAAGGATCAGGAGGAAGCCTGGAACAAACAGCTTAGATCCCACGAAAGCAGAATTAGGGAAATAAGTGATGCCATGAAGCATTCCAACGTCAGAATTATTGGAATTCCTGAAGGGGAGGAGAAAGAAAGAAGTCTAGAAGATGTCGTGGAACAAGTCCTTCATGAAAACTTTCCGAATCTCGCGAATGAAACCAGCGTTCATGTACTAGAGGCTGAACGGTCTCCACCCAAGATTATACACTCCAAAAAAACATCACGACACCTGATAGTCAAATTGAGAAATTAAATTGTAGGTATAACCTCTTGAAAGCTGCCAGGGCAAAGAGGCTCCTTACTTACAGAGGGAAGCCCATCAGAATAACGTCAGACCTGTCCACAGAGACCTGGCAAGCCAGAAGAGGCTGGCAAGATATATTCAGGGCACTAAATGAGAAGAACATGCAGCCAAGAATACTTTATCCAGCAAGACTGACATTCAAAATCGATGGAGAGATAAAGAGTTTCCAAGACCGGCAAGGCTTAAAAGACTATGCAACCACCAAGCCGATAATGCAGGAAATATTAAGGGGGGTTCTATAAAAGAGGAAAAATCCAAAGAATAGCATTGAACAGAAATATAGAGACAGTCTACAGAAAGAAAGACTTCAAGGGTAACTCGATGTCAATAAAAACGTATCTATCAATAATCACTCTCAATGTGAATGGCCTAAATGCACCCATAAAACGGCACAGGGTTGCAGATTGGATAAAACGACAGGACCCATCCATATGCTGTCTACAAGAGACCCATTTTGAACCTAAAGATACACGCAGACTGAAAGTGAAGGGGTGGAGAAGCATCTTTCATGCCAATGGGACTCAAAAGAAGGCTGGGGTAGCGATTCTCATATCAGATAAATTAGACTTCAAACTAAAGACTGTAGTCAGAGATACAGAAGGACACTACATAATCCTTAAAGGGACTATCCACCAAGATGATCTAACAATTGTAAATATCTATGCTCCCAATATGGGAGCAGCCAATTACTTAAGAAAACTGTTAATCAAGATAAAGAGTCATATTGATATGAATACACTAATCGTAGGTGATCTTAACACGCCTCTTTCAGAATTAGACAGATCATCGAAGCAGAAAATCAATAAAGAAACAAGAGCATTGAATGACACATTGGACCAGATGGACCTCATAGATATATACAGAACATTCCACCCTAAAACAGCAGAATACTCATTCTTCTCAAGTGCACACGGAACCTTCTCCAGAATAGACCACATACTGGGTCACAAATCAGGACTCAGCCGATACCAAAAGACTGAGATGATTCCCTGCATATTCTCAGATCACAATGCTTTGAAACTGGAGCTCAATCACAAGGAAAAGTTCCGAAGGAACTCAAACACCTGGAAGCTAAAGACCACCTTGCTTAAGAATGCTTGGATCAACCAGGAGATCAAAGAAGAACTGAAACAATTCATGGAAACCAATGAGAATGAAGACACTTCGGTCCAAAACCTATGGGATACAGCAAAGGCGGTCCTAAGGGGAAAATATATAGCCATCCAAGCCTTGCTCAAAAAAATTGAAAAATCCAGAACACACCAGCTGTCTCTACACCTTAAAGAACTGGAGGATCAACAACAAATCAAACCAACTCCACACATAAGAAGGGAAATCATCAAGATTAGAGCTGAGATCAATGAGGGAGAAACCAGAGATACAGTAGAAGGTATCAATGAAACTAGAAGCTGGTTTTTTGAAAGAATCAATAAGATCGATAAGCCACTGGCTACACTAATCCAAAAGAAAAGAGAGAAATCCCAAATTCATAAAATTATGAATGAAAAGGGAGAGATCACAACTAACACCAAGGAAGTAGAAACAATCATCAGAAGTTATTACGAACAGTTATATGCCAATAAGCTTAGCAACCTAGATGAAATGGATGCATTCCTGGAAAAATATAAACTACCAAAATTGAACCAGGAAGAAATCGACAACCTGAATAGACCGATATCTAATAACGAGATTGAAGCAGTGATCAAAAACCTCCCAAAAAACAAGAGCCCAGGACCTGACGGATTCCCTGGGGAATTCTACCAAACCTTCAAAGAAGAAATAACACCTATTCTCCTGAAGCTGTTTCAAAAAATTGAAGCAGAAGGAAAACTTCCAGACTCTTTCTATGAAGCCAGCATTACCCTGATCCCCAAACCAGGCAAGGACCATACCAAAAAGGAGAATTTCAGACCAATATCACTGATGAATATGGATGCTAAGATTCTCAACAAGATCCTAGCCAACAGGATCCAACAGCACATTAAAAAGATTATCCACCATGATCAGGTGGGATTCATCCCTGGGCTACAAGGATGGTTCAACATTCGTAAATAAATCAATGTGATACAACAAATTAATATGAGAAGAGAGAAGAACCACATGGTCCTCTCAATTGATGCAGAAAAAGCATTTGACAAAATCCAACATCCGTTCCTGATTAAAACGCTTCAAAGTATAGGGATAGAGGGAAAATTCCTGAACCTCATCAAATCTATCTATGAAAGACCCACAGCAAATATCATCCTCAATGGGAAAAAGCTTGCAGCCTTCCCGTTGAGATCAGGAACAAGACAAGGATGCCCACTTTCACCACTCTTATTCAACATAGTATTAGAAGTCCTAGCAACAGCAATCAGACAACAGAGAGAAATAAAAGGTATCCAAATTGGTAATGAAGAAGTCAAACTCTCTCTCTTCGCAGATGACATGATTCTTTATATGGAAAACCCAAAAGACTCCACCCCCAAACTACTAGAACTCATACAGCAATTCAGCAGCGTGGCAGGATACAAAGTCAATGTGCAGAAATCAGTGGCTTTCTTATACACTAACAATGAAAATACAGAAAGGGAAATTAGAGAATCGATTCCATTTACTATAGCACCAAGAACCATAAGATACCTGGGAATAAACCTAACTAAAGAGGTAAAGGATCTATACTTGAGGAACTATAGAACACTCATGAAAGAAATTGAAGAAGACACAAAAAGATGGAAGACCATTCCATGCTCTTGGATCGGAAGATTAAACATTGTTAAAATGTCTATACTGCCTAGAGCAATCTATACTTTTAATGCCATTCCTATCAAAATTCCACCGGCATTCTTCAAAGAGCTGGAGCAAATAATCCTAAAATTTGTATGGAATCAGAAGAGACCCCAAATCGCTAAGGAAATGTTGAAAAACAAAAATAAAGCTGGGGGCATCACCTTACCTGATTTCAAGCTTTATTACAAAGCTGTGATCACCAAGACAGCATGGTACTGGCATAAAAACAGACACATAGACCAGTGGAACAGAGTAGAGAGCCCTGATATGGACCCTCAACTCTATGGTCAATTAATCTTCGACAAAACAGGAAAAAATATACAGTGGATAAAAGACAGTCTCTTCAATAAATGGTGCTGGGAAAACTGGACAGCTATATGTAGAAGAATGAAACTCGACCATTCTCTTACACCGTACTCAAAGATCAACTCAAAATGGATAAAAGACCTCAACGTGAGACAGGAATCTATCAGAATCTTAGAGGAGAACATAGGCAGTAATCTCTTCGATATCAGCCACAGCAACTTCTTTCAAGATACGTCTCCAAAGGCAAAGGAAACAAAAGCGAAAATAAACTTCTGGGACTTCATCAAAATCTAAAGCTTCTGCACAGCAAAGGAAACAGTCAAAAAAGCAAAGAGGCAACCCACGGAATGGGAGAAGATATTTGCAAATGACAGTACAGACAAAAGGTTGATATCCAGGATCTATAATGAACTCCTCAAACTCAACCCACACGAAACAGACAAACATATCAAAAAATGGGCAGAAGATATGAACAGACACTTCTCCAATCAAGAAATACAAATGGCTATCAGACACATGAAAAAATGTTCATCATCATTAGCCCTCAGGGAGATTCAAATTAAAACCACATTGAGATATCACCTTACACAAGTTAGAATGGCCAAAATTAACAAAACAGGAAACAACATGTGTTGGAGAGGATGTGGAGAAAGGGGAACCCTCTTACACTGTTGGTGGGAGTGCAAGTTGGTGCAGCCTCTTTGGAGAACAGTGTGGAGATTCCTCAAGAAATTAAAAATAGAGCTTCCCTACGACCCTGCAATTGCACTCCTGGGTATTTACCCCAAAGATACAGATGTCGTGAAAAGAGGGCCATCTGCACCCCAGTGTTTATAGCAGCAATGGCCACAGTCGCCAAACTATGGAAAGAACCAAGTGCCATTCAACGGATGAATGGATAAGGAAGATGTGGTCCATATACACTATGGAGTATTATGCCTCCATCAGAAAGGACGAATATCCAACTTTTGTAGCAACATGGACGGGACTGGAAGAGATTATGCTGAGTGAAATCAGTCAAGCAGAGAGAGTCAATTATCATATGGTTTCACTCATTTGTGGAGCATAACCAATAGCATGGAGGACAAGGGGCGTTAGAGAGGAGTAGGGAATTTGGGTAAATTGGAAGGGGAGGTGAACCATGAGAGACTATGGACTCTGAAAAACAGTCTGAGGGGTTTGAAGTGGCGGGGGGGTGGGAGGTTGGGGTACCAGGTGGTGGGTATTATAGACGGCACAGCTTGCATGGAGCACTGGGTGTGGTGAAAAAATAATGAATACTGTTTTTCTGAAAATAAATAAATTGGGAGAAAAAAAATGAAAAAAACAATGAAAAAAAAAAAACCTTCTCATCTAGTTATATAGTTGGTCATATATATATATTTTAAAACTATTGGTGGTATGATAATTTATTTTGCGATTTACAAGAGTAGGATATGCTGAAAGAGATGAATGAATGTCATTATAGCTCATTATCTAAAATGACATGAAATTATAGAAACTGGTTTGGTAGTTTGTCTACATTTTTTAAACTTAAAAGTGAAATCTTATAGAAGGATGATTGTTCATAAAGCTATTATTTTATCAAAATTATTGCCATTAAATAGTGTCTATTATATAGTTGTTACAGAAATTACTGTATTTGATTAACCTGCTATGTGTGGAGTAAAGCATATACACATATATTCTGCTTCTTAAAAAATACCTACTAAAACAATAAAAATGTATTTCAAGGGACTCCCCCAAATGGTCATTAATATTTATTTGGAATCAAGCTTACTACATGAGGGAACTTTAAAAACTTTCTATAGAACTAGATTTGGGGAGAACAATATTTAGTGAATTTTACAGGAGAATAAACAAAATTATGTTAGCATACTGAAATTACCATGTACCAGAATTGATTATGCCATGTAATTTTTAAGCTGATATTTATAACCTTTGTTAACAGAATCCCGTCTTTCTCCTTAGGAATATTTTATCTTTTTTTGTTGTTGTTTCATCTAACTTAATTAACTACTTTAATTTGCTATCTTCTTTTCCTTCATATGGCAAAGAAACACCTTACTCTGATTTGTATGACTTAACAAGAGTTTGGGTCTCCAGTGGGTTTACTCTTTACACTAAATTGTTGCTTGAAGTTCCAAGATAAATTAACCTCATCTAAAAGTATATGTAAAAGGCTGAAATGTGCCTGTGTGCTTATATTTGACGATTTATAAAGAAACGTTCAAAGGAGGTTAGTTTCCTCCAATGTACAAGGCATATTCTCTTTTTTTTCTTTATTCTTTGACTAGTTTTTAAGTATTTTTACATAATTGAGAAGTCATTTGAGGGGGCCATTAATAATAGCAATAAGTGGTAACTGAATGCCTATATCAGGACCTGTCAGAGTCCATTTTTAGTGGGATATAACAATACATTTGCTTATTCTGTGTAGGTGCATTGAAAAAGAATAACAAATGAAAAATGAGAAGAAGAAAGAAAAGGAAATTGAGAAATTGAGCTGATAAAACAGTGGGAAACAGGGGCACCTGGGTGGCTCAGTGGCTTAAAGCCTCTGCCTTCAGCTCAGGTCATGATCCCAGGGTACTGGGATCAAGCCCCGCTGCTCAGCGGGGAGCCTGCTTCCCTTCTTCTCTCTCTGCCTGCCTCTCTGACTACTTGTGATCTCTGTCTATCAAATAAATAAATAAAATCTTAAAAAAAAAACAACAGTGGGAAACAGAGACATACTCAGAAAGCTATGTAAGCATATATTTAAAAATAAAATTTATTTTTCAAATCTCATGGTAAGAAATGTTTAGATATTATATGAAATACTTTATTTCCATTTAGGAGTAGTTATAATAAAATATACAAATTAACATTTTTGACATGTCTTTAAGGTTTGATACATATAATAATAATAAAAGTATATTGTTCAAATGTACTGGCAATCTCCTGAATTGTTATTAATTATTGCCAAATCTAAGTTGATTAAATACAAAATAATACAAAATAAGGCAGTCTAAAATTTTAGTAAAAAGTCATATTATCTTTACATTATCTTTAAAATCTTTTATACAAAAAGTTTAGAAAGTGCAAATAAAAGAAAATTCTCAGTTGTAATCAGAATTCTGGCCTAATACATCATTCTAAAATAAAATATTGGAAGTTTTGATATAGTGTATCAAAGTATAGGTATTTGCATGAATTTTTTATATGTATGTGTATATTATATAATGTGTAATATGTATTATTATATTGTATTATATATAATGTTTTATTATATATGTTATACATAATAGATACTTTATACATATATAAAGTATATATTATATAATATGTATATTTCATTATAATATAATATACATTATATATTTTTACACATATGAAGTATATATTATATAATATGTATACTTTTTATAATATAATATAATATACATTATACTGGGGTGCCTGGGTGGCTCAGTGGGTTAAGCCGCTGCCTTCGGCTCAGGTCATGATCTCAGGGTCCTGGGATCGAGTCCCGCATCAGGCTCTCTGCTCAGCAGGGAGCCTGCTTCCCCCTCTCTCTCTCTCTGCCTGCCTCTCTGCCTACTTGTGATTTCTCTCTGTCAAATAAATAAATAAAATCTTTAAAAAAAAATAATATACATTATATACTTTACACATACATAAGGTATATATAATCTAATAATATATGATTATATATGTATATGTATTTACATTCCTTTATATGCAATTATAGTACATACTTTTACATAATCTCACTATTTCTATGCTTTCTATTATTTTCTATTGACTTGTCTCTCTTATCACAGAATGCTTTTTAATATATACAAATTTATAGTAATTCTTAATAACTAGGAGAACTAATTCTCCTAACTTGAACTTCTTTCAAAAATTATTAATATCTAACTATGTGCAATAAACCACATACATATAAAATGTACAATTCAATGAGTTCTGACAATAGTTTCACTCATGAAAAAACAAAAATCCCAATCAAGTTTCACAATGTTGATCACCCAAAAGAGATACCTCAGGCATTTTTTTTTTTTTAGTTTCATTTTTTTAATTTCAAGTTTTAATTTAAATTCCAGTTAAATCCAGTTAGTTAATATATAATGTAATATTAGTTTCAGGTGTAGAATTCAGTGATTCATCACTTACATACAACACTCAGTGGTTATCAAAACTAACCTCAATACTCCGCTGCCATATAACCCATCCCCCCCGCCCACCTTCCTCCAGCAAACCTTAGTTTTTTTTCTCTATCCTTAAAATATTTCCCTATCCTTAAAATATTCTCCCAGTCCCACCAATACTGACCTTTAAGTCACTATAAATTGGTTTCCATTTTCTAGTGTTTTGAAAATAGATAAAATATGAAATCATGTAGGATTTTTCTTTTTTTTCTGTATGGCTACCTTCATTTAGCTTAATGATTTTGAGATTTATCTGTACCATTGCATGTTGGGCTGTTTCCTGTTTGGCCTATTGCCTAAACCAAAGAAAAAGGAAAAAAAAAAAGTGAAATAATGAGAGGAGAAAAGATAAATATTTCCAGAGAAACAAAAATTGTGGGAATTAGTTACTTATACCCTTAAACCATATATTAAACGGAGTTCTTTAGATAAGTAAAATAATTGTTCCATATAGAACAATGGTAATGTAGAAAAAATGAGCAATGAAAATTAAACATGGCACCAAATATAAATATTTTCTTATAAAACAATGATTGATATGCACTTTGCAAGTTAAAATATATGTAGCATTCAAACATGTAAAATAATATAAAATAACACCCAAACTTGGATGGAGATATATGGCTTAATACAGTGTTCTAAGTTCCACTGTTAGTAACGCAGGATTATTACCTTTGTATTGTACTATAATTAGTAAAGAATATACGGTTGAATCATTTACCAAGTAAAAGAACAACAAATAAAAGTTGTTTTATTTTAAAAGAATGCAAGGGTAATATTAAACTAAAATGATAGATAAACTGATCCATCTAAAAGGAGGCAAAAAGGGGGAAAAAAGAACTTAAGACAGATAAGTTAAATATTGCACAAACGTTGAGAAGGCAGATATGAAACCAAATGTATCAGTTAGCACATCAAATGAATAGGAAGTAAGAGTTTCAGCTAAAAGATGAATATTTCAAATTGGAATTTTAAAATATTTCTTCTGAAAGACAGGCTTTCAATATATTGGAACAAAATTCTTTTTTTTTTTTAAGATTTTATTTATTTGACAGACAAAGATCACAAGTAGGAAGAGAGGAAGGCAGAGAGAGAGGAGGAAGCAGGTTCCCTGCTGAGCAGAGAGCCTGATGCAGGGCTCCATTCCAGGACACTGGGATCATGACCTGAGCCGAAGGCAGAGGCCTTAACCCACTGAGCCACTCAGGTGCCCCCTGGAACAAAATTCTTGAAAGTAAACTGATAGAAAAAGATAAACTACATATATACCCACCAAAGAAAGGTGCTCTACATGTTAATATAAGATAAGGTAGACTCTGAGGAATGAAGCATTAGTTTTGGTAAAGCGTGATATTTTATATAGATGAGGGTTCAGTCTACCTGGAAGATATAACAGTTCTAAATAGGTATGCACACAATTAACATGGACTCAAAACATAGATGGCATTCAAAGCAGGGGATCGACACTGGGATTTGCTGTTCTGCTCCTCCTGCAAAGATAGATTTGTGCTCCAGTTACTGAAAGTCCATATTTAATTGCCAACCCATATAGGAATTCCCTCTGCTGCAGAAAGCCACCTCACGCTAAGTGACATAAAGGCTAGGTTCCTTGGACTGGATCGTATGGGACATTGTTTAATCTGGTCCCTAGCCCTAATAAGACTGATTTGAGAAAGAACCATCTCTTTGCCTGGTATAAACAGGAACTGGAATCAAATCTTCTGATATTATGAAACAAAGCAAAACAAAACTGCATCTATCCCTCTTTTGCCACCTCTTCAGAATTCATGGTTGCAGAAATAGCAGCAGTCCATCATCTGTCATGTTCAGGGGACTGAAGTCTGAATCCTGTGTCTGCTTCTTTATAATGTGGTGAACCGATGACAATCAGTCTTCATCTGCCATCAGTGCATTAGACCAGAATTCATTGACCTTAGCACTTGATGGGGGCTATGCTTTACGAAGCAGGTGTCATTTCTGAAGTGGTTCTGCACTGCAGGGGATCAAAATACAGTGAGGCATTTTTGAATATGTTAAATATTATCTCCCAGGCGTGCTTTAAAATTCAAAATAAGGATATCTCTAAGTGTGATATAGTAATTTAGAGTATCTTCAAGTTCAGATAAGCATCCAATAGATTCATCAATGTATATCATACTCTGAGGCATTGGGAGATACAGCAGGTCTCACTGTTTATTATGTAGTTTCCAGGATAGTAAAAGTAGAGCTGTATCTTTTCAGAGATATGATCTAAAATAGTGGTCAGATAACTAGAATAGGAACTTGAGGTTAGAGAGTAAGGCCAAAATTTAGTTAACAAAAACTAAAGCATATTATTAGTATCTGGGGCTTTAAAATGGTGAGCAAATAGAATTATCAGAAATAAAACCCTCCTTAGAATTGAAATTAAAATGTAAAGTGATATACTGTTGTTCAGTATATCAGTATACTGATATACTGAATTAAAATGTAAAGTGATATACTGTTGAGCTATTTAAAATGAGTCTTGGACTACTCAGGTATATAGAATACCAAAATCTACTTAAGGTACTAAGGGAAGAGTTCACTTAAAAGAGAAAGACCAAATATTCTCACTGGAAGTACAAAGATGAGAAGACTACCAAGATCCTGGTTGATTTTATTAAAAGCCACTGTGCCTTCAGACTGTGTTTACCTTGTTCGTTTCACCTTAATAAAGGTTTAAATAAATCAGCTTAGTAGAATGTGATAATATCAATAACTAATGAATTATTTGATTATATAATCAATCATCAAAAACCAGTGGCTATTACACACACATACACACACACACAGCCTTAGTGAGATGACTCCTCTAGATGTTTCCGTAGGTTACATTAGGCATGTATTTACTTAAAATTTTTTATTTTATTTTATTTTTAACAGCTTTATTCAGGTATAATTGATATATAAAGAACTGCACATATGTGATGTCTACAGTTGGTGAGTCTGAATATATGCAAACACCCGTGATACCATTACTTCAACCAAGGTTATAGACATATCCACCACTTTCCAGAGTTTCCTTGTGTCCCTTTGTGGTGTGTGTGTGTGGGGTGTGTGTATGTGTTTATTTTTGTAGTAAGAATATTGAATATGAGATCTATCATCCTAACACATTTAAGAAGACAATATTGTTAATTACAGGTACCGCGTTGTATAGTGAATCTCTAGAACTTATTCATCTTGCATAACTGAAATTTTATAGCCATTATATATCAATTCCCCATTTCCCCTACTCTACAACCTTTGGCGACCACTTATTAGTTTTCTCCATTCAAAAGTGTGACTCTTAGGTATCTTACATAAGTGGAAGTATTTGTGTCTCTTTGGTTACCTTATTTCACTTAGCACAATGTCCTCCACTTTCATTTATGTTGTCACAAATGACTGGATTTCCTTCTTTTATTAGGCTGAATAATATTCATCATATATTTACTTTATCATATCTATGTAGTAATTAAAGTCAAATTTCCAAGATACTGTGGTTTTGATATTTAACGATTACATTAGGTTAAAATTGTGGACACTTAAATCTGACTTCTTAATTGTCTTTGCGTTTAGATGAAAGGAAAGATACATTCCCCATCATAAATTTAGTGACATTTCTTATTTTGGGTAGATGATGCTTGTATAATTAAGTGATCATTAAAGTTTAAGTTTAGGATGCAGAAATATCCTCATTAAGTTACTGTTAATGGTCCATTATTTTTTACTGTGAAGTTTTATTTAGAAACCACCACAGACATTTTTACTATCATCAGAGGACACTTAACGAACAAGTGGCTAAATAAGGATGAGTACAACACTGATGTTAAAGTATTGAGATGGCACGCCTTTTTCTGAGAGTATAAAATATTGACTTAAAAGAGAGAACTGTAATGATTGATTTCTCTCTGAGGAGAAGTATTTAAGTTTATGTTCCCTGTTTCATCTACAAATACTTAAAAGTTTGAATTCTGCAATTTATAGCTGAAAAGAAAACATAAAAATCAACACACAGTAACAAGTGCAACTTTTTATATTACCATCAAGTTACCTCTTTCTTCAGGCTGGCAAGATTCTTTGATATTATTAGTCTGACTGAGCTGCTGAACCTGCTACTCTTTGCCGATCATTATTTTATTTTATTTGGTAAATCTCTATGACAGTTTTATTGCAGGCTGAAAGCAGAATTGATCTTAGCCCCAGTTTACTTAGACTGTCTTTTCAGAGGAAACAGATATTGCCCATTAATGGGAACTTTGAAGAGAAATAAAATTAAGTACAATCTCAGACTAATCCAAAGCTCTTTCCTGTGCCAATTTCTTCTCTCATTATACAATATCAACTCTCTAGAGTGATGTATCCATTAAAAAGAAAGAGAATTTATTTAGAAAAAATTATATTAAACATCTAATTCTTTACTTGCATAACCTCAAAATGATTTTAAATTTTCTCGTTCTATTTTGAATTTCATCTTTAAAAACCAGTCCATATGGTATGGAATACTGCATCTTGGGGCATTATAGCACCTGCAGGAGCAATCTGCTAACTTTGGTGAAGTTAGCAAAACTTACAGCAATTAGAATGTATCTGCACACTTACTAAAATAAGTTATTTGAGAGTGGGGTTTATGTCTTTTTTTTTTCCTTTTCTTATGTAATAGTTAATAGAATGCATGCTTACACCATTGCAGGTGCTATCTTAGTACTTAAAGTTGTATATGTCAATATCCTTGGTTTCAAAGACCAATGAACAGATATTTATCTACCACCATGACAAATGTGTTAGTAGACATATGAATATATGTCTTTAGAATGTCTATAGTATATCTTTAGAATGTCTATAGAACCACATCTAAGCATGTAACTAAAGATGGGAGGGCAAGGGGCAGCTTTGTATAGAGAATGGTGGCTTCACTGAAGCTGAGCACATAACAGGGAGTCAGAATTGGCTAGGTAAAGATCAATATTTAGAGGTAAGAGCTCAGGTGTTAGCATGAGTGAAACCCTGAGACATGGAACACCATAGTAGGTTTTAATAATAAGGGTACAAGAAGTATTATTTGTGCTTGAGCTAAGTTAATCATTATGAAAGTACAATGAAGAGATAATACTGAAGGGATATTAAGAGAAAAATTGATAGAATTTCATGAGTGGAGGTAGGGAATTAGACAAATTTGCCAATGATAGCTCAGTTTCTTTCTTTCTTTCTTTCCTTCTTTTTTTCTTTCTAAAAGATTTCATTTATTTGTCAGAGAGAGAGAGAGAGAGAGAGAGAGCATGCACGTGAGCGGGGGAGTAGCAGGCAGAGAGAGAAGCAGGCTACTTGATGAGCAAGGAGCCCAGTATGGTGCTCAGACCCAGAACCCTGGGATCGTGACCTGAGGCAAAGGCAGACGCTTAACTGACTAAGCCACCCAGGTGCCCCGATAGTGCGGTTTTTTAAATTGACCAATTTGGTAGATGGCATATAATTCAATGAATTCATAAATATATGTATGTGTGAGGTGGAAGTTGGTATGGTCAGTTTTAGAGACCATAGGAGGAGTCATTTAATATGTGCCTTAAACCAGAAGTTCAAGTGTGACATCCAAGCTAAGGAAATATTTAAGTAATTTATTTGAAATTGATTTATTTGAAAATAGATGGTAATTTAAACAATGGGACAATGAATGAATAGAGAGTTATTGAAATAAATATAAGGAGGGGCACCTAGAAAACACTAAAATACAAGGACCAGGGTATGGAAAAGGATGGGTTCCATGAACCATAATTATAGAAGGGAAAGTAGGAGTGGGTACTACTGGAGCAGATGAGAGGAAAGGTCTCAAAAAGAAATGGATTGTCAATCAGGATCATGAAGGCAGCAAGTGATAAACACAAATTTGGTAATTTGAAAAGAATTTAATAAAGTAGTAATTTTAAAAGACATAGGCAATGTATGGGGTAACAGAAGAGGTATCCCAGTTTTACAAAGAGGGTAACTCTTATTAACACTTATTATTAACACTTATTTTGTGTTACTTAAGGGGACAAGAGGTAGGAATTGTTCTTTTGACTGGAAAGATGCCACCTGACAGTCTGACTATCTTATTCTGCTCCTTCCTCCAAGTCTTGACTGGTGACCTTGATGAGAGTATTGATTGAGAGTCAAGTTACAGTGAATTGAAAAGTAACTGTGGAGTAAGGTAGTAAGAGATTTCTTGAAAATTTATTTTCCATTCAATGAATGAAAGAAGCAATGAAAAACTATAAAGCTATCAAAGTAAAGGTTACAGGTGGAAGCAGGGGCATATTAAGGAGAACATCTACCATTATTATTAAAATATGATCATAACCAAATAAACAAAATAATACTTTCAGTATAGGATGGATATAGGTAGTAATGTTTTCTTGTTTTTATTTCCTTGAGGCCATATCATGGTAACAAGAAGAATATTGAGAGATCAAAACAAAATATACTGGACAAAACATATTCATAGATTGCTATTCTGATTCTGGATACTATAAACTTTCAGTAAAGTCAACGAAATTCACCTTGACCTGCTGTCATTCCATCACTGTCATTTATTCACAATGGGCTTAAATTATGGGCAAAAGGGGTAAAATTACTAACAGTATTATATGTGTATATACATTTTTGTCTGGAAACAAAGATCTATATTTGTATCAATCTATCTACTTATCTATCTTTCTAATATCTCTGCATTGGAAAAGCTACCATTATGATAAAATTTACTATAACATTGTTAAAATGTAACAAGCTTTCAATAATATGGATAGTGCTCGCTTCGGCAGCACATATACAATAATATGGATAAAAATAGCTTCCCAATTCAGTTGAAAAACCAGTCAATTTAATCAAAGTGCATTAATACTGTTTGATGGCATTTTGATAGGGACTGCATTAAACATGTAGATTGCTTTAGGTAGCATAGACATTTTCACAATATTTGTTCTTCTAATCCGTGAGTGTGGAACATTTTTCCATTTATTTGTGTCTTCCTCAATTTCTTTCATGAGTACTTTATAGTTTTCTGAGTACAGATTCTTTGCCTCTTTGGTTAGGTTTGTTCCTCGGTATCTTATGGTTTGGGTGCAGTTGTAAATGGGATCAATTCCTTAATTTCTCTTTCTTCTGTCTTGTTGGTGTATAGAAAGGCAACTGATTTCTGTGCATTGATTTTATATCCTGATACTTTACTGAATTCCTGTATGAGTTCAAGCAGTTTGGAGTGAAGTCTTATACTCCATGTAAAGTATCATAACATCTGCAAGGAGTGATAGTTTGACTTCTTTGCCGATTCAGACGCATTTTATTTCTTTTTAACTGATTGCTGAGACTAGGACTTCTAGTACTATGTTGAGTAGCAGTGGTGATAGTGGACAGCTCTGCTGTGTTCCTGATCTTAGTAGAAAAGCTCTGTTTTTCCTCATTGAGAATGATATTTGCTGTGGGTTTTTCATAGATGGCCTTTATGATATTGAGGTATGTACCCTTTACCTCTACACTTTGAAGAGTTTTGATCAAGAAAGGATGCTGTACTTTGTCAAATGCTTTTTCAGCATCTATTGAGAGTATCATATGTTTCTTGTTCTTTCTTTTATTAATGTATTGTATCCCATTGATTGATTTGCAGATTTTGAACCAACCTTGCAGCCCAGGAATAAATCCCACTTGGTCGTGGTGAATAAACCTTTTAATGTACTGTTTGATCCTATTGGCTAGTATTTTGGTGAGAATTTTCACATCTGTGTTCATCAAGGATATTGGTTTGTAATACTCTTTTTTGATGGGGTCTTTGTCTGTTTTTCTGATCAAGGTAATGCTGGCCTCATAAAATGAGTTTGGAAGTTTTCCTTCCATTTCTATTTTTTGAACAGTTTCAGAAGAATAGTTATTAATTCTTCTTTAAATGTTTGGTAGAATTCCCCTGGCAAGCTGTCTGGCCTTGGGCTCTTGTTTGTTGGGAGATTTTTTGATGACTGCTTCAATCTCCTTACTGGTTATGGGTCTGTTCAGGTTTTCTGTTTCTTCCTGGTTTGGTTTAGGTAGTTTAAAGGTCTCTAGGTATGCATCCATTTCTTCCAGATTGTCAAATTTGCTGGCGCTCATACTATGTTCTTATAATTGTTTGTATTTCTTTGGTGTTGGTTGTGATCTCTCCTCTTCCATTCATGATTTTATTTATTTGTCCCCTTTCTCTATTCTTTTTGATAAGTCTGGCCAGGCATTTATCAATCTTACTAATTCTTTCAAAGAATCAGCTCCTAGTTTCGTTTATCTGTTCTATTCCTTTTTTTCTTTTGGTTTCTCTTTCATTGATTTCTGCTATGCTCTTTATGATTTCTCGTCTCCTGCTGGGTTTAGGCTTTCTTTGCTGTTCTTTCTCCAGCTCCTTTGGGTATAGGGTTTGGTTGAGTACTTGAGACCCTTCTTTTTTCTTGAGAAAGGCTTGTATTGTTCAATACTTTCCACTCAGGACTGCCTTTGTTTTGTCCCACAGATTTTGAACAGTTGTGTTTTCATTTTCATTTGTTTCCATGAATTTTTTCAGTTCTTACTTAATTTTCCGGTTGACCCATTCATTCTTTAGTAGGATGCTCTTTAGCCTCCATGTATTTGAGTTCTTTCCAACTTTCCTCTTCTGATTGAGTTCTAGCTTTAGAGTACTGTGGTCTGAAAATATGCAGGGAATGATCCCAATCTTTTGGTACTGTTGAGATGTGATTTTTGACCCAAGATATGATCTATTCTGGAGACTGTTCCATGTGCACTAGAGAAGAATGTGTATTCTGTTGCTTTGGGATGGAATGTTCTGAATATATCTGTGATGTCCATCTGGTCCAGTGTGTCATTTAAGTCCTTTATTTCCTTGGTGAACTTTTGCTTGGATGATCTGTCCATTTCAGTGGGAGAGGGGTGTTAAAGTTCCCTACTATTATTGTATTATCGATGTGTTTCTTTGATTTTGTTATTAATTGGTTTATATAGTTGGCTGCTCCCATGTTAGGGGCATAGATATTTGAAATTGTTGTATTTTCTTGTTGGACAGACCCGTTGAGTATGCTGTAGTGTCCTTCCTCATCTCTTATGATAGTCTCTGGCTTAAAATCCAATTTATCTGATAGAAGAATTGACACTGCAGCTTTCTTTTGATGTCCATTAGCATGGTAGATTGTTTTCCACCCCCTCACTTTAAATCTGGAAGTGTCTTTGTGTCTAAAATGAGTTTCTTGTAGACAGCATATTGATGGGTTTTGTTTTTTTTATCCATTCTAATACCATGTGTCTTTTGATTGGGGAATTTAGCCCATTTACTTTCAGGGTAACTATTGAAAGGTATGAATTTATTGCCATTGTATTGCCTGTAGGGTGACTATTGGTGCATTGTTTCTGTTCCTTTCTGGTCTACTACTTTTAGGCTCTCTCTTTGCTTACAGGACTTCTTTCAATATTTTCTATGGGGCTGGTTTGGTGTTGGCAAATTCTATTAATTTTTGTTTGTCCTGGAAGCTTTTTATCTCTCCTTCTATTTTCAATGACAGCCTAGCTGGATATAGTATTCTTGGGTACATATTTTTCTCGTTTAGTGCTCTGAATATATCATGCCAATTTTTTCTAGACTGTCAGCTCTCTGTGGATAAGTCTGCTTCAAGTCTAATAATTCTACCATTGTATGTTACAGACTTTTGTCCCAAGCTGCTGTCAGGATTTTCTCTTTGTCACTAAGACTAGTCAGTTTTACTATTAGATGATGGGGTGTGGAACTAATTTTATTGATTTTGAGGGGGATTTTCTGTGCCTCCTGGATTTTGTTGTTTGTTCCCTTTGCCATATTAGGGAAATTCTCTACTATAATTTGCTCCAATATACTTTCTGCCTCTCTCTCTCTTTGTTCTTCTTCTGGAATCCCAGTAATTCTAGTACTGTTTTGTCTTATTGTATCACTTATCTCTTGAATTCTCCCCTTGTGGCCCAGTATTTGTTTGTCTCTCTTTTGCTCTGCTTATTTATTCCCTGTCATTTGGTCTCCTATATCACTAATTCTCTCTTCTGCCTCATTTATCCTAGCAAGTAAGAGCCTCCAATTTTTATTGCATCTCATTCATAGTTTTTTTTTTTTTTTTCAACTTGTTTAGATTTTATTTCCTTTATTTATCCAGAAAGGGATTTTATTTCTCCAGACAGGGTTTCTCTAATATCTTCCATGCCTTTTTTGAGGCCTACTAGCACCTTGAGAATCGTCATTTTGAACACTAGATCTAACATATTACCAATCTCTGTATTGATTAGGTCCCTAGGTGTTGGTACTTTCTCTCTCTCTCTCTCTCTTTTTTTTTTTTTTTTTTGTGGTGAGTTTTTCCATGTTGTCATTTTATCCACATAAGAATATATGAACGGGAGAATAAAATACCAAAAGGGTGGCAAAGACCCCATAAAAATGTATTCTAACCAAATCAGTAGAGACCTCAATACAGGGGGTGAAGAAAGGGGGCATAAAAAAATTAAAAAAAAAAATATATATATACACACACACATACATACATACATATAGCTTAGACTGGTGAATAGAACAGAGCCACCCTCTTGAGTTTGGGGTATTTTGGTCTCTTAGAAGAAATTACCTCCTGAAATTTTAAAAAAAGAAGAACATATACATATAAAAATAAGGGTAAACACAATGAAGGGATGGAATATGAATGAGAAGCTGAAAATTAAAAAAAAAAAACAACTCTAAAAAAGGGATTGATAAGATAAGTTGGCTGGAAAAAGAAAGAAGGAAAAAAAAAAAAAAGAGTGTGCTGAGGCTGGGGACTAGAACAAAGCCCTGTGCTCAATTTAAGGTGTATTTTGATCTAGTAGAAGAAGTTTTATGTCAAATTTTTTTAGGAAAAAAAAAAAAACTCTATACGTATACAAAAAATAAGGTGAAATACAATGAAGGATACAATATGCCTGTAATAATGAAGGTTTAAGAAGATTTTTTAGAAGGGTATTGTTAAGATAAACTAGTTTAAAACATTAAAAGAGGAAAAAGGAGAAGTTATAAAAATTAGAATAAGAAAAAATAAAATTAAAAAAAGTTTAATTTTACTTTGCAAGACTAAAGGATCATGGGGAGAAAGCCATGAATTCCATGCATTTCTTTCCCCTAGCTCTGGAGTTCTGTTGTTCTCCTTGATAGATGAGCTTGGTCATGGCTGGATGTTCTTGCTAATCTTCTGGGGGAGGGGCCTATTATAGTGATTCTCAAATGTCTTTACCTGAGACAGAATTCCACCGCCTTTGCCAGGGGCTGGGCTAAGAAATCTGCTCAGGTTTGCTCTCAGGAGTTATTTTTTCCCTGAATGCTTTCTGTAGAGCTCTGGAGGATGAGAATGAAAATGGCAGCTGCCCAGTTTCTGGCCCAGAAGAGCTGAGAGCTCAGGCCCCCATCCTTAGTGTGCTCTCAGAGAAAAGGGGTCTATCCTTCCCATCTCCCTGGTCTCCAGCCATGTTTTGGGCTCATCCGGCCTGTGACTGAGTGTTTCTATCTCTGGCACATGGCCCCATTTGGAGTCTCCAAACCCAGCAGATTCATGCTGTGCTGCTTGTCCCAGAGGGGGAAGGTGTGTCTTCTTGGTCTGGCATTTGTGGGGTCCCTGCTTGAAAAGCAGTGGTCCAACTATTCCTTGGATCACAGTTTACTGTAATCCTGAGCTGAGAGCTTACTCCTTGGCTCTGTCTCTGTAGTCAGTTTCCCCAATCTGGTACCTGGGAGTTCTGCCATACTCATACTCCCCAGTGACCCTGCAGGTATTGAGACCACATTTTCCCTGTGAGGGCTCCACCCCTGCTTAACCTCTGGAGCAATGTCCCTCAGTGGAGCAGACTTCTACAACTTCTGATTTTGTGCTCTACTGCTCCACCCCTTGCCAGGAGCCCCCCCCCACCCCCACCAAACACTCACCTTCCCACCCCAGTCTATCTTCCTCTCACTTAGGATTCACTTCTCCGCACATCCTACCTATCAGAAGGTGGTCGATTTTCTGTTCCTAGAATTGCTGCTCTTCTTCTCTTCATTCTCCTGTTGAGTTTGTGGTGTTTGGAATGGTTTGATAACTATCTAGCTGAACTCCTGCAATCTGATATCGTTTCATTCTGCTACTTCTCCGCCATCCTGCCTCTCTCCCACATTTATTTTACTTTATTTTATTTATTTATTTTAAAGATTTTATTTACTTATTTGACAGAAAGAGATCACAAATAGAGAGGAAGGCAGAGACATAGAAAGGGGTAGCAAGGCTCCCCATTGAGCGGAGAGCCTGACGCGGGCCTCGATCCCAGGACCCCAGAATCATTACCTGAGCCAAAGGCAGAGGCTTTAACCCGCTAAGCCCCCAGGTGCCCCTCCCACATTTATTTTAAAACAAGATAAAAGCAGTGAAGTGATGACTAGTAAAGTTGTAGTCCGTCTCTTGATCTTGGAATTCTCTATTGTTCTTGGTCTTCATCAATACCATGCACAAGTTCACACACAAGCACACACAGAATTCCTCAGATAGACTGTTATTACTAAAGAAAATCATACCAAAAGAATTTTTCTGATTGATACCACATTAATTATATTTTTGAAGTTGTATACTGTAATTGAAAATATACTTATTTGCATTAGCATTTATCTCACTTTGCATGTACCACTATATTTCTCTTTAAGTCTTAATAAGAATTATCATAATCTCTTTAGAGACCTCATTAAATCCCCTTTTCATAGAATTCATTTCTCCCTCTCATGAGATACATTTTATTTTATTTTACTTTAAAGATTTCATTTATTTATTTGACAGAGATCACAAGTAGGCAGAGAGGTAGGCAGAGAGATGGAGGGAAGCAGGCTCCTCACTGAGCAGAGAGCCCAATTTGAGGGTCAATCCAGGACTCTGAGATCATGACCTGAGTTGAAGGCAGAGGCTTAAACTGCTGAGCCCCCGGGCGCCCCGAATTGCATTTTAAAGGAATGTATTTCTTGATAAATATGTTCTCCTCAGAAATCTAAAAACCAAATTTGGACTTCGTCTGATAAACTTACAATGCCCACAGTTAGAGATCTTAATGCAAAAATAATTCTTATAAGAAATATTGAAACAAAAGCAGTTAAGAAGAGTCTTAATCTTGAATCATAGTATTAAAAATATTCACATGGGATCCTTGGAATTATATATACATAATTGTAGAAGAGCACATATGTTTGATGTTTTATCCCTTCATTTTCTTTTATAATTCTAGATAAAGTTAACTATGCTCTCTTAAGAATGAATAAGCTAGAATGGATTTATTAGATTTGCAATGAGAATAAATAAATATTTCTCAAAGAGGAACTAGTGGGAGTTAATATGTATATAAAGCATTGCATAGAATTTATTTTAAATTAGGTAATTACTATTATTCCTATATATAGGAAATATATGTATATAAATATATATATAAAAATATATATAGAAAAAATATATATGTATATAAATATATATATAGAAATATATATAGGTAATTACTATCATTCCTATATATATAGGAAATATATATATTTTCCTATGTATATGAAATATATGTATATAAATATATATATAGAAAATATATATATAGAAAATATATATTTCCTATATATACTTAATATATATTATATATATTTAATATATATTATATATTTATATATTTATTTATTTAATATATATTAATTCCTATATATATTTAATATTTTCAATATTGTGACTCTCCTGTCTTATACAAATTTACATAACTTATTTATCCACACAAATTAGCTCAGAGAAGTTACATGTAAAGTAATGAGTATAGTTTTTTGGCCCCTGTTGCATAGGGAGAAGTTTGAATAAAAGCAGCTAGAACTTTTTCAGTCAGAATAGTTTTATGGAAGATGTCAGAATATCCAAAGTATACATTTCCTAAGAATGTCTACTTATTATTTTTTTTTAAAGATTTTATTTATTTATTTGACAGATAGATCACAAGTAGGCAGAAAGTCAGGCAGATAGAGATGGAGAAGCAGGCTCCCTGCTTAGCAGAGAGCCCAATATGGAACTCAATCCCAGGACCCTGGGGATCATGACCTGAGCTGAAGGCAGAGGTTTTAACCCACTAAGCCACCCATGCACCCAAGAATGTCTACTTAGAGGGAAGAACCTTATGTAATAGAGAGAGGTAATGATCTACTGTGAATTTCTAGAGAGAGCCTATTGTTGCCTAAGATAATGACTCCTTAGAAGGTAAAAGACAGAGAATATATATAAGCCTCAGTTCACTTGTCTGTATAAGTGTTCATCCATCCATTTACCCATGTGTTATTACAATTTTTGGAGGATAAACAGGTATAGAACAGAGAAAAAAAGATAGTGTGTGGTTTCTCTAATATGCAGTTTGTTTACAGAGTGGCCATACAGGCAAAAAAATGTAAATACAGTATTCCATAATTTGATATAGAAGTGTGAAATTCAAGAACATGGAATAAACAAACAACTTAATATTGGGAACAAAGGGAGGCTTTTCAGAGACAATAGTATCTAAGGTGAGGATTAAAAGAATTACCAGAAGCAACGTTGATAGTTTTATATGAGGGGTAAAAAACTAAAAGGAGCCTGGTACAATAAGAAATTATTTTTTTTTTCTTATTTTTCTCTGTTTTTAACCACTTCAGCTTTTTAAATGATTTTATTTATTTTATTTATTTGAGATTTTATTTATTTGAGAGCAAGTGAGAGAGTGAGCATGAATGAAGGGGAAGGGCAGATAGAGAGAGATAAGCAGGGAGCCAGATAAGGAACTCAGTCCCAGGACCCTGGAATCCTGACCTGAGCTGAAGGAAGATGCTTAACTGACTGAGCCGCCCAGGAACCCCCACCCCCCCCTTTTTTTTCCAAAAAAGATTTCAAACACTGTTATGCTGCATGTGAAGTCTTTTCCTTCTTTGTGCTCTGTTTTAGTTTTACTGTTGAAAATGAATTAGTATACTTGATAAAGTTTTGGCTCTAATCTCTTTTGGACCCAGAGGATCAATTGCTGTGTGTCGTGAAACCTGGCATCATATGTTGTGCGAGTGTTTGAAAGGTGGACTCAGAAACAGAAATTATTATCCATTAAAAATTATGAACATATACAGAAAAAAAATTATGAACATATAGAGTTTCATGGATTAGACAACTCAGTAGTCCCACAGACAAGTGATTATATATATTTTATTTTTATTTATTTAGTTATTTATTTTTTTAATTTTATTATTTATTTATTTATTATTTATTTTAAGATTTTATTTGTTTATTTGACAGAGATCACAAGTAGGCAGAGAGGCTGGCACAGAGAGAGAGAGGAGGAAGCAGGCTCTGCTGAGGAGAGAACCCAATGCGGGACTTGATCCCAAGACCCTGAGACCATGACC
The DNA here is from genome assembly GCF_020171115.1 of Neogale vison. Lineage (NCBI taxonomy): Eukaryota > Metazoa > Chordata > Mammalia > Carnivora > Mustelidae > Neogale > Neogale vison. The sequence continues at coordinate 39,629,188 of NC_058099.1, forward strand.
TGAGCCGAAGGCAGAGGCTTTAACCCACTGAGCCACCCAGGCGCCCCGATTATATATATTTTAAAAAATTAAGGTGGCACTATCCCAAAGGCCATTATAATGATTCAAAAGGGACTATGTAGTATGTCAAATTAGAATATAAATAACTTGGCAAATTAATGGAGATAAGTTCCAAACTACAATGAAACTGAATTTGGAAGGAGAGTATATAAAAATGAATCTTTGTTGTCATTCCTATCACAAAATTTTTGGTTTCTTGAGAAAACAGTATGTAGAAGCAAAGCAGATCATATTTAGCATTGAAATGCTAGCCTGTGTGTTGGTTTATAATAGTATTAAATGGAAGAAATGTGTTTATTAGTAGAAATTTCTATTCCTTGTTGACATTATATTCTTAAAATGCAAAAGCAGTAAGATAAAATGAAACTGTTAACTTATGAACTTCTTAATTTAAGAGAAACATTCAGGGAATTAGAAAAATATAATTAAGTTCCATTGAAATGTATGAGATCAATCTATTCTGAAGATGAGGATAAAAGCGGGAAATATGGGTTATTCTCTTGGTACCATGTATGGTTGTACTTTGCTTTTAACCTTTGGAAAGATGCAGTAATGCATAAATCATAACAACATTTTAAAGGTTAAAGTAAAAATCTGAAAACCTTAAAAGGATTGGTTAGTATCAAGTTATTTTCCAGTCCTAAAAGCTTTAGACTTATAATAAGATAAAGCTTACCAAAGATTAAATCATTTAAAACTAAATATAATTGAGGTATTTTATAAAAATAGATGTAATTAAGATGATATATATTTTATTGAGAACTACTTTCATAAAAAGAATGTATTGATCTCAGTATTGGAAAGTATCAGAATATATGCTAATTTATATTCATTAGCATGGCCGGTATTCAGGTTGTTTTCAAACTCAGTATACTGCAGTTAAACCACATGCTGCCTTCTCATTTTATCCCATTGGGAAGGTATGAACAAAGATGGTCTATTTATAGTCTTATGAGATTTAAACAGACAATATTAATAAAACTTAACATCTGGAAGACTATTCAACTTAAGATAATTTTTAAAACTGATTCATAGTCCAAAAGGAAAAGTTAAGAAATAAATAATATCAAGTAAACATCAATACCATTGATATTTCTGAAAAACTACAGATATAGCAAAACATAAAGATGTGGAGTCTAAGTGAATGTGATGGTGAATCATTTATGTAGATAAGAATGCTGTTTTTGTTTTTTCATTTCAAAGAGAAGTAAATTTCTTTTAAGATCTACATTCAGACTTTTACTATCTTGTACTTCGTAGGTTTTCTTATTGCTTTGATTTAAAATATGTTCAAAATATTTTATTAACTTTTTAAATTAAATCTGACTTTCAGACTATTATGATATGCTATTCAACATGTTACTGCTTCTTCACCAAAAGCAAAAACAAAACAATAACGTGTATATGTGTGTGTGGGGGTGTGTGGGTGTATGTTGATGGATAAATAACACTTAAGTGTACAAAATACTATGTAAATATGCATAAATATGCATCCTTATACATCTGTACCAAACACTGAAAATATTCAGACATGGTCAGTGGAATCAGACTGCCAATGTTGGAATACTGGCTCCCCTACTTATAGAGTAAGTGAGTGTGGGGCCAGTTAGTCAACCCTACTTTAACGTCCTCTCGTATTAAATGGCAAAGCGTTAATACCTGCTTCTCATTATTGCTGTCAGATTTACTAGTATTAATAAATATGAAAAAATAAATAAGGGAGAATACAATAAATGATAAGTATTCTAATACATAGATAGCAAAGTAGAGCTTTTGTGATGACTTTCTGTTTAATTAATCTAATAAGATAGCTATATAGAACATCATGTTTTTGATGCTGTAGTACTTTAAAATTGGGAAAAGAAGGTGAGTAGATATTTCAGTATATTACCCTGTTGTCACTTAGACCTTTGCTACATATTTTTAATGTTAATCCTTCTAGGGAATTCATAGTAGTGATTATAAAGAATTAGTTAAGCATTGGTTTTTAGACTTGTAATATAGTATCATTTCTGAAAATTAGCCTTCTCCCTATTATTATCAAAAACTGCTACATATAAAGCATCCATTTCGATAGTGTTATTGGAATAGTGTTTATGGTGACAGATGGTAGCTACCCTTGCGGTGAGCATAGCATAATGCATAGAGAAGTTCAATCACTATGTCGTATACTTGACATTAATATAAAATTGTGTGACAAGAATACAATAAATATAAAGATAGATAAATAAAATAAAATAAAGTGTTTATTGCAATTAAGAGCTCCAGATCTCTCGACTTCATCATTCCTGAGTGAATGAAACTGTCACTAACAGTGAGATCCTTAATACCAAGTAGTGTCTGCATAAAGACCATTTTACAGATCACCTGATACCCAAAAGGTGATCAGTTAATGTTTGGTAAGTGAATCAATAAAGAATTAATTAATGAAGTCACTGGATGCATATGCAATTACTAGAATTTTCAAATATGTTGCAAATGAAAGGATTTTGGGCAGGCTTGCAAATTTTAGTTGAACCTCTGCTATGTACCTTTATTTTAAGATGAGTGAATTCTGCTTAACTATCTAAATGAATTGATCCAAATGTTCCTTTATGCTTCTCAAAAATTAGGTGGCATAACTGAAATAGAAATTTTACCCACTTTAACATTGATTCTCCATAGTTAACTATTTCTAGAATCATTAACCTTCAGTAGGGGCGGTGTCACACAGGACAGTTTCTGATTGACCCCAGATCTGGGATATAATTAATCTAGTATAATATATAATTCCTAGTCTGATATAATGAATCTATTATAATATATACTTCCTAGTCTGCAGGGTGATGTACATATATATGTATGTATAATAGTATGGTACAGTACAAAGGGGTCAAATTTGTGATGGTATAAATTTGTAAAGTAATGGATTAAAAGACATTGCTTTTTATCTCTTAGGGGGTTTCTTTCTTTCTTTCTTTTTTTCTTTCTTTTTTTTTTGAGATTTTATTTTAAGTAGGGGTGCCTGGGTGGCTCTGTGGGTTAAAGCTTCTGCCTTCAGCTCAGGTCATGATCCCAGGGTCCTGGGATTGAGCCCCGCATCGGGCTCTCTGCTGAGCAGGGAGCCTTCTTCCCTCTCTCTCTGCCTGTCTCTCTGCCTACTTGTGATCTCTGTCAAATAAATAAATAAAATCTTTAAAAAAAAAAAAAGATTTTATTTTAAGTAATTCCTACACCTAATATGGGGCTTGAACTCACAACCCCAAGATCAAGAGTCACGTGCTCAATGGACTAAGCCAGCCAGGTGCCCCCTAAGGGGATTTCTTAAATGTAATGATTTCTAAGACACAATATTAATATCCCAGATTTGGTAAAGGGTATGATATTTCACTAAATTAATATTACCCAAGTATGCATTTATTATGAGTCTATTTATATATTTACTTGTTTATCAGTGTATTTCTGTTGTTGAAATTTGTTCCTTAGGAATCAATAAATTTGTTAAGTCTTTGATTTGTTAAGTCAGTAGATCTGATGTATTTGTTTTAGAGAGATTGTTTTGATTTAATAAGATTCTAATATTTCTATGTAAGTGTAGACACGAATCTTTGGTCCCTTTTCTGGGATATGTGTTTATAGGAATTTTAGCAGGCTGGAAAAAGAAAGTTATATAACAGGAATCAATAACCACAGATTCTCCTCTGGATCACATTCTTATATAGTACAGTTTCTTCTCTTTCATCAATCAAAGTTAGTCTACTCTTCTGCCCAGTGTCACAAGGGCACTATCAATCAAAAAGGATGTTTTCTTGAGCGAGTGAGTATCACAAATGACTACTCACCTGAGAAAACCTTTTATACTATTAGAGACACAAAAGATCCCATTGAATTTTTCTCTAACACAGGGGTTAAGAGACTGGGACTTCTGATTTATCTAAAAGGAGTGAAAATGTTTTATGTCAAAGATTTTGAGCCTCATTGACAGTTAGGCTTGTGACTTTAGGGTCATGCTTTGAGGCCCACTGAAAACCAAAGATGATCAGTAGAATCAATGCTCTTGGTAATTTGGGTTAATTTCTTTACATCTCTTGCATCCCTAAATCCTGATAAATTATGCAACTTGTATTAGACATTTTATATTTTCTTTTAAGTAACTTTTGGGAAACTAACATTATTTCTGAATATACATACACATTCTTATGTTACACAATGAAAAATTAAGGAATAACCAGGGACTTTTCCTTACACTGGCTTCTTCTTCATACAAATATTGAAGTTATGACCTGACATTTATTTACTACATAATGTGTGGGCTTCACCTCTTTTTTTTTTCCCACTATGTCTTTGATATTTTAGATGTTTCCCTAAGGAAAACATCTAAATCAAAGCTGGGTTTTGTTCCAAATTCCTTTGTTACTGAAGTGCCAGATTATTTTTGTTTCATCCAATGAAGCTTCACATTAATTAATGATGTTTTTGTTTTTTCTTTGGGGGTAAGAATTCTAATTTTGTGATGTTCAGTTTCTGGGGAACTTTTAATTTCTACCTCTTGCAACTTTTTTTCCCCCCACTACTGGTTCTCTAAGAGATATGTCCTTTTCCAAGATATTTCTCTCCTCATAAAACATTGCCTTCCGAGAATATTGCCTCTCATCCCACTCACTTTGAAGTCCTTTTCTTTGGGTTGTTTAGTTGGCACATGTTTGCTCTGTCAGATTGCAGACTCGTTCTTGTTATTTGACATACGAGTTGAGACTCTCTTTCTGAGGGCAATTACATCTGTGTTTTGCTTCTGCTGGGTTTTCACTGCCCTATTCTCTTTCCTGTACAGTGTCTCAGAATACTTGTTTGTCATGATCTCTGAACCTAGCACTGTTGATTTTAGGTATTTCCTTCACTTATATATACATTGACATTCTCCACTCAGGTATAAGTTGAAGTTTAGTGTTTTCTCTCCAATTATGATGTAGACATAAATATTTGCATTCCTTGTTATATGGTTTTTTGAAGATTAGGAAGTCAGTATTATATCATGGGAAACTTAAAATTAAAAAGAACATATTAAATCATTACCTTTACATCCAGGAACTATAGCCCAGTTAATCAACTTTATAAATTATTTACTTTTCTTCTATAACTCTCATCTACTATAGTGCTGAATATGTAAGTCTGAGGCTAAAGAATGGATACAGGGACTCAGAACCTCTTGAAACTCATCTCCCATGTGCAAATAAGCTTTATTGTAGTGTTCATTGTATTGATTCAGACTCCAGATAGATTCCTGTCAGTGGTTTTCATTTTTGGTAAGGTATTGGAATCTATTCAGAGGTAATTTTAAGGCACAGTTTCCAAGATCATAGTCCTACAGATTCTAACTCCATAGGTCTAGAGAGAGAATAAAATTTATGTATTTAATAATGCTATGAGCTCTTTTTGATGTAAATGTTTCAGAGACCATACTTTGAGAACTGGAACAAAAGAAATCATTTTTGGATATGTTTATCAGATATGGTATAAACCATGTGGGTATATGGAGGAGCATAGTATTCTGGACACTGAGAAGGGGCTTTGAATTTAGAATATGCTACTACATTGGAGATTTAGTGATAAAGCCAGTGGAGGTAGAGTTCAATGAACAAGGAAAAGAATATCAGGAGATGAGATTAGAAAATAAGTCCAGTAAATATTATGCAGTATTCAAAAAAATTTTTTGCCATTTGCAAGACGCGGATGAACTAGAGGGTATTATGCTAAGTGAAGTGAGTCAATCAGAGAAAGGCATTTATCATATTATCTCAGTGATATGAGGAATTTGAGAACAAGACAGAGGATCATAGGGGAAGGGAAGGGAAAGTGAAACAAGACAAAACCAGAGAGGGAGACAAGCCATAAGAGACTCTTAATCTCAGGAATCAAACTGAGGGCTGCTGGAGGGTTGGGGCATAGAAAGGATGGAGATGCTGGTGATGGACATTCAGGAGGTTTGTGCTATGGTGAGCACTGAATTGCATAAGACTGATGAATCACAGGGGCACCTGGGTGGCTCAGTGGGTTAAGCCGCTGCCTTCGGCTCAGGTCATGATCTCAGGGTCCTGGGATCGAGTCCCGCATCGGGTTCTCGGCTCAGGAGGGAGCCTGCTTCCTCCTCTCTCTCTCTGCCTGCCTCTCTGCCTGCTTGTGATCTCTCTCTGTCAAATAAATAAATAAAATCTTAAAAAAAAAAAAAAGACTGATGAATCACAGACCAGTACCCCTGAAACAAATAATATATTATATGTTAAGAAAAAAAAAAAAAGAATAAAGTTCTTTCAATGAAGAATGTTATTAAAAGTAAAAAAAAAAAAAGAAAGAAAGAAGATTAGTTCAGTAGATGTATGTTATATAGAGCCTAATAAGCTATGCAAATTACCTCTGATTTTATTTACCTCTGATTTACACATTGGAAAATGTGGAGCATAAGGTTGACATATGACTTTAGGAATATCAGCTGATATTTGGAGAAAAGAGTCTAGGAATAGAGTAGGGAAGAAGGTGGATAAACATTAAAAATGTTAATATATTAAACACAATTAAATGTAATACCATTGACAAGGATGATAGTAATGGTGGTGAGAAGTGCTCAGATTCTGGATATATTTGAAAACATAGAAAAATGGCTTTGTTGATGGATTAGGTATGGGTTGTAATGTTAAAAGATGAGTTTAAAATTACTCCAAGATATTTTGACTGAGAAATTAGAAATATGCTGTTGCCATTTACTGAAATATAGAAAATCTGAGATGAATTAGATTTGGATATGAGTGGTTAAGAGTTTGGTTTGAAACATATTGTCTTGAAGATGTTTACAAGGCATTCAAGTCTAGATGTCTATGAGCCATTGCTTATAAGAATCTGGAGTTGTGGAAGGGGTTAGGATTAAAGATACACATTTGGGAATTTTCAGATCTTATATAATATGTAAAGCAATAGTTTTGATAAGCCTCCCTATGAACTGGAAAACTCTGAAGACTAACTATTCTAGCATCAACATATGGAAGAACTGGGTGAAAGAGACTGAGGAGGTATGAGTAGAACCAAAAGAGAGTCACACACAGCTGAAGAAAGGATATCTTATTTATTAGTTACATCAAATTCAGCTTAAATGTCCACTAAAATAAGAACTGGGAATTGAATAATTGTTTTGGTAGTATGGAGATTATCAATAACATTGACAAGAGCAGTAGTAAAGAAAAAAGCCTCTAAATGGAATGTAAGGAAGAAAATGAATTTAGATGGAGAATAACTTAGAATAAAGTTCTAATAATGACTTTAAATAGTTAGCTTTTTACATCCTGTAGGAGAACATCAATTAGGACACAAAGGTTAAAAGACTACACTGAAAGGGACAGGGTTTTTTTTTTTTTTTAATTTTCTTTTCTTTCCTTTTTTTTTTTTTTTAAGTTAAAAAGATTGTCTTTGTCTAAGAGAATGTGGATGAAATTGCAAACAGGGATGAGATACAATAGTAAAATCAAGATCCCGTATCTCTGTATTTATTGACTTCTTTATTGGTGAGTCAGAAGTGAGGCAAGCAATTTGTATTTAAAATAAATACAGGGAATGCCTCTTATAAGAGTTTTTGTTTGAAGGCTCAGAAATAGTCTGTGAACCATAGATTGTTATTGGCATATGTTCACTCTTTCTTTGTGTTCTACTCTAAAGGCAGAGAAGACAAATCCTGTCATCACAACAGTATTGCCAGAGTAACAATGATACAGTCCTCACATTATATGACTCTTCTCAAAAATATATTTCTCATACCCTGCCAAACTGGCTCTTAGAGATTTTTTTTTAAAGATTTTATTTATTTATGTATTTACTTGAGAGAGAAAGAGAGAATGAGCAGGGGATGACTAGAGGGAGAGGGACAAGCATACTCCACACTAAGTGTGGAGCCTAACTCAGGGCTCAATCACATGACCCTGGCATAATGACCAGACCAGAAATCAAGAGTCAGACACTCAACTGACTGAGTCTCCCAGTTATTGGAGATTTTTAAATGGTTTCTTTAAGCTCAAATTTTGTTTTGTAGGGTAAAAATAGGTGGCTTTACTACTATAATTGTTGAAAGTGAATTTTTTGGCATTTCAAAAAAAAATTACTGCCAGTGCTAGGTTAAACTGACTTCAAAGGTACCAGGATAGGTTGTTTTACTAGTAGCAGGCAAGTTCAGCTCCATTGATTATTTTTTTCTTCCTGGTATTCTTTATCTGTGAACAGGTGTAGTGGAAAGACTACTGAAGTATATTTCAGCAACAGTGGCAGAGAAATTCTGTATAGGCATGGTTTATACCTTGGGAAATGGGAACTATTCCTTTAGAAGACTAAAGATTTTTGAAGACTGTTTTTTTCTTCTCTCAATAAATTATCCTGGAGTACTTGCAGCAAATCAGTTGATCATATGCATAAGGATTTATATCTTGGTCTAAATTCTTTTTTATTGATATACACAAAAGTACTGGCATTTTGATAAGAATTGTGTTTAATTTGAAGGTAAATTGGACAATTACTGGTAGTTTAAAATGTCTTCCTATTTATGAGCACAGTATCTCCCACTTATATAGATCTTACTTAATTTCTTTCAACAATGTCTTACTGTTTTCAATTTAAAAGTCTTATAATTTTTTTGTTAAATTTATTCCTAGGTATATTATTCCATTTGCTGCTATATAAATGTGATTTTTTGTTCATTTTTTGAGTTATTACTAGTGCATAGGAATGCAATTACTTTGTGTATTTATCTCATATCCTACCATGCTGTCCAACTCATTTCTTAATTCTGTTTTATTTAGTAGATTCTTTATGATTTTTTATTTATTTAATCATGTCATCTTCAAACACATATATAATTCTTCCTTTTCAATTTGGATGCCTCATATTTCTCTTTATTGCCTGTTTCTTCTAGAACCTTTAATAGAATGTTAAATAGGTATGGCAAGAATGGGCATTCTTGTTTTATTCCTCATCTTATGGGGAAAGCATTCAGTCTTTTTCATTAAAGTATAATGTTAATAGGTTTTCCAAAGATCCCTGCTATTTAGTTGAGAGCTTTCTTATAGTCTTGGTTTGTTGAATGTTTTTAATCATAAAAGGTACTGGAGTTTTTTAAATTGTTTGATTGTGTGGATTCAAGTTACTCCTCAGTGGCCTAACATTTCAATCTAAGGGACTTCTTTAGTATTTCTTTTAGGGAAGTTTACTCTCAGTTTTTATCAAAGAGTGTCTTAATTTCTTTTTCTGCTTTTGTATTTTTCTCTGTCTTTGAATTTTGTCAATTGGATGATGATATGTCTAGCTGTGCATAACTTTTATTTCTCCCTTTTGAAGTGTATTGAGTTCCTTTAATGTATCAGTTAGCATTTGTTATGAAATTTGGGAAGTTTTTGGCCATTATTTCTTCAAATATTTTCTGAGGAACTCTCACTGTTTATGTTTGTATGCTTTATGATGTCCCATCGGTCTATGAGGCCTTGTTTATTTTTCTTTCTGCGTCTCAGATTAAAAAATCTCTGTTGAGCTATCTTTTGCTTTCTGATTTTCTTTTCCTGCTCACTGAAATTTTTTTCTTGCCCAAAGAGCCACTCTAGTGGATATACTATTTGGTTATTGGATTTTCCACTACAGAATTTTATATGGTTAATTTTTACAATTTCCATCTGTCTTTTTTTTCTTCTTCAAAGATTTATTTATTTATTTTAGAGACAGAGAGAGCGCGCGAGCGAGCGAGCAGGGGAAATGACAGAGGGAGAGCGAGAGAATATTCAGGCTGACTACCTAGTGAGCACAGATCTAGACTCAGGGCTCCATCCCCGGATTCTGAGATGATGATCTGAGCTAAAACCAAGAATTGGACACTTAACCAACTGAGCCACCCAGGTGCCCCTACAGTTTCTATCTCTTTGGTGGTGTGGTCAGTTTTGTAAGACCTTGTTGGCATACCTTCTTTAGACGTGGTTTTCTTTAGTTCTTCAGACATGTTTATAAAAGCTTAAAGTTTTTGTCCACTAAGTTCAAAATGTGAGCTGCCTCAGTATTTTATGTCTCCCTACTCCCCTGTATTTGTGGCATACTTTCCTGTTTCTGTTTCACATCTCATAATTATTTGAACACTGGATATTCTAGCTAACATAATGACTCAGGTGTCTGCTTTCTCTGCTCTCCTCCTAAACTTTCCAAAGTTTTTTGTTACTGTATTTTTTTTTCTCTCCATTTTTCCTGCTTATTGGTTTGTCAACTCTACTGGACTAATTCTGTAGATTCTGAGTTCCCTGTAGTTTGTGGCCATTGAGGTTTTTAATCCCCTAGTTGTTATTGTTAAGTTCTTGTTTTCCCTTTTTAAGCCTGGCTTCTTGTGCGGCACACCTAGTTTAGTATAGTTTTGTGTTCAGCCAATGATTAGTCAGAATATTTATTTTATTACTTAATCTGAAAGTTTTCTACCCTTTGCAAAGGGATCTGCATGAGAAGAATACCCTCAAACTTGGAGCAGTTTATGACAGCCTTTCCTTTCACTGCCTGCTTGTGTTGTAGTGTCTCAAGGTCAGCCTTCTCCTTTCTCATGTTTTCTCTTGGGTATGCCACTGCTTTGCACATATTATAAACCTTTTAGATCATCAGGTATGTGTTGGGCCTTTCTAAAGTTCCCTATTGTCATCTCATTCTCCCGACTTTGCGTTTAAATTTCTGGCTGAACTACTCCAATTGAAATCACAGCTGTAGGCAGCTGAGACGTTGGCAGCAATTTTATTTTGTTTCAGTAATGCCTTAGAAGTTGGCTCACTATACCTTGTGCATCTGAGGTCTGTGTCAAATGAAATAGGCACCATACCTTGAGAAGAGATTTTCCAGGAATCTCTCTCGGGGAAGGTGTTTTTAATGGAACTCCAAAAGGGGTCATCTTCTTTGGCTAAAAGCTGTTAGCTTTTCTCTGTTCTTCTCCATTCCACTGATAATGGGAGAGGGAATGGGTGGGAATTGCTCCAAGTTAAAATAACACAGACCCTATCATCTTACCAAGATTAAGTATTTTCTCTGGGATAACTGATTTTTAGTTCATTTTATAGCATTGGTCAGTTTCCAGAGTTCTGAAAATGTCAGATTTAGATATTTTGTCTACATTTTTGTTTTTGTTGAGGGAGAACAAACTTATAAATGTACTTACCTTGGCAATTCTGGAAGAAATGGCCACCCTGTTCATTCAATGACATGGACTACATCAGCCATGTCCTGCCTCCTTTTATTAAGTATCTCTGTATCCTAATAGGATCCAGATGACACAAGTCATGCTTTCATTTTGGCAGCCATGAGGCTCCTCTGCCTCAGCCAAAGTCAAGGTGATCATCATGCTGTCTCTTTATGAGTAGATCAACACATTTTTCTTAAAGAGTTTACTTTCTTCGTCACTTCAATCTTGTCTCTTTTACCCAGTATTGATCAAGATGGACAACTTTATGCTGTGGTAACATCTTAAAACTTAATGGAATAATTTATTTTTCACACTGTTAATTCATTTAGGTTGATGTGGATGTATTCTGTTTTCTCAGACACTCAGGGGCCAAGTGTGATAGAAGCCCCTCCATGATATAGCTGTGCCATCTAGGATTTGCAGGATCCTCAGTTGCTAGGAAAAGAAGTACATAAGGTCCTCCACACTGCTTCCCCCTGGCTTAGCCTGGAAGTGAGTCATGCCAAATTCTCTCACAGCATATTGGTTAGCATTAGTCACATGGCTTGGCTTAGCTCCAAGGAGATTGAGTTTCATTTGTTGTTGTTTTGTTTTCCTTCCTTATGATTTAAAAAAAAAAGGGGGTGGGCGAGAACCTACAATCTACTACACTACTCTTAAAAGGCTGCTGGTTAAATGTTACAGAATCAAGTTTAAGCCCTTTTCTCTTAGAGTCCTCTGTGGACCGTCTAGCACTTTACTTTCAAATTGGGGCATACTTGTTATCTATTATTTTATTGTTAATCTACTTGTGTCTAATCTGGAACTAAAGAAGGAGGATCTCATTTTACTTTTCTGCTACATACAGAAGAACATTTTGTAGTTATAATATTTTCTTAGATGTGTTTAAAAAAAATGCCTCCACAACTGCCAACAAGAATTGGCACTCTATCCAGTCCTAGTCCAAGAATGAGAGCAACACCCCTTCTTTTCATCTTTTTTCTTCCAAATTGGCTCAGAGAATAAGAGTTGCACTGATGCAATCTGACACTCTATCTGGCAGCATCTACCCAAATAAGAAATGGTTTTCAAACATTATTAGCAATAATTTTTGCATTACTTTTTCTAAAATTAATGTCTAGCCTTATCAGCCACTCAGTCCAACATAGAGAATTTAATTCAGAAAGACTGTCTTGACTAAACAAGTTTACTTGCTCACACTACACATGGGGCCTCTATCATCCATCATTCAATGATACAGTAAACAGAGAGGTCTTATATATCTACTATATGCTAAGGACTCAATTACAACCTTGGAATATAGTGAAGTGTACACAGTTATTAATGTCATGCAAGTTTAGTCTATTAAAAGTAGTATTAGAAGATAATTATACAAATCACCTCACTCATTCAGTAATACAATAAATATGTATTTAATATATTGGATATTTATTAGATGGTAGCTACTGAAATTCCAAAAGCAGTAGGGCATTATCTCTGTCCTTAAGTTTTAAAAATTAGGAAAATCTCTTTGATTTATTCATTTCCACTTATAATAAGAAATGAAATCATATCAGGATTTCAAAATTCCGAATATAATTCTATATAGATTGTTTTAAGGTCCAGAAATCGTACTTCAGTTTCCCCCTATATAGCATAGAGGGAACAGAATTTCATAATTGAAGAGTAAGAAGTTAGAACTATCTTCTCCCTAACAAAATAACCATTTAACTAGAGGAAATTACAAAAATATCATTTAAAGTTTCTAAAAATTTTCCTCAGTTCATATAGATGGAGAAGTGTTTCTTTGAGAAAGTCTACTAAATCTTGTTAAGGACAGAGAATCTGTGGCATTTGAGCACTCACCTCTGCTCTCTTCCTCACCCTCGAGACTGGTTTTATGGAAACTGGTTTGGATGGGTATGGCCAAGAATATGGACTTAACAAATAAGATAAACACTTAACAAATACATCAGAGTCAAAATGTTGAAAGACAAAATGAAGATAAAATCTTGAACTATCAAGAGAAAACCAACTTTTCGCTTACAAGGAACTCTAGTAAGATCAATAGCTTATTTATCATCAGGAAAAAATGCAACCATAAGGCAATGTGATGCTGCATTTAAAGTATTGCAAGGAAAAAAAAACTGTCAAGAATTGTATTCCTAAATTTTTAATACCAATAATAATACTCCTAGTATACTAATACTGATAATATCAAAAAGAATACTATTCTAGTGCCAAATGAAATCTACATTTTTCCAACTAAATGCTCTGCATACTACAGCAGATAGAAGAAGATAGTGTAGTACAGTAGAAAGAACATAGTATTTGCACTTAAAGAAAACAATCTTTGAATGTAATTTCTTACATTACTTAGCTATCTTGTAGTGGGGAGAAGTTATAGGCTCCTTATCCTTAAAATAGGAATGAAAATACCTACATCACAGGGTCATGATGAGAGTTAACTCTGATGACACATGCATGTGTAGTAGCAGAGGTTGGATGCCTAGTAAATGTTTGCTCTAGTAAAGAAAACTACCATTCTTAATATATGATGGACACTGCACTAAGAACTTTGTATAAGTTCATCTTAATTATTTTGTCCAAAAGCATTGGATAGATACTGATATTTATACTTTAAAGTGAATAAATGGTAGAATAAATATATCACAGGACTCATCCAATATCTTATCTTTAGAAGACATTTATGATAAGGTTCCACATACTTCTATGTTCTGAATTCTAAGAATTTGTTGCTTTTTTCACTGCTGTTTCCCAGTGCCTAAAGCCATGATTGGAAGGTGCTTGATACCCATAAGTATTTCTTGAGTGAATGAATGCAAATCTTTATCTCATTTCAGATATAATACCAGCCCTGCTGAAATAGAGGGAATTGCTAAAAAATTCAGTATTCAGTAAAACATAAGCCTTTGTATTATTTAAATTAAAGGAAAATCATTGGATGTTTCATATATGCTTATAAATTTCGGCACAATATTCCAGTCAATGTTCCAAAAAGTTAGTTTTTCTATAGTCAAGGGGAAAACAAAATCTAGCTATTCTAGACTTTTACCAAGCTTTTCCTGAATAATAGTTGGATTTTTTGACCATCATAAATGTAATGTGTAAACTCCCCCCAAAATTTCACAAAATTCAACATGTTAACAACATGTGATACCCATCAATGAGGAATGTGTGATGTTAGATACAGTATGTAGACAACATATTAAATTAAAAGTGGACATTTTCCAATGACTCACATCAGTGTCATTCATCAGTACCTGTCCTTGCTTCCACAGGTGGTCAGGAAGCTCAAGAGATCACACGTTAGTCAAAAAAAAAATCTTCAGAGAAACTAAATATAATTTTATCTGATTAACAAAGTGTCAACACTCACAGGATTTCCACAAATGCTCTATTGCCAATGCTTGACCACAGTAGAATGATATGGTGGCTTAAAGTAGTCTAAATATTTATTATCTTAAGTGAAACCTTAAAATGTATAAATGAAGCAAATTCAGTTCTAAGTATTTCTTTATTATCTTAAGTAAACCTTAAAATGTGTAAATAAAGCAAATTCACTGTGTAATTGACACTGAAAAATAAAGTCACTGGAATCCTACTATATCAGGACTCAGCAACAGAGTATAAATCGCTCACATTGACAATGATTTACACCTAAGTTTTCACAGTGACTTCAAGCTGCTTTTAAAATAGCCACTCCCTTTTATTACTGGGCACCCAGAAATGAAGTTCTCTGACCCTCTCACAGTTAGATGAGACCATATGACTGTGTTCTTGCTAATAAAGTAGAATTACATGTGACATTTCCAGATCAGGACTTTATGAAGCTGGTGGGCCCACTCTGCATTTTCTTCTTCCACTGGTGGCGTTCAGGAAACACAAAGGCTTGGGGAATAGGAGAGTCACTAATGTTTCCTTAGCATTTTGAAGCAGCAAGATGACCCCCAATCAGATCTGTTATTAATGGATAAATGATTGAACATAAAAGTTCTACTATGTTTGACCCATTACATATTTTGAGACCTCTTTGTGTTCGACATTTTTTCAGTACAAACAGGATATGCACTCATATGCATGACATTAATTAAAGCAAACCAGTTTAACGACTGAAGTTAAAAAAAATTTTGTTTATCTAGGGATTCCTAGAGTTGTTCATTATGTAGTGGTCTAGGGCCTACTCTGTGTTAGGCTTAGCATCAACACCAGGGATAAAATAATATATAACACTTGGTATTAGCTAATGAAGATTTTATTTCATTCCCTGAATGGACAGATTTCTTCTAGTGACAACTCTACATTATGGAGGAGTGAGCATGAATTTTGATAGACTGTTTATTGTCTCTGTTACAGATATTGTTCCAGAATCTATAGTTAATCTGTGGAGTACATTGGAAAGATGTCTATTGATATTTTCAAGGTGTTTACATCTTCAATGTCTAATAAAGTAAACACTCCTTCAGGAGCCTTTTTTGGTATCCAGTGTTGATACTGTGAGAATTATGAATTATACTAACTCCAGTGAAATCTAACTATATTTTTTTGCTTCATTGTGATTGTGATTGTGTGTGTGTGTGTGTGTGTGTGTGTGTGTGTTTGAAAGTGATATAACAAAAGAAACATATCCATGATTGATTTTGGAATGCAGATATGTGATAAGCTATTATGTTTTCAATTAACAACAAAATATTTATTATACTGTTTATGTTGGCAAAGCTAAATTAATACAGATTGTTTTTATTTTGGTCCTTAATTAACCAGTGTGGGAAATGGGAGGAAATACATTGAATGGCAGGTGGAAGACAATCCAAACTTATACATTGTGCTACACAAACAAATAACATTCTATGTGAGCATTTATTTGAAAACAGAAGGTAATATAGTAGACTCAAAAATACCAAGTAGAATGAAATCTTTAACAAAAGTAGTTTTTATGCATTTCTAGTTGGAGTATAAATGATGAAACCACTCTGATAAACTGTTTTTCAATTTCTTATATGTTTTAACATACACTTAACTCTAACCCTACATTTCTATTTCTAATTATGGATCTAAGAAGAATGCTTAAGTCTGTAAAATGTTTTATACAAGAATGTTTATATAACAGTTTTAGTGTTCATATCCAAACTAAGAAAAATTTCAAATGAGTTTCAATGGGAGAATAAACAAATAGTGATGTATTCATATAATGAAATACTGCATAGCAATAGCAACGAACAGACTTCTAATACAGGTAACACTACAGATACGTCTGAAAAACATGTTGAGTAAAATAAGGTAAAAACAAACAAATGGAAACTGTGAATTCATTAACATGTAGCTTGAGAACTGTGGAGATCAGTTTATATTAACCTAGTATGCCTAGAAATATCTTTAAGGAGGTCATTAAATAGAAAAAGGCATAAGGAAACTGCCCACAGGTATGAAAATCCCTATGATCTTGATTTAGTTAGTGGTCACTTAAGTGTATAGCTATGAGCAAAGTAAACATTAAAAACATTAAATAATAATTAAAATACTTTTGAAAACATGTATCACGTCTTCAGTTGAAATACCTGGGTCTCAGATTATTCATTTCCTCACCCATTTATTCTCTGAATATACATTAAATATTTATTAAGTATTTACTTTGTAACAACCGCTTGGCTCAGTGGTGAGAATTTAAAATGAATCAAGTATTGATTCTATCTTTAAGAATCTCCCAGTGTATGAAGAAAATGAATACAAGAATTCATAATAAATGATTGAATCCTTTCCATATTAACAGTATTGGGACGTGGTTCATCACATGTAAATGTGTGATTTTGACGGTAACACAATGGGAAAAGTAAGGAAGCATGTGTAACAGATTCCATCTTCAGTGTTAGATAATGTACATATTTATCACTTCCTAAAATAGCACCCCCCTCCCCCCACAAAGCACAATTATGGGAAAGCTATGTGGCTAACCAATCCTGTCTGTATTAGCTCTTCTCCCTTAGTCAAAACCAGTAGTCTGAAAATTAACAGTTTCTTTATAACTAACACCAGCCACCAGGAAGAGGTGGATTTGTTATGAAATGGCAGTTAATGAAATTGCTTTTGTAGACCCTCAATCTCAAATTCTTCATTGGAAATAAACAAATGGCATGCAGGAAAAAAAAAGTCTCTAACCCAAATTAGAATCTGAAAATTTAATAGGCACTTACAAAGAAAGTATCTAAAAATATATGATGTAACTTTGGTACTTTGAGAAGATTTTCCATTCTGGCTGTGAAGGAAGAGGTTTCTTTCTTGCCATTGTATTCCTTCTTTCTGGTCTGGAATATAATGCCCATTTTGAAATTCTCTTTTTCCCCAAATTCTGCTAAAAGCACCTGGATGATCTCTTCCACTTTTCAGTGGACTCCTCCCCTAGCTTTGGTTTCATCGCAGTTATTTTCCATTCTAGCACTAGCTACCCCCTCCCTGCATTTTGAGTTGCAATGAAGGATGGCTGGATGTAAGGAGGGATGTTTCATGGGTCCTTTCCAGCTGACCCGTGGTTAATGTGTAATATTTTATGTTCCTTTTTCAAAGAGTAGTTTTATTGTTGTAGTGTTCTGAAATAAAATGAGAACACATCGTTTATGCAGACTGTAAGCTCTGTCTCCTTAATTGCAACATCAATAACTTCAGTAAAAAATAAATAATTGAGCTAAGAGCTCTGGCAGAATAAGGGTTAGGCTTATTTTGAAATTTTTTTCTTCAAAGACCAAAGCATTAAACTGCATGGTTATAAACTCACAGTGCAAATAAAAAACTAAGTCATGCAAGGCAAATACTATTCCTGTAAAAAAAAGTCATATAAATAGAGAAACGCTGAATCAAGTGGAAAGCTTGGCAAATATGTAAATATGCTAACAAAAGCTATTTTCTTTCCAAAGCCAGATTGATGCTCCCGTAGTTAAAAAACAAACTATATTACTGCCTAGAAATCTCGAGCTTTATAAAAATGTATGGATACAGAAAGAATGATCTAGGCAAATGCACATCAGGTAATACATGCTGAAATTTACCTAGTAATAAAAATTAAAAAATGTAAACCCACAAAATAGTGGATTTCAAGGAGATTTTAGAAACAGCACTGAGTAGGTTCTGTTTGGATAACCATTGCCAGGTGAATCACAAACACCAGATTCTGCACAAACCCCCAATCATTCACCCAGTACAAACTATTCAGAGGCATACACATCACTACTGGCCAAGAAACCATCAACTCAAAGGATCCAGGAGCCACAGGATTGCATATAGCTCTCAAGTAAGAACTGCTACTTAATATGTCAAATACTTCTTTCAGAAGAAGTTGTGTTTAGCACATTACCCTGGGGGTTGGGCTATGGAACTTGTTCTAAACAGTGAGCAGCTCAGTTGTGTCTTTAGTACCTCACTGTAGGCCAAGAGTGGGAGTTCTGTTTTACATCTTCCTTAATGAGAAAGGACCTCTTGGAGTTTTCATCCACCGTCCACACACAGACTGCTCCGTTGGCTTCAGGTGTGCGGGAGTTTGGATGAAAGCAGAGGAGAATTTGCTTGAGGTTTTGGGGAGGGGGCGTTGTCCCACTTGTTACCGATTTGTCTTGAAGTGAAGAGAGTCATTCCAATAATTTTGCAATGTGATCGCTTCTCGGCCTTTTGGCTAAGATCAAGTGCAATAATTTTGCAATGTTTTTTCTTTGTTGTAAAATAAAAAGCAGGTAATATTTCACCGGGGTGGAATTGATTCTAGACATTTGGGTGCTTTCTTTCAAACTAAATACTTTCTTATCCTGGAGAAATTTTCTGTCATTTGGCAGCGTCAAATAAAATGATAGGCTGTGTGATGAAAATAAGGTCTTCAGAAATCCCATAGTCTTATCCAACCTGGTCTGCTCAAAGTGCTTCCTTTTATTCTAGCGATCTCAGAGAAAGTGTGGGAATGCCCATTTGACCTTTTTCAAATAAACATACAACATATTATAACTCTTATAAATATAAAAAGCAAAGTTTGTGTCCTTGCCAATAACCTCATTGTAGGACAAATTAACATTGAAGCAAAAGCCTTCACTGAGTTATCACATCTATTCCATTTATTCTCTTGTCTCTGGAACTTTTCTTTTTTTTGCTTCCTCAACTCTGCCAGAAGATTTTTACTTCTGAAGAAAACATAAATTTATATTGCAGAACTGAAACACTGCTATATTGTAGGCTATAGTTTTGTCATGGTAGACCAAGGTTCTTATAATATGTTCATAAAACAGAACATCAAATACTTACTTTTCCTACATGCAGTTTAGTGGAAATTATAAACTCTTCTATTTACTTTTACTGTAAGGACTGCCTGTATTTCTTCAGTATTCGTTATATGAGTGTTTATGCTTTTATTCCTTTAATATTTTCTCTCCACAGTTTTAGATGTTCTCACCTTGAAAGCAGTAGTTTTCTGATAGGTTACAAATTCATCCATATTTTTTTCTGTTGTACTTGATAAATCACAAACTATATAAAGTTTTTAAGCATGAATAATCTGAATTATAAAGATGCATGCTGATCGTCTAAGTCTATCCTTGTTTTTAAATATGTAATTATTTCAAATAGGTTATTTTCATGGAAGGTTGCCTGATGTTTCACTGGCTTCCATATACTAAATTTTGATATAGTAGGACAATACATTTGGTGATAGTTTCAAACTGATGGTGCATAAACTATTATACATTAAGTAGGGACAGTAGCAGACTGATAGACTTGATTATTATTCTTTTTTATAAGAAATTTCCCCATTAGGGGAAAAGTCATTCTAGAACATTTGATTTCTGATGAAACACCAATAAACACTCAAATCTATAACTTAAGTTATTAAAGCACTCATACCTTCTTCTATTTAAGTGTCAATTTTAGCATGAATTGATGTGTGTACTTTTTTGTTTTCTGGATGAGCAGAGTTTATTATTTCTAAATGTATAAATTCCATCATTATATACTATAGTTCACCCTTAGCAAAAATTATTTGTTATTGACCCTACAAATCCACTTTCTACCCATAAGTAAATTTCCTCTTGCATTCGTTTAATTCATTATCTATCATGTAGTCAGTAATCCGTCATTATAAGCACTCTTTTCCCAAAACCTTTATCATTCTACTCTCTGTTTCCATTTTCCTAATTTAGCAACATAGCCATGTATTTTCTCCGTGTCTTCAAACATGCAGCTGAGTATTGATGTTGAAAATTCCACAGCTCCAGAAATTGATGTTTAGGGTCAAAGCCACAAATGTTACAGAAATCAAATAGACAAGCAAAACTACCTCAGTAATGTGACTCTCCTAATTTCAAAGATGATTTTACATCTTTTTTCACACCTAAATCTCCTATCAGCCTTTACTTTCAGCCAGTGTTAGCTTTACAGCTTTACTCACAATACAAAGTCACCAGGTTTGGATTCCCTGATCTTTGAGCCAGCAATTCCAAGCTTTGCAACTGCAATTCCATGCTACCTTGACTAAAATACCAGTCCTTTTATGACTTGAGCAGTACCTTTTATTACTTAACTCTTACCATGTTCTCACTCTTTCCATCCTTTGCATTTGGAGAACACCAGTTTGATTTCGGAGACAAATTAAACACAATAATTAAAGGGCTGCTAGTGTCAGAATCATATTATCAGCTCTGCAATAGAAGAGGCAATAGAATATGTGTATCATTAATTAATTGAATTAATTAATTACCCCCAAGATTAATGAAGGCAGGCATAGTGAGCATTTGCAAGCCTGTTGCAGAGATGTGATTTCTTGTTTTAGCATGAATTATTGATTCGATAATCCACTTAACAGATTACTTATTAGCCTTCATTCATTGTTACCGAAACAAGGGAGACTTTAATCAATGATACAGCTGATGGGAATTTTTGACATATTTTTGGCTTGATGGGGAGATATATAAACAATAAAACCATCAGTAAAACCAAGAGCTATCTTTTTTAAAAAATAAATCATTTAAGAATTTAGTTTATGCCAATCACTAGGCTAAGTGTTTAAGAAGTAGAAAATAAAGTAAGATCTTGGGCAGGGTTAAATATAATCTTATAATTGGTGGCTTGATGATAGGAGGAGGGGTAGAAAGAAAGAAAAGAAAATACAGTGAAACATGAATATTTTCAACTCCTTCAGTCAATTTGGAGTAACATTGGGGAAAGAGGATTATTTGCAAGAGGGAAATATAGAAAGAGGCAAAAATGAGAGAAGCTGCTGCAGTGTCCAGGAGACAGAGAGCAAAACATTTCCCTTACTTTCTGGTTCTAGCTTCCACAGGACATGTTTTACGTAGTTACTTACCTGCAGTTATTCATAAATGAATAGTATAATATGCCTTTATACTACCCTTCACAATTAAATACTATTTTTTCAAGCTAGCTTTAGTCGCCTATGACCTTATAACCCAAAGAACCTGTACTAGCTATACTCTCTCATCTATCACACCATCCTGATTCACTACTTAATAGCAGAAACATATACTATCTTCATAATAATGTTTCTTTACTTTATAATTTAGCTCTAATATACAAATTGGGAATATAAAGAAAAATTTTGCTGTTTCTGATAATGAAGAGAGAGTCTTTTTCTCAGGGCTCCTGTGAATTTTAAAATCAACAACACAGGAGAATTTCTTTAAACAGAATTTTTTTTTTTAATGTTGTGTATTTTGTGTAAATACAAGGCAAATGTGTAGTGCCATGAGGAAACATTAGGGAAAATATCTCACAAATTTCAAGTGCCTCTGTTTGTGAAGAGAAAAAAGTAGAAGCAGAAATAGAACTAGAACAGGCATCAAGATATAATGATTAAGTAAATTGTGATATATATTCATAATAAAATATTGTATACAGCCATAAAAATGAATGAATTACCCCTATATGCAGTGGGATGGATGAATGCTAACAACATAATGTTGACATTATGAATGCATAGAATATGATCTATTTGCATAATGTTCAAGTATAGACCAAATTAAACCACATTGTTTAGAGGGAACATAGGGAAATGCAGAACTGTGGAAAAGAAATGGATTTTTTTCTTGTAAATATTAGCTAGCAGTACTTTTGGCAAGGAGGAGATAAATGATCAAAATGAGAGAGTTGGAGCTTCTGGCTGCTGACAATTTTCTATTTCTAACCTGGTGTTCACTGGATATTTACCTGGATATTTGCTTTAGAAGAATTTGTTGGACTGTAAATGTATGTTTTCTGCCATTTTCAGTATATATTTTAAGTACTAATTAAAAAGAAAAGAAAAAAAGAAGTACGATACCATTAAGTCTCCACTTTGAGGTAGCTCCTCTCATTAACCATAATATCACCACAGCACCACCACGTTACAGATGAAAATGTTGATGCTTACGGGTAGTGTGCAACTCACCCGGGGTCATTTGGCTAGTAAGAACACATCCGGGACCTTTGAATCCAGAGTCCAAATTATTAACGATCACCTCTACCTTTCCTAATATTAGAATTTGAAAATGCTCCTTTAGTCACATGGGGAAAGAAGTTTATACTCTTATGTAGCTTATAACAGACCTATATTCAGATTTGATAGTAATGACTATCATTTTTATGCCAGCTTTTTAATGTTTTATGACTACTTTTTTTATGTTAGCAATTGCTATATTCTTCTTTAGTATATCCGATGAACGTTAATGTCTTAAAAACACTATTTTATTCTAGATAATCTACTGCCTTAAGACGGAGTCCTAAACATAAATATCCACATACAGTGTTGTCACACTGGATAGGTTTCATTTTAATCTGTTTCATTTATCTGTTAAATACCTAGGGATCTATGTCTAAGTCAATACTCTGATCTTTTCAAATTAAATTATCCTCCTTTAGGGAGATAGCCTGATAAAAATGATTTAAGTAGCTCAAACAATTTGGGTTCATTTCCCTTTTCTAGTTTGAATCCTATTAAAATAAGTGCCTTTTTTTTTTATTCTTAAACTGAATTACTAATATCTGCAGACCTTGCTTTGAATGACTAAGGACTTAAAGTAGAAACATAGCCCTTAGATATTTAGGTAGTTAGCTTTGTTTTTTAAACCTAATATTTGTTTTTTGAAAGATGCTAGTGATTCTTTATCCTTTCTTTCTTTATTGTTTCTTTACATTTGCTTTACAGTTTGTAAAGCCACTTCTCTGAAGATAATACAGACAAAATATTGCAAATTAATTGTTAAGTGACCAAATTTTGTTTGATATTTGAAGTTGTCTTGAGATGAATTCTCTTCAGAAGTGGAACTCTTATAATAAAAATTATCATCACTAAAAGTAGGTGGTAAGTTGAGACATTCTGATTTAGTTAGTTGAGACTTGTCAGATGGATTTTGACTTTCCTTGAATAATAGATTTGTTAGCCAACAGTTCCTGTCACATGTATTTAAGAAACAGAACAAGTTCATATTTTTAAGAGTACTACTTCTTTGGAATGAACTTCAGATTCTACTACATAATAAAAAAGGGCAATTTAACTGATTAAAGTCAAATGGCAAAATTGCAACATACAGATTTTTCTCTTTAACCATAATTTTTAAAAATTTAATTTTTTAACTTTAAAAATATTATGGGAGTGGGGCACCTGGTTGGCTCAGTGGGTTAAAGCCTCTGCCTTCGGCTCAGGTCGTGATCCCAGGATCCTGGGATCGAGCCCCGCATCGGGCTCTCTGCTCTGCAGGGAGCCTGCTTCCTCCCCTCTCTCTCTCTCTGCCTGCCTCTCTGCCTACTTGTGATTTCTCCCTCTCTGCCAAGTAAATAAAATCTTTAAAAAGTATATATATTATGGGAGTAATATTGAAAACTTATTTGTCATGAGATAGGAAATAGTTAAAGGAAAATAACTCTTGCCTAGGGATAGCTTGCTGAAAGCTTTGCTCCCATGTGTCTTATTCTGCTGGTTAATATTGGCAGTCAAGGACAGAATTATCTGTTAATCTGAAACAAAACCAGAAAGACATGCAGAAAGTGTGTCTTTGCACAGATGAAACCTAGGGAATGAATTGTATGTTAAAGACTGAAATTAAGTATGTTAAAGATTTAATTGGCTTTGTTAAGCTATTCTCATATTTTTTCTTTATAAAAATAAATAGATAATTTGTTTTAACTGGAACTTGCAAATCTATGTTCATTTGCTAATTCATTCCCCAAGAAAGGAATTCTCCAATGGAAAATTGAACTCTGAACATATTGACTCAAATGTTCCAAATTCTTTCTTATTCCAAAAAAACCTGTAAATGACCATCAGTACAACTATGATATTTGTTCTTATTTAGATCATGGAGGATATATGTTAGAACAAACACAAATCCCTACCAAACTATACTGGGATAAATGAAGTTCATCAGCTAACAGCTTGTTTCTTAAAATACAGCAATATTTTTGAATTTTTTAACTAAGGATATGAATGACTATAAACTCACACATTTAATACAAACATATAATGTTTCTAAGTACTTAATATTTAGAATTATATGCTTTCTACTGAAATGAGTACAGTGTCTCACTTAAATTTTGTAGTTGGTTGAGAAATTTTGTTTAAAATGAACTATTTCTGGGGTAAGAAATTTCAAGTCTACTATTTTTTTTTTTTTTTTTTTTTTACCTTCCTTTATGTTCCATGAAGTCTCTAAGCAACATGTGGCTTTTAACTTTTTTGGACCAAAACTCTTGATGCTCAAATGTATCCTTTTTTTTTTTTTTTTTCCTCTTCTGTGTAATGTAGCAAATGGGCAACACAAAGAGTGGTAACTCTGTTACCATTCTAAAAGATGTTGATTTATAAATTCATTTGGTAGTTGATTGGGTTAATCTAAATCCCTAGTAATTTTTGAATGAGATTGTTAACTGGCTTTTGTAAGGAATGCAAAATAAATAATCAAGGTAAACCCAATCATATAAAAAAATGGGCAGAAGATATGAACAGACACTTCTCCAATGAAGACATACAAATGCCTGTCAGACACAGGAAAAAATGTTTATCATCACTAGCCATCAGGGAGATTCAAATTAAAACCACATTGAGATACCACCTTACACCACTTAGAATGGCCAAAATTGGAAGACAGGAAACAACATGTGTTGGAGGGGATGTGGAGAAAGGGGAACCCTCTTACACTGTTGGTGGGAATGCAAGTTGGTGCAGCCACTTCAGAGAACAGTGTGGAGATTCCTCAAGAAATTAAAAATAGAGCTTCCCTATGACCCTGCAATTGCACTACTGGTAAACCCAACCCAATCTAGAAATCAGTGTTGCATTGTTCATCAAATATTTTTACCCAAAATTAATCATACACGTCCCTCTTACCTATTCCCTATTTGTGTCATGTAGTCCTGTTGACATTACTTTCTAATATCTGTTGAATACTTCCCTCCCTCATGTTTCCACTCTTACTGCCTTAGTTTTTATTGCTGTCACAAATATCCCTGTTGAGAGTATTTTGTGCTGGGAATGGCCAGCAGTCTCTGTAGGAACAGATGAAGGATTTCTCCAAACTTTGCTGTGAAAGCGAGGAAGGAGAAGGCAAGGGATTCAACCCTGGAGACGGAGACCCTCTGCTCTTCCTTGCTTCTGTTTTCATTGGTTTTGCAGGATAATCACAAGTCCTTATCACTGTTTCTCAAGCCTTGGATGTTTGACAAGGGGTCTTACTGAAACTGGGAGGATTTGTTTACAGGAAAAATATAATATGCTAGTCTGTGTGTTCTTTGAGTGCTGCTAAACATAGCCTAAGGGACAATATCCTAATAGCCTAAGAGCCTAAGAGATGCATACATCTCTTAGATTGGGGCAACGGCTCTTTGCGGTGAGAATGCTTTGGGGCACAGCAACTCCTGGAGGCATTCCAACTGCAGAGTGGTCACACAGGCCTTGGCATTCCAAAGGCTCACCTTTCTCTGAAACCTTCCTTCACCAACCACTCCCCCCCTCCAACCTCCACTGTGGCCTCTGTGTTACATTTTAAAGCAAGTCAGGTATTATGGCTGATTTCATGCTCTACATTAACTCCAACAATTTGGACTTGGAGTTTTCTCAAATTTACAGTCTGCTGACTGCTTTCTCAAATTTACAGTCTTCTCTCTTCTATTCCATTTTGATTCCATTTTCCATTTCGTTATCAGAATAATACATTTTGGGGAAAAAAAGAATAATACATTTTGTGTTTTTTTTAGGTTATTAAGAACTATAAAGCATTTGATAAAATTTTATTCCATCAGAATTATATGGGTGTTTTTATATGTTTATTATCTTATTTTTCATGTATTTTTGTTTATATAAAATATGTTTTGTGGGTGTGGATTTGTGTATAGGAGAATTCAGAGTAAACTTTTTAAGATTGGTTAATCAGCCAACTTGTGAACTTTGTAGTGTTTTTTAAATAATTTTCCATCTTTTAACTAGAAAAACACATCAAAATGTATCAGTGTATTCTGCCCTCATGTTTCCAAATTATACCTGTACACTCAGCTCCTTATTGTATTACATTAGGATAGGAGAGTGATTTCTTTTTTTAAATTATTTTTTAAATTTATTTTTATTTTAAAAGATTTTTATTTACTTGTCAGAGAGAGAACACAAGCAGGGGGAGTGGCAGAAAGGGGGAGAAGCAGGCTCCCCACTGAGCAAGGAGCCTGATGCAGGATGCAGGACTCATTTCCAGAACCCTGGGATCATGATCTGAGCTGAAGGCAGACGCTTAACCCAGCCATGCAGGCATTGCTAGAGGGGTTTCTAAAGTATGTTCTGTGAAACCCATAAGTAGGAAGATGATGGGGCTTTGGGTTCATGCTCTTGTTATATCTATGGCAGTCTTACTCCTCTGTGATTCATGTACTGTATTTCTGCAGACAGTTTAACTTGACGAAAGTTTTCCTACTGAGTTATTTTTCATACATATGTAATCAGAATGCATGTCAAGCATTTTCATGTATTTTTAAAAAATTTTGATTTTCCTTCTTACAACTATTTTATTTTACTATTATTTTTGTTATACCTCATAAACTCTCTTATATTTTAGAATAAGGAGAGTACTAAATATTTATATTATATATTAAGTGATATTACATTTTAATCAATTACATAGTAAAACAAGCAACTAGGGATATGCAGCTATCTTCTATCATGAACATATCCCCTTCATGCCTTCCAGATTCTTCTTACTGTTCAGTTAGAAAAAGTTTCTCATATTTCCTGCTTGGAAAATTACATTTTCTAAGCTGATTCTTAACAGAATAACATATTTTCCATTTCTGTAAAATAGCCTTTTTCATGTTCATTTCTGTCATTGAATTAACCCTCCCTCTATCCCACACCGAGAGTTTCCTGAAATGGTTTTTGTGTTGTTTGTTTTTACAATGGGTTTTGATCACAACCAACATATTGTAGTTGATAAGTCAATATGGAATAGTGTCTAAGCTATGGATATTTTGGGGAAGTGTTTTGAAAGTCGTATTGGGTTACTATTTTACACACTGGTTATTATATAATTTAGGTATTTGGCTAGGATAAAGTAAGACTGGTACAATCTCATTCAAAACAACTTCTATATCATTGCCCATGACTCTTAAACTATATGGAAGCAACTAAGTACACAGTACCCAAAGCTTGAGTTCATCATAACCATTATGAGGGTATATTTAGTGATTTAATATTAATGTTAAAACTCTGGAGTATGTTAGTTTTCAACAGTAGGTGCAGTGTAATATTGGTATATGTTTTAACCTAGTTTTTGTATGTTCATTTCGGTGATACTTTTTTAACATTCCGAGTTTCATCATTTATCCTCTGTAATTTTAGTGTGATAAATCGCCTCAGTAAGTTTTATGAGGTAGTTTCAGCCTATGCATTATTTGAAAGACTTAGCAGTTCACAGAAAATCAGAGATACATTTTATGTCTGTGCATTTAACATATCCACTTCATTAGAAATGAAGCCAAAGAGAAACTGGATCTTATTATATTAATGACAACTGTAACTATGAAAGTATAATTTAGATTCATTAATGCATTCAGTTATTTAAGATGTTTATTGAGAACCTACTGTTTTGTTAGGCCCTTGGGACAGAAAAATGAAAAAGTAGTTAATCACACATACTTGGTTATAATGGAGAACATATTTTAGAGAGTAAATACAAACAGTATGTGTGTATGTGTACTGTGTACATGTATGGTGTTAGGGAATGATAAGTGCTGTAGGAGGAAAAAAGAAGCAAGGTGGTGAAGAATGAGTATTTAGAAAGGGGAGTTCATTTTTAAATGGATTGGTTAGGAGAAAACTCACTGAAAAATCGGTGGTAGAATAAAAATGAACGTGAATGAATCAGTGAAGATATATGGTAGAGATTCCAGTCAAATTTGAGAGCCAGCTCAAAGACTATGGTGTTGCAATATGTATGGAGGTCATTACAAATGCTGCTGAGAAAGTGGGGGAATGAATAGTAGGTGAATCCAAAGAGGTAACGGAGTACTAGACTATCTTGATAACTGTGAGCAGTGATCCGATTGTGAGCAATGGCATAATATGACCCATGGTTTAAAAGCATAGTATTGAGAAAAAAAAAAAAAAAAAAGCATAGTATTGCTTCTAGAGTAAAACTGGATAAAGACCAGAACAGAATTAGGGAGATGAGTTGAAAGATTATGATAATAATCCTGATAAGAATGATAGTGATCAAATCAGCTCTGTGGTGATAGAATCATTGAGAGGTTGGGTTATATGTACATATACCTATCTCATTATATATATATATATATATATATTATCTATCTCTATATATTTATATTGAAGTTAGAGCTAACAATTTTCTAAGGAATTAGATAAGGGATTCATGAAAAAGAGAGGGATCAAAGATGATTCCAAGAATATTTTCACAAGAGTAACTGAGATCTGCAAGAATTTCAAGATGAGAAGGTTTTTGTTTGGGGTAAGTGATGAGGAATTCAGTTTGCATATATTAATGTTAGGAAAATCAGGCAACATCTAAATGGAAATGGTATACAATGTATAGGAACCTAGAGCTCACACATAGAGGCCCGAGATGAAGATATATATTTGGTGTCCTTCACCATACACATGTATGACTACCTATGAGAATGAATAAGATCACAAAGAGTGAATTTCAGTGGAAAAGAAAAGAATTCCAAAGACTGTATCCTGGTATACTCCACATTTAAGAGGTTGTTTGGATGAAGCTATGGAGAAAAAAGAGTCAGAAAGACAGCAAGAAAATTAAACAAGTGTGGTGTTTTGGAAGTCAGATGACTTCCAAAGAAGTCATTTGAAAGAAGAGTGAAGAGTTGTATCAAATGTTGCTGATAGATCAATGAATTGAGGGCAGATAATAAACACTGTCTTTTTTTAAGGAGATTATTTTCCACTTGATTCTGGCTTTTTAATTTCTTACTTGTGACCCACCCATTTCCAAATGACAGATTGCCAAAGCAAGTGATATGCTTAAGCTCAGATGCAGGGGATTAAAAAATAAACTGCATTCACTGTGGGGAGGATATTTAAATTTATATTTCAAAAGAGTGCCATGCAGGGTTGGGAAGAATTATTTTGGCCATTTTTACAAACACTAACATGAACTGTGATGTTATAGCCAGTAAAGTTAGTTTAATAACATGATATTGTGGGCATTATGCTTAATATCAGCTATCAGAAATACAAATGAAAACAACAATGAGATATCAGTACTTACTGGTCGGAAGTAAATAAGTGGAATGGTTGAAATTAAGAAGACAGTATCAACTGTTGGCAAGGGGATGGAGCATTTGGAACTCTTCAGACGTTGCTAGCGGAAATGCAAAATAGTACAGCTACACGGACAAATAGGTTGTCAGTTTCTCATGAAATTAAACGTATACTTACTATATAACTCAGAAAATAAATTCATGGGTATTTTGTCAAGAATAAGGAAAATACATGTCTATGTAAAAGCCTCTGTGTGAATGTTCATAGAAACTTTATTCATAATCGTCCAAACTGTAAACAACTCAAATATTCCTCACCAAGTAAATCAGTAAGTAAATTGTGATATATCCTTGCAGTGGAACATTACTCAGCTATAAAAAGACCTATTAATACATGCATCATTGCAGGAGTGTTAAACGTATTTAGAAAATAAAAGAAGGCAGACACAGAGGATTGCATATTCCTTTGTCTTAGAAATTCTACAAAAGGCAAAAGCATAGCGAAAAGAAGATTGGTGGTTTCATGGGGCCAAGAGGTGGAGCAAGGGAACTGCCTACAAAAAAGCACAAGGGCATTGTTTTGGGAAATAGAAATATTCTATATGTTGACTGTGGTTGTGGCTATATGAATATATACCATTGAAAAGACCCGTGGGTGAATATTTAAAGTTATTAAACTCTCTATTTTTCATATCAATTACTCTTGGTCAAAAATGCATTGGACTGTGCCTTTAGAGTGGGTGAAATTTATTATATGGAAATTGATCATTATTATAACTGATGACATGCTTTTCTGTGTAAAATATAACTCATTGGGCACAATCCTCTTTTTAAGGTTTATTTTAATTCCAGTATAGTTACCATACAGTATAGTAGTTTTGGGTGTATAGTGTTGTGACTCAACAATTGTATACAGTACTCACTGCTCATCATGGTAACTGTACTCTTTAGTCCCCATCACCTATTTCACCCATCCCCCAAGTTACCTCCCCTCTGGTAAACATCAGAGGGGTGTTTGTTTTCTGTAGTTAAGAATCTGTTTCTTGGAGACACCTGGGTGGCTTAGTTGGTTAAGCATCTAACTTTAGCTCAGGTCATGATCCCAGGGTCCTGGGATCCAGTCCCACACTGGGTTCCTTTCTCAGCAGGGAGCCTGCTTCTCCCTCTGCCTCTCCCTGCTTGTGCACTCTCTCTCTCTCTCTCTCAAATAAATAAAATCTTAAAAAAAAAAAAAAAAGATTCTGTTTCTTGGTTGTCCCGCCCCTCTCTTTTGTTTATTTGCTTTGTTTCTTTAATTCACATATGAGTGAAATCATGGTATTTATCCTCCTCTGACTGGCTTATTTCACCGAGCATTACATTCTTTTTTTTTTTTTTTTTTCCGAGCATTACATTCTTTACCTCCACCCGTGTTGTTTAAAATGGCAAGATTTTATTCTTTTTATGGCTGAGTAATAGACCATTGCACATATATTCCATCTCTTCATTGTTTTATTTTTTTAAAGATTTTATTTATTTATTTGATAGAGAGAGTCACAGTGAGAACAGGAACACAAGCAGAAGGAGTGGGAGAGGGAGAGCAGGGTTCACCCAGCAGGGAGTGCAATGTGGGTCTTGATCCCGGGATCCTGGGATCAGGACCTGAGCCAAAGGCAGATGCTTAATGACTCAGCCACCCAGGCACCCCAACTTTTCATTATCCATTCATCTATCAATGGACATTTGTGTTGCTTCCATAATTTGGCTATTGTAAATAATGCTGCCATAAACATATATCCTTTCGAATTAGTGTTTTTGTATTTTTTTGGGTAAATAACCAGTAGTGTGATTACTAGAGCATAGGGTAGTTCTATTTTTTAAAATTTTGAGGAACCTCCCTACTTTTTTTCCATAGTGGCTACACCAGTTTGCATTCCCACCAACAGTAAAAAATTTCCTTTTTCTCCATATTCTTACCAACACCTGTTGCTTTTTGTGTTTTTGATTCTAGCCATCCTGACAAGTGTGAGGTGATATCTCATTGTGATTTTGATTTGCATTTCCCTGATGATGAGTGGTGTTGAGCATCTTTTCACGTGTCTGTTGGCCATCTGGATGTCTCTTTGACAAAAATCTGTTCATGTCCTTCTGTCCATTTTTGAATTGGATTATTTGTTTTTTGGGTTTTGAGTTGTATCAGTTCTTTATATATTTTGGATGCTAACATTTTATTAGGTATGTCATTCACAAATGTCTTCTCCCATTCAGTAGATTGTCTTTTAGTTTTGATTGGTTCCTTTGCTTTACAGAAAATTTTTATTTTGATGTAGTCCCAATAATTTATTTCTGATTTTATTTCCCTTGCCTCAGGAGACATACCTAGAAAAATGTTGCTATGGCTGATGTCTGAGAAATTACTGCCAGTAATTCTCTTCTAGGATGTTTATGATATCCTGTCTCATATTAATTTCCTTAATCCATTTTGAGTTTATTTTTGTGTATGGTATAAGAAGGTCATCCAGTTTCATTTTTCTGCATGATGCTCTCCAGTTTTCCCAATGCCTTTTGTTGAAGAGATTATCGTTTTTCCCATTGCATATTCTTGCCATTTTTGTTAAAGATCAGTTGATCATATAATCATGGATTTGTTTCTGGGCAGTCTGTTCTATTCCATTGATCCATGTGTCAGTTTTTGTTCCAGTACCACACTGTTTTGATTATTACAGCTTTGTAGTATAACTTGAAATTTGGAATTGTGACACCTTCAATTTTGTTTTTCTGATTAAAGATCATTTTGGCTATTCAGGGTCTTTTGTAGTTCCATACAAATTTTAGGAGTATTTCTTTTAGTTCTGTGTAAAATGCTATTGGTATTTTTCTTAGGGATTGCATTAAATTTATAGATTGCTTTGGGAAGTATGGATATTTTAACAATATCTGTTCTCTCAGTCCATGAGCATGGAACATCTTTCCACTTGTTTATATCATCTTCAGTTTCTTTCATCAATATTACAGTTTTCAGAGTACTGTTCTTTCACCTCCTTGGTTAAGTTTATTCCTAACTATTTTATTACATTTGGGGCAATCAAAATGGGATTGCTTTCTTAATTCTCTTTATGTTTTTTCATCATTAGTGTATAGACATGCAACAGATTTTTGTACATTGATTCATATCTTGCATGCTTATTGAATCTATCAGTGCTAGTGTTTTTTTCGTGGAGTGTGTAAGGTTTTCTCTATGTAGTATAATGTAATCTGGATATCATGAAAGCTTTACTTCTTCACCAATTTGGATGCCTTTTATTTCTTTTTCTTGTCTGATTGCTGTGGTAGGACATCCTATACTATGTTGAATTAAAGTGGTGAATGTGGGAGGGTCTTTGTCTTATTCCTCATCTTAGGGGGGAAAGCTCTCAGTATTTCAACCTTGAATATCATATTAGCTGTAGGTTTTTCATATATGGCCTTTATTATGTTGAAGTATTTTTTTTTCTACACCTGTTTTGTTGAGGGTTTTTTTTTCTTTTTATCATGAATGGACATTGTACTTTGTCAAATGCTTTTTCTACATCTATTGAAATGATCATATGGTTTTTATCCTTTCTTTTATTCTTTGCTTTGCTAATATTGAACTTTCTTGCATCTCAGTAATCCCACTTGATCATGGTGAACGATTTTTTTAATTTATTATGGGATTTGGATTGCTAATATTTTGTTCAGGATTTTTCATTTGTTTACCAGGTATAGTGGCTAAAATTTTCTTTTCTTTTCTTTTCTTTTTTTTTTTTTTTGTAGTGGTTTTTTTAAATAGTATAAGTAGAATAGGTATTAACTCTTCCTGAAAGGTTTTGGTAGAATTTCTCCATGAAGCAGTCTGGTCCTGGACTTCTGTTTCTTGGGATTTCTAAAATTGCTGATTCAATTTCATTGCTGATAATTATTCTGTTCAAATTTTCTATTGCTTCCTGACTCAATTTTGAGAGGTTACGTTTCTAGGACTTTATCCATTTATCTAAGTTGTCCAGTTTGTTGCATATGATTTTTCATAATATTCTCTTATACTTTGCATTTTTTTGGATTCAGTTGTTATTTTTCCTGTTTTATTTCCGATTCTGATTTTGTTCATTTGGGTCCTATCTCCCTCTCTCTCTGTCTTTCTCTTTTTTTGGATGAGACTGACTAAAGGTTTATTAATTTTGCTGATCTTAGTCTAAGAACCAGTTCATTTGGTCACAGCCTTTAAGTGCCAATTTCTGATAAATGTAAGCCATCTTTTCTTTCCTTTTTCCATGCTAATTGGCATATTTCACATTAGGGTTTCCCTCTTTTCTTAAAGAAATGATAAATAGAACAGTGTCAAACACCACCTAGAAAAACTGCAGGGAGAGTAGGTACAGTTAGACAACAAATCACCATCTAAATTGAGCAGGAAGTAATAACAATTGCAAGTAGCTGAGCTTTGAAGGTCATTTATTACTAAGTATAGCTGCTCTATACATAAATCTATCTTAATCTCTTATTCATTGAACCATTGGGTATTTTCCATTATAATCTGACTGATACTGAGAAAGAGTTGAATATTAACAGAGAAAATTAATCCTAAGGATTCTAGGTCCAATATGATTGAACAAATATTTGTTGTGTTCTTATTTTTAAGGAAAGTGTGCTGATTCATATGGAGAGAACTGAGATTGATTTCTTGTCGTGAAGGAATTAATAACCTAGTGTGGAGAAAATTCACAAGTGCAATTACTTTAAGATATGTTTCTGTAGTTACTACAGGTAAAACATAATTATGGTTCTAGAGGAGTACTGAGAAGGAAGGAGGAGATTTTCTCCAAATTTACCATAAAGGGGAATCTAATGAAATAAAGAGGGTTCATAATGCCAAGAAAGGTAGGAAAGGAAGGCTGAAATGTTTGTAATCCCCCTTCCTGTGCTGACCTAACTCCTTCCTTTGCTTTCCACCTCAGTGTGTGCATCCCTTCTCCAGTGTGTTTGCCTTAGTAAGTACACATGATCACTAAAAAAGAGAGCCTGCAATCAGGTGGAAAAAAATACTAAAGGTAGAGCTGAGATTTAAACCTAAGTCCTTTTTAATTACCATTAGAAAATCATATTACACATGCCTTAAAATGTCATAGCAATACAAATCTTATCAAATAAATGCTGGAATTTTCATTTTACCTAAAAACATTTCTTCCAGGGACGCCTGGGTGGCTCAGTTGTTAAGCCTATGCCTTTGGCTCAGGTCATGATCCCAGGATGAGGTGGAGCCCCACATCCCATCTGGCTTCTTGCTCAGCGGGGAGCCTGCTTCTCCCTCTCCCACTCCTTCTAGTTGTGTTCCTTCTCTTGCTGTATCTCTCTCTGTCAAATAAATAAATAATATATTTTTAAAAATTAAAAAAAAAACACATTTTTTCCAGTTTAATATTTGGTGGGAAAAAGCAAACAAGCAGACTAAAACTGAAACTCAATTAAGGGAGAAGGTCTTTTCATGTTACAAAAGCACATTGACATAAAATTCCCCATTTTTTTCTCAAGAATTAATGAACCATGTGGATTGTTACCTATTTACATAACTTATTAATGTATTACTAAACATATTCAATGCTGACAAAACTGTGTCCATTTCAGGTGATTAAATGTACATCTCACCATCTCAGCTGAGTTCATGTATCAGTTTTTAAAGTTACCATATTCAAAGCACGATTTCTTGTTTGAGTTAAACAAATCCCTGATATAAAATTATGTTCAGTGTAATAACATCTTTAGCATTATACAGATATGTCAGGGGCTTGACAAGCTAATTTATGGATTTGAAGTGTTGAAGAGTTTATTATAGACGATCTTTTATAACCACATCTCATTAGAGGCAAAGAAATTGAGGACAAGGGAAATTAAATTACTTTTTCAAAGATATAGAGATAATTAGTAATATAGCCAGCTTTATATATTCCTTTTTTTAAAAGATTTTATTTATTTGAGAGAGAATGAGAGAGAGAAAACATGAGAGGTGAGAGGGTCAGAGGGAGAAACAGACTCCCTGCCAAACAGGGAGCCTGAGGCGGGACTTGATTCTGGGACTCCAGGATCATGACCTGAGCCGAAGGCAGTCGCCTGACCAACTGAGCCACCTAGGCACCCAGCCTTATATATTCCAGTATCATTGTCTTTTCACTATACCTCATGTTTAGATGTAATATGGGTCAAATATTGTTCTTTCTGTTTCATCATAAACCTAGGTGGTTATAGGGCAACCCCAGCAGGTGGACCCTGAGCAGGATGGCCTTGGGGAGGTTCTGTCTTTTTATAGTGCTCCTAAAATCTTCATGTCATGTCTGTCCTGTTCATGTCTGTCCTGTTCAACAATTCTAGAGAATTGTTGCAGAATAATTTTTTTTTAAATCTTTTTTAAAAGGAGAAAGCAGTCTCAGAGTTCACTAAACCAATTTGGATGGAAATATTTTGTGCCTGTTTATTTAAAAAAAATACCATAGCTGTACTTGCTTAAGAATATGCGCATAGCTTTATATATGACTCATTAATGTAGAGAAGCTAATGTATAATGACCTTGCTTTCCTGAGGTGAAAGAAAGTTTTGAACTTTCAGGGAGAGAGTAATCAAGACTTGGCATATCAAAGACATGGTTATGTGACTATAGTATTCAATCCATAGCCCTAGCCTCCATCTTGATCACTGTGAGAACAGATGAAAGAATGTATGTTAGTTTGGCTCTTTAGTGTTTTAGGCAACAGAAACTTCTTTCCTTCAGGGGATAAAGGCTAATTGCAAGGATATGAAAGTTCTGCAGCCTGGCAGAGAAATGGAACATAATTTATTTATATTCAGGATTAAATAATACATCTGGTGGGCTAACAATATCCTTGGTTACTCTCATCTCTTGTCATCTCCTATGAAGTAGGTATTAATTCCTTTTTACACTCCTCATTCTTCTGATGTGCGCTTCAGCTTCTCTTGGAGTCTGAGTTTCTTTCTGCTTGTAGAATTCTTTCTAACTTGGCTGCATTCCTTATGTGAGTTTTACACTAAAAACACTTGAAACACTGAGGCTAATTAGAATGTCCTCATATATTTGGGGAGATTTACCTTGTTGGACATCTTAGTAAAACAAGATATTATTTCCTTAATCTATCTATGGGAGTCTTTAGATAGTATGCTGGTTTTCAGTCTCATGTGTCAAGGGGAACAAGGCCATATGACTGAATCAGCAAAATAAACCTAATAATGGTGATAATAATGAAAATAGCTTAGCTTAAAATTGAGCACTTTAATATGTGCTTAAATACATGCCAGCCACATTTCCCCACTTTGTGTATATTAATCCATGCAATCTTAATGACAAATCTATGAATTTAGAACCATTAATTTGCCCAGTTTATGAATGAAGCTCTGGGTTTAAGTACTTTGTACAAGATGACTTAAATACTAAGGAATTACTTTTGATTTACTTATTTTTTTAAGTTTGTAGACAGGAACTTTGAACATACCATGTATTTAACGCTCCTCTGGATTCTCAAATATATAGACCAATTAAATCACTGAAAATTATTGTTACACTTAGATGTATACTATTTGTATTAGTGTAAGTATTCTACTGCTTATTTTTATTAAATTGTGTAATGTCCATGTCCACACGAGAGCAACTGTTCAGAACATGTAGTATAGATAACAAGAACAAAATAGGAGATATAATGGCCATCTCTTGCTTCATTTTCTTGGCATCTCTTCTTTTCTGTGTGTGCAAGAGCACCACTCCTTGTGTGTAATAGTCCATCAACCACCCAGTCTGGTCTTGTTACACTGGAAGTTACAAAGCCATCGTAACCCATTTGTGATCCAAACCTTGACAATCATGTTGTTGTTTCATTACTTTTAATACTGTAAGTACAAAAATGCAAGTATACAAAGAATCATTTGTTCATTCATTTAGTCATTCATTTAGGCAATGTCTGAAGCAGCAGTGAACAATAGCAAAATGCCTGAACAGATGAGCTTTAAAAGAAACTATTATAAGGAAGGCATAAATTATATACAATAAACCGTGAACTTATCATATATGGGAAATCAAGAAGATGAATATATTAGTTTTTTATGCACCTATTTTTAGTTCCTCACTCAGGGATTTGTGAAGCATGAGTACAAAATATTGCAAAGTGTAATATCCCTTTCTGGTCCTCAGTGAAGCCATTTTGAGTATTATATTTTTCCCCTCAAGCTATTGTTTTACCACAAGGACCAATTTTATCTAATTAGTGTTCATTTACTATCTAAAAGTCAATAACTCTCCATAGGACTGGGATTAAAGGAATCCCTGGATTCATTTCCAGAGCACATGATCAATGAATACAAAGATGGGAATCTGAGAATTCCTCTTTCTGACAAATGAAATTTTATCACATGTAACTCATCCACCACAAGCTTGTATTCCTAAACCCTTGGCAGATTAAATGTTCATTGCCTAAAATTGATTGTATCTGCTTTTAAAATTTAAGTTAAATCATCTTCTAATTTGATTTTAGAGTTACTGGGTTTTGTTACAGTTTTTTTGTTTGTTTGTTTGTTTAGTTTTTAAATTTCAGGCTATGGCATATTTCGCTCCCAGCTGTATTTTTCAGAGATGTCAATAACTTACCAAAGCATAGAGTAGAATATATTAGACCTTGTTCTCTAAATTAGAATAAATGGTATCTTTTAAATTTTTATTATATTAACCATTTTATAGTAATAATGGGTTTTGTTGCAAAATCATACAAATTCTATCAGAATCTGAAATCAGTAAATTCCAATTATTCTTAATCTTAATCCCCATTTTGGGATAGCATATACTGTATTATTATACTAATATTCTTCCCTCTTACTTGTGAAAATCTAGAGATAAACCATTGATTACCAAGGTCAACACTTTTATTATTCAAATGAAATGTAGCTGTCATTTACACAGAGCTTTGTGTCAATCAAACTATGCACTAATGTGTTTGCTTTGAAATGAGTTTCACATTTACTCCTATGCCCAAGAGTTTTTCATAAATCCATTCTTATTCATGCAAATTCAGGCTACCTCTCTTTCTGTTTTCTTGGCATCAATACCAATCAATACTGCCAACTCTTGATTGTCTATGTTAATGAAATGTAATATTAATACAGATAAGCCAAAACAGTGACAAAACATCATGTGCTTTGGAAGTCTGTTCCCACAATATTTCTTGGATCTTTTCTCAGGTGATTATATAAATTAAGCTATATTCCCTTGACATAGAGCAGTAGTGTGTGATATTAAATGTTCTGTATGATTGGGACATCCAGTATGAAATTAAACTGTTTGCATGTAAACTCCCTTAGAAAGTAAAACATTAAAATATGCTATAAGTATGTGACAAAGCTTGTCATAAAACATGAACTTTTTTGAAACCTGGGGCACAAAGAAAAAAGGAAGTTATTTAGAGAGCTAAACATCGTGACCTTTTTCATAGGTCTCTGTTATCCTTGGGATGTTCTAGAGTTAAAATAAAACCATATTCTAAGCATTGACTCACTGAGAACTACCCTCTCCACCATCCCAGATTTCTTCAACACCAACGTGACACACACAATTCCTGCTACAAAAGTACTATTTTTTTTTCCAATTTATTTATTTTCAGAAAAACAGTATTCATTATTTTTTCACCACACCCAGTGCTCCATGCAAGCCGTGCCCTCTATAATACCCACCACCTGGTACCCCAACCTCCCACCCCTCCACCACTTCACTCCCCTCAGATTGTTTTTCAGAGTCCATAGTCTCTCATGGTTCACCACCCCTTCCAATTTACCCAAAAGCACATACCCTCCCCAATGTCCATATCGCTACCCCCCTTCTCCCAGCCCCCCTCCCCCCAGCAACCCACAGTTTGTTTCGTGAGATTAAGAGTCATTTATGGTTTGTCTCCCTCCCTATCCCATCTTGTTTCATGGATTCTTCTCTTGTCAAGCGGAGAAAGACAACTATCATATGTTCTTCCTGATATGAGGAAGTAGTGATGCAACATGGGGGCTTAAGTGGGTAACAAAAGTACTATTTTAATTTTATTAAAACTTGACATGCTCTACAGGTCTGCAATTAGGAATAGGTACAGAAGTGATGTTTATGTGAGTGTCCTTGATTATTTCTGCCATGTTTATGAAGAGAATGTTCTTTTCATCCATTAATCACCTACAGAGAAATAATGGGAATCTTCCAGTGAGATATGGATTAGCTCGTGGTGTCCTGCCAGAATCAGATGTTTAAGACTGCTGGGCCTGAGATGTTGGCAAAATTACCACATTAACGCAACTCTGAGGGTTGTTGCTAGTGTGCTGGTTATTCTTCCCTAGCTAGCATCTCTCTAATTTGTTACGTAGCTTGTTGAACTGTACTCTCTGTAACTTGAAATAACTTTGAAATATTATATAAATTAATCATGCTATTATGCATTTTATTTTAACTGAGAAGGGCTATAAAATAGCAAGGTTTTAAAAATTAGTTTTCCTCAAAATGATGCTGTATATAATAGAATTATTCCTTTTTTTGCATTTGATTAACATTCCAGAAGTAACTCAGAGTCGTGAGCTTTTGAGGATTTAAATAACTCAAAATTATGCTACGATTTATTTATCAGAATATGAATTTTTAAAGTTTTTTTTACTTATTTGAGAGAGAAAGAGCGAGAATGAACAAAAGAGAGAACATGAAGAATAGGAGGAGCAGAGGGAGAGGGAGAAGCAGACTCCCTGCTGAGTAAGAAGCCAGATGTGGGGCCCAAACCTAGGATCCTGGATCATGACTTGAGCTAAAGGCTGATGTTTAACCAACTGAGCCACCCAGGTGCCCGTAAATATTAAGTTTGGGACAGTGTATTTGCCCAGCAATAGAAGCTAATAGAGATGGCTTACGAGTAACCTCAGGGACAGCAGAAATGATAGACATGTGTCCTCCAGCACTGTGACTCCATCTTACAGCAAGGTTCCGTTGGACTACTGGACTGGAGACTGTCACACATGCTAACTCAGTGTCAACAGAGAAATAAACAGTGATTTTTTTGCATGCTCCTCACATTTTCTGTTTCAAGGGAGATCACTCCAAATTGCAGGTTTGTTTGTGATTAAGATGCTTCTCGCAGAGAAAGCTCTTTTTATTTAGCATTATCCCAAATAAGTGGCAGCAGGAACTTCTTTATTTAAAGATAGTTAACAATCAGTTAGATGCACTTAGGACAAACAACAGTTCCACGTAAAATGTCACTGTCTTTTATTATAATTACTTAAAGAAAAACATCATGTCAATGGAGGCAGATAAGAATACTCTCTTTCTGTTAAAATTTCAGCCTGCACTAAGAAAGTTAAATCTAGAATATAAAAGCAGTAGGGGATTATTTGCCATGTGCTATTGGAAGCTTGTTAATATGCCTGTGTTTCCATAAATGTCTTCAATTGTTTCTTGACTTATATGACTTACATTTTTTCTTCTTTTACTTCAAAGTTAGATCATCAGAATGCTTCCCATGCTTCCTGGGTTCAGCATCATGTCCCTATGATACTTACTACTGAAATTGGAGACCTTTATTTGATCACTGACACCTAAAAAGGATGACGAGCACAGGACTGGTGTCATTATGCAGGCAAGGCAGGGAGCAAGTCTGTATTAATTCCTGCAATATAGAAGACTGCATTAGGTTAGAACATGGAGGGGAAGCCTAGGCTATATGGCCTTTACAAAGCACCATGAAAGAGGGCAGCTATTTGAGAAGTATAAAGATATGAGAGTATGATACCGTGTTTGCACACAACTCTGTTCTTTTATACAAGCTATTTCTGCTTTCTGGAATTGCTTCTACTCCATATGCTTTTCAATGCCAGCAAAAGACACTTTTTAAAATTTTTTTTTAGTTTTTTTTTTTTTTTTTACTTCAAAGATTTTATTTATTTAACAACAAGAGATAAAGCAAGAGAGGAAACACAAGCAGGGGGAGAGGTAGAAGCAGGCTCCCTGCTCTGACAGGACTTGATTCCAGGACCCTGAGATCATAACCTGAGCCAAAGGCAGACACTTAATGACTGAGCCACCCATGCACCCTGAAGGTTTTCCTTTATTATTCAGGAATAGATAGTATGTGTTGTAAGTACAGTAAGTACTGTGGGTCCATAGTACTTTATACCTAAATTCATTATTTGTAATAATAATTTTCAGTCTCCTTCATTATAAGGAATATGAAGCTTCATGCTTTTAAATCTGTTTTTAGTGTGGCATGAGGTAGATATTTAGTAGATATTTATTTATTTATTTTCAAAGATTTTATTTACTTGAGAGAGAGAGAGAGAGAGCATGCACAATCAGAAGAGCAGGAGAAGGAGAGGGAGAAGCAGATTCTCCACTGTGGGAGTCGATCCCAGGTGGGATCTCGATCCCAAGACCCTGCTATTATGACCTGAGCTGAAGGCAGACACTTAACTGACTAAGCCACCTAGGGGCCCCTCAGTAGATATTTATTTTCAAAAAGTGTTATTATTGTTGATTGGAAAATTGTGCAGGAGACAAGAGTTCATACTAGATCAGACTTGGCTATGTAATTTTACATATTCTTGAACACAAATTTTAATATACGTACACACACACTCCACTATATATTCAAATTTGTACTTTAAAATACCAGTTTTGGGGGCGCCTGGGTGGTTCAGTGGGTTAAAGCCGCTGCCTTCGGCTCAGGTCATGGTCTCAGGGTTCTGGGGTCGAGCCCCGCGTTGGGCTCTCTGCTCACGGGGAGGCCTGCTTCTTCCTCTCTCTCTGCCTGCCTCTCTGCCTACTTGTGATCTCTGCCTGTCAAATAAATAAATAAAATCTTTAAAATACCAGTTTTGTATATCAAATCGTCACATGAGTGTTTTTTAAGAACTGGCTTTCTACCTATTTAAAAAAAATATATTTAGAGAGAGAGCATGCATGCAAGATGGAGAAGGGCAGGGAGAGAGAGAGAATCTGGGGCAGACTCCACACTGAACATGGAGCTGGACTTGGGCTCGATCCTATGACCCTGAGATCATGACCTGAGCTGAAATCAAGACTCCTATGCTCAACCAGTTGAGCCACTGAGGAGCCCCTGGTTTTCTATCTGTTAAGAACGTTTGCATTCTTATGTGTTCTCTGAAAATGAAAAGGAACTTTGTATTTTCCAGAAGTCCTAGGAAGATTAGTAACAACTAAATAAATAAATTCTCTATCACTAATTCTTCATTATAGAATTAAAGACTTCCATATGGAAATCAAGATAATAAAACGTTTAAAAAAACAACTCAAAAATAAGAAAAAAAATACTGTAACCTAGAGTGCTTCAGAGAAACAAACAAGAAAATCACATTTCTTCAACCTTGTATCTGGTGTATAAGTGCAGATTTATTTACTAATTATATACTAAGAATTTTAAAATGTGTTTTATTTTTTAATTAAAATAGTGTTTGCGTTTTCTCATAAAGAAATGGATACTCAGCATCCAAGGAAAATTCAGTAACCTGTGAATGTTAGCATCTGGAAGTAAGCACTGTTTTCATTCTCATGTATTTATTTTTATATAAATGTAAACAGGGGCGCCTCGGTGCCTCAGTCTTGTAAGTGGCTGACTCCTGATTTCTGCTCAGTTCATGATCTCAGGGCCTAGGACTGAGTCACATGTCAGGCTCTGCACCCAGTGGAGAGTCTGCTTGAGGATTCTGTCTCTCCCTCTGTCCCCCCAGCCCTGTGTGCTCCCTTGTTTTCACTCTGTGTATCAAATAAATAAATAAATCTTTACATACATGTAAACGTATCTCTTTAAATAGTAGAGATAATATTGAACAAACATTGCTTTTTATGTATTATAATATACCATGAATAGTCCACTATCGTTGAATTAAAGGATTACATTTTTGAAATATTTTCCAGATATAATTTGTATGAAAGGAATCGGGCATTATTTTATTTGGTGGAATTGTCTCTTTTAAAATGTCAGTGTTTATGAATAATTTTTGAGAATGAATACATGTGCGAAGACATTGAAATGATATAAAATAAACTAGCTTTGTGGAAAAACGTGCTCCTCCATTTTGTTAGTTATGACCATTTTGTTAAAAAGTGTAAGTATATACAAAATCTTTAAGTATATTGCCAAATATTCATAGTCTCAAGATATTTTTCCTGATCATATAAATTCCAAGTTTGTATGCCATATTTCACAATGAAAAAAAAATGAAGGATTATTTCTCTTGAATAACTCATTTTTAGATTACTTTTGCCTATGACAGAATTGATTCAAATCCAACCATTACTTAAGCCATTCTTCCTTAA
The DNA here is from genome assembly GCF_020171115.1 of Neogale vison. Lineage (NCBI taxonomy): Eukaryota > Metazoa > Chordata > Mammalia > Carnivora > Mustelidae > Neogale > Neogale vison. The sequence goes on from NC_058099.1 coordinate 39,673,515, forward strand.
TATTTTAAAATACATTAATTTTCTAAATTCAGTGACAAATTGTCCTGGTTCTGAGACTGAGGAGATTCCCAGGAATTGGGAATTACAGTATTAAAATCAGGATAGTCCCAGGCAAACCGGAACTGTTGATGGACTTACTCCCGTAGGAATGTTTTATACTTTTCAGTGTTTTGTGGTGGGGTTGTTCCCTTTTCTACAACTTCCTGTGCACTCTTCTTCCTGGTCACAAGCTGAACTCTGATTTTTAGCTCCTCATGCAGTTAAATGTAGCCGTGTATGTTACAGAAGAGGAAGTACTGTGTCTTAGGTTCAGGCTTGGTTCACTGAGACCTCCCACACATGCTCATGGGGATGAGGAAGGTCACAGTAACCTTGGTATTCAGATGCTGAGTAGCGCCTTGGCCAGCCTGGGTTCCTGAACAACTGTTTAGAGCAGAGCAGAGCCTCCAACATAGACCCCTACTTAGGACTATTGTATGCGAGGAAATAAATCATTGGGTTTGAACCATTATCAGTTCTGGATCAATATGTTACAGTAGCTAGAGTTAAAATACCCAATCCAGTTTTTCACAATTTAACTATTTACTTAGTTACAAATATCACTAAGCTGTTTGTGAGTTTTACATCTGGGGAAGAATGATCTCAGATGGTCATATTTTTTAAACAAATGAATTGCTGTAATTTGAAAAGGTAGTAAGTAGAATAAAAAAGAAGTTAGTTAAATAATTGGAATTAGGCCGGAATGCTAAGGTTAAAAGCTCTTCTCTTCTATATGAGAGAGGGAAAGAAAAAATTACAGTGAGATTTTTATTATAACTACTAAGAATATAAGCGATCTAATAGCCAAAAATCATTGGTATCTCAGTTTTATAAATTTGTTTTAAGATCTCCCTTCACAATTCCATCTGTACATTTTACAACTTGTTCATAAAATCAGATTTAAAATTCAGTCATTCAAAACAGAAATCCAACCATTGCTAAAAGGAAAAGCTTGTTCTTAAAAGTCCTTGCTGAAGGCCAAAGCTATACTAATAGCTACAGGGGGCACCTGGGTGGCTCAGTGGTTAAAAGCTTCCTGCTTAGCATGGAGTCTGTTCCAGGATTCTCTCTCACCCTCTGCCTCCCCACCCCCCCCACAATGTGCTCTCTCTAAAATAAATAGAAAGAAAGACTAGTAGTCACCAATATATGAGGTTTAGATAAAAAAAAAAAAAATACTTTGAAAAGGCCTATCCAAAAGGGATGAGTTAGGAAGTTTTTTTTCACATTACTTGAGAAGAATATTTTCTGAAGGAAAATTAAAAGGATATAAATTAATAGAAAGAAGAACGGTCCAGATGCAACTTTATTTCAAATGAAGTGAAAGGTGTGTAGAGGAAGTATGGCTATTTTATATTAACTTTCAATCTCTTTTTTTTATTAAATACAAGATGTGAAATTAACATTGAGGAATATAAACCTTCAAAGTTAATAAAATTGAGTGTATTTATAAATGATAATTTAAAAAGTGGTTCAATCAATTAATGAACCTGAGATATTTTCATAATGTGATTCCATTAGTGCCACATTTCTAAACATTCTTTATTTGATGATTATTTTTTTTTAATTTTTTTTTTAAAGATTTTATTTATTTATTTGACAGAGAGAAATCACAAGTAGACAGAGAGGCAGGCAGAGAGAGAGAGGGGGAAGCAGGCTCCCTGCTGAGCAGAGAGCCCGATGCGGGACTCGATCCCAGGACTCTGAGATCATGACCTGAGCCGAAGGCAGCGGCTTAACCCACTGAGCCACCCAGGTGCCCCTGATGATTATTTTTTAAGATTGAAAAAAATATGTATTCAGCTTTTCTTTTAATATCTTTGAAAGTGCAGGATTTGCTGTTATGAGTATAAGCAGTCCGGTGGCTCCATGGTTTCAGAAAGTTTCTCTATTTTGTTTTTATTTTTTCTCTTATCCCTTGTGTATTACCCTTTTCTTGCATGGCTTAATCTCCGAGTCTCCATTCCAACAGCCTGTGGAAAATAAGTAAAGGGAGCAAGATTATTAGAACAAATAAATAAGCAAAAGACCACAACTTGGATATTTGGAAAATAAGCATTTGAGTATTTATTTCTTCATTTAAATGTGACTGAACAACAATAAGACAGTATAAGGTAAATGAAAAATAGACTGCAACACAATTAATGGTGCAGTAAGGAGAACCACTGCCAGGAAGAATTAAAGAGAATAATACCTCTGAATGGGAACTGAGATAGAAAACAACAACAACAGCAACAACAGAAGTTTTACAGAATACAGTTTTGCATTTTCAAAAAGTTCAAAGTGAAATTGCCTATAAAAATAAAACAGTAACGTAAGAAGGGGAGCAAGCAGAAATGCAAAGACGTAAATCTGAGAAGCAGGTTGCAAAGAGGAAAAGAACTTGTTTAATTAAGAATGCAATGCAGGGAAATAAAAAATACAATAATGATTATAATTCTCATTGGATGCCATAAAATCTTGAATGGAAATTGAAGAAATGGGAGTAGAAATTTTAGAAGGTAAACTTTTTTCATTCTTGAAGAATGATGGCAACAACAACTAAAAAGACAGATATGAAAAGGGAAGCTAATCAAAATTGAGGATTAGTGAGGAAAATGTCCTAATTACAAATAGAATAGCAAAAGAAGTACACAAAACAAACATAAAGTAGAAATGAAAATTAAACAAAAATATCTCTATTCTAAAATAACCTGTTTCTGTAGGACAAAGCTACTCATGTTATTGTTGGCAGAATTAATGCAAAATTAATGGACTCTGGAAAGATACTTGTATTTTGAAGATCAAAGAAAAATAATTTCATATACTCAGGTAAAGAGGTTAATAAAAGAAACAGGGAAAAAACAGAAATAAAATAATTTCCCTTTCTCTATGAAAAATCAAATGCCAGCCAGCAATATTCACAAAAATTGTTTTTACTATTTGTAAGCAGTAGGAAACTCTAACACAGGTATCTAGCTACTACTTTTTCTTTATCTCTGACTATTCTCCAAAAGGTCCTTCAGGTAGAGCAAAACCAGCTTCCTTGCAGTTTGAACATGTCATGTGTCTTCCTGTCTCATTATCTTTTGTAGTTTGTTATTAGCCAAATTAGTCTTCCTACAGATAGACATCTGACTCCTTCAGGTGAGACCTTCAGATCTTAGCTCAAATATCACCTTTTAGAGAGGTCTTTTATGACTAAGGAGCATCCTCCTTCACTCATCATTTACTCATTCTGCTTTGTTTTGATTCTTAGGACTTACCAATAATTAGTATCTCATTTAATGTAGTATTTATTTGTGTTTTTCCCAGGGACAAACTTTGAGCATTCACTTATATCACCAGCATGTGAAATGGTGTCTGGAAAATAGTGGGGCTCAAAAAGTCTCTGCTGAATAAGCACATGGACAGAAAATATGTGGATGGGGGAATCACACAAATGAGTTTAAATACAGACTAACTCAAAGGATTTGTTCACCTTCTGAGATTAAAAGAAAATAGAGGACTCAAAGTTATGTCGGCCTGTAGAATAGATACTGCCAAAGAATGCCTGGCAAAAATAAGTAAAATTGTGAATAAAAGTCATTTACAACTTTTAAATAAATCATTAAGCTAGCTGTGTAAGGAGGAATCCAAAGAAAGATTGGGATGAAGGGAAAGTAGGAAAGTTAGAAGTTAAAAGATCATCAGGGTCTGGAGACTTTGAGGTTCTACTGCAATGACATGGTAGTTTGAACACCTGTAAACATCTGTGTTCTTGTAGCCATTTTTCTGAACAGAAACAATTAGATGTTCATTTTAAAAACAACTAAAAACGCATTTTTAAAACTTAAAAATTCAACCCTAACCACAGGTGAAAAACCAGAATAGAAATAAAGTATTAAAAATAATAACTGCAAGGGGACCTGGGTAGCTCGGTTGGTGGTTAAATGTCTGCCTTCAGCTCAGGATATGGTCTCCGGGTCCTGGGATCAAGTCTCACATTGGGCTCCCTGCTCAGTGGGGAGTCTGCTTCTCCTTCTCCCTCTCCTTATGTGCTCTCTCTCTCTCAAATAAATAGAATCTTTAAAACAAACAAACAAATAATAAATAAATAAATAAAAATGCAGAATTATGTTTTAAAATGTCTGAAAGGTAAAGTTGTATTTAGATGGATATATATAGCTTTCCTTTGAGAAACTTCAGCTAACAGTCCATAATAAGATAATAACTAAAGGAAAGTGGAATAAATCAGACAATAGATAAAAGGAAATGTCAAAGATGAAATCTTTAATTAATGAGATTCTCTCTTTCCTTCTCAAATAAATAAATATATCTTTTTAAAAAAGGAGTGAGGCTCCTGGGTGGGCTTAGTTGGTTAAGCATCTGACTTTTTTTTTTTTTTTTAAGATTTTATTTATTTATTTGACAGAGATCACAAGTAGATGGAGAGGCAGGCAGAGAGAGAGCGGGAAGCAGGCTCCCTGTCAAACAGAGAGCCCGATGCGGGGCTCGATCTCAGGACCCCGGGAACATGACCTGAGCGGAAGGCAGAGGCTCCAACCCGCTGAGCCACCCAGGCGCCCCAAGCATCTGACTTTTGATTTCTGCTCAGGTCATGATATCAGGGTTCTGGGATCAGGCCCCAGAGTTGGGCTCCCTGCTCAGCAGGGAGACAGTTTGTTCCTCTGCCCCTCCCCTGACTCATTCTCATGCTGTCTCTCTCGATTAAGTAAATACATTTAAAAAAAAAGAGAGAGATTGGGGCACCGGGGTGGCTCAGTGGGTTAAGCCTCTGGCTTCAGCTCAGGTCATGATTTCAGGATCCTAGGATTGAACCCTGCATCGGGCTCTCTGCTCAGCAGGGAAACTTCTCCCCCCCTCTTTCTCTGCCTGCCTCTCTGCCTACTTGTGATCTCTCTCTCTGTCAAATAAATAAATAAAGTCTTTATAAAAAATGAGATTAAAAGCAAATTAAATCAACAAAGCTGAAAGTTGAAACATGTAATAGCATGAACGTCTTAAGATTGATCAAGATCAAAAGAGAAAGTAAAAGTAAACAAAATGTAAATGAAAAAGGGACAGAACCATAAAGCTTAGAAAAAAAAATAAATAAATTGAGGCCAGTAATTTAAATTTTTCAAAGAAATCGTTACTTTTAAAAATACCTTCTGGTAGTGGCTCTTAAAGTTGTTAAGGACACAAAATACTTTTATAGCCATGAAAGAAAATTATGAGCAGTTAAAAGTCTTACTATAACAAAAATACTATGGTTACCTGCTTCACTGGCGAAATCAATCATTGTGGAATACCTTTTACACAAAATTTTAGTCAATAAAAGAAAAGGACACATCTTTACACTAAAAAAGAGCATTTACAATACACCTATACACATATAACACTTAATTTTGAAATAATAAAGCCATTTCCTTTTAGTCAAAACAATTTCAAACATGTCTATGGTCTAACATATCTATGCAGCATTGTCATGAGAAGAGGAATGTAATATATTGTTTGAAAAGGAAAAAGAGGGGCGCCTGGGTGGCTCAGTGGGTTAAGCCGCTGCCTTCAGCTCAGGTCATGATCTCAGGGTCCTGGGATCGAGTCCTGCATCGGGCTCTCTGCTTGGCAGGGAGCCTGCTTCCCTCTCTCTCTCTGCCTGCCTCTCCATCTACTTGTGATTTCTCTCTGTCAAATAAATAAATAAAATCTTTAAGAAAAAAAAAGTAAAGGAAAAAGAAAAATGTCGTATTTTTCAAATAATAGGACTATCTATGTAGAAAATCCAAGATGATTTAAGTTTTTTTTTTCCCTTCAATTTTCATATATTTTCTCACCTTTTCTTGTCAGTACTTTGAGTAAAACATTCACTAGAGAGGACAATAGTGGCCCTTTCTATCTTACTGTTGATCTCCTAGGGAAAACTTTCAAAATTCTGTCTTTAAGCACGATGCTTGTTTTAGTTTTTATTCAAGATATCTGTTATCAGATATTATGGTTTGTTTTTTTAGTGTGGTAGTTTTGTTTTTAATGAATTAGTATCTCATCAAATGATTTTTTTCTCTATCTAGTAAGATGCTTATAAGACTTTTATTTTTATCCTGTTAATATTGTGCATTAAATGTTTTTGTTTTCTATTTTAAAATTCCTTTTCTTTTCATTAGATAGTAAAGTTAAGCATGCAATGTAATGTAAATGTAAACTAGTAAATATATCATGGGCAAAATGATTATGCTCTGTCCCTGGAGACATGTACAGTTCTGCTCATTGAAGTTCTGTCCATAATTGCCAAAAAAAGAAAAGAAAAAAAGGGAAGCAATTCATCATCTATCAAAGGTACAGTGGAAAAACCCAATTTTGTTATACAATGAAGCACTAAAGTGTATGGACTTCAGTTACATATATAGAAATGGAGAAATTGCAAGAAATTAAACAAAAGAGCTAAATTGCTGAACAATACATATAATTCCATTCTTAAAATTTTTATTGATAGTAATATTAACTATGTAAGTAGTAAAATTATGAAGAGATGCAATAGAATTGGCAAACCATTTGTGATAATGGTTCCTTTTGAGAGGTCGGGTAGGTAATGCTTTGGGGGAGAGACATAGAGAGTTATTACATGTATTGGGAATATGCTACTTCTTAAGCTGGGTATATATGAGTATTGATTTTATTATAAGTCTTTGACTTGTTCTACATTTATATACTTTTCTAAATTAATAGTGTATACCACAATAAAGACTAAAATAACAAATCTATGAATATATAGCTGACTATAGTAAAATTTAATTTCAATTAGAAAATAAAACAATTCTGTAGAAAATTAATATTTTAAAAATAGATTATCCTCTTTAAAATAATCTGCTCTTATGTTTTCTTTGACATCTTATCACAGATTTTCATTATATATGTTTTTATTTTTAACTTGATCTTGCTTGTCTTTTAAACCAGTAAGTTTAGGCTTCATGATGGAGATCTTGCCTTAAATTATGTGTATAACACATGTAACATATTGTTTGGCAAAGGAAATTGCTCAATATATATTTGATAATGGGCTGTTGCATTAAATAATAGTAAAATGCAAATGGAGACATTACTAGATCTATCTATCTGTATCTATTAAGATATATGTATTTATAAAAGATATATATCAACATATACCTAGATAAGGTTCTCCTTATATTGAGCCTTACACTTTATTATTTAGGGATACTTAATTTTTCTCTAACCAAGGACAGATATGATACAAACTAATTGTACTAAGTCCTATAGCCACAAAATGAACAACAATAAAAAAATAAAAGATATTTTAAAAATAAACTAGAAAGTATAAGCTTACTTATTTGGCTGACTTTCTGCAGCTGCATTTCATAGTTCTCTCTGAATTATAGCCCAATTTAAAGGAGACATTAGCTTTCTGCAATGTCTGCAAAAATGTCTTTCTGCCATAAAACATTAAAACATCTCACATTTTCCTGGGGGAAATATTATTTCTCAATTTGTTATTGCAATAACAGAGACCATAGCTGTGAGTGATAATCTCAGAATGGGGAATAAAATTACTGATACTTTTTTTCCTGTAATGATAAATGCCTCACCAGTAGACTGGTTTTATCCCTTTTCAACAGAAGCATCAACTCGTTTCACTGCTTGTCTTTGTCAGAAATATTCATATGGCCTCTGAGCATATACTATAATTTCAGTTTAGATCCTCAATGAAAAACTCAGAGCTTTCGTTAGTTCCCAATGATTAAACAACGATACAATTTCAGAAAGTTTATCACCAGGTGCATTTAAGGTTTTGCATTAGGGCTTCTTTATTCTCTTTATTCAATTCTCTAAAGGACAGACCATTGTCTAGTATATTTTCTAACTTCCCTTTTTGCTTTTTAGCAAATAATGAATATAGTTACTATGGTATTGGGTTGCCAAGAATCTTTTTTTTTTTTAAGATTTATTTTTATTTTTATTTATGAGAGAGAGAGGAGAGAGAGAGAATGAATGAGCAGGGGGAGTGGCAGAGGGAGAGGGAGAAGCAGACTCTCCACTGAGCATGGACCCAGATATGGGACTTGATCCCAGAACCCTAGAATCATGACCTGAGCTGAAGGCAAATGCTTAAACAACTGAGCCATGCAGGGGCCCTGACTTGCCAAGAATCTTAAAGCTGCTTGCAACTGCCACATTAACATCAATGTTGATAAGAGTGAAAAGTCAAACATAAATATACCTGACCACATTAAGCTACTTATGCACAGCTGACCCTTAAATAACAGGAGGTTAGGGACACAAAGCCCCCTATGCAGTTGGATTTTGTGTGTAAATTTTGACTCCCTCAAAACTTTACTAAGAGTCTACTATTAACTGGAAGGAAGCTTTAGCCAATACCATGAACAGTCAATTATCACAGATTTTGTATGTTCTGTGTATTAGATGCTGAGTTCTTATGATAAAGTAACTAGAGAAAAAGTGTTATGAAGAAAATCATAAGGAAGAGAAAATACATTTATGGTTTTGTACTGTATTTATTGAAAAAAAAATCCACATGTAAATGGCCCTACGTAGTTCAAGGCCTTGCTGTTGAAGGGTCAGTTCTATTTCCTGAATATACTAAAGATTTGGTGCTATTGTTAATGCTTTTATATCATAAGGCACTGCCCACAAATTGTGTCCCATACTCAGGAAAACCTCCCTGAATTATAAAATGTGAGAGAGTTATCACCACAGTTAATAGTATTAGACACTGAGTGGTAACCTTGTTGAGCCTATATAAGGAGAATGCGTTTCTAATGAACTAGTAGTGCACACACCCTCTAACCTCTTTCTTGAGTTGATCCAGTATCCAAGTTTTAAAGTATTTATTAAGGGGTAACCGTGGAAGCATGGTGGTATGTGTATCTAAGCAATTCCCCCAAAACAGATCTGATTCTTCACATGGGAAACTTTAAATAAAGACTGAGAGAACAACAAAACAAAACAAAACACCAAGAGAGCCATAAAAACATTGAAGGGACCTGGCTCAGTTGGTTAAACATCCAACTTTTGATTTCAGCTCGGGTCATGATCCAGGGTCCTGAGACTTGAGCCCTATGTCAGGCACTGCACTGAGCATGGAGCCTGCTGAAGATTCTCTCTGTCCCTCCCTCTGCCCTTCCCCCACCGCTGCTTGCACGCAGGTTCTCATTCTCTATCTCTTTAAAAAAAAGAGAGAGACAGACAGACAGAGAACTTAAGATCATAAAAAGCATTTAAGACTCCAGGGCATCAACAGATCTGTTTGAGAGTCCAAAAGAACATTAAACAGAATTCGGTGACAGCTCAGCATTTTGCAGGATTTTTAATTCTTGGTCCACATAAACAGATGCTTCCCTAGTTGTATTGCAGGCATCTGACAACAAAATGGTCAAAAAATAGTAAGAGGACAAAAGCAAATTTTGCCCTAAGAGTTTCTATGTCATCGACACAGAGCCTTCTGAGAGGAATAACTAACAGAGTAGAGGTCATATGTATCTGGTTAGAGGTGAGATCTTGAATAAATGCAGATGGGAATCATTAATAAATTTGAACAATGATGGTTATATGAGCTCTTTGTACCTACAGATTGTCGTGCCCTAAAGAAATTTGTGTTGCACTCATTATTTATAACCATATTCATAACCAAATGTTATAAATTCAGGCTATAGTAATTTAAATTGTATGATAATTGGTTAGAGTTAAAATTTACTATAGTTTAAATATACTGTTTCTCTGTGAATGATGCAGATTGATAATATAGTTCAGATATTGGTTATTGGTAGGATTTAAGCAAATTTCCTTCATTACACTCAAGCATTTTATTTTACATATTTTGAAAGTAGGAGAATATTTCAAACATAAAAAATGGACAGAAAATATTTCAAAAACACCTTTGCACTTATACAGTTTTGCAAATGTTTATGTATTAATATATTTACTTGAGATCTATTTTTCAACCAGTAAGAATAGAGATTCCATTAAAAGAAATATTCTTTTTTTCCCATTTTTTCTGCCCAGAGGCAACTACCATCTTAAAGTTATTAAGCTTCTTTGTAGCCTCTTTCTATGCCAGCTATACTACTATGTTTCCACATATGATATACAGTATTGCCATATATATTGAAAAAGTTGCGTTACATGCATAGAATTTATTTAATAACTGGAAGTTTCTGCTTTTGACCACTTTTCCTCCAGTTCCCTCTACCCTACCCTAAGCCTTTGTTAACCACAAGTCCGATTTCTTTTCCTAAGAGTTGGGTTTTTTGTTTTGTTTTCGGGTTCCACATATAAGTGAGATAGATCATACTGTATTAGTCTTTCTCTGTCTGACTTCTTTTAGATAGCATAATGCCTCAAGATTCATCCATATCATCACAAATGGTAGAATTTCTTCTTTCTTACGGCTGAGTAATATTCTGTTTATATATACCACAACTTCTTTACCCATCTATTCATGGACACTTAGATTGTTTCCAAGTCTATTGATAATAATGCTGCTTTCAACATGGCAGTGCAGATATCTTTTCAAGTTATTCTGCATATATGTTTTCATTTACTTTGGATACATTCCCAGAAGTGGAATTGCTAGATCATATGGTTGTTCCATTTTTAATTTTTCGAGAATCCTCCATCCTGTTTTCCACAGTGGCTATACCAAGTTTGCAGTCCCACCAACAGTGCATCAGAGTTCCTTTTTTCTCCATGTGCATGCCAGCATTTTGTTACTTCTTGTCCTTTTGAGGATGGATATTCTTATAGGCAGAAAATGAGATCCCATTGTGGTTTTAATTTGCGTTTCTCTAATGGCTAGAGATGTCTTTTCACATACCAGCTGACCTTCTGTATGTCTGATATGGAGAAATATCTTTTCAGATCCTTAACTCATTTTTTAATTGGGTTATGTGTTTAGCTATTGAGTTGTATGAATTCTTTACATTTTGGCTATTAGCCCTTTACCATATACATGGTTTGCAACTATCTTTTCTCATTCTCTTTCTGGTTTGGTTTCTTTGGCTGTGTGGAAGCTTTTTAATTTGATGTAGTCCCACTGGTTTATTTTCTGTTTTGTTGCTTGTGCTTTAGGTATCATATCCAAGAATTAGTTACCAAAATCCATGTCAAGGAGCTATAATCTTTCTTATGTTTTCATCTCTTCCTTTTTTGTCTGAAGGCACTTTCTGTGGAACAGTGTTCCATTCTTGCTTTTTTATCTGAGGGCTTTTTCTTTCTGTGGAAAAGCACTCAACTCATCCATAACAGGCCAGAAATGCTAGAGACTTAATACCCCTGGAGCAGCCCTAAACAAATGGAAGATTGATGGAAAACATGAGGCTAATACATCCAACTGTGATTTCATAGTCCTTATTTCCAGGAGGAGAGCAAATAGTTAATGGATTTAAAGAAAAATTTTAACCAAATGATATTCAGGAGGATCATAGATCGAGCAAAATTCACAAAACTGTTTTGTGTGAACAATTGAAGAGCCCAAAAAGGAGTTTAAGGCATGGAGGGGAAAACTGTTCAAGGATTAAGGTTCTGAATTATGCTAAGTTCCATCTTTAATTGCTGTCTCTCATTTTCCTATTGATGTATTCATTCCACAAGTCTTATTTCACAACATCTTTGAGTGTTCCTGGAAGAAATAAACAAGAGTTGGCCCAACAGTGACACACTCATTGACACACTGTTTTTTGTTACTATTTTTGTTTTTTTTTCCATTTATTCTTTTCTTGTTTTCCACCTTTTCTTCTTCTTGTGCTTATCTTGCAAATTACTTACCCCGAAGCTTTGTCTGATGATATACTTTTGGAGGGTACCCCAGATGAAGACATGAGATCTAAAATGCTCTCTATGTACTTATCCTCCTTTTATTTCTAGGCATTTATTTTTAGCACAGGCACACAGACAGCAAACACACTGAGATCTTTGACATTCTGGAACAGGTGATAGTAATTTCCATCTCTGTATTTTTGCCTGATCTCACACATAGTTTTCATAGTCCAGTTCATGTCCCCTGACAAACTTGTCAGGGGACAAGGCAGGCTCTCACCCACATGCCTGTGTCTGTGCTCTGGTTATTACTTCTTGCCTGAAATGCCCTTTACCATTGCTTCTGAAGTTCTATTTTCAGTATTTAACTTCACTGTATTCTCAAAGTGGAGTTATCTCCAAAATTTCCATATTACTCTGTCAAATTTAGAACTTATCACAGTGTTTTGGCTCAATATACTATCATTCAGTTACACATCTGTGCTTCTCAGTAAGTTGTGAATTCCTTGAGAGTACAAGCTGTGTCTGTAAGTATTCTTTACAGTGATAAATGTTGTATTGATTACTGCATAATAGACAATAATCTAATCAAATTAAATATCTGTTTTGAAGATATATATTTTTTAAAGGTTTTATTTGTTTGAGAGAGAGCGAGTGCACACATGAAGGTGGGAAGGGGTAGAGGGAGAAGGAAAAGCAGACTCCTTGCTGCCCACTGAGCAGGGAGCCAGAAACGGGGCTCAATCCCAGGACCCTGAGATCATGACCTATGCCAGAGGCAGACACTTAACTAACTTAACCAATTTATCCAACTTAACCAGCCACCCAGGTGTCCCAGTTCTGAATTTATTTTTAATAGTTTTGTAAGCTAGATTTAACTTTCTAAAAAGACTTGGTAAATAAACTGTAACTACAGTTTTTAAATTTAATATTGTTATGTCTCTTAATTATTCTGAAAAACGTGACATAAGGTAAAATGTAGATCATATGATTTGCACAGTAGGCCTGTGTGATAGATTGAAACACTCTCCATAATTGTTCATCTTTACCAATATCCATACCTTTGTTTTTGCTTCATCATATGGACAGCATTCCTCCTTATTTCTTGATTTTAGATTTAATTTGATTTAAAAATATGTATATGAAAATGACAATGAACCATTGATGAACAAGATCATAAGGGGACTCTTAGGATTCTCTTTCTTTTTCTGTGTGTGTATGCCTCTAAGATTACCATGGGAACAGCTTCCCTTGTGTATCCCTTCAGCTTCAGACCCAGAATGATAAAAATAGTGAAGACCAAAACCATTTAGTAGAACTGTATTCTGGAGAAGGGAACCACGGGCTGGGAGCTGAATGTCAGATTTTACCACCATTAGAAATTCTAATAGATTTTATCATGTAAGATATGTGAGTCTAAAAAATGGCGTAATAAAAGAGTAAGTTAATTGTTAATGCCACTTTCCCTAATTTTATTATTTTTGTCAATTTTGTTTGATTAATTAAACTGTCTATAGGTTCAGATAAATGCTAGCCAGGTCATGTTTTCAGAAGTCTTTACGAAGAACCTCAAAAAAGATGAATAATAAGCTTTAATGACTCTATCGTCCAGTTATAGTCAACAACAACGATATTTAAAAAGCTCTAGATGTTAAAAGGGAGAGGTATCATTGACTCGCAGTTATAGATTTATCACATAAACAGCCATATTCCACTCAAATAATTCAGACATGCCTCTAGCACTGGAAAACTAATTATACTCTTTTTTAACACTTAATAAGTCCCATAAATCATAATGTTTAATTTTGTGGCATGCTATTCCATTTTATACATGATGGAAAGAAATGTAGCTTTTCTTTAGCAGGAAAATAACATAACAGAACTATTATTAGTAAATAAAAGGGACTCTGGTCTATACCCTGCACATTGTTAGATTATTTCATTGTTTTGGTCACTTGTGGTTAATGTTAAAACCCCGAGTCTGTATTTTTCAGGGCCACTTCTTTATTAAAACTAGAATGTAACCATAATTCAAACGTGGAACCACAGCAACACTTAAGACAATTACACCCATTTCAAACCAAACAATTCTGTTCAGGTTGGTCTCTGTAGGCTCATTCCTGCATTTCAAAATAAGACAAGGAAGGCCTTGGAAACTTAGCTGGAAGAGAATGGCCTCTGGGAGAGAGGCTGAGAGTGTAGTTTGCTGCTGTTTGAGTTTCCTATAGTTTTGAAAGAGTCCTAGAAAGTTATCGAGGAGTGTCAGAACTTGTTAGTGGGGATCCTGGAATATTTTTGGTTTTTGCACCTTTTATATTATCCATATTTTCTTTCTACTTTGAAAAATATCTATAAATATACCCCCCAACATTGTTAATTAGAACATTTTATTACCAAAAGACAAACTCTTTAGGATCGTGGTGTCTCAGGGTTGGAGAACATATGAAAAATTATTATTATTTTTAGAATTTTATTTATTTGACAGATCACAAGTAGGCAGAGAGGCAGGCAGAGAAAGAGGGGAGAAGCAGGCTTCCTGCTGAGCAGAGATCCTGATGTAGGGCTCAATCCCAGGACCCCGAGACCATGACCTAAACCAAAGGCAGAGGCTTAACCCACTGAGCCACCCAGGTGCCCCTAAAATATAATTTTTTAAGCATCTCCTTCACTTGTGGATTTCAGGAGTCAGCAAACTACACAGCCTGAAGGCCAAATCTAGATTGCCACCTTTTGGTAATGTTTTATGGGAACACAGCCACACCTGTCTGGGTATTGTCTCTGATGGCTTTTACATCACAGTGAAAGAGGGAAGGAGTTGCGACAGACAGACGCTGAATGTGCCTAAAATATTTACTATCTAACGCTTTACAGAATAAGTTTACCGAATCTTGCTATATTCAGTAATATCCAAAATGCATGCTTGCTGTTGTGGAATTGTACACAGTACAATGAATAAAGTGAGAAAATTGGATATTTAGAGAATTAAAGAGGTTTCTTAAAATACATAGTCAACTAAGGACAATTTGAGTACTCAACTGATACTCCATAGCTCTGAATTCAGTGTTTTTTCCTCTGCTCCAAGAAATTGAGACATGCCGCATTAAGCTGCATGACCGAGACATCATTTCAAGAGAAGGCACTTATAAAAAATAGTCATTAGTGCTTTTATAGAACTGAGATTTTCATTTACGTATAGATTATTGTATATATTTCATATAATAAAGTATATTTGGGGGATTGAATCATTTTGGCTGCATAATAATCTTTATCCTGATAATTGTTATCATGTTCTTAGTTGAAAGATACCCTGAAAGTCAAAGCTCCTGACTACCATCTTTTGACTATGACACTTATTATCAGGAGCTAAACAATCCATCATTATTCATGGTTGCTAGATGCTTATTTGCAAAAGAGCAAAACTATAGATTTCTCCTTGAGCTTTTATTATACTCCAGATCTGTTTCCCCCAAAATATTTGTCTATCAAAAAATGCATATACCTTTTGATTCAGAAATTTATTTCAAGGCATTTTACATCATAAGCTATTCTTAAACTTGCCCACAAAAATATATTTAGTTTTGTAGTAGGGGAAAAAAAATCTGCCAATTACCTAAATGGTAATAAAAGAGGTAGTTAAATTGGTATATCCAGCTATTAAAAATAGTGAATTCATTTTTTATAAAATTATATCTTTACCTGTTACATGTGTAATGTAATCAAAAGAGCAAGATGTGCAATTATGAGTGTCTCTTCCCCCTCATCTCCTCTCTTCAGTGTGATTGTCTATTTGTCTTCCTCTGTTTAACTTGATTGCATTGCCATGAGCCCAGAAACCCAAACAGAAACCTGGTCTCCTTTGTACCTACTTATCCCTTAGCTATTATGGGTCAGAAAATTTGGTGAATAGTGTCTCCAAAAAGACTCTGAAGCTCAAATCTTCTACCTCGTTCCAGCTGTCACAACTCTAGGTCAAGCTCTTACTTCTCTTTGCTGAACTTCTGAACTCCTGCAATAAACTCCCAACCCCTATCCCAGGAAGCAATATTTTCAAGGCTTGCAGTGAATTTCCCACACTGCCTTCAAGCAATAGTTCTAAAGAATCACTTGATTATGTCAATCTCCTTATTCAAAATGTTGAATCACCCCATTCCTCCATGATAAAGCCTAACCTCCTGCCATGGATTATCTTTTCTTTCATGACCTAGCAACCACTGACTGCTGTAGTGGGGGTCCAAAACCTTGTATGTCTACAAGAACCAGGAAGGAGATGGAAATGAACACAATGGTCCTAGTGGGGTGCACCCCCTGCTTCATCTGGACAGCACCTTAGCTGCTCCTGTCTTAGTCGTTGTTCCCATCTGAGTGTATGTGTCCAGTCTCTGACTTGACACTCACCAGTAACTCCTGTTATTAAATACGCAAGAGCAGCGCTAATATTACTTTCCTTTCACAGCTATCTCTGACCAATGCTTCCTTCATCTCCTGCCTAAGTTCATATTAAATGTTCTCTCATCTGTGTCCAGAATACTCTGTATATATTTTTTAATGATTTTTTTAAAAGATTTTTTTTCTATTTATTTGACAGAGAGAGATCACAAGTAGGCAGAGAGGCAGGCAGAGAGAGAAGGGGGAAGCAGGCTCCCCGCTGAGCAGAGAGCCCAATGTGGGGCCTGATCCCAGGACCCTGGGATCATGACCTGAGCCGAAGGCAGAGGCTTTACCCCACTGAGCCACCCAGGTGCCCCTCTCTGTATATATTCTTTTTTTTTTTTTTTCTGTATATATTCTTAACGATGTTCTTTATCACCATCTATTTTAGGTATTATAGATAGGTCTTTTTTTTTTTTTCTTCCTGAAACGTGATCTCCATAAGGGTAGCAAACATAACATTTCTTTTGTATAATCCTCAATGCTGAGGCCTTGGATATATGAGAAATAATTGGCATTTGAAACACTGAAAGGTATGAATATGAAGAAAATGTTTCAAGAAAAGGGTGTGGTTAATTCAGTCTTAACATGTAGGATGATAAATACTTCACTAGGAGATGATTTTTCAAATGGATCCTGAAGAGCAAATAGGAATTTTCAGGTACAAAGTGACAGGGTGAAGCATGGGGGAAAGTGAGAGGAAAGGATTCTGTACTCAGAAAACAAGCATTTGCAGACTCCTGCTGAGTGAGGCATGTGCTGGCAAGGATGGCTCTCCACAGTGGTCACTTGTGTAGGATTGAGGGAGTGAGGATTAGTGATGGGAGTACAGCCTGAGTTCAAAGGGATGAGCACATTCCAAGTGTCAACCTAAGGTTTTAGGATTTTCTTTTCTTTTTTTTTTTTTCTTAAAGATTTTATTTATTTATTTGTCAGAGAGCGAGCAAGCACAGGCATATAGAATGGCAGGCAGAGGCAGAGGGAGAAGCAGGCTCCCTGCCGAGCAAGGAGCCCGATGTGGGACTCGATCCCAGGACACTGGGATCATGACCCGAGCCGAAGGCAGCCGCTTAACCAACTGAGCCAATTTTCTTTATGGGATGTGGGAAGTCAGGGATGTTTTTTAAGTTTGATCTTGACATGATTTATCTTGACTGTGTTCCTTAGGAAAACTATAGTTCTTTCATGTATGTGGAGTTTAACTTGGAAGACAAAGACACAGGTTGGGGGCAGGACACACTGAGGAGGTTGCTGAAAATATAAAAGGTACAAAGGATAAAGCACTGAGTTTGAAGAGTGACAGATCAGAGAGCCACAGATGGTGGACGTACAGAGCTCGTAGTTTGTGAATCTGCTGTCTTGCCAATGCAGACAAGACTTTGCCAGACATTTTTTTCCTGGCTAGAAAACTGACTGCCCATGTGCTCACTTCCTACTTACTCTTCAACACACAGAGCCCTGTCGCTTTGGAGAGGAAGTGTCCTCTGGGAAACTGCACCTTCCTCACCCTGAATCTATATGCGGGACTCCTGGTCCTCTGTGTTCTAGCCCTTCTGCACACCCCAGTAATGTATGCGTTCGTTCTGCTGTATGCGTCTCTGCTAATCTTTTGTTTCAGATGAAGCTGTCAGCATCTTGAGGAAGATGTTTGTGAGTTGTCTTATGGTATCCCTTTTCAGTACCAAGCACTGTAAGCAGCTGTAGAAATTCACTGAATTAATAAATAAAAGAAGGACTGACAAAGTAATTGTGGCAAATAGGCAACAGCAGATTGGTAGTATAACTGGAATTATTACTTATAAATCTTTCTAGCTTGAACTGCCTTTTTACTGTTTTGCCTCAATAATTAGAGATAATGTTTTCTGTAATGATTAAGTATACAAATGGATTGTTAACTTTTACTTAATAAAACACGTACTGTGTTTTAAGTGCTACCTCATCAAAAACCTGATATAGATTCAGCTTTGAAAATTTAATTAAATTTTGTCTCATAAAAGCTGTCTAAAAATTACTCTATATAATGTAACTATGTTATAAGAGGGCTCACACTGAAATAGTGCTAAAGGTTTTCAGTCAATTGAAGTATAACAGAGAACAAAATGAAAAATTAAGAAGATAATTTGTTCTTTTATGATTGAATTAAAATTATAGAAGAATTTGCATTTTGCAATAAATTAGCGTGTACGTATATTCCACACATTTCAGCTTATGTTCTTTAATGCTTTAATATATAAAATTATGAAAGGATATTCAGTTCAAGGTTTTCTTACCTAAAATGGTTAATCTTGTGAACTTTACGTAAGGACCAGTTGCAGCAATTGTGAATAAGACCTTGGCTTGCATTAGTTAGCATCTGTTCTCTCTGGGTGTTTAACAGTAACAGAAGTGCACTAAGCACCATTTCTAATGTATCACTGTCTCCTACATTTCTCCATACTACCCAGCTAAACACCATCAGGTCAATTTAATAATATCTATGTTTTCCTAATAATTAAAAAAATATCATATAATATATGTAACTGAAATGTGGACAATGAAAGATAAAGTCACCTTGTTTTGGAGAAAGAACAAACTGGGCTTTAGAAAACGTGGTGCTATGTAACAAAATATTTACAAAGTCTTTTGGAGGGGTGTGAAGATAAATAGGCTGAGCATAGAGGATTTTTTTTTCCAATTTATTTATTTTCAGAAAAACAGTATTCATTATTTTTTCACAGTGCTCCAGGCAAGCTGTGCCCTCTATAATACCCACCACCTGGTACCCCAACCTCCCACCCCCCGCCACTTCAAACCCCTCAGATTGTTCCTCAGAGTCCATAATCTCTCATGGTTCACCTCCCCTTCCAATTTACCCAAAAGCACATACCCTCCCCAATGCCCATAACCCTATCCCCCTTCTCCTAACCCCCCTCCCCCCAGCAACCCAGAGTTTGTTTCGTGAGATTAAGAGTCACTTATGGTTTGTCTCCCTCCCTATCCCATCTTGTTTCATATATTCTTCTCCTACCCACTTAAGCCCCCATGTTGCATCACCACTTCCTCATATCAGGGAGATCATATGATAGTTGTCTTTCTCCGCTTGACTTATTTCGCTAAGCATGATACACTCTAGTTCCATCCATGTTGTCGCAAATGGCAGGATTTCGTTTCTTTTGATGGCTGCATAGTATTCCATTGTGTATATATACCACATCTTCTTTATCCAGTCATCTGTTGATGGACATCTAGGTTCTTTCCATAGTTTGGCTATTGTGGATATTGCTGCTATAAACATTCGGGTGCACGTGCCCCTTTGGATCACTACGTTTGTATCTTTAGGGTAAATTCCCAGTAGTGCAATTGCTGGGTCATAGGGCAGTTCTATTTTCAACATTTTGAGGAACCTCCATGCTGTTTTCCAGAGCGGTTGCACCAGCTTGCATTCCCACCAACAGTGTAGGAGGGTTCCCCTTTCTCCGCATCCTCGCCAGCATCTGTCATTTCCTGACTTGTTGATTTTAGCCATTCTGACTGGTGTGAGGTGATATCTCATTGTGGTTTTGATTTGTATTTCCCTGATGCCGAGTGATATGGAGCACTTTTTCATGTGTCTGTTGGCCATCTGGATGTATTCTTTGCAGAAACGTCTGTTCATGTCCTCTGCCCATTTCTTGATTGGATTATTTGTTCTTTGGGTGTTGAGTTTGCTAAGTTCTTTATAGATTTTGGACACTAGTCCTTTATCTGATATGTCGTTTGCAAATATCTTCTCCCATTCTGTCAGTTGGGTTAGGGTTAGGGTTAGGGTTAGCCCTAACCCTAACTCTACACATTTAATGCAATTCCTATCAAAGTACCATCCATCTTTTTCAAAGAAATGGAACAAATAATTTTAAAATTTATATGGAACCAGAAAAGACCTCGAATAGCCAAAGGGATATTGAAAAAGAAAGCCAAAGTTGGTGGCATCACAATTCCGGACTTCAAGCTCTATTACAAAGCTGTCATCATCAAGAGAGCATGGTACTGGCACAAAAACAGACACATAGATCAATGGAACAGAAGAGAGAGCCCAGAAATAGACCCTCAACTCTATGGTCAACTAATCTTTGACAAAGCAGGAACGAATGTCCAATGGAAAAAAGACAGCCTCTTTAATAAATGGTGTTGGGAAAATTGGACAGCCACGTACAGAAAAATGAAATTGGACCATTTCCTTACATCACACACAAAGATAGACTCAAAATGGATGAAGGACCTCAATGTGAGACAGGAATCCATCAAAATCCTTGAGGAGAACACAGGCAGCAACCTCTTTGACCTCAGCCGCAGCAACATCTTCCTAGGAACATCGCCAAAGGCAAGGGAAGCAAAGGCAAAAATGAACTATTGGGATTTCATCAAGATCAAAAGCTTCTGCACAGCAAAGGAAACAGTTAACAAAATCAAATGAGCGTAGAGGATTTTTAGGGCAATGAAAATACTCTGAGTGATAGTATGACGTAGATATATGTAATTATGTATTTGCCCAAACCAAGCAATACACAATATCAAGAATGAATTCTAACATACACTGTGGGCTTTAGGTGATTCCAATATAACAGTGGAGGTTTATCCTTGGTAAAAATGTATAACTCTAGTGAGTCATGTTGATTATGGAGAACTGTGCACCTGTGGCAGGAAGGTGCTTATGGGGAATATCTGTACCTCCTCTTACTTTTCTTATCAACCTGAAACAGCTCTAGAAAATACAGTCTTAAAAAATCATTACTGGAATGATTTTTCATAATGCCAGAGCCTAGAACATGAATTTGTGTTCCCATCTA
This sequence comes from Neogale vison, assembly GCF_020171115.1. Lineage (NCBI taxonomy): Eukaryota > Metazoa > Chordata > Mammalia > Carnivora > Mustelidae > Neogale > Neogale vison. Next base: position 39,694,535 of record NC_058099.1, read on the forward strand.
CCCAGAGTAACACTGAAGTACTATAACTTAGAGCTAGATACTAACACCGAAGAGATGAGAACAGAAAGCAAGAAAAACAAAAATTCATCTGCTGAGGAGGGACTGAATTCCTGTAAGAGCAGGAGCACATGATACCATTTTAACATCTAAGCTGAAGTAGATGGAAGCTTCCTGTCAAAAATGACACTGAAGAAAGTTTCAGAAAAGGTGCAGCCTGTTTTTTTTTTTTTTTTCCCAAGTGTGCATTCATTCCAAGGTAAGAAGACCTTGTTGGCCTCAGAACCAGATATGGATATGTGGGATGCAGTCACTTCTCACCACCTGCACTGCCAAAGCCCTGGTCTGCATCCCCACCTCTCTGTCTGTACGACTGCAGTAAGCAGATCCCCTGCTTTACTTGCCGAGCCCCTAGAAATGGTTCTCAAAACAGTGGCAGTGCAAAGCCAGATCCTGTTGCTTCTCTGTCCAAAGCTGGTGCATTCCCACTTCTCTACAACCAGAAGCCACATTCCTTGAGTGACCTCTCAGGCCCTGACAGGTCTCACATCTCTGACCTCCTCATCTACAACTCTCCTTGCTTCAGCCCCTCTGGTCACCGGCTTTCTGTTATATTCCTTAGGCTGAAGACCCTCGGATTCAGGCTGTGTGAACTGATGCTTTGGTTGGCCCGTACTGCTCTCCCCATAGATGCTCACATGTTTAACACTACTGCTGGTTCCATGTCTGTCCACATGCAACTGTCTCAGTGAGATCTACCCTAACTTCAAGATTTAATAGAACTTCATCCTCTGTTAACTTCCCTAAATGCCATTATGCTGCTTAACTTCTTTATGTTTTGTCTCTTTTCTCAATGTACAGTAACCTCCATAATGATAAGTATATTAGTCTGCTATATTCAATACCAAGAATCCTAGAATTTAGAACATTCTTTAGTAAAGCTCCTTTTTCTCTGCAGCTTTCCCCAGCTTTGGGTGGCAGCTGCTTCTGGGCTCTGGCTTCCCGTGGGCTGGATGGCCAGGCGCCGGGGATGGTGGGGGGGGTGACCTCACTGTTCCAACACCCCCATCATCCTGGTGTGGACTAAACTCAGTCTCATGGACCACAGGGACACGATTGAGAAACTGAAGGAGACAAGGCTGACTCCCACCCCCATAGGCTTTGGCCATGGCTATGGAGATCAAATACACTCAGTCCTCCCCACTCCATTGAGGCCTCAAGACAGTATTTGGTGTAGCTCTTGGTTCTCCAAGAACCAAGATGGATCTCTGCCCTCCTTCAGTCAAGATGAGGAAGAGAAAATGCCAGCTGTTCTGAATGTCTGGGCCCCTCTACCCACTGCGCCCCTGTGCTGGCCTGTCCTCCTCAGAATCTTCCTATTCTTTTCTCAAAAATGGTGAAGCCCTCCACTCAGTGCCAAGCTTTTGTTACAGAAAAGCTTTTCCATAAAACCATTTTGAACCCATCAGGAATTTTTAGGTTTTATTTGTTTAAAGTGTAAGACTTCAAACTCTCACATTAAATTAAAATTTAGTCCTAAAATGGCAAGCTTTCTTAAAGCCTTATTTCTCTAAAGCCTCTGTGGTTCCTCAGCTTGAGTTGCGAAAACACCTTGTCAGCTGTGTTGCATTGTTGTGCTGAGAACACTAAGCACTTCACCATTAAAGATCTTTGTCTTTGAGGAGAGACTGCAGCTTCCCAAGTTCTCAACTAGTTTCTCTTACAAAAGCAACACAGCCTCCTTCATGAAATGTTACCATCTATGCCATGAAATGTTGCATAGCTTATCAACCTTTGTCCATTCGCTAACACTGGATCCCATCTTTTTGATTTGATTTTGGAATGAGACTTAAAAAAACAAAAAGCAAAAAAGCTTAGGGTATTCTCTTTTGCTCGGATTTTGAATAGGCCTTTTACTCCTTGTGCCTCCCATGAAATATCTGCTTTAGCTGTGGGCTGACAGGGGTGAGATGTGGGCAGCACCTATTATGGATCAAAGAATAAAGACTGTATTTTGACAAAATTTGGAGGTTAATTTACACTACATTGTACACATCATAATTAAACGGAGTAAACGTGTCTTGCATAAAATTTTAAGAGGTTAATTTCTGTCAAATGCAACCAGTGATGAAGAAGGATTGGTATTATCAGTAACTATTTTAAGCTTTTCCTTTTTCTTAGACCTGCCCGTCATCCCTCCTGAAACTGGGCATTGAATTCATTTTTGAGGCAGTTACTCTGTGAGGGTTCTATAAGTCTGTGCTCTGTGCTAATGAAGTTCTGTACAGCTTGCCCACTGGCAAGAATATAAGGTTGGACCTTTCCGCCACTAAAACAAAATTTTTTAAATTAGTAATAGCAGAATTGTCTAGTGGTTTTACATTGATCTTTTGCTAATGCAGTTAGTGGAAGTTTTGCATGTGTGACTTAAATTCTTGAGTCATAAAAAAATGCTAAGCAGAAATGAATAAGAAAATGAAGAAGAGAGATCCATGCATTGTAGTGTAATTAAATGATACCTACGGATAAGCAAAAATGTTTACAAAGCTTCCTTATCAAGTTTTTATAAAAAATAGAATCATTTTGACTCCAGATTTGTCTTCCACAAAAGAATCTTTGGGAGGCACTCAATCTAGCCCTCAAGGTTCTGAGTCAAAATATGTTCGCATTTAGACTTACATACTTAGCTAGACATTATTCATGGAGGAATGCAGAATAAAGGTATTTTGAACAGTCATAGGCTGAGGAAAGTTTTTCTCTCACCAAACATTTTCTGAAATGAATATTAGTCAAAGGTATATGTTATAAAAATTAAACTGAAATATAAGAATGATCATAATGGTGATTTAGAAAATAGCCAGTCACAACGATAATGCAATGAAAAGCAAAGCAACACAGAGAGGGAAGCAAAGGACCTCCATAGCAATTGGCTCAATTCAGTAAGTGAAATAAGTGATTGTATGATAAAGCAAATGAAAAAAAACATGATGCTATAATTAAAAATATATGTAAATATTTTCAGTGGAAAGGCATTTCAAAATCTGTAAGAGAGATAACCAAGCCATGTAGAAAATATTGAAAATATGGAGCATAATGATGAAACAATTTTGAGCTTTCACAGGTGTTTTAAAAAAGCACACCCATCTTCTCTTCATACCTGCCCTGGTCTCTTTCAGATTTGATAAATACAGTCATATGAAATTATACACTATTTTTATTGATATGATCACATTACCCTATTCAGTAGAAAGGTGTGTTTAAATTCCCATAATATTGGGGATGCTATTTATACTGTCTTTCATTTATATAATCAGCATTTATACAAGTACACTAAACATACTTAGAGATGAGATAGTCTATTAAATATTATTAAATATTAAAGCATTATTTAATGATATATCTGTCTGGTATCTGAGTGGTGGAGAGGGAGGTATAGTCTTTGTACAGATGATGATGTGTGTGTTCTTTTGTAGTAGTGCAGAGTCAACATGTTTGTTTAAAGGTAATTATTTAGAATGGAAGTATTTAAATATATACTTAAAGGGAGCCATTAGAACTAAAAAAAAAACACAAAATAGGAAATGGAGAAGCAGATTTTTAAAGATTTTATTTATTTGATAGAAACACAGAGAAAGAGGGAACACAAGCAGAGGGAGTGGGAGATGGAGAAGCAGGCTTCCTGCTGAGCAGGGAGCCTGATGCGGGGCTCCATCCTAGGACCCTGAGATTATGACCTGAGCCAAAGGCTGATAGATACTCAATGACTGAGCCACCCAGGTGTCCCCAGATTTTTTTTTTCAGACTTATTTTATTTATTTTGGAGAGAGAGGGAGAGAGCACAAGTGGGGTATGGGTGGAGGGAGAGGGATAGGGAAAGAATCTCAAGCAGACTCCATGTTGAGTGTGGAGCCAACATAGGCTCAATCCCATGACCCTGAGACCATCACCTGAGCTGAAACCAAGAGTTGGGTGCCCAACGAACTGAGCCACCAAGCTACCCCAACATCAAACTTTTTCTAAGTAGCTTAACTGCCTTATAAAATAGAGCTCAAAAATATTATTAGGAATTAAGAAAAAAATCCAAAAATCAACAAAGTGAAATTCATAGTGTCAGAAATCCAATAAAGGATTACCAGATTTGCAATTTAAAAGAAGAATATGGCCTATATAAAGAGAAAAACAAATTCATCAAAACCAAGTCAGAAGTATTCAGGTTTTAAAAATATCAGACTAGGTGCGTGATGTCATAGGATAGTTATTCCAACTGTACTCCAGTTGTTCAAAAAGCTCAAGATCAAATATATTATCAGGAGAGAGGAAATACAAATTAAAAATACCCCAATGAAGTTTCTGTGGATGAAAACTGTTATGTCTGGGACGACAAGTACAATGATAGGAAACAACTTGGCTAAATAAATAGGAAGAAAAACAATAAAAATTTAAAAAAAATAGGACAGAAGACCATCTCTTAAGGGCAGTGGGGGAAAGAGGGGAAGAAAGTTTCAGTTATTGTAGTGAAACTTCAAGGTGCAAAATATACGTATAATTGGACTTTCCTAACAGAGAGAAGAGGAAGAGAAAAAACTAACCATGCATGATACTACAAAAAACACATTAAAATCAAATTGTATAAAAGCAGTGATAAAGAAGGAATCTTAAAGGTAGCCAGAGAAAAATGTCATTTCACGTATACAAAAACCAAAAATTCATCACCATAACAAGAAATACTGGAGTCCTAATGCAGAAGATAAATGATATCAAATATATATATGGGTATGAACAGATAAACAAATAGTATAAGACATAGTATACATATGGGTAAATTTTTTTGATTACTTAAATATCTTTTTAAAAAATATTTTATTTACTTATTTCACAGACAGAAATCACAAGTAGGCAGAGAGGCAGGCAGAGAGAGGAAGGGAAATAGGCTCCCCGCTGAGCAGAGAGCCCCCATGCAGAGCTGGATCCTAGGACTCTGGGATCATGACCTGAGCCAAAGGCAGAGACACTTAACCAACTGAGCCACCCATGCATCCTGGAGAACAACCCGATGATTACCGGAAGGGAGGTGGCTGGGTAGATGAGTGAAATAGGTAATGGGAATTAAAGGGGAACACTTGCAGTGACAAGTACCTGTGCTATATGGAAGTGTTGAATCACTATATTGTACACCAAAAAGTAATATAACGCTGAGGGTTAACTAATTGGAATCAAAATAAAAACTTAAAAAAAACTTAAAAAAAAGCCCCTTAGTATCAGCAGTCATCAGAGAAATGCAAATTAAAGCCACAATACAATAGTATACCTTTCCGAGGCCAAAATTAAAAAGACTGGTTACATCTTATGTCAGTGAGATGGACAGTTGTGTGACTGTAACATGGGCAAACAGTTTGAAAAGTGGTTTGTCAATTTAGTTATTTGTTTTTTAATTAAACGCATACTATATATGAAGCCATTCCACTGCTAGTGAAAATGAAGGCATGAAAGCCTGTGTCCATTCACTGGCTTATACATGAATGTGCATAACCGTTTTCTTTGTAACAGCCCAAACTGGAAACAATCCATATATCCACTGACAGATGAATCTTTTGTCACAAAGCCAAAGTGGTGTATGTATTTATAATGGCATAATACTCAGGATTAAAAATAGAAATGTTAATACATGTAGTTAACATGGCTAAGTCTTAACTATGCTGAGTGATTGAAAGCAGTAGAAAAGGGTACATGTGGTATGAGTCCATTTATATGGGCATGTAAACTCATGTACAGCGACTGAAGGTGGTTTTGTGTTTGCCTGAGGATGGGGAGAGGATGGACAGGCAGAGGGAACAGCAAGGGATTAAGAAGGAATAGAAAGAGATTATTGCTATGTTAAAGATACTGATTCTGTATATTCTAATGATTCAAATAATAAAACATTGTGCTAATGGCCATTACATAGAAGATGACCACCTTTGCATATAGCTGTAATTAGGCTTCACCTTATCCTAACTGGACATCTTATGTGAATTATCATTGTGCTTTGGATCTAGTCTCAGTCTTCCAGAAGCCTACCTAGTTTTAAAATGTTCAGAAAATACCCCCCATTTTCTATCTATGTCCTCGTTTTCATGTCTCTTTCTACCCTTGTTAGTATCTACACTGAGCAAATTGCTTAGGAACTCCCTCTGTCTTTAAAATGGAAAAACAAAATTGACTGAGGGAGACCAGCGGGCTTTACTCCCAGGACCCTGAGATCATGACCTCAGCTGAAATCAAGAGTCAGATGCTCAGAAAACTGAGCCACCCAGGCACCCCATGGAGAAGCAGGTTTATCTGGTGATAAACTCACTGAACAGATCAGGTTTAATGCAGAGTTAGTGGAATGCATCTAAGGTTTATAACTTCAGGACAGGAGTCACAAATATAAAGCGTAAAGTTTCGATGATAATTACCAGAAAAGCTAAAAAGAGAAATGGTTAACAGTTAAAATGAAATATAGGTTTAGCATCTGAAAAATATGTTAATGTTAATTGTGTTCATTTCTAGTTTGTGGCGTTTCAGATGATTTCATTGCTCTTTAAAAAAAAAAACCCACTTTGCGTATTTCTATATTTTTGTAATTTGTAGCCAGAAAAAAAAGATAAAATTATTAAGCTTAAATGTATTCAGTTTTATAAAAAACTGTACTTTCAGGTCTCAAAATTATAGGATTTTCTAAGAAATTACTGCTCCAAATGTTATAATCTGTTCTCAATTGTCTGGCTTGATCTGTGGTAGTAATAAAAGAATACATAAATCATGTACGGGGGGAACATGTTTATCAACAAGAATTATAATTCACTGTCTCAAGTGTGTAAACAATAGTATATATACATTTTGTAGATACCAAAGAAAGAGAAAAATCTAATGCTGACAAACAATTACTATGACCAGGGATAAATCAAGAGGAGCTTCACAAAGAATGTTAGAATTTACTTGTGTTTTTAAAAAAGGAAGGAATTTCTTTATCTGAGAAAGGGAAGAAGAATATTCAGAAAGCATACTGCGTAAATAAATTTAAACACAATTCACAGTATAGAGGGATGGATATCTGTTAATTACTAGGCTACTAAGATCATTTTTCCCTTATATTGAAAATAGAGTGTTATTCACTTCTTTGAATCAAATTTAACTGCCTGCTGGAAGGAAATCTAGGTCATGTGCCGTTGCTAAAAACTGCAGGAGGAACACAGTGGCTTAATACTGCACACCTAAAGAAGTATACTGCAAGCTAAAATAGCATATATATTAGCCAAATTAATAAAAAAAAAAAAGAAAGAAAATCTGTCCAGGGGTGCTTGGGGGGCTCAGTCATCAAGCGTCTGCCTTCAGCTCAGGTTCTGACCCCAGGTTTCTGGGAGTGAGTCCTGCATCTGGCTCCATACTCAGCGGGGAGCCTGCCTCTCCCTTTCCCTGAAGCTCCCCCAACCCCCATGGTGCACTCTCTCAAATAAATAAATAAAATCTTTAAAAAAAATCAGTCCTTATCAACTGTAGGTGTGAAGGAAGTAGACTCTTAGACACTGCTGGTGGAAGTGTAAAATCATACAACCACTTCAGAAAGCAGACTTTAAGAATATTAGACTACATTCTTAAATACTTGCTTCATGAAAATTTGCATAATTTGCTCTTCCCTAATAGTCATGATGGGGAACTGATGTATTTCTGTGCTCTTTATACTGTTTTATATTTCAGTTATACACAAATCATTTATGCTTTTGCATGTTGAAGTTTATACATAAATGGTTACCAATTCCACAGCATAGTTTGTGTAAAAGATCTCCTATGTATGGCAATATTTATTTTAAAAGCCTCAATAATCTAAAAATATTATTTGAATAATGCACGTATCAAAAATCAAAACAATTAAAATATTCTAGCTTCTGGCCAAATATAAATAATGAGTGACCTTATGTTTCAAAGGTAACAATTATTGAGTGTTCTTAAAGCCATTCAGCCTTGAGCGAGTAAATTAAAGATACCATAACAAAGTGACTTCTTTAGTCTCAAAGGAATGGAAAGGGCTCTGTCCTCAATGTACTAGAGAACCCTCTTCTAGAGAAACAAAAATTAACATCCAACCCAGATGCACTAACATATGTTTGCCTATTTTCTGGGAGAAGAGTAAATGTTGAAGAAAAATTGGGATTAATAGAAATTTGTGCAAGATAAAGAGCAGCACCAAGAGATACTCTTTTGCTGAGAGTTGCAGTGGTTTTACTGATTGGTATTATTTACTGATTTAAACTATTTTCCAGTGTTTAAGAAGATATGAATGTATGACATTTTCTTCCTGATTTTATGACCCATATCAAACTATAAAATTTGTGTTTAACTCCAACCCTGTTTTAGTAACAGGTGATACAGCATTAGTAATACTTACAAAAGTAACTTGAATATTATGCACAAGCAAGATGAATTGTGTGTTTTGAATAATAGACTTCTTATTAATTAATAAAACATATTTAGTAGCAAAAATAATGTATCAGAAATTATTTTCATTTCAAATAATGTTGAATCTTGAGTTAGTGTTAGCAGTTCTAATCAATCTCAAACTAATTTTTTCAATACATATGATTATATAAAAAGAAGGGAAAAAAGAGAAAAAAAATTTTGCTTTCATAGGACCATGGATTTGTGCTTGAATTTACCATTAACCCAGAGTAATTTTTATTTCCTTTCCTTTATACTTGCAAGTTTCTGATAATCTCATACTGCTTGTCTATGAGGTCAGCTATTATGAATTAGTCTTTAAATATATCCTGAAATTAAAAGTAATATTTAATATGTGATCAGCAAGATGTAGTTTTAATAAATATGTTATCATTAATCAATTATTAAAATACATAACCTAAACTTGTCTTAATGCCCAGGACTATGCAGTTTGATGACTCAGATTTTATCAAGCAATTTGAAATGCAGGAGAAGTAAAAATAATTCTTATCAGTTCTAAAAACATTATTCTGTTGATGTATAGAACATGGCCCATTTATGTTTTTCAGTATTAAGACAATGCACTATGCAAAACCAATTTAAGAATCTGAATTTATCCTATTGGCCTAAAACCACTACACCTTTAGTCTACTATGTTTTAGCTAGCAGTAGGGATAAGACTAATATAAAGCAAGCTATGCAAATTTTTATTTTTCTGTGACTTCCTGGGTCATTATTATGATCTATGTATAGAAAGAATAATGTGCCAAGTCTCCCTGATCAATGGTAAAGACCTCAGCATATTACATAATAAAAGCAGTTCATAGCTTTCTTACAGCATATTTATTTTAAATTAATATTCATCAGCTTCTGAATTCTTGACACCAAGAAAAAAATGAATGCGAAAGTCAGTTGCAAATAAATTCCATACTGTCCTTATTAGCATATTCACGTTTACTAATACAAGAAAAAAGAAGGAAAAGAAGAAAAAGAAAGAAGGAAAAAGGTGATGAGAAATATGCCAGGTTCCAACCATTCTTAGCAGGATATTATGCATATAAAAAGCCTGGATTTTATCCTGAGAAATAAGTTAATTAGTTTATGCAAATAAGATACAGCTTCTAACCATTGATAGGAAATAAAATGTCCTAAGAAAGAAAATGTGAATTCATGATCATTCTTGTTTTGTGTAGCAAAACCTTACAAACATATACTTCCTAATCTAGTCAGTAAGTTATAATATGAATGGTAGGCACATTAGTGTTGAATATACCTTGATATTCACATTTTATTTAGGATATCTGAAAAAAACAAATAAAGCTTGATATATTAATATATTAAATACTACATACATATCATATATTTACATTATTCATGTTTATATATGTGTGTATATATATATTTTATTTAGAGCACACAAAGATTTTGTAATCAAATTATTTCCACATGTACATTAAAAAAACTCCTACATGAGCACAGCTATAAATTACGAGAAATTTTAAATGAGTAAAGCAAGAATTCATAAGATTTTTTATAAAACGTCAAACCAGGGAAATAATAAGCAATTGAAATATATTGTTCTAAAATCTCCATGTGTCTTAGTTGAGAAAGAAAGGGATTTTACAAAGTAAAATATATGATTATCAATAATTGTTGAGTCTTAAGCCATGAGTAAAATTTGTGGTCTCCGAATAACCTTTCCGATCTTCATCTTCCTCAAATATGGGACTAATGATATTAGCTTTTTGTTAAGATTGTGACAATAAAGAATATGTACTAAAATGTGTGGCATATTGCCTGGCACATAGAAGACACTAGACATTACACAATAAATATCATTACTGTCATTAATATAATAAGTAGTTGTAACAGTAGTATAGTCACAGTTATATTTTCTTAGACGTGGAATATTATAATAAAGAGCCTGGCTCCCTTTTTGATGTTTAACCCCTGACTTTTTTTTTTAAAGTCTCTCCTTTCCTTTCGTTCCACATTTAGACTGATGAGAAAGTACTCACATGTGTGTATCTTCTCCTTTGGTACTGATTCCTGGCCTCTCCCTAGCACTCCCATTGCACAGGAACGTATCCCCAGTCCAACCTTTCCCCAAACTACTCTTTGCCTGTAGTTTGCCCAAGTGAGACCAAATCTCCTTAAACCTGACCAGCTTTCATCAGCCAATCTTCTTGTGAATAGTAAACTTTTCATCAAATTTTACAGGTGTATGGAATGTCATCCCTTTTGATAGTGAACCAAATTTCAGGTGTCAGTCCGTTATACTTCCATGGGGTGACCAAAAAAAGGCTTGGCCTACTGAGGAGGATTGTATTGGCATGCTCTAAGCTATGGCCACCATTCCTTTGACATCTCTTTTCTGTGGCTCTTGGTTTGCTCTGCACGTATGTGTGGGATGACCCTGCTGCTTGCTGACAAGATTTCATTTTGAGTTGTGCTGTACTGTGCTGCCTTTGAGTCTTGTTGAGCCCCTTTCAAAATTTTGCTGACATAGATCAAAATTTTGCTGACATTGATACTGGAGTTTAAGGACATTAGCATAGAATTGGGGGCTGTCCTGGAAATATCCCTGGATCATGCATCTCAGGCCAGACCTATTTGTGTGACACCAAATGAACTGCTTGTCTAGGACTGATGCTAGACTTAGAGAACACACTTGAACTCTATGATTTTTAGGCTGTGTGTTTCAGCCAAATATTGGCATCCAGTCTATACTATACTCAAGGAAACTATTGTTTTATCATGTGCCATATATGAACCCCCAGAAAGTTCTTTATGGCATAACAAATAGAGACACTCAAAAGTAAACCAAACAAACATCAACAACAACAAACACAAAGGGAAGTAAGATATAAGCAACCAAGGACACAAGGAGTCCTTGCCAGGCACCTAGCTTAGACACTCCATTAATGTCAGGTTTCTGCAGATTCACTGGACCACTCTCACACAGAACATGTAAACATTCATCATCGCAGTTGCCAAAAGGGAGCGGGCTCTTGCCTATGTAAGGTTCAAGGGCTTGCCGTCTCATTACCATCTCATTAATATTCTAAGGTATCATATGGTCTAATAAGAGCTGTTTTATTCATGATATAGTTAAAATGCAACCCCTAACTTTGTCAGCACTGACCATTGCCAGGTAAGCCCAACACCAATTAGGTCTCTTTGGCTTTAGAAACAACATATTTCCCATTTACATACACCACTAAAACCCATTTGTGTAGTCACCCATAAATCCTCCCACTTTATACAGTGCTGTGTATACCAGAGGGCCCAAGAGTCAGTACAGATGGCCACAGTGCAGGCATACCCTTTAGTACATCTTGGAGACTCTTTTATGGAGGAAACTCTTATGACGACCTGTGCTTCTTGGAGTATCTGGACAACTCTTAAGGGCTGCAAGTTACTTTGCATGAAAAAATTGCCTTATTTATTCCTGTAATACATGATATTTGGATATCAAGTTACCAGACCCTCTTAGAAACTAAGGCTTTCATAGGACTTGAACCTGTGAGAGTCTATAGTTCACTACAACATTGTGGGTTATAGTAATAGAACTCCACAAAGTCAACACAGCCACTGAGGCCTCCTTGCTGAGATGGAGATTGCACTTATATGGTAAACCCACATCTGGGCCATAGCAGAGGAGATGGTCTTCTGCTCTCAGCCCTCTGCCAGGTACCATCATGCTAGAGGAGATCACCACTCTCCTAGATTCCTTGGCTGCCTGAGGAGCCCCTTGGGGTCAACTGAGTGAAGAGTAAATGCGTTCATAATACTTTAAGAGAAGAAGTACCACAATCACACATTGTATAGATAGAGCTCACTAGAGAACTGCTGCTTTTCATCCCTAAACTAGAACATTCTTGGTAAAGGATGGAACCCAATACTAAGCACAATAGGCCAAATTCCAGGTAGTCACATTGCTGTTGGAAGATGCCCAGGCCAACAATTGACCCAAATTATAAATCTTCACAGACCCCTAGGCCATTGTCAATAGTCCATCTAGTCATTTGGTTGGGCCATCACCAAAAAAACTCCGAAAAACAATGACCATAAAAAAAATACTTTTTATTCAAGGCTGTCCTTTTTGGGGTAAATAATTGTAGGAATTCCTGACTTTCAGTGAACAAAGATTCAAATTAATATTTCATTTGTCTCTGCCCACATGAGACTCAATTCAGTGCTAGAGCTGATATAGCAACATATTCATTCTTGGTTCAAGACTTTATCCTCCAAAGGTTAATGGTTTTATCATCCTTCTAAGCTAATTTATTACTTTTCCTCAGATTTCTCCTCCTATTTTTACTTTTTCCATCTGCATTTAGGGCATTACTATATCCTCTTGAGCTCCTGTCCCTAAACAAACCACACCAATCTTGTTTCCAAGTGTACTGTATTCTTGCCAGTTACCCCATTCTGCTAATCACATTGTGGGACATGGTGCTGCTTTCAGAATCCACAAAATTATACAAAAAAATTTTTTTAATTGATGCCATTCCAGAACTGTTCAAAATAATACCCACATGTCTGATTCAAACATTTTCTACCCTTAAAATTATAGATGAATATCTACCTTTTCTGTCAATTGTGGTTGCTGATAAAGGTCTAGCATTAGACTGTCCATCAGCCAGCTAAGCCTTGGAAATAAAAACACTAAAATTTTCTAGTGACTGTGGGCATGGAGTTTGGGTGCGCTGAACTTGTTGCCTCATATGGATAAGCAATACAAGAGAAGTTGCTCAGATGTTATAGCAAATAAGACAACAAGTTAAAATCACTAATGTCACTAGGGTATTTAAGCAAGTGCCTTGAACTTCACGGTTGTCTTCTCCTGGCTCTCCTCAACTATCTAGGGTAATTGGATGCTTATGTTCTTCCAAGGTCTTCTCATTTTCATTATAGATGGTTACACGGTCATATGGTTCCATCGTTTATCCTCAAATGCAACTTCAATTAAATGAGACAGGCACATGTCTCTCATCAATCAGACAACAGGGAGTCAATTGAAATAAATGTAATAAAATAAATGAGTCCATTATTGATATTTGACTACTCACTTCTTTTATGCCTCACTCCCCTTTTCTCCATTAGCCTCGTATCTGGACAGACTGATGATTAAACTTCCTGGAAATTTAATTTAAAGCAGAGTAACGAATTTTACCGCAGTCCCATCTCCTCATCACTGTAAGTGCCCAGCCTACAACCTCTGCTTTGTCCAAGCCAGCTCAGACCTGCTAGTTTGTGTCTAGGTCTGTCCACAAGTACCTCATGTGATTAAAAAATGTTCTCTCAAATTATCTGGGTATTTGGATGTCATCAGCCTTTACATCTGCACCAAATTTCAGGTGATGTCCATCCTGATTCTGCTGACTCACTGCAAAACATACATCCACTGAAACCGAGAAAAACATTACTATCCAATGGAAACACCATTATAGATTATTAATTCCCCAAAAATGTTTTATAGAGCATAGATTTTTAAAAAGTCAGGATAAATCAGCTGTCAAGCTGAATACTTTTAGGAAACACAGGAGTAATATAATTAAACATGTTCTATAAATATAGGGCTTCCCAGAGCCTTAATAATCTAATGTTATTTATAAATCACTAAGAGAGGTATATATAAAGCAAGATTTCACAAATTCATATTTTCATAAAATTGAGACTGATACTCAATTAAGACCTTCTACGATCACCATAAGGTGATTATGGCAATGTCTGTTTTGATTGCTAGTGGCCAAGCCTTACCAAATATGTGTGTGTTCATATATGTATGTACACTTTATTGTCTATAACATCATTATACATATGTAAAATGTAATATAATCATCTGCATGTAAAAATGCACAACACATGTCATATGTGTAATATATATGTATGTGAGATATTTAACATATGAATATATATTACTATGTCATGGGATTATACTCAGTGATGCATAAGCTAAACTAAATCTTCAGCAAATGTATTTTAAGAAATCATACTTTTGATGGTTATCAATCCTATGTATTAATATTTTTCTCAAATATAAAAGTCTTTAGTTTTCAGAAGACTATATTTACATTGAACTGAAATTGTCCTTTTGACAACTTCTAGCCACTTCCACTTTTTATTTAGTGTTGCATAATAAATTTCTTTTTATAACAGTCTGTTTCATGTATCGGTAGTTATGACTTTATATCAGCCTAAGGGATACATAATCCTAGGTAATCATGATGTTCAAGATGAACAGTTTCTTTTTAATGATTAAAACACTCCACTATATTGGAGATCTTGAGAGATTTCAAATCATGCAACTTTCTTTAGAAACTCATAAATTCCTCTTTCCTTCATTGTAACCTGTAGTGTCTTGTCCAAATACACATTAAAATGCTGAAGTATTTAAGATTCTAAATAGCATTTGAAATAGGTTGTTTTGCATCACAATTTCATTTTTTCATCTTAATTTTCTTACTAGTTAATAATAGGGTCCTAGTAGAGATAGGTGTCTGTGGTGATTGATTGTTGCTTAGAAACTTGAAAATCTAAAAATACAGTGCGCCAAAGTGGCATGTGCCCAATGAATAGAAAACTTCATTTTAATATTTTTATTTCCATGATTCAAGATTATATTGTTGTTTATATTTAGGAGACATTTGATGTATACGTGTACTATACATTGCCTGACGCTTAGGAGACATGAGAAAGTTCTCAACTGTTAGTTCTCTTGTTGCGTGCTACAAGATTTCACTATGAAATCTTGAAAACACTTGTTGTGTGCTACAAAATTTCATTTATGAAATTTTAGAGGCACAAAAGAAGCTAGGGAAAATGTATCACTTGGTGTCAACATTCATCTAAATTAGCAATGCCAAAAGATTGTCCCAAATAAGTCAGTTTTCTATTAATTTTATGAGAAAAAAATGAGTTTCTTGTTAGACTTTATCAAATGAAATTTCTCTTCTAATTTTACTTTTCATATATATATATATTTTTAAAGATTTTATTTATTTATTTAACAGACAGAGATCACAAGTAGGCAGAGAGAGAGGAAGGCAGAGAGAGAGGAGGAAGCAGGCTCCCCGAGAAGTGGAGAGCCCGATGTGGGGCTCCATCCCAGGACTCTGGGATCATGACCTGAGCTGAAGGCAGAGGCCTAACCCACTGAGCCACCCAGGCGTCCCTTACTTTTCATATATTTACCATTTTTCCTCAAGCCCTTTATCTTTCAATTGTCCTTTTATTGTATTTTGCCCTTAAAATTTTTTTATTGAAGTATAACCTATAGCGTTATATTGCTTTCTATTCTATAACACAGTGATTTGATAATTACTCAGTCTCAGTGATCACCATGCTAAGTGAGTGTAGTCACCACCTATCACCATACAACATTATTACAATATTACTGACTGTGTCCCCTATGCTGTAATTCTCATCTCTGTGACTTATTTTATAATTGGAACTTTGTATCTTTTTTTTTTTTTTTGGAAGTTTGTATCTTTTAATCCTCTAACCCCTGTTTCACCCGCTTCACTATTCCCCTCCCCTCTGGCAACCACCAATTTGTTCTCTATTTTTAAGTCTGTGTGTTTGCTCATTTGTTTTGTTTCTTAGATTCCACATATATGGTATTTCTCTTTCTCTGTATGACTTATTTCACTTACTGTAATAATACCTTCTAGGTCTACTCATGTAACAAGGTATCTTTATTTTATGGCTGAGTAATATTCTGCTGTGTGTGTGTGTTCACATATATGTGTATATATATACACATACATATATAGTATATATTATATATATATATATATCTTGCATCCTCTTTAGCCATTCATCTATTGATGAACATGTATTTTGCCCTTTTTTCCTAAACCTCCAGATTATCCAGGTCTTACAATTCTGTCCACAAGTTTTGCCACACTAAGATCAATGAGGAGCATCAAGGAAAAATGTCCCTTCATTATTCAGTTTGCATGTTTACTAGACCTCCCTAAAGAGTACTCTTCTATAAGTGCATGTACTTCTTTGTTTCAAATTGGTTAATTTCTTCTTTGCAATCTGGCTTCCATTTTCAGCACTTCCTAAGCCTTTGTGCTGAATTGCCTTTGTCAACTCAGCACTGTTGCCTCCTTCAGCATTCTCCTTTGCACTTTGGGGAGAAGCTGAAGCCACGTTTCCCAGAATCTTGGCCCTTAGATTCAACACATGAGAAGTATTTAATCAAATATTGAAAAGTGGAAAGGGAATAAAAGCCAATATTTTGTGATGGCAGATTCAGATAGGTAGTTTAGAATATCGGTCGTAGCTCCCCTTGACTTCGGACTCTACCAAGAACCACTTGTTGTAGTCCAGCAGCTGAAATCACATTGACTTGGAGCAGACAGCTCTGAACATCAGCAGGGACTTTTCTTTGGTTCTGGAGGTTTTCAGGAGAATCATTTATTTAGATGCTGTAGAGAGCTGAGTTTGCTGGCTGCAGAGACTTGAGATACTTACACTTTGGTATTTCCTGAGAGCAGTGTACTGTCCTTTTCTCTTCCAGTCCTTCCATAGTTTGTGTAAACTCTCAATATTAAATCATTCTTTACTTAAAATGATTATATTTGTTTGTCATCAAACTCTGATAAAGTTATTGGTAGTG
Source organism: Neogale vison (assembly GCF_020171115.1). Classification (NCBI taxonomy): domain Eukaryota; kingdom Metazoa; phylum Chordata; class Mammalia; order Carnivora; family Mustelidae; genus Neogale; species Neogale vison. Next base: position 39,711,624 of record NC_058099.1, read on the forward strand.
TCCTAATTGTGTGATAACATTAACTTCCTGGGCCAAATCTTTTTCTTTCCCAACCTTCCCAGGATTTAATATAATTGACAATATCATCCTCTTGAAGCTGTTCCTCCACCCCTTTTATATTTTATGATCATGTACACTTTTGATCACCTACTTCTCTTTTAAGCATTCTTTCTGACACACTTTTTAACTTCTCAAGGATAGGGTCAGTGAAATATCTATATATTATTCCATATGTGCATGCTTCCTTTAAACAATACTGTGATTTGGCTTCTCTCCTTTTTATCTATTATAGTCAGGTTTTCCTAGCAACTTATATTAAAACCTCTTTTTAAATGTCTCATTTGGATGATCCTATGCATGTTTTAATGAAATAAATGTGGGCTTTAGGAAGAAATGAGTATAGAGTCTGCCTATAACTTTTATAATTATATGACCTTAACTAAATTACACTATATTCTAATTGAAAAAAAATGGGAGTAATACTATTTACCACATATCTTATTATATGATTAAATAATACTGTATGTAGCACTGCTGGTAAACTTTTTGGCATGTTATGTTTTTAATAAAATGTACTTCTTATATTTACCAGCATTAAAATGACCTTATTAGTGTTTTATAGATACTTATATTGGAATTAAGGAAGAACAGAATATATTTCTGACAAATCCCATTTTATAAATATCTTTGCTTTTTCATAATTGAACTATTTTAAGTCTTTCCACATCTATTGATTTACCATCTGTAGAAAGAAGTGACACACATATGTAGTGATGACTGTAACAGTACACTTGAAGTTAAGGTTGAGAAGGCATTTGCAATACACTTTAATTAACTATTCATTGTTTGTTGTGAAACTGCCAAAAATATAATATCAAAAATTGAAATGTCATATTTTCCGCTTTAGCGATTTACAAATTTAGCCTAAGTCATACAAAGCAGTTGCTGCTCTTTTTCTGAATCTCACAAATCATAATACATTTTCTACTAAAATCAAAAGATTTCTAAATTGGGCTTGGTGCTTGGTTAACTAGGAATACTGCTTGAAATCTGTATCACTGTTATGGGGAATAATTTTGACCAATCTTATTATATTTTTCCTAATGTTTACATTCTCAAAAATGATGGCATATGAGTACATACTATCGTGATTTGGATTAAAAGTGTATCCCAAATATTTCTAATTATTTATCATGAACATGACATAGGAAAGTTATATATAAACATGAAAGGAGATTTTTATGATTTTATTGACATATTTACTTAATTATTTTATAGCAAGCTCATTTCAAAAGATAAAAGCATTCATATAATATTATTCCTGTGGTGAACTATGTTGCAATAATAAGCCTCTATAATTACTACCTTTCTCTCTTATGTAATGGTCTATTAAATTTGAAAGCTAATGTTATAATGAACTCAGATAATGACATAGCAGATGCATAAATGAAACCTGAGGTGAATAACCAATGAAATTATGGAAAATTGCTATTGAGTCAACATTTGTTGGGTAATTTTTTTAGTATACACCTGTGCTAGCAGGGTTTTGAAATCAGGATTAATTAAGTCTGGGTAAGAGTCTATGCCTGGGGGCACCTGGGTGGCTCAGTAGGTTAAGCCGCTGCCTTCAGCTTAGGTCATGATCTCAGGGTCCTGGGATCGAGCCCCACATCGGGCTCTCTGCTCAGTGGGGAGCCTGCTTCCCCCTCTCTCTTTGTCTGCCTCTCTGCCTACTTGTGATCTGTCAAATAAATAAAATTAAAAAAAAAAAAGACTCTATGCCTGTTCATTAACCAAATATTATCAGATAAAAGGAATGTTTAGCAGGAAATGGGGATCCATATGAGTCTAATCTAGTCAGTAGTATGCTGTGGCAGATACTTAGTGCTCAACAAATATTCCCTCTTCTACCATGTTGCAGCCTCCCCTCCATTTAAAATGGGGCCTTGTGACTAGTTCTGTCAGTGGATGGAGAAAAAAGGTAACATGCGTCACTTCTGTTTTGAGACACTTAAAAGCAATGAATGCCTTTTCCACCATTCTTTCTCGGTATAAGCGAAAGTGAAATCCGTAAGCATAAAATGATGAAAGGAGCCTGGGAACGTGAGTAACTGGAGAAGGGAGCGTCCCGGCTGACTCACATTAGAATCTCAGAAAATATGAAATTAATTTCTGTCGTTTTAGGTCACTGAAGTATTGTTTTTGTGACAAAATAGTGCCTATTTTCCTGAATTCTGATAATTAAAATGAAATAAAAATGTGTAGCTAAAGTCTAGGCTTATACCCAGTTAATTTTTGTTACTGACTCTGTGCTTTTAGAAGCTGAAACCAGTCAGAAGCAAAAATAATCTTAATACGAACATACAGTCTCATTGGTTAGTTAAACATAGAGTGTGCTCTTTGGGTTACAGCTAAACTTGGTTTGTTTCTTAGGATATAAAGAATGAAATAGTCTCTTAATTCAAAGACCTGACATAAACATGGAAATACAAATTCTTAGGAAGGATTTTAGGTAGGACTTTATTTATTTTTAAAGATTTTATTTATTTATTTATTTGACAGAGAGATGGAGAGAGAGAGCACAAGCAGGCAGAGTGGCAGGCAGAGGGAGAGGAAGAAGCAGGCTCTCTGCTGAGCAGGGAGCCCGATGCAGGCCTTGATCCCAGGGCGGGATCATGACCCAAGCTGAAGGCAGCTGCTTAATGGACTGAGCTACCCAGATTGCCCCTTATGTAGGATTTTAAAAAAAAATCACATAATGATTTTTTTAAAAAAAAAATCATATAATGTGGTTGTGTTTTGATCTAATTAGCACATATTTTAAACATTATTACTCACGTTTATTTTTATTTTTATTTTTATTTTTTAACTTTTTTTTAGAGAGTGGGAGACAGAGCATCTTAAGCCCAGCTCGGAGCCCAAAGCAGAGCTCCATCTCATAACTCTGAGATCATGAGCCATAATCAAGAGCCACATGCTTAACTGACTGAGCCAGTCAGGGGCCCCAGTACTCAAATTAAAAAAAAAAAGAAATTGTATGGCACACTGTGAATCGATTCTTCTAAAGTTGTATAATATAATGGTCCTGACTACTGACTCTATATTTAACTCCAACAATTTCCTATTCAGAAGTGCTAATGAAGAAAATATATATTTAGTAGAAAAGTAATTATTTAATTGACAGATATTGTAATCAAAACAGTGTTAGTGTCCTCTGAGTTGATTAACTTCTTTCTTCTTTTATCAGATTATCTGTGTGAACATATCTGCATTGATAACTTGACTACCATAATGATGAATTTATAGCCTGTACTTCAAAGTACATCTGTCAGTAGAACTCTAGATTCATTTTTCTAACTGCCTTCTGGATATTTCCATTAGATTGAACTATTAGACAAAAACTTGAGCTCAGTTTTATTTACACCACCAACATAAAATTGTTGCATGTGGCCTAGGTTCTGAGTTTACACTGGTCTGTTGGTTATGGAATATTTCTGGTGGAATTCTTGTATACCTCTTAGATATCTAGCCATGGTCTTTTCCTTGTCATCTGTTTGCCATGTGTTTCTAGGTTTCTAGCAAGCCTCAGCAGAGGGTTTATGAACAAAATCTAAATTCCAAGGACAGGGGTGCCTGGATGGCTCAGTCGGTTTAATTGTCCACCTTTGGCTTCCAGGACCCTGGGATCATGACTTGAGCTGAAGGTAGATGCTTAACGACTGAGCTACCTAGGCTCCCCTGAATTGCATTTTGACCATTTACCCATGGATTTAATTCTGAATTTTCTATTCTGTTCCATTGATCTATGGGTCAGCTTTTAAGCCAATACCATACTATTTTGATTACTATAGCTTTAAAATATAGTTTGAAATTAAGACATTTCTGATTCTGTTTGAAAAAATACTTCTATTTTCCTTCATTTTTCTTGACTCTCTGTATTGGTTTCTGCACAATAGATAAATCAGCCCGTTCTTCCAGTCTTGGAAGATTGGTCTCCTGGAGGAGATGAACCTTGTCAATCAGATTGGTCTGAACTCTTGGTTGTCTCTCAAACCTTTGTGACTCTGCAAGTGTCTGTCTTTGTTCTTCATGGCTTCCAATAGTTAAGGGTGTATCAAGACTCATCATAGATGCAGGATGATTAGAAACTGGACCCTCAGGCAGCAGCTGGGAAGGTATGTAGTCAGTGCTTTTTCAGGGAGAACAGGAGGTAGGCATTTTGTTTGCTCCTTGTGCCCTGTGCCCAGGTGTATAGCCATGTGGGGTGTGCTTGTGCCCACTAAAAACTGCTTTTTTATTTGCTGTATTCATGAAATAAGTGACATCCTATGTTGTACACTACTACAAAAAAGGGGCCCAAACTTTGTTGAGTTTAAACAGATAATAGTGCATTTATAAACTCATCAAGAAATAATAACATGTAACTATGTACAGTATATGAGCAGATACCTCTTAGCGAGTAAATAGATGTCTTGTTCATTTTCATCTAGTTTCTGATAAATCCTGAGCTTCTGATCTATTGCCAGAGCTGATGGAAAGAGCAAATCCGTTTATCCATTTGTCCTATTTAGAGCCAGCACTTGTTTTATGAATAAAGAAAATCTGTAGAAGGTTACATGCCAGCCCATCAACATCAGTTATTTCAAGAACATAGGATTGCTTTTTGATCATTTCCTAAATAAATAAATAAATAAATAAATAAAACTTTGTTCTTAAAAAAAGTTAGGTATTTCTCCAGGTGGCCACAGTCTGCCAAGGCAGAGATAAAGGAAAACTGTTCATCCCTTTGTTTCCGATTGCTCTTTATATCACACAGAGAACCACAGATTCTTTAATCTGCCCCCCACAAAATACATACATCTACATCAAGCATATTCTTTCTCAATTTTTCTTGGCCTAAAGACTAGACAAGAATCCTGAGACTGGACCTAATCATCAGCTAACAGTCACATAGCAAGAAAACCTTTTGCCTAAGAATAATCAAACTAAGAATATTTATTAAACCTAGGTAGATGTCCAGCAGACCTTAATTTTGGAAAAAAAAATAATTGAAGACAAATCAAAGTTCTTTTTATCCCACTCAAGAATCCAAAAATTATCTTATCACAAAGGGATTTTTCTTGCTGCCTGCCAAATTATATATCCATTATAATTTTTAATAATTTATTCAGTATTTGTATATTAATTCTGTCTTCACTTTTCTAATTTTGATTGAGTGCCCAATAAAGATTACACATGTAAACGATATAGATATGAGTAGGTCGGCCTATTCTCTGTTTCCTGAGGCATGTAGTCTAGAGAAAAAATAGATAATTTTTTGTTATCCTTGTGGCATTGTGTTTCAGCAACTGCCTTTCACACTTTACTTTCCTCACGATGCCTCCTTCCCTGGGTTGACTGAGTTGACAACCAAATTGAGTGATGCTATGAGTCTGCTGCCATGTTAGGCTAAGCTTCTCATTCTTCAAAGACCTTTTAGGGCTCCGTTAGGGACTGTTTCACCATCTTTTTTTGTGCCATCCTTTTCTGTACCATGCCTTCACCCCAGCCACTGTCTGCCCCCCGTATTCATAGGTAAAATGGCTAGGGTCAATACCATTGAATGAGTAGTCTGTTTCTTTTGAACAAGTTTCTGGTTCAGCAAATTGATATTTGCTATTTGATGAGCTCTGAATTCACACAAAATCAGGGAGCAGATAACATGACCAGTTGTCAGTGGGTCAATACACCCTGATTGCTTTACTAGTATTCTCTACCTTGCTATAATATGATAGACAAAAATTTCTAAACTCAGTAATGTTAATTACTGGTTGAGACAGTATCTTTCCCATAGCACCTTCTGCCTGGTATGTCTATGGTTTTGCAAGGTTAACCAGAAGAAGATGGATATCAGGCTGTTAAACTTCAGTAGTCTAACAGCAGATCACTCAAAAATTGTCAAAAGATTTTCCAGAAATGCTAAAATACACGTGATGAATTTCGCCTTAAAGGACAGACAGTTGTTATGTTGCTGGGTCGCTCAGTTCTTGTCACAGATGCACCAAAGCATTGGAGCTCCAAGACCAGAGTTGGGAGATAGAGTTTGTTGAGTAGATAAGTATAGTACACGTTCAAAAGTGAAAGTGGGCCACGGCCAGTCCAAGAGTGGCAATGGCACAGAAAGCTCTAGCTATTTCCTTTTAAGACTGCTTTCTACATATGTAAATTTGCTGTGATTGACAGTGGTGGTCATAAACGTTTTGGTTACTGCGCATGTGCCTACCCATGATGCATTCTGTTATAACTGAATATATTTATGTATTCTATATTTATGAGTGTCTAATGAGCTTTTGTTGTGACATTAACTTGTACTTAAGGGCAAGTTGCATCCTTTGTGTGCATGCTCAGCTCTTAGAAGTCCCCTTGTGGCTTTTGAGCCAGCTCTGTGGCTAGGACTTTCCAGTTCTGTTAGCCCTTAGAGGTGACTCTGAAGGTGTGGCTGTTAACCCTGGGGGAAGGGGCTGGTGGGTGGGGGATTCTGAGGGTGTGGCCAGCATCTGCTTTATCGCTCCTCCTTCCTGTCCAACTAACTGCCTAACAGTGTCATGATGTCTCCACCGGAGTTAGATAATTGTGGAGGATGTGATAGTGGTGGTGATGAGGATGGTAATGCTTGGAATGTTCCAGGTCAGGCACTTAACTGGTTTGTCAGATATTCAATTTGATTCCAGTTCATGCTGTTGCAAAGCCCCTGTGTCCTTCCATCACAATATGATGACTTAGAGTTAGTCTCTTCAGCTGTAGGAATCATTTTTTTAAAATATTTTATTTATTTATTTGACAGACAGAGATCACAAGTAGGCAGAGAGGCAGGCAGAGAGAGAGAGGAGGCAGCAGGTTCCCTACAGAACAGAGAGCCCGATGTGGGGCTCGATCCCAGGACCCTGGGATCATGACCTGAGCCGAAGGCAGAGGCTTTAACCCACTGAGCCACCCAGGCGCCCCAGGAATCACTTTTTTAATCCCTTTATATAATAGCCAGTTAGTTGTAGATTCTATTTCTCTACTATTATTCCTAAGTACAACTATGAAACAGAAAAGAATGGAAAAGTAATGGCATTTGATTATAAAAGATAAACCTCGCTATTTTTAAGCAAAGTAAATAGAAGTTGACTTCTGAAAGGTCACATAGCAATCAGCTACCAAGTAGAGGAATCTACTAGCTAATACAAGGTTCAGACAAGATTCAAAGCAATGAGACAGAATCTCTCCCTTCTCTCCTCAACACACAGGAGGAGGACCTCCTCCCACACAGAAGTGGGGAAACTTCTTGGAAAATCCACCTGGGTTTCTGACTGCTACATGTGTCCTGACAGAAAATGTTTAGAAACAAGGTCCTTTACAACTTAAAAAGTTTCCAAAGAAGCCTGTTTCCTCTATCTTTTAAAAACCCCTGTGTGAATTTGTGTCCATATTCTGCTTACATTTGCTCTCTCAGTGGCACTAGTTCAGAGTGGTAGTGGGAAGACATTTGCCATTATAAAAACAAGAGATCTTGAAGAATAGCACATACAACGGTCTCCATGATTTTCTGTAAGCCAATTTCTGGTCAGCAGTGCTGTCTTGACGGTCTCAACTAAAAAAAACACAAAGAAGATAAGGAAACAAGACCCAGGCCCTCTAAGATCTTGCCCTGGTAGCTATTTCCTTATCAAGTGATGAGGGATGAGACAAAGCAGCATTGCCTGTTTTCCTTGTGATCCTCTTTCCCCATCACATTAAATTCACAGACATTCTGAATACAAACAATACCTGGGGGAACTTATTAGTAATATATATACAGAAGGGAAAAAAGAAACCAGTCCTTAGACACCTGACAGAGGTTTGAGGAATCAACAGTCATATAAAGCTATAAGTCAACTTGGTGGTAAATAAATGCACTGTCGGTGGTGTTTACATTCTGATAACCTCTGCCCCAACGGTGTCCCAGTTTCTCCCCCACGGAAGGGTATAACTCTTCTTTAAGTCAAATCAAGTTGCAAGTAACAGAGAGACAAGAGACCATTCTGTTACTTCATCTTAGAACATTTGGCTGAATTTTCCTGAAGAACTATCACAGAAGGAAAACAAAACAAAGGAGAGACAGGGATCATAATAACATGTTACAAAGTGTAGGTTTTGGTTCAGGGAGTACCATTTCCTCTCTTAGGCCTCTGAGTGCCTTTGTAATTTCCCATTCTGTTTGAACTTTTTGTTCTGTTTACACAAAGACAAACCTCAAATAGCTCCAGCCATGATAGGGCTGTTCTCTTATTGACCAGAATGTGGTTCTCTGGATGGCTGATTGTATAGTCAGTGCCTGGAGTGAGTCAGGGCCACACACAGACCTTCCACTTCATCTTAAGTTTTTGTTAAAGGAACAAGTTTTTTTTTTTTTTTTTTGGATGTTCTATTTTGTTTTTGGGAAGTGTGCAAAATGACATATTGAATGGTCTCAGCCTTTAGGAGTATGCAGTAGATCTCCTGTTTAATGCTGTTTATAAAGAAATAAAATAAAATTTAAGGACGTAGAAATAATTAAAAATAAAAAGTCAAACTGTTAATACTTACAATGAAAAGTTGTGTTTTTTGAAAACTAGCAGTAATAGAGGAAGAATTTTTAGATGGCCATCCAGCTTTGTAATTCATAAATATTTAGAGAATATGAGAGCAAAATCTCATTCAATACAACAATACAAAATTAAAACACATTAAAAATTGGAGCACCTTTCTGATGGAGGCATAACAAATAGCATGGAGGACAAGGGGCATTAGAGAGGAGTAGGGAATTTGGGTAAATTGGAAGGGGAGGTGAACCATGAGAGACTATGGACTCTGAAAAACAGTCTGAGGGTTTGAAGTGGCCGGGGGGGTGGGAGGTTGGGGTACCAAGTGGTGGGTATTATAGAGGGCACGGCTTGCATGGAGCACTGGGTGTGGTGAAAAAACAATGAATAATGTTTTTCTGAAAATAAATAAATTGGAAAAAAAAATTCGAGCACCTGTGTGGCTCAGTCTTTAAGTGTCAGCCTTCAGCTCAGATCATGATCCCAGGGTCCTGGGATTGAGCCTCACGTCTGGCTCCTTGCTCAGCAGAGAGTCTGCTTTCCCTCTCCCACTCTCCCTGCTTGTGTTCATGCTCTCTTGTCTGTCTCTCTGTCAAATGAATGAATAAAATCTTTAAAAAAAAGTTAAAAATGTAAATTTTTTAAGACATGGTGATTATAATAAAACTTTAATACAGTCTCAAAAGAGATCCCAAATAAGTGGAAATATATTATGTTCTTAAATGGGAAATTATATTATTAAATGTAAATTCCATCCAAATCCACTCATAAAATTAAAAAAATCCAAACACAATTCTAAAGTGTGTAAATGATTATAATCTTAACTAGAAGAATTTTAAATAGTGAAAATAGCCAGGATCACTACAAAAAAGAAAAGTAATAAGAAATTTGCCTCATCAAAATGTTAAATATGTTATAATATCATTAATAACATGATTCTTATTCAAGAATGTTGTTCAAGTAACCAGTCAATTACATATAAGGATTTTCTATCTGGTAAATGTTGTGTTTGAAACCAAAGGAAAAATATTATTCAAATAAATGCATAATTTGTTATACATGATGTTAATGATAATATGAATTTAAAAAGCCCTCTGTATGTGAGCGACCTGAATGTACTTTATAACTAATTACATTATCCAGGCACGAAAATAAAAAATAAAATCAAACAAAAATCCAAGTAGACCTTTATATCGCCTATCAAATACTTTCTATCTCTTGGTTTCTCCTATGTACTTTAGGACTCTATTAATAACTTAGATATGATACTTTCTTCATGAAGCTCAGGATCTCTGTTGGGAGTCTGGCAAATATAACTAATTATGCTTCATGAATAAATAAGCATGCGTGACAGAGTTACAACTGATGGCTTGAAACACATTATGGATGTAATTTCTGCTCTCCATTTTGCTCAACAAAGAATCTGGATGTATTATATTAGTAATTCTGTTTAATGAACTTATAGTTGGTGAAGTGTGCTGTAAAACAAACTTGTTTGTACAATAAGGATAATTAGTAGTATCTTATAGGATATTCATTCTTATTAAATGACATAAGGTATAAAAAATGCCCATTAGAATACCTTGCAAGATTCCTGACAATTAGACCATTATAACCCCATATTTAAGTTTGGCTGAATAGATAATATTATTATCACTTTGGTTGTTCCTGATGTTATTCTAAATTTGCAAAAGAAGAAAATGAGTCCTTTTGAGTTTTAAGGATGCCTCAAGTTTACATATCTAGTGATGCACAATGCCAGAATCAGAGCTAATGATTGTAAATGCCGGTCTAGTCTAGTAGTCCAGCGCTCTTTTTCATTTCAGTAGCCGTGGCTCAGTGGATTGAGCCGCTGCCTTCGGCTCGGGTCATGATCTTGGTGTCCTGGGATCGAGCCCCGCATCGGGCCCTCTGCTCAGCGGGGAGCCTGCTTCCCCCTCTGTCTCTGCCTGCCTCTCTGCCTACTTGTGATCTCTCTCTCTGTCAAATAAAATAAATAAAAAATCTTTAAAAAAAAAAAAGAAGATTTCAGTAGTACTACAGATTTTAGCTTTACCTCGGTAATATGACAAGTTTAAAATCCTTAACATATATCCAGCTCTTAACTTAAAAGGAAAACACTTTCTAGTTTTATCTATTCTGTTTCTGGAAAAAAAGGAAAAAATAAACAACAACATAGTACTTCTTTTGTGGCTTTTACTTCATTATTCTTTTGTTGGCATGCAGCCTTTGTTTAATTGTAATTCTCATCTATCTATTTCTCAGTGAAGTGATTTAACTGCCATCTTTGTTATGGTTTTAGAATGCTCGTCCCTCTCTAGATATTTGTACTTTCATATAAATGGAAAACAGCTTTCAATAAAATAAATGTGAATAACACCACACACAGAGAGGAATATTGATCTGTTAGTCATTCATCAAAAACCAACTTGTCTGGCCAATGACATTTTTGTTATAAGGTCCTTAATAATTTCTAACAAACACACAGAAATAATGTATAATAAAGAATCATGAAGGTATATGATTTAGCAGGTATTCATTCATTCATTAAATACATGTACTGATCTCTCGTCAGACATTTTGCTTGAGGATGGGGAGATACAAAGAAACATATGAGAACCCTATGTTATGAAACTCACAAAGAACTGGAGCTCTAAATCTGCCAAGCTGTATTAACATAACAAAATAACCATATTTCTTATACAGATCATAAAAGAAAATTAGGAACAGCTAAAGCTTAGTGGCTCTAGTTAGTTTAAGTAAATAATGAAAAACTGTTAATTAGAAAATGATTGATCTCAATTTGGTATACATTAACATTAGTTCAGCCTGAATTATAAAATGTTAATCAGACTCTGAAGGGTAAAGTCTTGCATTTGCCAAGAGAAAATTACATTAGGTATTTTTAGGAGGTAAGTAATTTATGCTTAGATACTGACAGCATTTATACCTTAAAGTCACTTTATGCCATGATCTCCTTACAGATTGGTGGATAGGAACTAAGTACATAAACACCTAATTCAGAGCTAAACCTACAAGTAAATTGGTTTTCTAAATTACAGTTTGATTAGGTTCAAAGTATAAGTTGAAAATATAATAAAACAAATCTAAAACATGTTAATACAAGTTTTAAAAGTTAGGCTTTATGCAGTCATTAGTTGTTAAATTTATCATAGCAATAATGTCATTTTCCCTTAATTAAATTGTTGTCCTTATGTAGTCTTAGAATGCACTTTGTACTTTTAATTATTTACCTACAAGCTTCCAAATGAAGTAGAATAATTACATTGAGATGTATCTTCCTTTTCAGTGTTTCTAAATTGCCAAAACAAGATAATATTACTTTACATGAATATGGTTATATCATGAGGAAAATGAATTGTCCATGATACTGGAACTTAAAATAGTAATTATAAACTTATTTTTGATAGACACCAATGTAAATGAGTAAAATATTCGGAATTTCGTAAAAGTAAATTATTGATCAAATAATTTTCTCTTAAATTACTGATACATTCTGTTTAACTTGAATTTTGTGTGGTTGCTATGAAATGTAAACACCAACAACTAAACACCAACATTTGATTTCCTTGTGCTTTATAATATTTTAAAATATTTATGACCAAGTAGATTAGTAGAGTTAATGTTATTATAATGGACAAAAAGATATTAATTTCATTTCATCAGTAATTATTTCATTATTTTATTGCTCATGATTTTTCCTTCAATGGAAAACCAAACTGTCTTAAGCAATATTGGGATATTGCAGCCTTTGAAAACTAAAAATTTCATGTTCGGTTTGACATTTTCATTTGCGCTAATGCAGAGGCTTAAATAACACCATCAATTGAATCTCTGTCTACATCTCCTGCTTCATAATTCCTCAGAGTGGATTCATTGTCATGTGTGCCTGTCTACCCAATAGCCCTCAGCAACTCCAAATACCTATTACTTTTACAGTTAACTTTTGTGAAGGAAATAAAGATTTTCTGTCTCAGTGATTCCAACCAAATTCTTTTATTAAGTCTCTTATCTGACTTGGGTTAAGCAATTACACCTTAACCAATAAAAGTAGCAGAGGCTTATAAATCACTGAATGTCTGTTACTGGCCAAAAAAGGTTTACTTACTTTTGCTGCTGTGGGGTAGAGTTGATCTCATTCAAAACTCTTGAGTCACAAATGATATTAGATTATAATTTCAGCTACATTTAGTAAAAAGATGTTCAGCATTAATATATACTACTGCCCCTATGTCAAGGAAAATATGAAGTACATCATAAGTAGGGAAGAAATGAAGATGTGATAGTGCCATGAAAGAAAATTTAGGCTACCAGAAGAAGAATGCTGTTCATTTGACAGGCACAAAATGTACATTAAACTAACCAATTTCAACACACCTAACCAACTAAATGAATTACATAGGTACTAGGACTTTGCAGGAATAGGATAGCAGTGCCCCAGCTTCTCTAGCTTATTTCTGCCAACTCATTTTCTGGATTCAGAGTTCTTTTTCCACCTTCATAATTTTTAACTCAAATTTCTGTGATCACATTTTGCGTCTTTCCCTCCAACTTCCTAAGTGAGAATTGCTGAAACTAGAAATGGAACCAATCACTTATAAATGGATAAGTTAAAAGCAGAGAAAAGGGGGCAAATACTGAGATTTTAATATCAGAGAGAGAAAACAAGGAACCTGGGGGCAGGTCATTGCAAAAAGCACCATCTGAGATACTGGGTCATTGTGGGATATAATTTTTTAAAAAAGTGCTACAATTTCACAAATTTTCTCATTGTATTTTTATGCTATTTTCTTTACCACTTTTATTTATTCATTATTAATCCATCATATCGATATATGACTTTAAACACATCTTGAAAATCTCCTTCTTCCCCAACACCACATTGAGGAAATAAGTTGTAACGTAGCAAAGAAACTAATTTTCTCCCTACTCTCAAGTGTTCTTCATGATAAATTGCCTGAAACTTAACTGTACCTATCCTTAAAAACTTTAAAAAAAAAGAACACAATTTTTCTAGATCCCAAGTTATTATTAGATTTGGTACGTATAAACTCTATCACATAATAAACTGAATTAAATTCTCAAGCTCAACAGAATACCAGGATTACTTCCAATCACTAGAAGTAATAGCAAATGGTATGGACAGGTGATAATTACTCTGAAAAATTTCTTGACAGTGTGTATACTTATATTTGTGAAGGACTATAGACACTTTGGCTTATTGATGATTTTAATGTTTAGCTGTAGTACATCAATAGTCTGCATTAGAAGTATACAGACATGACTCTTCCCAGTGAAGAAAATATGTGTGTATATTGGGGAGGGATTAAATGGAATTTTTATTTTTGTCATTTCAGTAATCCTCTATTTTATTTTATTTTTTTTTCCTCTGATAGCTTATGCACATAGTGGGCAAAATATCTGTGTCTCTTAATATATTTAATTAATTCCATAGAACTGAATTGTTCAAATTACTTTCTCCAGAAATCAAACCCTTAAAACAATAATCAAAAGCAAATGGGACTTCTGAGTCAGTTAAACTTCAAGAGTTGATATTAAATGATTTCCATTTTGAATTGTTTTGATTTCTATTTTGACTTGTTTCGTTTTGTTTTCTTTCTGGTTTGTGGCTGTCAGTTTCCCCACCTCAGACAACTCAGTAGGAGTGAGGGGTTTCATCTTGCTTCTTTAGTTTGACTTTGAGAATGATTTACATATTTGCCTATGCTAAGCACTACAGCTTTGAGTAAAAACATCTGAAGGAGGGAAGGAGGTCCTTTAGGGTCTATATGAACAAGTTGACTTTGGTCAAACCAGAGCTTGCCTTTTACTTTGATTTGTTTTCGGTAGGATTTAGATGCATTATGATTACTTGTCAGTCATATGTAACAAAACTCAAGGCTTGGAGTATTTGTTAATGCCATTTTTGGGGCGCTAGACCCTGCTTTCTCCTGGACATTCTTCATAATGAATTCACAGTATCTAACAGTGTTTGTGAAAGCTACTTCAGTTTGGCAGCCATCTGACTTCTATAGTTTTGAGAAGCAAGGAGGCAGTAGGAGTTGCCAGTAGGACTGCCAGGTCAGTCACTCTGGACTGACCCCTGCTAAAGGGCAAAGGAAATTATCTAAGTAGCAGCTTAATTTAATGCCCCTTCTCCAAAGCCTCTTTACACCGATAATGGGGTTCTTCTGATCAAATAAAAAAGTCTCCGTTCGGTTCATGATGTCAATAAGATGAGGCAGCATAGCTGTTAACTACTCCTATTTTAAACAAAGTAAGTTAGGGAAATAAGAAGTGTATATCCCCATATGTTCACGCTGGGTTTGTCAGTTGGATATGTAATTCAGTTTTTGAGACAATGAGACAATTCAGACATTACCAAGTTGCTCCTGGAACATTTTCACAGTGTTTTTGAGTGACACCTTGAATTTGTGCAGTCTGTCTCTGACGTCTTAATTCACTTTGCGTCTATAATTCCAAGAATGAAAAATATTCCACTAGCCTGTTGGGTTCTTTCTCTGTTTCTGTTCTTTCAAATTTATCTTTGAACAAATTGCTAAATTTTTGCTAGTTTTATGAATTGTGTAGTAATTGATATCCCTTTTAAATCTCTGCCCACTTCTTTTGTACCACATAAGTAGTGCATTATTGCTAATCTGTATTTTTAACTGTGATATTTTATGTAGATACAGATATAGATGGAGTTTAGGTATAGACATATGCTTAACAATTTAACAGTTGTTTTAAATCAGTGGTGATATTAAAAATAAACTGAGGACTTCATATATTTTAAGCAATTGCTACAATACAATAGTAGTTACATCATGCATAATTATATTGTTTTTGGTAATTTCATAAGAAAGTCCACTTAAATGAGGAACTTACGCACCTTTCTCTTAAGATTCAGGCACTGAATTGATTAATTTACAAACCTCTTAGGACAATTTTCATATTTCACTTACATAGCCTTCACCACACAATGTATTTGATGGCAAATAAAGATGTTTCCTAAGTCACTGCCACCTTAAAATAATAAATATAATAAAAATAAGAAATACTTAAAAATTCTGTCAACATTTTTATTGTAAATACCTTGTGGAAGAATTACAACAGTATGACTATTAAAATTCATGTGGAGATGGCTGTTTTCATAAAACTTCCTAAGTGTCTGCCTTATTTATTGTGACCATATGTAATTTATCAGAAGTGGTACTATCAGAAATCAATGAGAATGACTCTTCTCAGGCTTCAACATATATATGTATATGACCATGAATTGAGTGACCTGAAAATTTTATTATATTTGCCTTTCTTTTAACGATAATATGAAATGCTTTAACTCTTCTGTTCATTATATCACTGATGAAAGTAGAGATGAATGTGATCACCACCATGCATTATACATAATTTATTCTTGGCACCCTTTCTCCACTGTGAGTTTCAGCTTGGGGTCATCACTTCTACTACTGTCTTCCAGATAAGTTGTATGGCTCCCGCCACTGTCTCCTCCAAAAATTAACAACTTATATTCCCTCTTTGAGTTATTTATGTATCCCATGTAAAAGCATAACAGGAGAAGAGAAATGAGCTAGCTGGTCCTTGCAAAGGGGTATCCATGGTCCAAATACTCTGCTGGTTCTTCCTAAACTTTTCATCATCTAATTATTATCATAAAATTGCCAGGTAATTTTCATCATTTTCTTCATTCAAGAGAGAAGACCATGGAGAATATCTGACTTTTTTTTTCCAGTTTAATACTCTTTCCCTTTAACATTAAAAAAATAAGGTTAATTTGACAGTAGCCAAAAAAAGAAAATATGAACTGTAGAGGAGAAAAAAGAAGCCTGCTCTAGAAAGGTGATAACTCAGACAAACACACCTATCCCACACACACTGTGAGAGACGTCTCCAAATGGCTAGAAACAGACAGCGTGCTCCAAATGTTTATAGTAACCAGACTGTTTTCTACATCTAGAACACCAGTAATTTAGTAATAATAATAATAAAATTGTATTTTGTAAAATGGATATGGGTAGTTCTATTGTACTAGTACTAATAATTAAATTCTAGAATAAAGTCTAATAAGAGCTGAAGAGTGTTAATGGCAAAACAGAACTCTGATTTCAGAGGCTCAAATATTTACCTCCAGTAACTCTATAGAAAAGTATATCTTGTTCCTTTTCTTTTGTTAAAAAGCTGTTTCAGGCATGGGGGGAAAAATACTGATCCAGCTTCCAGAGTAACAAAAAAGCTCAGCTAAGTTTGATAGCCATCTAAGATCACGTAGGATGTTAAGTTAAGCTATATAACTTGTAGAAGCTTTTTCTAAAATTATATATTATAAATTATATATTATATATTATAAATTATATATTATAAAGTAATGTTCTACATTTACTTTAATCTTCTTTCAAACCTTCAATAAAAAAGAACTCAACCAGGGTGCCTGGGTGGCTCAGTGGGTTAAAGCCTCTGCCTTTGGCTCAGGTCATGATCCCAGGTTCCTGGGATCGAGGCCCGCATTGGGCTCTCTGCTCAACGGGGAGCCTGCTTCTTCCTCTCTCTTTGCCTTGCTTCTCTGTGATCTCTGTCTGTCAAATAAATAAAATCCTAAAAAACAAAACAAAACAAACCTCAACCAATCCTAGGTCTAAGATTATCTGAATTTCACTGTGTATTTCTACTATTTAATTTTAGTTCTTTCTGTATGAAAACATGTGTTTTACCAAAATCACAGTCATTATCTTCAGAGTGAATAGTAATTGTGAATATATTTAGAATTATATCCAATGTTAATTTTTGTTCTAATTTAACAAAATTTGTCAATAATGTATACTAATAGTCATAAGAACAATCTTAACAGTTACCATTTTTCCCAGTCATATAATAATTCATTTTAAATTCATTTGACTGCTAGGGAGAGGGAACATAATTCTCATGTAGCCGTCATCTGCAGAGTCTGCTCTTGCTCTCCACTTCTTGCTCCTGTCCTGACAAATCATTAATTTCCTCAGGGCTCAGTTTGGAAATCTGTTACTGATTGTTTCAGCAGCTCATTCCATAATCATGTGTTTGAGGATTTCTCATTCTGGCTTGTCTCTGAATACAAACTCATTAACTTTATAGCTTCCAAAATGTTTCAAAACTTTTAGACAGCTATTGACATCACTATTAGTCAGGGTTTTCCAAAGAAAACAACAAATTGGTCCCTGATCATCATGGGAACAAGGGCTTTTTCTACATAATGAGGAGGGGGAAAAATATGTTTAGCCCTCACTTAACCCAATGGGGTATCTTATTGTTCTCCAATTTCCAGTTTTAACTCTAAATTGGCAAGTGGAGCAATTACAACCTAATAAGGCCATGTTAATAATGGGCTTAGACCACTCAGCAATGAAGATTTTGTTTACCTCACTAAGGAAAAAAAAAAATCAGGCAGTAGAAGTAATAGCTAAATGTGAGGGAAATCTAGAAGGGATGACAGAGGAGAAAGATGCTATCAGCATCAATTGGAGCGCCAGGGTATATAATTTATTATACTAACTCCCCTCATAATTTTTCCCACAACTATAACCAACCAGAAACTGTAGCTGCTGAGGCCAGATGGGGGTAATTAATATGGTAATAGGGAATGCATTCAAGTAATAGTGTATAAATTCTACAACTAGTATAGATTTTGGTTTGGGGATTAGGGAGATTGAAACTGGAACAACTAGAACAACTACCTTATTTTATAAATGTGAATGGGTTGGGGGGGGAGAAAACAATCTTTCTGAGTTTTCAAATATGTTTAAAAATAAGTTTTTAGGGGCACCTGAGTGGCTCAGTCAGTTAAGCCCCTGACTCTTGGTTTTGGCTCAGGTCATGATCTCCTTTTACTCCAGTCAGAAATATACTGGGCTAAGAGGAATATTTTCCCTGCTGGGGGTAGAGTGGGCTATCATAAAACTATATTCTTTGCAAGTTTATAAAAGCTACAGTCAGGCAAAGAAAAACAGTCATTTAGAAGCAGCGATAGTCTTAAGTTACACATTTTTCTTACATTTTGTCAGCAACATAATCTGATTTGAGGGCCTGTGAAGGGAAGACTTGGAGAGCATACTAGCAGAGAAATTCTTTTTTTTTTTTTTAAAGATTTTATTTATTTTATTTGACAGACAGAGATTACAAGTAGGCAGAGAGAGAGAGGAGGAAGCAGGCTCCCTGCTGGGCAGAGAGCCCGAGGACCCTGGGATCATGACCTAAGCTGAAGGCAGAGGCTTTAACCCACTGAGCCACCCAGGCACCCCATAGCAGAGAAATTCTATCTTAATACTTTAGCATCTTAGCAATTTCTATTATAGTTTAGCAATTTAGCATTTTCAGAGTCTCCCCACATTTGGTCTTTTAACAACCTAAATTTCAGTGTTCAAAAAGGTTTTTCCTTTTATTGGTTAATTGGTTTTTGATTTGTTTTTATCAGGAAGCAGTGGGAGGTATAGCTAGAAATGTGTTTTAGAAAATCTCTGAGAGTCAAGATAAGTGATTTTGTACTTTTTGGCACAGGAGTGGGACTCAAACTTAGGAAGATACAGGAGACTGTTGTTCTTATATGATTGCTATTTTTGTACAATGTCCATCTTTGTTGTTCAAATGGAATTCTTTACTGATGCTATGAATAAAGATTTTATTTGAAAAGAATATATTTCCTAGTGGCTATATATAATGGAACAGTGGATAAACCACAATTCTGTATTTCATTATCTTTCGTATAAGAGCTTCAGGATGAGTTACTGAAATGAGAAGATAGAAGGTCCAGGAATGCTTTGTTCTAGAACACTATGAGAAATAATTGATTGAATTATTTAAGTGATAAATAAATGATTTAGCAAAGTGTCATTAAAATATTGAAGGGCACTTGGTGTGATAAGCAGCACTTGGTGTTATATGTAAGTGATAAATCACTAAATTCTACTCTCAAAACCAATATTACACTATATGTTAGCTAACTAGAATTTAAATAAAAACTTGAAACATGAAGAAAAATGAAGTAAAAAAGATTGAGTTCTGGACTCTGATTCAATTTGGTTTGTCCCTCTGGAATAATCCAAGGTATTTAAAAAAAAAATCTGTGGGGTTGCACTAGTTTATTGAGACAGGTGTTTTAAGAGCAGGTTCTTAGAGGGAGACTCATCATAGCAAAGAATTTCACTGAAAGTGTTAGAAATAAAAGGCTTTTATTAGAGTCAGTCGAAGTTCTTTATGGGTACCACAATTTTTTTTCTTTTTCTTCAAGTAAAGAAATTCTATCTTAATTTCTTCCCAAGTAGTAGAAAGTGACCATAGCCCTCCTTACCCTGAGGAAGCTTTGAATAATTTCAGTTTCTATAAATTTTCTTTATAAGAAAAAGTCAGGAGCTCTTTCTGTTGAGATGAAAAATAAATATATTCTGTGTAAGTATTAGTAACTTAGTGATGGAAACATCAATAACAATGGAAACTTTTAAATTTTTCTCTTGAGTTATTAATAGCATAAACAAACACTGAAATGCTACCAAGTATAAGAAAGATAATAATATCAAGTTTCTCTTCTTAAGATTTGGAAATCACCCCAGTCTTTCTTATATTTCTTACAGAAGGGCCTCATGCTTGATTATGGTGTACAATCCTGCTTGCGGTAGTAAACATTGACTAGAAGTATGTTCTTGGAGATACTAGGCTCATGGTTAAGAGGAATAAAAAGTAGAATTCTATGTCCAAATAAGATGCCATTCAAATATGAAAACAAAGTAAAAGCATATGTACTCAAAAAGAAATACAATTAAATTTACGAAACAAAGGAGGTGAAGATAGAGTAAAGGAAAGAAAAAAAAAAGAGAGAAGGAGGCAATACCATGCGAAACTCTTAATAACAGAGGACAAACTGAGGGTTGAGAGAGGGAGGTGGGCGAGGGATAGGCTAACTGGGTGATTAGTACTGAGGAGGGCACTTGTGATGAGCGCTGGGTGTTATAGGTACATGATGAATCACTAAATTCTACTTCTGAAACTAATATGACACTATATGTTAGCTAACTAGAATTTAAATAAAAACTTTAATAATAAATTAGAAAAATAACAATCTTTTAATATGCTGATTGGAAGGGCTAAAATAGAAAAAGACTAATAATGTCAAATGTTTTGGGGTATGAGAAACATAGGATATGTCATTCAAGAATGTTCTTGGGGCACCTGGGTGGCTCAGTGGGTTAAGCCGCTGCCTTCGGCTCAGGTCATGATCTCAGGGTCCTGGAATCGAGTCCCGCATTGGACTCTCTGCTCAGCAGGGAGCCTGCTTCCTCCTCTCTCTCTCTGCCTGCCTCTCTGCCTACTTGTGATTTCTCTCTCTGTCAAATAAATAAATAAAATCTTAAAAAAAAAAGAATGTTCTTAAATATAGATGAACAAATACAGATAAACTTCTACATTTAAATACAATTAGAAATAAAGAACACTGAATCAAAGACAAATTAATTTAAAAATCAATCAAAGGAACTTGAACACAAAAAGAATGGATACTGTATGATTCCACTGGTTATTTATAGTTATCAGCCTGTGGAGTGGTGGTGGTCTTTGGGTAGGTGAAAAGAATTGATTGAAAACTGTCGAAAAGAGAGTCTTTGTGGTGATGATGTTTCTCTATAACTTGTATTGGGAGTGGTTAAAACACTGTATAAAAATTTCAAATTATATTGAACTGAACATGTAAGATGTCTTCATTTTATTATATGTAAAGCACTCTTAAACAATAAAATGTTTAAAAATAAACAGTAAGTCTTGTTGAGTAAAACGTACATTTTTAAATACCAGAGAGGCAAATCATGAGAGATTCTTCACCACAGGGAACAAAAGGAGGGTGGGTGGGAGGGATGGGGGTGGGAAATGGGGTAAATGGGTGACGGGCATTAAGGAGGGCCCTTGACATAATGAGCATTGGGTGTTATATACAACTGATAAATCACTAAACTCTACCTGAAACTAATAATATGCTATATGTTAACTAACTTGAATTTAAATTAAAAAATACCTGTTCATATTATAAAGGAGATTATCTTCAGTGTTATTAAAACACATCTTTCCAAATCTGATAATGTGTTCTTCTTACATAGTTCATCTGAGCTTTTCAAGCAAAGCTCTATCAGTTATTGTAGTTTTGTATTATATGATTATTGTATATCATATGAAACCTCAAACCTAGTATTTCCCCTTATGCCTCTTATTTATGTCTGTTCTGGAATTCATTTTTAAAAATAAATATAAATTCTGCCCCAGAATAAATTTAGGAATACCCCAGAATAAATTCTGGGCCAGAATTTATATTAGTTAAGCTGGACTTGCATTTTCAACAGGGTATAATGAGAAAAATCAAACAAACACAAAATCAGTAGAAAATTACACTCCCTTGGAGACTCAGCTATGAATAAGCATCAAATTTTAGTCTACCAGGTATCTGAGCATTGTTCTGTTAGTATTGTTACCACAGGTCTTTTCTTTTTAGAAATAATTGGGATAATTAAACAGGTGACTCATGTCTTATAGCCTACTACTTTAATTACCTTGAGGATCATTAAAGTTCACTCTTCATTCTTCACTACTATTTTCAGGATACTTTTTCTGACTCTTATCTCTAGATAGAAACCATTGCTTACCTGCCCGCTCAAAGAGCACCTGTGTTACAACTGAATAAACGAAAATTATGTGACTGAGTTCTGTTTGATGGGTGCCTTATGTTGTCAGTTTTTTCTGTTTCAGCTTCTCACTCCTTCCTTTATTCTTGAAATTCTTACCAATATATTCTTGGAATTTAAGTGTGAAATATAATTGTGCATTTCTGCTTTCTTGACCTTTAAATGTAGATCTTTTTATTTCGATGTTTGGCCAGCTTTCTGACTACCTTTGGTAACCAGCTAGATCTTATTTTATATCTATATATTTATGGGTTTTATAAGAATATGTGCTTAAAATAGATAATTTGATAGCTGTCTTTTTATGAAATATGTTTTTAATTCCATATAAAAATAATGTTTCATCAAATACTATATTATCTATTACAAAGAGCACCAAATTCCTAATTAGGTTGAGTTTTGGGGGGGTTTTACTTATTCAGGTATATGAAGAGTCTGTTCCATTAATTTTCCTATTTTAGGGACAATACTGAGTTATTGATGTTTCTTATTTTATGTAATTTAATGTTGTTAAATCAGTAATATTTGTAAATATTCTGCATGAGGTCCCCAACTATTAAAATACTTTTATTTAGAATGTAGCTATGCATAATATATGTTACTTTTAATAAAAATAGAATAAATACATTTAAAATGGCATAGGTTATAATTTAGTACAAAGAAATGGTAGGGATTTTGATAGTTTATCAATCAGCCACTTAAGATTAAATTAAATAATGATTTTAGGGCTTTATCTACTTTTCAGTAACTTTTAAATTTCTGCACTCTTGCTTAAATAAAACGAATAGTTCTATCACTGTAACCAAAAATTCATTAGGTTTCCAGTGCTAAAATAGCGTAGACATTAGGATTCAGTCGGTGAAAAGTTTGGGGAAAATAAAACAGAAAAATATCATCTTTTCGACTGAAAGTGAAGATGCTGTGTATAATGTTCATTGCTGCAAAATGGATTACAACAAATTCAGTGGCTTAAAATGATATAAATGTATTTCCTCTTAGTTATGGTGGGTCAGGAGTCTGGGCATGACTTGGCTGGATCCTTTGCCTAGATTTTCATAAAACTATAAGCAGTGCATCCTCCAGGGCTGGATTCCCATCAAGGGCTTGACTGGGGAAGGATCTGCTTCTAAACTTTCTAATGTTGTTGTCAGAATTAATTTCTTTGCAGTTGTAGGACTCATGAAAGCTTGCTTCTTCAAAGCCAAGAATGGAAAGAGAGAGAGAGAGAGAGAGATTGATTCAGGCAAGATGGTGTTACATGTTGTGTAATCACATACATATGATTAAGTATATCTTATCACCTTTGCTCTATTCCATTGGTTGGAAACAAATCACAACTCTCATCTACATTCAGGAGAGTTAGATTGCATGAACATGTGAACACCGGGAGATGGATCCATAGGAGCCACTCTCAGATCTATTGGCAACACTGTGATTACTGTATTCGTGCTGAAACGACAGGAGAAAATAATGTCATCAGTGAGGTCCCCAGTTATCGGGGAATATTGTGAGAGTCTTGACCATCATTCAAAACTCAATGATTTTTGAGTCCTGAAAAAGCCTGGTTCAGTGCTAATGACATTTCTCCATTAATTGGTTGAATATACTCAAGGAACTTTGAGTGGGTCCTCTCCTAAATGAGAAAGCAAACAGTCAACAAGGGCCAAAAGATCCAGTCTTAAGTGAACCTTCTGGAAATTACTACGGCTAATAAATAGAAAACAACAAAAATACCTGCAAGGAGAGTTAAAGGAGAGATAATCTGTCAAGATGAGAGACAGTCACTGTTGAGCATTTCTATGGCAGCAAGCAGTGTTTTGTTTGTTTGTTTGGTTGGTTGGTTTTTCCAAGAAAGGAAATAGGCATTGGAGGGCATGCTGCAGTTATATTCCTGCTTGAAATCTACAAATATTGAAGTGGCATCAAAGGTGATGACTTCTCATTTGTTTACCTCTGAGAATATCTATTCTAAAGAATTGGTCCCTGTGCCAAATATAATATAGTATGTAGCCAGAATGCAAAACACTTGAAATAGGAAGAGAGACATGGTTTTATTAAAGGTATTTTCTCTTCCCTAATTTCCTACATTTTAAAAAATTTTCAGTTCATTGCCTATGGGAATCCAGTGGATGAAAGATGGAATAAAAAAAACATCTTCTGTTTTTGATTTTCCTATTTTACAAGGGCCCTGGGGTCCAAAATGTGAAGCCCAATGTAAGGAACTGTAAAAGAAAAACCATGGAAACAATTAATCTTTCCCTGGGTTGGGAGGCAGTCTTCTCTAAGGCAAATCAAGCTGTGGCTCATGGCCCAGCCACATTTTTAACATTGAAGTAGCTAGGATCAGCAGTACCTTATAGCTCTAAAACTCTAATCTTAGCAATATGACATGAGAAGGAGGAAGATGTTAAATACACACCATAAATGGATGTAACCAGTTTGGGAGAAAAATGGAAATCATGAATTTTCTCAAGACAAGACTTTAGTATTAGAAATTGATTCATTCATGTTGCTAGTCAGTGTGTTCATAGATTGTGTTTTAAAAATTTCTCAGCTTTAATTGTGAATACTGAAAATATTCAAGGTGAATATTTTATGTACAAAAGCTCTTAGTTTTCTCAATATCGTCTAAGATTGTAAAGGAGTTCTGAGGAGAAAACTGCTGCTTTCAAGAAGAACCAGTTTAGATGATTTATAGAAATTTATTATTGTTCGGTTCTAAGTGGATTATAGTTTTTATGGTATTTTTTGATTCATGGTTTATTTAGGTTTTCTTTTTTTCCGAATATATTTAAGTACAGATTTTATTATTCATTTACAACTATGGTTACATATACTTTATCATCTATACAGATACACTTCTGAGTGCATCCTATTATATGTCTCCCCATGGATATGGGATATTGGACATAAAAAATAGACTGTCTCAGTTTACATCAGTGTCTGAGTTTACTGATATTTAAGAAAGATATATTGTCTTTAGAGACCTGATGAATAAGAGCCTTTCGTGTTTTTGATATTTGCTTTATGGCTTTATGTATTCAACTAAAAAAATGTTTCAAACATGCTTGAAAAGAGCATATATATATTCTGTATTATGGTTATTGTTTCATACAGTCAGACCAGTTGTGTTATTTGTGCTTTTCAAGTATAGTACACCCAAACTATTAATTATTTGGCTTATTGTTTGCTTAATCTTTATTTTCTGAGAGAGGTATATAAGTAATTCTGTGAATTTCAACTTTATATTTTATAAGTATGTATTTATCTTCTCCATCTGTAAAAATTCTCTTAACAGTGGAGAGGGTACCCGGGTGGCTCCTTCGGTTAAGCATCTGATTCGATTTCGGCTCATGTCGTGATCTCAGGGTTGTGAGATCAAGCCCCAGCTTGACCCCTTGCTTAAGATTCTCTCTCTCCATCTCTCTCTGCCTCTCCCCTCAACCCTGCCGCCACACACACACTTCTCTCTCTCCCATACACACATACACAAAACAATGGACAGTAGTTTATGTAATACTACTATAGATATGCCAAATTTCTTTTGGTTTAATATTTGCTATGTATATAATTATATATATATACACATATATAATATGTATAAGAAATATAAGAAAATTATTATTTTCTTTCATCTTTGCTGTATACTTATTTTTTTCCCAAAATTTCCCTTCTGAACTGCAGATGGGTATATAAAAGTTTCCAACCTGATCTATAGTTGACCTATTAAAAGGAAATGTAATTTAGCATGTTACAAACCAAGTATATGGTCTTGCTTCTAAAACACTGCTGCTTCTTTTGAACGGCACACTTGACTTTCCTCTCAGAAGACAACTGTAATTTATTTATCTCATAGTACACACTCAATTTTCACAACAGAGTATTGCCTCTACCTTCAAAATATATTCAACTAGTTTTCATTGTATTACTGCCCTGCTTCAAACTACCATTCTCCTCTGACTTATATTTTAAGCTATTTATTAAACACATCTTTCATTGAAATCTATACCTGTAAAAAGCCTACATAAACTTGAATCTGTACATTTTTACCCAAAACAACTAACCAGATCACAAATACTTAACTACCAGCATCGAGAGGGTGTTCTTTTGCCCAGCCCCCTACCTGCCAGTCCTTAACCACCTGGAATTAACGGTCTATCAAAATAGATTAATTTTGTCTGTTTATAAAATTTATAAAATTGGAATATAAATTACATAGTCCCTTAAGTCTCACTTCTGTTGTTCAACATAACTGTGAGATTCATATATTGCTGTGGCGAGCAAGAATCCCTTTCTCTTTTTTGCTCTAGAGTATTCAAATGTATATACTATACCACAGTTAACAGATTTTACTATTCATGGGTAAGGGTTTTAGTTTTAATCAAATTAAGCTACTATGAGCATTCTTCATCATGAAGTTTGGTGTACCTACGTGCTCATTTCTATTGAATATATACCTAGGAGGGGAACTACTCAGTAATAAATTTAATTTGTCTGTTGGGACCCACAAATGGAGGCCGCCCCAGTGGACCAGCCCACATCACAAATCTAAAACTAAGTCAGCCTACACTTGCAGGAAACACCTGTCACACGGGGAAACCTAACACACACCAATCACAGTCCTCCAACTCAGCTTTAGCTAGTTTGCCTTGCTCTAGGAAATAGGACCTGCTCCCCTTAAAAGGAGACCCCAGGCTCCTAGCCAATCATTCCATTTCCATGTTGCCTCTGCTAATGCTCTTTAAAACTTGCTTTTGGCCCCATGTGCCCCAGGGAGAGTGCTCCACAGCTTGTGAGTATTCCCCTAATCTATGAATTAGTTTTTCTTGAAACTTTTTTAATTTTGTCATTTGACAGTTTTGCAATGAGATGGGAAGACAGCTGCTGAAGACTCTGGGGTTGTGAAAATACCCACCAAGGCCTGTGGTTCTCTGCCTCTCAAGCTGCTCTCCAAGATCTCTGATAAGATTCCTTCAGACTGAGCTCTGCTTGTTTTGCCTTCTGAGCTCTTCGAATTTGCTTGTCTGTCCCAATCTTTCAGGGTGGAAAATTGGGGTGAGATAGACTCTAGATTTCTCACAATGAGACTTGAGGGGCCAAACATTTGGGTTTGTGGCTGACTCATCTACGAGGTAAGCACCTTTGGGGAGTTCTGACAGGTTTCAGAAACTGCACAGGTAGCCAGAAACAGTAAGTCTAGTTGAATTAGTAAGGATTATTTGAACACAGCGGTTGGGGGGAACGGTCCCCCTCAACCTAAAGAAAGCAACATGATACTTATTATGGGACTCACAGGGCCTCCAAGTAAGTCCACAACATAAACCACTGGGGGACTTGGGGAAATCAATGAAGATAAGAAATTTAGACTTTTTTGACGAATGACACATCAAAACTAACTAGGCACAAGTCATTAGGGCAGCTGTCATTGTAAATAAACTTCATGAAAGGATTAATAGATCTAAGATTAATAGATTAATAGATCTAAGATTAATGGGAATCTTAAAAGCCAAAGCCACAAAATTGGTGGACATGTGTCTAGCACTTAAAAGCTGTTGGAGCACTTGCCATCTAACTTAAAACTCCTGTGCTAGGATAAGTTAGTCAAGGAATGGGTTAGATTGATACTAGGTCACCAGTCAACCTCAAGAAAATGTCTGTGTGAGAAGTGTATTGTCAAATCCCCAACCCAGCAGCACAAACTTCTTGGGTATTAGTTTGTCTCTGAGATATCTGAGGCTTAGCCAAGATATAAGATACTCAGATTTCAAAGAGTTTAGGATGCCACCTTTCAGTGCACTTGGCTTATTTTATGTCTAAGAACTAAACTATAGGTATGTACAAAAATGACAAAATCTTACTTAGACCTTAAGGCTTGTTTTTTGTTGTTGTTGTTTTTTTCCCCCATTTATTTATTTTCAGAAAAACAGTATTCATTATTTTTTCACAACACCCAGTGCTCCATGCAAGCTGTGCCCTCTATAATACCCACCACCTGGTACCCCAACCTCCCACCCCCCCGCCACTTCAAACCCCTCAGATTGTTTTTCAGAGTCCATAGTCTCTCATGGTTCACCTCCCCTTCCAATTTACCCAAAAGCACATACCCTCCCCAATGCTTGTTTTTAGAGTTATCAATATTAAATGTAATGCAGATACAACTAGTACTCTACCTAGATTTATTGAAAGTCAAATAAGCTCAGGTTGTAGAATTTGCCCGCAAGAGAGATAATGTATGATGATTAAGCTGTTTAATGCCTTATGCAATTTTCGTGAGTACTTTAAACATAATTGTTAAGAACATGTAAATTAAATGGATAAAAGATAAAAGTTTATGTGTGAACTTTTTCAACAATTATATTTTTATGATATATCAACTTAAAAAGAGTTTCCAAAATCTTTTTGGTAACTTGAAACCTAAAATTATAATGAGATAGTTGAATGATGGGTATCTATTGACTACGTAGATCATTTCTAACTAAGGTAAAATACTGAAAGATTAATTACTGAACGTAGGTTTCTCTGATTTTGGCTTCCTTTTACGGAGGCTCTAAAGATAATTGGGTCTATTAGTAAACATTTTGTGCCATGCTGAAGAATTTACTATGAGGAAGAAAATACTTATGGAAGTTATGAAAGTATTTATAACTTTGCCAGTTCACAGAATGCTAGTATAAAAGTTCTCAACTTCTTAATTTGTAGTTTTTACTAGAAATTAAGGATTCTAAGCGTTAAGAATTTTAATCAATATGTAATTAAATCAAAACTGTTTAGAAATAAAAGGAGTGTAAAGAAACACTTGTGTAAAGAAAAGTAGGTAAGGGATGCTGAATCACCATTTGTTCCAGAATGGGAAAGAGAAAAAACATAAAAATCTGAATGAATACACAAAAGGTTGTGGAAGTTTTTTGGAGAAAGAATCTCGAGAAAGTAATTTTATGTGTAGTTCAACTAGTTGAGATTGGAATAGATGTATGTCAGTTTTTAATGAGTTTTATTATCAAAAATAGAGTGGTAGACAGTTTTTTTTCCCTCTGTTAAAAGGATAGTCTCAAATTATTACTCTGCTCTTTTATTATTATTGTTATTATTATTATCGCTCTGCTCTTAATGAGAGATTATGAAAGGTGGTTTTTTGTTTTTGTTTTTATTTTTTTATTTTCTGGGCAATCTTCCTGGAAAACTAAAATCCAGGCATTTAATAATTTACTGTTCTTCTTGTTGTTTTTATCAGGTTTTTGATTACTGAAGAAAATCCAGTCTTCTCAATGTTAAAAGAGCCATATCCACAACTATGTAATCTTGTGTATTTGCCTTTAAAATCTTCTATTGCTAATTAAGTTAAATAGATGGGGGGGGGAATGGATGTCCTAAAAGAGTTTGAACTTGGGACACCTGGGTGGCTCAGTTGGTTAAGCCTCTGCCTTCGGCTCAGGTATTGATCTCACAGTCGTAGGATTGAGTCCCGCATTGGGCTCCTTGCTTGGCAAGGAGCCTGCTTCTCTCTCTTCCACTGTCTGCCACTCTGCCTGCTTGTGTGTTCTCTCTTTCTCTCTCTCTCTGACAAATAAATAAATAAAATCTTAAAAGTGGCTCAGTGGGTTAAGCCGCTGCCTTTCGCTCGGGTCATGATCTCAGGGTCCTGGGATCAAGTCCCGCATCGGGCTCTCTGCTCAGCAGGGAGCCTGCTTCCTCCTCTCTCTCTGCCTGCCTCTCTGCCTACTTGTGATCTCTGTCAAATAAATAAATAAAATCTTTAAAAAAAAAACCAAAAACAAAAAAACAAAAAAGTTTGAACTTTTTTGGAACGTGTTTACCACTGGTGATCCCTGCACTGGTGTTTTGAATAGAACAGCTATTAATAAGTATTTGTTGCATAAACACTGTGACCAATTACAGAATACAATGAGACAGTACTAAGGGCATGTGTGGTATAAAAATTTAGAGCTCAAATTCATATAGATTTATATCCACAACTCATTTGTGAACTTGCAATAATTTAAACTACATACCTCACTTAATCTGCCATACCAAGGGAAATAAAAATATATTTCACTTATAAATCCTGCCTATGGTAGAAGCAATTTAAAGTGGAATATATGAAAGAATAATTAATGATTTGATTGATGTCAAAGGATCTGAAAAGTACTTCACTTTGAAGACACATGGACCATCCTCTCAGATTCCTCTTCAGTGGAAAATAAAAACTTCTAGGAGGATAAAAACCTCACATTCCTTGATGAGACACACATATATACAGACGTACATATGAAATGTGAGATATACGAGAAAGTGAGTTGTGAGAAAAATGAGAACTATATATGTGTAGTATATATTTATATAATGTGTATGCCTGCATGCATGTGTGTATTTGTGCACAAGTGTGCACACACACACACACACACACAACCCTGGACTCCAAAAGTGTAATGGCAGAAATGAAATGAAATTATATAATGAAATCAGCACCTTTCTGGATTAGACCAATCCTGAATTGGTGACCCATGTGAGGTGCAAGAACCATGCCTTATCCTCACATATCCTTTGTCCTGCTCACAAAAATTAACTGTTCACGTATATGAAGGTCTAATTCTAGAATTTATAATACCCTATTGCTATGTTTCCTTACCCTAATATGAGTATCCCACTTTCTTGACCTCTGTACCTCTTTTCTAAGCCTTGAAATCAGACAAGGGGCATCTTCCATCTTTTTCTGTGCCATGTATTTCCTTTTCTCTTTTTTTATGCCTCTGTTCATTCTTTCTGGGGATTTGTCTTATAAATCTTTAACAATTAAATTTGAATTTGTTAATTTTCATTATTTGCCTTCTCTGTCATTGATTTCTATTTAATATGTCACTCTCCTACTTATTTTGGATTTAATTTCCTGTTCCTTTTTTAGCATCTTACGGTCAACAATTGAATAGGCTAGAATTACATATAGTTTAGAAGACCTTTATGCTACTTCTGACTTCTAACTTCTGGATATCTGGCTTTGATTTGGTCGGGATAAGGATTAAGTAATTGTCTAACAAATAACCTTGAATATGCTGGTAGAGTCAAAACCTTTCCTGTTGACATTCCAGGTCACTTTGTTTAATGATGACTTTTACCTGGTTTGTTTTGTCAGTTTGGCTTGACTGTATAACCAGAGAGGCATAAAAAGACCCTGCTAGAAAAGTGTGTGTTAAGCTCTTCCAAAACCAGTATTCATCCACAAATTATGACGGTTTAAACATAAGATGAAATGTGTCATCTATGAATAATAATTTATGAGTACTTATTTCTGTGGATGTTGCCATATCTGACATGATCACAAAAAATATAGATGTTCCCTCTTGCAATTTACACTTCATCGTGGTTCTTTTCATTTAAATGAAAAGTGATTTTTATAATATCTGACATACATTTTCTTTTTTGGAAAAAATTCTGGGTTTGACCATCCTAACAATGTCTGGAAATGAGTATTTTCCTTTAGATTTCTTATCACAGAAAATTTTTGCAGGATTTAAATATACTCATTTTTGATCCTAAACGTTTTTCAATAGTAAAAACTACTATAAATGAATTTAATAATCATTTTTTAAATGTTACTATAAAGTAATCTCCTGTTTACTAAACATGCCAATTCCAAATCTGGATTTTTTTTCACTTCAGAAAACTACTGTATTAATAGTAAAGTAAGTAAGATTTAATTAGGATGCAGAAGAATTATACAAGTTGAAAAGATTTTATGTATTCTTATCAGAAGGATGAGATACTCTAAACTTGCATTAAAGTATATTTTTGTTCTGTTCCTTTGGTAGGTCTGTGGGCTAAAGGAAGTTAATGAAGAGAGGCTGACACTATATTTCATCTTCAAAACTTTTTGATTTGCTCTTCTTTCTGAGTCTCACGAACAGGTAAGACAATGAGCAAACCCTTCATTCTAATCTCAGAGAAGAAATAGATGCTGTTTCCAGTATCTACTTTAAGTACAGTCCTTTCAAGTCTTTGCAAGCACCCTTATAAGTACCTGACCTTCAGATCAAAAGATTAAAGGAAAAAAAATAAAAGCAAAGAAGCTCTCTTTCTTCCCCCTCATATTCTTTGGAAATGATACTGCTTGTTCGAGGCCAAAATGTGTCTTCTTTTTCTTTTCTTCTTTAATTTTTTTTTTATTATTTTGTACAGATTGATTTAGGAACTATTTAAATACGTGACCTCCTCTTTTCCACGGCCATGCTTTTTGCTAGCAATTCAAAAGTACCTAGAATGTGATTATTAATTTTACTTTTTAAGGGTAAGGTGATTACTGTTTGAGAGGTTATATGTAGTCATGGTTAAATACATGTTATAAGACATAACTGAATTTGAATCCAAGTTTGATCTCTGATTTATCAACTTACCACCTGTAGTACTTGAAGCGTTTACATTTTAGATCATCAGTTTTCTCTATTTTAAAAGAAAATAATACTTTCTCTGAAAGATTATGCTAACAGTTGGATCATGTAATGAAGAAGAGTTAGAGGAAGTGTTTGGAGAATGCTTGACACAAAATAAGTGGTCAGTAAGAGGAAGAGATTTAAATATCTTGTTCTTCATCATTATTTTCATCATCACCATCAGTGATCTGTCAGTATTCTAGTACATAGCAGTCTCTCTATAATAGTTATTTTAGAACTGGGGCTTCATATTGGATGTGAGATATATTTGCCACTAATAGTATAGCAGTTTGATTACCTTAGCCGAAAATGTTACAGGCAGATACACTTCTGGTTAGATCAATTTAATATTTTGAAAAGAAATATATAATTAAAGATATTGTTCACATAGTATGAAGTGACTATCATTTTTGGCTTCTTTTTAACATTCGGTCTATGATAACTTTCAAGACTTTTGTTTCCATTTCTGCCTTTCTATTTCTCATCTTAGGGTATTTTCCTACTTGTTAATAAGTTAAAGCTGAGGGATACTAGGAAAATATTTTAAATAATATCAAAATCTCTGATCTGAAAAGCCCTAAGTCAGAAGATCACATCTACCCTATCAGTACATGTTCTGTCTTCACCCTTAAAATAATAGCACTATCCTTAGGTCAATTACAGTCTATTTAATGGAGAAACACAGAGGAAGTGAATTTATATATGGTATGGTACCAACTCTGTTTGCTATTGAAGAAAGTGACTGTGTCTTTCTTACTCTTTTTTTTTTTTTTTTTTAATTTAAGATTGGGTCATATTGTTGCTGTTTGGAGCTTTTATGTAGAATCAGGCTTCCACCATTCTTGCCAGCTTTCCTTAAAGCATTTTAATTAATATTTTTAAAAAGTGATACACTTTACATGAATTTCAAAACTTTTCTGTGATGTAGTTTATATGTCATGAAATGATCAAATCTTAAATGTATCATTTAATCAAATTTAATGACTAAATATTAAGACACAGAATATTTCCATTACCCTAACAGAGTTTCCATGTACACCTTTGTGATCAAACCAGATAAGACCCCTACCAATAAGAAAACCTTGATCTAACCATTGTTTAGTTTTGCCTTTCTATAATTTCATATAAATAGAATTACATGGTGTACACTCTTTTATTCCTAGTTTCATTCATTGTTTATAATATTTGTGAGATTATTGATACTGTTAGATCTATCAGTAACCCATTCTTTCTACTTCTGAGTATTCATCTGTATTAATATTCTATAATTTGCTTATACATTTACTTGATGGTAGAAGTATGCATTATTTCCAGTCTTTGGTTTTTATGAATAAACCTATAATGAATGATTAACTGACTACTCCTTTACTGGGAAATGACTCTTCTAAATTCCACATATGAGTGAAATCATATGGTATTTGTCTTTCTCTGACCTATTTTACTTAGCATAATACATTATAGCACCATTTATATTGTTTGAGAAAGAAAAAAAAGTGAGTGAGAGAGAGAGGGAGGCAAATCACAAGAGACTTTAAAGGATGAGAACAAACTGAGGATTCATGGAAAGAGGTAGTTATTATGGAGGCCACTTGTGATGAGCATGGGGTGTTACATTTAAGTGATGAATCACTAAATTCTACTCCTGAAACTAATATTACACTATATATGAAATGACTAAAATTTAAATAGAAACTTAAAATAGTGAATAAAAATGACTCTTTTATCTATGGTCACTCCCTTTATCTTGAATTTTATTTTGTCTTGTATTAGTAAGTAACACTGGCTTCCTCCCACTTAGTTTGTGTGATAATTTTTTCCCATGTTTTTACCTTCAAATTACTTGTTTCTTAATGTTTAAGTTTGTGTCTTGTGAAAACATAGTTCATCTTGCTTATGATGCTCTACCTGTTAATTGGGGTCTTTGATTCATTTAACTTAATTATTGATAAATTTGGATTTTAAATTTTGATGTTTGATTCCCATGTTTTCTGAATTCTCTTGTTTTCTCTGTTTTTAACTTCCTATGTTATTTTTTGGTGAATAACTTATAGCATTCCCTTTCATCTTCTCTAATGAATTTTTATCTGTTGTTCTTTGTCTTATTTTTTATTGGTTTCTTTGGGCATTAAAAAATGAATTTTAAAGTTATCCCAGTCTGGATCCAAAGCTACTGTATTAACTTAAAAAAAATCTAAGGACTTCAAAATAATGGATTTCCAATTTATGGACTTCATGACTGTATTTAGTGTACTGTACTTTGCATTCTTATTTTCATATATTTTTGTTATAGAAATGCTATAAAATTTATTTTTCATACTTTAGTAAAAACAGATTTATTTATTTGAAGGGGAAGGAGGAGAGAGAATCTCAAGCAGACTCCCCGTTCCGTGGAGTCTCTCCAGACTCAGGGCTCAGTCTCATGACTCAGAGATCATGACCTAAGCAGAAATCAAGAATTGGACACTTAACTAACTGAGCCACTCAGGTGCCCTTATTCTTCATATTTTACTTACTTACTTACTTAATTTTTTGAGAGAGAGTTCCATGAGAGGCCATGAGTGGAGGGAGGAGGAGAAGGAGAAATAAAGAATCTCAAGCAGGCTCCACAATCAGCACAGAGCCATAGCTGGGGCGATCTCAGAACCCTGAGATCATGACCTTAGCCAAGATCATGACCTGAGCAGAAATCAAGAGCCATATACTCAACCGACTGAGCCAACCAGGAGCCCCCTCTTTAAACAGCTTATAACGTCAAAGGAACTAATCCTGTCCTTTGAATTTTAGTTCACTGGTTGCTTTGTGACATAGGTGTCTGGTGGGCTCAAAACCAAATTTTTTTAGGTTATCTACTTTGATCTTACTGTTAGGTTGGTAGCAACATTTTCTTATAATGTTCTACAAGCCAAATTTATCTAAGATATATTTAATGACTGGACTTTGGTTTTTAAGGAGATACATGTTTTTTATCATGTGTGCTGAGGATAAATACATAAGAGTATGACAGAATCCTATCCTTAAAAATATATGTATATATTTCCTCATGTTAAAGGTAGAGGTAATACATAAATAATACATTAAATAGTAAAAGAAGATAATAAATAATACAAATGAAGGAATTGGAATGATAATGACTTTTCAAGGCCTAGGGAATGGGCATAGTACTTTTAAAATAAAATAGCAGTTAGATTTTCTCTTTTACCTGTTGAACATTGAATATTATTAGATTTATGACAGTGTATGTCGCCTAACAAAACATTTTCACATATATACATTATCTTACTCTACTTCTTTTTAACTTCACCCTTCTCTAGAAATAGCATTTTTAACTTTGTTAGTGCTTCAGCATTTTCATGATGGGTTCCTGTGCATTATCTCAGATGATTCTCAAAAATTTTGAGAAACCAGGCTGAAAGTTACTTGGTAGAATAAATACAAATATAAGATTTTTAAGTAAAAGAGGATTGGACAGATTTGATAATTTTTTTAGATGGCAAAGAGACCCCAAGGGTTACATAAGTAAGACAAAAACATCTAATCTACGAAGTAAATCACACTCTTGAAAAGATACCAAACTTGCGTGGAAGAAAGGAACTTAAGTCAGTGAATATTAAATATTAAATCTTCCTAAATATTAAATCTTGGTCTTTTTCTGCAAAGTATTCATTGTTCTGGATAGTGGCTTGAATTTCTTCTTTAATTCTTCACTCTAATAAATGAAAAAAAAATCCATTAAATATCTAAGTGAAATAAAATTGTTGGAAATATGGTTGAAAATTGTCATTATTATACTTTATTGACAAACTGAAAGCAGAGGTAAAACATGAGTATAGACTCGGTATGGTGAAACTCTTTTGCCATTGATTATGCTCAAATAAAATACAATATTGTTTGTAACAAAATGTCCTAATATGTGATATCCTATTATTAAATGTTAGTAACTACCTCAGAGATTTCTGTGAGGATTATATGCTGCTGAGATTGATATTACTACAGTCTTCAAGGTGTTCAGCTTAAGAAACCTTAGTGTTTGGTGTCAGCATGTTTAAATGGGAGAGGGGCTGAAATTACTTGAAAACCTTTACCAAAGAACTATACTTTCTACCTTTGGCCATGTTCCTATAATGAATGTGAAAGTGGACTTTTCCACCCCAGCTTGGCAATTTGGGGCTTCGAATCCTGCTTTTATAGCTATCAAAATTACTATTTTATTCTCTTTCTGGTAGGTTATTGGATATTCTTGGCTTCCATTTACTTACTGGACCACACATCTGTCTACAGATGCTATTATAACTTTCGTTAAAAACAACAAAAACCAAATAACATAATCACATACAAAAACAGTTCAGTTCAATACTTTGGTAAATTATGTGTCTTATAGCCATCTTCCTCTAATAGTATTGATCTGAAATTAGCATCTCAGTTGATGTAGGGTGACTATTTAGAATTATTTCTTAGATGTTCTGAAAGTGAGATAACAAGGAAGAGAAAAACTGAGAAAGAGGAAAGAACGTGGTGAAAATGATTTCCTAGATATTAAAGAACATATTCATTAACATTAATAAAACTTATACTCTCATCTACTTTATAGCAGACAGAAATCAACTGTCTTTAGTTCTTTATATCTGATAATACAGATTTTATATCTAATAATGTGTTATTTGAATGATAGGAAATATCCACTTCTTTTTTTTTTAATTTTTTATAAACATATATTTTTATCCCCAGGGGTACAGGTCTGTGAATCACCAGGTTTACACACTTCACAGCACTCACCATAGCACATACCCTCCCCAATGTCCATAACCCCACCCTACTTCTCCCAACCCCCAACCTCCCAGCAACCCTCAGTTTGTTTTGTGAGATTAAGAGTCACTTAATGGTTTGTCTGGAAATATCCACATCTTAACCATCTGACAAAGGTGTAGATCTTCTATAGTGTCTGCTAACACTATACAGATTTACCTAAATTTGACAATGGCCATATTTAACATCAGTGTTAAGTAACTTTCAGAGGTCCTAGGACAAGGTAGTAAGCATGGCAAATTTCAGTATTCACCGTCACATTCAACTATATCCCGTTGCTAAGTAACTAAGTTCCTGCATTCCAAACAGGAAATTGAATTTATCTCATAAATTTAACTCCCTAGTCATTCTTACGCTTACTCTCCAGCTGGGAAAAGAGGATCAGGTGAGACCAGTGAATTTCTTAGGATGGCAAAAGATCATGAAAGTCATGTAGGTGAGAGACAAACAAGATCTGTTCTATGATCAAAGCAGCATATATACATCCCATCCTTGGGGAAGAAGCCATCCTCTTCAGGGAAGGAAGAAAATTAAGGAAACAGAGACTAACCTATTCCTGAGAACTGATGCTTGAATAATTGAAAGATGATAATTCTGTCATTAGAGTAGACTGCATAATTAAAGCCACTTATCTGAAATCCATGAGCTCAAAGTCCTCAAAATAATTTCTTATAGGTTTAGTACCTACACCTGATTTGGTGCCAAAATCTGAATGGGCCTTATTCTATCCAGACATGTATATAATCCATGTAATAGTCATAATTTGCTACAGAAATATTTAAGTGATTGATTTCTGTCACTCTCTACCCGTAAGAACGACACGTAGCCTGGTCTCTTGTTAATGTTGCTTTCTTTTTATTCTCATACCACACTTGCTTATATGCAGTAGGGCACCCTATCAGAAGACAGATATTCTCAAGACATCCAATCACAGACCTGCTGCTAGGCTTCCCCTAGTTAGTCTATCCAGGGTCTGCTTTTCCTCCCCCACATGGGCTGCCGCCGATATTGACTTGTTTACGTGGAGGTCTGTTTTGGCACCTGGCCAGGCACCATCTTGCAATGGTGGGAACTTCCTTGTCCACAGGCGGTCCCCAACATCTCCCCACTTTTTGTTTTATGGCAGGGATCGTGCCTGTCTTAGGTTGTCAGCAGCAGAAAACATCCTTACCCATCATCAGACACAAGATATCGATGATCTCTGTCCTGTCTTAGGTTGGTATGTTTCTCTACTGATCTTACCCGTCTTTGACTACCGATCCAGCATGCTTAACTGTATTTGGGGGGATGTTCCATCTTCGATCGCCAGCAGAGCTTGTACTAGGGCTCGCTTTTGCTCCTGATGTTGTCGTCTCCACTGACATATTTTCTTAGTGAGAAGTAGCATGCCAATGAGGAGAAGGACAAGCAGACCAATCATTCCAGCCCATTGTTTAGTAAAGTTAGAAACACTGCCGAGTGCATTTAGTATGTCTGGAAATGATGTGGGCCGTACACAAGTACTATTAACCTTAGTGATCTCAGCAAGAAGGCTCTGTATAAAATTTTGAAAGTCTTCAGACCAGATGCCTTGTAAATATCGGGAGAGCAGTCGGGAGGAATTGCTAATCTGACTAAGGTTAGAGAATTTTACAGGGGTAACACAGAGCGCAGAAAAAGGAACAATACAACCAACACTCAGTATTTCAGCTAAGCCTGGGGTTTGATTGGTGGTAAAGAACAGGGGGAAAATAAAGGAAGAATTAGTTAAGGGTAAAGGATAGGGTCAAGCTTTCAGAATAGCCCATAATTCACGTGTCGCCGTCGGGGGGAATTAGGAATATCAGAGTCCCCCACGACAGTAGGAGGATTACGGCTTCCTCTGTCCTCATCTTCGTTCTCAGGGGCTTTCCGGACCAATCTCTCTGGAATCCAAATCGGCACTTCTTTGTCCTGTGGGAAAACACAAATGGAGCCTCTGCTCCAGATTAATACAGGATCCGGGCCTTGAGTAATGGCTGAAGCAAGTACTTGTCCTTGAATAACGTTGTCATTAATATCCCTGCATACCTTGATGTATGTGCTTAAATCTTTAGCTTTCCATGGCCTAATGGTCTCTTTACACCATTTATTGGCTTGCTCATAGGCCAGTTGTTTAATTAAAGGCATGGCTGTGTCAACATCCCCAAATATTCTCCCAGCTGTTTGCATCAATCTTGCAAAAAAATCAGCATATGCTTCATTTGGTCCTTGTATCACCTTAGATAGTTCACCCTGCAAGTCCCCACTGCCCTGGAGGGTCTTCCATGCTTTAGTAGCGGCAGCTGCAATCTGCATGTATACGGCAGGGTTGTATTGCAGTTGGTTATGTTTACCAGCGTATGGCCCCATGCCCATAAGCATATCCAGATTCCATTGTGGATTGCGGGCTGTGGCATTATGCCATGCAACATCCTGGGAATACTCTTGCCATGCTGTCTTCTAGACCAAATATTGCCCTCCAGAGAGGGCTGCCCTTGCTAAATTCCCCCAATTTTCGGGGATTAAATTCATGCCTGCTATGGACTCCACTAGAGAAATAGTAGGGCCATACTGCATGACCGCTTCCTTTAATTGTTTAACTAATTTAAAGTCCAAGGGCTGGTGATATCGTTGATGATTTTGGTCCTCTAGAACTGGGAACATTGAACTGCTATTGGCCCCCCTCCATGCGGTCTTCCAATCCTCATTGGCAGAGGGATGACATTTACATGTCATCTCCTCCGCCAGGGCATTGTAGGAAGGCGGAGCATTAGAGGTCACTGCTGAACAGGGAGAGCCTAGTTTTAATTTGAACTTCCGCTCTAGCTCCTCCCCCGACATTTCTTCTTCCCCTTCACTAGAACTGCTCCTTTCAGAAGCACAAAATGAGCATTCTTCTTTCACTTCCTCGAGTGCCTCAGCGCCCTCCTGAATAGCTGAGTCACCTCTTGGCTTACGTCCTCCCAGGCACCCTCTGACTAGAGTCCATATAACTAACGTTCCTGGCAGCAATGGTTTGTTCTTATCCCTCTTCTTAAAATCCTCGCCTAAACGGTCCCATTGGGGGATATTTAGCAAGCCCTCGTCCAGAAACCAAGGCGCCATGGTCTCAACTGTATTCAAGAATATCCTAGCAGTTCTCGTTTTTAACGGCGTGCCATTGGCCTTTAGAAGGTCCTTTAGGGCACCCTCTAACCTCGACTTTGACAGTTCAGATCCCAGTTCAATGTATACTTGCCCCTAAATCCCGGCTTTAAGGCCGCCCCGCTTCTTATTGCGGACTTGTGAAATCCCAGCTCTATGGCCGCCCTGCTTCTTATTGCGGACTTGTGAAATCCCGGCTCTATGGCCACCCCGTTTCTTATTGCAGACTTGTACAAGTTTCCCACCACCTTTGTCGTGGTTTTACCCCACTTACCTGTGGACTTCTCCCTTGCAAGGTTTTATTTTTCTTAATATCTCCTGGGTTTCGGCACCATTTGTCGCTCTCGACCCGCAAGAACGACAGGTATCCTGGTCTCTTGTTAATGTTGCTTTTCTTTTTTTTATTATTCTCATACCACACTTGCTTATATGCAGTAGGGCACCCTATCAGAAGACAGATATTCTCAAGACATCCAATCACAGACCTGCTGCTAGGCTTCCCCTAGTTAGTCTATCCAGGGTCTGCTTTTCCTCCCCCACATGGGCTGCCGCTGATATTGACTTGTTTACGTGGAGGTCTGTTTTGGCACCTGGCCAGGCACCATCTTGCAATGGTGGGAACTTCCTTGGCCACAGGCGGTCCCCAACAGATTTCGTGTTACTCTTCCTGATCCCACGCTGTGGTGTTACATAATATATGGCATATATTCTTTCTAAAATATAAAACCACCCAAATTCTGAAAAAGACTATATGTCTCTAGATTTTGGTGTGTGATCTTTGTGCATTTTTTAATTTTCTAATGATTGTGTGTCCCTGTAAGACACAGAAAAATCAGAAGTACCTATGACTCTGGGGTTACAAGATTTATCAAATATAAATACAGGACTTATAATTAAATTTGAATTTCAGATAACATATAGTTTTTTCTTTTTTAAGATAAGCCTGTCCCGTGCAATACTTGATGCATACTTGTAGTGAAAAAATGTTTGTTGTTTATCTAAAATTCAAATTCAATCATTGTCTGATAGCTTAGATGGGAAACCTTAACTTAGAGTATAAAGATAAAATTGTCTTTAATATATAATATTTCTTTTCTTGCTTAAATTTGCTCATTAGTACATCCCTAGCAATCAAGAATATTTTAAATGCTTTGTATTTCATAAATTGTACTTCTAAAAAAAATTAACTGTTGACTATGCTT
The DNA here is from genome assembly GCF_020171115.1 of Neogale vison. NCBI lineage: Eukaryota > Metazoa > Chordata > Mammalia > Carnivora > Mustelidae > Neogale > Neogale vison. Next base: position 39,753,506 of record NC_058099.1, read on the forward strand.
TGTCAAAGGATTCAAAAATTCTGGTCTATCTTCTGGTCTATCTATCCCTACCAAAGATTCAAAAATTCTGATTTATTTCTTGACTCTATCTGGGAAGGAACACTGATAGAGTGTCTAGAATTTTCACATGTCTTATAAGAAATGGTTGTGAAATTGGTACAAAATTTGTTTTTAATTAAAATCATAGACTTATTAAAGGGATAATCTTTGGATTTTGGCATGGACTTTTAAAATTATATTTCACCGACAAAGAACTAACATATAAAAACTTATTAAGTTATTCAAGAATAGATAAAACTAGAAGTAGACCATACAATAGATCAGTTAAATCAATGCAAATCTTGGTAAAATTCTGTTGCTTCAACCACGCACTTGGCATTTTTATCACATGGACTTTATTCTTTTTAAGTAGCTTGTAAACTCTTTAAAGGCATGTATGTTATGTATTATATATTTTTTTCATTATTTGTGTACTCATATTTTTAGTCGTTTTCAAGTTAATGACTTGTTATACACATAACAACAGTTTGTGACAGACTAAAATGTCAACACTCATTGGATTGATTTATTCAGCTTTAAAGGGAAGAGATTGGTATGGAAAGCTGTATGTGAACTGATGGAATAAAATTACTCCACACATTTAAACTGAAACACTAGACTTTGCTTTCTTCTTTCCTATCTAGTACCTTTTACAATCAGGCCAGAACTCTGGATTTATATTTTATCCCTATTTAGGGAGATTCATTTTGCCATACTTCTCAGAAGCATTGCTTCAAGGCTATCACTGATAAAATTTCAAAGATAGAATTTCATTTACTTATGTAAGAGAACATTATTCTTGTTTTAAATTAATCTGCATTTTTAAGAACAAAATCGTTGAAGGCCAAATTTCCTGTATTTCAAACAAAGATAGCCATTTCAAAAATTTGTCCACAGTTTAAAAATCATTAAGAAATTTGAAGTGTTTCATGGGTGACTATATTTTAAAAGCAATAATATAAGACCTCGTGTTTTCAAAATCAAAATAGTTTTATTATTCTGTTACTTACCTATATGTTTTTAATAAGAACTTAAGTTGGATTTTCATTTTTAAAAATACAATTAAATGCAATTTAAAAATGACAATGATAAAGAACTTTTAAAACTTAAATGAGTGTTTGGCATGTTTATGTTAACCAGCAATTATTCCAAGCTCTCATCCTAGAACTAGAAAATGAATGAAGCACAACTGCATTAACTACCATTATCTTTGAATTTCAAAAAGAAACAAAAAACAAAAACACTTTAGGAACTTTGGAGCTACATTTTGCAGGGATTGGGTGAGTTACAATTAAGAAATTAAAAAAAAAATAAGTACTTTGTTACCAAAGTGAAGTTAAAATATGAGACTGTCAGAATTTTTAAGATCCATAGCAGTAAGAATCCTTTGTTTTGTATGCTTATTATAGAATTTAACTCAGAAACTGCAGGAGATACTGTTAGCTGTCAACAAAACCCATTCTCCCATTTTTTATGGGACATGCAGCTAGACAACATTTTCTAGCCTCTTTTGCTCTTGGTTACGGCTATCTGCCTCAATGTTAAGTAATGAGATGACAGTGGAAGGGATGTGTGTGCCCTGAGGCTTGTCACATTGAAGCTTCCTACATTTGGGCTTTCCTACTTTTTCCTTCTTGAATGGCTTCATGTAGAAAATGACAAGGCTTTTGAGGATGATGTAGCAACAAGGTGAATGAACTTTTGGCACCCAGATGGGGAAGTTTGTCAGTGACAAACTGATTCTCTGCTGAAGTCCCAGGAAAATCAAAGTTTTGGTCTATTTGTATCCAAAGCATAGTCACCTATAACTGGTCAGGCTTTATTATTATTATTTTTTAATGGTTTTCCATGTCTGTAACCAGGAGTAAAGGGAGGTCATTACTAGTCTACCATTGCAGATTATCAAAGAAATTATAATAAAATTTTACCTGAAAGTCACTGAAGTTTAACTGGGTTTCAAAGTTATACCATCTATGGCTAACTATTGATAAAACTTTGCATAGACAGGGAAACTCTACAAATGTCTATGAGAATAAGAAACAGGTCTGTGTATAGTTGATATATCATTATAGTTTTTTGCCAGGAATATTAATTAACACTCTCACCAAATTACCTCTGTCCTTCTAACTGGGTTTGATTATGTCATAACCGATGAAGGTTAGTATGAATGATTAGCAGGGTAAAGGATAACTTGACTGATGACATACTTAAGCTGCTTTTCACTTTTAATTTTTAAAGCAGTCCTAGTTTTTCCAGTTTTAAGAAGTTAAAAGTGGCTTTACAGAAAAACTTACCAAAAGATAAAAAAAGACTATTTAAACAAATGCACTATTATGTGTTAGATGTAGACATAGAAACTCCTTGAGAATACCCAAACATTAACAAGGGAACTTTTTAAAATCCTATATATTTTACTATAAACCTGTGAAAACCTGGCAGATTTTCAGTGCTGTGCTGTGTGTCCCTGTGGGTCCTACTGTGTGTCTTTGGTCTCCCTCCTGTACGCACAGACACCACGCATGTATCCACTGATGTCAGAAGAGTGCTTTCAGCCCATCAGTTTTTTAACATGAATGGGAATTTTCCTGATTGTACACAATCTTTGACTGTGGAAAATATGATTACTTGTATTGAGTCATTTAAAAAAACATTCCTTTAGGGCTTTTTATGAGTTGGCTTTCAATGCTTTAAACTAAAAAAGAAAAAAAAAAATGCTCAGTATGATTTTTCTCAGATATAGCCCACAAAATAGAGAAAAAATAATTATCCAATCTATACCATACATTATTTATTAGTAACTCCAAAGCATACCGTTATCAGTCTACTGGAATATTCACTACTACTTCCCCCCACTCATAGCAAAAACCACCAGGTTTCTCTTTTAGAGGCAGCAGCTCTGAGATTTCTTATCCAAATACCCTCTAAAATGAAATTTTACTTAAATAATTTGGAATAATTTATAGTAAAAAATGACACATTTTTCCTGATGAACAGCAGGAAGACCCACATGTTTAATATCATCAGTACTACTTTGCACAGAAAACTGTGAGACACACTAAAGTTTTTGTTCATTTACTGTCATTTAGAATATGTAAGTTATATTTTCATAAAAGTCATGTACTTTAACATTCAAATGATGTATTTAAATGTAAATGATAGTGTATTTATTTAACAATGTGGGATTGAGATTTGGCTAACAAATCTTTCATTGTACCTATCAGGGTACTGGCCTGTTCAGAACTCCTTAGAGACGCACTATGGTCCTTTGTGCTATAGAGTAAGGATTACAAACTCTATACATTGAAACCAGATTTTCAGTAAGATTCCTGGGAGTATTTGACATCTGTGTCCACAGATAGGCTGAATTACATAAATGGCTACATTTCGCCTAAAAATTGTCTCCTCTGGTGTATCCAAAATAGTCTACATGTCTGAAATTAAAATGAAATTTAGAACCAACATTCTGCACATGAAAGAGAACATTAATCTTTATTCAAGTGTTAAGGTAAAACACCGAAAATTAAAATCCAGGTCATATTTCCTGTCCTCCCCTAATATGGAATGGAGAGAATTATGAGTGAGCTCTGCCCCTTCAGCTGTGACCAGGTGCTAATAAAAGAAACTGCTCTCTAAGTAGCCTAAGAGTTGTAGAAGAGTTCTTTAGGATAGCTTCCATTATTTTGCTCAGTGATTTTTATAGAGAGAGTAGAGAGATTGAAGATACATTTTCCTGAGAGATAAGTACCGTAAAAAAAATAGTTAATATTTTCTGGTGAACAAGGTTTTTTTGGTTTGGTTTTGTTTTGTTCTTTTTCTCTTTTTCACTGACAGTTGAGAGTTATATAATTAAGTTTTCGCTTTCAGTGTATGATACTGGAAAATCTTAACTGGTGCTGAAAGCTAGAGTTTTTTCCTCCTTCTTTGCTACATTACTTCTATTTTTTATCGAAGTATAATTAGTGAACAACATTATATTAGTTTCAGGTGTACAACATAGTAAATGAACAATACTATACCTTTTATAGTACTCACTGTGCTAAATATAGGCACCATCTGTCACCACACAATGTTACCACAATACTATCAGCTATAGTCCAAATGCTGTATATTTTATCCCTCTGACCTATTTAAGAGGAGGTATTACTTTGTTCTGATAAGCTACTTTTTGGTCTTCTCTCATTTTGGTTTTATTATAATCTCCCTGAAACTAGTATTAAAACAGGAACATGAAATAAATATAAATAGAAACATGCATTTGTAGATGTGAATGTACTTATGTGTATTATTGTACATATTTCATTTAAAAATACCTGAACCATTTTTTTTCTTTTACAAATCAATTTATATATTTTCTTCTTTATTAATTTATACACTTTAAATAAACCTATTTCTTTGGTTCAAAGTAAGTTAACAGCAGGTACTAAAGAAAATCTGGGTGAAGAAGAGTGAGACCAGAGTTTGTAGAAAAAAATGATAAAGAGATTTTAATAATTTGATTCATCACTAGTTTTGCCAAATCCCCAATGGAAAGGACACCCATCATAGTAGGAATCTGATAATAGTACTGCTCTCTCTCAGCTCTATGACACTAGAAACTTTGGAGCTACATTAGAACAAGATGAAAACTGCTCAGATTTTTGCCATCTTCCATAAAAGATTAACTCTATCATTTTGAGAAATGTTAACAAAATAACACCCATTTTGCTTACTGCCTGCTTTTGTGAAAAGGTCAGTTTTCCTAGAAATATTATTTCTTATTTAGCACCCAGTTTTCCTTTTTTAATGACCCTATTAAAAACATTTCCATTTAATTAGAAGAGGACAATTAAACTTAAAATAGAGACCAAAAATGAAGCAAACACACACTGTCCCCAACACACATGACATATTTGTGCACACACAGCATTTTGGACATGATGCTTTAATTTCAAGTATGAGTATATTACGATAATTTGCATTGATATGGGAGTTGGGAAGTGAAAAATGTTATATTGCCATTGCACAATTATAGGGTGGTATAAGTCTTTATAGTCCTTTTACAAACAGATGGGAAGCAAAGAGTAATAAAAGGAAACATTCAGAATATTTGGAATAGTATTGATAATTCAGATTCTGATTTTTTATTTCACTAGAACACATTACATTTAAATGTACTGAAGAAACATTTCCAAAGATGAGAGGATGAACAGTAAAATAACATAATCTACACTTATTTATATAATTTATTTTATATGGGTAAATGGTGGCTTACAGGATTATTTGTGTTTAAGGGTTAGGTGGATTATGGAATTTTCTAAGGTCTGTGCTTTTAAGGCCTTAGGAAGGGATTTTATCCACATCAGTGGCAAGTTTTGTGTTTTTAGATAGTATTTTTGTAACAAATTTTTGATAAGAGGAGTTCTGTTGATAAATATTTAAAGACAAAGCTAATATTTTTGAAAGTTATTATTATTATTATTGCTTTGTTCTCTTCTATGCTGATACTTTGCTATAATTACTAGGGAGCTTTTTGTGTATTCTTTTATTTTCCAGATACATACTAGACATAGCTGGACCCATTAGGGACAGATGAGTACATCCAAGTAGCCTCATTCTAGTGATATTCCACTGTTGATGCGTATCCTCTGATCATTCCACATTTAGACCAGAGATCCTCAGTCGGAAGCATGGAGTGATAGGAATGGGAAAGGGAACAGAAAAGAGAAATCTCAGAGTCGGTTTGGTACCCATTCTTTAAAATCCATTTTCCAGGGCTTGAGACATGTTAAAGCTGAATCTCCAGGTTTGTGGACATATAACAAGAGTGGATTATGATGTGGGAGCTTACTGTTAGGTCTACAATAGAGTTTGGCAAACTTTTCTCTCCAGGGTCACACAGCTAATATTCTAGTCTGTGAGGGATAAATGGTTTCTGTTGCAGCTACTTACCTCTGCTGTCATAACACAAAGACATCCATAGATAGCACAGAAATGAATGAGCAGTGTGGCCATGTTTCTTGGAATCTTGTCTTACCCTTCCTATCTTCAGCTGGCAGTGTCTGATAATGTGGTATGGGTTTCATCAAAACCCATTGATTGATTGATTGGATTGAAAAGAGAATGATATAGATTGAATTGGGTGCAGTGGAATTGCAATGAACCGGAGAAAAAAGTGTTTCCTATAGACATAAGCTACTTGAATCACTTTGCTTTCCAAAAACAGAAATGGAAGCCCAAAAAGTAAGTTGTGTTCAAATAATGTGTATAAGAACCTGTTTGCAACAAAGGATGTCTAATTTCTGCCCTGTATATTTTATTCTTCATGGAACTGTTTCAAGATCTCACTGGATGAGATACTTTAATTTCTTGAAAGGATTTGACCCATTTGTTAAATTGATGCTTCCATTTTTTTGGACATATCTACATATACTAAATGTGTCTGAGAACAGCAGATACTAAGAGAAATGAATTTGAAATTAAATGTAAAGAGCATGCCTAATTGAAAAAGACATGGTAAAGGAAATGCTAAATTTTACCATTTAATAAACTCTTAGGTAATTACACTAAAACAAGCAAATGTTGAAAAACTAGATACGTATGTGTGTATGTGTATGTGTGTGTGTATGTATATACACATACATACATACATATATATATTTTTCAGCTATTTGTTGATGCTCATATAGCAAACATATACTGTGTGCATTATAATGTAGGTCTTATGTCAATACCAGGGTTTTAATACTGAGTAAAAGGTCTTCATTCTCACAGAGTTAGTTGTCTATTGGTAGAGAAAAATAGTAGAAATTATTCTTATTTAGTGCTTATGATGTGCTAGGCACTTTGATAAGTACTTAAATGCATTTTTAGTTTGTACTAATAATGGTATGAGTTTTTAATTTATAATAATGAACATCAGCTCATTTAAAGCACATAATGAGTATGTGCAGGCACACATGAATATAGGCTTTATAAAATGATACATGAATGCAATATATAGGGTTTATGTATAATATTTTGAAGCTTGTAATATGCATACTTTTCATATGCTTTTTAACTTATAAAATAAAACATTTGAATCATAAAAAATAAAATAGAGAAAGTTTCTATTTATATATTTATCAGATCGTGTTTTTTTCTGCCTGGCTAAGGAACATCTTGTTGCCTTATGGTTTTAGAGATGCAGAGACATGTTTGACCTTAATTTACATTTTTGGGTATCTCTAGGGCAAAAAATTGCTAGTCCTTTACCCCAAAGAATCAAGTTGAATGAGGAATTATTGCCTTTGGCTGGGCCAGAGAGCAGACCATGGCAGTGGCCCAAGAATCTGTAAAAAATTTTCAGATAAAATCCATTGTTAGTCAGGGAGTCTTCTAGCTGTAAGGTAATTGCTGGAAGTGCAGCCAGTTTTTCTGACTCTTGGGTACTGTTCTTGATTGGAACATCCTGGTAAGGAGATAGATGGTAGCAGCTGTCCTGACAGGTGTCATCACATGTAGTGCCATTATGATTCACAAAATAAACAGGTTCCTTTTTCTGTACATTAGGTGATCTTAAGGTGTTCCCAACACGTGTCAGGAGCGTGGGAGAGGAGTGAACTTCAACAATTTCATTATAACTGTCTAGAAACTGAGGACGAGGGAAACCATTTTCCACTCTAGGTGGGAGAGATATACCAGAAGTCCCAAATTCTAGTTTGTCTTCTAGGTAACATTTTCTTTTTAACAAGGAGGTCTCAGTGGCTTTGCCAAGAGTACAGGTGCTGCCTCCACGACCCCAGGGATAATGGACAGCAAAATGTGGAATGTCATAGGCTTAGGGTATGTAATAGCCTTTGTGTCCAAAAGAACCCACTGTGCAGATAGTAATCGGTGTTCTAATGGTATGTAGTGCAGAGCCAAGAAGGACACGTTTTGCACCAGAAGTTCTTTGTTGGTCCAGAGATCCCAGGACACACAAAAGGAGACCACTATAACCCTACAAGGAAGGAGTTCATGGGTCATGAACATACATACAGTCTGTTGCATTGCAGTAGGGGCAGATTTTAGAGTCTTTTGTTGCAGTGGTGGCACTCTAACTGGGCCAGTTTAGGAATATCTGTGTAAGTGGGTTTAAGTGTAATGTATAAATGAGGAGTGCATTGCCTCCCAAACACAAAATGGCCTGCATGAAGTTGGGCTCATGTTAATGTTGTGGGTACCGAGGGGGTCAAGAATTGTTTCTTAACAATGTCATGATGTCACAGCCCTTGATTAACCAAATAACTCACGGGGATATTTATTAAGTTGGTGGGGCCCTTTTATTTTGAGTGGGGCAATAGCTCATCATCTTTTTATTCCCTTTGTGAGGAACTATGTATTTTTATATACTCAGCAAGTATGTAATAGGCATCTTATGGATTTATTCCTTCAGAGACTTCCAAGTCAGTGTCATCATATTTAGGGGACTTCCCCCACAGACATTTTTAGTTTATGGAGTTTATTCATTGGGTTTGAGTTAGCCTCTTTTCATGTTTATGAGCCCTGCTGCTCAGTGAAACCCAGAGCCTAGGTCAGTATGTATTTTCATGGGTCAGTATGTATTTTCACAGGTATTTGATAGAGTGATAGTATTCTCTGTCCCTTTAAGAGGGGTGGACTTGAAACTTCTGTGACTGCTGCCTTGGGAGGACCAGGTTGTTTTGTTTGATAACTCTGGGGATCAGGTTCTATTTTGGTGAAAGAGGCATAGGCAGCAGCAAAGGGTTTTTGTAGGCTCCTAGTGAGCTGTTTGATTTTAGGAGTATGGACATCAGCAAGCCACATTAACTGTTCTTTCACACTTGAGCAACAACCCAGTCGGCTTACATAATGCACAGGTTTGCTTTCTTTCTTTCTTTCTTTCTTTCTTTTTTTTCCTTGAGAACTCTGTAGAATAGGTTCTGAGGCCTGCCTGAGATACACAACCAGTGATCATGGGCCAAGAGTCATTCCTACGCCTTGTGCTGAAATTGTCGCCTATGACTTACGCTAAAATTGAGGCATAAAATTCAATCCAATATGCATAGTAGACCTATGCCAACACATATGCCCAGAGCCCCTTTAAGGAGGACCCTAAGCCATATTCCTTTACTTAAATGCCAGCTACTGAAACTCCCAACTTAATTTGGTTAAATTACAAAAGTTTGGTAGGTTGTGCAAATACAGCACAAAGCAGACCAAGACTAGCTTATAAGAGCTGAATGAATTGTCCAGCAAGGAAATTCAGGTAGGGGATCTTAAAACTATACAGAGCAGAAATCTATCAACAACCTAGATGAAACTGGAAGTATTCTCTTTCCCAGATATTTTATAAAGTAACCTAGCCAAGACCTTGATTTCCACCTTGTGAAACACTAAGAAGAGGACTGTTATGCCCTCTTGTACTTCTGACCTATAGAACTGTGAGATAATGATGGGAAGGTATTCTAAGGTGATCAGGTTTTAAGTAATTTGTTACAGTGATAGAAAATGAGTATAAGCTGCATGTACATTTTGGATGTGGCTTTTAAAAATAAACATATGTTTTCTTTTGCATAAATACCCAGTAGTAGAATTGCTAGGTTATTGAGTAGGACTGTTTTTGTTTTTTTTTTTAAGATTTTTATTTATTTCTTTGACAGAGAGAGATCACAAGTAGGCAGAGAGGCAGGCAGAGAGAGAGGAGGAAGGAGGCTCCCTGCTGAGCAGAGAGCCCAATGTGGGGCTTGATCCCAGGACCCTGAGATCATGACCTGAGCAGAAGGCAGAGGCTTAACCCATTGAGCCACCCAGGCGCCCTGGGTAGGACTATGTTTAACTTTATTAGATAATGCCTATGAAAATGTTCCCCCAAACTATCGTATATTGTTTTATATTTCCACTGAAATGTGAAAATAAGGTCTTCAGTTGTTCCACATTCTTGATAAAACTTTTAGTTTTATCTTTTTAGTTTTAGTCATTCTGGGTATTAGGCAAAATTTTCTTATTCTGACTTTAATTTGAACTTCCTCAATGACTAGTCATGTTGAACATCTTTTCATGTGATTACTATCTATATATTGTAAATGTATGTTGAAAATATTTTGTCAATTTTTAGTTGTGTGTCTTTTGAAAATTGAGTTATTTGAGTTATTTATATTTTTACATATTCTAGAAAAAAGTTCGTGGTCAGACATATGACCAACATGCAGCTTACATTTTCACTTGCTTAATGATGCCTCTGAAGAACAAAAGTTTTAATTTTTAACTAATTTTAACTAATTTCTTTTATATAATATAATATGTTTTAATTTTTAACTAATTTCTTCTATTGTTTTGCATGTGCCTTCTCTACAAAATTGTGTCCCTTTCTGTTTCTTGAAGATATTAGTTGATAAGTTTTAGAAGTCATTTTGTAGGCGTATTGTCATACCCCTTTTACTTCCAATGGCTCCATATTCCACAAGGTCACATTTTTAAATAAAATCATGCTTAGTGTACAAGGTGTTATCATTTAACATCTTTAAGTGATCAGTATATTACTTCAATTAATTATTTTCATATTTCTAATTAAATGGGACCTTTTAAAAATGGAAAATTAATACTGAAGTAATATTCTTTGAATCTCATTAAAGTAAATTCAGAGATTGGGTTGCAAACAAACTGAGGGTTTTAGAGGGGAGAGGAGTGGGGGTTTGGGTAAGCCCGGGTGCGTATTAATGGAGGACACGTATTGCATGGAGCACTGGGTGTGGTGCATAAACAATGGATTTCGAAACACTGAAAAGAAATAAAATAAAATGGAAAAACAAAAACCAAAAACAAAACCCCCTCAATTTCAGGAACTCTGTAACATGTCTGTAAGGAAATACAAGATAACCTCAGTTTTCCTCGTGATCAGCAACCCTGTTTTCATGCAGTGTTGAATAATGAAAGTTAAGAAATTCTTAGCTTCACTTTTATCCTTCCCACCCACCTCTAACCACAATTGTTGCTGATTTTATGCCCTTGACCTCCCCCCAAAAAAGTTCTGCCACTGTGAAAGGGAATAGAAATGATCATTTGAGATTCATCCATGTGAATTCACCTAAGTGAGGTTATCATCTTACATGTCAGATTCCAGAGCTTATATTCATGACCACTGGGTTTTTTTTTTTTATTTAAACTCCAACTACGCCTCTTTGAAACTTTTCAACCTGCATTGGATAATCAGTATTATCCTGTCTTGGCCATTTTGGATAGGGGAAGCCAAAGACCTGTGCTGCAGACTAATTTACCCTTGCCTAAGAGACCCTAACTACTCTACCATATTTGTAATTGTTTTCACTGATGTTAATTCATAGCATTAATTCACTGTAATTGTCCTCTGCTGTCTTTCTCTCTTTTTCTGCATTCTATCGTTTTAATTGAGCAATTTATATGATTCTGTTTCCTCCCCTGAATTGGCATATCTATTATACATTTAAATTAGTTAGTTTAGCTTGTCTAATAAATCTGTGTTCTAGTGGAGCAGTCACAACTATTGTGTGTGTGTGTGTGTGTATTTAATCAGCCCATCTGTTTTGCCGCCGTTTTTTCATAGCATGTCCCGTCGTGGCTAACTTACCTTGCTCCTTGAACTGTATCCATCCTTCACCTTTTGACCATAAAGCACATAATTTTTTGTGATATTTGCTTGTTTGTATAAGTGTGTGTTTGTCTGCTTGTTTGTTTTTCTTCACACTTTGAACTATAGCTCCCTTTTTTCTGTGTACCAGGAACCTGTCAAGATGGAAATTTCTTATACAGTTAATCCACCTCACTTTCAAATTACCTGTTTGCCTTGGATCTTTGGTGGTGGACACATACTTCTGCTGATACCTTATTAGTATCTAAATTAGAATTCTCTGAGTCACCCCCAGGATCTTAGCCAAATGGAGCCTGTGGTCCCTCCACCCACTCAGAGAAAGTATGGTAATACAGTGACCATTTTACCCAGTTAAACTTGATAGTCTTGATGGATCTGATTTTTTTTAAAAAGGCACATTTTAAAACTATGGCACATATAAAAGTATGTTTGTGGTGTCTTCTAACATATGAATAGCACCACAATAGTGCACAAACATAAATGTCTTAGGAAATGAGTAAAAATGATCACTCTGAAGAAAATTGCAAGATATTTTGAAAAAAAAATGTGTGAGATGTGAAAGCACTAGCTATATTTAGGAAAAAGGAATGTAGGGGCCATATTAGTTAAAAAATTTTAAGGGATCAATGCAATACAATTTTAATGAGCATTGCCACACCTCCCCCATGTTGGATGAGATCCTACACATGGAAATTAGGAGGGTAAGAAGGAGTGTGGAAGAACATTTTATACTATTTTTTCCCCACAGAGAAAGAAAAAAGAAACTCATTAAAAAAAAAAAAAAATCTCAGCTGACCAGCAGTTCATTTTTTGCTTGCTTTGACTTCAGTAGATTTATGGATAATTTAGGTGACCTCAGTGAGTGTGTTCATAGTTTATATTACCTAGATTGGGGTAACAGTCTTATGTGAAATTGGACACTAACCTTGCCTTGGGAAATGTAAATCCTAGTAACTCTGTGGGACTGATTGTTCTGGAAAAGCAAACATTACTATGGTTCATCCCATCATTGGGCATAAAGTGATGGATCTTGATTAGTTGTGAATGAACACATATATGTAACCCCAAAAGAATTGTGTAGAGTCAATAGAGTTTGAATAACTTTTTATTATTCTAAGTTTTGACAAATAGCTCCTAATTCATGTTGACATGTGCCTTGGTATGGTTAAGGACTTTACTTCCCTTATGACCCAGGTTCATGGAGTCTTTTGTGTGCCTCATCCTCAGACATCGCTGTGGAAAAGTCAATGACTTGTCACAAATAAGAACCAATAGAGATATTTAGTTAGTGCCCATGGGGCAAAGGGGGACAGAGGAGACAAAATTTATAAGGCTAGAGACTCATTAACAATGTTCTTTTAGTAACTTAGCAGATCTGATTCAGCTCATCTGAGCTAGCTTGAGAAGTAGAGGTTATTGGGTTCTAAATTCTGGCCTGTTTTAAAAAGGCCAGTTCTGGGGCACCTGGTTGGCTCAGTGGGTTAAGTCTCTGCCTTCGGCTCAGGTCATGATCTCAGAGTCCTGGGATCAAGCCCCGCACTGGCTCTCTGCTCAGCGGGGAGCCTGCTTCTCCTTCTCTGCCTGCCTCTGCCTACTTGTGATCTCTCTCTCTGTCCAATAAATAAATAAAATCTTTAAAAAAAAAATTCCAGTTGCCAGATTAAGAAATTTGCCTTGCTACATAGATATTCTATGTTAGATTGCTATCAATGGCCCCAATTTTTCATTCCTCTCTGTATAGCTACCCTTTGCCAGATAAATGTACAGAGTTCTGGTTCTCTGACTTCATACTAAGTCCTATGACTCCCTTTGTTCAAAGGAATCATAAATGTGATACCATAAGAATCTTTTTCATATGTCAATTTTCTGTTCTTGAACTTCTCCATCTCTAATAAAAGACGATTTCCAAATTAGGCTACCAGAAGAAAAGAAATGCAAGACCTAATTACCTCTATTTTCTCAAATGATAGCCAGCTCAGTCCCAGGCATGTGAGTATTCCCAAACATGACCAGAAAAGTTACCCAGCCAGACCTGGGTAAGTTGTCTATCTGAAGCTTTATGAGGTAAATTGGAAGGGGAGATGAACCATGAGAGACTATGGACTCTGAAAAACAGTCTGAGGGGTTTGAAGTGGTGGGGGGGTGGGAGGTTGGGGTACCAGGTGGTGGGTATTATAGAGGGCACAGCTTGCATGGAGCACTGGGTGTGGTGAAAAAATAATGAATACTGTTTTTCTGAAAATAAATAAATTGGAAAAAAAATAAAATAAAATAAAATAGTGTAACAGGAAAAAATAAAAAAAAAATAAAAAAAAATAAAAGTCCATCATTTTAAGCCACTGCGATTAAAGGTTTCCTAAGCAACATTATGTGTAGAATGTAATGTGTGCAGGTCCCCTCTCAGTTACGATGTTGACCACTGAGCATGCGGGTTCTCTACACCTAACTTTCAGTGTGAGACACTGAGAACTGTGGATATTGTAGTGCTTGATACTACTGCCCTGCTTTTAAGGGTTTTCCCTAGAAATTTTTATTTATATTTGTACTCTTGTGGTATATCTCTCTGCTTGAGGTGCATTCATAGTCTTTCATTTGACAGCATTTGATTATGTATGTGTGTGCTGGGTAGGGATAAATGTAATTAATGAAATTTATGGAAAATAGAGACTTAGGACAATGACAAAGAATTCCAGGAACAATAAATCTTAGATTTCCCTATAATCTCACTACCTAAAGAAAATTTATTGTCATTTTGTTGTTTCATCCTTGCCTATTCTATGAAGAGATAATGATTAATAGCAAATTTTATTTTTATTGATCTTCATTTAAAAATATTTTCTAATTTAAGAAATTTGTATATTATTTATAAGTTTGCATTATTTATCATGTATGGATATATTATGCTTTATTTAGGTCATTTACTTATATAATTTAATTAATTTACTTACATAATTTAAATCATATAAATAAAAGACAGAAATTGCCTTTATGTTAATCTACTTTACCCATTTTATAGGTCAGAAGTAATTTGTTCCTAGTGGACCTAAGTGGGTTGGTCATTGTGTTGGATCCCAGGGGATGAATGAATTTAGTGGGTTTACACAAAGCAAGCAGTATTGCCTTCAAGTTGAAATAATTGAGAAGCATTTAGGGTCAGTGTAGTAGAGTCAAGAATGGTCCTCGAGTCCAAAAGACTTCAAAGACCAAGTCTGAACATTAGGATATAAAGAGAGTAGTAAGTCTGGGTTAAAATGAAGAGTGTATAATAAAGGCTCTATCCACCTAATTGGTGATCTCTCTATTGTTGTATTGATCAGAATCAGATCTCAAATATGTGTATACTCACCAGAGAAAACCCCATATGCTAGAATTCTCCCTTCTCCCTGTGAAATCTGCGTAAAATTCAACTAGGCTACTTTCTGTTTCTATTTTGGTGACTGTCCAGTTGCTAGATTTAACCTAAGGTTGTGATGACGATTATAGCATTAACAATCAAATAGGTACTCCAGTATATATGGCTTGAACTAAAAGAATTAATGCTAATGCCTACTTAAGGAGTTTGCTGGTTAAAGAAAGAGATGAAAGATAAATCAACCCTTAAACACCTACTGGCACTTAAGACTAGTTTTTCCACTTGGATGCAGAATATTTTGATTGACATTATAGTCAATTCAGTCACAAAATAGCTGTCAGCTGCTTTATGTTCCTGCTCATTCATGTAACCATTTCCCTGTGGCATTTATAGCAAATAGAATTCTTGAACATTTAGGTCCTTATAATCACTGAGAAGATTGCAATTGGATTTTGGTAATCACTGGTTAACAAAAACCATTACAAACCATTTAAGATATACTTCACTTATTTTTGTGCATTAAAATCCCCCCTTTCCTTCTGTATTTTCATTTAAAATGGATTGAAAGAGAAGCTAATGGCATATTTCTGATAGTTTACCTCTATTGACATTACAAATCCAGCTGTCAGTCTGACAGCAAACCTCCTTAGCATGAATGATTCAAGGAATTTCTTGGAAGTATAATAAATTGCAGCAAGAATTTAAGCTAAAATACTAGCCTAAAATCTTTGTTTTTCCAGATGAGTAGAAATGTTTTAAAAGAGGAAAATTAATATGCTGCAGTCTGAGGCTAAACATAAGGGGTAAGGATAGCCCATAATATTTTGAGAAAGAACAAGGTCAGCTATGTGAATTAACAAGGTAGAGATTTATGATGAAACATTAAACTTGGCAGGCAAATAGACTACCTGGAATCTATGATGGTCAAAGGCAGCACTAGTAGGGCCTGATTCAAGACTGAAGGTCCTAGTAACTGAATTATTGAATCTAAATCAATTCTGAAAATACCAACGCGTCATACTGTGAAATTACTTTTCTCAAGTTATTGGGAGCAAGTTTCTCTCCACTCTGTTAAAATTTAAACATAGCTTCCAGAAAAAGTAGATGAAGAATATATTTCAAGCTTAACCCCTTACCTAAGACATATTTGGACAATTAAGAACAATTGAAACTAAACACAAATAATTTACATTATAATATTCCAAAATATTATAGAGTGGCAAAAGATTGTTAAACTACACTTGACTATTTCAATTAGAAATATATGTAAATTAGCTAACAATAGAAGTATTAAAAGTAATTAATGTTGGAATATAGTAATTGATAGAGTATTCAATTAATAACTTAGAAAATAGGAAAATAAAATGATTTATAATTTTTTTTTTAAGTTTCAAGACACAGAAAGGGGCTGTCATGCTCAAGTTCTCAGCACTCTCCATATCTACTGGAAGATGGGACAAGTGATTAATATCAAACAGATTGGATTAGTAAGATGTAACACTGTAAAAATTCACTGAAGCTAAAATTGAGGCCCTGAGACTAATTTCTAAACTAGGCCTATTTAGTAATTTTTAGATCTCCCTAACACCATATTTATATTATTGTGTTGGGTACCCCAGTAGCTGGTAACATAATATTTATGGGTATGTCTGTGTGGGTGTTTCCAGAAGAAATTAGTATCTGAATCTCTAGACTGAGTAAAGAAGATTTCCCTTACCCAGTGGGTGGGCATCATCCAATCTTCTGAGGGCTTGACGAGAACAGTAGATGAAGGAAGGGGGAATTTGCATTATCTGTTTGAACTCTGACACCCATCATCTGTCCTGAGACATTGGCGCTCCTCATTCTCAGGCCTTCAGATTCCAACTGGGGTTGAAAATCTGATTCCAGGTGGGGTTTATACTGTTGGCTCCCCTGGTTTTCAGGCCTTCAGGATTGCACTGTGACTACAACCCCAGCTTCTTGGGTCTCCAGTTTGCAGAGAATAATTCTGTGGTACTTATTCTTCCTAATTTCCAATTATCCATAATTTCATGAACCAACTCCTCAAAATACTTCTCTCTCTACAAATGTATATATGAATGTATGTAACTATGTATACTTATAGTATCAATAGTATGTGTATGTATGTATGTGTGCATGTATGGATGTATCTATCTTTCTTTATCTACCTTTATCTACCTTTCACTATCTGTCTATCTATCTATCACTATCTAACTGGTTTTATTCTCTGGAGAACCCTAGCAAATATAATCACTTATAATTGGTGCATCATATTATGAATCATCACCCTAAGTGACAATTTTTTCAGCCTCTTGTTTCTAATTTAATTATAGTCTCATAAGTGAAAACGTAACCTTATTAGTAACCCCACCATCATCCAAATCCAATCAGTTATGTGACCTTGGGTTTTGCTCTCATGAGACAAACATACTGAAATCTTCTACTTTGTTGTTTGTAACACATTTTATTGATTACAAAGCGCTCATGTCTTTAATATTTGTAGCTTCACAGTTGCTTCACTGAAATTTTAAATTACCTTTCAAAGAGTGCCACTTCTCTAGTCTCTCACAGAAGCTGGAGAACTGACATTTCTCTTTTCTACCTTAAGAGTTCAAGAGAAGGCTCTACTTAACCCTTGGATCCCAGCCCTCTTCCCCCTTTTCCCTTACTAGAGTTTCTACTGGAAAATATTTATGATCATTTTATTTGAATTTTGTGAATATTATATATCAAAGACATTAATAAGTTTTGCCCTTTATTTGCAAAAAAATAAAAATTTTGTTGAATTTTGTTCTGTTTAAAGTAATTTTCCTTTTTTTTTTTAAAGTACTAACATAGCATTTAATTGTTTGGGTCCTAATATCTATTTATTTATATACTCCATTAATTTTAAGCCTTAAAATCCTTCTCCAAAGATTACATTTTTTCTACTCCCTACCAAAGATATATGATGACATCTGCCCCTTTTACATTGTTTAAGGATTTCCCAACATAAAGCAATTTGCTTTAACACAGTTAAATTCTTAATAAAATTCTTTGGTTTAGATTTAATTTGGCTTGCTATTAAAGATAGTTGGAACTGAAAAACAACATGAAATTGTTTTTATTAATGGTATATACAGATTGTCCTTATATTAAATTTGGATCATGTTGGTGTCCTTTCAGTATATAACAATAAAAAATAAACAACATTAAATACATTTTCCAATTTATTAAAAGCTTTAATGATAGGCATATCATTGAATAAGAGTCATAATTTTATAACTTCTTACATTTTCTAATAAAAGTGATTGGAATAGAACATTTTCCCACCAGCAAAATGAACAAATATAAAGAATGATTTAATGGTAGTTAGAAAGCTGTCTGATTCATGGCAAATTATCTAAGTACATAGGACATTGGCTTCAACTAGAATTTTTTTGACCTATTGATCAGTAGGTATTTGTGAAATGACCCAAAACATATGTAGTAACACACTGCAAAAAATCATCTTTTGGTTAAAAATGGCAATAACTACTTATTAAGAAAGTAGAACTGAGATACAGAAAACATCCAAAATTTTAATAAACAGGTTAAGAATGGGTTAAGGATTCTGATAACCAGGTTGTAAATCCTAACATTTGCCAACTTGCCTTATTTCCTCTACATGCCATATTCATTTAAATAAGTTTATGAGATTAAAAAAAGCCTTTATTTATTAATTTTTAAGATTTTATTTATTTGACAGAGAGAGACACAGCGAGAGAGGGAACACAAGCAAGGGAAGTGGGAGAGAGAAGCAGACTCCCCACTGAGTAGGGAGCCCGATCTGGGGCTCGATCCCAGGACCTCAGGATCATGACTTGAACCAAAGGCAACCGCTTAATGACTGAGCCACCCAGGTATCCCTAAAAAAAAAAAAAAAAAAAAGCCTTTTATTTTAATTGACTAATCTTTTATGAAGAAATAGTAACATTTGTCAAATAGTGTTATATATTTATATCTGTACTGGGGAAACCTTACCTGACTCTCATCAATAATGTTTGGCTATTCAGTGAACAAAAAAGAAAAATTGCCTTTCTAGTGTGCATTCTAAATTCTGATGGATTTTTGTAGCATATAAATATATTAATTTATTAAATCAGTATGCAACCCAAACTCTCAAGTAGCTCAGCAAGTTTAAAAAAATACAATTTCTCATGCATTATTTTTACTTAATTTACTGAATCAGTCTCTCTGTTTTCAAGGATCACCATGTATCATCCATAGAGATGATAATTCTAATAATCTAGAACTCCACTTGCTTCAAGTTACTTTTTGCACCTTTTTAAGTCTAAGTTTTACGAATATGACTTGGGCTTTTTCACTATCATTAAACTGCAACCTTTTTATAACCAGTTTCAAACACTGCATTTTCAAATACCACCCTGGGCATTTCCAGGTCATGATCTCTGATTTCCCAACTCTAACACTACCCCAAACGTCCATGCACATTGACCCTTGATTTCAACCACTTTTCATTGTCTTCCACCCAATCATGTCTTCACCTCTCTCCTTCCTCATTTGGAATTTCATGATCAAGCATTTATCATTCTTTGGTGTTCATACTAACACAAACCCCTTGTTTCTCAATCATGTAACTTTATGTTCTTAAAAATACAGCCCCAGTCTGCTTAACTGCAACTGAATGTAAAACTTACGTTACATACTCACAACTCTGCTAACCAGTTCATGCTAAATTCATGATTTGCATAGCACAAGTGTGTCCACAATGCATCATTACATATTTC
This sequence comes from Neogale vison, assembly GCF_020171115.1. Classification (NCBI taxonomy): domain Eukaryota; kingdom Metazoa; phylum Chordata; class Mammalia; order Carnivora; family Mustelidae; genus Neogale; species Neogale vison. The sequence goes on from NC_058099.1 coordinate 39,773,253, forward strand.
CCTTTTCTAAGTACTCTCTGATTCTTCTGCTAAAATACTACATACTTTCTCCTTTCTCCTCAAACTTACTCTATATACTGTAATCTCCTGTTCCCAGATGTTGGCCTTATTTCCTCTCTTACCCATGAACTAAATGTAATGAGAAGGGAACCTGTTCAGGTTTTAACATCATACCCACCTACCAGCTTCACTATGCCTACCTACTGCCTTCAGTTTTGCTACTGTGGAAAAATACTCAGTGCCTTAGCGAGGGACAACCCTAATCTACTCAAAAGAGCTTACTTATATCCCCTGACAACTCAAGAATTTTGCTGCTTCTTTCTCTTTCATGTGTCATTGATTTTCCTTCTACAATAAAATATTCCCCAAAGTATATAATTCTATCCCATTAAAACAGAAAAAGGAAAACCCAGTCTTGATTCTTCATCTCTCTAGAGCCACCGCAAGAATTATTATCTATTTCAAAAAGAGTAATGAAGGATTGGTAAACAACAAGTACAGATCATTCCGTACATAATAGCAGATAAAAAGAACAGCCACTACTCCTAGGTCTGAGATAAACCACTCAGTGAAGATTACCCCCAACTCCTGGGCTGAGATCTAGACCTTGCTGGACAGGAAAATATGGTTCATCAGATGGTGAAATTGCTGAGGTTAAAGTGAAAGAGAGGGGGAGCGCCTGGGTGGCTCAATTGGTTAAGCGTCTGCCTTCAGCCCAGGTCATGATCTCAGGGTCCTCGGATCAAGCCCCACATTGGTCTTCCTGCTCAGCGGAGAGCCTGCTTCTCCCTCTCCTTCTGCCTGCTGCTCTGCCTACTGCTGCTCTCTCTCTATCTCTCTGTCAAATAAATAAATAATCTTTTTTTTTTTAAGATTTTATTTATTTATTTGACAGAGATAAATCACGTAGGCTGAGAGGCAGGCCAAGAGAGAGAGGGGTTAGCAGGCTCCCTGCTGAGCAGAGAGACCGACATGGGGTTCGATCCCAGGATCCTGAAATCATGATCTGAGCTGAAGGCAGAGGCTTAACCCACTGAGCCACCCAGGCGTCCCTAAATAAATAATCATTTAAAAAAAAAACCAAAAAACCAAACAACCCTCTCTAAAAAAAGTTGGTTAAAATGAAAGAGAGGGAAAGATAAAATAACTATAAATTTCAAATTCCTCAAAATTGCCATTGAGAATAGCAATTAATTGTACAGATCTCTTTTGTGATACATCATGTCTTATTATGGCAAACTAGTGTTAAAGCAACTATACAGCACTGTTTGGTGATGTCAGCTTGAGTTTCTTTGTTGTTCATTGAATTGGCCATTAATTTTTTTTTTTTTTAGATTTTTTTTTTAAATGTATTTATTTGACAGACAGAGATCACAAGCAGGCAGGGAGAGAGGAGGAAGCAGGCTTCCCGCTGAGCAGAGAGCCCGATATGAGGCTCGATCCCAGGACCCTGGGATCATGACCTGAGCCGAAGGCAGAGGCTTTGACCCACTGAGCCACCCAGCCGCCTCTTGGCCATTAATTTTAATAAGATTAGTTGTTTTATGAATTAGTTCAGTTGGTTCACAGTATAAGTTATCAGTGTATTGTTTCAAAGACTGTCTAAACTTGCCTACTATTTTTGTTAGTTTTTGTGAGTTTGTGATTATTTGTTTGTTTCTGAGGGAAAAATCAAGCAGATCAGGTAACTGGCAAAAATCTAGCAGAAGAAAAAAAGCATTATATCAATACAAATAAATATCTGTGTATCATTATGTAGAAAATTTATGCATTTGCATATATATACACACATGCATATATATATATGTCTATATAAGAGATGTATATATGTAAATATTTATGTTTATATAGAAAAATCCTACTTTTATAGAATTCACACTTTTAAAAATACACAGAATTTTTTTATTAATTATTTTTATTAACATATAATGTATTTTTTGCCCCAGGGGTACAGGTCTGTGAGTGGTCAGACTTACACATTTCATAGCACTCACCATAGCCCATACCTTCCCCAATGTCCATAACCCAACCACCCTCTTCCTCACCCCCCTCCCCCCAGCAACCCTCAGTTTGTTTTGTGAGATTAAGAGTCTCTTATGGTTTGTCTCCCTCCTGATCCCATCTTGTTTCATTTCTTTCCTTCCCTACCCCCCAACCCCCCCCCACAAATATTTACATCTTAACTTTTACATTCATTTCCTACCAACAAAAATGCTATGTATAAATACATAATATAAAAAAGGAATCTAACATACAAAATATAGCATCTGAGTGACGCAGGATCACAATGGTATGGTTCATTTTAGTTCTAGGGTTGAAAAATAAAGGTGTTTCTTGTAAAGCCATTTGCAAAATAATCATAATAAATAAGTATCCAGTTTTAAGGGCTAAATCAATTTTCCAACTGTGAAGGTATTTACAAAAATAGGTAATACTAAAGTTACATACTATGAAAATAAAACCTCCCTAAATAATCAAGTTTGTGTACTTTTAAGGTGCTTGGTCAGCGTGATAGCTAATAATTGAAATAGAAAAACACATACATATATATTATATTTCTTTATTTCTATTGCATATGATATAGTATATATTTTGGATAAAGTTTCTATAAGTATGTTAAGTGTCTATGCATATTTAGGTGATTTATGTCTAAAAAACATTATGTTTTTTAGAATGGGCCATATATATAAAATTTTTAACCATGGAATGTCTTTTGAAAGCAAAAGCCTAAAACCAGCTTAAAAACAACTATGTTTATATAAGATTATTAAATTTAATCAATAAATATCAAAAACAAGGAAAAGTGCTATGCCAAAAATGTAACAGATTAAAAAGTATATTTTAAAATATTTTAAGGTGAAATTCTAAAAAAATCATTATGTATACATTATGTAGGGAACAAAAGATATATTCTAAAGGCTTGTTATTGTGGATTTTTATTCCCCCCAAATTCACGATAAACCCTTGTATTTTCCTCCAATTATGCTTATAATTTTCTATAGTTGCCCAAATTCTCACCAAATTTTGTCCCAAAAAACAAAGACTCTTCAATGTTATCTTTTAAAGGAAATGTAAAGGTTGCACAGTTCAAATCCCAAATACTCAGGTTCTATCTCTTGCTTTAGGGAAATCCCTTCATCTTTCTGAAATTTATTTTTCTGAGCCATCAAAAGAGTATACATAATGATATATCTTTTGTAGAGCTTTATAAAGGTCGTATATGTAAGGCATTTGTTGCATGACAAGCACTTGATTGTACCTATTATTAAAGTTATTTTTTGTATGTTACATTAACACACAGGAGAACATACTTTATTTCAGACTTCATATGCAACAGCTTGCAGTTATTCTTATTCAGAATTCTGGACTAATGAAATATACTTCTTAGAGTCTGTCTTGCTTTAAAACAGTGAAGAGGCGGCGCCTGGGTGGCTCAGTTGGTTAAGCCACTGCCTCTGGCTCAGGTCATGATCCTGGAGTCCTGGGGTTGAGCCCCACATCAGGCTCCGTGCTTGGCGGGGAGCCTGCTTCTCCCTCTCCCTCTGCCTGCTGCTCTCCCTGCTTGTGCTCTCTCTCTCTTTCTGTCAAATAAATAAAATAAAATAAAATAAAATAAAACAGGAAAGTTGAATCAAGATAGTTAGTAAATTTTCCAGTTCTTCAATCAATAAGCTAATTAATCAATTCAAAATGTTACTGTAGTGCTTATTAAAAGCAAGCTCAAAACCTAATCTATGCTAGTGACTATTACTAACAGAATGTCTTGAATGATATCCAGGAGTTTATCTGTTATCCCAGAAAATGTATACATACTTTTGCAATTTGTAGCAATACTTTTGTGACATACAATTTGTTTATATCAATAGGATGATAGCATTAGCCAGATTAAACAATCAAGTTTAGATATTTCATACTCTTAAGTATTTTAGCTATTTACACACAAAGTAAAACATGCATATTATCAATAGCTGATATTTACAGAATGCTTCATATATATCATGTCGTGTTCTAAATTCTTCACCTAGATACAGGTGTATACTTTTCACCATAACTCCATGAGCTGTTTATATTAGCATGTTGTTGTATAGGAGAAAAAATTAGGTCAAAGAGTTTAAAAGAAGAGTCAAAGTTCACATAGCTAGGAAGAGGCATATACAGTCTCATATCAGAGGCTGTACTCTTAACCCCACACATCACTGCCTCTTATACAAGCAAAATGCTAACGCCTCATAAAGATCATATAGTAGTTTTCTTCTTCTTTTTCCTTCTCTCCTTTCTCTTTAAAAGAAAATATTTAATCCCTCAGGCTTTCACCTTAAAATAATGTCTACTAGATTGACATTCAAATATTCTTGTCCAATTCAATTTTAATTGAAAACACAGACATAGCTATGAAATTAAGTAGATCATTAATGAATGTATTTGAAAACCAATTTGAGAAACCTGTTTTTTATCTAGTAACTGTCCATGATAATGTCCTTCACTCTCTATATGTTGGATTAGGGAGCAAGATCTAACAAGCAGAAAAATAGAATGGGTTTTTTTTTTTTTAAAAAGACTTTGTTTATTTACTACAGAGTAAACATGCATGGGCAGGGGGAGGGGCAGAGAGGGAAGCAGACCCCCCACTGAGCTGGGAGCTGGATGTGGGCTTGATCCCAGGACCCTGGAATCATGACCTGAGTTGAAGGCAGGTACTTAACTGATTGAGCCACCCAGGCATCCCAAAAGACCGGATTCTTTTAAAAATTACCTGCAAATTGTAATTTTGAGACTTAATTCTTTGAATTTGAAAGGCATTTATGGAGATAGTTGTAAGATAAACATTCTGTCTCACCTCAATATTGTAAATACATAAAGTATTACCTTCTGAGTGAGGGTTAGTAAATCTATGGAATTAACTAACAGTTTGTCAGAAAATAAAAACTATTTGTTTATATAAGCAGATTCTAACCACAAAACATCTTATAATATGTTCTTGTTACTATGTTCACCACAAATAGACACATTAAATGTCAGCCATCAGCTGAAATATAAATTGTATATCCAGTTGTTTCAGAAGACTTAAACTATAATTGTGTTATTCATCATTTTTATTTTCATTGTAATAAGTTATAAAAAATATGGCCCAAGTAAGAAAACCAAGTGTTAGGCAGGACCCACAACCCTAGAGAAAATGATGGAGTACTAGTGATAGAAATCTGTTCTGTAGGGATACTGATTTGACAACTCTGCAGAAGAAATTATTGCTTCAATATTTATATCTCTATTTCTCTGTGTCTAATTTAATGACTCATTTAACATGCTTGTAATTCCTGAGATAATATTAGAAATCTGTTTCATAATTATGACTGGGTTCTTACATGGTATTTAAATTCTAGGCCATTATATACTGATCTACAGAGGTTTTAATGTGAAACTTAACTCTTTATTGACTAAAATTAACTAATGATGAATGTATTTTTATTGTATTTAAAATATATACTAAAATATTTGCTCATTTGGTCAGTGTATAATGTTGCCATAAATGAACTCTGTGTTGTAGAAATGAAATGGTGATAAAAATATCAATAAACTTTAGAAACAGAATTGCCTTTGAAAGCAATCCTTGTCTAGAACACACTTGAATAGATAGGTACATTTTAGGATCTTCTTTGGATACATATGTACTTTGTTGATGTAAAGCATCTGAACTAGCCTTATGTCCTTGACCCAGAAGCCACTTAAAAAGTAGTCTTAGATGTACTGATACCATCCACATTTTGTATCTGTACTTTGGAAGGCAAGAGTCAATTAACGCCTCCCCATTACTCTAAGAAGTGCTAGGTTTGGCAACAGTGTTACTTATGCCAAAGAAAAAAATACAAAAAGAAAAAATGATATTTCATTTCATCCAATATTTCTACAAAATATTTTTAAAATTATAATTACATCATCTACAGAATATTTTTAAAATTGTGGTTTTGGGTGCCTGGGTGGCTCAGTGGGTTAAAGCCTCTCCCTTCGGCTCAGGTCATGATCCCAAGGTCTTCAGATAGAGCCCTGCATCAGGCTCTCTGCTCAGCAGGGAACCTGCTTCCCCCTCTCTCTGCCTCTCTGCCTACTTGTGGTCTCTGTCTGTCAAATACATAAATAAAATCTTTAAAAATAAAATAAAATATAATAAAATTATGGTTTTACTCAAAATTTATGTTCAAATTGTTTTTCAGAAAATCAACTTCACACAGTCCTCTAGGAGCTGCCTTTGGAGTTAAAAATGTTCACCCTAAAAGAACTGCTTTAGAATGGTCCTCAGACGCCAATCTATAATAGTATTCGACAATAAGGAGTTTACATAAATCTACATTAAACTTTTTAGCACAGCCTATTTCCATATATTGCATATATTTCTGTCTGTTTCATCAGAAAAATAAAAGTCTGAATTAAGCTTATAAAGAATGGCAAGGTATTACAGTACAGAAATTCACAAAACAGACCCTACTTTTGCAAGACAGGAGTCAGACAGACATTTTCTTCAATTGGCTGAGGTATCTATTCATAGTCTCATAAAATAAAGTCTGAAATGTTTTGTTTTTCTCAGGATTAAGGTCTTTTTGGTTCATGTTTTATTGGTGTTCAAGCTTTCTCATAAATCACTTGTATTTTAAATTCTGTTACTTCTGTTTACAAAGACAAGTTCTCAGTGTGATGATAAGAAGGAAAAAAGGCAGTATCATGGGATCTTTTTCTTCTTGAATAATCATACTTGCTACTTTCCTTCCTTCCTTCCTTCCTTCCATTTGTTTTTTCTTTCATTCATTATACTTTCCTCTTTTTCACCTTTCTTTTTTAAAAAAAATATAGTTTTATTCAAATTATAATTTTGGAACCAGGTATTATAATTTCATTTATCCTAACATCTATTCATTTATCCCTTATTAGTTTAATAATGCAGTTATTCTATGTCAATCTAAGTTTTCCTTTGGAAATCAATACTGACTGCTTTCTTGCAATTTCACAATTTAGGGGAGGGGGAAAAAAGAAAAAAAAGCGAGCTTTTGTCTACATAAGGGTTATCTCTATCAAGCTGGAGCAGAATGGGATCTAGTTCAGAGCTGGAAGTTGGCAGAAGAAATTTTAGCTGCCAGGTCGGTTCACTTTTCCATCGAGACTGTGCAGAAAGAGGATGCAGTGCATGGCAGGAAGTTGAAAATTGTCCAAATAACCATAACCATAACCATAACCAAAAGGTTTCTATTTGACTTAGAAACAATCATAGGTCTAGAAGGACTTCCAAGCTTTTAGTTAAAAGGAAACAAGTGGGGACATATGAAGAAAAGCATAAAATTGAAATACCTAATAGTAAGAAGTGATTTCGAGGAATTCTAAGAGGAGGACATATATAGATATATACAGACACAAGGATGACAAGAGCCATGACTTACAGAAGGGCCTTTAGAGGCCCTGTATAAGAGTTCAGTTTTTATTGTGAAGACATTAGAGACCCACGGTGAATTTTAAGCTGGGAATGGGAAATGAATTTTGAATAGTCACCCTCGTTGGTAAATGATCAAGGAGTACTAAATGAAAGATTAAGTGAATAAACTGTATTTTCAGTGTTCTTTTGTAGTTGTGATTCTCCTGCTTTCCTAGAACACTGGTATGTTGCTGTTGACATACATACTGGACATACTTGCCACAGGCATGTAATATAGATGATATTCTGTATAATATCAAGAGATCTAGTTTTTGTAACTAACTCAACCTACTTAATAACTACCATTATGAAGGTAATGGAGGAACAAAGGGAAAAGTTTAATGTGCTGTTTAGTTGGGTTTTTCTTTTCTTTCTTCTTCTTCTTCTTCTTCTTTTTTTTATTTTGTATTTTATTTATTTATTGGAGAGAGAAAGAGAGTGAGGGAGAACATGAGAGTGGCAGGGGCAGAAACAGATTTTCCACTGAGCAGGGAGCCTAATATGGGGCTTGCTCCTGGGACTCTGGGATCATGACCTGAGCTGAAGGCAGACACTTCATGGACTGAGCCACCCAGGTGCCCCTAGCTGGGTTTTTTCCTTCTATTAGAATTGTGAAAAGTGAAAATGTTCCCTCCATGTACATATCACTACGTTCATTTTATAAAGATTTTATTTATTAATTTGAGAGAGAGAGAGAGAGAGAGAGAGAGTGAGTTGGGGGGACAGAAACAGAAGGAGAAGCTGACTCCCTACTGAGTAGGAAGCCTGATGGGTGGCTGGATCCCAGACCATGAGTTTAGGACCTGAGCCTAAAGCAGCTGCTTAACCAAGTGAGCCACCCAGGCGCCCCTTATATTCATTTTTGAAGATCTAGGTGGACATGTTATTTTTGCTTTGTGAAATATAGATAATTTCCTATCAAATTTACTTTTGGGAGTTACACTAACTCAAGGATTTCATTGTCACTTGTACAACCATAAAATCTGTGGGGAACCTTCTTGAAGCTTTTCTAATGAGGTTGACGTAAATTTTAACAGCTGTTAAAATTTGGTATTTCACACTGTTATTATTAGGTTTTCTGTAGTATGGACAAAGAGATGCCTTAACGAATTAAAAATTGCTAATAGATTTTCTGCCACTGAGTCACATTTCATGGGATTTAATTAATTGTATCTAACCCACTATCACTTTGCAGTTAAGAAGCAGGGCTTGTTGCTTTTATTATTTCCCTGTCTTTTGTTTTACCTAGTAAGATGATTTCACTACCATTTAAGACATGTTGAATGACTACTTGCAAGTACATTTCAGAACCTAAAGCAATGAAGTCCATTATTGTACCAAAAAAAATTGAATTACTTACATCTAACCAAGATTATTTCTCTGTTACATGTCTTTAATGAGTTCAAAGTATGGAAATATTTTAAATATATGCTGAAAGATATTAAAAAGATTATAGCAAAAAATTATTAAATAATTTTTAAATTAAAAAAATTAAGGAAACATATTGAAAACTTTATCAATATTAATCTTAGAACAGCATGTTCCTTTTTAATCCTCCCTTAATTGTTCTTTTCCATTATTTAAATAAGAGTATATAATCTAATATGAAAAAGAATCAAACTATTCATGTTTCCCAAAATTAGTTGTATTCAAAATAGTTGAGATAGATTTATTTGCCATTAATACTATAGGTAGTATTCTGTAAAAAGGCAAGAGGTCTAGTTGTTGTTACTAATTTAGTCTACTTTATATAACTAGCAGTATAAAGGTAATGAAAGTGTGAAAGGGAGCAGTGTGCTGTTTGAATGGATTTTTCTTCTTGATTATTTAGAGTTGTGAGAAGTGAAAATTCTAGGATTTTTTTGCCTCATAGAGTATAGAATTGGCACTTATTTCTTGGTTTCTTTTTAATCGAACACGGGACATAATTATGACTATAATTTATCTGTTAACAGTGAAAGATGAGTAATGTAGCTATTATTAGCTTAATTTTCGGCTTTTTTATGATGGTAGATGACACACATTTAAATCTTGTTCCAAACAAGAGAAGATTTGTGTAACCTACAATATCCTAAGATACAATTGAGGAATTGTTCTAAATAAAGAAAATATTGTAATGTGTATTATTGACTAAAATTGAGTCTAAAATGATGGCAAATCACAGCATTTTTCTCTTGTATAGTACTATTACAGTATTTAAAAAATGTCTAGAGAAAAGATTATAGGGAACAAAATACTTGTGCATAGATGAATCATGGGTTTATGACCTGTGCAATCTCAGGATACTGTGTTCTTAGGAGGACTCTGCACTTGGCTTAATTTTCTAGAATTATGGTCTTGAAATCCTTAATAATACTGAACAAGGGTGCCATCTTTTCATTTTGGACTGGGTCCCACAAATTATATAGCTGCTTCCATAATTATCTTCATAGAATTGCATTTTCTCTCTAGCTGTGGGAGGCTCTTGGGGATGAGGAGACTACTGCAAGTTGCCTGAGATACCTCTTACTCTGATATGTAAAGGCTTTTACTTGGATTAATGGGTTGTAAATGGTTTAAACATATTATGACATTTCCCATGATATTAAGCAAGGTCACTTCTTGGGACATCAGGGCTTCTCTGCAGAGAGGAAAGGTGAACTATGAAGCGTATTTGTGTGTGTGTGTGTGTGTGTGTGTGTGTGAAAGAGAGAGAGAGAGAGAGTATCTTGTGTTGAAAATTTTTTTAAACAATTGATTTACCTTAAAGTCTTTCATCTAAACTTCTTTGTTAGAAATTAGGTTTGCTTAATAATGAAAAATATATATTTATTTCTAAATTCATTAAATTGGCAATTTGGATACCAAATTTGGATACTAAACAATGACAAGTTGACACTATGTGTGCATAATTCATATACTTGGAGAAAGTAGTATGGTTTATTTGTCTAGTCAACCATCTAAATGTTACCGAGTCAGAGAAAACTATGTAATGGGGATTAAATATATTCATCATTTTAATATATTCATATTTTAACAAGGATGCAAGTTTTAACAAGGATGCAAGATTATATATATATATATATATATATATATATATATATATACATTTTTTTTTTAAGAGAAGTAAACCTTTAGTTCCTTGTTTCACAAAGTTGGGTGAGTTCATTGGCAAGATAATCTCTTGCCAGCAAATTTCATTTGTTTAGTGAAAAAAGGTGAAATATATATTATACTTTTAGAGAATCGTTTTTGCTACATTGTAGGGCCAAGATTGTTCTTTTCTCCAATTTACATACATTTTCCATATAGTATTAGAGTCGAGTAAGCATATAAAGTGTACAAATCAGAGATATATATCCCAATGGATTTTCTACAAACTGAACTTGGAAAAAGAAAATTCTAGACCCAGAATCCCCCTGTTGCCTTCTTCCAATCATTAATTCCCAAGAAAGTGTACTCTCTATCCTGATCACTAATAATATAAGTCCCTTTGCCTGTTTTGAAATTTATATAATTTAAAGTATATTGTATATACTCTTTTGTGATCTGATTCAATTGTTCCATATTATGTTTATGATATTTAACCATGTTGTCCTGACTGGCAATAGTTCATCCTTTTTTACTGTTCCCTAGTGTATCACTATATGACTGTATAGTTTGCCTATTCATAATATTTTAGACAGATAATTTGGTTCTCTCATTTGGGATTAATATTGATATATTTGTATGTGTATACTTTCCATAAAATGAAAAAAATGTGTATCATTTGAACTGCATTTGAAATGGACAGAGTTGTCTTACAGAGATACTTATCATGGCAAGACTATTTTCATGTAAGATATGTTCCCTTCACAATCTTTTCAAGATCAAAATTACCATAGAAACACAGAACTTCACCAATTATGCAAATTTTATCCAGATTTCTTCTTATCCCTATATCTAAAATACTTATTTCTGGGGTGCCTGGGTAGCTCAGTCTGCCTTCGGCTCAGGTCCTGATTCCAGGGTCCTAGGATCGAGGGCCACATCAGGCTCCCTGCTTGGTGGGAGGCCAACTTCTCCCTCTCCCACTCCCCCTGCTTATGTTCCCTCTCTCTCTCTCTCTTTGCTCAATAAATAAAAAAAATCTTAAAAAAAAAACTTATTTCTATAAAGAGGATTTTAGAACTTTCCACAATCTGATGTGTTCATTAGTGTAGGCTGAACACTTATTAGTGTTTTCCAGCACTGTCTTTTGATGCATTTGAATACATCTTGAAAGAAATATCAAGGAAAAGATTATTGTGATCTGAAACTTTGCTTCAAGGTTTTTAATATGATTCATTTAAGCATAACTTCTATATAGATAAAGCACCATCTCTAGGGTTTTAACACAGCTTTCTGTACTTTTATAATTAGTTTATTGACAGTTACTCAGAAAAGTCAGTGGTTCTTTGAGAGCCTCCAACTGTGTCCATCACTTAATGTTTTTAATAATACATCAAATCATAAAATATTTAGCCTTAAGTATTTCTTTTACTAATTCTTTCATAAATGAGCAAAATAGACAGATACTATAGTGAATAATAATTCCATTCTTTGAATAACCATCTTTTCTCAGCCCAACCTTTCATATTCTTCTTATATTATATGCCTGAAAATCTCTTCAGAGATTTTTATATAGAAATAAATCATGGCAGTCCTCTCCAAGGTCCCTGCTTCCCACTTTAATGTGTTTTTCCAATTAATGTGTTTTTTGGGGGCTTTGATTGATTAAGTCAATCACTTATTATTTTACATTTATTCAAAAAAGAATTTCTGAGCTTATATTTTGTGACAGTCTTCATTCTAGACATTAGAGATACAAAGATCATCTGAAGGATTTCTTCATTAATATAATATTTATTAGAAGTTTTGGGACACCTTGGTGGCTCATTCAATTAGGCATCTGCCTTTAGCTCAGGTCATGATCCCAGAATCCTGGGATGGAGCCCCACATTGGGCTCCCTGCTTAGCAGGAGCCTGCTTTTTTGTCTCCCGTTGTTGCTTCCCCTGCTTGTGCTCTTCCTCCCTCTCTCTCTCTCTCTCTCTGAAATAAGTAAATAAATAAATGAAATCTTTAAAAAAGTTTAAAATAGTATTAAGCTGTATCAGTGCTGGCTCCACCAGAACACTAGATTTTTAAATAATAAAAGATAAACAAATAAATAATCAAATATTTATGATAGAGATTTGACTACTGAATGTTGGGATCTGGTTAAAGAGAATGTATTGGGCTGCCTTTCTTTTTCTGGTACTGATCAGGCTGTCAGGAGCAGAAATTGGAAGCTAATAGGAAAAGCAAACACAAACTAGAAGGCTCCACTGAAAGGCTGCAAGGATGTAGTGAAACTATAAAGACACAATGGAAGCTTCAATGTAATGTCACTTCTTCCCAGCCTCAATTTTGATGACTAGGATGTCATGTGGGCAAAGTTGGTGCTTTATCAATCTTGATGCACAAATCAGAGAAGCTTAAGATCCAGTAGAAGTTGGTGGAGCTGTGGATCCACCTGCTCTCGTGTTGCCAGTAAGCACAGCTGGGACATAGGTCACAAGGATCTGCAGTAGTGCCTTTTGCCATGCGTTTGCCTTTTCTATGGAAAAGATGGCTGCAGCTTCACTCAGCCTTCCAAATCATGAACAAACTGATTCTTATATCCTATGCTAACCCAGAAGTATGCAATAAAGAGGATTCTGTGCAATTAGTTTCTTGGGATGACAGAATGAAATGTACATTTCATTAAAAGACAGATACTTTACTATTAGTTGTTATTGTAACAATAAGTAATTGAGCTATGTCATTAGCTCTCATGGAATTTAATATTATTGGATGGCTTCCTCAAAGAAGGAAACATGCACCTGTCTTTAAATAACTTTGAAATAAAATTGACACACATTCTAATTATCATGATTGCCCATTATGCTAGTAGTAGATGAATTAACTTATTTTTTTACAATCACATGGAATAGAAAAAAATAAATATATATTTCTTCCTAAAATCATATACATTTATTTCCAAGTATAATTTTGTGATGTGAACCCTCAGAATCCAGAAAGGAAATTGTTAATATTATTTATTATATCCTTAGGGTCATACATACACAGGGCAGAAGAGAAGTAATCAAGCCAAGAAAGGCTTTTCTCTATGGACCTCACACAATAATGGTGCATCTGATCTCTTTTTTAAAATATCCAGCCCAAGAGGTTTAGTAGGACCATTTTTATTAAAAATATTTGAAGGAATGAATGTTTTAGACAGGGAAAATGAAACTTGGAGCTTAATTTTATACATTTCAATTTAAAGTCAGCTTTACTTTATAAAGTAGAAATCTGATAATGTGCAAAATTATTGCTATATATTAGTATACAAAGGACCTGAAGAAATCATAATAGGACATGAAAGCAGCTACGTAATTAAGAATGAACAATAACAACAAAATGCCCTCATAGTGCTCTAAAGAAAAAGCCAATTTAGTTTCTATGCTGTAGGATGAATCAAGAGAATTTGGATTCCTTTACTATATAGCCAGTTAATCTAAATATATCCAATTAAAATTTTAGCTTCTTATCTTGAAGTGATAAAGCATCGCATGCATTTGAAAGACTAGAATCAAACTCTGGCATCTAAAATTAAAATCTCTACTTTTGAGAAATACTTTTATGCCTCTTTTATAATCTACAGAATGAGAATTTAAAAATATCTATTTACATGCTTGTTTGAGAATGAAAGAGAATACTAAATGCCATGTAGCATAATGTAGTGTAGTATCATATAATTCCTTGGACATAAGTCCTCAATGCTATTATTATATCTAATTTTTACCTTTGGGTAATCAGGCTCTGATTTATTTCAGTAAGTAAAATGAAATGTTTTTTAAATAAATGTGAAATAAATTTTTCCATTGATAATACTCTTTTTTTAAACTCTTTTCCATTAAATAAATATATATTAAAATATTAATTTCTAGGAAACTATATAGACATAGAGATAAAGGATTTATGATGTCTGTTTGAACATATCTATTTTCTGTGTGTTTCTAGTACTTTTGTCTATTTAAAGTTGTATATTTACTTAAATTTTCTTACTAGATGGTTAATTTAGTTTGTTGATTCTCTTTAAAATTTCCCTTCTCTTTTAACAAGTAATATATATGCTTAAATATCATCATGACTCCATGTTACCCAGGTGATGGTAACAGCTGAATCTCTGCATTAGTTATAAGTCAGACATAAAAAAATAAGGTTATGGACAAAGATTAATTTCATATAATATCAACAGTAACTGTATTATCTTTATATGTATGAACTACAGAAGAAAACATTAAACCACATAAGAAAGGCACTAGCTGAAGCAAAGAAGCAAGATGCTATCAACATTTTTTTACTTGTATTACCTTACTACATACATTGCCAATACAAATGCATTTTTTAGTTTTAAAATAGCATCTTTGTAGTAAGTAGATTCAAGTATATTTCAGAAACAGGTAGAGTGTCACTAAATAAATAAATAAATGTAATATACTATGCTTACAGCAAGGTCATCTCCATTTCTTGATATAAGCTAAAAAAAAAATCACCCATTATTTTCTGTTGCCTGGGGCTTCGGAGGGCTGTGCAGCCTATCTCAAGGTATATAACCATTTCTGCCAACCCCAGTATTTTATTTTTCTATGTAGGAACATGCTAGAAAAATTATATCCAATATATCTCCAACAACGTATGCTCATCATTATACCAGAACCAAAGATATATAATCTTAAACCTGAAACTTAAACAGAAAATGAATTTACACTGAAAATACAAACCTTATTAACTCTGTTTCTAGAACTATGACTCAAGTTCAGCTCAATAAATATATATTGATAAATACTGCATGTAATATTTTAGAAGCTAGAAATAAAAATATGGATTAAATATACCCTGAAGAATATCATGGAGCCAACTGGCATTAAGATGAATATATAAAATACATTGTAATATAATCTCTCTGATATGAGGAATTTGAGAAGCAGAACAGGGAGTCGTGGGGAGTAAGGAGGGAAAAAAAGAAACAAGATGGGATTGGGGAAGGAGACAAACCATAAGAGACTCTTGATCTCAGGAAACAAACTGAGTGTTGCGGGAATGGAGAGCAAGGAGGGATGGGGAGGCTGGGTGGTGGACATTGGGGAGGGTACGTGCTTTGGTGAGTGCTGTGAATTGTGTAAAACCGATGATTCACAGACCTGTACCCCTGAAGCAAATAATACATTATATGTTAATAAAAAATGAATCGCATGAAATTATAAATATATACAATTGTATACATAATTTCAACTATTATTCTGAATGCAGTGGTGTGGAGAAGAAGCTGGTCCATCCTGATCAAGGATATTATTACAGAAAAAGTAAAGATTAAGTCGGACTTGAATGTATGATAAAGGTTAGGATAGCCATATGATTTACTGTTCAAAGTAGAACTTTTTTCTAGAGTAAAAGAAACATTAAAATAATTATACTAATTTTCAAACATTTATATACATATCAATGAAGTGATTCTATTAAGAAAAGTAATTCTTTTAAAAGACATTTCTGATATGAAAATTAGTCATGAAGTAAAATATATATCAGTATATTAAGGAGAGCTGGAATAATTGCATATCTTATGTATATTAAAAATAACATAAGCAGATTCTTGTTATATATTAGTGCATTTGTTTTCAGATTCATAGCCATATCTGTGCCTAAAATTATCTCAATATTTTGTGTTAACATCAGAGAACCATACATTTTCCTTTCAATGTAGTCTTCTAATTTCAGTCTTTCAATAGGCTACCTACATACAATGTTTTTCAGAGTTTCTTTCTATGGTTAATGCACTTAAAAATATTGACATTTTTGATTAATTTTCATTGTGGATCATTGTGATTTTGAGAAAACACTTTATCGGGCGCCTGGGTGGCTCAGTGGGTTAAGCCGCTGCCTTCGGCTCAGGTCATGATCTCAGGGACCTGGGATCGAGCCCCACATCGGGCTCTCTGCTCAGTAGGGAGCCTGCTTCCTCCTCTCTCTCTCTGCCTGTCTCTCTGCCTACTTGTGATCTCTCTCTGTCAAATAAATAAATAAAATCTTAAAAAAAAAAGAGAGAAAACACTTTATCATCTTTCCTATATGAAGAACATTTTTCTAATTTTTGTATTAAATATTTTAGTCTAAATATTTTACTAGTTACTGAATTTTGCTTTTATGCTAAGCATTTCTCTTAATGATACATAGTTGTAAGTCAAAACTCATCACATAAGTTGTCTTTATTTGTAATTATTTTAATTGTATATCATAAATAAATGCTGTAAAATCATAGGTCCTCTCTTGGGGTGCCTGGGTGGCTCAGTGGGTTAAAGCCTCTGCCTTCGGCTCAGGTCATCAGGATCCTGGGATCAAGTCCCATATCGGGCTCTCTGCTCTGCAGGGAACCTGCTTCTTCCCTTCTCTCTCTCTGCCTGCCTCTCTGCCTACTTGTGATCTCTGTCTCTCTGTCAAATAAATTAAAAAAAAAAATCGAAACTTCATTAAAATATTCTCCCTAAGTTCAATTATAGATGTTCAAATTAAATATTTTAATTATTTGGACTCTCATACTTTATTTTTAATTTTTTAAAAGATTTTATTTATTTATTTGACAGAAATTACAAGTAGGCAGAGAGGCAGGCAGAGAGAGAGTGGGGGAAACAGACTCCCCACTGAGCAGAGAGCCCGATGCAGGGCTCAATTCCAGGACTCTGGGATCATGACCGGAGCCTAAGGCAGAAGCATAACTCACTGAGCCACCCAAGAACCCCTGGACTCTCATACTTTAATTGTGTGTTCCTCTGCAGCTTCCTGTTTGCTATTATAGGGATACATTTTATTTTATTTATTTATTTTTAAGGGTTTTTATTTCTTTCTTTGAGATATAGATAGAGAAATCAAGGGCAGGGGCAGAGGAAGGAACAGAGGGAGAAGCAGACTCCCTGCTGAGCAGGCATTCCCAAGGCAGGCAGCGCTCCATCCCAGGACCAGGAGCTCATGACCCGAGCCAAAGGCAGATGCTTAACCGACTGAGCCACCTAGGTGCCCATAGGGATAAATTTTAATGACCTCCTTTTTGCAAACTTTGTTTATAATAATGGCATTTCTATAAAATCTTTCATGTCTGAAATTTCTTTGCAGTTCATCCTTTCAATGATTTCAGAGATTTCCTATTGATTTTGAACAAGAGTCAAACAAAATGTAGAGAACACAATTACATTAACAGTTAAATACTATTTCAGGTAAAGTTGATAGATTTAGGAAGTAGAAAAAAGACCAAATTAACTTTGAAATTTACTGTAAGTGTGATCTGTGCAATATTTGGGTCATATGTAAAATCTAAAATTTATTTGATTTTTATCTGAAATTGAAATTTAACTTCCATCCTATTATCCAGCAACCCTAATTGAAGGACAGTGTTGATGTATCCAGTAATACTTTCCAAGCTCAGACATTTTTCAAATCCCTTTGAAGACAGACAGAAAAGAGAGAGAGTGCATACTGCTATACTGATTTGTTTTCAAGATATATTTAATACGAGCTTCATTACAGAAATTTCTAGTTCTTGTTTTGTTTCTCCAAAACAAGAGTCAGAAAGCTAGGCCTCCTTATTAAATCTGGTGTGTCACCTGGTACAGAGTGGCCAAGGTGCTAAGAATGAGGTTTGCATATTTAAATGGTTGGAAAAGTGAAAGTAGTATTTTGCAACACATTTATAATTGTATAAAGTCCAAATTATGGTGTACATAAATTTTTATGAAAATATATCCATGCTTATTAATTTTATGTTATATCTGTGGCTATATTGTTTCTGTAACACCAGAATTTAGTAGTTGTTATAGAGACCAAATGACTCTCAATGCTCTCTACAGAGAATATTAGCTGACCTTGCTTTAAAGTATATAAGTGGATAAATTTTGCCTACTTTAGTTTCTGTTTTATAATGTAGAATGTTTTATTTATATAAATTTATATATTTATATATTATTTATTTATATTATAATTATATATTTAATTATAATTTATACATATTTGTATATAATTTATATATTTATATAAACTTATTTATATAAATTTTAAATTATATAAATAATTTATAATGTAGAATATTTTATCTTATTTTGATTCAGTCATATTTCCTAATTGATATGGTTTTTATTTACTACAGCATGGTTCTCTACCAAATATTGTCATAGATCATCACTCAAAACAAATATATTTTCTTCAAATTAAACTTTTTTTTTTCAAACTAAACTTTTAACTGAATTTGAAATAGCCATTAAAATAATGTCAGGCCTATCTTTGACAGAAACAAAAACAAAAACAAAGACAAAAAACCCTCCAAACCCTCTACTTACATCTATATTTTTAATGAAAACAAAAATAATGGAATTCACTGATATTCTTTGTGACTCTCTTATTATAATGATATAAAGGAAGAGTCACTAAAATTTTTCTAAAGTCTGGTCTGAACAGAACCAGAACATTAAAGATGAGCAGCACTTCTTAGTATGTGAATGAGAAATCCTGAAATTAAGAAATGATTCTAGTCAGCTTAAAATTCTCATTTTTTATAAAAAATCCTAGGTAAGAAAGTGATAGAGTAATGCACCATTGTCAATGATACAACTATTTTGCCAAATAAAAACAAATCCAAATAAGGTAGAAATAGGATGATGCTCCCAATTCAGGAAATATAATTGCCTCAAAATCAAACTTAAAAAAAAAAAAAAGTTAGTCTTTCATGGATAGGAAATGAGAGAGGGGAAGCTGAGCAAAAAGAGTAAGCAGAATGCATAATTGGTATGCTTTGGCAAGAGACATATCTCAGGATGGTCAGTCAATTCTGGGGCTCAGCTACTAAGAGAGCATGTTCCTTTTTTGAGTGCTTGCCAGCCTTGAAGGCAACCTAAAATACAGGGATCAGTGGACATGAGAGAAACCTGACTGTGGTTTGGTCAAGACAAAAGAGGAACCAGGAGATTGTGAACACTTGATCAGTATGAAAATTGACTAATCATTTTTGAAGGAAATACTAATAGCTCATGAGCAGATTTGTAATTTATGCTTTTCATCATGACAAGACACACTGAACAAAGCATTAGTGATGAATTTTGACACACATTGTGTGAAAATTACATATTCAGCATCAGTTTTCTTTAGAAGTACATATTAATGCATGTTGGAAAGGAAAAATGAAAGCTGTTCATACTATGCAGCATAATTAGGCATGTAGAAAGACTAGAATAATCTGTTGACACAATCTGTGTATTAAATTTTACTTTTTATAATGGCATCCTGAAAGAGTAGCCTTCAACCAAGAGGAACAGAATAGCTACTCTAGAACAATGGAAAAAATGAAAATTTAAGGCAAAGACTTACATAATTTTAAATGTAACATATCAATATTAACTATATGATTCAATTTGCTACAGTATTAATTCCACTCTTTGGAGGTATGGATTAAACATTCTCAATCAACACCTGGAAGTTATGTATGTGGATATTGACAAGCTAGTTCAAAATTGTATGGAAAAGCAAGGTAACTAGATTAAGCAAGAGGTTTCTGAATATGAAGAATAAACTTGGAGGACTCCTGTGAATCCATTTCACAATTATCATAATGTTACAGTCATCAAAACAGCATGGTATTAGCAAAGGACAAAAATACTAATGGAATAGAATGGAGAGTTCAAAAATAGTAGTCAAATGAATTTTGAGGTTCAAGTTTAGTTTCATGAAGAAAGGATTGTCTTTTCAGTAAATTTTGTTGGAACAATTAGATGTTCAAGTGTAGAAACTATCAACCTCAACATTTTTCTCAACACCTTAAAGATGTTTGTGCATATATTTATCTACTTTCATTTTGAGATGTAACTCCAAGATTTAGTATTGTTTGTAAATGTATTTTGTATAGCCAACCTGGCCTGTAGCTCTTAAAACAAGTTTTAGAAATAAAAACATGGAAAGCAAAGGATAAAAGGACACACAAACTACTAATTAAATACATTAATTTACAGAATTACTTCTTTAAAGTCACCCTCATTAAAAAATGGTACAATAAATGCATGGTAATGATGTTAATACATTCCTAAGTAACAGGATGGCTTTCTTTTTTTTTTTTTTTTTTTTTTTTTCAGAATGGCTTTCTTTTGCTCCTTTTCCAGGCAGCATGCTTATGTATCAGTCAGCAAATCTTGACTTTATATTCACATTAATACCAAATATTTTGCTATAGGATCTCTGACACTTTGGCTTTAATATATGAGTCAGTAAAAAGTGTTAAAAGAAGAAAAACTTTAGATATAGTAATTAGTGGACTAATTTATCAAACATTTGTATAGAAAAAACACAAAACGCTTAACTTGTGATTGTATTTATGGTGGTAATATTTATTTCCAACTTCAATAAGACAGATTCCTCTGAATCCTCAGAAAAATCTGGGTAGTTTCTTTAGACTTTGAATATTTCATCAGCAGGTTTCAAATGTATTCGGGATAGTGTATCAGTCAGAACAACCCTAAATTCCCATTAAGAAGTGATGTTACTTTATCTACCAGCTCACTTATACTTTTCACTTTGTTCAATGAGATCAGGAGATAAAACTTAGAAAATCTGAACACATGACTATATAAATAATAAAAACTAAAATAAAAACCTATTCCCATGGTTAAGATCATTCAAGCTACCCTCAAGAAAAAGTAATAAAACCCTGTTAAAAATTAGTGTTCCATATTTTTCCCCCCACAGACTTACTTAGAATACCAAGAATTCTCTTTCTTACTTTTTTTTGGTGTTGCTACTGGGCTCCCACCTACCTCTTTCCTCTCAGTTGGAAAAGTATTGGCAGTTGGTAAAAAGCAAGCCAACACAGAGAGACATGCAGTGATAACAAGAAGAGGTGGAAAAACATTGATGAGTCCCGAAATTTAACTCTATTCTTCTCTATTGTTAAAGCAATTAAATACATTTTCTTCAACTACTTAGTGCTGAATTTCAGTCATGTTCTATAGACTGTTGAATAATTACTAACTTCAATGTCAGGTTAATAGAAATGCAAGTCTTTCATTTATTCAAATTATAAAAGAATATATACTATACATAATATTATAATCCCAATCCCACACCTCAGCAATTTAGTAAATCTAAGATAATCCTGGAGGGAAAAAAAAAGCAGTAGAAGAGCTTGTAACATAAGTACTGGGTTCCATTTTTTCCAATCCATATAAATATTATAGAAGATTATTGATAGATTGTTAGGAGAACTGGAGCAAAAGGGGTGTGTGTGTGTGTGTGTGTGTGTGTGTGTGTGTGTGTATGCGTGTAGGGGAGGTCACAGATTTTTAAATTTTGGTTTATATTGTTTAAGTTAAATTAGGTTATATTGCAGCAGTAACACACATAAAATCTCAGAAGTTTTATCCCCAGTAGCTTTTCAGGTTTTGCTTGTTCCTTACACAGTCAGGCATGTCTGAAAACTGAGAATTTGCTCCACCAGTTACTGAAGGACACAGGCTATTTTATAGAACATTTTATAGAATGTGGTTCCAGGTCATCAGAACAAGATAAGAGAAAGTTAAAGGTCTTAAATGCATTGCCCCAAAAGTGACAGATGACACTTCTTTTCACTGACTATTGACCAGAAAAAATTATATGGCAGTGCCTAAGTGCAACGGAGTTGGAAAAAACAGGAAAACACATGCATTTTCAGGGACCACCATTTTATTATACCTAATATCCAAACATATTTACAAGGTTATAAATGAAAAGACTTCTTTTGTATGATTTAGGGCTCAAATGATACTCTAGTACTTAAACAAAGGTGAATGCCCTGAAAAATCTTGTTTTTAAGTATTTCAAAGGTATTGTGCAATTATATAATTAGAATAATAAATTTAATTATATAATTAGCACAATATTTAATTATATAGTTAGCATAATATAATAATTGTGAAATTAGTTTAATACATCGGTGATAGTTATTGTCCATATTGTCTTATGCATGTTTCTGTTTGTCTAGAGTGTAAATTATCTCTAATTTTTTCTATGAGCATGTAAAACCACTCCTTCATCACTCTTATTACTACCATTTGGGAAGTTTATCACTTCTTTTGACCATCAAAGGGGAAATTAAAGAAGTTGATTATGACAAGAACATGAGTAGCTGAAGGTTATTTGCAGTAATTGCATGCAGTAATTCTTCATTATTAAAGGTAGATGTCAAATTAAAATATTATAATAAATAATGCATGTTACATGATCATAGGTATAAAATTATACCACTTATTTAAAAATGTAAATACTTCAGGGTTGGAAATTTAAATATTAAGTGTTATGACATTACTTTTAATGAGTAGAACAACTGAAAAAAAAAATCAATAGTTCCTGAACCTCTATCTTCAAAATTGGAGGAAGAAATATAAGGTAATTTATAGAAATCTAACATTATACCATAGTTAATAAAATTAATATGACAGGTAATTCCTTCTGTAAAATTACATCAGAGCTTAACAATAGGAAAACATAGTAAATTTCAGGTTTGTCTAGCTCACTTTTAGCTTTCATACTGTATCATTTATTTTGACAGAAAATAACCACATTACTAATTACTTATTATTGATCAGTAAAAAATGGTAATTCATTTACTTATTAAAAACTTGTCATTTTATTATTTTTTCCATCTTTGCAAAATGGATGAAATACAATGCCTTGCTTTTTACATATACATCCAATGGTTAAGCAGAAAAATAGAGATTTATTCTTGAAAAGATTAAGAAGTATAAGATTTACTAGAGGCAACTGAAGGATTTTTGGACATAGAATTCAGAGACCTAATCTTGATTTATAGGCTTTTTAGAAGATTTCTAAACCTGTCACAATTATTTTAACACAGAAGGACATAAAAGATCACAGAAAAAGTACTGATAGAGTATCATTTAAAGGTAGCATTCAAATAATATGGCAGAAATGAGTAGTAATGGGGCACTTGGGTGGCTCAGTGATGAAACCTATGCCTTTGGCTCAGGTCATGATACCAGGGTCTTGGGATTGAGCCCCAGTCGGGCTCCCTGCTTGGCAGGAAGCTTGCTTCTTCCTCTCCCACTCGCCCTGTTTGTGTTCCCTTTCTCACTGTGTCTCTGTCAAATAAATAAAAATCTTAAAATCTAGCTGTGTCTCTGTCAAATAAATAAAATATTAAAAAAATGAGTAATACCTCTTTTATTCTTGGACACTAATAGTTACAAAAATGCAGTGTTATTATCTTCATTTTCCAAATATTACATAACCTTTACTTCCATTCCTACCTTTGTAAGTTGAACAGAATCCTTGCTTGGCACCTTTAAATTCAAACAATGATTTTAATTTCTATAAAAGTTAATTTCACATGCCAGTGTTATTTACTGGGACTGCCTACAGAAAAGAAAATTCACTGCATTCAACGTAGATGGAAAAAGCACAGTTCGTATTAACAAAATTAACTATGCAGACATAAATAATTTTTACATATAGAAAATGATATAGTAGATTAAATTTTAGTACCTGGATACTGTGTTTGAATGAGGTACTAGCAAAAGCCAAGAAATGATATAAATAACTAAAAGTTTAAAGAAATATAGATACATACAAAACTAGTTACCAGCTATTTCAGGTTTTCAGCAACATATACAAAGATTTATTGGAATGTAAATCAGTGTGTTGAAATGAAATATTTATAATAATGTGATTCAATTTGACTTCAGAAAAGTAATGTCTTTCTCTAGAATTAATTCTGAGAATATGCTAGACCAGAAAAGTTTTTATTAAAATAAATACCTAATTTTGAAAATGGTTCTAAAACAATTTTTTTAAAATGCTCTGACAGACCTGGAAGTCCTTCCTTCTTTTTTCTCCCCACTCCTTGGCTCCCTCCCTATCTTCCTCTCTTCCTTCTTCTTTCATTTCATTCAGGCATTAATTTACTACTCAAAAATGTATTGTGCCACAGACTATCTGTTCTTAGGAAAACTTGGATGAAGATGTAAGAATCCATAAGAAACGTAAAAGGTAATTGAATTCAATTTGTTGACTTTTACCAAAGCAAAAATATGCATGAGACAGCACCCAAGCAAAGAAATATAAAAAATACAGATGTTGTCCGCCAGTCCTACCTTTCAGAAAGTGGTTGTTTTTCTGTTTCTAGAATTGCTGCTGTGGTATATATACACAATGGAATACTATGCAGCCATCAAAAGAAATGAAATCTTGCCATTTGCGACAACATAGATGGAACTAGAGCGTATCATGCTTAGCGAAATAAGTCAAGCGGAGAAAGACAACTATCATATGATCTCCCTGATATGAGGAAGTGGTGATGCAACATGGGGGCTTAAGTGGGTAGGAGAAGAATAAATGAAACAAGATGGGATTGGGAGGGAGACAAACCATAAGTGACTCTTAATCTCACAAAACAAACTGAGGGTTGCTGGGGGGAGGGTGGTGGGGTTATGGACATTGGGGAAGGTATGTGCTTTGGTGAGTGCTGTGAAGTGTGTAAACCTGGCGATTCACAGACCTGTACCCCTGGGGATAAAAATATATGTTTATAAAAAATTAAAAAAAATACAGATGTTGCTTTCTGTTCCTGATATACATTTCAGTTGTTTCCATTTTAAGACTCTTGGAAATGGTAGTATTATGGGTTCTCTTGTGCATGTTTTTTGTGTTAATACAGTTCTGTTGATTACTTACCTACTCATGAAACTACTGGTTCATAGGTATCCTTGTACTCAACTTTTTATAGATGATATCAAATAATACATACTAATTTACATCCCCACTAACACTGCATTAGTGATCCAGTTCAATGCTTTGACAACACATGGGAATTTAGTTTTACTTATTTTTCCTCCATTTTTAGTCAGATGACGGGAAGTTTAATCACCAAAAGTAACATTCAGGAAGTTTTGACAAAGGTATACATTTATTATCACCACAATCAATGTATAGATTATATTCATCACCCAAAAAAGTTTTTTAATGTTCCTGGAAATCAGTGCCATATCCCCTCCCATCACTTAAGACTCACCTGTTTTCTACCCTTGTTATTTGCTTTTTTTCAGAAAGTCAGATACTTTAAATTCTACAGTATACAACATTTAGAGTAGCATTTTATTCACATAGCATAATTCAGCTGGGATCCATTCTGAACATATCAGTAGTACATTCTTATATATAATAATATGTGCTATTCTGCTTTATACCAGGTTATGGCTATCCCTTCATCAGTCAATTTAGATTTGGGTTATTCACAGATTTGAGCAATAATAAATTAAGCTGCTGCAAATACTCGTACACAAATTTGTATGGATACATATTTATATATTTTTTGTTGGGTAAATATTTAGGATTTGCTTTGCTGCTTTATTAAGTAAGTACAGGATTAACTTTATAAGAAGCTGCCTAATTGTTTTCTGAAATAGCTATGTCGTTTTTTTATTCCCACCTATACTAATTGAGTTGCTCTACATTCTTGCCAAAACAATGGCATTGCTAGTTATTTTAAAATTATGTATTCTAATCCATGTGTTGTAGTATCTCATTGTTTTAATTCAGTTTCTCTAGTGACAAATGATGTAGGAAACTTTTCATATACTTAATTTGTATTTATATACATTCTTTGGTGGAGTGTCTATTTTAGATCTTTTGTCCAATTTTTATTAGTTTATATTTTTTCACTTTAAGAGTAATCTAAATGTTCTAGATAGAAGTCCTTTGTTAGATATGTGATTTACAAATACTTTTCCTAGTTGCTAGCTTCTCTTTTATTCTATTAACAGTAAGTTTCACAAAGCAAAGTTTTTAATTTTTTATAGTGTGCAATTTATCTTCATAAAACCTAAGGTTACATATATTCTTTTTCAAGTGTTTTTCACTACATTTTATAATTTTCCATTTTACTTTTATATCTATGATCCATTTTAAGTTCATTTCTGTGTAAAGGAGGGTATGTGTCATGATTCATTATTTTGACATATAGAAATCTAATTGTTCCAATCTTATCTGTTGAAAACATTCTTCATTGCATTATCTTTGGAACTTTGTGAAGAATCACTTGATTTAGGTGGGTTCATTTCTGCTTCTCTATTCTTTCCACTGTTATAAGTGTCTCCCATTATGTGAATAAAATCCTTGATTACTGTAGCTTCATAGTAAGTGTTGAAATTGGGCAATATGAACCCTCAGACACTGTTTTTCTTTTTCAGAATTGTCTTGGCCACTCTAGTCTCTTTGCTTTTCCATATAACTTTTAAAATCAGATCATCTGTATCTCTAAAAATTCTTGCTGTTATATTGTCAAGATTGCACTGAATCTATAAATCAAAGAGCAGAGAATTGACATGTTAATGTTTAGTGTTCCAATCCATGATCATTGTTTATCTTACCATTTATTTTTATCTTTTTAAAATTTTTATTAATGTCTTAGAGTGTTCAACATACAGATAGTACATATAGTGTTTGATTTATACAAAACATTTCTTTTTTGAAGTGCTTTTCTAAATGGTAATTGTTTTTGGATTTTGAAATTCCATGTTTCATAGCTTTTTAAAAATATTTATCTATTTATTTTAGTGGGATGGAGAGAAAGGGAGAGAGTGCGTCAGTGGGAGAAGGAGCAGAGGGGAGAAGCTTCAAGGAGATTCCGGCTGAGTGTGGAGCCCCACTCGGGGCTTGATCATACTACCCATGAGATCATGGCCTGAGTGGAGACCAAGAGTCTGTCCATTAACAGACTGAGCCACCCAGTGCCCCTCATAGTTTACCTTTCTCAATATGCCCATTTATTTCAGTGGAACAATTTATGTATTGCATTATACCTAAGTCCTCTGTTCCCGTCTCTACTCTCTGTGGCACACAGTAGGCCATGCCCAATTCTCATCAGATGGCCCTGATTTTGTATTCTAGTACCTCCTGCTATTCCTCTAGCTCTTAAGATGATAGGAGCTTCTGGCTGTTAATAATGCCTGGGTTCCCTTTTAAGCCCTTGTCTGGTATGAAGCCTATCCCTTTTATTAAATTTCCCCATAATGAAATACTTACAGTAGTTATTGCCTTCTTTCTTGAACCACTTGTGGTGCATTTTTTCAGTATTTACACTGTGAGGGAATATGTAATACTTAATTTGAATACGGGAAATGAGATTATCCTCTTTGTCAGAATTTACACTAGCATTTATATAACAAGGCTATCTGATGTAAGTTATTTTCATATCATTTAAGTCATATAAATATGTGTTTTTGCTCTCTTCATTTCTATGTAACTAAATATACTCTGAAGGTTCATGATTCATTTATGTGATAAGTGTATGTTACATGAATATATATAACTATAAATCAAGAGTATGTATTTTTTTAAACTGAATCATGATTGTTTTCTCACAAATACTACCTTGTAAGATTTTACTGTCTGCTTTATGCTAACTAGCTGAGGAATTGTGCTCTGGATTGGATGGCTCATGATAAGGAAAGGATTTACAATTATTGCCAAATTTACAAGATCTTCAGTTCTTCTACTTAGCACTGTGAGGTGAAGGGAAGGTTCTTGAGATGGTTTAAAAAGAGATAGTAAGATGTCTCATCTAATTTTCCCTGATAGGTTATTTTATTTGAATAAGAAATCAGACTAAGAGGAAGGGAGAGTAGTGATAAAAGTCCAGGTTTACAAGTTGAAAATTAGCAATAAATGTGTTGCAAATGATGGATTTGAGGTCTAATTATAAAGCATAAAACATTATGCATTATATCCTGGTTTAAAGAAATGTCTGGAGAAAGTGTGTGTTGTCTTTCATAAGAAATTTATGTTTAATTGGTCTTATGTTAATTTAAGGTAGCTTTGGCCATCAGGTTTTATTGTGAAATGATCTCTTTTTGCTGACCTTATTAAACATGTGGAGTATTAATAGTAAATGGGAACAATTTTATTATGACTGGATAAAAGTTTTGCATGTTTCTCTTTGGCAAAATGATTTGCAGGCTATACTTTTTTTTCCCTCTAAAATTGAAATAATGGATGCCTTTTATTTCATAGGATTAGTTTAAATGG
Source organism: Neogale vison (assembly GCF_020171115.1). Classification (NCBI taxonomy): domain Eukaryota; kingdom Metazoa; phylum Chordata; class Mammalia; order Carnivora; family Mustelidae; genus Neogale; species Neogale vison. The sequence continues at coordinate 39,801,839 of NC_058099.1, forward strand.
TCTAGTCAGTTATAGTAAAACTCTGAAATAAATACTGAGATTTTTCTTTTTTTTAAGATTTTATTTATTTATTTGACAGAGAGAGATCACAAGTAGGCAGAGAAGCAGGCAGAGAGAGAAGGAGAGAGAGAGAGAGAGGAGGAAGCAGGCTCCCTGCTGACCAGAGAGCCTGGTACGGGACTCGATCCTAGGATCCTGAGATCATGACCTGAGCCGAAGGCAGAGGCTTAACCCACTAGCCACCTAGGTGCCCCAAGACTGAGATATTTTGACAGTAGTATGTGTAGGTTTGTTTATAAAGGGCATATTATATAAGGGAATTTGTAAGATATTCGTGGTCACTTTTCAGATAAACAAAGCTAGTTTCTTTAAAAATGAGTGTTTGGAATATACCATTTCTTGAAATGTGCAACCTTCTTTATTATATCTGACCTATTTTAGGCTCAAGAGTATGGTTAAGAATTTTTCAAGCAATGCCACATTCCCATGCAATGATGCCTCACATCTAAGTGATTGTTCTGTCAAGTAAATCGGGGAGAGGTGTAATAAATATCTCCTTATCTTAGGAGTTGATAACAAGTTAATTACAAAAATATTTTTCACCATGAATTGTGTGTCTGTAAACCGTACATGTGGTGTTTGTGAGAGTTCCATAAGGGTAGGTTTGAGACAGAGTCTTTTTGTGCAAGCAGTCCATTAACCAAAGTGAGAGAACAGAGAGAGATGCTTTGTATTTAACCAGAAGCCTCTCATTCTCTTTTGTAGTGGACATGCATAATTTAGGTCCTTCCCATATATTTACTTTGCTTTGCGTTATTAGGACTTGAAACCCATCTGGGAAACCATGCTAATTCTTCTCCTCAGAACATCTTTTTCTGTTAGATTTCTACATAGTTTATGAAATTAGAGCACTTGGCTCAAACCTAAGCAACCTGATTTCTCCAAGTCATAGTGATTGCTTCATAGATGGGCAACTGAAAAGAAAGGGCATTTTTCTACAAATCTGGTACAGATCCTCTAACTCACCTCACATTTCCCCCCACTGAAGGGATGGAGGGATAGAGAAGTTGCCAATATATTAACACAACAAAGACTGAACCTAAACTGGCATAGCTATAGTGGAACAAGTAATGGTAAAGAAAGAAGACATGGAAAATAAATCAAAAAACAGTGCTTTGATGAAATCCTTTTGGCCATAAGCCAAAGCAGACCTGATATCAGCACATCCTTCAATTTTTCAAGTTCTATGAGCCAATATATACTCTTTCATTTAAAGTTATATAGATTAGGTTGTTTTTATCTTATTTAAAACAGTGAAGGGGCGCCTGGGTAGCTCAGTGGGTTAAAGCCTCTGCCTTCAGCTCAGGTCATGATCTCAGAGTCCTGGGATCGAGCCCCACATCCGGCTCTCTGCTCAGCGGGGAGCCTGCTTCCTCCTCTCTCTCTCTGCCTGCCTCTCTACCTACTTGTGATCTCTGTCTGTCAAATAAATAAATAAAATCTTTAAAAAAAAATAAAAAAATTAAAAAATTAAAAAATAAAAAAAACAGTGAAAATAGGGGCACATGACTGGTTCAGTTGGTAGAGGATGCAACTCTTGATCTTGGGGTTGTGAGTTTGACCCCCATATTGGGTATAGAGATTACTTAAAATCAAATAAAATCTTTAAGAAAAAAAAAACAGTGAAAGATTTTAACTGGTAGAGTATAATTTTGTGTTCCCCTTTTCCTCCTCAAACAAGGATATTTAGCTATATATAGTGTAAGTCCATTTTTCTAGTTAGAATTTACATCTTATAAAGGACCTTCATAAAAGTAAGTCTTTTTCTGTTTATATATCCATTAATTTTTAGACATATGCTAAGGAAATAACTTTTTTTTGTTATACATTGGTGTCACAGGCTATAATTTGTCTGCTGAGTTATCAAAATGAAATATTTATTTCATATTTCATTTGTTTTCTTCAAATAATCACTTAGAAAGATTGTGACTAGATTGAAAACCCCACATCAGGAATTATTATTAGGTGATTCTTTGACTAAGTAATTAAATCTGGCATGTTAAATATATATTGAAGAAATATCTATTGTTAAAATATATATTGATAGAACTTCCTTATATATATGAAATCTATAAAAAATAAAGAGAATAAAGGCAATATTATTATAGCAAGAGATGCTTGGTCTTCAGGTCTATGATACAGGTGTTCAATAGGTACAATTTTAAAAATTATATTTAAAATGTAAACTGAAGCACAGAGTTAAGAAAAAGACATATCTAGACATATGAAAAAGACATATCTAGAAAAAGACATATCTAGAAGTTTTAAGTTACTGAAATTAAAATTCTATCAATGAAAAAAATTATCCTTGGGATGATTTATAATTAAATAATGAGATAAAAAAACTAAGATAACTTTTTCTAAAATCAAAAATGTACATATAGCTGCCCTCATGTGTGAAGGTGTGAATGCCTAATTTTACCTTCAAAGTAATGGAATAGGGAGATAAGGCCATGAAGGAGATATATGCAAAATAAAGAAAAATATATTATTCTAATATAGGTATAATGTAGAATTCTTGGTCTTAGAAACAAGAAAATTTGAGTTCTAAGTTAGTGAAAAATCTTGTGTTTTGCAAGTAGAAAAAAATTCATCTCAAACCAGCTGAAGCAATAAAAGTGAGGAAACTGTTCTTTGTACACCAGACTGGATTTAATCACTAATGGCTCAGTAATAAGGAGCTCAAAAGATTTCATTGCCACTATTTCTCTTCTTCTTTATTTGACAGAGAGAGATCACAAGCAGGCAGAGAGGCAGGCAGAGAGAGAGGAGGAAGCAGGCTCCCTGCTGAGCAGAGAGCCCGATGCGGGCCTCGATCCCAGGACCCTGAGATCATGACCTGAGCCAAAGGCAGCGGCTTAACCCACTGAGCCACCCAGGCGCCCATATTTCTCTTCTTCTAAATAGCTTTTCTTTGGACACTTTTTGCTTCACTTTTTCCCATGTTAGTGGTCTGTTTTCCAGAATTTAAGGAATGTTGTAACCAAATGCTTCTGCCTTCTATGATTCCAGTTAACATTTACAGTTGAAGTAGGGAGAAAAGAGGTTTTCCTTCAACAAATGTGTATTAATGGCAGTGAAAAATCGCAAGTTTTATTTGGACCTTCTTGAATCATGTATCTATCCTGGGATTAGTGTTACGCAGACATAGGAGATAATAGAAATAGCCAGACCGGAGTCAAGTTTCTCTGGTGGAGTTAATTACAGGGAGGGGAACTTATGCCTGATAGCAAAGACAGAACAACTGGAAAAGAGAAAAGATATTTCCCTGAAGAAAAAAACAAAGTGCTAGTAATAGCATAAGGTGGGGAGAATATAGGGAGAAGGGAAAAAAAAAGAATGTTCACTAGAAGTCTCACATTGACCAAGAGGCCAAGATACTCATACAGTATGAATTAGTTTTAGAAAAAAGAAATAAGAGCATGTGAAAAATCAGTCTTGAGATAGTTCAACAAAGTGAAACTGTGAAGCCAAACTAGAGCATGCTTTGACATCTGCAAACACCCAAAGACATACTCTGTTGGGGAAACAACGTTCCATGCGTAAATGTGTCCTTTAACTTCCTCAGTACCTGTTCTCCATCTCTGTTGGGAAGGGGAAAAAAAAAAAAAGTGTTCTCCATGTTCACAGAACCCTAAAATGACAGAAATAAAAACATAGAAAGATTAAATAAAGAGCAAAGAACTATTTTACAAAATATATTATCATCCTATTTTAACCAAATTCATTGGCATTTCTAGAGGGTCTGTTATTTAGAGAAAGTGATGAAATTTGAATTCAAATTAAACATTTATAAATAAATTGACACTAAAGAAAATGCAAAATAAAAATTATTTTCCCAAATATGGGTCTCTTAGATGTCTAATGGTTTTTGGAAAATGTGGTGGAAAGAAGGACCCATATAAAATGCAGGAATGAGGGGTGCCTGGTTGGCTCAGGAGGGTTAAATCATCTGCCTTTGGCTCAGGTCATGATCCCAAGGTCCTGGGATCGAGCCCCGCATCGGGCTCTCTGCTCAGCGGGGAGCCTGCTTCCTTTTCTCTCTCTCTCTCTGCCTGCCTCTGCCTACTCGTGATCTCTGTCTGTCAAATAAATAAATAAAGTCTTTTAAAAAAATGCAGGAGTGAATGTGATTGTCTTCTCAATGAATTGTGGAATTAAGAAAGTTGGAAAATGGAAATAGAGATCAGAAAAGAGGCCTAATGAATTTGTATTCCCTTTATTTTTCCTAGTGGTAAAGGGCATCGTATCCCAAGAAATTTTATCCTTAGAATTGATTTCTATTTTACCTTCCCTGAATTTTTTAAAAACCTCTAGAAGTGTTCATAACCAATTCAGGATATTTGATTGAAGGGTTTAAAACTTAGAATATAAAACACAATTGTTAACACTGCTGCGTACTAATCATTATATACCATCTAGACTTGGGAATTTTTTGAGAAATGGCACTTTTAATTTAAAAAGTCAGAAATATTTTTCTTTATTAATGATATAAATTTGCTATCATTATCACTTATAGCTAGAGATCGCTTCAGAGACTCACCAATCAACTAGTTCGATGTCTGATCCCATGTTTTTCAGGCTCAACTAAACATAAAGGGAATCTGGAATGTAATTTTATAGAGTAGCCTCTCTTTCCAAATAGAGAGAACAGAGATCTAGCCCATGGAGCACTGGAAAATGAATTTGTTATCTCATGGTCAAAGTTTAAAATTTGAATCAGCATAATGTGCAAAACAACATTGTTCTTTAAAATATACAATAGAGTTCGTCCGAATTTCTGTATCTGTTTCTTCATTTCCAACTCAATAGTCTGAGTATTTACACTCATAAATTAAGTGAAGTTATTCTCAGAAAATCACTATTGAATCACATGTCAATAATGACAACACTGCTGAGATCAGATTATCAGGTATTGCAAACAAAATAGACTATTCGGTCTTTGAAACTCATTTCTTGACTTCTTTGCCCCTTTCTCTCTAGTGTTTCCTGTATTCCCACTACTGAGTCTCTGAGAGCAGCTTATCCTCATGTCCCCACTCTTCCAGTATCAGTATTCCTGTGGACTTTGTCCTAAGGTCTCAGCTTTGCACTCCTGTATTTCTCTACCAACAGCTTGTTCACTCTCTATGCCTTGCTCTCCTGAACTTGGGATGCAGAGTGCAAGATGGAGTCTCAGGTCAAGCAGGAGCCTCTGTCAAGCAATGACACAAACTGTTAAGGTACTGCAGCTATCGCCAGGACCAACGTCAGCTGACCCCCTAGAACTGATAGCAAACAGAATCAGGGGAGGTCTGCAGAGACCCAAAACTGATTAAATCCCTTTAAAAAGGGAAGGATTTTGGCAGCAAACTGTCAGACTCTTGAGACCTGACCCTTTTATGTCTGACCACTTAAAAAAGGCAACTGCCACCCAAGACTCTGCCCTACTAGTCGCCTAACAGAGCCAAGATCCTTAGCTGCTTGAGCTTCAGAAGCAGAAAGTGCCACCAGCCAACTGGGATCAGACCCAGGCCTTATCTCAATTGCACACCACAGACTGGCTTAGCCTTTGGTTCCTTAACTTCCTCCACCCTTCTGTCATCTTGGTTTGTGGTATGGCTTGTCTTCCGTCCTGCTCTGTGTGCTGTGCAAGAAGCCAAGTTGAATCACATGGTGAAAGGTCATTGAGTTTAGAATCCTGAACCTGCTGTATAGCTGTGATTTAACTTTGCTTTATGATTGAATAAAGTTGCTGACATTGTGGCGAGGCACAACTCGTGTGTGTGCCTTCAGAGTGTGCTCACGTCATGGAACTTTACATTCATTTATGATTGAATAATTCCATTCATCTATTATAATAGGAAGCCCAAATGCTAACTTTTAAAATGGGAAGCAACATCTTCTACCCAAAGGTATCACTTTTTCACAGTTCTTTACCTCAGTAAATAGAATTATTATTTAACTGGTTTGGAGCTGAAAAAACCACAAAGCAAAACAAAAACTAGAATTCATACATGGCTTTCTCATCTCAATCATTCATCCACAGCCATTTGTTTTCAAGGTCTTGCTCTCATGAAACTACAGAAACAAAACCTGACAAACAAGTACCCTGAATTCAGGAAAGGACACCTTATCTTCTATTTCTAAGACTCTGGGAATATTAAAAATATAAACAAAACTAACACTGCTACATACTAATCATTATATATATTTTTTAATATATTTTATATATATATATATATATATATATATATAATTTTTACAAAACAGGTAATAAGAGATCAGTTTATGGATAACCATGTGGGACAGACTGGGAAGGTACCAGGGCCCATAGTGATGAGCTCCCTTGGAACAGACCAACATGAAGACAAGCAGACAGACAGAGGGACAGGAAACAGCCAAGTGGCTCAGAGGCCCAGGCCCAGCCTCAGCAGTTATGCCCGGGCTCCAGATCCAGTTCTACCCTGGAAACCTGGGGTGGGGGTGGCGGGGGGCGGTGTGAAAGGGCGGGGATCAACAGGACCCTCAAGTGTCTCAGTTCTTGTAAGGCTCCCTAATCCTCCCCCCCCACCCACCCCCACCCCGCCCCTTCCCAACAGGCTGGGACTTTTCACATGTCCTCTATTTCCAGGGCTGAGTAGTGTTTGGACTGGGGATGGGAGGTAGAGGGCTGGGTGGTATGGGGTTAGCAGCAGCACTGGGGGGGATTGGGTCAAGCACCGGGTGCCTGAGGTGGGGCACTGCTCAGCAGGGCCCCTATGTCTGGGGCAGGCCCCCCACCTGCCCACCACACCAACATGGTGCAATAAATAGTTTCAAGTAGTCAGTGTCAGGCAGGATAGCTGGAGGCTGGTGGGACAAGCATTCAAAAATATCGTAGTTTATTATACTTCCCTGTATGTATTATATTCATACTACATATTTTACCTCTGGTACATTTGTTATTTTATCTTATTTAATTTTTAGCCCATAATGCATCAATTTATTTATAATAATACAACACATGGTGCTTAGAAATCCAGAGTCTAGAGTCAGACTGCCTCAATTCAAAAACCTTCTTTCTCTACCTATTTAGTAGCCTGGGGTAGCTATTTACTCTCTCTCAGCATGTTTCTTTATCTGTAAAATGGATATAATCATAATGTTCATCTTACAGATTATTTTGAAAATAATATAGATTATTTCAAAAAGCATAAAATAAATCTACATAAATATTTTAGAACTTGGCACATTCTGTAAGTGTTAGTTCTGTAATAAATATTTGTTATCATTATATTGTGCTGATAAATTTCTAAGGTCATAAATTCAATTATATAGAAATAAAGCTTTTATCCTTTGTAAAATTACCAGCCCATATTTTGTCTGAAAAACAGCATGTTTTACCTTATCATATAATAATTTCAATAACATCAGGATTCTTTAGTCGATTTAAAAATAAACTCAGCCCATTTAGAATTCCTATTATCTTTTTTTCTTTTTTCTTTTTAATCCTAAGGAGATATCTAAATTCCACATGCTTGGATAGCATTGTGGTATTTGGGGCACATTGCTGAATCAGATCATCCTCAAACATGGCCATTCCTCCATACTGAAGCTTGCATTCCTAATTGGTCCTTTATAGACTGCCATAACCCCACTGTATCTGTTTTCACTATTACGGTATTTCTTAATTCTCTGTCTTTCTAATTTTATAAACTTACACCCTCAGAGTATATACGGTTAGTTCTAAACCCTTTGCCAACCTGGGGCAGCAGGAAGAACGATGGCATTGTCTTTGGCCGTCTTTGCCTCTGACATCACTGTATCTCATTCCTTGCTCTGCTGAACTCAAGCTCTGGTGGCTCAAGCAAATCGAAAGAAGGCTCTATCTCCCAGGTGTTCACCTGGGATTCAGAAGTGGATCTGTTTTTGGTAATCAGTTGTTGGAGAGTTCTTTCACTATTTCCATTGAAGCTGAATCCCAGGGGTAGAAAATGCAAGCCCCTCCTCCAAAATTCTGACACCATTAAGTCTTTTGTTTCTCTGCCTTTGTTTTTGGTTTCTCTGATAGGGTTGAGGAATATGTTATTCCTCAAATGGAAAGGAATGGGATCAGGGTAAAGGACTTAACAGTTTTTCTCTTTAAAGTTTCTACTGTATATTAGAAAATATTTTTTGAAATTAAAATCTAAATTGATTTTTTTCCTGATTCTTCTCTGATTATTGACTTTTGAGGCAAAGAAGGCTTTATTACACCTTACATTTATAACACTATGTTGGAGCGCCTGGGTGGCTCAGTGGGTTAAAGCCTCTGCCTTCGGCTCCGGTCATGATCCCAGGGTCCTGGGATCGAGCCCCGCATGGGGCTCTCTGCTCGGCAGGGAGCCTGCTTCCTCCTCTCTCTCTCTCTGCTTCTCTGCCTACTTGTGATCTCTGTCTGTCAAATAAATAAATAAAATATTAAAAAAAAATAACACTATGTTAATTCTTTGTCATTTTAGAATGTATTATTGTTTTAAAGGCCACATCCTATCATTACCCTCCTCTTAAAAAAAATCTATTTTAGACAACCCATATTTTAGGGCTTTATTTTTAATTCAGTGTAAATTTCTTATATTGTAGCTAAAACCTGTTTCCTTAAAGGATAGAAATAAATGTATGTAGTTGATTTAATTTTAAAATTTTAAAGTATTCTTTTTCCATTTCCACTCACTTATTAAGTGAGTCTTTGAACTTATTTAAAGAACAAGAGTTTAGAAATTAGAGGAAACGTTTTTAGCATATTTGTCAACATTAAATTCGCACGAACCTCTCACAATAAATCTGACAGATTTCCTCTTTTGCTAGGGTTTGACTATTTTATTATTGTTTATACACAACACTGATCTATGTCCTTCCTTTTGTGCTACTTAATACGTATAAGCTTAAGAGATCTATACTGGGAATTCTATTTTCTTTTTGCAACTGGGATAACATAAAAGAAATAAAATATTCTCCAAAGCATTCAGACAGAGTAAGTAATATTTGCTCTCCATTGTAACATTGTTGGCATTCTGCACAAGCTGCTTGTCTTCTCTAAGTGCCTCAGTGAGAATTGACTTCAGCTTAATATCTGAATTTATTCTGCATACATGCCCATGCTTTCTACATGATTAGTGAAGTGCTACTGTGGAGAGACTCCTGGGATTTTTAAGGGAAAAAGCCTTTGAATAATTGGAAAATAACAACAGTTTTTGTTTGTCAGTTTGAGAATGACTGCCAAGGTTCACTACGTCTCCCAGAATGCGCAAAGGCTTGAAGCTCCTCCCATTTTCCCATCCTCAGATGGCATCTCACAAGGCAATAGGAACCTGTTTTCTTCCTGGCAGTTGAACTTTCTCAGAAATAATTGGATAACAGTTAAATCCAGAGGTCAATAAGTTCTTGAGTATGTATCATTGCCATACAAGCATTTTAAGAGTCAGGGGCTGCTAAATGTGAGAAGAGCTGCCAAGGAATGGTAGCTATTCCAAAGTCTTATAGAACTCTCTCAGGAGCGCAAAACAGGTTGTAAAGTGGTAATTTGACAATGTCGCCAGTATTGGAGCCGCTAGGGTTTCTTCCCAAAGAACATCTAAGCTTTTTCCTTGAGCAGCTTCTGGTTGCCTCTAGTACTATCTGTCTGCAGGGCTTATGTCTGAGCCATTTTGAAAATCAAAATGTTTCATTTCTGAATTGCTAAACCCCCAGAGAGCATTACCACATCAAGAACAAAACTCTTACATTCATTATGGAGAAGGAGCTTGTCAGCTCAAACAGTGTGACCTAGGACAAAAAAACCTTAGATTCCTGTTGAGAGTAACTGCTCATTGTGGTTCTTTGGGATTGAGCTCATAAATGCAAAATGTTCAGTGATTAGAAGCCATAATGCAGACCTAAGTCCTCATAGGTCTGGTTTTAATGATGAATTCCAACTCTTGTTCCAACACATTTTCTATCCATTCACTGAACCCTTATATTTCAGGTTTGTTTTTTTTTTAAATACTTCGGTTTTAGCCAAACAAAATTAAACACATTCCTTACCTCTCATATACATGAAGCACAGAAATGTAGACTAACTTTACTCATTTCCCCTAATCTACAGAATTAACCAACACTGAAGTGTTTTTTTCAAGAAAGCACCTCTTCTATTTGAAATATGATGACTATGAATATGAATGGAAACATGAATAGAAAATTAAAGCTTAATATGCAAATTGCAGTTTACTTATAAATTTTATATTAAATAAATATTAATTCTACTAAGAGAATTACAAATACATATCTACGTATTTTTGCTGTTTCCGGGTTATCTGATAACATTTACTTTTGTTTTTATCTACATCTTTTTAACAGATTATTACCAAATGTTTTATCCACATAATTTTAACCTAGTAATAGCAACTAATCTGCTAAATTATTAGAACATTTTTTAGTAACTGGATGAATGAGTTTATGCTATTACATTTTTTTCAGATTTTTATTATATTTTTTTTAATCAGAATGCAGAAGGCTGTGTTCTATAGTGATTGCTGTCTACCATGGCTGGAGGTCGATCAAAGCAGACTTTGCCTAGCTTGCCTCCCTCAGTCAGTTTTATTTTTCCATTTTAAAGGGAGTTTCTAGGCAATTTGCTCAGTGCAGATCCTGACAAGGGTGGAGAGGGACATGAAAAACAGGACCTAGAAAGAAAACATGAGGCGTTTTTCTAAACAATTTAAAACCCTGTAGCTTTATGGAAGACTGAGACGAGATCAAAGTGCAATGACAGACTTCTGGCAACTTCTACTGAACAATAAGTCAGTCAATCTGAATTAAACTAAGGGTTGTGAGGGGAATGTTACTCTAAAAACCACGTGTTAAACTCACTCAGCTGTTGTCAAATAGCCTTACTGACAACATGAAGTATCAATGATCAAAGATTTAAAGTCAGTGATATAGAATGGACTGCAAGATTATGGCTCTTGAAATGATAGACATTAGTTCTTAGCAGTTAGTGAACTGTTAGTGTACTAACTACAACTTGATAGAATTAATTGTTTAAAGAGGAAATTAGGAATTTTAGGATCAATGAAAAACCTATTTTTTAAAAGATTTTATTTATTTATTTGACAGAGGGAGGACCACAAGTAGGCAGAGAGAGAGAGAGGAAGAAGCAGGTTCCCAGCTGAACAGAGAGCCGGATTCGGGACTTGATCCCAGCACCCTGGGATCATGACCTGAGCCGAAGGCAGAGGCTTTAACCCACTGAGCCACCCAGGCACCCCTGAGAAACCTATTTTAAAGAAAAAGATAGTTTATTTCAATTTATTTGGTATTGTAGACTTTAAAATAGGTGGGCAATAGTTTGAAAGTTATTGTTAAAGAAGTAGTAAGAGAATCAGTCTTATAAACAAAGTAATAATATAGTTGAAAACCAATTCTTTATTACAGCTAATTTCAAAGATATTGAACTGCTATCTCAATACTTAGAAGAAAGAACAGCAACACCTATTTTCTTATGTAAAACCATTTCTGTTAGTGCATTTATTTGGTTTTAAGTAACATTTAAACAATTTTTGATTTCCAAACAGGGCTAATTATAAAGAACAGAAGAGACTTCACAAGTTAAAGTAAAGGTAATAGGAAAAAAAGTAAGTGCCATCATTTCTTACACCAAAAGCCTTCTACATTATTTCTTATCAGTCTAATTTTCTAGTTTTACAATACTTCCCTCTTTTACAAAGTGCTAATTTACCTAAGATTTCCAGTTAGTATAAGATGAGGGTTAATTATACCTATATGCAAAAGTGGCAATATTCTGTACAACGGCCATTAGCACAGGGTTTTATTATTTGAATCAGAAGGCAGGATATACAGAATCAATGAGCCTATCTTTAACATAGCAATAGTTTGCATAATTACTATTCCCTCTTCCTGCCCGTCCTCGCCCCATCCTCAGGCAACCACAAACCCAGTCACTCACTGTACATAAGTTTACATGCCCATATAAATGGAATCATACAGTATGTTGCTTTCTAACGGCTTTTATTTTTATTTTTTTTAAGATTTTATTTATTAGAGAGGGAGGAGGAACAGGGAAGAGAGGCAGAGGGTGAGGAACAAAGGGAGAGCGGGAAGAACAGACTCTACACTGAACAGAAAGCCCAATGCAGGGCTCCATCTCAATACCCCAAGGTCATGACCTGAGCCCAAGACAGATGCTTAACTGATTCAACCACCCAGGCATGCCCTTTTTGACAGTTTTTAATCATTCCTTATAACTGAGATTTAGGTGCTCGCTTCGGCAGCACATATACTAAAATAACTGAAATTTAGCCATGTCTACATGTATTACCATTTCTACTTTTAATTCTGAGTAGTACGTCATTATATATACATATACCACTGTGTTTGTGACAGCGGATTCATCTGTCAGTAGACATATGGATTGTTTCCAGTTTTGGCTGTTACAAAGAAAACTGCTATGCACATAAGCCAGTGAGTGAATGGACATATGCTTTCATGCCTTCTTTTTCACTAGCAGTGGAATGGCTTTATATATGGTATGTGTATATGTTTAATTTTAAAAAATAAATAAATAAATTGACAAACCATTTTCCAAAGTGTCCAATTTATATTCTCACAACAGTGTTTAAGAGTCCCTATCTCTTTACATTCTCTTTGACATTTGATATAGCCAGTTTTTAAAATTTTGGCCTTTGGAGCAGGTATACTGTTTCATTGTGGATTTAATTTGCATTTCTCTGGTGACTAATGGTATTAAGCTTTTTTTTTTTAAAGTTTTAATTTTAATTTAGTTAGTTAACTTACAGTGTTATATTAGGTTCTGGTGTACAATATAATGATTTAGTAGTTCCACACATAACCCAGTCATCATCACAAGTTCACTTCTTAATCCCTATCACTTATTTAATGCATCCCTCACCCACCTCCCTTCTGGTACCCATCAAATTATTCTCTAATTAAGAGTCTGTTTCTTGCTTGTCTCCCTCCCTCTCTCTTTTCACCTCTGCTCATTTGTTTCTTAAATTCCACATATGAATGAAATCATTTGGTATTTGTCTTTCTTTGTCTGACTTATTTCACTTGGCATAATACACTCTAGCTCCATCCATGTTGTTGCAAATAGCAAAATTTCATTCTTTGTTATGGATGAAGAATATTCCATTGTGTATGTATACCACATCTTCTTTATCCACTTATTAAATGATGGACACTTGGGCTGCTTCCATGTCTTGGCTGTTGTAAATAATGCTTCTATAAACATAGGGATGCATGTATCCCTTTGAATTAGTGTTCTTGTATTCTTTGGGTGCTATTAAGCATCTTGCCATTTATTTATTTGCCATCTGTATATTTTTACCCATTTTTATTGGATTGTTTATGTTCTTACTGTATTTTTGAGAGTTCCTTATATATCCTTGACTCAAGTACTTTTTCATGTATATTATTTGTCAGTGTTTCTCCAGTCTATGGCTTGACTTTTAATTCTCTTAACATTATCTTTCAAAGAGCAAAAGCTATTAGTTTTGATGAACTTCATTTTATCAATTAGTGTCTTATGGATTGAGCTTTTGATACCAAATCTAAGAAATCTTTGCCTAACCCCAAGCTTCTCAAAGATTGCATCCTATGTTTTAATATAGAAATTGTATAGTTTTTTTTCTTGTTTTTTTTTTTAAGATTTATTTATTTATTTATTTGACAGACAAAGATCACAAGTAGGCAGAGAGGCAGGCAGAGAGAGAGGAAGGGAAGCAGGCTCCCCATTGAGCAGAGAGCCCGAAGCGGGGCTCGATCCCAGGACCTTGGATCATGACCTGGGCTGAAGGCAGAGGCTTTAACCCACTGAGCTACCCAGGTGCCCCTAGAAATTGTCTAGTTTTAGATTTTCTGTTTAGATATGTTATCCACTTTTACTGCTTTTGTGTATATGATGACTAGATGGAAGTTCACTTTTTTTTTCCTAATATTCTCTTCTTCCAGCAGCATTTGGTGAAAAGATTGTTATTCATTTTGCTACATTTATTTTGAACATTTGTCATTGGATACATAAATGCTTAGGATCACTTTGTCTATTTGCTAAATTGACACCTTAAATTTTATGAGATGACTTTTTTCTTCCGGTTGTATTCTTTGATCTGAAATTTACTTAGATATTAATATAGCTACCCAGCTCTCTTGTGACTACTGTAAACATGGTATATTTTTTCATATTTTTACATGCAACCTAATTTTGTTTTTGTGTTTAAAGTTGCTTTCTTGTAGGCAGCATGTAGTTAATTCTTGTCTTTTTTGTCTAATCTGACAATTTCTGCCTCTGATTGGGGAATTTATTTATTTATTTATTTATTTTTAAGATTTTATTTGTTTATTTGACAGACAGAGATCACAAGTAGACAGAGAGGCAGGCAGAGAGAGAGAAGGAAGCAGGCTCCCTGCTGAGCAGAGAACCCGATGCAGGACTCGATCCCAGGACCCTGGGATCATGACCTGAGCCAAAGGCAGCGGCTTAACCCACTGAGCCACCCAGGTGCCCCTGATTGGGGAATTTAGATAATTTACCTTTAATATAGCTTTTGATATGACGAACTTTAACTCTACTAGCATTCTCTTTGTTTCTTCCCTGTCCCATATGTTTTTTGTTCCCCTTTTCCTTTAGGTTTGATTTCTCTTTTTGATTGAGTACTTTTCTTTTTTATGATACAAATTTTACCAAATTTTACTTTGTTGGCTTATTGGCTAATAGCATTTTTTTCTTTTGGTAGTTACTTTAGGGTTTATAGTGAACAACTTTTACTTATCATAGTTAACCTTAAGTAAGAACATTATAACAGTATATTTCCATTTCTCCCTATTTAACATCTCTGTTGTTGTTGCATATACTTTACTTCTATGTGCAGTATAAACTATACATTATACTATATTTTTGTTGAAACAATCATATTTTAAAGACATTTAAGTAATAAGAAAAATAATACTATATTTACCTATATATATATACTATGTCTTGTGTTATTTGTGTATATATATGTGTGTGTGTGTGTATATATATATGAATATGAACAAGGGAACATATTTGCTATCATTTATCTTCTGCATTAGGACTTCAGTATTTCTTATAATGGTCATGAATTTTTTCAGTTTTTTTTTTAATACTTGAAAGAGTCTTCAATTTGCCTTCATTTTAAAAATATTTTGTATTGTTTATGAATGCTAAATTGACACATATTCTTTTTAAGTATTTTAAAGATGGTGCTTTATTGTCTTTTCATTTCTGTTTCTAACCAGAAATTTACTCTCATTTTTATCTTTGTTCTTCTGTACATACTGTGCCATTTTTCTCAAGCTTCCTTTAAGAATCTCTGTCACTGGTTTTATGTAATTTGATTTTGCTGTGCTTGGTGTACTATCATGCATGGTTAGTTTTTTCTCTTTCTCCACTCACTACTCCATTAGGAAAGTCCAATTACATGATATTTTGAAACTCAAAGTTTTACTACAGTAACTGAAACTTTCTTCTTCCCTTATTGCCGTCCCCACCCTTGAGAAAGGGTCTTCTGTCTTTGTGTTATCATTTATTGTTTTTCTCGCTATTTATTTACTCAAGTTCTTTCCCATCATAGCACTTTTCATCCCAGAAATTATGATTTTCATCCTTAGAACCTTCATTGGGGTATTTTTAATATCTATTACCTTTCTCTAGTTAATGTGTTTAATCTTTACTCTTTTTGAACAATTAGAATGCAGAATAACTATTCTGTGACATCATGCAACTAGTTGGATATTTCTAAAACCTGAAATACTTCTGACTTGGTTTTAATGGATTTGTTTTTTTCCCCTATAGGGGCTATATTCTTCTTTTCCATTGCAAATCTGGTAATGCTACATCAGATTTCCTACACTATGAATTTCACCTTGTTGACTTTTGGATATTTTTTTATTCCTAACAATATTTTTGAACTCTATTGTATAAGGCAGTAAAATTACTTTGAAAAAGTTTGATCTTGTGAGGTCTTGCTTTTAAAAATTGTTAGGTGTGAACAAAGTACTGTTTTGTTTATGGCTAATAATTACCCACTACTAAAACAGAACCCTTACGACTCTTGTAGGTGATTCGCAATTCCATTCTGACTGGTGGAAACAATTGCTATTTCCAATTCTTGGTGAGCAACAGGTGCAGTACTCTCTTATCATCTTATATCTCTAATCCTTCTGGGTGTCTGCTTCCTCAGTTACCACTAGTTAATGCACATCTGTGTGTTGATCGCTTTTTTGTTGAGTACTTGAGGGCTTCCCCTGTAGATTTTCAGAGTTCTCCCTCTTGGCACTTCTCTGTTCTCCATGACTCTGCTATCTGACCTCTACCCACTTGTCTCACTAGATTATCAGTTTTGCTTATGAAACTCAAGGAGAATATGTTCCATTTTCCCCACATCCACAAAACATGTCACCGCAGCCTGGAAACTGTCTAGGCATAAGCTGGGGGTAATCCTAGAACAATGAATAAGGTGAACCTGAGCCTGGGTGGCTCAGTGGGTTAAGCCGCTGCCTTCGGCTCAGGTCATGATCTCGGGGTCCTGGGATCGAGTTCCGCATCGGGCTCTCTGCTCAGCGGGGAGCCTGCTTCACCTTATTCATTGTTTTTATCTCTGGGATTACTGTGCTTTGTTGTCAGAGGTCCAGTGTCTTGCACACTATTGTTTCGTATGTCTTTTCTGTTATTTTAGCTTTTTCATGTGTAATGATAAATCTGCTCTCTGTTATTCCACTGTGATTTGAAGCAGAGGCCTCATATCAATCAATTCCAATAATCTTCAAAATCGACACTGTAGCAGAAAAGTAATTTACAGAGTGAACTAATCTTCTAGCCAGAACTTTACTTTTCATATTAGTGTAAAGGATGGTTAATTTTATAGGTCAGTTTGACTGGGCTAAGGACTTGCCTTGCTAGCTGGTAAAACATTATTCCTGTGTATGTATGTGAGGGTTTTTCTAGAAGACTTTAGCCTTTGAATTAGTAGACTGAGTAAAGAAGATGATTCTCACCATTAAGACCAGGCATCATCCAATCTGTTGAGGGTCTGAATAGAACAAAAAGTCTGAGGAAAGGGAAATTTCCTCCTTGGTTGGATTTTTCTCTTGTGTCCAAGGTTTGCACTCTTGATTCTCGGAACTTTTGAACTCAAGTTGGGACTTACACCATCTACACCCCTCATTCTCAGACCATCTACTTATATTGAACTACACCACCAACTTGCCTGGTTTTCCAGCTTACAGACAGCATTCATGGGCCTTCTTGACCTTCATAATTATGCAGATCAATTCATTGAATAAATCTCATATATATCTACATTTTTTTATATAACCTATTGTTTCTGTTACTCTGGAGAACCCAGACTAATACAGCATCTTGATCACACCTTACTTCTGAAAGAATAAGAATTTGTGAAGAATCCTTAAGTGCTGACAGATCTGATTCTGCTGCAGTATTCAGTGTGATAAAAATTCTTAGAAAGTTACTGTACCAGGAAGCTGAAGAGTGAAGACATTTAGTATATTGTGGAATAAAAATAAAATGTACTAGCAAAAAAATAGGGCAAAAAACACATTTAGAGAAACTCAGAAATTATTTTAGACTTTGAACCTGTTGAATCTACTGCCTTTGTTTCAAATATTAATGAATATTATGAAGGAGAGAGAGAGATCAAAATATAAGGACTTTCTCCAAGTCATATGGAATTTATCTTCAGAGGAAAAAAAGAATGCATTACTTTTTGGAGACTGTAACAGGACTTAACTAACAGCACACATTCTCAGGAACTCTCTAGTGTGACAGCTCTTCTGAGAATACTAATCCTGGGCACTCCTTTACACAACCTTTATGTGGCCCCAAGTCTATATTAGGTGCAAGATTGAAGTTAACTGAAATGACCTGAGGAAATAACAGAAAACTTAAATTGATCCATACTAATTTTAAATTATTACCTCTAATATGTGTCCTGGTGTAAGAAGAAAATTTTTAAATAATTATTTTAATATTTATTTTTAAAAGTATTATTTAGTTGGAAAGAAATTAATTTGTCTTTGTCATGAATTGTCAAAGTATTGATACTTAAGAAATCTCACTACATATGTAAAACCAAAACAACCACTTTGAAAAATATTAGTAGAAAAATTACTATATATACCACCTTTTTAAAATTTATGTGTTTCTCTGTGGATTTCAGTATATATTTTAATATATTATAGTGACCTAAAATGTATATCATTCAAACTCTTATGCAGAATAGAATCCTTTCAAATAAAATTTCTTTTTCTTTCCTCTCATAGCCTATACTAGTTTTGTCATGTATCATACTGTCAAATGTTGTAATCTCCCTAGTACAGAGTTACTATTTTTATTTAGTCCATCAATTATCTTTAGAACAATGAAAAAGAGTTGCATTTTTCAATTCTTATTTTTATCTTTTCTTGTGCTCTTTATTTCCTTATGTAGTTTCAGTTTCCATCTGTTTTCGTACTCCTTTTGCCTTAAGAAATTATTTTTTTTAACATTTATTTTAGTGCAAACCTGTTGGCAGTGAACTCTTTCAGCATTTATTTCTCTGTAAATGTCTTCATTTCATTGTTATTTTTGAGCTGTGTATTCAATGGGTATAAAATTATAGGTTGACTTTCTCCTTTAGGTTTTTTTTTTTAACGTTTTATATCTTTGGCTTCTGGTTTGCATAGTTGTTAGCAAGAAGGTCATTGGAATATTGGTTTTGTTTGCCTGTAGATAATGTCCTTTTTTTTCTCCTGTGGCTTAAATCAAGATTATTTTCTTTATCTTTAGTTTTCAGCACTTTATATATGATTGTTCTTGATATGTTTAATTTTTGTTTTAATCCTTTTTAAGAATTCTCTGAGTTTATTGAGCTATGGTTTGGTGTTTTTCAATAATATTTCAAAATTATCTATCATCTCTTCAATTTTTTTTCCCAGTTCTATCTTTCCTTCTGGGTTTCCAATTAAATGTATTTTAATCCATTTTATATTATCACTTAATTTTTGCACTCTTTTTGTGGTTTTGTTTTGTTTTGCTTTTTTAAATTTGTATTCACCTATTGTTTCTTTCCTCAGCTCTTACTAGTTTGTTAATGAGCTTCCTGATATGGTGTAATTCGTTATCTTGCTGTCATGTTTTCATTTGTTTCTAGCATTTGCATTTGACTTACTTTTATCATTTCAGAAAATCTCCATGTCTATGTATGGTGTCTGGTTTTTCCCCTAGATTCTTTAACTTTTTTTTTAAAGATTTATTTATTTATTTATATGACAGAGAGAGAGAGAGAGAGAAACCACAAATAGGCAGAGAGGCAGGCAGAGAGAGAAGGGGAAGCAGGGTCCCTACTGAGCAGGGAGCCTGATTCAGGGTTTTATCCCAGGACCCTGAGATCATGACCTGAGTCAAAGGCAGAGGCTTAACCCACCAAGCCACCCAGCTGCCATGATTCTTTAACATTTTAATGATTATTATTTTTAAGTATTTGCATGTGAGTTCTAACATCTGTGTTATTTGAGTCTAATCCTATCGATATCTTTATCTCTTGACAATATTTATTTTGTTTTGTTTTTCTTGCTTTTATATGAGTCTCCTAATCTTTAAATGGAGGCAGATCATCAGGTAGAAATGAATAGTAGATCATGAAATGCATATTTATGCACAGGGCAAGGGTTGGGTTAATACATTCAGTTGTTGGCCTGGGTTGGGTTTTCCTGTGGTCGTTGTTAACATTCAGTAGACCATATAAATAAAATTTCTCCAGAAGTAGGCTGTGACTATCTTGTGCCTCGTGTGGCATGGAGCTTGGTAGGGTATATGTCAGTGTTGTGGCATGGTGTTCTTTTTTTTTTTTTTTAGATTTTACTTATTTATTTGAGAGAGAGATTGGGAGAATTTGTGGGAGGAAGTACAAAAGGAGAAGCAAACTCCCCGCTGTACAGGAAGCCTATCACAGGACTCCATCCCAGGACCCTGGGATCATGACCTGATCCGAAGGCAGATGCTTAACCCACTGAGCCACCCAGAAGGTAGATGCTTAACCCACTGAGCCACCCAGGTGCCCAGCAGTTGTTCTTTCAACAGTGTTGGTATGCCTGTATCACAGAGAAGCTCTCCATATTCTGGCTACTCCTCTAGCCTTAGCACACGATTGCTGTAATGAGACACAAAATCCATATTGGAGGCAGGAGGATGATTCATGGCACTCATAAGCCAGCCTTGAAGTCAGACTCAGAAGTGAGGCATTCACAGCATTCCCTAAGTCTTACTCAGATTGGAATTCAAAAGATGTCTTTTATCTGTATTGCATTCTTGCAGTTAAAAAAAAAATAATTCTTATCTTGCCTTCATCCTCAGTGGTAATAAACCTCTGCATTGTATCATTGCAAGTTTCCTTCTCCACACATAAGGGGAAATAGTTTTTCTTTTCCTTTATCAGGAGCATAGTAGCTTTGCCTGAGACCACTGGCTGGAGGTGTTCCCTCAACAGTAGCACATCTCTGCATTGTTCCACAGCAGTAGCACATCTCTGCATTGATTAGTGCAAGATACTGGACCCAGAAATATTTCCTGTCCCTCTGATGGTGCAGAAGTATTTTGCTTCTGCACCTCCCTGCAGAGCAGTCATCCTTTGCCTGGACTTAGAACCAGAGGAAGGGAGAGTAAGTGGGCCTTCCTGAGCTTCTCTAAAGGTGGTTGTGTTTTCTTCTCCTATCCCTCTGACACAGTGCACCTTTCTAGGTTTGTGGTATCAAATAATTTCCTGCCCTTTTCTCATCAACTTTTCATATTTGATACCCGGGAGAGAAGCAAATGCTCATATAATTGCATATATTGTGCCTCCATTTTTCTTATTTCAATAATAAGTTGAACTGGATCATTATTTTCAATTTGAACTTTTTTAACTCTAGCATTATTTTTCTTAAGTCCCAGTTTGGTATTTAGCAGTAAATCAAGTACAGATAGTCATCATTTATGTGAATCAAGTGTTCTGATTGAGAATAAAAATGCCAATATATTTGGGATATTACTTTAGCCCCATATGGTGCTTGTTCAAAATATAAAATCCTCTCTAGACTGAACAAAAAATGGTTCTTCAAACTATTGTCCCCATTCAGCAAAATACCACTCTTAATGCTTATGAATCTCATGCCTAGATTATTATAATAATTATATACCTGATCTTCCCCATTTTGTGTTCTCTCCCTTTACAACATTTTCTTAAAAGTCACTTTGACTGATTTTCTCTTCTAAACGGTGATATACTATATTTTTCTCACAAACTCATCAGGGTCAATCATATCTTTAGATTCTTTCCAACCCTTCTGAATCCCAGAAAGATTTCCTGTAATTTCTTCTGATATTACAAGGCTTTACAATACTTTTTCCATCCCCTTTGCTCAAGTTCACTTATGAATTCTGATATTAAAACATTCATGTATAATTTTTTATTCGAAGTATAGAATACTTTCATTTTGAGGATAGTAGTGCCCAAATGTAAAACTAAATTTTTCTAGAGGCAGTTAAATATCTTACATACATCTTTTGTGTTCATTCATGGGCTACCATGAGGAGAACAGCATCATCATTATGACAATCCAGTTTTTCTGCCTGTACTGAAACAATGGTAAATATTTACTGAGAAATTACTATATGCCAGGGACTATGATTCATTTGCCATACATCACATTTTAAGAGCTGAATAACTAGGTACTATCTTTACTCTTGTATTACAGAAAAGAGTATGGAATCATAGAAATATTAAGTAATTTGTCCAAATAGCTTAGGAGTATTGGAATTCTGAAACTCATACTATGCTGGATATATGAGGAGAGGAAAAGCAATGCCTCCTAAATGTACTTATCAAGCCATCATAGATGTTAGGAGGCCTCTGAGTTGCTAGTTTCAAGTTTAGTCCAGCTTTGAGGTTGTAGTTAATGTGGGATAAGATTTTCTGTCTCATTTACTTCAACTTCTATGCTTTCTTTAACATGACACTGGGATCTCAAGTCAAGTTAAACACTTCAGCAAATTAATTTATTCATGATTCTAAATTCATCTTGAAGATACAAATGTTAAATAATACCTCTAATTTTAATTACATTATCAGAAAATAATTCTATTTAGTTACAATAACAGAAAGGGTCGTTGTCTCTCTCTCTTTCTAGATTACTTAGAATCCTATGGTTATGAGACATTTTTGGAGCTCAGCAAATGCATCCATCATGAAAATTAAATATCAGAGGAACTACTTCATCTAGGATGAAATACTTTGTTATTGTGATTTACTTAAATAGCTAACTACAGTTCACAGAGGTTTTGTACTAATATATAGGCACTGGAGTGGGGATAGGCTTCTACGGAGATTCTCTGCTATCTAGTCAGGAATCTCAATCACCTTTATTTATGGAAGCCCTAGGAGCTTGGCCATACATAGATCCATCTGAAACGAAGTTTTGAAGGTTATAGTTTTGGGAAAAATGCTTAAGGTCCTTCAGTGTTTCTGTATTTCCCCCAGACATTTTCCTCCAGAAGGGCATTAAACTTTATGAATATGTTTCACTTGGAGAAAACAAATATTAAGATCATCTTGTAAATGACTTTTTAAGAGCAAAGCTTTATTCCATATTAATTTACTTAGCTAACTCTGAGGCTGACATTGCATGCCCAACACATTTTGTTTTTAATCCTGAAAAGGTAAGTAGGTGATATAATTCATGGAGAGCCAGTTGACTCTTGAGTGGCTTAGAAAGAACTTAAAAATAAATGGCTCTAGAAGAAGCTTTTTGATCTTGTAAAATTCTATGCCATTAATACAAATTTGGATAGCATCTCATTAAACATAAAAGTTGAGATGATTGGTTTGAAGAACTGAAATCCTGTTAAGGAAAAAAATTATTTTCTTCTTCTGCCCATTTCTTGATTGGATTATTTTTTCTTTGGGTGTTGAGTTTGATCAGTTCTTTATAGATTTTGGATACTAGCCCTTTATCAGATACGTCATTTTCAAATATCTTCTCCCATTCCATAGGTTGCCTTTTAGTTTTGTTGATTGCTCCCTTCATTGTGCAAAAGCTTTTTATTTCAATGAAGTCCTAATAGTTTATTTTTGCTTTTGTTTCCTTGCCTCAGGACACACATCTAGAAAGAAGTTGCTATGGCTGGTATCAGAGAGGTTACTACCTGTGTTCTCCTCCAGAATTTTTATGATTTCCTGACTCACAGTTAGGTCTTTCATCCATTTTGAATTTATTTTTTTGTGCGGTGTAAAAAAGAGGTTCAGTTTCTTCTTTTGCATGTTGTTTTCCAGTTTTCCCAACACTATTGGTTGAAGAGTGGATTTTTCCCCCCAGTGGCTATTCATTCCTGCTTTGTTGAAAATTAATTGGCCATATGGTTGTGGGCTCATTTCTGGGTTTTCTGTTCTGTTCCTTCAATCTATTTGTCTACAGTACCATACTATCTAGATCACTACAGTTTTATAATATGATTTACAGCCCAGAATGGTGATGCTTCCGGCTTTGCTTTTCTTTTTCAAGGTTGCTTTGGCTATTTGAGCTCTTTTTGGTTCCATTCAAATTTAGGATTGCTTGTTCTAGCTCTGGGAAAAATGCTGTTGATATTTTGATAGGGATTGCACCGAATGTGTAAATTGCTTTGGGTAGTACAGACATTTTAATAATAGTTATTCTTCCAATCCGTGAATATGGAATGTTTTTCCATTTCTTTGTGTCTTCTTCAGTTTCTTTCAACAGTGCTTTATAGTTTTCAGAGTACAGGTCTTTCATTTCTCTGGTTAGGTTTATTCCTAAGTAATTTACTGTTTTTGGTGCAATTGTAAATGGGTTTTGTTCCTTAATTTCTCTTTCTCACTCTTCATTACTGGTGTATAGAAATGCTATAGATTTCTGTACATTGATTTTGTATCATGCAACTTGACTGAATTCTTATATCAGTTCTAGCAGTTTTTTGGTGAAGTCTTTCAGGTTTTCTGTATAGAGTCATGTGTCTGCAAATTGTGAAATTTGACTTCTTTCTTGCTTGTTTGGATGCCTTTTATTTCTTTTTGTTGTATGATTGCTGAGGCTAGGACTTCCAGTAATATGTTAAATAACAATGGTGAAAATGCAAATCCTTGTCTTATTCCTGACTATAGAGGAAAAGTTCTAAGGTTTCCCCATTGAACATCATATTAACTGTGAGCTTTTCTTTTTCTTTAAGGTTTTATTTGTTTGAAAGAGAGAGAGAGAGGAAGAGAGAACACAAGCAGGGGGGGGGGAGCAGAGGGAGAGGGAGAAGCAGGATCCCTGCTGAACAGGGAGCCTCATGTGGAACTCGATCCCAGGTCCCTGGGATCATGACCTGAGCTGAAGGCAGCCACCTAAATGACTGAATCACCCAGGCACCTACCTGTGGGCTTTTCATCTAAGGCCTTTACTGTTTTGAAATATCTTCTCTCTAGGCCTACTTTTCTGAGGCTTTCTTTGAAAGAGATCTGCCAAATGTAGAGAACTAACACCACCTGGTCAAGACTTAGAAAGTTACAGCAGTCAAGATGGTATAGGACTAGTGTAAAGATAGGCAAAAAGAACACTATGAAGAGACCAGAAATAGATTCTGTGTATGGACACTTGTTTTTTCAACAGTTTCATGGACAATACATGTCCTAAGTATGTTTTGAACAAATGATGCTTAATTAATTTGATATCCATATGCAAATTATTGAGAAGGCATTATAAAGGAAACTAGGAACTTTTGAGGGTGATGGACATGTTCTGTTTTTGGAGTGATTATTTAATAGAAATATACAAATGTCAGTTTTCATCTTGTACACTTGGCATATGTGAAATGTCTTACATGTTAATTATACATAAATAAAACTATGAAAATGTCCTCTAGATATATCCTTAATATACATTTTACTGTGTATAAGTGAAAACTTCATACATAAAAAACAATGAATATATAATTTATAAAGCCAAAAGATAAATACAGGCAAAAGATGTTATCACTAAGATATTTCTTCAGTGTTTGCTAATCTTCTTAACTATCAAGGGTTATTCATATATGTAGAAACAATGGAAAAGAAAAAAAATTTGTCAGGTAGACAAGCAAATGATTTCTATCTAATGGAAGAGATAAACTCCAAGGATTATGTTTTTTGGAACTATGTTTGCAACAATCTAATTATACCATATCTAATTATAAACAACCAGCTTCTTAAATGTTCAGCGGAATGGTTTAATATGTTACTGGAAACATCATTACTTAGTTAAATACTATTTTTGATATGTGCTCATTTTATATTCCATTAGAGTCATAATTTTACCTTTTACAAAGTAGTATTTTAACAAATTAATACCCAGTATTTCAACTGTAGGGTGACTCCTCATCTACATTTTAATTCAAATTTTATTAAGGTTAGCAAATATAAAGTGAATTATATTAATAATAAAGAAAGCATGACTCTTGAAAAATGTTAAAAACTAAGCCAGAGTCATGTTATTTTCCTTTTGTGTAAAGCATCTGATTTAAGGGAGTTTTCTTAGAATTTTATTTGAATCTGTGGCATAATGAAGAGTATCTTATGTTTTAGACACAAGTAAATCCTTAAAAAGTATTATGATAAAAATGCCAATATGTATGGATCTATTATTTTATCTGAATTTTGATCAGCATGAGAAACAATAATACTTTTATATTATTTTGTTATACTGCCAAATTGCAGTGCAATAACAGTCACTTTACACTTTTGGAAAACCAATTTCACATTTCCAGCTTCCAGCAGGTTTTCTGTTATGACTTCAATTGCAATATCTTACCAAAAGCCGCAGTCCTTACAACTTATCTACTATGCATTTTTTTTTCTTTAGACAGATTTTTCTGAAGTGCCAGTTAACTCCACTTCATCATTTTTTTTTTAAAGATTGTGTTTATTTATTTGACAGAGAGAGAGAGAGACAGAGCAAGAGAGCAAAGCAGGGGGAGCAGCAAAGGGAGTGGGAGAAGCAGATGCCCCACGGAGCAGGGAACATTATTAGGGGCTAGATCCCAGGACCCTGGGATCATGACCGGAGCCTAAGGCAGCCACTTAACAGACCGAGCCACACAGGCACCCCCACTTTCTCATGTTTTAACAAAGGTCTTTAGCTTTATTTAATTTACTATTAAAAGACAAGTGTTAGTTGAGTTAGTCTATTTGTGGGTGCCTGGATGGCTCAGTCCATTGAGCATCTGATTCTTAGTTTTGGGCTCAGGTGGTGATTTCAGGGTCAGGGGATGACGCCTCTCCTCTAACTCCAAGCTCATTTGGCATTTGCCTCTCCCCTTCCTTCTCTCTGTCCCTCCCCCCACTCACATAAATAAATGATTACTTGCCTCTTCACATGTCTAAATATGTTAGTTTGTGTGGTAGGACTTTACAATAAATAAATAATTTCTTTCTCTTTCTCTCAAATAAATAAAATAAAATCTTACTAAAATAATTAGTCTACTCTTACATGTTACATAATGGAAGAAACAACTACATATGTCAAATCTGTAACAACTACAAAGTAGTATATAATATATGTGTAGTGTGTAATAGAGGTACCTAACAGATAATTTATGAAAATTAAAGAAAAATGAATTCTTTCTAGAGGTATGGCTAATTAGATAACTTGTAAACTATCCCAAATAAAATAAGTACAAACAAAATATTGGATATTGGATATATAATTACAAACATGCTATTTGTATAACTAAATATACATATGTTATAAATATATATAGTATATATGTATAGAAATGTTGGTGTATATATAGTAATACATTGTGAAGTTAGTATCAAATTAAAGTATCTGCAGGACCCTATTACAAAGTTACAAAAACTTTTGGAGATAAGCAAATTCTCTATAAACATACATTTGAGATCTTAGGCTTCTGCTTTTCTGGCTTCTTGAAGAACTGAGAACAGGATAGTGATAAGGTTTTCCCCAAATGGATTTAATACACAAACATAAAGCTCAGTCTTTCAGTAGAATACATTTTCATGGACAAGATAAATGAGAAATTTACTTAAATTATAGAAGGAGACAAAATATATCTCCACCTTGAAACCTTGAAACTGAGTAGGAGAAAGTAAATTACTTCTGAAATTTCTAACTATAAGATGGCCTATCTACAGAATTTTTTGTGCCACTTCTTGCTACTTAGTTTGAAAAATCTCAAGGAAAAAAACAAAAAAACATTGGGGCACCTGAGTGTCTCACAGGGTCTTCTTGTGACTCTCTCTCTTCCTCTGCCCCTCCTCTGCTCACATGTGTACATGCACACACACAGGCGAGAGTGCTTTCTCTCTCATTCTCTCCTTCAAATAAATAAGTAAATCTTGAAAAA
This sequence comes from Neogale vison, assembly GCF_020171115.1. Classification (NCBI taxonomy): domain Eukaryota; kingdom Metazoa; phylum Chordata; class Mammalia; order Carnivora; family Mustelidae; genus Neogale; species Neogale vison. The sequence continues at coordinate 39,829,305 of NC_058099.1, forward strand.
ATATTAAAATACTTACAGATTCATAGAGCTTCCAGAAAGATTATTAGCAGAAAATCTTAAGTTCTCTATGGAGAAGCTTAACTTTCACCCAGTCCTAAAATAATTCCTGTGAAAGTTGAAAACATAAGCAGGTACAAGAGTCCATAAAGAATGACCAAGAAGATTTGAAATTAAGAAAATGGATATTCTTTACCAAAAAAAAGAAAAAAAATAGATTCTTGATCTGAAAAATATAATTATTGTAAGTAAAACCGCAATACAGAATTTTGTTTCCAAGTAGGATATAGTGTATCATAGCGTGTCAACATTCCAACTGAAAAAACTAAAAAAAAAAAAAGTGAGATGAAGTTAAAAAAAAATATTATAGTCCTTAGGGAGCTATGGCACCAAGAAAAACTAAATGATTTTGAAATATCAGAAAGAGGAAAAACTCTTCTACAATGATCTATTATTTCTATGTACATTTTCCCCTTGGACATTTGCTAATTTCAGGCATCATCTGAAATTTGGTTTTGGCTTGGGACGACTCGGAAAGGTGCATTCTAAACAGAAAAAGAAAAAAGAAAAACCAGCACATCTTTTGGTGGTTACAAGTGACTGCTACAAATGGCAACGATGTAGCCACTTAAAACTCACTGGTTTCCTCAAGGATCATTTGTTCAGTTGTGGATCCACATGGAAGGCCAGAAAGCTAAGCCAAGTGTTTGGGAAAGGCAGAATGAAATCTACAGCCCCCTAAGGTTTAGATAAGCAAACACCAGCCTGAGGGAGGTGACCTGCTTCTAGCACATAGCTGTTTTTTCACTCAAGAAATCTGTCACATTTTGAAATTGGTCAGAAGTCTGAAGAATTAGAGAAAACATTTGAAGGGCAGATTGGTTATTTGTTGTTACTTTAAAGGGAGGGCAAAATTTGAATTTCTCACAGTCTTTAGGGCTAAGAGGAGACAAACCTGTGAATTTCTAATGAAAACCTAGGAGATTAACCTGCCAGAAAAAAGACTAAAGCAGTTCACTAGCTGTCCTAAAACTGCAAACAGTACACAACATAACCCATTAAGTGTTTTGAGATTACCAGTTCCTTGTTGTCTTAATATATGAACAGACAAACCTTCTTGGTGAATTATTATGTGGTAAAGGGAGTCTTCCACATGTAAAGTCCTACCACACAAACTAACATATTTAGACATGTGAAGAGGCAAGTAATCATTATTAAAAAGTAAGAGATAATATGAATGATAGAAGCAGATCCACAGAGGCACATGCGTGGCTCAGTTGGTTAAGCATCCAACTCTAGGTTTCAGCTCAGGTCGTCATCTCAAGGCCCTGACCTCAGATTCATGAGATAGAGCCCCAGTCATCAGGCCCTGTGCTCAGCGTGGAGCCATCTTGAGAATCTTTCCCGCCCTCTTGCCCTCCACCCCCGCCATTTTCTCTCTGTCTCTCTAAAATAAATAAATCTTAAAAAAAAAAAAAAAAAAAAAAAGGAAGAAGCAGATCTACAAATGCCTTAGAAGTTGCATATAGAAGATAGACTTTAAGATAACTTTGGGAGCACCTGGGTGCTTCAGATGGTTAAGTGTCTGCCTTGGGCTCAGGTTGTGATCTCAGGGTCCTGGGATTGAGCCCCATGTCAGGATCCTGGCTCAGTGGAGAGCCAGCTTCTCCTTCTCCCTCTTCCTCTGCCTCTCCCTCACATGTGCTCTCTCTGTATCTCTAATGAATAAATAAAAATAGTAAAATCAATCAATCAATAACTTTGATATGTTCATGAAAATATAGAAAAATAGAAAAATTAGATGAATATGTAGATCAATTCAAAAGGGAATTTAACTTTATAAAAATAATATAATTTTGAAAAAGAAGTAGAGATCTGTATCAGACCAGGATGGATTAACAGATAATAGACTTAACCTCCTACTCTAAACAGTCAGACAATTGGAGAAATTAGTTTCCAACATTGGTCAGCTGAAAAGCTAGGACAGAGATCACCCAGCTTCTGCTTAGAGGTACTTTCCAGACTTCAGCACAGGAGGGAGGAGGCAAGTAGTGCATGGTAATTTCATTGAATTTAAGAGACAGTTTGGAGTTTGGAAAGGCACAGCTAGCTGGATTTTTAGGGAAAATAATATAAATAAGAAAGAGCAACATAGAAAAAAGAAAGCCAGAAGTCTACATAGATTCCTCCTGGGAATGTTACTAAGTGTGTGAGGCATAAGGAGAAACTTCATATAGCTTCACAAAGGACTACAGGGCTGGGAGGGGTATAAACTGAATAATATCAGAACTATTCACAGAGCTGAGACTATTTCGTGTTCTAATCAACACTTAAAATATGCTTGAGCTAAGAACTACATATCCAAGGATTATCTAGAGCAATTTCACACATGTTTACTGGACTGCAGCTAATAAAATGTACAGAGAAATTTTAAAGATACATTAAAACAAGTCCAGTTAATCTCTCCATCAGAATGTGTGAAACATATAAACAGGGACTTGGTCTTATTTCCTTGCTGAATCATCAGTAACTTCAATATTGCCTTGTACATATCTATCACTTAGAAATTCTTTTTGTTGTATGAAGCAAAAATTACTATGTTATTTGATACATGTATTCAGCTATGTCCAGTAGTATTATGGATATTTATTCCTAGTCTCCCTTACCAAATTCCTTAAAGGATGCTAAACTTCCTTAATTAAAAAATAATTCAGAAAAATTAAGTGACTACCTGGGTCACACTGACATTAATTGCAAACCACGGTTCATATTGCTGGCTTCTGAAACCTTATCCAGAAACATTTTGCTACATCAGGCTTTCAGACTAGATTACATTATGTGTACATTTATCAATAAGCAAATCTAAACCATTGGTTCCCCTAACAAATCAAAATCAAAATGGTACTTTTTAGCTTATTAATATGGTCATTCAGGGGGCACCTGGGTCGTACAGTCAGTTGAGCATGTGGCTCTTGCTTTCCGCTCAGGTCATGATTTCATGGACCATGATTTGGAGCCCCACATGGGTTCAGGCTCAGGGTATAGTCTGCTCAGGGATTCTTTCTCCGCCCCTCCCCCACCCCCCCACCACACACACACGTGCTTGTGCACTCTGTCTAAAATAAATAAATCTTCAAAAAAAGCATAGCCACATGAAAGGCCTACTCTAATTTATAAGTATATGTGATGACATTTGGCTAAAACTTGCACTTTCCATATATGCTAAAAAGATAAACTTATAATTTACCTCTCATCTTGCCTGTCTAAATGTGTATATTCCATTATTAAGTTAGTAAAACTTGTTTAATGAGGTTTTACATGATGGGCACTTTTGCTTTTTCACATCATAAGTAAGTTGTTATTGATAATCTCCTCTAATTATAACAACTGATTTTTTCTACTTATTAGGAGCATACCATATACAATAACCTTAATTTTAAAAATTAAATATGTATGTGTAGATTTTTTTCAGCAAACCATTACAAATGGTATCCTAATACATGGGATTTTCATTTTAAATAATTAAATTCAAATATTTTAAAAATATTTATGCTGTCTGTAAGAAAAAAAGACAAATTATTTAAAATTTTTATAAGCTGCCTTTAAGCAAATGATATAATTATAAATTGAGAAACAGCATGTGTATTACTATAAAAAAGATTTTAAGAAATATGGGCACATCCATAAACTAGGAGGGATGGTTGAACACAGTTGACACAGTTGACATAACAGGTATCTCTGAAGGTCACTGATGTCCAAAGTAGTTGTTTTAGGCACTTCTGTTTTCTTTTCTTTTCTTTTTTTTTAATACTTTTATTTATTTATTTGACAGACAGAGATCACAAGTAGGCAGAGAGGCAGTCGAGAGAGAGAGAGAGAGGGGAAAGCAGGCTTTCTGCTGAACAGAGAGCCCGATGTGGGGCTGGATCCCAGGACCCTGGGACCATGACCTGAGCTGAAGGCAGAGGCTTTAAACCACTGAGCCACCCAGGTGCCCCAGGCACTTCTGTTTTCTTTCCACAATGATACCATGTCCAGTTTACTGCCCAAATATCTCAAGATGTTCTTTTCTCTTCAGTCATTTTCTTCTTTCTGATCTTATCTACATCAACATCATATCTTTTTACATTGCCTATGTTGTCTACATAACGTTGTTATGTTGCTCACCTAAATTATTGCAATAAATGCCAGCATGTTTTGGGGCCTCTAATGTTTAAGTTAATAATTTGTTATTCAAGAGTCAATTTCTTTAATTTTATAATGTTTTTCAATTGCTTACATCTTTCAACAGTCTTACTTTCCCTGTTGATAGGAAATCCAAGCTTCTAGGTCAGGCAAATCAGGTGCATCAGATGTTATTTCTGCCTACCATCCTATTATACTCTTTATTTATTACACTTACTCTACCCTTCCTTTACAGTTTTCCTGTATTTCTAAGTTTCTTTCATCCCTCAAGGTGTAATTTTCAGACAAGTATGAAAATTAATGATCTGATGTGCTTCTCTATATTCTTCTGTCCACTGTACTGAGTATAATTCAGGGCTAACAAGATATGTTATTTATTTATTTATTTATTTATACCCAGATGTATTTAATGAATAGTCTATAGTAAGTGCTTAGTGAAAACTCTTTTCAATTAAATAGTTAACATGTGAATATATATATATATTAAAGAAGATTGAGTGTGTACATGTAGCATACTTATGTTAAAGTTTTTTCACCTAATTTTTAAAATTAAAAGACATAGAGAGCAAAGTTAAAGCTTAATAAATTTGCCAAAGTAAATTCTTTTATTTTCATCAGCGAAATTACTTCACAAGATATTCAACTGAAACAATAGTAATTTTTCAAGTTATCTCACCAATTTGCAAAGTCACTATTAAAAAGCCATACAAATCATATGATTAGGCAGCACTGATTTTTCAAAGTTTTGCCAAGAATAAGCATTGTTAACATCTTCACTGTATCAATCAACATTCTCCCCACAGTACTAGAATTCAGAATTCTCCTTAGAGTGTTATATATCCAGAACTGTAAACACACAACCAATTGTGCACATAATGTGTAATAAAGAAAGCTAATTTCCTTGTACCTTAACAAGTGATTCAGCAAAGGATCGATTATTTCAAGAAATTTCAAAACTATAACCAGCCCTAATGTCCTTAAATGAAGTACACTGGAAATTCAGCAACATTTTATTTGAAGATGAGACAATTTAACTGAGAATTTTCTGACCTGTCTTTAAAACTTCAACAGTTCCAACAGTAACTTAAGAAACTTTGTTTTCTCATAAGATTCATAATGAGGAAAAAAATATTCTGAGCAATTCAATAGGAGAGAATTTTGATCTTGTCTTTTTCATTTTACACAAGTTCTCTGACCTGGACATGTCCTGTCTTCCTACTTACAAAAGTACTATAAATGGTTAATTATGATGAAATAATCAAATTACATAGTTGCTCTTCAAGAATTTTTCCATTTCGGGCGCCTGGGTGGCTCAGTGGGTTAAGCCACTGCCTTCAGCTCAGGTCATGATCTCAGGGTCCTGGGGTTGAGGCCCACATTGGGCTCTCTGCTCAGCAGGGAGCCTGCTTCCTCCTATCTCTCTCTGCCTGCCTCTCTGCCTGCTTGTGATCTCTCTCTGTCAAATAAATAAATAAAATCTTAAAAAAAAAAAGAATTTTTCCATTTCATGTAATATATTTTCGGATTAAATAAATATATACATTTTAAATATAAATACTTCTGTGAATCTCCTCTAACACTATCTTATAGATTTCTAAACATTCATTAAGTATTTTATTTTAGGAAAGTTTTATATTGCAGGAAAAATTGCAAGGGTTGTTCAAACAGTTCAGTTCAGTTCAGTCAGTTTGAGAATGTACTGATAGAATGGATGACAGCATTACTAAGTCCAGTGTTGGTTCTTTTTTTTACAGTAGGGCTGAGGATAGGAAAGATAGTCCCAGAGTCTGGCTCATTAATAACAATGGGGCCGACAGATCTCCAGAGTGTTAAATGTCAAAAGGCAGCACATAACTGCCAGAAGCCATGATGCCACATTTATCATAGAAAATGGCAAGGTTGGAGAGACTGCCATCGGGCTGTCCCTGCAGAGAGTTCGGGAGGTTAATAAAACATGGTGTTTTGTCTCAGGCAAAACACACGAAGTAAATGAAGATGCTGCTTAACATCTATAAGTAGAAGAAGGCACACTTTAGGATCAAGAAGTTTAGAACAATTGTCCTAATAATAAGTCACAAGCCATTTTTGAGTTTCTTAGCTTGAGTCAATATTCAAATGTGGAGTTTAATGACTGAAAAGGTGGCCAGCCCCCAAGAGGAATGGCCCTACTATACTACAGTGTGTATATCTTAAAATAATTACTCCAGCCCTGCCCCAAAGAGACTTATAGTAATTTACTTAGCTGCATTTATTGTGGGCACAGGGAAAAACGAGGACATTTCAAGACTGTTGCACAATGAGTCTGAGTTGACATTGATAACCCTCTTTGAGTCGGAGTATGTAGGGGTCAAGTAATAAGCAAAGTCCCAGATGAAGTCCACTGATTCAGTGATCCACTTAGTTGTAGTTCCTCCAGGCCCCAGATACATCATTCTGACACTGAGTCCTTGGCCTGTGGGATGAACTGTCATAGTGAGGAAGGCCAGAGGGAAGGCTCTGGATCTATTCCTCCCAGTAGTCAAGATAGTCAACAAAAATAAGATGCATGCCAGAGTGGAAGGAAATATCAATAGTGGGCATAAGGACCACCTTTAAAGATCTCAATGATGTGAGGATGGTTGTCCTTATCATAGTTATATTTAACTACGCAGTCTGGCTTCTGTAGAAACCAGAATTCAGGAGGATGACTACTCAACCAACTCTCAATTCAAATCACAGCTACCCTGCACAATACAGTATTGTTCAGATTAAAAAGACTTCAGGTATATGATATTTGGCCATTGATATGACAGATGTACATTGTTCTCTATTCCTGTTAGAGAAGAGAAACAGTTGCCATTGTGTTGGATGGACAACAGTGTGCATTCATAATTTTGAACCAGGGCTAAGCTAAATATCTTGCCCTCTGTCCTAGTATAGTCACAAAAAATTTAGACCACTTATATATTCCAAGAAACATCAAGACATCACATTAATCTAACACAGAAATAACATCTTGCTTTAGTATACTAGATGCCATGATAAGACACCTGAATGGGAGATGATTGGTGATAAACCCTGTAATGTCAAAGACTTTCCACTTTCAGCAAAAATTTTAGGGAGCCAGGGCTTAGGGGCAGATATAACAGGACAATCCCTCCAACATAAAATATAAGTTGCTAATTCTTTAATTTTCTGAATGTTGGTTACATTTGATCTATGTTGTATTTTTCAGTAAGGCCTTAAAATTAAAAAATAGCCATATTCTTATAACAAAGGCAGGGTGAAACTTAGTCTGATCTAACAATAACAGCAACAATAGAAACAAAATGTTATCTGGGTGGCTCAGTTGGTTAAGCATCTACCTTCAGCTCCGGTCATGGTCCCAGGGTCCTAGAGTGGAGCCCTGCATCAGGCTCCATGCTCAGCGGGGGTCTGCTTCTCCCTCTGCCACTGCCCCTCCACTTGTGCTCTCTTTCTCTCTCAAAAGAAATGAAAAAAAAAATCTTAAAAAAAATATATACACAATCAACTAATCACCTATTTGTTCAGTGAACTTCCCTAATATGGATATCCAAATAAATATATATTACAATGAAATTATATCAAATTATCTTGATTTGATTAAAGATGTTATTTTTCTTATTTTGGTTAAGTTTTAAGCAAAAATTAAGTTTAACTTTTTTTGATGTGATTGTCATCAAAATTCATTTTCTAATTTGCTAGATTTTCATTGTGCTTGGATCAGCAAGGACCTAAATATCACTTTCTTCTTTTTAAATTAATTGAAACAATGAAACTGGTTTTCCATGTGAAATATTTTCTGACTATTATAAAAATAGGTCAAAGCAGATTTGATCTTATTAAAGTTAGGGTTGCAATGAGTTTCTCTCTGGGGACTGAAGCATCGTTGGGAAATCCTAAAGCTCCACAGACACTGATCAATTTCAGTGACCTCATTTTATAAAATATGAAGAAAACTTATTCATGAGAGCAACATAAGAGCTACTGGTAGGACTAGGCATAGAGTTTAGAGTCTTGCTTTTATAATTCTACTATTTACATTATATCAGACTTGACATGCACTAATGACTCTAAGATGGTAAAAGTTTGAGGAAAAGAGTATTTCTGGCAAGTATTTCAAAGTAATTCATTTAAAGAGTATATTTATGGTTGTAGACATCATTCCACATTTGTGATTCTAGCCCCGATAAATATTTTCTGATACAGCAATTAGCCCCATAAAAGTTGTTTCCGTTAGCACTTTTTCTGTGCTACTGTAATTAACCTTTTACATTTTACCACCACCTGCAATATAAACATAACCAACATGAAAAATTTTACTCTGTATTTTACATAGCATTGAAATTGTAACGTAATTGTAACATAAATAAGTATTTGTTGAGTTGATTAATCTTACAGCTTTTAACATTTCTTTATATCTTGTGTAAACTGAAGGGATATATTGACAAAGAAAGAAATCAGCATTTTTAGGTTTTGATTAATTCAATATTTGAAAGTTTTAAAAGAAATAATTTTCTATTTTGAAGGACCTCAATTTCATTTGTTAATTATCTCTCTATCCCATCTATTCCATGAGCCAAAATTCATTTCCAGACATAATTTAGGAAGACTATAATGCCTTATGTGTAAAAACGCATTTTCTGAACAAATCTTAACTGAGCAATGACCAGGCAAAACTACTTCGTATTTATAATGGCTATTAAAGAACACAGCACAGAAAAAAAAATATGAAAATGTAGTAAATAAGCAGCTTTATCCTAAATCTGATAGTCAAAAGGAAAACGTAGTCTTGTTGCTGTTTGCACATTAAGAAGTAGGCTCGTGCTTTGTATTTGTGTATGTGTAAATAGTAGTTTATGTACATGCATAAGACTGGATTAATGTAATATCTGCAGAATATCCAAACATATGCAGGAAGGTTACATAATAATATGAATTATCAGTGGTCCAAAAAGTAATTTCACTAAATTTTACAAAATTGTAGATATGTCAGTATTGATCACCACAGAAAAGCATGGCTAATATTGTCCTAATTATACCAGGGATAGGAGGATCTTATAGAAGTACATTACTTTTCTTATTCTTCTGCTGGTTTCTTTTATCTATAATCAGAGAATGTGTAAATTATCTTTGCAACTGTATAAATACATTTAAAATTATGAGTCCTTTACTTAGTAGTTCTTGCCAATAAATCAGTTCTATTTTTACTCATCGCTATGCTTTTTGTGCTTTTTGGAAAGAAACGGTTTTGTTGAAAATTCAAATGCATGCAAATTATAATGTGGGTAAAGAACAGTTTTGTATAGAATTATGACCTAATCTGTTCCTTGCATTTGGAACAATGAAGTCTCCTACATGGTCCTTAAAAAGAATATTAGCTAAGCAGCACTTTTTTTTTTTCAAAATAACTAGCATTCTAGCAATCTCTTTCAATATGTCCAACATAGTTAGCCTTCTCACATCTTACCCCTACCATAAACAACAAAAATCAATTGGAAATTTAAACACATTTTCAAATAATAGTTCTTAAAGCATAGACAGCTGTCCCTGTGACACCACAGCACCTGAGCTATCGCACCTTGTCGCCATCTGCCCTGCTCTTTCTACTGTACTTTAGCTATTGGGAAGTCCCTTGGTGTCCACCTTGGAGAATCGCTTTATGAGAGGCATAAATATGATCAAGTTCTACAGCCTATAACTGCGTGATCCTCTCTCCAAAATTTTGAGATGTCTGGTATTTATTTTTCTATGGGGCTAGTGCCTGTGTCCTTTTATTGAGATTTTCTTTTTTTCCCCAGAATGTATGACATTGTGCACAGAGATGTCTCTGTGCAAACCACTGCATGAGTTTTAGTTTAATTTCTTTGTAATTTAGGGGATTAAGTAAAGGCTCTGATAGCATAACTGATTGTTCCTTCTTCAGATTTCACTTGCATCTGCTCCTCATGGTCTTTTTAAAAATTACGTTTAAATACATAGGGATATATTTCACTTTCAGGCCTTTGAAACACTATCTCCCTCCTTTCATGTAACCATCTTTTCCATTCTCCTGAAGCCCTGATATGAAGTGTTACCAGGTGTGTCATTGAGAAATGTATTGTTTCCAAATTTATCTCTATAAACCCAACCAAGTGCTCAACAAAACATACTCCCTCATGGCTTCAGTGTCTTTCTCCCTTATGAGTAGAGTGTCGGATGGAAAAGCAAACCAAGTAAACAGTGGTAAAACATTTTTCCGTCACAGTGACACAAACCACAATCTTGAGATGCTTCTCTAATGCTCTACCTATTCTCTGAGAACTGCAGTTCTACTTCAGAAGCAAAAGGAGTCTCTTCTCTATTTAGAGTCTATTTCTGTATTCTCTTAGACTGTGTCATGTTTCATTAAGCCTTTCTCTTTGTGTGACTGCTGCTGTGTCCTCACATCTCCCAACTGCATTTTTAAACTGCAAGAATTTTGTTTTCTAAAGTCCTTCCTCTGATAACCTGACCTTAAACTTTAACTATCCCCCCTCAACAAATATTGAATTTCCTATTATTGTAAGTTGTCAGCACCTTTTTATTCTGAGAAAATACCTTGGTGGTATAATAATTATTCCTTTAGACATTTGGGTATTTCATACTTGAACTGTTTAAAAATCAAATTCATTATTCTGTACTTAAAAAATTCTCTTATAATTTAGACTTTGTATTATAGTTCTAAATATTCCCATGCTTGAAATTTCAGAATACCCATTAACACCCATTTTTGCCCTCAGATGTGATATCTAACACATCTTTCAAATCCTTTAGAGTTTAAATCATGAGGTTAGATGCCATATCTTTTCTCATTCCAGATATGTATTTGTGTTTTTCTTTATTATATCTTTAACAGATGAAGGCAGCAGGACACACATCACTCATCTTTGGGATTCTTCTCATTGGGCATAGAAGGCTTTTCAAGTTCTTAGAGGAGGAAAGAGGGTTCTGAGATTTCACTGAGCATTCATTTTCTATTAGGGATATAAATGATAATATTCATTTTCTGTTATGGTTGGAATATATTACCTCCTTTAAATACTCCAGAAATATTAAAACGCATATAGTGATATTTCTTTATTTACACATGTCAACAAACTTAGGTATAAGGGAGGTGTATTCATTTGCTAAGGTTGCCATAACAAAGTACCACAGACCAGCAGCTTAACAAAAAGAAATTTATTTTTCATAGCTCTAGAGGCTTAGTAGTCTGAGAAGAAAGTGTTGGCAGGATTGGTTTCTTCTGAGTATGGTGCTCTCTCTTTAGCTTACAAGTGTCTATCTTTTTTATCTTTGCTTTGTCTTCCTCCCTGGGCATGTCTGCGTCCTCATCTCTTCCTCTTACAAGGACGTCAGTCACAGTGGATTAGGGCCCACCCTAAGGACCTCATTTTACTTTTTAAGATAACTTACCTTCAAATACAGTCACATTTTAAGGTAGCGGAGGTGAAAAGTGAGCACAGTTTGGGAGGGGTCACAATTTAGTTGATAATCGGAGGTCATATATCTTTAACAAAGTGTCAGAGATGGAAAATGCTAGAACCACAGAGACACAATTATATGCAACATGTAGTCATTACATGTATAGGTTAGGAGTATTTAAGAGAAGTGTAAACTATCAATATTTCTTAGCATAAAGGCACTGGGAATATGTCTATCAATGAACTAATAACAGTTTCCACATTAGCAAATGGAGTTTATAATGTTCTACCAAAAAAAAAAAAGCCTGAACAAAAGCATTGTTTTTATTCATTTGTTGATTTCTTTTTATGTGCCTTCCAAAATAGGCCAATTCTTCAGATGACTTGCTCTATTAGTACCCCAGAGCTATTGAATTCTGGTTTTAGTGTAGTACTTCCGGTTATTATTGCAGATCTCAATCAGTTTGACATTCAGCTGAAATAGGTTTTATTTTTACTATGACATGCCAACCCATTTTTAAATTAAATTTCAGAGCTTCAGGTTACAAACTGTAGTAGACTTTATATACATCGTTACCACTTATATGCTTTTTTTTTTTTTACAAATTTGTTGTCATAATATGTGGTTTTTATCCCCGTTGTCTAATATTCCATCATCTGAGAACCACAGAATATTTGGGAATTTGTATTTGAGTACTTTCAGGAACTGTGAAGAGTCTGAGATCTTTACCTTACTTGAAAGTTAACATGTTAGCTTGACACTGTTTTATGGATTCTGGCAAGAGACATGAGTCTCCTGGGCCAGAGACAAAGATTTTATTACTCATTGCACAGCAAGTCCCATGCACTTCATGTTCATGGTGGTTCTTGATGTCTCCTAAGTCCTGTAGGGAAGACTTGGACAAGCTCATGTGGGTACTGTGCACACAGTAGATTTGTGTCACAGCTGAAGAACTCAACACAGCTTATGAACCTTTGATAATAAGCTTCAGTAAAGCTGCCTGATCTTTTCCCCGCAGGGAGATATGAACAGAAAAGAAATCTTCCCTTTGGTCTGGAAAGTGACACTATTTCTATCATTCAGGTTTTTACTCTTCAATCATTCTTGAAATGATAATGTGAAAGAAAAGTTGTCAGTGTCTCTGCTCACAAGATGTGCATAAATGCATGAAAACCATAGAGAATTGCATTTCAATACAGGGAAGTTTAAATTAATAAGAAAAGGAATCTTGGTTCTGCTCATTAAAAGTCATATATCTTCTAGTAATTGCTCATTTTAAGTAAATTTGATTCAAAAGTAAATAACTTATCTTTCATTCAATGCTGCTTTTTTTTTTTTTAAAGATTTTATTTATTTGTCAGAGAGAGAGAGGGAGAGAGAGCGAGCACAGGCAGACAGAATGGCAGGCAGAGGCAGAGGGAGGAGCAGGCTCCCTGCCAAGCAAGGAGCCCGATGTGGGACTCGATCCCAGGACGCTGGGATCATGACCTGAGCCGAAGGCAGCTGCTTAACCAACTGAGCCACCCAGGCGTCCCTCAATGCTGCTTTTTAGGCCAGGCCTGAATGATTTGAAAACCAAATCATTTCTGAAGTGTTCAGCCAAAAAAAAAAAAGAAAAAGGTAATACATTACAACTTCAGTAATTGCTAAAAAGGGTATATTTTATTCATGTATACTTCTGTATAAAAAGTAAACAAGAATTTTTCTGCATTTCAAAATGTATGTATGTTGTTAAGGCATCATTTAGTTCAGTTCTTCATCTGAAAGATAATATTTGGACAAGGTCGAGCCATTTTTGTTCAAATAGTGTGCTCACATTTAGTTAGAGCATAATATCAAATCTGTATTTATTGAGGAAGTACATTCCTTATTTTGTCTATTTACCAGTAAGCTATAATTTGTAACTAATTAGATATTTGGGAAAGAAAGCTACTATTTTCCCTGTTTCTATGTACATATACTGTAATTTCATGTTGATTTCATAATGGGGTGTATGTATGCCATGCAATTAGATGCTCTCAGCAAAATTGTTCTTTACTTAAAGCTTGTGAGGTCAGCAATGTAATTGCTGTAATTTGGTTGACCAAAGGATCCAACTAATTGGACAATAATGAATGGTGCAGTATCCCATTATTGGAGGAAATTCCTTGTGGCTAGAAAACTTGTTTTGTTTTTGCTTTTTGTTTATTTGTTTTGGGAAGTCCTAAGAAGCTTTTATATTGACAGGAGAAATTTGTTAGTATTCACTTCTGGTCCACAGTAACATTTGTGATTTTTTTCCAGGTTCTGAGAAAATTTTCTACCTGGTTGTAATTAACAGGACTCCTTTCTTTATCGGCCTCCAGTTAAACCACGAGTTAACATTATATGATGACTAAGCCATATGTCAGTATGTTGCATGGACAGCCATTAGTTCTTGTTTTTTTAAGGTGAAAGTAGTTTATTCAGAATGCCACTATGTGGTCTGAAAGTAACTTTTTTAACAACACTTGCAAATATTTCCTCCTTTTTCTGTCACCTTACACACCAATTTATAGATTATGAAAACTTTTTATCACTAACGCCCTCACAAATATATTACACATTAATATACTATAAGTTATTTGACTTTAATAAATCTAAATCTCATACAAGGAAAATAAATACTTTTAAATTCCTTGATTTTTTGAAAATTCAATTTATTTTTAAATTACTAGAACTCAATCTGATGCTATAACTTTGATCTAAATCTCCTAGGCTACCGAGAAGCAGAAATGTTACAATCTTTACATGTTTTATCACATAGTTTTTATCACTTTAATATGATAATGGGTCATTCTCCACTCAACCACTGCCAAAGCATGACATTTTTACAATCCCCATTACCTCTGTAGTTCACTTAAATTTGATTTATGGGCACTATTTTATGGCATGTTTGTCCTTAGGAGGCACTGAGCAATGAGATAAAGAATATTAATGTGATTGGTTTTCAGAATAAGTGACTATCTTGGTTGTCATAGTCTGGAGATGCAACACTGATAGCAACAACGAAAATATCAAGTTGCAAACAAGAGAAAACCAGCATTTTCTTTCTCACAAATGTGAAAAAAAGGAAAAGAAAGAAAAAGAGAAACTAACACAGAAAGAACACGAGTTGTAAACTGCAATTCTAAGGGGGGAAAAAAGGGAAAATTTATAAAGAGAATTATATAAATGACAGAAATCATACCTCTACTGATATATCTTATGCATGATTTACGTGGATATGACAGAATCAAGAAATGACAACCATATCTGCTTTATTTATTTATTTTTAAAAGATTTTATTTATTTATTGGACACAGAGACAGAAGAGAGGGAACACAGAAGGGGGAGTGGAAGAGGGAGAAGCAGGCTTTTCTCTGAGCAGGGAGCCTGATGCAGGGCTCAATTCCAGAACCCTGGGATCATGACCTGAGCCAAAGGCAGACGTCCAATGACTGAGTCACCCAGGTGCCCCAACTAGATCTGCTTTAAAATTGTAGAATCTAGAACAAACTGAGTAGTAGTTGTCAGGGAAATGGAAGATTAGGAGAGTTCATCTAGAAGAAATAATTCATGCCTTCTAAATTATTTTTTGAACTTTTAGCATTTTTTTCTCCTTCATATTCTTCTACCTTGTGTTCCTTTCCAAGTCTGATTATATATTGAATACTTATCTTTACAGTGAATGTTAGCTGACTTAAAAGTGATCTGTTTATCATTGTCTTATGCTTAAATGAAATGGCTGTGATTTGGAATTTTTTTCTATGTTTCCTGTAGTGGATTGTTAAGGGTTATCTTTCATTTTTTCAACTTGTCTAGTAATCATTGACTTCAGCTTACTAACACATGTGTTTAGATATCTATTATTTATAATATCTGTAAATACTAGGAGATAGAATCTTTGCACTTGGAGTATACATTATGTTACAGAGAGTAACACATCTGATCAAGGGTGAGTGAGGCATAAAAGTTAAAATATAAACTGGATTACACTGAACTAATGCACAATTTATGATTGGTTTCCATTTTAGCATTGATTCCAACATCAGTTTTTATTTTGAGCTCATAATCCATGATGAACAGATATAGCATATATCTGAATATCTTTTGCTAAGTTAAACTATAATTGATTGTGGAGTCCTTCTCTTGAAAAATGTAATATGAGTTTGATATCATCTATGTATGTACATGTGTATCTATATATCTATATCTTTATATACACACTAGTGCAGGTCTGAGGCAACATGCTTATATATGTTTATATATATATAGAAAGAGAAAGAGGGAGAGAGAGAGACATAAAAGAGAGACAGATACAAAGATAGGTATATATTGATATATAGATGCAGATCTATGTGAATATATATGTATATCCCCATACTACTACATAAGCTTTTATTTTAATTGTATTTATCCGTGTGGGTATATAATTTGATTCCCAAATAGACTAAATTTATAAATATATCAAAGATGTCTAAGCTGCTCACTTTTGCACCAAGTACTTAGTGTGTTGCCTCAAACCAGCAGGCAATCAATGAACACATGATAGCTGCTCAGATAAATGAATGAATGTTCATATGTTTAATTGATGTTAAATGAAATAACTTTAAAAACAAAAATAGAGAACATTTTCCACTAAATCGTTCAGTGCCTCTAAATGGAAACTCTTATTTAAAAAATCTATTTTAGAATTTAGAACTCAGGGTGTGCATGTGTGTATATTTATGTCTACAGGTATATATATGTGTATATATAGGCACATATATATATGTGTGCATATATACCCATTGTGTAGCCATGAATAAAAAGATAAATATCTACATATATACACACATGTGTACATATATCTACAAACGTGTGTGTGTGTGTGTATACATATGCATATATAGTTGCTTTTTTCTTCACTGCTATACAAACAATAAAACTGACCAGGTCTTTTTTGTATTTTATATTGGAGCCAGGAAGTTCAAAACAAATTTGGGATCCAAACACAGAAAAACCATCAGTCCTTACA
The DNA here is from genome assembly GCF_020171115.1 of Neogale vison. Classification (NCBI taxonomy): domain Eukaryota; kingdom Metazoa; phylum Chordata; class Mammalia; order Carnivora; family Mustelidae; genus Neogale; species Neogale vison. Next base: position 39,845,947 of record NC_058099.1, read on the forward strand.
TTCTAAATCTGTGTGAACCCTCCTCCCCATACCTCAATTTGGGGCCCTATTCTACCTTAACATTTCCTAGATGCTTACATTTTATATTTTTATTTATATATGTGAGGTTATTGTAAGTAAATTCAAATGATTTTTTAAAATTTATTCTGGCATATATAAATAATGATTAAATAATTAAACACAACAAATAAATGCTTTTATAGTCCAGTTATTTTTACCTATGGTAATATTGGAAATCAAGATAATTATGAAATATAGATTCTTAGATTGTTGTTTCTACTCTGAATCTATTTAAATCCTGTTGCCAAAAATGCATAAAATAAAATAATTGGAAGTATTTCCATATCAATAATTTATGTAATATTATTTTTTAATTTGAGTATAGATGACACAGATTACATTAGTTTTAGGTTTACAATATATTCTTTTAACTTGTAAATATCCTAGAGCTCCTGTCTTTGATTAAAACATAACCTACCTCTCCTCTTTTAATATTATTAAAGGGCATTATCTAGAAATGTGAGAAGAAAACATTTTATAGCTAGAGTTGGACATGATACTGGCTTTATGCCTGTTTTCTTGTAATCTTACTAGGAAGTACTTCCTTTTATTATCAAATGTGTTTGGCAATATTGTCACATATTTATAACAAGTACTAATTATTTTCTATCCCAATATACTCCCCCTTTTATTTTTCTTGGTACCACATCCAAATTTTATTTAATTCTCAATTTTTTGAAAGAAAACTGGTTATATCACTGATTTACTGGTATATCTTGAATAGTCAAGATTCACAGTATTGGAAGTATATCATCCTAAAATAAAAATCCCCATGTGACTAAAACTCTCAGCACAATGATACCTAGTATGCTAAAGAATAATTAGCAAAATGAGGTGAAATCCTCAAGGTTATTTTTTCCTAAGAACGCATAAGAACATTCATACTTGATTATGCAAGTAAACTTTTCTCTCAGCAATATAGATCTATGTCTATACTTCTAGGATTCTTTTTTTTTCCCTAATTTAGAAGTCTTTATTATTTAACCCACTGAGCCACCCAGGCTCCCCAGAAGTCTTTATTATTAAAAAAAAAATTTTTTATTAACATATATTATTTGCACCAAGGGTGCTGGTCTGTGAAACTTCAGAATTACACACTTCACAAGACTCACCATAGCACATACTCTCCCCAGTGTCCATAACCCAATCACCCTCTCCCTAAACACCTCCCTACCCCAACCCTCAGTTTGATTTGTGAGATTAAGAATCTCTCATGGCTTGTCTCCCTCCCAATCCCATCTTGTTTCATTTTTTCCTTCCCTATCCCCCAAACACCCCACTTTGCCTCTCAAATTCCTCACATCAGGGAGATCAAATTATAATTGTCTTTCTTTGATTGACTTATTTCGCTCAGTGTAATACCCTCCAAATCCATCTATGTCATGGCAAATGCAAGATTTAATTTCTTTTGATGGTTATGTAGTATTCCATTGTACATATAAACCATCTCTTCTTTATCCATTCATCTGTTGATGGACTACTAGGTTATTTCCATAGTTTGGCTATTGTGGACATTGCTGCTATAAACATTTGGATGCATGTGCCCCTTTGGATCACTAAATTTGTATCTTTAGGGTAAATACCCAGTAGTGTGATTGCTGGGTTGTAGGGTAGTTCTATTTTCAACTTTTTGAGGAACCCCGTGCTGTTTTCCGGAGTGGTTGCACCAGCTTGCATTCCCACCAACAGTGTAGCAGGGTTCCCCTTTCTCTGCATCCTTGCCAGCATCTCTCATTTCCTGACTTGTTAATTTTAGTCATTTTAACTGGTGTGAGGTGGTATCTCATTGTGGTGTTTTTTTTTTTTTTTAAAGATTTTATTTTTATTTATTTGAGAGAGAGAGACAGTGAGAGAGAATGAGCGAGGAGAAGGTCAGAGAGCGAAGCAGACTCCCCATGGAGCTGGGATCCTGATGTGGGGCTCGATCCCGGGACTCCAGGATCACGCCCTGAGCCGAAGGCAGTCGTCCAACCAACTGCGCCACCCAGGCGTCCCTCTCATTGTGGTTTTAATTTGTATTTCCCTGATGCTGAGTGATGTGGAGCACTTTTTCATGTGTCTGTTGGGCATCTAGATGTCTTTGCAGAAATGTCTGTTCATGCCCTCTGCCCATGTCTTCATTTGATTATTTGTTCTTTAGGTGTTGAGTTTGCTAAATTCTTTATAGATATTGGATACTAGCCCATTATCTGATATGTCGTTTGCAAATATATTCTCCCATTCTCTCAGTTGTGTTTTGGTTTGGTTGACTGTTTCCTTTGCTTTGCAAAAGCTTTTGAACTTGATGATGTCCCAGTAGTTCATTTTTGCCCTTGCTTCCCTTACCTATGGCAATGTTTCTAGGAAGAGGTTGCTGCGGCTGATGTCGGAAAAGTTGCTGCCTGTGTTCTCCTCAAGGATTTTGATGGATTCCTGTCTCACATTGAAGTCTGTTATCCATTTTGAGTCTACTTTTGTGTGTGGTGTAAGGAAATGATCCAGTTTCATTATTCTGCATGTGGCTGTCCAATTTTCGCAACACCATTTGTTGAAAAGACTGTCTTTTTTCCATGGGACATTCTTTCCTGCTTTGTTGAAGATTAGTTGACCAATAGAGTTGAGGGTCTATTTCTGGGCTCTCTATTCTGTTCCATTGATCGATGTGTCTGTTTTTGTGCCATTACCATACTGTCTTGATGATGACAGCTTTGTAATAGAGCTGAAGTCTGTAATTGTGATGCCACCAGCTTTGGATTTCTTTTTCAACATTCCTCTGGCTATTCGAGGTCTACTCTGGTTCCATATAAATTTTAGGATTATTTGTTCCATTCTTTGAAAAAAAAAGGATGGTATTTTGATAGGGATTGCTTTAAACATGTAGATTGCTTTAGATAGCATAGACATTTTCACAATATTTTTTCTTCCAATCCATGAGCATGGAACATTTTTTCATTTCTTTGTGTCTTCTCAATTTCTTTCATGAGTACTTTATAGTTTTCAGAGTACAGATTCTTTGCCTCTTTGGTTAGGTTTATTCCTAGGTATCTGATGGTTTTCGGTGCAATTGTAAATGGGATTGACTACTTAATTTCTCTTTCTTCTTTTTGTTGGTGTATAGAAAGGCAACTGATTGTTGTGTATTGATTTTATGTCCTCACACTTTTCTGAATTCCTGTGTAAGTTTTAGCAAGTTTGGAGTGCAGTCTTTTGGGTTTTCCACATAAAGTATCCTATCATGTGCAAAGACTGAGAGTTTGACTTCTTTGCCAATTAGGATGCCTTTAATTTCTTTTTGTTGTGTGATTGCTGAGGCTGGGTCTTCTAGTACTATGTTGAATAACAGTGGTGATAGTGGACAGCCCTACCACGTTCTTGACCTTATTGGAAAAGCTCTCAGATTTTCCCCATTGAGAATGATAGTCGCTGTGGGTTTTTTATAGGTGGCTTTGATGATATTGAGGTATGTACCCTCTATCCCTACACTTTGAAGAGTTTTGATCAAGAAATGATGCTCTACTTTGTCAAATGCTTTTTTAGCATCTATTGAGGGTATCATATGTTTCTTGTTCTTTTTTTTATTAATGTAATGTATCACATTGATTGATTTGCAGATATCGAACCAATAAATCCCCACTTAGTCATGGTGAATAATCTTTTAATATATGGTTGGATACTACTGGATAATATTTTGGTGAGAATTTTCATCTGTGTTTATTAAGGATTTTGGTTTGTCCTTCTCTTTTTTGATGGAGTCTTCATCTGGTTTTGGGATCAAGGTAATGCTGACCTCATAAAATGAGTTTGGAAGGTTTCCTTCTCTTTCTATTTTTTTGAAGTTTTAGGAGAATAGGCATTAATTCTTTAAATGTTTGGAAGAATTCCCCTGGGAAGCTATCTGGCCCTGGGCTCTTGTTTGTTGGGAGATAGCTTCAATCTCCTTCCTGGTTATGGGTCTCAGGAGCTTTTGTTCCCTGAACACTTTCCATAGAGCTCTGGAGGACGGGAATGAAAATGGCCACCTTGCAGTCTCTGGCCCAGAGGTGCTGAGAGCTCAGGGTCCCACTCCTCTGTGCACCCTCAGAGAAAAGCATTCAGTTACTCCCATCTCCCTGGTCTCTGACCACACTCCAAGCTCACCTGGCCTGTGACTCAACATTTCTGTCTCCGGCACACGGCCGCATTTGGGAGGTCCAAACCCAACAGATTCCTGCCACACTGGTCTTCTGGCAAAGGGAGGTGGGTCTCCCCAGATATGTCACTTGTGGTGTACCCGCTCAAAGATCAGTGGTCCTCCTATGCTGCAGATCACAGTTTAAGGTAACTCCAAGCCGAGAGCTCACTCCTTGGCTCTGTCTCTGTAGTCAGCTTCCTTGCTCTGATACTTGCGAGCTCTGCTACACCCAGACACTCCTGATCCTTCTGTGATCCTGCAGTACCTGAGATCAGGCTTAACCCATGCTTAGCCTCTGGTCTGATGTCTCTCCGTGGAACAGCCAGCATTACCCTATTACCCTGATTCCCAAACCAGGCAAAGACCCTACCAAAAAGAAGAATTTCAGACCAATATCACTGATTAATATGGATGCTAAGATTCTCAACAAGATCCTAGCAAACAGGACCCAACAGCACATTAAAAAGATTATCCACCATGACCAGGTGGGATTCATCCCTGGGCTACAAGGATGTTTCAACATTCGCAGATCAATCAATGTGATAGAACAAATTAATATGAGGAGAAGAACCACATGGTCCTCTCAATTGATGCAGAAAAAGCATTTGAAAAAATCCAGCATCTGTTCCTGATTAAAATGCTTCAAAGTATAGGGATAGAGGGAACATTCCTGAACTTCATCAAATCTATCTATGGAAGACCCACAGCAAATATCATTCTCAATGGGAAAAAGCTTGCAGCCTTCCCGTTGAGATCAGGAACATGACAAAGATGCCCACTCTCACCACTCTTGTCCAACATAGTATTAGAAGTCCTAGCAACAGCAATCAGACAACAAAGAGAAATAAAAGGTATCCAAATTGGCAATGAAGAAGTCAAACTCTCTCTCTTTGCAGATGACATGATTCTTTATATGGAAAACCCAAAAAACTCCACCCCCTAACTACTAGAACTCATACAGCAATTCAGCAACATGGCAGGATACAAAGTCAATGTACAGAAATCAGTGGCTTTCTTATACACTAATAATGAAAATACAGAAAGGGAAATGAGAGACTTGATTCCATTTACTATAGCACCAAGAACCATAAGATACCTGGGAATAAACTTAACCAAAGAGGTAAAGGATCTGTATTTAAGGAACTACAGAACACTCGTGAAAGAAATTGAAGAAGACAGACTTCTAAAATTTCAGATTTTGTGCTCTATTGCTCCACCGCTTGCCAGGAGCCAGCCCCTCCCTCCACGGTTTATCTTTCCGTTGCTTTGCATTCACTTCTCCACTTGCCCTACCTTTCAGAAAATGGTGGATTTTCTGTTTCTAGAACTGCTGCTTTTCTTCTCTTCAATATCCTGTTGGGTTTATAGGTGTTTGGAATGGTATGATAACTATCTAACTGAACTCCTGCAACCTGATGTCATCTCAGTCTACTACTCCTCTGCCATCTTGACTCTCCCCCTACTTCTAGGATTTTGAGGTTAGAATGTAACCATTGTTAGTTCTGATTTCTGCCAGATCCTGGGGAATTTATTTATCAGAAAATAATGTTATATTCAAACTAAAATTCTTTTAATTCAAACTAAAATTATTTAAAACAAACTCATGTGGGGTTGAAATTTAGATTCAGCAGTGTGACTGTTTTATCATATATAAACTTAACAACTTTTTTGGTCAAAAACAAAGTACCACTAAGTGTAAAACCAATTATATTTGTTTGTTTTTTGCATTAATTTTTTTAATTAAGAAAATACAGAAAATACTTAGTAGATTACAGAGTATCAATTACCCCAAAGTAATGTTGACATTTCATTTTTTCAAATGTTATTTAAGTAAATAAAATATTGTTACAAAATTTAAATAACATTTTTACCTCCCTGAGTTCACTCCCCTGGTGTCTTCAGAAGGTCTCCTACAAGTCCATCTTTGTACATTTAATATATAAAGTTAGACATGTAATAACAATAGTTACTATTTATATTCCTTGCTATCCTTACTTATTTATTTTAACATTTATTTGTTATTAAATAAACATTTAGTATTTCCAGTATTCTGTTCTCTTGAATAGGTTCCCTTTTCATCTTATTTCTTATACTGGCTGAGAAACCACTCATTCTGTTTCTCTTCTACAAAGGATTATCTCTATAACTTTTTATATACATTTATTTATCAAATTGCTCTTATCTTACTATATTTAATTGGGACCTTAGTTTTAAACCCAAGATAATAGCTATCCATTTCTACAGTCAGTATTAATTTCAATTACACATATTTGCCAATTTAATTTTTAATTTTTGGCATATTACTAATCCATGATTGATTCTCATATCTCACTTCTTTTTTCTTATTTGTTTCCCTCTGTGCAAATTTTTTATTAACTCCTTTAGCAAGGATCTCTAAGTGGAAAACTGTTTGTGTTAGTCTGAAAATGTTTTTATTCTTTCCTCCAGTTTGAATGACAGTTTAATTGGTATAGAATTCTAAGTCTATAGCTATTTCCCTTCAATATTGAGAAGATATTTTTCCCATTTCAACACATGGAGTTACTGTAGAGAGGTCTGTTATGCTTGAAATAAGAGTGGGATTAGTTTTGTCATTTCAGTCTGCCATATGGCCTAGAACTGCTCTTCATCTTTATAGTTTTCAAAGTGGCACCTGGTACATTTAATATTTTTTGACCAAATGATTAACTCAATAATTTGAGCGGGTTGAATGATTAGATTGAAGACCAACAGAGGACAGTCATGGGATAAGCACATCTGATGTGAGGAGTGACAGAAAATAATGAATATGTACAACTAGTCAACATGAAAGTTGAATGTCGAAATAACCTTAGAATATCATCTTACAGAATAGCATTTATTCACTATCGAAATAGCAATAGTAGAATGTAATGCAAAATCAAAACTAGAACCTGACAATTTTTATTTGTCAAGGTCACTTGCATGCATGCAGAGCTTGGTAAGAGACAAGAAGGCAGTAGGTAGAAGAATAAGTTGATTTAAAGGAACCTTAGTTAATCTAGCGCTTTGGTAGCCCCTACACAATTATAGCACCTAAACTTATTGAAAAGAACTATAATCAGAGTTCTAATAATCTTTGAATATAAGGAAATCAGATGGGATTTAGGGTTGTTTTTCTACAAGGTGACATGTTCTTTTTTATTTTTTCATTATGATAAGTTGATAAGTGTACTCTTTAATACTCATCACCTATTTCACCCATCCCCTACCCACCCTCTGGTAACTCTTTGTTTGTTCTTTATAGTTAAGAGTCTGTTTCTTGGTTTCTCTCTCCTTTTTCTTTCTCTTTCTCTCTCTCTTTTGCTTTTTTTTTCTTTGCTCATTTGTTTTGTTTCTTAAATTCCACATATGAGTGAGATCAGATGGTATGAGTCTTCTCTGACTTTTTTTGCTCAGCTATCCATGTTCATACAAATGGCAAGATTTCATTTTATATGCCTAGATAATATTCCATTGTATATATCTATCACCTCTTCTTTATCCCTTCATCTATGGGTAGACACTTGGGCTGCTTCCATTTCTTGACTATTGTAAATAATGCTGTAATAAACACAGAGGTGCATGTATCCCTTCAAAGTAGTGTTTTCATTTTTGCGGGGGAGGGGGTAAATACCCAGTAGTCCGAGTACTAGATCATAGGGTAGTCCTATTTTTAGCTTTTTGAGGAACATACAATTTTCCACAATAGCTGTACCAATCTGCATTCCCACCAGCATGGTATGAGGGTTTATTTTTCTCCACATCTTTGCCTATACTTGTTTTTGTGTTTTTGATTTTAGCCATTCTGACTGGTATGAAATGATATCTCATTGTAATTTTGATTTACATTTCCCTGATGTTGAGTGATGTTGAGCATCTTTTCATGTGTCTGTTGGCCATCTGTATGTCGTCTTTAGAGAAATGTCTGTTCATGTCTTCTGCCCATTTTTTAATGGATTATTTGTATTTTAGGTATTGAGTTGTGTCTGTTAGTTATATATTTTGTATACTAACCCTTTATCAGATAATCCACTTGCAAATATCTTCTCTCATTCTGTAGGTTGCCTGTCAGTTTTGTTGATTGCTTTTTGGCTGTGCAGAAGCTTTTTATTTTGATGTAGTCCCAATAGTTTATTTTGGTTTTATTTCCCTTACCTTAGGAAGCTTGTCTAGAAAAAGTATGGCTATGACTAATATCAGAAACATTACTGTCTGTGCTCTCTTCAAGGATTTTTATGGTTTTGGGTTGCATAATTAGGTCTTTAATCCATTCCATTTTGAATTTCTTTTTGTGTGTGGTGAAAGGAAGTTGTCCAGTTTCATTCTTTTGCTTATGGCTATCCAGTGTTGCCAACACCGTTTGCTGAAGAGACTTTTTCCTGCTGCATATTCTTGCCTCCTTTTTCAGAAATTAATTGTTTTTAATTATGGGTTTATTTCTGTGTTTTTATTCTGTTCCATTCATCTATGTGTCTACTTTTTTTTTTTAAGATTTTATTTATTTATTTGACAGAGACCACAAGTAGGCAGAGAGGCAGGCAGAGAGAGGAATGAGAGCAGGCTCCCCACCGAGCAGAGAGCCCAATGTGGGGCTCGATCCCAGGACCCTGGGATCATGACCCGAGCCAAAGGCAGAGGCTTTAACCCACTGAGCCACCCAGGTGCCATTTGTGTCTACTTTTAATGCCAGTACCATACTGTTTTAATTACTACTGCTTTGTAAAATAACTTTAAAACTGGAATTGTGATACCTCCAGTTTTGTTTTTGTTTTTTTTTTTTTTTTAATTGGTTTGGCTATTTGAGGTCTTCTGTGGTTCCATACAAATTTTAGCATTGTTAGTTCTACTTCTGTGAAAAATGCTATTGGTATTTTGATAGGGATGTATTAAATTTGTAGATTGTTTTGGGTATTATAGAAATTTTAACAAAATTTTGGTCACATGTTCTTGGTATTTGACCCAGGTGCAGTTGTCAGTCTTATACCATGAACCATGGTGATGATTGATGGCAGTTATCCAAACATTGTCTCGGATAACATCAGGGAACGTAATAAAATTAGTAGTAGCTGTCCATTTCACATCCAGTAACAATTTCTACTCAATTTCCTAACTTATTTACCATTGAACTCTAAAATCCTGTATCAAAATATAAGTTCTTTGAAGGAAAATATTGTATCTAATCAGTGTTTGTATCCTCAGCATCTACTACTGTGCCTAAGACAAGATGAATATTTAATCTAAGTCTATTTAAATTAATTGAACCCAAATTCTTTATCTTCCAACCTCAGAACCTCAGTTTTTTTCTGTAAAGGATGAAACACTGATTATACAAATAATATTAAAGAATTAGGTACATTGTGGAAAGGTGTGTTAATAATTATTAAGAACAAATAGACTAGTAAGTACTGTATTATTTTTATTTAAAGAAAATAAAATAAACATGAAATTTAGTATCCAAAGACATGGAAATAGTTCTAGTAAAATCACTTTATTTATTTATTTTTAAAGATTTATTTATTTGTTTTGTGTGTGAGAGAGAGTGAGGGAGAAGAGAGAGGTAGAGGGAGAGAATCTCAGGCATACTCCCCACTGAGAGCACAGCCTGACCCAAGGCTCAGTCTCCTGACCCATAAGATCATGACCTTGAGCTAAAACCAGGAGTCAGGTGCTTAACCAACTGAGCCACACAGGCACCCCTTGTCAAATCATTTTAATTTTCTCTCATTTTCTCATTTTAAAATAAAAGTAGTAATAATGCTTCCCCTGTATAAATTTTAAAGTTATTGTGAGGAATGAGTTTGTAAATGATATTTTTCTTATTAAATATTAATTTGGATTTGTCTTACAGCTTGCCTGGCAATGTTATTTACTCCAGGACCATTTGTATTATAAAAAGAGGACATCTGTAGCAAGCATTGCTTAACTCAAAGCAACAAATTAGTAGACATTTAGCAAGAGACATACATCTTAGTTATATTTATGTATGGCCAATATTGTGGCTATAATTTGACATACTTAGTCTTTCCACACTCTTCTTTTAAAACCTGCTTCAAAAATGGCCCTACTTTTCATAGCAATAAGCATTACTTTAACCTTAAGTTGCTCTAAAGAGGTGGTTCTCAAACATTATGGTTTTCTGAATTACTAGGAAGGCAGGTTAAAACTCAAATTGCTGCTCTCTCCACTCTGTGGTTTTTGATTCCATAGCTCTGGGATAGGGCTCAAGTATTTCTGTTTCTGACAGTTACCAGAGAATGCTGATGCTCCTGTTCTGGAAAATACATTTTAAGAATCACTGCTCTCAGGTAAATATCATCATTGTGCTAAATTAGTAGGTGGTAACAAGCATTACTTGCCCAATAGTATTTTAAGAATTTTAAGTATCTTAGATTAGGGATCTTAATAACAACTATATAGAAATAGTTGTGCAATTTCCATACATTTAAATAACTTACATAATATCATATAGCTGGTAAATGTCAATGCTAAGATTTGAACCCAGGGATTTTGTCTCTGAAATCTATTCAGGGCTCAAGAATCGAAGTGTATTGTGACATTCAGCTGCTTTTCAAGCATCAGAGGAATTTTTTTTTAAGATTTTATTTATTTATTTGACAGAGAGAGATCACAGAGAGGCAGGCAGAGAGAGAGAGAGAGGAGGAAGCAGGCTCCCTGCTGAGCAGAGAGCCCGATGTGGGACTCGATCCCAGGACCCTGAGATCATGACCTGAGCCGAAGGCAGCGGCTTAATCCACTGAGCCACCCAGGCACCCATCAGAGGAATTTTTATGAGTAAAACCTCTCACTAAACCTTTTGCCTGTTTCTCTCCCCTCTATTATTTCTAGCTTACCCTTGCTCTGGTTTTCACATTACCCCTGGAATGGATTTTTTCTAAATTTTTATTGATCCTTCATTACCTGCCTAGGGCAATGGATTTGAAGTCACATACTAACCCTGATTGTGATCAGGAAGTATATATATATATATATATATATATATGAAATGTAAGATATCCATTTCTTATTTTTGAATAATCTCTCCACCCAATGTGGGGCTCAGACTCACAACCCCAATATCAAGAGTTGCATGCTCTACCCACTGAACCAGCCAGACATCCCAATCAGAAAATTATTAATTCTCAAGCATGTCTCTAATCTTCATTATTGTCATGTTGAATTTTAGTAATTCCAAGTAATATTTATATCCTTATTTTCTATCATTCAGTCCTATGTCTTTTTTTGCTAGGGATTCCAAGACTCTTCCCATGATACCGTACTGGCTCAAAGGCTCTGCTTTGTCTACCCACTGAAATACTACTTATCTCTATAACCTTAAATCCTATGTCATCTCCTCTGTGATGCCTGAACCTGATCTCTCAGACAGGTATTTATTGCTGCTTCTTAGTTCAAACAGGTGGATTCTAGAAGTCAAGGGCAAGCCAAATCAGCGTGGCGGAGAATTGTCATAGAAAAGAGATTTGGGTATGGAACTGCAGACGTTTAAACGTGGCTCTTCGTGTTCCCTTGCCATCCAACTTTGCTTCCTTCTCCTTTTTCTTTTCTTTCCCCAGCCCCCCACCCTGCCTTTTTTTTTTTTTTTTTTTTTTGGCCAGCCTACCCTCCCTCCCCGCCCCCAGACTGACTCTGAACATTGACAAACCATAATTAACTGAAAACAATTTTTAAAAAAGCGGCTCTCTCGAAAGCACTGTTTTATCAGTTATCAGGATGGGATTGTGTCAGAGATGCCAAGTAAGAGGCATGAAATACTGGAATAATACTCAATATCCAAACTTTCCAACCCCAAGTTTTCCAGAAGTTAAAGATGAAAATTGCTAACTGTGCCATATCACTAGAACAAGTTCCTCTCTCAGCTCTTCAGCCTATAAACGTTGGATCCAACTTCTCCTCACAGAGCACCTTCTGTGCATGTCTCCCTCACGAGCATCAGCTGATTAAAGCATTTGACATCTTTCTGAGTCACTAAAATTCTTTTGACCCGAGAGAACCATAAAGTTTAATCCCCAGGGAATTATTTAATAGCTGATTCGCCTAGGGAAAATTAACCCACACTTGCAAGTTTTGATAATTTTCCTATTAAACATAAATTAAAAAATTAAGAGACACTATGTGTAAAACATTTGGTATATGATTCCCTTTACCCCTTGTTTCTCTAATTATTCCCTGTACTATAATTATTTAAATGTGTGTCTTTTCCTCTTACTGGATCATGAATTATTAGGGAAGTGAAGAGAATATGTTGATTCATTATTTTTTTGTTTGTTTAATGATAGCCTACATTGTGCTTGGTATGAGCACTGTATGTTTTCTGAATAAATACATGACGTATGGGTCATTAATCTCTGCCCCTTTTCATGAATACTCCTAACACATATAGACACAACCATCTGATAGAAGAAAATACTGAAACTACTAATTAGATATATGTTCCTAAAATAAACTTGTGTAACATTTCTTGGGATGATTTGGGGTGTCTTATTTAATTTCCATCTCTTCTGTTTCTTTGTGTAGAGGACACCATTCCTATAACCAGCACTGATCCTTCCAGTCCTTCCCCAAAATGCAGAGATTATTCTTCATTCTCATTATTTAGAAGTGAACACATGTTTATTTCTAACCCCATCACAGCATAGACAAGCACGTGGCCATGAGGAGGAGGACAGGATTATCCAAACACAACTGGGAAGGAGGAAGAAGTGTCCTAAGGGATCCAATGACACTCACCTGCACTTCACACTTTACTCAATCTCCTCTGTGTCTGTGTCTTCAATGACTGTATATGTGTATGGGTCAATTGATTTCAAAATCTATTTTTCTGGTACTCACAATCCTCATGGATTAAGGATCTCAGTTCTTGAGATCTTAATTAGTGAAACCAAGGGGAATGAATCAGCAAATATCAAGCATAGTATGTCCAAAACAGAGCTCATATTTCTCTTTCAAATGTATTCTTCCTTAGAGTTTACACCTTGTTTTTAGTTTCTTAAGACTTGTTTTTATTTTAGAGAGAGTGAGAGGGAGCATGAGCAGGAGGGGCAAAAGGGAGAGAGAGAGAAAGGGAGAGAGACTCTCTCTCTGATGCACCAAGCACAGAGCCCAGCCGCACAGCCCTGAGATCATGACCTGAGCTGAAACCAAGAGTCAGTTGCGTAATTGACTGCACCACCCAGGTGCCCTGAGTTGTTAAGGGAGTTGTTCTAGTGATCCAGCTAAACCTTGGAGGTCATCATGACTCCCTCTTCATTATCCCCAAGCCATCAATTAGTCATATCATTGTCATATTCTACTTCATCAGTATATCTAGATTCTGTCTCTCACACATCTCCACTATCTTCCATCACCCCTTTCCTTCACTATTTCTTACCTGGCATTTGATGGTAATCCCTTAACTGGTTTCTCTGCTTAATTTAAATATAACTTTAAATTTATCCTGCTTCTCATTGACTATAATGTAATGTTCACTCTTCCTCCCTCTGTCCTTTTTGGACAGAGCCCATGTTCTGGTCTTATTTATCTATTTAGGATTCCCTGGATATCTTGTGCCTTTTGACAAACTAGGCCTTTTATGCAATGTTCCCACTTTTTGGCCTACTTTGCATTCACATTCTCTGCTGTCAAGATTTCTAATTACCCTTCAGGGCTCAGCATTAATGTCACCTTGCTCTGATACCTTTCCTATTACCCTTGACAAGATTAGTTTTTCCTCCATCTATAATCTCAGAATAATCTATACATATATCTACTGTGGAACCTATCAGTACACATCACTGTGGCTTCCTTATGTGTCCTTCCCTCTCTTCCAGTTTGACAGCTCTGCTCATCGTTGAGGTTCTGCCTTGCATGGACTCTATATCACTCTTTTTCTCCTCAGGGAAAAGCAGATAGCTTCAGATATAGTAAGCTCTAAATTAATATTTGAAATGTTTTTTGGATGCATGAATGCATACCTACTTTCCTATCCCAAACATATTCTAATGTGGCCAAATAGCAAAATTCTTGAAAATCTATACAACTGTTTAAAGTAAGAAAACTTACATATACTATGCTATTGCCAAATATTACTTCTCTAGAGGAATATCCCTCTTTATATGCATTATAAATGGACATCTTTCAGGCAGAATTATATTATTATCAGCTGTACCAACATTGATTTTTCAGTTGCTCAGACTTCTGTACTCATCCAATGTCTATATCAATATGCCAGATATATTTTATAACTTTTCCTTATACCCCAAATTTCTATATCAAGTCATGTTATTGATATTACATTGTAAGAAATAAAATTTCACTGTAAGAAAAAAAAAACATTCTTTAGAGTTTGATATATAAAATGTTAATCCTATCTGTTAAGTTATCCCACTAACAGAGAGCCCAAAGTAGTTCAGAGTGCAAACAGGAGGCAATTTATATTGTACAACAATTAAATTCTGTATCTTCTTGGAAAAGACGCACTTCGCTGGGCACCAGGGCCTGGTTGTGCTTGCAGCATCTGCTGTGGGATGTTGCTTCTGCTTCTGAATGCTGCTATTTTTGACAGGCAGCACCCTCTCCTATAGTCACTGACCCTGTGGCTAGATAGCATTCCATCCACCGGGTATCACTGACATTAGTCAGGAAGTTTCACGCTTTCACTGCTTACAGGGAAGATTTCTAGCTGGTACATCTTTTTAGACACTGTGTGTTCCTAGGCACCGTCCCAACTGCTTACTACCATTGCTGCTTCTTTCTTTAATGCACCAGAACTCCTGCTGAGGACCAAGAGGTCTTCCAGGAATCATTGCATCCAGGCCCAACTGTATGGTCTTGGACGTCCAAGTGTTTGGTTGGCATAGACACCAACGCTGTTGTAAGCTGTCAGCTTTCACTAGGCATTCTGCTGGTGTACTGGAGTTCCCAGGTGCTAAGGAGAGCAAGTTCTCTGGCGACTTCATTGTCCTGAAGTGGAGCTGTGCTCCATAGGGAAGCACAAAAACCCCAACAATCTAGGTCCCAGCAGTATTCGTGGCATTCTTTATGTTACAATGTCACAACGCTCTGTGAACAATTCAGTGTCTACTCCATTTCTTCCCTCAATGCTTCTTCCTCCTGTGATTTGTACTCAAACAGGAGTTCTTACAAGACAGAGTCCAGAGACATGTTTCATTCTTAAACTTCATGCCATAAATAAGACTCACTCCATCCTCCATTTATTATTTCAGCATTTGCTAAATGTTGTTCTGTGACATATTCTTGATCAGAAAAGATCAGGGGAACATGACATACTAATAGCCTCATCATGGGCATTTATTATACACACACACACACACACACACTTATGAAAACCTCTATGAAATGCTGTAGTAAGAGAATCAGAATGTCTTTGTTTAATCCATCATATTTCATAACTTATTACAGGTTGCTCTGTGTGTGTATTTGTATACCTACACATGTTGACAGAGTCCATGTCTGTGGAAACAATGGACTAGGGCTTTTTATGGAGCCTAGTTGTCTTCTTGACAGTTTGCTCTACTAAGACTAATCTCTCATAGGAATATAATCAGTCTCTCATGAAAGACTTTTGAGTTCTGTCCCACCAAGTCATTTACCAGGTATTGCTCAGACATGTTTAAAATTTAAGAACTAAAACAAACTGGGATTTTCTCAGAAATTTTAAGAACATATATTCTCTTTCTCTACAGATACACACATACACAAACATATATGTATGCATATGTATATATGTAGGTATGTGCATACACATGTATGTGCATATCATATGTATATACATCTGTGCATATATTCATTTATATATACAAACACATGTATATATATATCAACATATGCAATGGATGTAAATACACATATATAACATTTGCTCTTTGGAGAACTACACAAAACAAAAAGTTGTTTTTTATTTCCTCCCTGCAGCTCATTATTACTTGATTTTATAGATGAAGGAAAAGCAAAAAAAGAAAAAATCACTATTCTAGTAGGATTTTTCCTTTTTCCTGTGAAAGTCATGGGGTGGAGAGATTGCAATTTCGATCCATTTAATATCTCAGCCTTTCCTCTGCCAACTGGATATCACATCTTTGGTTAGGTTGTACTTCCCATCATCAAGGAAGAAGAATGGTCCCTTTGATCCCTTGCCAGCCTGGAAGGCCTGGAGTGCAGCCTTTCCACAGATGTCCATTTATAAGATGCATCTGTCCCCACAGCCCAGCTTGCCAGCTGGCCCTGAGTAAGCTGGCTGGCAGTGTGCACAATCTCAGGCTTCTGGCCAGCAGTTACAGGCCCAATGCACTGGCTTCTAATCTTTATGGCTCATATCCCCAAGAGAACCAGAGAAACTTGGGAAAATTATAGAACTATTGGCTCTAGGGAAGTCACTTCTCATTATAGGAATATAAAGAAATATTGTGAGTTCAACATGAGTATTGGCATATTCATCAGGGACTATTTCAAAACACTAGTCTAGACTGATTGTTATATGGTAGTTGTACATCTATCACCTCAGAACAGACAGAATCTTGCCATGACTTTGAGGAAAACATCAATTGCATATGATAAAAAAGGAAGGCAGAGATCTAACAAGCATCCAGTGCCAGGCGGACATGAACAGGTGGTGTTTCTCCAGAGAGATTTCAGGGTAAGCCTCTCAGAATGGCTGGCTCGGCATTCTTAAGTTTGAGCCCTGCCTCATCTTCTGTTTTGCTGAAGAGCCAGAAACTACTGAACTGGAATAAAGTCCAAGGTTACCTTGACCATTCCATTGGCAGAGACATTCTATAAACTATGTCAGGCAGATGGATATTTATGTTACTCCCTAGATTTCCAGGTAGAATATATTCTTTTTCTTTACTTTCTTATCTTCCGAAGTTGCCTAAAGAGAGTGTTCAAGAAACCTCACCTGTCTCTGTATTTCTTAGTCCTATGCAGGCGATGATCATGCAGGTGATGATTCAATGAAGTCTGGTTGAATTTGATTCTCTCACTTGCTGGGGATATAAAAGAGCCTGCTGCATACCAGCTGGTGGCCCGAGTAGCGGCACGCAGAAGCTGAATAGCAAGTTTCAAGATCTAAGCCCTGTTTACACTCTAAATTTTCTGACCCATTTTCAAATACCAGTATGGTATTCATCTTAGTTTAGGATTAGCAACTGGGCTTTTTCATTTGAAGCATTAATAAGCACACTAGGCAAATAACAAGCGTTTTCAGCAGAACCGTAGCTTTGGCACAGCAATATCTGTTTTTGATACAGACACAGATGTCCTTTAATCCTCTGTCTTCTGTCATCTGGCTCACATAGTCCTGATTTCTCAGGTCTCCCCATGGCCAAGGTAGTTTTCTCCTTGTTTGTTTGTTTTCCTCCACGTCATCAGGGACTCTGAGTCTCACTGGGCACCATTGCAGTGCTGCTTAGTCAGTTGCAGTTTGGTTTTTCCTTGTCACTAGGATGAGAGAAGACAGATGGACAACTATTATTAGACATTGACAATAGCTAGTCATGTCTTTGGCCAAACTCCAGAGATAGACCTGGGAACATCTGAAGGCTTAGATTGTGGAAAATTGCATCACAAAGAATTTTAAATCTTGTGTTAACCTGGAATAAAAGTTTTTTGCATTTCCTTAGATGACAACCACTTTCACTCCAATATTTGGCCATCTTTCTTGGCTTCTCTGAGGATGAGGTATAGAAAAATTTTGTAAAGCATTTTTATATGGCATAAATTGCTGCATAAAACTGAGAGGTATCTTTTATTTTAAATACAAGGCCCCCATATTTCATGTTTTCAGGGTAATTAATAAGACTATCTTTTCCTAGGCAAGGAAATCCTTCTATCTCTTAAAAAAAGAAAAAAAGGATAATCTCTTTAACTGAACATTAGTGGAGCCCTCTCAGTGTGTATACAATGATTTAGAGCTATTTCTCCCTGCTCTTCCCATCCCTGTCTGATCCCTGGCATAGGAACAAAAGGCAGCTCAGGTAGACTCATCCATCCTCTAGATGGAACAGGAATCCCTCTGACATTAAGTGAGCTAACACTACCTGAAAGGAGGATTGGTAGGGGAGAGCTACTAAAGATAAATGGTCAAAGAAGCACTCTTTTGTTCACCAGGCCTGAGGATTCCCTTTTGTGCTGAGAGACATATACATAGGTTGATGGAGTGGGAGGAGGTACTCAGTCACAGAAGTTAGCTTGGCCCAGAAAGTTTCTTAGTCTCTGTGGGCCTGGAACTTCCCTCTCACACTCAGAAAGAGTGAGATGGGTGGGAAGTATCAGCAAGATGGACACTTAAAAGCAAGCATCCACGTCTAGGAAGTCTCTTAGGCCCCAAGTCCTGAGATTATCTTTACCATCAAGGAACAAATGGTTACTCAACCTATGGAAACCCCTTCAACCTCGGTAGGCAGCACCAGCAGACATCAGTGAGAAGTGAGAGTACCAGCAGCATCAGATACCAAAGAGAAAATAACACTGTAAAGGCTCTGAAAATTAAACTGTCATTAGAACCACAGCATACAAATGTAGGTGAGGACCTGCCCACTAAACTTAAACAGGGTGACATCCACTTAAATATTTAAATAGGACCCAGGGTCTCCTAAAATCATGGAAAAGATGTCCAGTATAAATACAAAATCACCCGTCATGTCAAGAACCAAGAAAATAACAGCTTGGGTGAGTCGATGTAAACCCCGAGATGAATTATGTTGATGGTATCTGACAAGAATTTTAAAGAAGACTAAAGAGAATTTTTTCTATAATAATTAAAATTGTCTTGAAAAATTAAAAAAAAAACATTTTAGCAAGTAGACTTTACAGAAAAGCTACAAAAAGAAAGAAAGAAAGAAGAAAGAAAAAGCTACAATTGAAACTTAAGGAACTAAAAATATCCACTAACATAGTTTAAAAAAAAAAAAATCTTGCCAAGTGAGTTCTGTAGGAACGTGAAGATGACAAAGAGTAGAATAGTGAATTAGAGGATAAATCAAAAATCTATCCAATCTGAATAGCAAAGAGGAGAGTAAAATGGGGAAGAAAAAAAAAAAAAAGGACAGGGCTTTAGGGATCTGTGGAAGAACAAAAGATCCAACATTTATATCATGAGTCCCAGAGAAGAGAAAGAGTGAGGCTAAAAGAGTGTTAAAAGAAATAATGGCTGAAAACTTTCCAGATTTGGCAAAGGACACAAATCTAAAGATTTAAATCTAAAGATTTAAGAAGCTAAGTAACCCCAAACAGGGTAAACCCAAAGAAAATCATGCCAACACACACTGTAATTAAACTTTTGAAAAATAAAGACAAAGTCCTGAAAACAGTTAAGGGAAACAATGCACTGCCTGAACACAAATTCACATGACTTTGGATTTGTCACCCAAAACCAAGGGGGCAAGAAGAAAGTTACACAGTGTTTTTCAAACTCTGCAAAAAAGGAACTGTCAACTGTGCCTTTTATATCCACTAAAACTATTATTCAAAAATGGAGAAGAAATAAAGACATTCTCACGCAAAGGAGACTGAAAAGAATCTGTGTTTACCAGGACTATCTTTAAAGACTGGCTATAGGGAGTTCTTCAAGCAAAAATGAAATGATAAAAGAAAGAAACTTGAAGCATCAGGAAGGAAAAATAAACAATGGAAAGAACAGAGGTATTTATATATACAATAGCCCATTACTTTTCCTCATGCATTTTATAAATTATATTCTATGAGGAAAACATCATATGACACTCAAAACAGTAGTATTTTTATTTACCTCATTTTCACACTTCACTTGATGTGTGAACTGTAGACATCAGGAGTCTGCAATAAGTCACATGTGCAATAAGTCAATACTTCAATGCTCAGAGACACTATATAAAACCACACAGAGAAATACACCAAACACCTCATAAATAAATCAAAGTTCAAACAGATGGGTGCAGGAGAAGCTCCAGTAACCCACAGGAAGGAAGAAATTAAAAAAAAAAAAAAAGGAGAAATAAGGGAAAGGCAATGAAAGGAAACAAACAGAAGCAAAATTTTTTTTAAAAGGTAGACTTAAGTGCTAACAGATTAATAATTACCTAAAATGCAAATGGTTTAAATGTGCTAATCAAAAGACAGAGATTGGGCGAGTGGATAAACCCACTTGAATTCCATCTTAGTCTTGCTTGATAAGGTTTAGGATTCAACCCTTTGTGGAAATCTGCTACTCCAATCGTTAGACTTCTCAAACTTCCTTCTATAGGATGTAACTGTCCTTTATATATTGCCAAAGTAGTCTCCTTGTTTTCATACTTCACCTTTAGTTGGCAGTTAATCACCTTCAGGTTTTCTTTGCCAGTCTTTGATGCATTAATTCTACTCAGCTAGTGCCACTAACTTCCACTGTATTTAGAATTACTACTTTATTTCGCTCAGCATAATACCCTCTAGTTCCACCCATGTCATTGCAAATGACAAGATTTCCGGTTTTGATGGTAGTATAATATTCATATATATATATATATATATATGTACCACATCCTCTTTATCCATTCAAGGTATGTGCTATGGTGAGTGCTGCGAATTGTGTAAGACTGATGATTCACAGACCTGAAACAAATAATACATTATATGTTTAAAAAAAAAAAAGAATTACTACTTAATTTTGCCCTTGTAAAGCCTATCAGTGCATTCTTTGCATTGCAATCCTTTCAGTCTACTATTGTGAAAACTTTTTGAAAATACATTATTTCAGGATGCCAAAGGTTTTCAGGGCCATCCCTGTCACTCCTAATGTGGTCCTCATTATCATCCAGCCAGTAAGTGATCTAACTCCCAAGTCCCATTTTAGAGTTTGCTTCCCTAGACCAGGCCTGGCCCAGCTTGTTGCAGATCTCAGTTCCCTGGGAGGAAGCTGAGGAGTCACATGCAAGAGGTATACTGGGAGTGAAGAAATAAATAAATATTGGGCAAAGGTAGGCACTGAACTCTGATGCCATTTTAACAAAGATCTCACCTGATCCTCTTCATAATCTACATTTGAGGTAAGGGGTTTTATCCCTTTACTCCACACTATGGCCACTTGTTTGATATGGACTGCTCTCTGGAGGGTTTGTGTTCTTGGAGAGGAGTCTTCCACATGGAAAGTTTCAAAATACTTCAACTTAGTTCATCAGAAGCAACACTTCTAGCATCTCAGCATTTCAGTACTGAAGAGGGAATCCTAGTGATATATGGTATCATCCACTATATGCCATTTGAGGGTTTTTGTTTTTTTTTTAAGGGTGGGGAAATTGTACAAAGCTAGCAGTAAAAGAAGCATAGGAAAACTATAAACCTCCAGAAGGCAATTATCATTGTCTCTGAGCAGAAATAAGAACACTGTAGAAATAATAATATCACTTTCCTGATCCACTCTGCAGGTTCAGGACCTGAACATGGTAGTGTCCTTTAAGCAGGAATGATAAATTAGTATCTCTAAAAATTATTCATGTTTAGTACAACCAGTTAAGAGGACTGGGCTCTCCATATTACCCACCATTTAGCAACAAAGTTTCTGATCTCAATCTGTCGATAAACGAAAAATTGTAGAAGATGTTGAGACTCTGTGGTGCAAAATCCCCAGGGGAGGTCAAGAGAAACAATTAAGAGTATCTTATTGTGTTATTGTGCATTCATGTTGTATTGCAAATTATTACTGAATAAATAGTTATCTTCTAAAATTAAGAAATACCTCATTGTGGTTTTATTTTTGTTTTTGTTTTTTTGTTTATTGGTAATAAACACAGGATCTGGGAAAGTGGAATGAGTCTTTGAAGTGCCTTTCCCTTAAGATACTATGAGACAATATCAGGAAGAAAATTTTACCTATTGCGTATTAGATACTGAAATTTGGTACCACATTTATTTGTTTCTTTCCACTTAGATCATTCAAATGATTCCACAGAGTTCACAGTTTAAAATTTTTAGTTTGAGAGTCCATAAAAAAAAATTTTTTTTAGTTTGAAAATGTGTTCTCAAATAGCATATACTTTTTGGAATTCCGTATCCAGGAGTAAAATGGGTGAATATTTTATTACTTTATTATTAACACAGTTCAATTTAATTGAAGGTCTAAAATGGCACATATTTATATTTAAGTGTTTATTAAATTCTTTGTTCAGTCTTGTGAAATTACAAGAACGCTGTTGGGAACAGAAAATGTTGCATTAGAGAAGTTGCTCATAGCTTTTCATTAAGTTTCAATTGTTTTATTACCCTACCATCACTTTTATCACTGAATGGAATAATATATTGAAAGCTCTTTTTGGAGAAAGGAAGCAAAATGACTCAAACTGGATTTTAAAATAAGATAGTTTCAATTTACTCCAGATTTCTATTGGAAAGTACATTGAGTTTCATAAATGTGAACTTCTAAAGAAATTTTTCAAAGTGCACAATTACTGCTTTTCCTGCCGGAGGCCATACGAATTAGCAAGCTGTGGCCTTATTTAACACCACATTCAGCCAAGGACTCACTGCATCTTTAACAGCACCCCTAACAAATTCAGATATCGATTCTACAGAAGAGGTTTGGCTATAATTCTAACTCTTAGCTTGGAGCATGAGGTCCATTCTTATTTACACAGCACACAAGGTTACTATTGGTTCAATGAATGATAAATATAAGGTGAAATTATAGCATCCAGATATAATATTTCTGTTTAGCGTGTGAGGCCAGTTTATCTCAAGAGCTTTCAGCCTAGATTTATTTTATATACAGATTAGAGAAGCCTAAGAAAAAGTGAGCCATTTTCTTGAATGAGAGTGAATCCTTGTTGTTGTTTTGTCTAGGAACAGAAATAAAAAATAGAAAAATATTAATCTTGCACAGTAATAGCTATATTCCTATTTTTTACATAAGTAATTCCCAGGCTACTGGGTTACCCCAGTTTCTTGCCAAGTGGGGTGTGTCACAATATCACATTTCCTTAAACATTTGAAGGAAAGGTGAAGATGGTAAGCTTCTAGTTAAGATATCTTGAGATCTGCATGGACCCTTACTTTACTACTGCTCATTTTAACTTTACAAAATTTTATTATTTGTCAGCCATAGAAACCAGAAATAAATATTTCTGGCACCAAATTTAGTTATTCCCTCTGTTAACATTATGCATTATGACTGAGAATTATTGCTGAAACATTTGAATTTATAGCTCATCGAAAGGCTATTGAAGAGCTATTACTCGAAAAAAAAATAATTGTTTCATCTTATTTCATGAAGTCAACAGATGATTCATTTTTTCTAAAGCAGCATTTTTTTTTTTGAACCACAGCACACGTACTCAAAAAATAAGTACAGGGAAAGAACAGCTTGTTTTTGTTAATGTAAGATTCGAGAAGCAGTGATCTATCCATGGAGGTTTCAAGGTCCTTGCCCATGAAGTCCTTAACCATTCAAATGAGGTTGGGTATACATATATACTACAAGGAGCTTGGACATCTGTGAAATAAATTCCATGCAAGCATTTAAACCACCTTTCATAATATTAATTTTGCATCCAGTAAATCAGAACTGGAGTTAGGGTAAGACAAAGATAAAACAAGTTTATTATATGCTTTACTGATTTTAAATGCACAGTGAAATTGCTTACATTAACAGGCCTGTTGATTTGATTTCTCTAACAGAAATTCTTGTACTTTTTATTGATTAAGTTTTATATATTGATCTGAATGTTGGGTAATAGTGTTCTTGTTCATTAAAGAAGGTTTAATTTAATTACTCCAGGAAAGTCTAAATTCTATGTTCCAAGTTTATTACCATTCTCAATTACACGGTCTGCACAGCTGCCAGAGTGACCTTTATAAAATACAAAACTAATCATGTCACTTCCCAGCTAAAAATCCTTCAAGAGCTCCCCGTAGTCTTCCAAATAAAGTGCAAATTCCCTAGCTTGGCCACAAGATAGTTCATGATCTAACTCTTGACGGCTGCCCTTTCCTGGCTTCCCGAGTAGGGCAAATTTCAAAATCTGCTTTGTTCTTTTTATCATTTGTACTAAGCATTCCTTAGTCTTTTCAAGACTGTTTTTATCTCTACACCATTTTTTGTTTCTACTCCAATGTCTTGTCCTGTTTCAGATCCTTCCTTTAAATCTTTGGAATTTCCACATTCTCTCCCTGCAGTTAGCACTGTTCTCTATTTTGTTTTCTATTTTGCTCTTTAATTTTTCCATTGCTCCCTCTCCCAGTGTAGGTCTGCATCCCAGTTCTGGTCTGCATATTCAGGCAATGAAGGTTCCACCCCCCACCCCTCATATTCACTTAAAAGTGGGCTTTTAGATGTTCTCTTCAGTCTGATATTTCCGACTCCACTTTAAGTTCCAAATTTACAGCAGAGTTTGATACTTCTTGAATTTCAAAAACATCTTCATCTTTATTTTTTTAATATTTGTTAAACTCAGTGTTTTGAAGACTTTTTCTCCCTTTTTTGTATAGAGCAACCTGTTTAATAGCAACAATAATAGCTTTTTGAAACAGACACCTACTTTGATCATTGTTTTGAGAAATATTTATTAAGTATAGGCTACATATTCTTTGTTGAAGATATTGCAGAGAACAAATTAATGAAATACCAGTCTAATGAAACTTGTATTCTGACACTGTGAGGCTTGCCATGCCTCTAAATTAAATGTATATGTTTGCTGATGGCTTAAGGAAAATACATCCCCATAACAGATTGCAGAATCTGATTGCCTTTTTATTACCCCTGTTGGTTTTCCTAAAAGTAAAACTAAATCTCTAATGTAGTATAGGTGGTATATGATATATTTCTCTGTATCAATATATATTATACGTTTGTGAGTGACATTTGGGATGAAGCTACATATAGTTAGAACTCATGTGAAGCTTTTACTAGTGATGTAACTCTAGGCATTAAAGAAACCCTGAAATTCTAGGCTTTAATTTACAAGTACAAATGACAAAACAAGTGCTATTTATTCTTGTAAAAACCAGTAAATTGTGATCATAAAAAGAAGACTTAGTGATAAGGTTTAAAAATCAGAGGTTTCACAAAAAAATCTGATACGCAGAGTTCGATCTTTAGATTGTCATCTTTTCTTATATTAGACATGATACAGGAAGGGACACTATACAAATGAAGCAAATTAAAGTATATACTTTCCTTTGCAGTATGCTTTCAGGATAATTTGAGTATTTTTATTTTTATAAACTAGGTAGTCGACATGTCTGCAATTTTCCTTCAAAATCAGTTTATTTGGGTTAAAGTATTTTTTCTTTAAAAGAAGCATATCTTTATTTATAGTCATTTTGCTGCCATACATTACTGATAAAGTGATATGAATATATTTATAAAATGTTTTCCAACATGAAACCTAAAAAAGAGCATACTCATTTAAAATAATGGAAGTGTGAAAAAAGATGGTTAGAGAGCTTGTTCTGAGTCATTCACTAGGTTCAGTCTTTCTGAGATTCCAGCTGTGATGGGCATGACACAGCAGAAGCATGAAAGAATGTTTCTTATGTCAGTATATAATCCTCAAGGAAGGATAGCCTCCAAAGTAGAGCAATATGCAAAGATGACTGATTCAGACTGATTCAGACCTAGTTTCAAACCTGTCACATACCATGTAAAAACCTCAGTGTTATTTGGTTAACTAATTGCATTCCCAATCCACTGATGCATGCAACAAACAGTTGCACGTGACAAATAGTTAGCATTGTCAGGATCTGTCTAATTGAAGTTCATATTCTAGCAGAAAAATAACCCATAAGATATAAATGACTTAGTATAGCTGTGATGAATATTATGACAGAGAAATGTAAAATATTATGGTCGAGGATTAAAGGAATACCAGCAGGTAGTGTCCTCATCTCTAACATGTTTAGTAGATGCAGTATACATACTTCATAGGGTTGTGTAATGATTAAGTGAAGTAATATATATATATATATATCTATGTGTGTGTGTGTTTGTGTGTGTGTGTGTGTGTATAAAATTCACAAATTTTAGCACTTTTCTCTTGGTACGATTTTCGAATATATAGGAGATAAATTATCAGGGATGTGAGAATCAAATTTGGGTAGCAAACCTAAAATAATCAGTTAATGACTGACACTTAGGATATGGGGGTGGGGTGATAAGTTACTAGGTAGAGATTCCTACTGTTCAAGGGGGACCTATGGCACCATCATCATTAGCAGAATTCCAATAGTCTTAACAATGTAAGTTTCCTGTTATGGCCTCTAATGCTAGGTAGATCACAAAGTTAGTGTTCATGGAGAAATTACCTAAGTGGGAAATATGAGAATGCTAGACCTGTGAGGGAAAAGTTGAAAGGATGAAATATATAAACATGAGTATGATTCAAAGAAGCTTAGGTTTTGCATAATAATTTAAAAAACCTTAAAACTGAGGGTTGCAGAAGGGGAGTTGAGTGCGGGATGGGACAACTGGGAGATGGGCATTAAGGAGGGCACATGATGTCATGAACTTGGATGTTATATGCAACTAATGAATTATTGAACTCTGTATCTGAAACTAGTGATGTACAATATGTTGATTAGTTGAATTTAAATTAAAAAAGGAAAAATCTCAGTGACTTAAAACGATAAAAGTTTAATCATACTACTTCTCTATTAAGATATGGCCATGGCTGAGCTTCACATCTTCAGTCTGGTACTCAAAGTGAGGGGGGAAAATAGCAGCCCTTCAAAGTTGTGCCCAGAGGTGACACATATCATTTACCTTCATCTTTCATATCTAAAACAATTCATGTGGCCAAATGTTTTGTTCTTCCAGATAGAATATAAAATTCCCTCCAACGGAGAGGGGAGAATAGGTATAAACAATAATACTGTCTACCATGAAATTGTAAAATAGAATTTTCAGGATACAAACTAATCAAATTCAATTCTTCATAAACTGTAGAATGCACTCTTATTATTTCTTCATAATTTTGGTAATTTTTTTATGATTTTAAAGGAGTTTAAAAAAAAAGTAGAATATATCTTCTCATGCTGTTCTGGACCCACAAAGTGCAAACATTCCATATGGCACCAGGATTGTTTCTTAATGTTTGGTGCATTGGGGACTTACTGATTGACATTAGGCATAATGTATGCACATGACCTTGGGAAAATGCTGTGAGTTTATTTGCAGAAGTTATAAGAAGATTATTTTCCCATTGAATTCCTTTTATTATCTTTTCAAAACATTAAGGATAAGGATGGATTATAATCAT
Source organism: Neogale vison (assembly GCF_020171115.1). Taxonomy (NCBI): domain Eukaryota; kingdom Metazoa; phylum Chordata; class Mammalia; order Carnivora; family Mustelidae; genus Neogale; species Neogale vison. The sequence goes on from NC_058099.1 coordinate 39,873,373, forward strand.
CTTTTATAAATAAACTGAGGTTTGAGCACTGGTTATACAACACTTCAAAAGTGAATTCATTTGAGACTATCCACTGTCAGGATATGACATTAATATATCTAACTGAAATTAAAATTATTTGAGAAAAACAATAATACAAATAAATATAATAAAGAGAAATTAAAATAAATGTTAATTAGAAAAAATATATTTTAAGAGATTTTGATAAAAATATCATTTTTTATTAAAATAAAAGATGGAATTTTCAATACATTTAGTAATACTGTTTTTTCCAAAGGTTCAGGAATCTAAAGCTAATTAGTACAAGTTAACTAAAAACTATTTCTAATTCTACAATTAATATAATTCCCTAAAAATGAACTTGTGCACATTACTTGGTTTCTGCATTTTTTCACTTCCTATGTCTACTTCTTATCTTTTAATCTCTTCTTGTTGTTGAGGCCTCCTGTGGAGGACATATCAGGTGTTCAGAGTTGAAAGCTGAACATTATTCACTACTTTAGGACATTGTGCCTGAACTTAATTTTGACTAAGACATTTTTAAAGGTTTGAGAATTTACTCAATTATGTGCACCTGAGGTCAGTATTTCAATTCTAGTCCTGTCCTTGAATGAATCTCTAAAAATCCCTAAGCTTCAATTTACTAATTTAAAAATGATAATTAAAGCAATGATAATTATAGAGGTGTTTTGAGAATTACTCTAAAATGTGATCCAGTAAAAAAATAAAATAAAATAAAATATGATCCAGTAAGTGCCTGACACATAATAGATATTTGTAAAGGGGGAAAAAATGGCAGTCAACTTTCAAGCTATTCTTTTCTTTTAGTGGGAAAGTCTTTTGGAAATAAAGGAAAAAAAGACATGGTCACATGTCTTATAAATATGCAATAACACGACTGGCAGACTATCCCCAGCTATGGAATGCTTTAACAGGATGGACCTAGTTTGTCTGGATTAGTGAAGGTAAATAAATCTGAATCCATAGATTTGTGGCACATGACTTTCTATAAAATGTCAAGCAAGATATATCAGTCTGGAGATAAAATGGAGATTTTCATGATCAAAATAATACTCTTTGATAAGCAATGACAACATATGTCAATTACAAATCTCATATTTTAATCAGAGCCAGAGCACATCCTAAGATGCAAGGAAATATGGAGATGTGATGGTGTCCAAGGCTAGGACCTATTTTGTCTGTGTCTGTAAAATGCTTGTCCTTAAACTTAAGAGTAAAGCTTGATCCTAACTTTATAGCTGATTCTTGTGAGTTAGGTTGCTAATTTCACAACCTAATCCTTTGTGCTCTAACAGTATTTACAAAATACTAATTATTTTGCTCCAAATTAGACCTACTATGGGCATTGTTTAGGGAAACATGTGATGAATTTTGTGCTCTAACATAAATACTATGTTGTCTCAGTTTCCTTTTAAATTCAATTTTATACATAATTTTATAACAAAAAATATAAAAAAAAAGTTGTAAGTGGGAAAATCATCAGGGGACAGTGAGTCAGCCTATATATAGCAGGAGGTTTTTCTCTTCAATCAGCACAGATGTTAATAAAGAAAATTATTGACCAGAACTATCCAGATTGTTATATTACTTATGCAACTCGGGCAAAAGATATACCATAGAAAATTTTGTCATTTTCAGTATTTCCATTTTTTTTTCTTTCAAAAGAAAAATTACTTTTATAATTTTTGTAATTAATTGTAAAATTAATTGTAAAAATTTTGTAATTAATTTTGTAATTAATTGTAAATTACAAATTACTACCACATATAGATACCTAGAAAATTACTGAAAAGACATAGAAGAAAATGTTACACATTTATTTTTGTTTTTTCATTTATTTTCTAAAATTAAAAAATATATAGATGATTTAAAGAGCTTTAAACTATCTACTTTGAATATGTGCTAGCACAAAGAGTTAAGAATACAAATGCTAATAAATAACAGTTATGAAGTAAGAAAGGTCTTCACGTGAGCAGTGTTTGAATACCTAGGTTTTGTTATCTGGCATGTCCTTAGTGGCTTCTGGTTTCTTCTGCTGCTTATTCATTACTCATTTTATTAAAAATTTCTCAAGCACATTTGATGAATGGATGAAACACTAACTCTTGCCTTCAAAGTGGAAACAAGGAGCCACTGGGAAAGAAAGCTGGCCAGGCTGACTCATATAATGCTTTAAATAAAAACAGTGGTTTTTATTTAATCCAGCTAATCTTTTCCTGCAAACCCAAATTTGCGTTTAAGGCAGTTTCATGTAGCCAATCACTTCAGCCCACAGTCTAGTTCCAGGAGCTTCTAAATTTCTCAGGGAACCAGTATTCTTCAGAAGGTGGCAAGTACGTTGCAAAGTTCAGAGGAAACATGTTCTTTGGAGTATCTTATCCCATTGTTCTTTATTTGCTCTTTATAATGGCGGCTGCTGTCTCTACCCAGGTCTGTCTTCCTCAGCTTCTCTCAGGCGCTAGTGTTGTTCCTCATCTTTATAATCTTTCATTCTTTCACGTAAGGAATAATCTTTCATTCCTTTCATATCATCCTGCAGAAGGTTCTGGTTTGCTGTTTTTATGTTTTACGTTTATTGTGTTTATGTTTTTACAATGTAGATTGGTGTGTGGAACTAGTTCAATAGAGTCGGGGTAAGGGAAAGCTGTGTATGAGAATCCTTATAATAAAAATTGTTTTATGCTTAGGAAAAACCACCAAAGATAATTTCCCAATCTAAGTCATTATGATTTTATCTTGCTTTCTGTAATTGGTTATACTTCTTCACTTTAATTTCTAGGAACCTCAGAGTTGAATTTGAGACCCCTTTAACATTGTAACAAGACATTTGTTATTTTTTCTACCATAAACCCCTTTTTTTGGGGTCATTGCCCTGAATTCATCATATTCATTTTAGTTTTTTACAAATGGTTTCAAAACTGGTTTACATCATTTTGGAATAAAGATAACCAAATTAATAAAATCAAAAAGGATAAAAAGACAGTAAATTCAGGAGTCCTTACATATACGGAATAAAATAATATCTGATCTTAAAATATGCACTATACATACCAAATGATTTATGACTTAAATATCAATCACACAATACTTAGAAGAGTGATTCTTTATGTTAAAATCACAGACTCAAATGTGCGTGGGTAGCTTAGTTGGTTAATAGTCTGCCTTTAGCTCAGGTCATATTCCCAGGGTCCTGGGATAGAGCCCCTTTTCGGGCTCCCTATTCAGCAGGAAGCCTACTTTTCCCTCGCCTTCTACGATTCCCCCTGCTTGTGTCCTCTCTCTTGCTCTGCCAAATAAATAAATAAAATCTTTTAAAAAATTTAAAAAGATAAAACCACAGACCTCTAAAGAATCTAATGAAAGCTCTAATATTCTCCTTAAAAAATGCATAATCAAAATTTACACAGATTTTTTTTTAAATCCACAAATATGTAGCCATAATTTCAATTTTGGCCCATAGATTAACAAATAAGATCCTCAAAAGTGAAAGCATATATAAGTAAATATCCAATATTAGAATGGCAAGGAGTAATAATGTTGAAAAGTGTCTCATTAAAAAGTACACACTCTTCTACGCTTAATGTGTATATTATTTAAATGCATCTATGTGTATAGTGAGATTAGAAGAATGACAAGAATCAGCTTAGTAAACAAACAAATTAAATCAATCAACCATAGGCAATCCCACTGCTACCGCTACCATCACAGGTATTGTGAATTTACCAGACAATGTTTTAGGTTATTTTTATTTTACTATCTCCGAAGTTCCAGATATTTTACTGCCACCTTAAATAGGCTCTAGTGGATGCTTTTCATTAAATAAGTCCTACTATTAAGAAAAGCAAATATTGATCTACAGCATGTAGTATTAATATAATGTTTGTCATGTTATTTGAAATTTTCTCTCTGTTCTCTGAGGAACAAAGCATTAATCCTGAGTGTATTTGCTATTTGACAAAACAAGTAGGCAATATTTAGCTTACTATTTATTGAATAAGGAGATTAAATGATGTTTTTAAGTTGGTTTTTTAATTCTGTCACTCATTCTTTATATTACATGGAAAGGCACATTTTTTATATGTTCTCATTAAATTAATAAATAGAAAAACAATCTGAGGGGTTTGAAGTGGTGGGGGGGTGGGAGGTTGGGGTACCAGGTGGTGGGTATTATAGAGGGCACGGCTTGCATGGAGCACTGGGTGTGGTGAAAAAATAATGAGTAATGTTTTTCTGAAAATAAATAAATTGAAAAAAAAAAAGAAATATGGGATACCTGTTAAATTTGAAAATAATAAATAAATAGAAAATAAAGCATGACTTTTCACCCAAGACTACTCTTTATATTCAGTTTCTTTAATACATTCTACTATATTAGAAATGTAAAACTCAATGTATAAGCAAAGTGAATTTTTTCAAAAAATCTTCTATTTATTTTATCTCTTGAATCCAATGCTATAATATGGGCTTCTTCTACCTTTGAGAATACACTTAACAAATACAGAGGCAATTTAGCATTTTCCCAATTCACTTCTAGTACAATATTTAAGAAGATTTCATCTAATTGAACACATGTTGGAACAAATTTAATAGAAGTATTCTTTGAAAATGCTTCGATGGCTAGATGGGAGACAAGCTAGGCAGGCAGTGAAGTGAACATCATTTTGGTTGGGCTCTCCAGGCTAAGAAGTCATTAGCAAGATGTTTTGACTGCTGAGAATGTCAGCCATAATCAATCTTAGAGATAGAAGGAGGCTGGAAATGGGCGAGGTAATGTTCAAATTCATGGAAAGATGACTAGTCATAATAAAAAGAAATGGATATGCCTGCACTGCCTTGAATGAATTTGAGAACATTTAGGTTCACAAATGGTAAATTTCTATCTTGAGAAATGTAGTCAATATAGTTATGTAATACGATTATCACCTTCCAGATCTGTGTGTCTCTACCAGACATCCCTTAGCTTTGGGGAAGAACATATATTGTATAGAAGCACACTTTAAAACAAACTGTTTTGATTCTTCATAGAAATACAAAAATGATAGATATATGTATGCAAACTCCCTGTATACCTTTTTTTTTTTTAAACAATGAAGTTGTTATTCCTTTATGTTTAACTCAATTTTCTTACTTAAACATATCATTTCCTGGAAGGCATAATATTAATATTGATATACCTTTTGAAGGTATATCAGGACAAATACAGTAGAATCTATATTCTGATTCATTAATATGGATAGGGCAAGAGCAGTTCAGAATATAAATAAGTATGTGAAACTTTTATTAAGTTCAAAGATTTTAAACCCCTACATCTTGACTTGAGTAAAGATATTTCACAGGACAGCAATGATTTTAGAATATTGCAAGGTTTTGTTTTGCAGAAAAATATTTTGGTTTACTTTAATAATACATTTTCTCAACCATCTTGAAGACTTTCTGAAAACATTTTAAACTAATCTACGGAGAAAAAATTTACCTAACATTCAAGATTAATTTAAGCCAAAGACATTATGTAAGTACTCAGTATAATATACTGTATTGGGAATTGGGGGTACAAAGAAACACCTAATTCTCATTGATAAATAGATCAGAACACAACCACGGAGGAATATTTCAGCTTCTATTTGCAGTATGAGAAGTGGTGAATTACAAATTAAGGACATACTATTATAGAAGGGTGTTCACAGTTAGTTACTAGACCCTCAGGGAGTTTCCTTGAGGCTAGATGGGGTAGGATATGGTGAAGGGTGTGGGATAGAGGAAAAGTTAAATAGTGCATTATCTTTTTGTCTTTCTTTTCCCTTTTAATAATCATGGACTCAAGTCACTCTATCTGTTGTACCCCTGTCTATAAACAGAGTACTATTGTAAGAAAAAGATAACTCTAAACCACACATTAATAAAAGGTATTCTGATAATTAATAGAGGACTTCTTCATTATTCGATCTTGTCCTAAAATATAGGTTAAAGAAAATCACTAGTAAACATTTAAGTTTGAAAAATTAAATGTTATTGCTTCCGTTTTAGAATGACAAAGCCAACTCAGTAATTGTCTTCATATGATTTACAAATGAAACTTGCTTAAAGTTCTACTGTCTGTAAATTAGAAGGTAATCAGTGCATTATCTCTACTCCTTAGCAGCCACGACAAGACCTTAAACTTCTTCTGAAGCAAAATTGAAAATTGGCTTATAGTGATTTTCTTTAATTTGATTCCATTGATTGTAGACATAAAATTTGTGGCAATCATAGCTCCTTAACAAATGCAATTTTTTTTCTCTATACACATTTTTATTTGGTCATTTCAGGGTTTTTATTATTATTTATTATAATTAATTTTTAAATTTATTTTTTTGTGGGGGAAAGGCGGCAGAGGTAAGGTTAAGAAAAAAGGGCTTCTTTTGTCTTAATTTAGAATTTTTGTTATTTTTAGGAAGACAGTGTGTCTCTAAGTCCCTGTTACACAGAAATCACTAGCTGTGAAAGTTGAGGCAATTCAGCTAAAATCTCAGTCCAAGGTGACTTCTCTGTAGAATGGGCTAAAAAATGGAAACTCAGAGTTTTGATAAGGATGTGAGAGATCTTCACAAACTATGCAATGTTACTCAAACAGAGTCTTAACCCTTTTTGCCTGCTGACTGCATTGATTTGAGAGACAAAGTACTGTGAGTTTGCAGTCTAATCAGGTGTATTCCTTTGTACAACAAATGTAGAAAACAGTTTTTAGTACAGCAGTATACACCATGAAGAACCTGAATTCTGGTGTCATGAAGACTCAGTTTCAAGTTGTGATGGTTGTGTGTTTTTGACAATCTAATACACTTTAAATCCCAGTTTATTCATTTGTAAAGCTAGAATAATAATAAACTCCACTAAGTTTTTGGGATTAAGTTAGATAATGTAAAGAGTCCACAGACCATAGCGTATTTTTATTTCATGAGCATAATTTACTCAGCTGTTTGGATTAACAGTATGAGCATATTTTTAACAATGTATATAAAAACATCAGTGTAGTTATGTGGGTAATTTCAATGTATACAATGGTTTAACAACCAATTTTATTTTTAATCCTCCCTTCAAAATTAAATAAAAAATAGCCTCAGCCACATTAAATTGTAGATATACCAAAAGAAACATTCAATAATTGAATTCATATTTCCTGGAAAAAATTTTATGTATTTAATAAGAAATTATACTCCTTCAATTTTATACTTTTCCTTTCTTTTTTCCATTTTGAGCTTTGGTAACATATCAATTCAAGTTGAATATGAATGTTGACAACTGCATTTTTACAAATAAAATATTTCTACTCAAGGAGAAAAGAAAGAAAAATTAGTTTTAGAATTTCATTATTGCTGTGGGACACAGAAATACATTTTTATGGCTATGAGATTTCATGATGAATCATTGCAAGAGTTGATTGAAAAATAATATGTGAATATACTAAGCAGGATGAGTGGTTTTAGGAAAGAAAGTATTAAAGTTATCCCCTATATGACCTGAATATTTCACTTTAGGATTACTTTTTCATCTCTTCTAAGATATTAGTATACAAAAAGTAATGAAATACACTACGAAGAAAATTAAGGCAAAGAGTCCTTTTTTAACTTTAACAGTTTTATACTGTGCTCACTATGAAAAATGAACATGAATGTAAAACTTCAGTCCTTAAGATCAGTTTTTTTGGTCTGAGCTTTTTGCTATTCCAATTAAACAAAAACTGTATTTCTTTCCTCTTTCCTCATACAATAAAATAAGTGTCGTTTTCAGCAATATTAACATTGTTTATGGGGAAAATATGCATGAATAACTAATAAAATGGATTTTTAAAAGCATCTTGTGGAAACCAAATAATTTGCATTTTCCCTGAGGAATGTTTAATAATTCCTTTTTTTTTTTTTAAACTTTCTTGAAAATTTATGTTGTTACTTCTCAATCACTCTACACTTTTGCCACTGTGAAAAGCTGTGGAACTTTCTTAAAATTTCATTCTACTTTCTACATAATATGGCTCCTTTCTCCTTCTTACCCTACATCTGTGATCACAATTTTACCTGCTAGGAGAAGTTCCACTGTCATGTTTCTGAAGTATATGTATATCCAACACTATATATCATCATTCTCTTTTCATCTCTTTTGGGTTTTTTGTTTTGTTTTGTTTTGTTTTTATTTACTCATTTGAGAGACAGAGAGAGCATAAGCAGGAGTGGGGAGGGGCAAAGGGAGAGGGAGAAAGAGAAGCAGACTCCCTGCTGAGTGGACAGCCCTATGTGGAACTTGATCCCAGGACTCTGTGATCATGACCTAAGCCAAAGGCAGACGTTTAACTGACTAAGCCACCCAGGCACCCCACAGTTTTGTGGGGGTTTTTGTTTGTTTTTAATAAAGATTCATTATGGGGCGCCTGGGTGGCTCAGTGGGTTAAGCCGCTGCCTTCGGCTCAGGTCATGATCTCAGGGTCCTGGGATCGAGTCCCGCATCGGGCTCTCTACTCTGCAGGGAGCCTGCTTCCTCCTCTCTCTCTCTCTGCCTGCCTCTCTGCCTACTTGTAATCTCTCTCTGTCAAATAAATAAATAAATAAATCTTAAAAAATAAAAATAAAAAAAAAATAAAGATTCATTATGGTTCCTTGGATGATCTTCTCTAATACTTTGTTTTAATAATTATAGTTGCAATTATTTAACTATATATTATTGATTGTAGAAGTACTGTGTTTCTAGATTATAGAAATGTTATGTTTTAAACTTCAAATTTTAATTCAGAAATTTTACTAAAATTTTATAAGAATATATCCTTTACTTTGCCCTATATTTAGTAAACCCACTAGTCTGTAAAATCAATGCTTTGGTAATCTTGGTAATTTGGTTAACTTTTCATAGTCTTATCATTGGTTTTCCAGAAAAAGAATTACATTAAAAAAAAATTTAAGTTCTGTTGCTCCTTTGCCACCGGTTCATTACTTTGTTTTCTTAATATCACAATTTCTATCCTGCTATCTCTTTTAACTGTAGTCTATCCTCTAATACAATAATTAGATTATTAATTTTCAGGCTTTTTTCATTTAAATGTAATTCCATAAATGTCCTAAATGCTCCATCTCCCACATTTTGGTATGACATCAGTATAGCATGACTCAGACATTACAACTCAGTCTCACTGCAACACAGGCAGATCAACAGGGTGTACCTGGGAAATCTGGGTGCTTCGACACTCACGAAGCTATTCTGACAGATGGTGAAGGTTAAGAAATGATGGTAAAAACAGCAGAAACTAGATAAGACTGCAACACTGATTAAAAATGCACATTTTGACCATTTCTAAAATTATTTAATATTGCTAAGATTCAGTACCTTCACCTGCAAAATGAGGTCTTTGGGTTAGTAATTTCAGTATCCTTAAGTACAGGATATGGCTCAATAACCCAACATCAAAAAAAAAATTAGAAAAGTCAATATAAGATAACACAAGGAGGGTTTATTATTTTAAGCCATTTCTGAAGATGTAAGTGTGTGGGAATGATAAACTGGTAACAGTTGATCTGTGACCTCACCTGGGCTTAAAAGGGAGCAAATAACCAGCCACTCTGCACCGAGCATTGTTATATAGTCACTCTGTGGCTCTTCGCAGCAAGGAAGGTAAAATCATAAGAAAACCAGAGGTCATTTTCTTTGATACAATCCAAATATGGAAACTCAGGTCGGGGGAAGAAAGCTAAAGAACTGAGAGTGCATCTGAGGGATGCTGTGGATCTGAGCGATATACTAATCTTTTTGCATGAAAATACTGAACTCTGTCTCTCTCCTTATGCCTACCTACTATTCTATCTCTAACTTGGCATTAACTCCAAGATACCTTAAAAAGATTTCTTAAAGTCCCCATCATGAGGATGGCACATTTTCAGGAGTGACGTGATTTTCGTGGCTATTGTTTGTTCCCTATAATTACTTTCCTTTTCTAAAGCACTGTCTTTATGAAACTAGTAAAGTAATTGATAAAAGTATTGGTATCCATTAACAATAACATTTACATTCAGGTAAAAGATAACTGAAATTGTGAACATAGTTTTCCAGTAGAAACAATTCTACAATTCTAGAAACAAAGTTAAAATTATTTTAGATCAAGTTTGTCATTATATTCACTGCCACTTAAACCATTGAAGGTTCTGGAAGATTAAACATGCACTATGAAATGTAGTCTGCTCAACTTAGTGATGTCAAGGTACTGAGAAGAAAATCTTTATTAAAATTGTCTAAAGTTCTATTTTTGTATCTAATATTAGGGAAAGGAAATCCAAGAAAAAAATATTTGGAAGAGTAGAGTCAGTAGCATCAAAAAGAAAAAAACTCTTAAGAATTAAGTTATCATTTCTTGGCTTAAACGTAAAATGTTAAGTATTTTATATTTGAGAAGACAGATTTCTAAATGCATAAAAAATGCATTTTATTTTCTGAAAACACACCTAGAATACTGTGAATCTAATATGGAAAGCATAGGGAGCTGAATGTAATAACAGAATGTGCTTTTCCAGAGAGCCATAAGTTATCAAAAGCCTGGGTGTTTTTCACAGAAAAAAAAAGAAAGAGAAAGAGAGAGAAAGAGAAAGAGAAAGAAAGAATGGGAGAGAAAAAGAGGCAGGAAGGGAGAGGAAAGAAGAGAAAGTATAAGGTCTTTTTTGTGGGCAAACTATCACTTTACATAAAAATTATAAGATGTGAAACTTATCTTCTGAATCATTTTCTCCTATAAAACACATTTTTCCAAAGAAAGTCACAAGTCACTTTTTTTCTTAGTCTTCATATATGAGTTTTGTAGTATAACTGAAACTATTTGCCTTTATATTTTTGTGAAAATTAGGCAAAACTTACTTGGTATTCAGTATTTGAACAGTGATATTAGGTAATTTTTGATATATGTCTATTTTGCTCATAGTGTCCAGTAATGTTATTACAGTTTTAAAAAATCGCATATAACTCTATGCTCCTAGGACAAATTCTTATTTGGCCAAGAAAAAAAAATGAGTGCTAATCAGAAACTAATAAGACAGTAACTACTATTTAGCTGTTTACTAACCATGATAAACATATCAACATGGGAAATCTGAGAACATTGAAAATTAGGATTTTTCTACGATAAAGTTTGAATTTGGTACCTTAATTTGCTTACTTAAATGACCCCAAATGATACACACTGGTAAATTTATAGTTGAAGAAAGGCTATGTGTCAAATAATTTTATAATATATGATGATATTGGTAGACATATTTAGAAAATCATATGAAGTCAAATAACTGAATCATGTTTATAACTAAGGAACAAGTATATTTCTTCCTCTGTGCACATATAACATTTGCTTACAGTTTTAGAATGGTACTTTCTGGGGCACCTGGGTGGCTCAGTGGGTTAAAGCCTCTGTTTTAGGCTCAGGTCATGATCCCAGGTTTCTGGGATCAAGCCCTGCATCAGGCTCTCTGCTCGGCAGGGAGCCTGCTTCCTCCTCTCTCTCTCTCTCTGCCTGCTTCTCTGCCTACTTGTGATCTCTGTCTGTCAAATAAATAAATAAAATCTTAAAAAAAAAAAAAAGAATGGTACTTTCTATGTTCCATTGCAGATTATTAATTAACATGTCTTCTCTGCTAGATAGTCTATAACTCTATCATCTGCGCTAGGGTTTTAAGTTTTATTTTGTTTTTATATTTTTGTTAATATTTATATATTAAATGTTTATATGTGATATGTACATAATTTTGGTAAGCTCACTTTTACATTTCTTCATTTTTTTTAAGGTATCCTAAACTAAGAGGACTGATGTCCAATTCTGGTTACTTATTTAAACATTTAACATTTTTCATTATTATGGCAAATTTTCAATAATGCCTTCTCAATTCTTTACAATTCTGCACACAAATAAAGCAGCTTAAGAGTCAAAAATGGTAGCTATTCTCTAATATAACTAAACCTCTAATATTGGCTATTAAGATGCATTAGCTGAACTGAATTATTTTATAAAAATGCACACATATTATTGTGTAAGTTTAATTATTTAACTCTTTTCTTAACTTTTTCACAAAATTGCTTTGTCTATTTCACACAGACTCAACAATTATATTTTGCTTGCACAATGTCGAAAAAAGTGCTCCTATTTCTTGTACCAACTTCTGTTCAGGACTACCATTTCAAAGGGTATGCGGGCGTGCGCGCCCGTGTGTGTGTGTGTGCACGCATGCGTGCGCATGCACCTTCTTTGTTTATGTCCTGCTTATATTGATTTGAAAAATACTGGAATTGTATACTAGAGATAAAGATACATATTAATCTTGTAGTGATCCTATCTCTGCATATAACTTTTATAGAATTCTTCCTTAATCTTCAAGAAAAACGGTGATAAAAGACTATGTCCCTGATTCAAGGTGAAATGGTTAAGGTGGTTAGGATCAAGGCAGTGGGTATCTTCTGTCTGTCTCCTTTATCCCTAGCTTTTTAATACCTCCCTTGGTAGGAATGAGTAGAGAGAGAAGTTGTGTTCAGATATTAGGATATGCACATAGAAGAGCATTTTCCATTCATCCTCTGTTAGGTCATAATGACCAGGATTATTTTAACCTTGAATTAAGGACTGTGTGTCTTTGGTACCAATGAGTGAGCAAAGGAATGACAGACAATGTTCTGAGTTGGTTTTCTTCATCACTGCCCTGCCATATAGAAAAGAAAGCTTATGTTTAAAGATCGGGAGTGTTAAGGATGTTTTCATTTGAATGGTCACAGAGATGATAGGTTAGGAAGTATAAAAATAAATAGTGTTTACTTATAGAACAATTACAGCTATACATGGACCTAACTGGAATCTGAAATGAGATACCCCAAGAAGGTGAGAGTCTCAGTTTGTGTGAAAGTTAGTGACCCAAAGTGGGGCAGAAGGGAGAAGGGCTCCAGGGTCCCCAGAGACACTTAAATTTGTATTCAGAAAAAAAGAAAGATTTTTTTAAAGTGTGTGTTCTTTCCTGTCTGTGATTTTCTTCAGATGTTCATATGGCTTTCCTCTCCTACTTTCTTCTGTGTCACTAATAGAAGGGAGACCACTTCACCCCTAGCCTGTTATTTAACCAAAGGCACATAACTAAACCTCATTTATTTAATGAATATGTCAAACAACCTTGGGACAATTTATGTAAATTTTATTTTTAGAAAACTTTTTATGTATTTTTAAATTACATTTTTTCTGCCATTCTCTTTTCCAAAGTAATAGTGAAACATTATAGGATTGACCCAGATAAACCTGTTAAAATACATGTTTCACTTTCAGCTGCTACGGAGGCCAGGTTGCTGTGGCTCACATTTGTCAGGCAACCACTCCGACCTCAGACTTTGCACTTCTGTTCACTCTCTCTGGAATGCTCTTTCCCAAGATATCTGCTTAGTTTATTTCCTCATATTCTTAAGATTTTTTATTCTAGTGTGTCTTCACGAAGCCTTCCCTAACCACCCCATTTAAAATTACTAACCTCCCTTGATACTCCCTATACCCATCAGTGCTTTCTTTTTCTCCAATAACATGGTCTAAATATGTTATTTTGTTTATTTCTATTTCCCTCTAACAGAACATAAAATTCAGGAATTCAGGGGTGTTTGTCTTTTATATTCAGGACTTTGTTTGGAATAAGGCTTAGCATAAATTGGTAGATGATAAATAATGGTCAATAAACATGATTCATTACTGAAAGGATACTTTATATTAAAACCCAATATCCCATTTTTTAAAGATATACTTATTTGAGTGCAAGGGAGTTGGGAGAGGGGCAGATGGAGAGAATCTTCAAGCAAACTCCTTGCTGAGCATAGAGCCAGACACAGAGATTGATCCCATGTCACAAAAGTCAGATGCTTAACCAACTAAGCCACCCAGACTCCCCCTCAATATCCCAATTTTTAATCACAGCAATCTGTCTTGGTATCCCTTTATTATTTTCATTTTCATGGCTCTCTGATTTCTTAGAGACTTCAAACATCTAAGAACTTCAATTTTTTACTCATATTCTAATATGTCTTAAAACTATCTTCTTGATCATTTGGATCACTTTGTCATCACCATCCTCATTTCTTTCCTATAAATGTCCATTTGCTCTGTCTGTCCTATAATCCTAAGCCCTAGATCCAACCCCCAATCTACCATAATGAATTTTATAATTAAATGACTAGGCCAATGGACATAAAATAAAATAACAGTATACCAAGTAGGGAAATTATGACCCAAGAACAGATATAAACAAAAGGACAAGTGGATTTACTGGACAGAGACACATACATAGCCACATGCTGCTCAGCTTTAGAAGGGTGAGAGCTGGAGGTGGAAATGGTATCTGTTACAAAGATGATATGTCTAAGGTGCACAAAATTAGCTGTATTTTCTACCACATCCATTCTCATGTGTTCTTGGGGATGGATAATGTGAACCATTTAGCCCCTCACTTTCTACCACCCAGGGTTCCATTCCTGGTCTGTTGTTGAATAACTGACTATAAGAAATATTGTGATTTGAGTCTTAATAATAAGAGCATGGCAATGGTTAAACTTTTCTGATGCAGAAGTGATTTCTGAACAGTGGCTGAGGGAGGGTTAACAGAAAAATAAGGCATATTCCCTGCTGTGAACAGCTTATATCCTTATAGTTAAAATTAATCTTAGGAAAAGCATGACAAGGTTTTACCAACTATTCCTCCACCAAAAAAAATCATAAATTGTACATTTCTATTTAAAAAGATGTAGATTGTATAAAGTTTAACATGTTTCTTGCTATGTTCCCTCACCACATTTCTTCCCATCTTGTGGTACTCAGTCACAAATAATTTAATTAATTATAATTCTTTATGAGTGACATTTTTATGACGTGTATTTGACTTTATTTAAATAATATAATGATATATTTTTGTTTGGCACACATTTGTAAAATGCTTTCAATACATAAGGCACAGTTCCAAATGCTTTACAATCCAGTATTATTTCTATTTTTAGAAATGGACTTAATATGGAGAGATTTATGAATTTCCTGAGAATGTATAACTGCTCAGCATAAACACTAGGGTTTAAACCCAAGGAGTAAGGCTCTGGAGTATAATTTTAAAACTACTATGTAGTTTAACCATTACCATGCTCTTATTATTAAGCCTGTTTCTGAAGGATGATATTTTAAATGGCTGCATTGTCTAATAACTAAGCCATTACTAAGTTATCCTATGCACTTTTTTTTTACTCTGTTCTCTTATTTCTTCCAAGGAATAACCATTATGCATAATCTGATGTTTATCATTAACCTCTTCTTAAAACAGATGTATATTCACATTTTTATCTCAGAGTTCTGGCTTCCAGAACTGTTAGACATATCTTTCCTTTGGTAAGCCACTTAGGTTAAGGAAACCCAGAAAACTAATACAGATATAGTAATAATAAATATCTGTTGCTTTTGTTTCTATATCTTTATCTATTTTTATTATCCATCCATCATGTATCTATTTTATTTATATGTCAAATAATGCCTGGCTTACTCTCTTATTAATTTTATATGCAATACTCTACTATCAACTTGACAGCTTTGTACATTATGGCCTATTAATCTTTTTTTCTAAAACAAATGATTTGTTTTGGAAATTTAACTGAACATAAGCTTTGGGATGTTATAATATTCTGTCATTTTTAATATTCATTCTCTTAGACATGTTCATTTCTTTCTATTTTCAGAAATCAAAGCTGCTTTTACTGTTTGGAGCATTTTCCTTCACGTGACCCATAATTTCAAAAATCAATTACTATAATTTGACCTGGTGGATATATAGTAACATTTGATGATTATAGCATTTACAAATTAAGAAGATCTTGTCATTTGGGGAAGCTGAAGTTGATCATTTTTGTAAAAGGCTTAAGTTTGATGATTAGTAATACTTAAGAGAAGGAAAGGCAGATACAAGAACTGATCCTGGGTTATTGATGCTAACTCCTACACCAAGCCATAATTCTTTCTTTCTAATTCCTATGTACCATGATTTCATTCTTTTAGTGAGCCAATAAATACAGTTTGTTATACAAAAGAGGGAAAAGGGGGCTATCAACATATAGGAACATATTTTCTGGATCAAATAGGCTAGGCCCATGTCCTGGTTCCAGTATCCATTTCCTTTGAGGCCTGGAGTAAGTAAAATAAGAGATGATGGTAAAAACTTCTACCTACCTTGTATAGTAATTATCACAGATTTACATCTTAGTGAGTGTTTAATATTTGTAAGAGTGTGTTGGACATGATAAGCACTCTAAAAATATCCTGAAGTATCAGAAATAATCTAGAATTTGGAACATAGAATTGATAACTATTTTTTTTAATGATTCCACTGTTTTTCCCCAAAGAGCACCTTTAGAATGATGACACATTTCTAGAAACTCAGGTTCTTTCCTGTACCCTTCCTTTCTGGAACTACGGAGTTGGACTAGATCTCAGTCAAAGGTGGTTTTCTGCATGCTTATTAAAATAGTTATCTCTGTTCAGTGCCTCTGTTTATCATCATGCCCTAAAATGCATTTTCAATACTCATTATTCTTCTGATATTAATCTCACCAAACAAAGTTCTCTCTTAAATGCTTGCTATTGCAGGCCGTTAACCCTTGAAACACATTCTTCTACTGACTTCTAGAAAGCTGTTTTATTATGACTTGTGTTCTATTACCTGAAAATTAATGTGCTATTTTTCAACCACAACTTAAATATTGATATTTCCCAGGATTATATCTTAGTCCAATTTTAGAATTAATCTATATCTTCTCTTTGGGTTATTCAATGGACTCACCTGTTTCTGAGTTTGTATCTACTTCCTAATTCATATTTCTGCCATGAACACTACCCTAGAATCCAGTTGCTTAATAGGTACATTTATGATCTGCTCACTCTTAAATTGAACCTGTTCAAAGCTGATCTCTTAAAACTTCCCCACAGACTTTAATTCTTTTTTATGGAATCCTATTTCAGTAAATGGAGATACAGTAATATTAATCCAGCTGTATGTGGCAGAAGCTGAGAAGTGAATCTTGATTTTTAATATATTCATTTCTGCTGCACACCTAATTGTTCATGTTGGAAGACAATAATTTTCAGTTCTGTTTACCCAATTAATCTTCTATAAATGTTCTTTTATTTTTTCCATGCACAAATAACAGTGAAGTGGAAATCTTATGTATTTCCCTAGCTGCTGAGATTTATAACTAAATTTAAAGTCTGATGAACACTAACAACAAAACAACAACAACAACAACAACAAAACCCCACTTGGATCTAACTTTTATGATGACTCAGTTTAATATAATTAATCAGCTTTAGTTTTGAATTCTAGTACATTATAATTCAGATTTTTTTCATCGTGTTTGTAATGAAATTTTTTCAATTAGCCAGTATTTGAGGACTAAAAAAAAGGAAATGGGCACTTCAAAACAAGGACTTTTTGCTAAAAATATTTAATTTCTTGTTAATTTGAAAAGGGCTTTCAATGAAGCTATTAAATGTTTTAAAAACCACATGCTATAAATCATGATCATACACATTGTGGTTGCTGGTATTTAAAATGCAGTGTCTTGATAGTAGTAAAGATTATACTGAATCTTCCTTTAATCTTTAGATTATATTATTATGCTATAAGGAGTGTTCAGTGACCATATCTCACTAGCTTACTCTTAAAATATCTAAACAATATACATTTCCAAGTATGTTTCTTATTTTTCATGAAAATACTAGATGGATCATAAATACCTCAATAAACAAGTTAAAGGATGTTTAATCTGTTAGGAATTTAAAAAAACTCCATTGTTATTGTTCTCTGGATATTACAACTATAGTGCTATGCTGTAACATTCTTTCTGAAGGAGAAATACATAGAAATTTTCACATAGAGAATAATTAACAGTAATTTGGTTTAAAATTCAATGTATTATCTTTTTCTAGGCTTAGTCATGTTTATTGCTGGTCACAGAAAAAGAAATCCTAAAAGAAGTCATGAACCTTAAATAACAGAATAATGTTTTAGAATATTGAGATTAGTTCTTCAATTCCATCTAATCAGAGGTTTGTATGATAACTGCTTACCTATTTGTTTTTTATCCTATGTGCATTTTGACCTGCTCCAAACTGGTATTCAGACTTGTTTATCTGGTTTACAGGAAGTGCATTTACCATTATCCTGGGGATATTGCTCTGCCTCTCTCTTGTGTTGGATTTGGGTTGTATGTCTCAAGTATTTGTTGATCTTTAATTGCTTTCTCATTTTGATGGAGGCTAAATTGTAGTCACTTCTTCAGAGAGACTGTATGTGGGCAGTTTTTTCAGATCTTGAATATTTGACAATGTCTTTAATTTACCCTGACACTTGACTAATGTATAGGTATAGAATTATAGGCTAGAAAATAAGCTTTTGAAGAACTTTGAAGGCATTATTCCAATGACTCCAATATCCAGTATTATTAATGAGAATTCTAAAGTTAAAGTCATTCACACTCCTTACACATGTATTCTTTACCCCTATTTTCCATGTAAAAGTCCTGCAGACTTTTCTCTGATCTCTCTGTCTCTAGTGTTCTGAAATAATAATCATGAGATTCTATTTAACTTTCTGAGCATCAGGTGGGGCCTTTCTGTCTGGTAACTTTTTACTTTTAATTTCAGAAAGTTGTTTTTAATTATTTTGTTGACAATTTTCTCTGTTCTTGTATTCCCTGTTTTTACTTCTGGAACTACTAAAGTTTTAGGGACTTATTTCATGTAAGAAGAATTGAATTTCTGTTTTCTCTGTGCTGCTTAGTTTTCTACTTAATTGGGTGAGCTAAAGCTATCAGTTAAAGTTCCATTTCACTTTGCAGTTTCCAAAAACCATTGTTATACTATCTTCTTTTCTCCTAGTGCTCTCAGTTCAAAGGGCTTACGTCTTTTTTCATTTATTTATTTATTTATTTATTTATTTATGGAGATATACCATCAATCTACCTTTTTAATTTTTATTTACTTATTTTTCATTTTTTTAAAAAGATTTTATTTATTTATTTGACAAAGGGAGATCACAAGTAGGTGGAGAGGCAGGCAGAGAGAGAGGAGGAGGAAGGTTCCCTGCTCAGCAGAGAGCCCAATATAGGGCTTGATCCCAGGACCCTGGCATCACAATCTGAGCCGAAGGCAGAGGCTTTAACCCACTGAGCCACCCAGATGCCCCAAACTACCTTTAAAAAAAAAAAATTATTTATTTATTTGAGAGATAGAGAATATGTGAACCAGGGGAAGGGTAGAGAGAGAGGGAGAGAATCTCAAGCAGACTCCCCACTATGTGAGAAGTCCAATGAGGGTTGAGGGTGGTGAATGGGATAGGAGCTCCATCTCACAACCCTGAGATCATGACCTGAGAAGAAATTAGGAGTTGGAAACAACCAATTGAGCTGCCCAGGTGACCCTCAGCACTCTACTTTTAGTCTTGTTGATTGTTTCCTTTGTTGTGCAGAAGTTTTTATCATGATGACATCCCAATAGTTCATTTTTGCTTTTGTTTTCCTTGCCTCTGAGGACATGTCTAGCAAGAAGTTGCTGTCGTCAAGGTTAAAGAGGTTCCTTCCTATGTTCTCCTTTGGGACTTTGATGGATTTTGACTCACATTGAAGTCTTTCATCCATTTTGAACTTATTTCCGTGTATGGTCTAAGAAAGGGGTCCAGTTTCATTCTTCAGCATGTGGCTGTCCAACTTTTCCAACATCATTTAATGAAGAGACTGTCTTTTTTCCATTGGATATTCTTTCCTTCTCTGTTGAAGATTAGTTGACCATAGAGTTGAGAGTCCATTTCTGGGTTCTCTTCCTCTAATATTTCTCAATGATATATTACATTTCCATTTAGCTTAATTTTTTCCTAAAACGTATATCTTCATATTTAAAACAACCATGTGATATAGTTAGTTTTATAAACAAAATCTTTTATCTGGCTAGAAAATCCATCAAATATAAGAATAAAATGAACATGAATATCTTGACAGCAAAATATCTTTCAAGACAGAAAGGTACAGATTTGATTGCATAGAAAAAAAAGATCCAGAGAGATAATGTGACTTTTCAAAATTCACTCAGTTAGATGGTTTCAAAGCTCCTATAATAACCCCAAAACCACATCTTCACACTTATATTCATTTTTTTCTGAGCCCAATACCCATTACATTCAACTAGAATTAGGTATGTAGTACATTTTGTGGTCATATTAGGGACACTTTCATTTTGGCTTGGTAATTGTTAGTCCATGATAGCCGACTAATCAAAAATGAAAAAGTGATATAGGATTAATTAAAATAAGTGCATTGATATTTAATAATTCTTCATTATGGCTTCATTTAAAGACAACAGTCATAACACATCTTGAGGGAGGGGCAAGAAAAATATAATAGGTTTTTTTTTTTTTTTAATGAAGATCAAGGGTTTAGTTGTAGATGGAAGGCATACCCCAATGCTTAAAGGTTTTCTTATTTCAGTGAAGAGATCTGATATTTCTAAAGTATAATGTGTGGATTGTGGATGAAAGGATCATACCTCATTAAACAATTTGGACTGTTCATATTAAAAATGAAAAGGATATCTTTGTACAGTGCTAACCATTTTTGAAAACACATTTTAAAATAATTTGCTCATACCAATATAAAATAATTCTACATGTGAAATACATTAGTATACCTATTCCCATACAACAGGAGTATAAGACTTAAGAGACCTAGGTAATTTAACCATTAATGTAAGTATGAATCATTAGGTCCTGGACTAAAAAATGGCTAATGTGATTTAAGTTCTCTACTCTTTCTAACAGACACTTTTAGAGTCGTATTTTTCGGAATAATATAAAAAACTATAATGTCATTTACCTATGATGAAATAAAGACATGTTATCTTAACTGTAAATCAACGGAGGATATACTACTTCCTTCTTCATATGCTAATTTTATATGTGATTAACATGAGTAGAAATTGTTCACATTTTTTTAAAGATTTCACTTATTTGACAGAGATCACAAATAGAGAAAGAGGAGGAAGCAGGCTCCCCACTGAAGAGATCACAAGTAGAGAGGAGGAAGCAGGCTCCCCACTGAACAGAGAGCCCAATATGGGGCTCGATCCCAGGACCCTGGGATCATAACCTGAGCTGAAGGCAGAGGCTTTAACCCACTGAGCCACCCAGGTGCCCCACATTGTTCACATTTTTAAAAGCAATACATTGTTAAGGAAGTTTGTTTCTTAATAGGCATTTCAGACATGAATATTGAGTTAATCCATTATAATGATCCTCCTAACTTCTACTCTACATATATTTGTGAACATTTCTCCTGCTGCCAATGATTCAAAATAAACGCACTTTTTTAAAGATTTTGTTTACTTATTTGACAGAAAGTGAGAGATCACAAGTAGGCAGAAAGGCAGGCAAGGAGAGAGAGAGCTGAGCAGAGAGCCCAATGGTGGGCTCGATCCCAGGACCCTGAGACCATGACCTGAGCCAAAGGCAGAGGCTAAACCTACTGACCCACCCAGGCACCCCCAAAATAAACCTAATTTTGAGGCCATGGTATCTTTCGTCTCTTTGTGGCCTCAGAGGACAATCTTCTAGGATTGCAATATATTATTTTAAAAAAGAAATTAGAGTGTATTTTTTTTTTCATTAAAAACAAAACATAGATGCAAGTATATGAAAAGTCCTTACTAAAAAAAATTGTTTCATTGACTCAAATAGGCAAACAAGCAAACCTTTCACATTTTTTTTTTTTTAGGGAGATATCATTTAATAGTGGCTTGGAAAGCTGTAATTATGTGAGAACTATGTCTCCCTGTGGACCTGGACAGTTGTTTACTGGTAAAAGTCTAACCTTGCCATCCACAGTGATTTCCAATTTTATCTCTAACTGAGGAAGAGGTGAATGAAAGACTCCTTTTCAAAGCGGTTCATCGGCTGCCTGGATGATAACTCGTGCATATTGATTTTGCCTCACAGAGAACCGTTCCTTCTTCCAAGCATTCTTCCATTTTGTAGATCTATGAAAACTTAGAAGATTAAAGATCTTGGCTCAAAACTGGTTTTTCTCACAACCTATCGGAACCATAAGGTGCTTTGCCTATAAATGAAATTAGTAGTATTTACTTATGTTTTGAAATCATTGTGAGGTTCAAATATTTTACACAAATATACTTTGTAAGCCTTAAAGTACTCTAAAACACAAAATGGTAATAGCAGTAACAATGCGGTTTTGGAAATGTGCTGATGGTTTTTTTTTTTTAGGACTTTAGTATTTTAGTACCCTACAGGCCTAAAAATCACTAGACTTTAAAATAAGTATAATAGTAGCCTTTCATGTGTAACAGAGACAGGAGCCCCAGGGTTTGGCCTTAAGTAAATTGCTGGTGATTATAGAGTAAGAGGAGAAGATCCTCATCGAATCCCATGCAATTTTCAACTTCTCACTAAATCTAGCTACCTAAATTATTTACACGGTTTTTCATAAATGATCTCTCTTAAGATTATGTTGTTTGAATTTTGGGGATATATTTAACACTATGCCTCATATACTGAAGGAAAAATTAAGAAACAGCAATAGAAAAGTCATAAAAATGTACCAGATATGCTGACATAGGTTGTATACTGGGTATCCCATTCTAGTTTATGAGAACTTTGCTAAGGCTCTTCCACAGTAACCAACTTTTTTTTGACTGCTAGAGGTATAGCCCCTATCCTGATTTCAAAACTTTTTTTTCAAGACCCTAGAGTCAGTGTTTTTCCTTTTTTTTTTTTTAATGACACAGTTGAGTAATACATACTAGCTTTAATTGTCTTTCTCCAAAGAACAGTAATTTTGTATATTGCACTAATTTTGAATTTTGA
The DNA here is from genome assembly GCF_020171115.1 of Neogale vison. NCBI lineage: Eukaryota > Metazoa > Chordata > Mammalia > Carnivora > Mustelidae > Neogale > Neogale vison. Next base: position 39,896,301 of record NC_058099.1, read on the forward strand.
ATATTGCTCTAAATTTCTGTTGTAATTAAAGATTTAGTTGTGATACTTGAATGAGGAAGAGAATGTTTTGGTACCATATATAATGTAATCAGTTAAACTATAAATATAGAAGTTATACCATCTAGATATAATTTGATGCTTGACTAATCCTACATTATTTTGGTAATCTTTTGTATTGCATGTATTGGTCTAGGATGCATCCCAAACAATTTATGAGTTTCATACTTAAATCTTATCATAGCCTGGATGCCTCTTCTACCACCACCACTAGAGTGGAGACTAGATATGTAGTTGTATTCAGTTAGTTTGTCAGGAAGTGATCCTAGGAAACAGGAATGGGGGTCTGAGGATAGAGAATTAGAAGAAAGAAAGCCAATGCTCTAGAGTTCTTCACCATTGTGAGCAAGTGTGGATTGATCCTTTCAGGCACTGGAGAAGAGCAATGTTGAATTCAGCTTAGAATTTTTTGCCGGAGTGATGGAACAGGAGCTCTTCTTTTCAAGGGCTATAGTTGGCCTATAGCAGAGCCAACAGCCTCTCACATTCAGGTTGCACTTGTTCTGTGTGTCCCTAAGCTTTTAAACCAGAAAAGCTGTAGGACAGTTCAGCGTGATGACGTGTGAGAGGCTACTGTGCTGTACCTGGAAATTGTGGCAACAGTGGCAAAGACAGAAAGTGGAAGGGGATATGGGGCAGAGTACATGGCATTATTATCCAAAGGATGGGGCGTGATGCAAAAATCCCAGGTACCCCATCATGTGATAAGGTTCTAAAGGTTAGAAGGCCAGTCATAATCAGCTTTGTAACTTAGCAACGAATTCACTGCATACATGCAGGGTGCTATTTCCTAGGTTCTACTCCTTGTACTTTTTTCAGATGAAGATCCCTGTCACAGCATTCTGATCACTGCTTAGAGACCTTACACACATTTGCTTTGAAACAGATAAAAGTTATTTTCCTTAGCCTGGCATTGAACTTGCTTAAAAAAGTGGTTCTCGTATATTTTCCCAACCTATTTCCAACTCCTTAGTCACCTACTTCCCTCTTCCTTTACTTTTCATGTGCATTCCAAAGGACTCAATTCAAATATCATGTTCTTCACCAAACTGATGTAATACCTTATATGTGTTGGGAAAATAGAAAGCATTATCAGGAGTGCATCTTGAGAAAAGAATTCAATTTCAGGATCTTACAGAGTAAGTAAATGGTATTTTCTGAAATTTTAACAAATTCAGTAGAGCAATAAGGGAAGTGCTGTTTCTCTTCTTCTGGTTCATTATTCTTTCTCCAGGTCCTCATAGTTTAGGTAATGGTTGTGGTCTTCATTAATACTTCTCTTTCAAAGAAATTCCAACAAATTTCTTGCTCAGTTATTTCAGATTTTAAAAATGCATTAATATTATGTAAACTCTGTACAACAGGATTCAATAATGTTCCTAATACTTTTGGTTGAAAAACATAGATTTTCAATGAAATAATGAGATTTTCACATGCAATTTGGAGAACCACCATTTTGTGCAGGCTGTTTAGATGTGGCTTATGATGTATTTCAATCTTATAAACAAAGAATAAGGAAAAAATACTTCAGCCTGCACTGGTATATGAAGACTTCAGAGCGCTTGGTCCACTGACTTCATATTTCACATAACATTGCCTTGGATCAAAAGATCAGCAGTCAGCAAAGTAAATGAAAAATGGTTGAATAACTACAGGATATACTGGTCCTAGCTTAAAGCATAACCATCCAGAAGCTAACATCCTGATGGAAAAGTCCTTTCAAGGGGCAGCTGAGTTGTCAGCTTGTGAGATTATACCTCGTGAGAATTGGGCATCTTCCAGTCTAAAGAAATAAAATTATATTCTTTCTAGATCCCAGTGAGTAGAACACATGGATCCAAGAACCAAGAAAGGAAAGTAGCAGCAACCTTGCTTACTCTCATTCCCATTCATGCTTGGGAATTCTTCCCCCCCCCACCCCGCCATCTCCCATGCAAATCTAGGAACTACTAACTATAGGTCTTGGTTCTGGAGAAGGAACACTTTTATCAGGAGGCCTCAAGGGTTACATTTAATTTTAATTGTGGCAATCTTAGTTTTCTTGCAGCAAGAGAAAAGCAGTCACAGAAAGGAGTCACCATTTCCTGGCTACCATTAAATGGTAAATAAACAGTGCAATGACTGATCATTAGGCAGGGGCAGGGATGCTGTTATTCAATAATATCCTTGGTGACAAGGTGATTCATGGGGAGTGACTCTTGTTACTTACCTATTCTCTTTGGACATTAGGTGGACAAGCACAGCAGTTACAATCTTGCAAGGACAAAGTGACAGTTCTGAGGCTCTTTGTCTGAGTCATACCACTGGCATAGTCATCTGGTCTTATATAATCTAGCATAAATACTAAGGATGAAAGGAACTTCTAATGAAGAAGATGTAGAATAATGGGGGAAGATGACTGGTACCAACGAAGGCACCAAGACTAGAGGCAGGGGCAGGGACCCTGATTTATCCTCCTACCCTTTTTTGAGTTTACCCAGAGAAAGAAAGCAACAAGAATCTTGCAAGAGTTGTTCCCAGGTGGATGGCTGTATTATATGCAGTAAGTGGGTCCTAAGTGGGCAATAGAATCTTGTAGATGCTGTATTTTTCTCTCTCTTTTTTAAAGATTTATTTATTTGTCACAGAGAGAGGGAGAACACAAGCAGGGGGAGCAGAAGGCAGAGGGAGAAGCACGCTCCCCGCTGAGCAAGGAGCCTAATGCAGGACTCAATCCCAGGACCCCGGGAACATGACCTGAGCTGAAGGCAGACTTAAGGAAAGGAAAGGAACAGCGGTTTAAGGCAGACTTAAACCAACTGAGCCACCCAGGCGTCCCAATGCTGTACTTTTCCACAGAGATCTCACCTAAGCTCTGAGACTTCCCCCAACCGTCAGAAAGGATGTGTTTATGGCACACAGCTGAGTTCTTCTCGGGGAATTGTCTTTCACAGCCTTACCCACAGTTAAATCCTCTCCCCAGAGATAGCCCACATGCAACAACTAGTCCACTCACTCACTCCCTCATAGATTGCCCAGAGTGCTGGAAGTAAACATCCTTTAGGCAAATCATTGTCTCAGAGACTGTTTCCCAGGAACACAAACGAAGACAAGCTGCTTTCTAAAAAAAAATGTGCTTACGGTACCTATTCATACTTGCATATATTCATCTCAAATTAGAAATAATTCTGCCCCCTACACACACTTAAAATGATCTATATCATCTTCATGGTTAGATTTCAATAATCTCTAGACAATACAAGTCTCTCTTAATAGTTATAGCCTCGTTCTGTGATTAAGTACTTGCTACGCCCTATATGTATATACCCTTACCTATACTTTCATCTGTCTTTTACCTACTCTTTACTGGTTTAACCAATTTATATGCGTCTCTTAGGTATCAGCTCCAGTGTTGCCTCCGTTAAAAGTCTTTCCCTAACTTTTATTCTGATTTAAATATATCCTATGTACTGAAAAATACTGTGAATACTTCAGTAATGGTATTTTAAACATTATGGAACTAACATACAGTTGTTACCCTGGTGTGAAATGCACTCCTTAAGTCCGGAGACCAAATCAGAAAAAGAGAGAAAGTAATTATAAGCTGTGGGCTCTGGAATTGAACTTCCTTTAATCTTTTGTGAGGAATGAGACTTACCAGTGTAATTTCAAATTCACATAAACCAAATCCACACTTCCAAGACTTCGCTTAATGCCTCTCAAACAAATGGCTGTTTGTTGAAGAGATAAATAAAATGACTAAATAAATAATTGGTTGATTGAATAAAGAGTAGACTAAAGATAAAACAGTGAAGGAATAATATTTCCAATTATGGTCATATTTCCATAAAACTAACAAGTTTATAAAAAATAATTTTCATACTAGCTTTTTGGGTTAGATTTTTTTTCTTTTTTGGGGGGTTAGATATTATTATTTTCATTTACTAGCTAAAAAAAAATGAATTTCGAGGGTTTAAGTAATTTTCCAAATATTATAGCATACATAAAGCCCTAATGGAATTATTCAATTCTAATTATTTTATAGTTTGATAGAGAGATGTGTGTGTGTGTGTGTGCGTGTGTGTGTGTGTGTTTCAAAGGACGTGAGTTTAAGGAGCTATGCAGAGTGAGAGGTAAAAGTGGCATGAATGTTGGTTGTGGCAAGGGGAATAGAAAGAAAGAGATGACTCCAAACGGTATGTGGAAGGCAGACTCAGTCAGCAAGATCTATTGGCTAGTTAGCTATTTGAAAAAAGGGCTATGAACTAATCAATGACAATAGCACATTTTTAGCCTGGGAGAATTGGAGAATGGTGGTTCAATTAACAGAACTACAAGGATCAAGGCTTGGAGTTGGTAAAAGAGAAAATAAAAAATTACTTATACAATACTGATTTTAAGGTTATTTCAGAACCTCTCAATTGAAATTCAGGGCAAGAGGTCTAGGGAGATGAAAAGTAGTATTGATATATAATATTAATATACTGCATATTAATGTTAAAAATTTTAAATGTATATTTTGGAAGTTTTGACCAAAATATTTGTAAGGCACTGTGTTGGCTTCAAGTCAAAGATGCTCAGTGCATTGAAAGGAAAGCAGGTTGGAGCCAGGCCTGTAATTATAGACTTTTTTCATTTGAAATAATAATAGATGGTGCACATGTTGTGTGTGTGTGTGTGTGTGTGTGTGTGTGTATATATATATATATATGTTAACTACAAAAACCCATAAAGAATGAGTGAATTTGAGTGTAAATATTTTTTAACCTAACAACAACAACAAAAAAGTAAAGTAAGTTGTTTTTTTAAATTATTATCTATTGCTGATTGGCATTTTCTAGAATTATGCTTCATTTGACCTGGATCAAAATCATTATAATTCTAAACTGCAATATATAGAACATAACCAACTTATTAAAGAAAAAATATACTAGCCACAAAATGAATAAGGAAAGCTTGCATTTTTCTTATCCCTTTTGGCTTCCCCGTAAATCCTTGTATTAATACTAATAAAACATAGAATCAGGATAGTCTGTACTCCTTTTTGAAAAGATTACCTTGTCAAAGTTCACTTCAGCCTTGTAGTTCACTTTAATATCATATGGAACAAAGTTATTATATAGTTCATTTCATTCACATGACACATGTATCCTCTACACACAAACTGAACATAGGAATAGAATATAATATGCCATTTATTCAATGTGTACAGCACATGACAGGTTTTTCAGAGCCAAAAACAAAAATCTTACTCCCCCCCCAAATAGCATAACTGTTCAAAAGAAAAGACTTAAAAATAAGTATGAGAGCTGTTTTTAGTAAGTAACAGCAGTTCCCTTCTACCACACAGTGATCTGAAATTATGTTTCTCAATAAGGTTGATTCCACATTGCCCTGTGAAGTTCCAAAGATGATCAATACCCAAATCTAGTGATGATCATGGACTGGTCATAGACACTTATGACCCCCATTGGGCAACCTATTCCACTCCTACCGAACTTTATCAATAGTCCCAGCCTGCTTGGTAAGAATTATAACTGACTTTTTAAATTACATTTTTAATTAGTTATAATTTTAGTCAGTGCATCACTGTTCTATCTACATTTCTACAGATAGGCAAATTTATATTATAAGATAGCATTGCTTAGAGATGAAGAGCACCATTGGTAGTTTTCAAACAGACCTGGGTCTTCTTATCAGCTCCAAAACCTCTATTAATCATTACAAGACAAAATTTCCCAAGTAATATAATAGTGATTATAAATTGTCTGCCCAATAAAATTGTTGGTATGATTAAAAGTAATTGCTTCTATGAAACATCTAATTCATAACTTGACCATAGCAGATGACTAACAAATGTTAATTATTTTTCATAAATGCCATTACAATTACTAGAAACAATATTTTATTTAAGAAAGAAAATGTTTTTCTTAGAACTTAAAGTTTATGATAGAATACAAAGAAAACTCAAACTTTTAAAAATTATTTCTTGATTTATTCCTTGACTTATTAAGTATTTCTTGATGTTTTAAAATTAAGACATCCATGCACTTTAGATGATATAGATGTAATTGCCAAAAGTTGAAAGAAATTCTGTGACTAGCAGCTTACATTAAACTAAAGAAAACATAGGGGTACCTGGGTGGCACAGTCAGTTAGGCATCCAACTCTTGATTCTCCTCAGGTCATAATCTCAGGGTCCTGGGACTGAGCCCTGTGATGGGCTCTGCACTGAGCATAGAGTCTTCTTGAGATTCTCTCTCCTTTTCCCTCTGCCCGTCCTGCTCATTCTCTCTCTTTCTCTCTCTCTCTGTCTCCCTCTAAAATAAATAAATAAATAAATAAATAAATATTTAAAAAATAATAATGAAAACATAATTTCCAAGGAATATAAATCATATTTAAACATTCAAAATAATTTATTTCTCCAAGTTTTAAAAAATGTTAACCTCATTTACATTGCTTGTTGCTTTGTCTTATTCATTATAATAATTTTACTGCACAAATGAGCATTAATTAAAAATTACTATTGAAAATAATCAACATGTCCCTGGAATAATGACTTATTAGGGTAAATTTTTTTAATTAAATTTATTTATTTTTTTAAATAAACATATAATGTATTTTTATCCCCAGGGGTACAGGTCTGTGAATTGCCAGGTTTACACATTTCACAGCACTCATCATAGCACATACCCTCCCCAATGTCCATATCCCCACCACCCTCTCCAGTCCCCTCTCCCCGCAGCAACCCTCAGTCTGTTTTTTGAGATAGAGTCTTTTATGGTTTGTCTCCCTCCCAATCTCACCTTCTTTCATTTTTTCTTTTCCTAACCCCCAAGCCCCCCACATTGCATCTCCACTTCTTCATATCAGGGAGATATGATAGTTGTCTTTCTCCGATTGACTTATTTCACTAAGCATAATACCCTCTTGTTCCATCCATGTCGTTGCAAATGGCAAGATTTCATTTCTTTTGATGGTTGCATAGTATTCCATTGTGTATATATACCACTTCTTCTTTATCCATTCATCTGTTGATGGACATCTAGGTTCTTTCCATAATTTGGCTATTGTGGACATTGCTGCTATAAACATTCAGGTGCACGTGACCCTTCAGAGCACCGTGTTTGTATCTTTAGGATATATACCCAGTAGTGCAATCGCTGGGTCATAGGGTAGCTCTATTTTCAGTTTTTTGAGGAACCTTCACACGGTTTTCCAGAGTAGTTGCACCAACTTGCATTCCCACCAACAGTGTAGGAGGGTTCGCCTCTCTCCACATCCTCGCCAGCATCTGCCATTTCCTGACTTGTTAATTTTGGCCATTCTGACTGGTGTGAGGTGGTATCTCATTGTGGTCTTGATTTGTATTTACCTGATGCCAAATGATGTGGAGCATTTTTTCGTGTCTGTTGGCCATCTGGATGTCTTCTTTGCAGAAATGTCTGTTCATGTCCTCTGCCCATTTCTTGATTGGATTATTTGTTCTTTGGGTGTTGAGTTTGCTAAGTTCTTTATAGATATTGGACACTAGTCCTTTATCTGATACGTCGTTTGCAAATATCTTCTCCCATTCTGTCAGTTGTCTTTTGATTTTGTTAACTGTTTCCTTGGCTGTGCAAAAGCTTTTGATCTTGATTAAATCCCAATAGTTCATTTTTGCCCTTGTTTCGGATATCTTTGGCGATGTTCCTAGGAAGAAGGTGCTGCGGTTGAGGTCGAAGAAGTTGCTGCCTGTGTTCTCCTCAAGGATTTGGATGGATTCCTTTCTCACATTGAGGTCCTTCATCCATTTTGAGTCTATTTTTGTGTATGATGTAAGGAAATAGTCCAATTTCATTTTTCTGCATGTAGCTGTCCAATTTTCCCAGCACCATTTGTTGAAGAGGCTGTCTTTTTCCATTGGACATTCGTTCCTGCTCTATCAAAAATTAGTTGACCATCAAGTTGAGGGTCTATTTCTGGGCTCTCTCTTCTGTTCCATTGACTATGTGTCTGTTTTTGTGCCAGTAACATGCTGTCTTGATGATGACAGCTTTGTAATAGAGCTTGAAGTCTGGAATTGTGATGCCACCAACTTTGGCTTTCTTTTTCAATATTCCTTTGGCTATTCGAGGTCTTTTCTGGTTCCATATAAATTTTAGGATTGTTTGTTCTATTTCTTTGAAAAAAAAATGGGTGGGATTTTGATAGTGATTGCATTAAATGTGTAGGTTGATTTAGGTAGAATAGACATTTTCACAATATTTGTTCTTCCAATCCATGAGCATGGAACATTTTTCCATTTCGTTGTGTCTTTCTCAGTTTCTTTCATGAGTACTTTATAGTTTTCTGAGTATAAATTCTTTGCCTCTTTGGTTAGGTTTATTCCTAAGTATCTTATGGTTTTGGGTGCAACTGTAAATGGGACTGACTCCTTAATTTCTCTTTCTTCTGTCTTGTTGTTAGTGTAAAGAAATGCAACTGATTTCTTTGCATTGATTTTATATCCTGACACTTTACTGAATCCCTGTACAAATTCTATCAGTTTTGGAGTGAAGCCTTTTGGGTTTTCCACATATAGTATCATATCATCTGCAAAGAGTGATAGTTTGACTACTTCTTTGCCGATTTGGATGCCTTTAATTTCTTTTTGTTGTCTGATTGCTGAGGCTAGGACTTCTAGTACTATGTTGAATAGCAGTGGTGATAATGGACATCCTTGCTGTGTTTCTGACCATAGTGGAAAAGCTTTCAGTTTTTCTCCATTGAGAATGATATTTGCAGTGGGTTTTTCATTGGTGGCTTTGATAATATTGAGGTGTATGCCCTCTATCCCTACACTTTGAAGAGTTTTGGTCAGGAAGGGATGCTGCACTTTGTCAAATGCTTTTTCAGCCTCTATTGAGAGTATCATATGGTTCTTATTCTTTTTTGGATTAATGTATTGTATCACATTGAATTGTGGTTGACGAACCAACCCTGCAGCCGTGGAATAAATCCCACTTGGTTGTGGTGAATAGTCCTTTAAATGTACTGTTGGCTAGTATTTTGATGAGAATTTTCACATCTGTGTTCATCAAGATTATTGGTCTGTAATTCTCTTTTTTAATGGGATCCTTGTCTGATTTTGGGATCAAGGTGATGCTGGCTTCATAAAATGAGTTTGGAAGTTTTCCTTCCATTTCTATTTTTTTGAATAGTTTCAGGAGAATAGGAATTAATTCTTCTTTAAATGTTTGGTAGAATTCACCTGGGAAGCCATGTGGCCCTGGACTTGTTTGTTTGGAGATTTTTGATGACTGTTTCAATCTCCTTACTGGTTGTGGCTCTGTTCAGGTTTTCTATTTCTTCCTGGTTCAGTTGTGATAGTTTATATGTCTCTAGAAATGTATCCATTTCTTCCAGATTGTTGAATTTGTTGGCATAGAGTTGCTCATAGTATATTCTTATAATTGTTTGTATTTCTCTGGTGTTGGTTGTGATCTCTCCACTTTCATTCATGATTTTATTTATTTGGGTCCTTTCTCTTTTCTTTTTGATAACTCTGGCCAGGGGTTTGTCAATCTTATTAATTCTTTCAAAGAACCAGCTCCTAGTTTCATTGATTTGTCCTATTGTTTTTTTAGTTTCTATTTCATTGATTTCTGCTCTGATCTTTATGATTTCTCTTCTCCTGCTGGGTTTAGGCTTTCTTTGTTGTTCTTTCTCCAGCTCCTTTAAGTGTAGGCTTAGATTGTGTAATTGAGACCTTTCTTGTTTCTTGAGAAAGGCTTGACCGCTATATATTTTCCTCTCAGGACTGCCTTTGTTGTGTCCCACAGATTTTGAACCGTTATGTTTTCATTATCATTTGTTTCCATGAATTTTTTCAATTCTTCTTATATTTCCTGGTTGACCCATTCATTTTTTAGAAGGATGATGTTTAGTCTCCACGTATTTGGGTTCTTTCCAAATTTCCTCTTGTGATTGAGTTCTAGCTTCAGAGCATTGTGGTCTGAAAATATGCAGGGAATGATCCCAGTCTTTTGATACTGGTTGAGACCTGATTTATGTCCCAGGATGTGATCTATTCTGGAGAATGTTCCATGTGCACTAGAGAAGAATGTATATTCTGTTGCTTTGGGATGGAATGTTCTGAATATATCTGTGATGTCCATCTGGTCCAGTGTGTCATTTAAGGCCTTTATTTCCCTGTTGACCTTTTGCTTAGATGATCTGTCCATTTCAGTGAGGGGAGTATTAAAGTCCCCTACTATTACTGTATTATTGTCGATGTATTTCTTTGATTTTGTTATTAATTGGTTTATATAGTTGGCTGCTCCCATGTCAGGGGCATAGATATTTAACCCACTGAGCCACCCAGGTGCCCCGGGGCATAGATATTTAAAATTGTTAGGTCTTCTTGTTGGACAGACCCTTTGAGTATGATATAGTGTCTTTCCTCATCTCTTATTATAGTCTTTGGCTTGAAATCTAATTGATCTGATATAAGGATTGCCACCCCAGCTTTCTTCTGATGTCCATTAGCATGGTACATTGTTTTCCACCCCCTCTCTTTAAATCTGGAGGTGTCTTTGGGTCTAAAATGAGTTTCTTGTGGGCAGTATATTGATGTGTTTTGTTTTTATTATCCATTCTGATACTCTGTGTCTTTTGGGGCATTTAGCCCATTAACATTCAGGGTAACTATTGAGAAATACGAGTTTAGTGCCATTGTATTGCCTGTAAGGCAACTGTTACTGTATATTGTCTCTGTTCCTTTCTGATCTACTACTTTTAGGGTCTCTCTTTGCTTAGAGGCCCCCTTTCAATATTTCCTGTAGAGCTGGTTTGGTGTTTGCAAATTCTTTCAGTTTTTGTTTGTCCTGGAAGCTTTTTATCTCTTCTTCTATTTTCTTTTCTTTTTTTTTAATTTTTTATTTATTTTCAGCATAGCAGTATTTATTATTTTTGCACACCCAGTGCTCCATGCAATCCGTGCCCTCTATAATACCTGCCACCTGGTACCCCAACCTCCCACCCCCCGCCCCTTCAAAACCCTCAGACTGTTTTTCAGAGTCCATAGTCTCTCATGGTTGACCTCCCTCTCCAATTTCCCCCAACTCCCTTCTCCTCTCTAACTCCCCATGTTCTCCATGCTATTTGTTATGCTCCACAAATAAGTGAAACCATATGATAATTGACTCTCTCTGCTTGACTTATTTCACTCAGCATAATCTCTTTCAGTCCCATCCATGTTGCTACAAAAGTTGGGTATTCGTCCTTTCTGATGGAAGCATAATACTCCATAGTGTATATGGACCACCTCTTCCTTATCCATTCATCCATTGAAGGGCATCTTGGTTCTTTCCACAGTTTGGCGACCGTGGCCATTGCTGCTATAAACATTGGGGTACAGATGGCTCTTCTTTTCACTACATCTGTATCTTTGGGGTAAATAACCAGTAGTGCAATGGCAGGTTTGAATCATATTGCTATGAATACATTAATAGTAGGAGATCTTAACACGCCTCTCTCAGAAATAGACAGATCATCAAAGCAGAAAATCAATAAAGAAACAAGAGCATTGAATGATACATTGGACCAGATAGACCTCATAGATATATACAGAACATTTCACCCTAAAACAACAGAATACTCATTCTTCTCAAGTGCACATGGAACCTTCTCAAGAATAGACCACATACTGGGTCACAAATCAGGACTCAACCAATACCAAAAGCCTGAGATTATTCCCTGCATATTCTCATATTCTCAGATCACAATGCCTTGAAACTGGAGCTCAATCACAAGGAAAAGTTCCAAAGGAACTCAAACACCTGGAAGCTAAAGAGCACCTTGCTTAAGAATGCCTGGATCAACCAGGAGATCAAGGAAGAACTGAAACAATTCATGGAAACCAATGAGAATGAAGACACTGCGGTCCAAAACCTATGGGATACAGGAAAAGCGGTCCTAAGGGGGAAATACATAGCCATCCAAGCCTCTCTCAAAAAAATTAAAAAATCCACAACACAGCAGCTACCTCTACACCTTAAAGAACTGGAGAATCAACAACAAATCAAACCAACTCCACATATAAGAAGGGAAATAATCAAGATTAGAGCTGAGATCAATGAGGTAGAAACCAGAGATACAGTAGAACGTATCAATGAAACTAGAAGTTGGTTTTTTGAAAGAATCAATAAGATCGATAAACCATTGGCCACACTAATCCAAAAGAAAAGAGAGAAAGCCCAAATTCATAAAATTATGAATGAAAAGGGAGAGATCACAGCTAACACCAAGGAAGTAGAAACAATCATCAGAAGTTATTATCAACAGTTATATGCCAATAAGCTAAGCAACCTAGATGAAATGGATGCATTCCTGGAAAACTATAAACTCCCAAAATTGAACAAGGAAGAAATTGACAACCTGAATAGGACCAATATCTAGTAACGAGATTGAAGCAATGATCAAAAACCTCCCAAAAAACAAGAGCCCAGGACCTGACGGATTCCCTGGGTAATTCTACCAAACTTTCAAAGAAGAAATAACACCTATTCTCCTGAACCTGTTTCAAAAAATTGAAGCAGAAGGAAAACTTCCAGATCTCCTTCTATTTTCAATGATAGCCTAGCTGGATATAGTATTCTTGGCTGCATGTTTTTCTCGTTTAGTGCTCTGAATATATCATTCCAGCTCTTTCTGGCCTGCCACGTCTCTGTGGATAGGTCCACTGCCAGTCTAATGTTTTTACCCTTGTATGTTACAGACTTCTTTTCCCGGGCTGCTTTCAGGACTTTCTCTTTGTGGCTAAGACTTGTAAATTTTACTATCAGGTGACGAGGTGTGGACCTATTTTTATTGATTTTGAGGGGCATTCTTAGCATCTCCTGGATTTTGATGTTTGTTCCCTTTGCCATATTAGGGAAATTCTCTACAATAATCCTCTCCAATATACCTTCTGCTCCCCTCTCTCTTTCTTCTTCTTCTGGAATCCCCATTATTCTAATGTTGTGTTGTCTCATGGTGTCACTTATCTCTCGAATTCTCTCCTCGTGGTCCAGTATTTACTTGTCTCTCTTTTGCTCAGCTTCTTTATTCTCTGTCATTTGGTCTACTATGTCACTAATTCTTTCTTCTGCTTCATTTATCCTATTAGTAAGAACCTCCATTTTTTATTGCATCATTAATAGCTTTTTTGATCTCAACTTGGTTGGATTTTAGTTCTTTTATTTCTCCAGAAAGGGCTTTTATCTCTCCAGAGAGGGTTTCTCTAATATCTTCTATGCCTTTTTTGAGCCCAGCTAGAACCTTGAGATTCGTCATTCTGAACTCTAGATCTGTCATATTAGCAATGTCTGTATTGATTAGGTCCCCAGCCTTCGGTACTGGCTCTTGTTCTTTTTTCTGTGGTGAGTTTTTCCGCCTTGTCATTTTGTCCAGATAAGATTTGCTTTCTCCTCCTCTGGAATTTCGCTGTTCTCCTTGGGGAGTGAAGTTGGTCTTAGCTGGGTTTCTTGTTGATCTTCTGGGGGAGGGGCCTGTTGTAGTGATTCTTAAGTGTCTTTGCCCCAGGCAGAATTGCACCGCCCTTACCAGGGGCTGGGCTAAATAATCCCCTTGGGTTTGCTTTCGGGGGAGCTTTTCTTCCCTGAACGCTTTCGGTAGAGTTCCAGAGGACAGGAATGAAGATGGCGGCCTCCCAATCTCTGACCCAGAGGAGCCGAGAGCTCAGGGTCCCGCTCCTCAGTGCGCCCTCAGAGAAAAGCGCCCAACCGCCGCCATCTCCCTGGCCTGTGGTCGCACTGGTAGGAAAGCGCTCAATCGATCGCACTTGGAGAAAAGCACCTGGTCGCTTCCGTCTCCGTGGCCTCCAGCCGCGCTCCGAGCTCACCCAGCCTGCGACCGGTTTAAGGTAACCCCGAGCTGAGAGCTCCCTCTTTGGCTTTGTTGCTGTAGCTGGCTTCCCCGCTCTAATACCTGCAAGCTCTGCGACACTCAGACACCCCCGGTCCTTCTGTGACCCCACGTGGGCTTCCCCCCGGTTTAGCTTCTGGAGCAATGTCCCTCCATGGAGCAGACTTTTAAAAGTCCTGATTTTGTGCTCCGTTGCTCCGCCACTTGCTGGGAGCTGGCCCCTCCCCCCCATGGTCTATCTTCCTGTCACTTTGGATTCACTTCTCTGCAGGTCCTATCTTTCAGAAAGTGATTTATTTTCTGTATCTAGAATTGTTGCTCTTCTTCTCTTTGATTTCCCATTGGATATGTAGGTGTTCGCAATGGTTAGATAAGCTATCTAGCCGATCTCCTGCTTCCTGATGTCGTCTCAGCCAGCTACTTATCCACCATCTTGACTCACACCCAGTTATTAGGGTAAATTTTATCTATAGCTTCATGTTACTGTTACACTTACTGCATTGACAGAAAATATAATTAACTTGCCTAATAGCATTTCAGATCCATCACTTTTTTTTATCTGAATATCTAGTTTTTTAAAAAAATATGGTTTCTACTAAGTAAAACAATTTTACCCCTAAAATATCATATATATGTGACATAGGATTCTAATGGGCAATGATAATTTTGAGGGCTATTCAGCAAATCAACATATAAGTATGTTCTCATTTTAACTTAGTAACTACCTTAGAAAGAACAGAGAATAACTGTAAAGATATTAAAGACATTTACCATAACACAAATATCAGGTTGTACATTTAAGAAAGAAAAGGACATTAAGATCTTGGTATGGGCATTCCAGCATATTTTCCAGTTCTTACTCAGCTCTGGACTTTGTGTGGCAGAGAATGAGTAAAAAGGCAGAGAGGAAATAGATAAAGGCCTGAAGCTAGAACCAGCTATCAAACCACAGCTAGACCACTGTGGTAGCAGAATGACCCACCGAAGATGTCCATGTTGATGGCTCACCAACAGTGTCCCTGGACACCCAGGTGTCCCTGCTGTGAGTATGTTATGTTATATCTCAAAAGGGATTCTGCAGATTTACTTAAGGTTACGTACCTTAAACTAGCTAATCATCTCTAGTAAGATTGATACAAAAAAAATCAAAATCTCCATGAATTATATGATAAATGCATTTCTGAAAGTTCAGCTTATAACTGGGAAAAATATAAGAGATTTGTGTTTTACCTCCAAAAATTATAGTGGTTTTTTTCACCTGATTTTCTGTAGGGATGCTGGAAGGTTGGAGCAGATGTAGAAGATGTAGAACAATTATTGATTACTTATAAGTGATCCATGTATCGAAATATATCTAGTGAAGTTATCTTCACCTAGTTAAACCCATTAAGTATCTATAATGCTTGTGGTAACTAAAAACATTCCTCTCTATTTTTCGAAAGCATTTCTTGGGAATCACAAATATCTTAAGTGAAAACCATAACGGGTAACTAGTGAAAGAAATTAAGAAATTGGACTGTAACATGTAGAATAAAACTAGACCATTTTCTTACACCACACACAAAGAAAAAATCAAAATGGATGAAAGACCTCAATGTGAAACAGGAATCCATCAAAATCCTAGTGAAGAACACAGGCAGTAACCTCTTCCACCTTGGTTGCAGTAACTTCTTATTAGACATGTCTCCAAAGCAAGGGAAACAAAAGCAAAAATGGACTATTGGGACATCATCAAGATAAAAATTTTCTGCACAGCAAAGGAAATAGTTAGCAAAACTAAAAGACAACTTATGGAATGGGAGAAGATATTTTCAAATGACATATCTGATAAAGGGCTAGTATTCAAGATCTATAAAGAACATCAAACTCAACACCCAAAAAATAATCTAGCCAAGAAAGGGGCAGAAGACATGAACAGACACCTCTCCAAAGACACTGAAATGGCCAACAGACTTATGAAAAAATGCTCCACATCACTTGGCATCAGGGAAATGCAAACCAAAAAACCACAATGAAATACCACCTCTCAAAAAACCACAATGAAATACCACCTCACACCAGTCAGAATGGCTAAAACTAATAAGACAGGAAACAACAAATATTGGCAAAGATGCAGAGAAAGGGGATCCCTCTTACACTGTTGCTGGGAGTGCAAGCTGGTGCAGCCACTCTGGAAAACAGTATGGAGTTTCTGCAAGAAGTTAAGCCCTATGTTAAGGCTTTCCTCAAGAAGTTTCCTTGTTTCCTCAAGAAGTTAAGCCTGGCCTATGACCCATCAATAAATACACTACTGTGTATTTACCCCAAAGATAAAATATGTTATTCTGGAAAGCATACCACTTCTAGGTGAAATAAGTCAATAAGAGAAAGAGAATTATTATATGGTTTCTCTCATATGTGGAATATAAGAAACAATGCAGAGGATCATAGGGGAAGGAGGGAAAACCTTGGAAAGTCATCAGAGAGAGAGAAAAACCTAAGAGAGACTCTTAACTGTAGGAAACAACTGAGGATTGCTGGAAGGGAGGTTGGTAGGGGGATGGGGTAATTAGGTGAATGGGCATAAAGGAGGACATATGATGTCATGTCCTGTGATGTCCTGTCATGTGATATCATCAGCACTGAGTGTTATACACAACTGTTCAACCCTTCCTCTGAACCTAGTGCTGACTATATGTTGGCTAACTGAATTTTTTTTTTAAAGAAAGAAATGCAGAGACAAAAGACGACATTTGTTCTAAAATATCTCACAGTTTAAATCATGAAATAAAGTCAACATATAAATATCAATAATAAGATGAAATAGAAGATGAAATATATATTTTTTAATTTTTGAGAAACATTCCTAGGTCAAATTAACCTTCCCTCTGTATGAAACCCCTCATTACAATTTATAGTAATAAATCGATTGATTTAAGATGAAATGTTCTTTTTTTTTTTAAGATTTTATTTATTTATTTGACAGACAGAGATTACAAGTAGGCAGAGAGAGGAGAAAGCAGGCTCCCTGCTGAACAGAGAGCCCGATGTGGGGCTTGATCCCAGGACCCCGGGATCATGACCTGAGCCAAAGGCAGAGGCTTTAACCCACTGAGCCACCCAGGAGCCATTCCATTAAGATGGAATGTTCTAATGTTAACAACAACTGTCTTAGAATGTTACAAAGTGGCCCATATTCTCACCTATTTGAGGAATTAGAAGTCTTCTGTCTACAGAGATAAAACCCACTGTAGCTTAGAAATATTTTTTCCAGAATTGTTACATAAAGGCATGCTTTTGAATGTGTCAACTTCAGTTAGCTCTCCACCTCACCCTCTCTATCTTCACAAACTCAGTTCTTTATATGTTCATTTTGTGGCCTCTGAAAGCATTTGAGTTGCAGTCTTTGCAATCCTAGGTCATGTAACACATGATCTCACAAAATGACATCATCATTTTGTTCCTTATTTTTTTTCTTTTAGAATTATTGTAAAGATTCAGTGAGATTGTTCACGTAAAAAACTTTCACAATCCCTGAAACAGAGTAAGCGAGCATTGGTTTTTGATGTAGTATTAGATATTATAATTAATGTTTCAGCATATATGCCCACTGCTAGTCTTTTTCTTTTCCAATTTATTTATTTTCAGAAAAACAGTATTCATTATTTTTTTACCACACCCAGTGCTCCATGCAAGCTGTGCCCTCTATAATACCCACCACCTGGTACCCCAACCTCCCACCTCCCCGCCACTTCAAACCCCTCAGATTGTTTTTCAGAGTCCATAGTCTCTCGTGGTTCACCTCCCCTTCCAGTTTACCCAAAAGCACATCCCACTGCTAGTCTTAAAGTGAACTTTTTACCAATCATCTTTGGTTACTTGACTAATAAAAATTTTGTGTTAATTATAGGGTAGTTATAAATAGTTGGGACAACCCCATATTTTTTCCTTAGATAATCTTAATTTAATGACAGAATTTTTTTAATGACGTGATTTTGGATATTTTTGAGATTACTTTAAGACAATGAAGTTGTCTTCAGATTTCTGTGGTGTTCTTTATGTGTATTAGCTTTCCTATGTGCTTTTAAATATACTGTAATACTGGTGACTTGGTTTAGTATATTTTGCCTTGGAATATCATTATGTTCTTTTTTAAAAAATATTTATTTATTTGTCAGAGAGAGAGAGCACAAGCAGGAGGAAAAGCAGGCAGAGGGAGGAGCAGACTCCCCACTCAGCAGGGAGTCCAACCGGGAGCTCAATCCCAGGACCCTGGGCTCATGACCCGAGGCAAAGGCAGATGCTTAACTGCCAGCGCCATCCTGGTGCCCCTCATTATGTCCCTTTGATGGTGTAATTTTTTTAGCAAGTCTCCTGAGTACTGTTTACAGAATTTTCACTAGACCAAAAAAAAAAAAAAAATCAGCTTCACCGTGTTACATAAAGCCATGTTACATTACTAGTAGGATTTATCAGAATCCCTTTTTTTGGGACCCCATATTTGATAACTTGTAAAATTTACCAATTTTTAGTTCATTGCTGTCATCTTTGACCTTCATGCTTTTGTTGTCTTTATTACACACTTACATACTCTCAGAAGAATGGTATATACATCCTTTGGAACTCAGCAATCTCATTGACCCAACCAATCTCAACTCGGAAAAATCTTTTTACTTTTTCTCATAATGACTTTCATCCAGATTTTCTGTTTGATCTTCAAGACTTTATGATCATCTTTGCAGATTCCCAATTCTCTTAGATGTTCTTTTGTCTTCTATAAGAATACTATGTAAAGAGAAGGATTTATTTGCCCAGTGGTATGTGGTGGTTTTCATTTTGTCTTTCCCTGTGGGTCTTGGTGCTGTGGCAGGCATGAGAAGCTATGCTCGCTCTGATTTCTACTGGTCACACCTCTCCTGGTTCTGACCTCGCTGGCCAAAAGTTTTCAGTTGCTCCAACTGGTTCTGGAGATTATCCACATTGGTCTTTAGGCATCAGTTGTTTCAGCTAGATGTAGAATCTTTAGTTATAATGCCTGGGATGTTTCTCTTCATTTCCCTTGCTGTGACATCTAATTGCTCATAATACTTTGCATGCTATTTATGGTGCCTCAGAAGATCCACTTGCTTGGTCACATACTCTTATTCCTGTAACTGTTCCTGACCTATTGTACATCTGCTGAGGACTGTCTTTGTACAAGCTGGAAATCTTGCAAATCTTGTTGGAATCCTAGAGGTTTACAATGGATTTGTCTTCCTTCACCTCAAACTTTACTAAGTTCTCTGCCACCTCTTAATAGATGACTCCTGGAACTGCTAGCTCAGTAGCTGCTTCGAATAAACTCTCTCCCTCACTCTCCAAGGAGCTGCACCTGGGCAGGCGTTGCCTGATGGGCTTCCGGTTCCCTTTGTGGTGCCCACAGGCCCTTCCATCCTCCCCATGGCCCTCACAGCACAGGTGGGCCCAGCGGCCTGCACTGGTTATTTTGTGGTTAAAAGATACCTCAAATAAGCTCTTTGGTTCTAAGGAACCAACAAAAAGCAGTATTTTGCTTCACTGTCCTTGTCATGTTTCGGAAGAAACATCATCAGACTGAGCTGGAATAGTGGAAAGGGGACCCCGACTGAGAGTCCTGAGATCTGGATCCCAGCTAATTAGCTAAGGTAAGGGCCATTTAAAACAGAAGCTCCCTACACGGGGACACTGAGGATTTGTACCTTTTCAGTTTTTCTTTAATTATTGATTCATATTATCAGATATTTTTCAACATAAAATGTTTGCAAGCTTATGTAACAAGAATTTCATGTTTTAAAAATTCCTTGTGTAACTAAGTGGAAATCATGGGTTTCTGAAAACTGATATATTGGAGAATACTTTAGACTGCGGTTCTTGTGTTAAATTAAAAATTGGTTGTTTTTCATGGCCTGTGACAGTGAGCTGGATTTCAAGTAAAAAACTCCAAAGACATTCCATATCCTAAATGAAGATAATGCTGAATGACAGTTTGATTAGTCTTAACCGTGCAGGAATAGAGGAAAGGTGTATTATTTTGGGCACAAGTAATTAGGTCCCACTTAGTGTTCCTGTTCAAGGTCTGTGAAAGGGTATTAGTGGTATTAGAAGAACAAAAGAAAAAGGGTACCAGGTAGAGACTAATGCCACCTCCAATTTTGTGATTGTTGGAGATGGAAAAGCATACAACTTGAGCAGACAAATCTGGAGACTATTCATGTACGTACCAAACCTTCTTTAATGAAATACAGCTCCATAACCCAAATCTGGGAAGTTCATAGCATATGCTGATGCTGGGACAGGTTTAAGTCTGGTCCACAGCAGAACACCAGAGTTCTCATTCTGTACATTTCCAAAATGAGCTCACTTTCTCTACTTAGATTTCTCTATCATTGTCTATTGTGGTTTATTCACAAATGTGTTTTCTTATTATATGATAGGTGGTACATGCTACTTGTCATATGATAAATTTCTTTGTGGGGAGATCTGTATGATTTGTCCAGTACAGAAAGAATTTATTAAGATGCTTCATGTTTTTAAAAAAGAAATAAACGAGGAACACCTGGATGGCTGAGTTGTTAAGCGTCTGCGTTCAGCTCAGGTCATGATCCCAGGATCCTAGATCAAGTCCTGCATCTTGCTTTCTGCTCAGTGAGGAAAGCTGCCTGCTGCTCCCCCTGCTTGTGCATGCTCTCTATCAAATAAATAAAATTCTTTAAAAAAAGAAATGATACTTAGATTTATCTGAAGTATTAAGTAATAAGATATGTATTATTATTCCAAGTGACATCTTAGTGCATATATTTTATCCATTAACACAAAATCAATATTTGTAACTTCCCAAATGATTATATAGTTTTGTGTTTTTGCATGGTGTTAGTTCTCCATTATGTACAATAGAATGAACCCACAATTTGTTGTTCAAACTGAGAACGAAATTTTAAGACTAAAACAGGGAGAGATTACTACTATTTCAGAAACCAGGCACTAACATGATCTTATATATAAAAAAAATCATTAGACATATTTTTGATCAAGAACAGTATGACCTCATTATCCTAAAGATTTTTCCATGACCAACCTATGTAAAATAACATTTCTCCAGGCTTCACACTATTCTCTTAATATGCTTTCTATTTCCTTTATTTATAATTGTAGCTAACACACATTGCAATATAGCTAGCCCATAAAGCACTATTCAGTGTTTTACAAATGTTAATTTATTGAATACCCACAACAACATTGGGATATTATTATTTATGACTTACAAACTAGGGACTAGACATGCAGAGACTTATTAACATGTCCATTGTCACACAGCTAAGCTAATAAGTGAAGGGAAGGGTGCCAGGCTTTAAAACCTGGCAGTCTGTTTCCAGAATTTATTCCCTAAGTAAGCATACAAAAGTGTCTGTACTTTCATACAACTTAATGCCACTTTGCATATTTGTGTGAGTGTGTTTATCTATTTGTTTTTCTTTCTGCCCAATAGGATGTGAGCTCTGTAGGGAGTACAGATTTTGCTTTTTCATTTCTTTTTACTGCTGACCCTCATTGATTAGAATATTGTCTGGCTCATAGAGGGTCCTCAAATATTTATATAATCAGAGAATGAGTAAAGCATTCTCAACTTTACATCTACATTATTGTCATACACTTACATTTTGATAATTTCATGTTTTTTACTTCAGAGCCTAGAGTTCTTTCTAGCATGTCCAGGTGAAGCAAAACAGGAATCTAAAATAATTCCACAAATAACGTGAAACTGAAGGTAAAGCCAAGTGGACAATCCCAAGTGATTCTAAAGAGACACCTCTATGTGTCACCTCTAAAGGTAGCCCCTTTCAGACTTGGCTGTGTCCTCGCATTTCATAGCCTTAGTAACGTTTCTTCCAGTTCCTCTCACAGATCGACATCCATGAGGGGATAGCTTTATGCAACAAATGTTTTTTAGCCAGGATCTTAGCAGTGTGGAGGCAGCAGAAATTCTGGGACCTGTGTGTATGAACCCTTCTTATTCTACAGCAGCCTGATCATCGTAGACAGTACCTGCAAGTTTGAAGTTAGAGGAGAGAGACCCAGGCTGCTGAGCAAAGGCGGAGGCAAAGGGCAGCTGTGCTCTCAGAAGTGCCATCACAAGCAGCTAAGAAACAGTCTGCCTCTAATCTCCTCTCTCCTCACAACTTCCCTATAGATGGGTGGTCACACAGAACTTCAAAAAATAGGCCACTCTCATGAGATAATTATAGGAAAAGCACTAAAACTACACATTCTCTGAGAAACACACTGCAGTGAGTGAGTTTTAATGAAACCAAGAATGCCTCTCAAATCCCTTTATGTGAGTGTTGGTTTGCACCTGTTGTCACATGGAACCTGACAGAACATGGGATAGATGCTAATGAGGGAGCAGGAAGGGACCCAAGGATCAGAGAATAAACCATTGTTCGGTTCTCCATTTTGCAGCACTTTGCCTAATCTCAGCTGACCTTTGTGAGAACGGATAGAGTAGGGGAAGACTTCTATACCTGGTTGTGAATCTTTGGTAAATTAATCTTTATCTCTCTGAGCCTAAGCTACCCTAATTCTAAAATAGGCATAATAATAGTATGTACCTCATAAGGTTGTTTAGAAGACTAAAAAAGAAAGCATATTTAAAATGCCTACAATATTACCTGACAAACATTAAATAAATATTATTTGTATTGTTCTATTCTTGTCTCAATATGAGAGCCAGCTTAGATACTAGAGTGTGGATGCATCACTATTTTGACATCTAAATTAATACTTGATATCATGATGAATTAGAAAATTCATAAAATAATTTATAAGTCCTGTTTCTTTTAAGCAGTGACAGTCAGTGACAGAGGCTTGTCTATATATTTGCCTAAATTTATTCAATTTCTTATTACTGATGACTTGGGAAAGAAGACATTGTTATGAGCAGCTGTCCTTTTATTTTTTACCTTATGCCATTCCTAAAAAATAAGTTTTATATCATTTGTATTAAAAATTCAAAATATGGTGAATTAATTACAGAACATTGGCTTTTCTTTTTGTTTTCTATGAGGTCAAGCTCCCAGATATTTAAAGTTTATGTGTGGTTTACAATTTCTGTCACTAAAAAAATTGCAAATGTATGTTTCCTTTAAAAAATTTTATGGTGGGCATGTTTAAAAACTGTGTGTGTAGCTAACCAAGTTTGCCACCCTTTTAATATCAACTTTACTGTTTGTGTCTTGAGGCACAAATTACAG
Organism: Neogale vison; assembly: GCF_020171115.1. NCBI lineage: Eukaryota > Metazoa > Chordata > Mammalia > Carnivora > Mustelidae > Neogale > Neogale vison. Next base: position 39,919,472 of record NC_058099.1, read on the forward strand.
TAGCTCCCTTACTGTCCATCTACAAACTTAATCCACAACACACTGGAGAGAGCGTTATGTATTTGTTGCCTTAACAAAACAACACATCCTTGACTAGCCTTAAATTCCTTGTAGCAAATACAGAAGAACATGCTGAAACATTCATATTCTCAGTCCTCTCATTGTTGTGATACAATTGAAAAACCTCATTATTATTATTATTATTTTTAAGATTTTATTTATTTATTTGACAGACAGAGATTACAAGTAGGCAGGGAGGCTGTCAGAGAGAGGAGGAAGCAGGCTCCCTGCTGAGCAGAGAGCTGGATGTGGGGCTCCATCCCAGAACCCTGGAATCATGACCTGAGCCGAAGGCAGAGGCTTTAATCCACTGAGCCACCCAGACGCCCCTATTACTATTATTATTTCAGCTTATTATGCTCCTCTGAGCTACACTCTGCTAGCATGAAGACCTTGGCTATGTCTAGTGGATGACTGCCTAGTCCCTTGAATGTCCTTAACAATTCCTGCAAGGGACCAAGGGAATCTAGAATTCTGTATCAGTTCATCAAGTTACAGAATATCTATAAAATGGACTTCTGGTTCAAATACTCAAATATATTTTTGAGGAATTTGAAGAATATTTGAAGAATATCTTCAGGTACACCTGGATGAGATTAATTTGAAGAATATCTTCAGGTACACCTGGATGAGATTAAACAAACTTTCAAAAATGGTCTGTGAGAACCACTGTACAACTGGTAAAAATAAGCATCTCCTTATTACCAAGTCAAAACTAAATCTCTAAAATTCAGCTTTGCTGTCTCACAAAAATATTTACTAAATGTCAGAACCAACTTTGTACTATGTCCCCACATTATTGTCTCTACCAAGTGATCTCCTGATTTCCTAATCTGCCTGAAAAGACTCTACTAATGAAAATGAATTGGAGATCATGTCTGGCTAATATTTACTTTAACTGAATATTACTGCTCAACCAACGGAAGACTTTTTCTTCATTTGTAGATGTAATGTCCTATGGGAAGTATTTCTGTATCCAAATAATGTATGCAATATCAGTTTTAAGTAAATATTATAATAGTTTCTCAGATGTGTATATGGGAAATATCTTAGTCATGAAATATCACTCTCAAGGCATCTCCCAAAAGAGTTTATTGTAAATGTTAAAATTCATTTTTGAAGTTTCTTTAATGTAAATTTGATTTGACTCAGTATAGACCATTATATTAAATATAGTAAATTAGAATAAAGAATTTTTCTAGTTAACATAAAGTAAAGCACAGAAGAAAATAATTATGGTGGAGCATATTAAATGCTTAAGGTAGTTTTTCTATTTTAAAAAAATGGGGTTAAATTCTATACGGGGACTCAAGTTCCTGTTGTGCATTTCTACATTTATTGATTTTGTATTGTTATGTAGCAAATTGCTACAAGCTTATTGGCTTGAAACAACACACACTTATTATCTTGTATTTTCGTGTGTCAGGAGTACAATCACAGTTGTCTGATCAGAGTCTTGAAGGTTGAAATCAACATCCGAGGTGCAGAACCTCTTCCAAGCTTGGGTGTGATTTAAAAATAAATCTTGACTTAGGTAAAGAGAAACTTTATTAAAAAAAATTGCCATAGGGAGAATACTTCCATCCCAGGATCTATAGAGTGTCTCAAAATCAAAGAGGAAAAGACTTTTATAGAAAAAGGAAAGTAGGCACAGCATAAACTTTGTGGGGGAAAAGGATGGGTGGTGGAGTGAACAGGTGGGAAAAGCAGGATGCCTCAACAGGAAATATTTTTTCTGAAAGTCGGTTCATTCTTGGAATGAGCTGTTAAGGGGAGATGTTCTGCACCTTAGTGCTTACTTAATCTTGGTGGTGAGCCCAAGTTCAGGGACCTTAGGGGAGGAGAAAAGCCTGACTAAAGTTTGACCAAGTCAGGTCAATAGATAAGTTGGAGGTAATTGAGAACAGCCTCCTACCCCTTGTTTAAAACAAAGCCTGTCCTTAAACACTGTTATTGTCAGAATCCAAGTCATTGTGAAATTAAGATTTGCAAAACTTTACAGTTGGACTGACCTTCATGTTCTTGTTGGCCTCAAAGGACTACTTAATTATTAGTGGTTGAATAAAGGAATAAAAACAAGATTTGAGATTTGAAGGGAGCTAGTTGAGAATATTCTAGGAGGTTGGACCTGAAATGTCTTCAGATGGTAGAATGAAGACAACAGTGGAGATCCAGTAAATTTCCTGGTTTACAGACTGAATATTTTTGGTCATGGCATAGACATCAGAGAAGTTGCAGGGAATATATGTCACTTCTAACCACTACCTGTATCACCATGAAAAGCCAGAACCATATCCAGTGCCACTCCATTTTAGAGAACCATTCACTGGAGTTGCTATAGTTCTCTAGCAGCGATGTTGGTTTTGGTGATTTCCATAGCCCTGGTTATTTTCCAGAGCTTCAGTCATGAAAGGTGTTCATACATGAATTGCTTTGATAGTTAACTCTTAATAGGTTTACTTTCAACATATTAGACTCTCACTCTAAAGCTTCTTGAGAACCTAGTAAAAGCAAGAAGGCCACACCCTCCTTTTGGAACTAGGATTTGGCACCTTAAACTTGTAGGTGCAACACTGTCTTTGACCTTTGGGATCATTTAGTGTCAGGAAAGCTTAAATGAAAGATAAAAAAATAGTTAAGAAAAGAAGTCATTTTTTATAAAGATTAGATAAGAACTGATTAGATTAACTGGATAGCAGGTCCCAGGCCAGTTAATAGGGAGATACTTAAAGGCACAATTGCCACAGAAAAAAATATGTTTTATTAGGGGCTATGCATGCTCATGAGAATAATTGCCCACAGATTTGTATTGAGTTCATATGAGTTCTTTTGATGTAGACATTGTCCCATACAACTGGGGAGAGAAGAATTGCCAGGTTTTTGTTACAGGACAATTCTAAATGTACCAGGTAAAATTGTGCTCAGGATCACTGGGATCTTTTATTAGATGCATAGAACAAGGCAAGGAATGTACACTCTTGCCTCCGATAATCACAGAGTAGATATTGGCAAAAAATTAGCAAAACTTAAGCTCATTGAAGTGACCTCTGCTTATGGTAAGGTAGAATCATAGATTGTTCTTTTGAAAAGTATTGAAGTTGAAGAATATTCCTTTTGAAATTTATAGAGAAAAGCAAATTTCCCTAATGTTAACACAAAGAATGCCCTTAAATTGGAGATATGTTTAGCAATGTGGGGGATGCTAAGGCTTCCAAAGGAAAAAGAGTATATAAGTATCAATTGGAAGTTGTATTATAAGATTGTGAGACATGTTGAGTGAAAGAATGCCATAGTTTCTGGAGTCCTTGGTGGGATGAGGGATGACTATTATTAAAAGACTACTTGAGTGAGGAGAAGGAGAAGGAGAGGGGGCAAGAGCGAGGAAGAGGCAATAATACAGTGTTATCATAGAAGACTGTACTTACAAGGAGGATAGAGAAAAAAGATACACAAACAATAGTAAAAACAGTGACAATCGAGAATAGGAAAGAGAATCCTATGGTGTCTTATTCTGACCTCTTGGATGGAAAATTATGACCTCATGATTTCATCTGCTCGGTCCAAGGTTCTGGGGAAGATTTCTACCTCGTGGCACTACATGCTTCTGGGGGCTCTTAGGAGAGAGCCTGAGTTTAACATTGTCAATTGAAATGAACTTCCATTCACAGTTGCTTTTGTATCTTTTTTAGTTGAGAGATATGAATCCAAGACTGGGATAAAGCAAGCATTCCTTGAGTATCTTGAATGACTTTACTGGTGAAATTTGTCCCTCTATTTTTGTCTGATTAATTTGTGAACTGAAAGCATAATCAAAGTCAAGGTGGGACATCTGGTGGTTTGGCTTTTCAGAATTACTATAAATAAATAAAAGATGGCAAGGTAAGAACTGAGGAAGGTAGATAAAGTATAAAACAATTTGTAATCAAAGTAGTATGTGGAAGCGAGTAATATTTATGAGCATTTTAAAATTTCCTGCAGGGGCGCCTGGGTGGCTCAGTGGGTTAAAGCCTCTGCCTTCAGCTCAGGTCATGATTCCAGGGTCCTGGAATTGAGCCCCGCATCGGGCTCTCTGCTCAGCAGGGAGCCTGCTTCCTCCTCTCTCTCTCTGCCTGCTTCTCTGCCTACTTGTGATTTCTGTCTGTCAAATAAATAAATAAAATCTTAAAATAAAATAAAATAAAAAATAAAATTTCCTGCAAAATAGCATTTATGAATTAAGGCAATTATTTGAGGATCTGGAACCAAATCTAAACATGTAGGTATGAAACACATAAGCACAAGAATAAAGTGCTGTGACTGTTACATTTTGCCTAAAGAACGGAAGCTGTAGATATTAAGAAAATAAATGACAAGCTTTGAGGTGACAGACATTAACTAACATTGAGTTGTCAACTGTGGCATCTGATCTTTACAACTCACTAATTATAATGATCCAGACTCTAATCTTCTATGAGAGTAAAATGATCTATTTAAAAATTGTTCACTTTAAAAATTGTACAACAGTGGGGCACCTGGGTGGCTCAGTCGGTTAAGCCTCTGCCTTCGGCTCAGGTCATGATCTCAGGGTTCTGGGATCGAGTCCCGTATTGGACTCACTGCTCAGCGGGGAGCCTGCTTCCTCCTCTCTCTCTCTCTGCCTGCTACTCTGCCTACTTGTGTTCTCTGTCAAATAAATAAATAAAATCTTTTAAAAAAGTGTACAACAATAAAACAGCCACTTACATGTAAGTTCTCCATGTTACAATCTAGTTTGCTTCATCTCTTTCCCGCATATATTTGGATATGGACTGATCTTAGAAAAAAAATATGAAGTGGTAAAGAATATCTCTGGACCATTCACTATCTGATTATCTTTCTTCCTTTGTTAGCAAAACTTGGTAAAGGTAATTGATTAAAAAAAAAATAAGGTGGTAGTTATCTTTATTCTCAATACATAAATAAAAATGGTAAAATTCTCTGGTTTACTTAACACTATGACATTTAATGAACATATGCAATCTGATATTTTACACATATAAGTTTACAACACATCTTAGATAACTTAGGTGCACTGGTTTTTCAAGATGTGAAACAAAAATAATTCTTATATTGATATTTTGAACCAATACAGAAAATCATGTTTCCAGAATTTTAGAGGTATTTATCAGTGCAAGAGAAATGGTTGTGTTGATGCAAAGTTTTCAGAAGGCAGAACTCATTGAAATTGTAAGCAACCATCTGAATCATGTATTTTCTTTCTTTCTTTCTTTCTTTCTTTCTTTCTTTCTTTCTTTTTTTTTTTTAAGATTTTATTTATTTATTTATTTGACAGACAGAAATCACAAGTAGGCAGAGAGGCAGGCAGAGAGGCAGGCAGAGAAGCAGCTCCCTGCTGAGCAGAGAGCCCGATTCGGGGCTTGATCCCAGAACCCTGGGATCATGACCTGAGCCGAAGGCAGAGGCTTTAACCCACTGAGCCACCGGTGCCCCTGAATTATGTATTTTCATATGCATTTTAATTGTAAGGTTTTAATGCACCTCCAGAAACTAGAGGTATTATGTTGGTAAGTGGTACAATCTGGTAGAATTTACTTCTGAACGAAATAGTGGTAGTTTGGGAAGGAGATAATCTTATTCCAACTGGCTTCATATAGTTATTTTCCTTAGGCTACCATGTTGAATTCTGGAAAGATAAGAAACATGTCTAAGCATGCATTAACAACAAAGATATTATACAAGTTCATTTGGAATGTTATTTGAAATTGGAGACATATTAAGATTGAAGAAAATGAATATAAGTTTCTATTGGAAAAACTAGAGACGTGATCTTTAGAATTTGTCACAAACAAGAGGAATACATATTTTGTTGCCATCTGAGCTTATTGAATTCTGATTCCCTCCAAAACTAATGTAGCGTGACCCCTGGGTGGTGCCGTTTGGTTAAAGCGTCTGACTCTTGGCTTTGACTCAGGTGGTGATCTCAGAGTCTTGAGATGGGCCCCGCATCAGGTTCCTGCGCTCAGCACAGAGTCTACTTAAGACTCTCTGCCCCTCCCACTTGTGCTTTCTCTCTCAACTAAAATAAATAAATCTTAAAAAAAAGCAAACAAACAAAACTAATGTAGCAGTCCTCATGAACATAGTTTTTTCCTTGACATCCTGAGGGCTGGGGATTTTTTTTTTTTTTTTAAACCTACTTATGGCCAGTGAAACTTAAGAAGCCTGATAGAGTTCAGGGATAGCCTTTGCCCAATTTTAACACACACACGCTAGAGATTTCTTCACTGGCACCATTCCTTTTACTTTTTCTTCCTTGTATCTGAGTAGTGTCTGAACTTACATCAGCTACCTTGTGATCATGAGTAGAAGAATTTAAAGATTAAAAACTCAACAGCTGTGCATGGTCCACTTAGAATCTGAAAAAAGCCTAGTTTCTTGGCAGTAGTGTTAAGTATAAGCTGACCCTGACATAATCAACCTTCAGACCTCTTATTAAGTATATACAAAAAAACCCAAATCTATATCAGTTATGCCTGTGTTCATTGGGCTTCTATTGCTTGCATATGAATGTATCTTAGTGATGCAAATGTGCAAGGAAAACTGGGACAAAATTTTAATAATGGGTTGACAAATAGTGAAGGGGCTTTAACCTACAGAAATGCTAATACTGATAGCAATTAGATGTTGGGAAAGAAGGCTGGAGCCTGTGAATGAAAACGAGATATGCATTTGGGAGATGGAGTGTATCAGATACAGGAGGTCAAACCTTGAGTCAAAGTTAAGTTTGCTAGAAATTATCCAATCATTTAAGCATCATTTTTGTTTCATAGTAGCTAAAAGATTATAAAACCATACATTTTATGTGTAAGCATATACAATCCTAATTTCCTGTAACTGAAACTAACTTGGCTCCTGGAATAATTTTCCTAATTTTAGCACTGTTAGTCTATACTTACTCTCTTTACTGTCCCTGTTAAAGGAGTCAGTATTTACATCTCTCTACAACCCGTGCTCATCCTACGAGGTGATATGTGGGTTTCCAGGAGGCCTGCAATGTAGCATTGGGTCAGGAATGATTTAAGGGGCTGTCCATGGTTGGACTCTTTTCTTGCTAGACTCCACTCAGTTCTAAGTCATCTTGAAGTGTATGGGCAGGTCTTCCTTTGTCCCTTGGCATTAACTACTTATAATTTCTGCTCCTAGATAATATCTAGCTGTGGAGAACACTCTAAATTGTTCTTTCATAAATTTTGAAGGCCTTTTTTTCTTTTCTTCTTCCAATCCTTCTAGCTACTTACATATTCCTTTTGAAGGCCTGAGATTTTCATAGTTTCCCCTATACTTCTTAAGGAACTGCTTCTGGCAAATGAAATATTATGTGGCTTTCAAAATTTTGTTCTTCTAACACTTTCCAGAGAATTTAAAAAGGTTCAAAAGCAAGGAGTTCTTTTTTTTTTAAATTATTATCCTTTACTTAAAGCTACTGTTTATATACTTACTGCTGCTTTAATTTTGTTGACAATAAAGGGGGGGTAAAATAAAATTAAAGAAACACATAGCCTAATTCCAGATAGTTAGCCTTCTCCATGTACCATATACCAGGCACTTTCTTAAGCATAAAGGTAAATAAGATACAGTACCTGACCCCATGGTCTTTACAACCTATGGAGTCACTCAAACATATAAACAATATAAACCAGTGAGTGGTAAGACAGATTTGTGATTTTGCTCTAAATATTGTTAAAGTGTTTATTTTTCATAGAGTGTATTTATTATTAATTTGAGAACCTATTGTCTTGGCATATAGTATCCACACTGATGATTGTGAATGATAGACATCATCATAAGAATTGGAGAAAACCTGCCCAATTCCTCTGTTCCCTCAGTCTCTGTTTCTTAGATTCCTTGTTTCAAATTGTTGATGATTAACACTTAGTAACATGAGTTAACAAAGGTTAATGGAGATCTTTAAAAAAGAAAACTGATGCTATGGGAAAGCATGTGGGTGGGAAAAACAGTAAGGAATCAAAGTTAGAAAAAAGGTATTTATGTTAAGGAGAAAAAGCAGAATCCAATTAAAGTTAAACAAATTTGAACAGAAGGCAAAAGTAAAACCAAGAATAAGCAACTGAAGAAATAAGAATGACTGAAAAAAGAGAAACTTTTGAACTCTCAGTGATTCAAGTATTTCAAAACAATATTCTAATTGAGAAGGTAGGTTATGGCTGGAAGATTAATTGCCCCTGAGACTAGAATATGGATCCTGACCAGTTTGGGGTTTCTGGAAAAGAGATTCCTTCCCCCAGATTTACTCATCTTTCAAAACCAAGCCCACAGGCATGCCTCTCTGTAGTGTCCCATTCACACCTTTTCCTCTAAGGGAGCCTCCTTTGTAGTCCCAGTGTCAGCACTGACTGTGGACAAGTAGGAGGGGTCCTAGTGTAGTTCCATGTATTGATGGGGCCTCTCTCTGGCTTTCCTCTGCAGCAAAGGAGTTCAGGGTCAAAGGGAGCTGCCCTGCCTTTTACACCAGTCTCTGGGGAAACCGTTAGAAAATATCTGCCCCCAAAACCTGCTGCCTGGCTTTAGGCCTTGTGCAGCCCACTTCCCCTGTGCCATCTTACCAGAGAAGTAGACTGGGGTGCAGCTAATAAGTGTGGTATCTCTACCTGAAGCCTAGGTAAGGGAGAGTTATTTGAGCAGATTTGAAGGAAGCCCTTGGAATTTGCAGAATGAACCCGATATAGGAAAAGACGGGACGCTGCGGTCTGCTCTACTTCCAGTACAATGTTCCTATGCAGAATTGTGGAGGAGCTCAGTAACTAAATCTGAGCTTGATCTTTAAGGTCAGATTTCTTTAAGGCACTTTAAAGGATAATGCCAGCAAGAACAGGGGTCTGGCATAACTTGCAGGCAAATGCTGTCTATCTTGGACTGGCTGGGACAGATTAGGAAGCCCCTAGACCCTAGAGAGTGGCTGTGGGAGAGATGCAAAAGTCAGACAGAAGCCAGACTTTGTACTGAGGATAAAGAAATCTATGCAACAAAGACAGACTAGTTAGCAAGCAGAAGAAAACACTTTCGCTCTTCTCTTTCAACTGGAACCCAACAACTGTAACTTCCTGGAAAAATGGATCCATTTTTGGAAGGGAAGAAAAAAAATTAATTTTGAAATTTTCCTAGGCCATACACCATTATTCTGGTATGAACTGTTGCTTTAAACATAATTTCAAAAAGAATTTGTTTCCTGCCCTGCATTCTTCTTTTCTTTTTCTTGGTGGGAATTGCAAAAACTGGAGCAGGGTCTTAGATGCAAGGGTAGAAGTGCATGTCGATGATGGCCAAATTGTGTTGCAAACCTTGGAATCCCTTCCTAGCTTAGAACTACTATGTGAGAAAAAAAGATTCTCTTTAAGTTTTGTCCATTGTTTTCTATGATTTTGTTGTTGTTGTTGTTACAGCAGCTTATTCTATACCCCAACTAATTACCTTCCAGCTATCACAACGTAGCTTTCCAAAGGGCATGACTAAACCTACTGAGGTCTGAGGAAATGCCAGGTTACATACATAATATGCAAAGTGGAGTTTTGTGATAGGCAGTGAACTTTGCACAAGTTTAAAGAATTACATAATCCTTAACTGGCCTATAACAATTACATGTCCCTTCTAGTTCAGGAATCCTTGCATTGTGACCTAGCAATTCTGTGGAAAAATTATTATTCTAATCTATTAGATACAGGCATAATAGTTTAGACAGGCAAGTAAAAGGATACATTTTATAAGATTTGCTAATAGGATAATAGCCCACATACCACATACTGCATTGCTGTTGTGGAGTTTTGTTCTTTTTTGATCATGGGTATCTTTAGTAGGGAGAGATTATTGATTAAATAAAAAGAAAAAAAATTGTCACCCCTCAGAAATCCTTATCAACTTTTTTTTTTCTTTTCACTTAATGATAACTCTTATTTCCTGAAGTGAAAGTTTACAAAGTAACATAAACGTTAGAGTGAAAATAACTACCTGGAAAATTCAAAATATTATATAATATATTCATCAACATGTTAAAAAAAAAAATAAAAGGAGGTACAGCCAAGCTGCTTTAGATTATTTTTTTTTCCCTTTGGGAAACCACTGTGAGTATTTACTTGGGTGGGAGCTATGCAATTATTTTTTTATCATTGTTGTTTTACAAAATAAATTACACTATATGGAAATATGAATAAGAACCTTCTTTTTAGTAAAAGTTTTTGTTTTTCCTTTGACTCTCTTGAGTGTCAACACACAAAAAGAAATAATTTTTCATGCAGTTGATATTTTATTCATAGTAATATTATTAACATATTAACAGTATATTAACAGAATATTAACATATTATTAACAGAATCATAATAACCCAAATTCTAATGTAATTATGCTTTAAATTAGTTACATTTATTTATCTTATAGATGAACAGATTAAAGAACATTCTATGCATAATTTAGACTGCCTTAAATGATTACTGTCACCAAATTGCTTTATTCACAGAAAGTATTAACACCGACATATTTATATACATGTTTGAGTTAGAAAAAAAATGATTCATTTTGTCATTTAAGAAAATTTTCATATTAAACACCTATCTTTTTCCCAAAAAAATGAAACTCAAACTGAACTATGCTCATTTATATAGGAATTATTATCTGTGACTAACAAGAAAATATAATAAAATAATTTTTGAAAGACCAGAAACACTTAAAAAACATACTAGATCTTTACTCACAACTGATTTATATAATTTTTTATATTCATTAATATCTGTCTCACATTCAGAATATTTTTCTACTTACGGGCTCCTATTTCATCTTCTGTAATACTATTTCCTCTATTAATTGCAAAAATGCAGCAGTGATAACGAGAGATAACTGGTTCTCAAGGAAGAAATACATCACAGGTAGCTGTGAATTCTCTTGCTTATCTGCCCAGTGGCTACTACTTGGATTATCCCTTTTTGATTATTAGTTGTAGGTAGTTGATTGTTAAATTAAATCACTTGTGCTGGTATCTCATTCTGAACAATTTCTCTTTTTTGAGTCTCAGTCTTAAAACTACTGTCACATGGCTTCTCTCATTCTGTTTAAATGCTTCTTACTAAATTGAGCAGTAAACTTTCTACTGTTACGTGGAATGAATCTCGTTTGTTCTTTGCCATATTGGGTGATTTACCATTTTTACCTTTTTAAAATTCTGTATTCTGATTATCTTTACATATATTTAAACATTTCTCCCCCTTATGCTTCTCCTCCACCTCCTTCAACTTCTCCCCTTCTCTCTATCCATTGACTCCTCCTCTTACTACTCCTCAGTAGTGCATAGAGACCAGTAGTGCATTGGTCTCTATGCACTATTGCATGCCCTTGTATTACTCCTTAGTATTTTGTATTTGGTTCTGTTCTTCTCACTTCTGATTTCATTTCAGGGTATCAGTTACCATGTGTTTGCTGTTTACATCCTTAGAATTTTATTTCCAGAACAACATTACTCATAGATTTATTAAGATCTTTAAAATTCTCTACTATACATTGGTACCTTAACTAACAGGCATTTTAAGCTCAACATATCTCAAATGGAAGGTGTCATCTTGATCCATCCTTTTCCAAACCAATGTTTTTCTTCTGTAGTGAGACAATCTTGATCTTGTCACCCAAGCTTGAAGCCTCAGTGTCTCTTCTTTTTCTCATCTATCCAAACCCATTAATCACAAAGATCAGTTTTTACTACATTCTACGTGTCTGAAGAACTATTTCCTCTTTCCCATCTCTGTTATTAAAGTCATGATGGATGTCCCTCATGATGGATGTCCCCACCATTCATTGTGTGCAGTTCTGTGTCATCTAGCTACCTTGTCTTTGTGTTACCAGTAATGTCGTTCTCAAATTTATCCTTCAAAAAATCACCCAAGTGAATTTTTTTAATACAAATGACACCACGTATTTTAGAAGACTGTGGTAATTTCCATCAACCACGGTACAAAGGTAAATATCCACTCCTTGTTTAGCTTCAGTCGATCTTTCTAATCATTCTTACCTTACACTGTTCCCATTGGCAACATGGAAGAGCTTGGAATTTCTCACACATACCATGTTCTCAATCTTCCCTCTCTCTCTCTCCCTCTCTCAATGAATTCTCTTCCCAAAACCTCTTAAACTGAAAGTATTACTTATAGTTTAATGTTAGGCTCAGGTACCATTTTCTCTAGTAAAATATTTATGGTTGGAAGACCTGCCTCTACTACCATAGAATGGATTACGTCACTATTTTTGGTACTCTTCTACAAAATCACATAATTTGGGGTTAAAATCAGTTTTTATTCTTTGCCAATTCAGGTTCCACTTATTTTCCTAACTTACCTTATTTTTTTTATTTTCCTAGGTCCTTCAGTATGATGCTGAATAAAAATGATGAGAGTAGATATTCTTGCCTTTATCCTGATTTTAAGAATAAGATATTTAGTCTCTCACACTGGATATGATGTTAGCTCTAATCTTCTCCCATTTTTTAAAATAGATTTTATTTATTTATTTGACAGACAGAGATCACAAATAGGCAAAGAGGCAGGCAGAGAGAGAGGAGGAAGTGGGCTCTCCACTGAGCAGAGAGCCCGATGCGGGGCTCGATCCCAGGACCCTGAGATCACGACCTGAACCGAAGGCAGCGGCTTAACCCACTGAGCCACCCAGGTGCCCCATCTTTTCTCATTTTTATGTGTTATATTTTCATATTTCTATTCCTAGTTTATTGAGAATTTTTATTATAAATAAATATTGGCTTTTTTCAGATGTGTATTCAACCAGTGAGATGATTTCAGAGTTTTTGTTCTGTACTCTTTTGATACGGAAAGTAACTTTAATTCATTTTCTGATATTAACCCAACCTTGCATTTCTGGGATAAATTCCATTTGGTCATTATTTAGGAAGTTAACAATTCTGTTCCACTTTTAGTCAAGGACTAGTAGCTTACACATTTTTGCTCTTGTCACTTCTGATAGTGTGTGGCCTTACACAGGTACACACATTCTGCACCACTAGGGGTGTATGGGCTTAATATGGTAGCTTTTGACTTTCACAATGCATCTTTAACATAGATGGTTTCAGTGGTTATTCTTGACTTTTTTGTTACAAAATTTTGTCAAACTGTTGTTTTAAGGAGAAGAAGAGTTGTTGGGTTTTTTGCACAGTCTTTGAAATAGCTAGTTCTCATGAGGTAAATGTGAAGTTTGTGTTTTCATATAAAAATTTCATTTTGAGGAGATTGAGATGATTGTAACAAATTTGTCACATAATATAATAGTTCCAGATTCTCTCTTTTTAGATTGTTTTCATATATTAGGGATTGTGAATAATGTTGCAATGAACATGGCAACACAGATATCACTTTGAGGTACTGATTTAATTTCTTTTGGTTTGAAATTATTATATCATACAGTAGTTCTGATTTTAGTTTTTTTGAGGGACCTCCATACTGTTTTCACAATAGCCATACTGATTTACATTCCAGTGGGACTAGTTCATTTATATTCTTATTAATTACTGAACTGTAGGGACTCCTGGGTGGCTCAGTGGGTTAAGCCCCTGCTCCAGCCCAGGTCATGATCTCAGGGTCCTGGGACTGAGCCCTGCATTGGGCTCTTTGCTCAGCGGGGAGCCTGCTTACCCCCTCTCTTTCTGCCTGCTGCTCTGCCTACTTGTAATCTCTCTCCTTCTGCCAAATAAATAAATAAAATCTTTTAAAAATTACTGAACTGCAGTCATCTTTTTTCTAAAGATTTATTTATTTATTTGAGAGAGAAAGAGGGTGTGCTTGTGAGTTGGGGAAGGGGCAGAGGGAGAGAATTTTTCAAGCAGCATGGCAGGGATTGATCCCAGGATTCTGAGATCGTGACCTGAGCCGAAGCCAAAAGCCGGAGGCTTAACAGACTGAGCCACCCACGCGCCTCTGAACTGGAATCATCTTGATGATTAAAAGTTATATACTTATGTGGTATAACAAATGATCATTACTTTGGAATTTTTAAGATTTTAGGATGTGACAGATTATTATTCCCGCTATCTTTATGTAATGGTATTATTTTATATAATGTTTTTCCTTTGTACTTTTTTAATCCTCTAAGTATTCTAGTATACAGGCATTCCTTCATATTTCCCCATGACCTATTATTTACTATATTGACCATAGATAAAGTGCATAGAAGATTGCTCCTTATGTATAGATGATATTTAATATATCTTAACATTTTTTGTATCTATTTCAGATTTAGAAAATCTTTTTAAATCAATAAAGTGTAACACACACAACTGAGGTCCACCTTGTATTCTTTTTGACAGCCTATTATCTTCCCTTCTCTTTGTAAACTATACTGTAGTTTACATAAACTATACTGTATACATAAACTGTACTGTAGTTTACACAAAAATGCATATGCCATGCATTTTTATGATATAGATATATGTACCTGTACCACTTTTCACAAACATGTATATATGTGTGTGTATACACACACACACACACATACTTGACTGACATTTATTTTATTTTTTTTTTTTTAAAGATTTTATTTATTTATTTTGACAGAGAGAGATCACAGGCAGAGAGGCAGGCAGAGAGAGAGGAGGAAGCAGGCTCCCCACCTAGCAGAGAGCCCGATGCGGGGCTCGATCCCAGGACCCTGAGATCTTGGCCTGAGCCGAAGGCAGCGGCTTAACCACTGAGCCACCCAGGCGCCCCTGACATTTATTTTATTTTGCAAGCTCATTGTGCACTACTTTCCCTTCATGGTCATCTTTTTTGGATCAGCTCTGAATCTTTCCATTTCACTTTAGCATGTGATTTAATTGGGACCAATAAGATAGGAGAGTTTCCTGGGTGACCTTTCAGAAAGTGTTTTTCTCTACTAAGAAAAACATGAAGATATTCTATCTTGTCACCTAATCTTGTCAAATCTGTCATAATGCCTGAGATTTCCATATTCGATCTAGCCTAAAAGTGAAACCATTTCTTAGAACTAACAAACAAGAGAAGTGGAAAGAATTGGGATCTACCAATATCATTGAATTATTGACTTAAAAAACCTTGGGCATCTGGGTGGCTCAGTTGTTTAAGTGCGTGCCTTCAGCTCAGATCATGATCCCAGTGTCCCATGTCAGGCTCTTTGCAGGGAGTCTGCTGCTCTTTCTGCCCCTCCCCAACTCATTCTCTCAATCTCTCTCTCACTCTCTCTCTCTCAAATCGTAAATAAAATCTTAAAAAAGAAATCTTGAACAAGTTCTAAAGTTCTTTAAAAATGAAATGACAAATTCTATTATTATTGAGATGATTTGGGAAGTTTTTATTTTTACTTGCAGACAAATGAAACTGATATGATATTATTATGAAATTTTATCCATTCAGTATTTCCATGGTATTTATATGATAATATACATAACTTATTTTGTTGACTCCATTGTATAATACTTTAATTTATATACCATAGTACTTTCTAGTTTTCATTAGTGTAAACTTTATGAAATGAATTACCTATTCCTTCTGTGTTGTGCTACTTCTTGATAGTAAAAATATCAATATTTTTACTTTATATATAATCTTAATTTAATTTAGAAGATAAAGATTTAGCTCTTTTTCAGCCTGTCACCACCCTTTGTATTTTTCTTCTCTTCATTCTCTCAACATATTTGTATCTTCAGATTAATATCACATAATGACTACCACATTATGTTGGCCATTTTGATCTTTTATAATATTTTCTATTTAAGTCCTAGAACTACTCTTCTTTGTATATTGACCTTCCTGGACTTAATCTACCTTTACAAAATATTTTTTCCTTACTTTCTTATAGATTTTATCTTTTCATTTTTCCGTGAGTTTCTGAAAACACTATTTTTCAAATGTCTATGAAAATTATGTTTTATCATTATATTCTTATTATGTTCTTTGTCATTATATTTGGAATTATATTTAAGTTCCAAGGCCTCTTTTCATTATCTATTACCTTATTTCATTATATTCTTTCTTTAATGTATGTATACATTTTCTCTGAATTATTATTGTTTTAAAATGTATTCTATTACATGAAGTTTCCATTTACCTTAAATTCCTTTTATCCTTGTATTTCTCATAGTCCCTGCTTTTAATGTCAGACTTTTCTTAAATATTTGACATTTTTAAACTATGGCTTAGCATTGAGATTAAAGAATAAACACAAAATTTGTATATGGGGGTGCTTTCTTTAGGGATGGGCTAAATGGTACATGGTAAGCCTTACTGTGAGTAATTTAGGCTTTTTATTTATCAGCCCCCAATGTCAGATGTTTTCATTTATGCGGATCAATTTCCACACAGAGGAAACTTTTAATACTATGTATTGAAAGATAGTGTATCTTCAGTAGGTTTGCACTGAGGTTAAGGTTATAATAAGTTTCCAGACCGTATTTGCAGAGTCAAGGGCTGGGAGAATGACTGTTGCTCTAATATTAATTGCAGAACATTACCCCTGATCTCACACTAGGCCTAGTGTCCATAACTGCATTTTCATCGGTTAATACTCTCAGGAGACTATCAAGTTTATTCTGTTGTTTTGAGGATTGGAAGAAGATAGGGAAAAAATAAAATTTTCTTGTAAAAATGTACAGCTAATCTTTTGTTCAGCTACAATGGGCCACCATTTTTAAAATATATATAGTGTTTATAATTCCTGAATATTTCTCTGGTTACAGGGCATGCAAAGTCCTATAATTGATGCCAATATTTGCTACTAGATTTTTTCAGAATTTCACTGTAAATTTATATTTCTAATCTTTCCAGATTCAAAAATACTTATACCATCTTTTTCTATCTTTTTTCTTTTAATATTTGATTTATCCTTATAGGCTCATGTCCTTTTATTGCTCTACTGCCATTTTTGGGGGTGATTTTGTGAGACAGCATTAGTAACTCTATATATCCAAGCTGCCATGTTTAATTTGAAAGCTGCTGCCTTAAAAATGTTAAACATATCTAAGTCAAGACATAACTGAGTAAATATATTAAATCTCAGTCTTTTTAGGAAATATATTCATATATATGTATGAATATAATTCTTTAATTGTGATATGAATGTTTATGACAATGAATTATAGGAGTCCATTTCCACTTTTTAACACAAAACATCAGGTTTGGTTTTATAAATTTTATAATCAGTTGTTGATGCAGTTTGTCTAGCTATTTATCAGTTTCTTCCCTTGGTATTCTAACATTCCTCTTAGTTTGCTCTTCTTACCTAAGAATATAATTTATTAACTTGATTTTTGGTGAAGAAGTGTGAATGGTGACTCCTTATAACAATTTTATGTCTGCAGTGTTTTCTTGATGTAGAATTCTTGTTTAACAGATTTCTATTTTAATTATGATGTACATTTTGAATATTTTCTCTAGCATCTGTGTCTTCTGATGAGAATTCTGTTGTTAATCTTACTGCTGTTCCCTTTTAGCTAATTTGTCTCTTTTTCCTTAGCTTTTAAGATATTTTTTCTTTATCCTGAATGATCTTCAGATTCAGCTTTATGTGTCAAGATGTGGGATTATTTACCCAGGAATAGTTGTGAAATTTTAACATGAAGTTTCAACACCTTATTGAATAACAACTTCGGTGCTCTTGGAATTTGGGGCCAGATCATTTTTGCTGTGAGAGGTTATTTTTGCCTTGTAGAAGTTTAGGAGCATCCCTGACCTCTGCCCACTAGATGTCAGTAGCAATTCTCAAGTCATGACAAAATATCTCTAAAATGTGGCCAACTGTCTCCTTGGTGGGAAAGGGGAGGAGGGAGGACAAAATTACCCCTCATTAAGAACCACTGATTTAAAGCATAAATAATGAATAAAGGAGAAAGAATAATAATTTTTAACACACCTGTTTAGAGTGTTCAGTTTCTCTGAAAATAATTGTTGATTACCCACAATATTTCCTTAAACATGACCCTTTCCTATAACCTAATGACTTCAGTAAAAATCAAACCTGAGAATTTCTCAGATTTCTGACATAACTCTTAGAGTTATTTGGTAATTAATGTATTCCATAATTTGCATTTAATTTGAGGAGCATCGTTTAATGCCTACTTTAACATGTTCTGAATCCACAGAGATTCTTTCTTTGTTTACTAAATTACTGTTAATGGACTTTATCCAAAGTCACATTAGAAATACAGATTTTAGAGGTCAAGATGGCAGAGAAGTAGCAGGCTGAGACTACTTCAGCTAGCAGGAGATGAGCTAGAGAGTTTATCTAAAGAGTGCAAACACCTGCAAATCCAGCGGCAGGTCGAAGAGAAGAAGAACAGCAATTCTAGAAACAGAAAAACAACCACTTTCTGAAAGGTAGGACTGGTGGAGAAGTGAATCCAAAGCGACGGGAAGAGAGACCCCGGGGGGAGGGGCCGGCTCCCGGCAAGCGGCGGAGCAACGGAGCACAAAATCAGGACTTTTAAAAGTCTGTTCCGCTGAGGGATATCGCTCCAGAGGCTAAACTGGGGCGAAGCCCACGCGGGGTCAGCATGGCCTCAGGTCCCGCAGGGTCACAGAAGGATCGGGGGTGTCTGAGTGTTGCAGAGCTTGCGGATATTGGAACGGGAAAGCCGGCTGCAGAGACAGAGCCGACAGTAAGCTCGCAGCTCGGAGTTGCCTTGAACCGGTCGCAAGCTCGGTGAGCTCGGAGCGCGGCCGGAGGTTAGGCAGACGCGAGTTACTGGGCGCTGTTCTCTGAGGGCGCACTGAGGAGTGGGGCCCCGGGCTCTCCGCTCCTCCAGGCCAGACTGCAGGAGGCCGCCATTTGTATTCCCGTCCTCAGGAACTCTACGGAAAGCGCTCAGGGAACAAAAGCTCCTGAAAACAAACCAGAGTGAATTACTCAGCCCGGCCCCTAGTAAGGGCGGTGCAATTCCGCCTGAGGCAAAGAAACTTGAGAATCACTACACCAGGCCCCTCCCCCAGAAGATCAACAAGAAATCCAGCCAAGACCAAGTTCACCTCCCAAGGAGTGTGGTTTCAATACCAAGGAGAGCAGCAGAATTCCGGAGGAGGAGAAAGCAAAGCACGGAACTCTGGCTTTCTCCCTGTGATTTTTTTTAGTCTTGCAGTTAATTTTTTTCTTTTTCATTTTTTTTCACTTCTTCTGCTAAAATTTTTTTTAACTTTTACCCTTTTCTTTTTAACGTTCTTTAACTAGTTTAATATATATTTTTTTCGTTTTTATACTTTTCTTTATTCGTTTTCTTTTTTTTAAATTCTTTTCTTTTCTTTTTTCTTTCTTTCTTTTTGAACCTCTTTTTATCCCCTTTCTCCCCCCTCACGATTTGGGATCTCTTCTGATTTGGTTAAAGCATATTTCCCTGGGGTTGTTGCCACACTTTTAGTATTTTACCTGCTCCTTCATATACTCTTAGCTGGACAAAATGACAAGGAGGAAAAATTCACCACAAAAAAAAGAACAAGAGGCAGTACCGAAGGATAGGGACCTAATCAATACAGACATTGGTAATATGTCAGATCAAGAGTTCAGAATGACAATTCTCAAGGTTCTAGCCGGGCTCAAAAAAGGCATGGAAGATATTAGAGAAACCCTCTCGGGAGATATAAAAGCCCTTTCTGGAGAAATAAAAGAACTAAAATCTAACCAAGTTGAAATCAAAAAAGCTATTAATGAGGTGCAATAAAAAATGGAGGCTCTCACTGCTAGGATAAATGAGGCAGAAGAAAGAATTAGCGATATAGAAGACCAAATGACAGAGAATAAAGAAGCTGAGGAAAAGAGGGAAAAACAGCTACTGGACCACAAGAAGAGAATTCGAGAGATAAGTGACACCATAAGACGAAACAATGTTAGAATAATTGGGATTCCAGAAGAAGAAGAAAAAGAGAGGGGAGCAGAAGGTATACTGGAGAGAATTATTGGGGAGAATTTCCCCAATATGGCAAAGGGAACGAGCATCAAAATTTAGGAGGTTCAGAGAACGCCCCTCAAAATCAATAAGAATAGGCCCACACCACGTCACCTAATAGTAAAATTTACAAGTCTTAGTGACAAAGAGAAAATCCTGAAAGCAGCCCTGGAAAAGAAGTCTGTAACATACAATGGTAAAAATATTAGATTGGCAGCTGACTTATCCACAGAGACCTGGCAGGCCAGAAAGAGCTGGCATGATATTTTCAGAGCACTAAATGAGAAAAACATGCAGTGAAGAATACTATATCCAGCTAGGCTATCATTGAAAATAGAAGGAGAGATTAAAAGCTTCCAGGACAAACAAAAACTGAAAGAATTTGCAAACACCAAACCAGCTCTACAGGAAATATTGAAAGGGGTCCTCTAAGCAAAGAGAGAGCCTACAGGTGGTAGATCAGAAAGGAACAGAGACAACAAACAGTAACAGTCGCCTTACAGGCAATACAATGGCACTAAACTCCTATTTCTGAATAGTTACCCCGAATGTTAATGGGCTAAATGCCCCAATCAAAAGACACAGGGTATCAGAATGGATAAAAAAACAAAACCCATCTATATGTTGCCTCCAAGAAACTCATTTTAAGCCCGAAGACACCTCCAGATTTAAAGTGAGGGGGTGGAAAAGAATTTACCATGCTAATGGACATCAGAAGAAAGCAGGAGTGGCAATCCTTATATCAGATCAATTAGATTTTAAGCCAAAGACTATAATAAGAGATGAGGAAGGACACTATATCATACTCAAAGGGTCTGTCCAACAAGAAGATCTAACAATTTTAAATATCTATGCCCCTAACATGGGAGCAGCCAACTATATAAACCAATTAATAACAAAATCAAAGAAACACATCAACAATAATACAATAATAGTAGGGGACTTTAACACTCCCCTCACTGAAATGGACAGATCATCCCAGCAAAAGATCAACAAGGAAATAAAGGCCTTAAATGACACACTGGACCAGATGGACATCACAGATATATTCAGAACATTCCATCCCAAAGCAACAGAATATACATTCTTCTCTAGTGCACAAGGAACATTCTCCAGAATAGATCACATCCTGGGACATAAATCAGGTCTCAACCAGTATCAAAAGACTGGGATCATTCCCTGCATATTTTCAGACCACAATGCTCTGAAGCTAGAACTCAATCACAAGAGGAAATTTGGAAAGAACCCAAATACGTGGAGACTAAACATCATCCTTCTAAAAAATGAATGGGTCAACCAGGAAATTAAAGAAGAATTGAAAAAATTCATGGAAACAAATGATAATGAAAACATAATGGTTCAAAATCTGTGGGACACAACAAAGGCAGTCCTGAGAGGAAAATATATAGCGGTACAAGCCTTTCTCAAGAAACAAGAAAGGTCTCAGGTACACAATCTAACCCTACACTTAAAGGAGCTGGAGAAAGAACAAGAAAGAAACCCTAAGCCCAGCAGGAGAAGAGAAATCATAAAGATCAGAGCAGAAATCAATGAAATAGAAACCAAAAAAACAATAGAACAAGTCAACGAAACTAGGAGCTGGTTCTTTGAAAGAATTAATAAAATTGATAAACCCCTGGCCAGACTTATCAAAAAGAAAAGAGAAAGGACCCAAATAAATAAAATCATGAATGAAAGAGGAGAGATCACAACTAACACCAAAGAAATACAAACTATTATAAGAACATACTATGAGCAACTCTACACCAAAAAATTTGACAATTTGGAAGAAATGGATGCATTGCTAGAAACATATAAACTACCACAGCTGAACCAGGAAGAAATAGAAAGCCTGAACAGACCCATAACCAGTAAGGAGATTGAAACAGTCATTAAAAATCTCCAAACAAACAAAAGCCCAGGGCCAGACGGCTTCCCGGGGGAATTCTACCAAACATTTAAAGAAGAACTAATTCCTATTCTCCTGAAACTGTTCCAAAAAATAGTAATGGAAGGAAAACTTCAAAACTCATTTTATGAGGCCAACATCACCTTGATCCCAAAACCAGACAAGGATCCCATCAAAAAAGAGAGCTATAGGGGAGGAGTCAAGATGGCGGAGAAGTAGCATGCTGAGACTACCTCAGCTAGCAGGAGATCAGCTAGAGAGCTTATCTAAAGATTGCAAACACCTGGAAATCCATCGGCAGATCAAAGAGAAGAAGAACAGCAATTCTAGAAACAAAAAAGAGAGCTATAGACCAATATCCTTGATGAACACAGATGCGAAAACTCTCACCAAAATACTAGCCAATAGGATTCAGCAGTACATTAAAAGGATTATTCACCACGACCAAGTGGGATTTATCCCAGGGCTGCAAGGTTGGTTCAACATCCACAAATCAGTCAATGTGATACAACACATCAATAAAAGAAAGAACAAGAACCATATGATACTCTCAATAGATGCTGAAAAAGCATTTGACAAAGTACAGCATCCCTTCCTGATCAAAACTCTTCAAAGTGTAGGGATAGAGGGCACATACCTCAATATCATCATAGCCATTTATAAAAAACCCACCGCAAATATCATTCTCAATGGAGAAAAACTGAAAGCTTTTCCGCTAAGGTCAGGAACACGGCAGGGATGTCCATTATCACCACTGTTATTCAACATAGTACTAGAAGTCCTAGCCTCAGCAATCAGACAACAAAAGGAAATTAAAGGCATCCACATCGGCAAAGAAGAAGTCAAATTATCACTCTTCGCAGATTATATGATACTATATGTGGAAAATCCAAAAGACTCCACTCCAAAACAGCTAGAACTTGTACAGGAATTCAGTAAAGTGTCAGGATATAAAATCAATGCAGAGAAATCAGTTGCATTTCTCTACACCAACAACAAGACAGAAGAAAGAGAAATTAAGGAGTCAATCCCATTTACAATTGCACCCCAAACCATAAGATACCTAGGAATAAACCTAATCAAAGAGGCTAAAAATCTATACTCAGAAAGCTATAAAGTACTCATGAAAGAAATCGAGGAAGACACAAAGAAATGGAAAAATGTTCCATGCTCCTGGATTGGAAGAATAAATATTGTGAAAATGTCTATGCTACCTAAAGCAATCTACACATTTAATGCAATTCCTATCAAAGTACCATCCAATTTTTTCAAAGAAACGGAACAAATAATTCTAAAATTTATATGGAACAAGAAAAGACCTCGAATAGCCAAAGAGATATTGAAAAAGAAAGCCAAAGTTGGTGGCATCACAATTCTGGACTTCAAGCTCTATTACAAAGCTGTCATCATCAAGACAGCATGGTACTGGCACAAAAACAAACACATAGATCAATGGAACTGAATAGAGAGCCCAGAAATAGACCCTCAACTCTATGGTCAACTAATCTTTGACAAAGCAGGAAAGAATGTCCAATGGAAAAAAGACAGCCTCTTCAATAAATGGTGTTGGGAAAATTGGACAGGCACATGCAGAAAAATGAAATTGGACCATTTCCTTACACCACACACAAAAATAGATTCAAAATGGATTAAGGACCTCAATGTGATAAAGGAATCCATCCAAGTCCTTGAGGAGAATACAGGCAGCAACCTCTTTGACCTCAGCCGCAGCAACATCTTCCTAGGAACATCGCCAAAGGCAAGGGAAGCATGGGCAAAAATGAACTATTGGGATTTCATCAAGATCAAAAGCTTTTGCACAGCCAAGGAAACAGTGAACAAAATCAAAAGACAACTGACAGAATAGGAGAAGGTTTTTGCAAACGACATATCAGATAAAGGACTAGTGTCCAAAATCTATAAAGAACTTAGCAAACTCAACATCCAAACAAATAATCCAATCAAGAAATGGGCAGAGGACATGAACAGACATTTCTGCAAGGAAGACATCCAGATGGCCAACAGACACATGAAAAAGTGCTCCATATCACTCGGCATCAGGGAAATACAAATCAAAACCACAATGAGATATCACCTCACACCAGTCAGAATGGCTAAAATCAACAAGTCAGGAAATGACAGATGCTGGCGAGGATGTGGAGAAAGGGGAACCCTCCTACACTGTTGGTGGGGATGCAAGCTGGTGCAACCACTCTGGAAAACAGCATGGAGGTTCCTCAAAATGTTGAAAATAGAACTGCCCTATGACCCAGCAATTGCACTACTGGGTATTTACCCTAAATATACAAACGTAGTGATCCGAAGGGGCACGTGCACCTGAATGTTTATAGCAGCAATGTCCACAATAGCCAAACTATGGAAAGAACCTAGATGTCCATCAACAGATGAATGGATAAAGAAGATGTGGTATATATACACTATGGAATACTATGCAGCCATCAAAAGAAATGAAATCTTGCCATTTCGACAACATGGATGGAACTAGAGCGTTTTATGCTTAGCGAAATAAGTCAAGGGGAGAAAGACAACTATCATATGATCTCCCTGATATGAGGAAGTGGTGATACAACATGGGGGCTTAAGTGGGTAGGAGAAGAATACATGAAACAAATGGGACTGGGAGGGAGACAAATCATAAGTGACTCTTAATCTCACAAAACAAACTGAGGGTCGCTGGGGGCAGGGGGCTTGGGAGAAGGGGGATGGGGTTATGGACATTGGGGAGGGTATGTGCTTTGGTGAGTGCTGTGAAGTGTGTAAACCTGCGATTCACAGACCTGTACCCCTGGGGATAAAAATATATGTTTATAAAAAATAAAAAAATTAAAAAAAAAAAGAAATACAGATTGTAGTTCTTCTGTAGTTAAGCCCAAAAGTCATCAAGAGAAACTGAATAAGATATTCATTATTTAGCAGTCTGGAAACCTATAAAATTTATATAAAATCTTTTTTCCTATTAGATGTTGGAGATGAAGGTCCTTGATTTAGTAAGTGTCCCTATAAATATAAAAATATTTTTATATTTTGTATTTTTGAGTTGTCTGCAGGTTAATACCATAATACTTTCCATAGTACCTACCTTAATACCTTAATACTTTAATATATTATAAGAAGTAAAGACATACTTTATATGTAATATAAATACATATAAGAGGTGTAAACATGATTTTTACATATGATAACAAGAAGGCTAGAATAGTATGGAGTATCTTGTCCATTTTTTTAAAGATTTATTTATTTGGGGGTATTATTTATTTAAATATTTATTTATTTATTTGAGGGAGGATTTATTGGGGATACTATTTATTTAAAGATTTATTTATTTCTTTGAGGGAGAGGGAGAATCTCAAACAGACCCCACGCAGAGCATAGAACCCATCGTGGGCCTTAATCTTACAACTCTGAGATCATGACCTGAGCTGAAACTAAGAGTTAGACACTTAACTGACTGCAACACCCAGGTACCCCTATCATGTCTTGGAGTGTTGTGTCTATAAAAATTGAAACATTACTTATTGGTCTAGTGATTCAGAGATGATAACTGCTTTTTTTGTTTTTGTTTTTTAAAAACTGACTAGGCAGTTCCTATTATTTCCATATTTCCCTGCTTATATCTGAAGAAAAACAGATTGTATAAATCCTTGATTTTGATAAAAGGTATTTTATAAAATCCTTTCTTTTGGAAGCATATTCCTTAACAGGTAGATAGATACGAGTCATGTCATCTACAACAAGAATTACATCCCACAGTGTATTCTAGGAAAAAAGAGACTCTCAGTCCCTACAAGTTCTAGTGCTTTGCAGCTATTTACCTAATAAAGTAAGAACTGGGTAAAATAAAAAAATGATGTCATTAATTCATTGTGTTATATCATTGCCAGAGCTTGGTAGTCTTTATTTAAACTTAAGTCTATCCTGTTTTACCATTTGTGTGTGTGTGTGTGTGTGTGTAGAGAGAAAGAGAGAGCGGGTTTATTTGAGACGAAGAGCAAATACATAGATTATGTCATTCATTCACTCACTGAAAATATGTAGAGTACCTACTATGAGTGCTGGACACCCTGTAGTGGTGGACCACTGAGCTTTTGTGGGACCTTGCATGAGGACCCTGAGCCTTTGTGGGACCTTGCATGACCTTTTAATTTTTCTGGACTGCCTTACTAGCTCCGATTTCTGTTTAGCCTCTGGTGAAGTAAGCAAACCAATATCTTCATTAATACAAAGCATATAAATAAGAACCTACATTCTAGACAAGCCATTTCCTTGTATAGGATTCCATGAGAACAAAGAGAATGCTAACTATGGAGTGTGTAGAACACATATCTCAATCTATAATTTATAATTTATTTGTTCATGTGCTATTTATAATAAGTCCAATCTAATCATAAAAAGTTGAAGTGGTAGTGATGTTTTTGAAAAAAATTATAAATTCTTCACTGTTCATCACAATGTTTCTTGTCTAGCAAAGGTTATTTAGTCATTTATGTTCATTATACACATTAATAAACACCTAACTGTGTAGAGTGGTTGACAAACTATAATATGGCCATCAATGTTGACTTATCATGCCAAGGTAGAAAATTCATCTGGCACAAAGGTTTAACCAGGCATTGTTTTTTGAAACTTTCCAATAAGGTATAATCTCTAGTTGATGGCTGTCTGTCCATCTGTTAGATAAAGTGGCTGGTTTAGAAAACCATGACCATTTACCCTCCACATACTTCGACAAAAGTTTAAAAATTGAGAAAAACTATTTAGCTAGCAGATACAGAGATATTCCTATTCTTCTGGATTATTAATTTTATGTACAAAACTACGAAATTTCTCCAAAAGTGGCTTTATATTCTTTCACCTTGACTATTTTGTTTCCTCATTTATAAGTTCCTCAAAAACAATGAAACTGACATTCTATAATTTTCTTGTGTTTTTTAAAAACAATCCATTTTTAGGGATGCCTGGGTGGCTCAGTCTGTTGAGTGACTGTCTTTGGCTCAGATCATGATCCCAGAGTCCTGGAATCGAGCTCCACTTCAAGCTCCCTGCTTGTTGGGGAGCCTACTTTTCCCTCTCTCTCTGCCTGCCGTGGTGCCTACTTGTGCTCTCTAACTCTCTGTCAAATAAATAAATAAAATCTTTTTAAAAAATCAATTTTTGCAAGGTCTTTTTCATACATCATTGGCATTTTACTAGTCTTTTATTAACTAGTGATTTAAGTGATAGAGTTATTTGTCAATATTCAATAGATACTAACCTTGAAGATAAATATTCTAGTTAAGTACTGCAGAGTTCCAACTTTTGAGAAATAGGAAGACTTTCCTGAAATTATCATTGCCTATATAATTTTAACTTCATAGTGTATATTCTATTATGCTTACAATCTCTGAAGTATTTGAAAGCATAATTTTATTATTCAGTTTGATTTAGGCTTCAGGCATGCTAGGGCCCCAACAGCAAGATGTGAGGAGGAATAAGAAAGATGATACTGGATAAGATTGGCTGGTCTAAGTTGTTAGTTTCTCAAATCCTCGAAGAATATAGTTAGCTACCCCACTAATCTAAAAAATTAACCCATTGAAAGCATGGAGAAGATCAGTTAAACTGGAAAATGGGACAAAAATAACAGTTTCCTAGAGGAAGAGTTTAGCTTGGCAGGTAATGTATTACTCACCAAGGACACCATTCCAGGCGTCTGAGTTTCCGACAGGAATTTCCACTTAGTGAAAAACTGAAACTATATAAAAAAAAAAAATTGGCAGAAGCCTCGTTTTTTGGTTTGGGTCAATATGTAAAGAATCGGATCAAGCTAAAGACTGAGCAGCATGGGTATTCAGAGGGCTCTCTACACAAATATTCCCCATTCCAAACCTGAAGTAAACCTACCATGAGGCTAAGAATTCTGACACATTTCATACCTTGGCTAGGATTTGTTTTTGAATCTTTAGGCTTAGCATTTGTGTGAAAGTCATCATTTATGTGCAGATAATTGAGTAACATGCCAGGGTCTGTCAAAAACAATCATAGAAATAAATGCATTACAGTTTGGGGAATGCAATGTGAATTAAAAAATAAGAATAAAAGAGCACTGTCAAAAGTGGCTGAGGAAAATGTAATTTTTTTTTATAAATACGTGATTCAATCCCCAAGGACACTTAGATATTGAAAATAGTCTCTCTGTTAATCAAAGAAAAATACATTTCTCTTCTCCTCCTCTTCCCCCTCTTTTCTCCTCCCATCATGTATCTCTCCTCCCCACCCCCACCCCCGCCCCTGCTTCCCCTTTTCTTCTTCCATCCCTCCCTTTCTGTCTCCTTTGAGCAAAGAAGCCAAGAGGGTTCTGAACAATAGTACGGTGTAATAAGCAGTTAAAAAATGCTATATTGTTGGGGTGCTGGGTGGCTCAGTGGGTTTGAGCCTCTGCCTTTGGCTCAGGTCATGATCTCAGGGTCATGGGATCGAGTCCCGCATCAGGCTCTCTACTTGGCAGGGAGCCTGCTTCCTCCTCTCTCTCTCTCTCCTGCCTCTCTGCCTACTTGTGATCTCTCTCTGGCCAAATAAATAAATGAAATCTTTTAAAAAATGCTATATTGTTAAAAAAAATGCTATATTGTTGGTTTACATAATTTTAGAGCATAATGTTTTTTGTCTGTATTTCATTTGGAAGGTTTACTTCATGACATCTAAATGTAAGCATAGTGCAATGTGTTAAATTATTTCTACCAGATATTATAACTAGCAGCCTAAATATTGCAAGATTTAAAAATTGAGAAATGTTATGTTTGCTCTATGTTCTTTGTTTTCATGCTTAATGTGAATATAAAGTGGTCATTTGTTACCTGAATTCACATTTACATTTTTTATATATAAGCATCACATGGAATTAATGAAAGCATTATGTATTAAAAGTATATATTTTGAGTATTTAGTGCTATTATTGGGACATTAATTTTATATTTTTTCCACTTTGCACTGAAGCTGAGAACATTAACATTTATTATGCTACCTGGTTTTTTTGTTTGTTTGTTTTATTCTTTGAACTCATTATCCTGTGTGTATCAGTGTTTTCTAGAGAGGGCAAAAAAATATATATATATGTATGTATGTATACATAGATATATACATACATATATACATGCATACCTACCATTGACACTTAAACAGTGTGGGGGTTAGGAGTCCTAACAGTCAAAAATCCACATATAACTTTTGACTGCCCAGAAATGAAACTACTCCTACTACTCTTGACCAGAAGCTTCATCAATAGCATAAAGTTGATTAACACATATTTTGCATGTATTATATACAAAATATGCTAGAAAAAGTAAATGTTATTAAGAAAAGCAGGAGAGTAAAATACATTTACATTACAGTACCATATTTATTGAAAATCTTTGTATAAGTGGACACACCCAGTTTAAACCCCTGTTGTTCAAGGGTCAACTCTGTGTATGTGTGTGTGTGTGTATGTGTGTGCATTTTTTTCACTTAAATTGGTTCATGTGATTGTGGGGACAAGCAAGTTCAAAATCTGTGGCGGGCAAGCCTGCAGACTAGAGCCTCCAGATTTGAAAGCAAGACAGGATTTGTGCCTGCAGTCTTGATGGAGAATTTCTTCTTTGGAAAACCTTTAGTTTTTGCTCTAGGGCCTTTCAACTGATTGGATTAGGTCCACCCACTTTATGAAAGTTAGACTACTTAAAATCAATTGATTGTACGTGTTAACTACAGCTACAAAATGCTATCACAGCAGCACCTAGATTAGCGTTTGATTTAAATAGCTGGATATTGTAGCCTAGCCATGTTGACACATAAAACTAAGCAATCACACTTTGCAAACTCCTTTCTGTGATAAAACCTATGAGGTGGGAACAGTTTAGGACTTCAAGTGTTACATTAACAATTTCAGAATGTACTCACTCAACCTTGGAATCTTAGAGTACTGTAATTACTTTGAAATACCTCTTCAAATACAGTGCAGGAATGCAGGATCCCAAACCTCCCTACGTATAACTAAATTATCTCCCTTTCTGAGCCCAATCTAGTGGTAAAATAAATTATATGAAAAAGGTTATATTGAAGCTAAAAGTATCAGGGGTCACACAAAAACATTAAGATTGCATAATAAGTGCCAGGTGTCTTCACAGAAAAAATACCAAGATAAAGAGAGTAGTCTCTTATAGCTATCAGGTAATTACAGTAAAATGTGACTAGTTACACAACTCTGATGAGGATACTAATAAAAAACAAGGGAAAAAGTTTACAACTCAGCCTGGGGCATTAATTCAAGCAGCATCTAGAAAGTTGCTTTCTTAGGAAGGTAGCATTCTGGTTACAGAGAAATATTTCTGCATGGTTTGGGGGAATGAGAAAACACAATACCCTGGCAAAAAGGCAGGCAGTTTGATACCAATGCTGGAATTGGTGATGCTCTGAAACATTGAAGGAAGTGAGTTACCTGAGGTTAATACTGGGCCAGCATACCCAGCTATATAATTTTTAAGAATTGGAACTTTGTTTGTTTGTTTGTTAGGCAGTACAACTATTTGGCTATGAAAAAAATTTTCTCATCCTTATACATTCAAGACATGTATAGCAATAATAACTATGCATGATAGTTTTTTAAATTAAAAAATATGTACATTTCTGGGAAAAGGGTTACCTGATATCATATGGATTCATATTTAATTCTATCTCCACAAAAGTGAGTATTATACCTAATTCAACTTATTATACCTTTCTCAACTGATGTCAATAGCACATGAATGGGGCACATTATATATTATATGACCTCTGTGATGCTATGGTTTTTTTTTCCCAATTTATTTATTTTCAGAAAAACAGTATTCATTATTTTTTCACCACACCCAGTGCTCCATGCAAGCTGGGCCCTCTATAATACCCACCACCTGGTACCCCAACCTCCCACCCCCCCGCCACTTTTTAAAAATGATGAGCTTTTATATTTCTTTAAAAATTTCAATTTTCCTTCTTTCCATGATTTTTGATTTTTTTGTCTCTCCACCAACTCTGTTGTTGTTGTTTTCACGTTGAACGTATACAAAGGAATTAACAAACTTCTGCACCTTAGGGCGGTAATAAAGAACCCACTCTCATTCAGATTTTCATAGCATCCCATAAATCCATGTGAAGTCATGCTGCACATCTGCAGTGATAGAATTTTGTGGAATTCTAGTGAAAACCATTGCACTCCAAGATGCTGCTTTAAGTCACATGTACAACTGATATAAATATCCACTTGTATAAAAGAATTTTTGTAAGAAATTGAATTTTGTTAGCAAAATATTAATTGGATATTAATTAATAGAAGATGTGAAGCTCTTTCATACACAGAATTATTACTGCCATTTTATTATTATTTCTTCTTTTCTTCTCAACATGCTATCTCCTTTTCCCTTCTTCCTCTAAACCCCTTTTCTTTACTATCTCTTCTTTCTTCTCTTTTTTCCTTGCTTTCTCCTTCTTTCACCAACAACACTGGCCTAGACTTGGTATCCTGCCTTCCACACTAAATGTAGACCTTAAATTATTTCTGGCTAGGCAATAAATACAACTAAAACTTTAGCAGGCTTTTCCTAGTGAAGAGGGGATCCACTGTATTTATAAGAACAGAATAGGAGCAGTAGAGTACAAGATGAATTCCATATCCGAATGTCTTGGGCTTTCAGAAGAGCAATCTTAGGATTTATTTCCAGCATCTGTTTGTTTATTTATTGGTTTATTTTTTCTTAACCCCACTTGCCAGTATATTTTAATTTATTCTAACTCACTTCCAAAGACTTCAGCTGAATAAAATAGTTATTATATGGATATTCTGGGTATTTAATTTATGCCTATAGGAATAGTTTTGTTGGTTTATGAGATTTTTTTTCCAACTTTGCTATTTTGGAGCAGAATTCATCATCATCATCATCATCTTTGTTATCATCCCCACGTTCGGTATCATAGCTACAACAGCTAAATTTCACACTTAACGGCCTCATAGGTTAGTACATATTACCACACTTAGCTTCTCCATTTTTCTGATAAAAATCCAGCTTTAAATGTTCAGTGGTCGAATGACTCATCCAATATAACACAGTCAATAAGTATAAGAGCTGAACAGATCCCAAAGGTTATGCTCAGGACCATTTATAGAGGGTCAGTTCTGCAAAAAATTCAAAAATACCTGAAATTTGTTAATGATCTTGCCTATGGTGGTATCATTATGAGTTGGTCCTATTATGGTTATTTTGAGCAACTGTTAAACTTTCAAGTATTTTATGAACTTCCTAAATTGAGCATGTTTATGTGTGTGTATATATAAATTATATATATATAAAAATATATGTACGTGTATATATGTGCATACATATATGTTATATATGTATGTATATTATATATATGTATATATAAATATTAACTTTGTGTATATATATGAAATTAGTGTAGGGTGTGTGTGTGTGTATATGTGTGTGTGTGTGTGTGTGTGTGTATATGTATAGTTCAGGTGTATTGAAGGCATAATTCCCACCACATCAAAATTAAAAGTAATACCTTTTTAATACCTATTTCTGAGCAAATTATTATCTAACTTAAATATTCTTACATTTTATTTCTTTTTTATTTATAAGGACCTTTTATTTATCATTATCATTTATCTTTTGTTTTTAAGAGATCATTTATCTTTATATCCATGTTTCATTGCTTCTGTAATGATCATTTATCTTTAGATCCATGTTTCATTGCTTCTGTAATGTATATGACAACATATAACATATTGATCTTTGTAGTCTAAAATCACCCAGATTTGTTCTGCTTTCTTCTTTTATTGCAATGCTTTTAAAATGGAAACAAATGACTAAAAGGGAGGCAGGAATTCATAGATATGTGTGAATTAGCAGATCACCACTTTGTATTATATATATATATATATATCACTCTGATATGTATGTGTGTATACACACACACACACACACACACACACACACACACATATAAACTTGCTGGAAAAAAATTGATTTTTAACCAGAAAGGGTCAAACATTAAATGAATTTGTAGGGTGCTATACTATAGAAAATATAAGACCTATCCTTGTTAGCTATAGTGGAGCAGTATATGTACTATGCTCTACCTCCTTCATGAGCTTTCATAATTTACTGTGGTACAGTTATCAATCAGAGCCATCATGATGATGTCCTATGGAGAGCACCGAGTTGAACGGTTAATTGAAGCAAAAGTGTTCAATGCCCCTGCAGATAAATTTTAATGAAGAAGACATACATTTCCCTAATAACTCACCCAAAAAAGAAATCCTTCATAATGTTGAAATAACATAGTAGAGAAAATGTTGTGAAATATGAATGTGTAGAAGAATGAGATTAACTCTGAATACTAGGCCTAGAGAAATGCAATGGAGTGGTCAGTTTTTGCATAGTTCATGAAAAATAATTAATATTTCTATATTTAATTTCATCATTAAAATCAGAGCAGTAATAAAATCTTTCATCAAAAGAATTAATCCCTCTCTTCCAGATAAGACAAACACAATCGCCAAAATAGCTGATAATAGATGATATACAGAAGAATGAAGGGAGAGTGTGGTGGGTGGCAGGAGTACAATGCACAGCTAATGCACATCAACCACCAGGAATGTCATTAGACTCATATAAAACTTCATAATTCAACAAGGCTACAGTGGTCCACATTTTATAATTCAAAAACTCTCTTTTGATGGATTTTGGACAATCATTAAATACATAAGTTTGAATTTCATTGATAAACTAATAAAATCATACAGATTTATTAACCCTAGGCATATTATTACATATGAAGACTAACCAAGATGAACTGTTTTATCTATAGAATTCTGAGCTACTGACATGTAGAGAAATGCTGCCCGTACAAGCAACCATTGAACGGTTTAGTGCAGCTCCCAAATGAGCAGTTGCCTTTACTGCTTCATTAATATAATTGGAGCTAGGACTTATTTAGCTCTAGCCAAATGATTTCAAAGGGGCTGATTATTTTGCGAGCCCCTTGGAACAGCATTGCAGAGCATAAGAGGCCTGTGCCTGAAAAACCCATCTACTGATGAACTGAATTTCCTTACAAATGAGAAAATTAGAAGTTGACACTAACAAGGTAGTTGCTGTGGCCTTGCTTTTTCTGATCAGTAATCTATTTTTTCTCCTCTTTTCCTTATAATTCAATGCCAAAAGATCTGGGATGTAGGATCTAGTGGCTGAAGCACGGCATGATATGTAAAGTGGAAAAAAAGTATTTTGTTAAAAGTTTGCACTTCAAATTAGAGTTCTATACTACAAATACATGAACTGTAAATACATTAACCTTGATTTCAAAGAAATGTATAATAGATTAATGCTTTACATTCAATAGAAGCTCTGAAAAGTGCTTACAAAACAGCATACTAATTTCAATCTCTTTTATTTAGGCATAATTTTTAATTTTTAGAAATATTTATTGACTACATACTAGACACCAAGGTTTATTGCATTAGGAAGAATGGCATAAGCTTCAATCTCTGTTTGTTTCTCTCTTCCACATTTTTTAACTTTGTGTTTCTTTACAATATATATAAATGTGTGTATATATGTAGTATGTATATAGAAGAATATATGTTAATGAACTTTTAAAATTCACAGAATTATGAGCAAGACAGATAAAAGGGACATAAATGCAGTGGATCTTATCTCTGTTAATTTATTTTTTCTTAGTTTAGCAGTATTCTATGTTAGTAAAAGTATAATATAACTATTCCTACACACACATACACACACACATACACACCCAGCCCTTGAGTTTTCTGGGCAAAGGGAAGAAAATAAAAATGTCTTGAATAAAAATATGTAACCACATTTATGTGATAAAGTAAACATTTGACTGTATCTGCTAGCTAAGGGCCTATATCCCCAAACAATATGCCTATGCTTCTATCTGTGATACTTGGGACAGAAGTGTTGCCCCAAATCCATACATGGAAATTCTAACCCCCCCTTCCACTATGGTCCTCTGTGCTATTGCTTATGTTCCACATATGAGTGAAACCAGATGATAATTCTCTTTCTCTGCTTGACTAACTTCACTCAGCATTTCCCCTCCAGATCCATCCATGGCGATGGCGGGAATGCAAGTTGATACAGCAGCTCTGGAAAACAGTATGGAGGTTCCTTAAGATGTTAAAAATAGAACTACCCTGTGACCCAAAATTTGCACTACTTAGCATTTACCCCAAAGATTCAGATGTAGTGATAAGAAGGGGCACATGCACCGCAATGCTCATAACAGCAATGTCCACAATAGCCAAACTGTGGAAGTATCTGAGATGCCCAGGATGAATAAATAAGAATATGAACGAATGGATGAATGAATAAAGAAGAAGATGTGGTGCATACATACAATGGAATATTACTCAGCCATCAGAAAGGATGAATAGCCCCCTTCTGCATCAACATGGATGGAACTGGAGAGGATTATGCTAAGTATTGCTTTTCCTTCAAATTTTTGTAATGTCCCAGGATTTTCTCCTCTCAGGTGCACATCTTCACTGGATGATTCCCATCCAGCTTTACCAGTGCCCTGAATTAGACACTCAGATATGGAGCAGCCATGTAGTAGTGCACATCACCACTTGGACCTACAATAACCATCTTAAAGTTACCATGCATAAAACTGAACTCTTGTTTCCCCACTACTCAGTAACTAGAACTACAAATTCTAGAAAAGTTATTCGTACTATTTTAAACTCCTCTCTCACTCTCACAAATCATGTTCAGTCTATCGCCGTATCAGATCTGTGCACTTGTATCAGTGCACTTATATTCTAAATTCAGCCACATTTCACCATTCTATTAATAGCAGCCCATCCTAAACCAAAGCATTTGTTTACTGAGAATAATGCAGTAACCTAACCCATCTTCTTTCCTCCAGTCTAGGCTTCCTTGAATCTTTTCTCCACAAGCTGGAGCGATCCGCTTAAAATCACTCTCTCCCTCAACGTCCTCCATAATGTTTTGGGTGGCTCAGTGGGCTGGGCCTCTGCCTTTGGCTTGGGTGGTGGTCTCAGGGTCCTGCAATCGGGCCCCACGTCGGGCTCTTTGCTTGGCAGGGAGCCTGCTTCCCCCTCTCTCTCTGCCTGCCTCTCTGCCTACTTGTGATCTCTCTCTCTGTCAAGTAAATAAATAAAATCTTTAAAAAAAAAAGTTAAAAAAATATAATCCTTACGAGGTTCTATTAGGCCCAACACGGCCTAATCCACAGATAATATGTCAAATTTTATCTACTACCCCTTTTCATCTTGCTTCATGGTATTCAACACCTTGAACTCCATATTGATTCTTGAATTACTTAACCTCATTCAATCCTCATGACATTCTAGTCCCATCAACCTAGAAACTCATTCCTGACTTCATTTTTATCACTGCTTAAAAGTCGTTTCCTTAGGGGCGCCTGGGTGGCTCAGTGGGTTAAGCCGCTGCCTTCGGCTTAGGTCATAATCTCAGGGTCCTGGGACTGAGTCCCGCATCGGGCTCTCTGCTCAGCAGGGAGCCTGCTTCTCTCTCTCTCTCTCTCTGCCTGCCTCTCTGCCTACTTGTGATCTCTCTCTGTCAAGTAAATAAATAAAATCTTTAAAAAAAAGAAAAAAAAAGTCTCTTCCTTAGAAAAGGACTTCTTTCACCATTTTATCTCAAGCAGTAGCCCCACTCCCTAGGATTCTTTTTTTTTTTTTTTTTAAGATTTTATTTATTCATTTGACAGAGTTCATAAGTAGGCAGAAAGGCAGGCAGAGAGGAGTTGGGGAAGCAGACCCCCTGCTGAACAGAGAGCCCAATGAGGGGCTTGATCCCAGTACCCTAAGACCATGACCTGAGCTGAAGGCAGAGGCTTTAGCCCACTGAGCCATCCAGGCACCCCACTCCCTAGGATTCTTAATTCTTTTATCTTGCTTCTCAATTCTTCTATAACTACATGTTATAGTTATATGAAAAATATGTGTAAGTGTTTATAAAAATATTTTATATATATGACTTATTTTTCTCTCTTAGCTGCTCCTCCATTTTTAAGTAAGAGGGTTGAGGGCATGAATTTTAACAGTTCTTTTGCTGGTAAAGAAAGGGCATTATATTTCAATAATATTGCCAAATTCCCCTACTTTGTGGATGAAGCAATTTTATTTGTATTACAAATGCAAGGGTGAGCATCATAGTCTCTCTTCAGTGATGTTACAGATGATTTCTTCTTTACTAGACTTGTGAGTAAAAAAAGGTTAAACATATTTTTATAGGTTTAAACATTTTTCTTTTCAATTCTTTGTCCAATTTTCTATTTAATTACTGGGCTTTTTCTGCTTTGAATAAAATTTTTAAATTAACTTTTTAAAATGTCATAAATATTTTATCCTTGAATTTTGAAAATTATCAGATTAACATTTAAGTAATATAACCTATAAAGTAAAATGAAATATTTAAAGTATGTGGGTTGATTACCTAGGGACTCCTGGGTGGCTCAGCCAGTTAGGTATTGGACTCTTGATTTTTGGCTCAAGTCATGATCTCAGGGTCATAAGATAAAGCCTTATGTTGGGCTGCATGCTGAGCTAGGTTAAGATTCTCTCTCCGTCTCACCCACCATAAATTAGTAAATAGATAGATAAATAAGTAAATAAATACAAAGGTTATGCATCAGGGTCACTAAATCTAGTTTCAAGGTATAGATAATTTTACCACCTCAAAGTATACTTGTTTTCATTAATTTGGTATGCCATAACAAAAACACCATAGACTGGATGGCTCAGGAGATAGACATTTATTTTTCACAGTTCTGGAGACTGGGAAGTCAGATCAAAGTGGCAGTATGTTGGGTTCTTGTGAGGGTCTCTTCCTGGTTTGTAGGTACCTGTCATCTTATTATATCCTTACATAATAAGGAAAGAGAGAGCTCTGGTCCCTTACACTTCTTATAAGGTCAATTATCCCATAATCCAGGCTCTATTTCCTTTTAATATAGGAATTTTGAGGAGGAACAAACATCCACTCTATAATGGTACTTTTATGCTATTAGCCCAATGTAAGAATGTTCACTGTTGATTTATTAATAATATTCAAAAATTGGAGGAAAAATACAACCCAAATGTTTAGCATCCAAATTGTTAGTAAGTATGTATGTTGATTTTTTCTTAATTATGCATCTCAGTTTCCTGCTTGTGAGTTTAATTTTTATTGTGTGTTTGGTATTGTGACTAAAAT
This sequence comes from Neogale vison, assembly GCF_020171115.1. Lineage (NCBI taxonomy): Eukaryota > Metazoa > Chordata > Mammalia > Carnivora > Mustelidae > Neogale > Neogale vison. The sequence continues at coordinate 39,957,645 of NC_058099.1, forward strand.
AATAGTAGATATTTAAATGTGTATTACAAGAATTTTGTTTGTACAATGCTTTCTTAAAACTTTAATAATCTAAATATCCAAGAGTTAGAAAATATTTGAATATATTGTATACATTCTAAATTTCCATGTTAAAATCTTACCTATCTAAATGTAGGGATAGGCAAGTTACTATCACAAGTAATATTTAGGGGATGAAAAATAATGTTTATATTTGATTTTTGTTTTGTTTTGTTTTTTAAATTTAATTTCATTTTCTTCAGTGTTCCAAAATTCATTATTTATGCACCACACCTAGTGCTTCGTGCAAAATGTGCCCTCCTTAATTTAGATTTGTATTCATTTGAGTATATAGAGAAAAATCCTAATGCCTAATGCTTACTAAGTATTTATCAGCTGAATACAACATCTAGGATTCTCAGTGGCAGTGTTTTTGACTGTTGTATGTTCAGAGTACTGGTCACACTTTTCTGTTTCCCTGGATATTTCATATTCCTTCTAGTTGTTTAAAACTAAACATTTAATTCTGGGTTTTTTTCTCTGTGTTTATTTCATTGCTTTTATGTTTCTTGATTTGTTTGTGCTTTTAGTAACTTTTCTTGTCTAAATCTTCCCAGTCTCTCTCCTCTGTAGTGTATGGCCACTGATGTCTCTTATCAGCTTGTGGTTGCTGTTGCCTTTAACCTCACATTAATTTTTAAATTTTGGGGTTTTAAAGGTAGCCAAGGGTTGTTTTGGTGGTCTTAGTTTACAGTGCTTAGTTGTCAATTAACAACTGATTAGAGTTTGTGATCCAACTTTTTGAGTCAGTTAGTGTTTCAGCCTTTTCTGATGTATCTGTGAGTGGGTTGGGAAGATTACTTTAAGGCACTTTTAAGGTCCCTATTTAACTAGGGTTGTGTGGATAGTTTGAACTCTTTCTGGACTCTTTGTGGATATCCTGAAGACAGCATGGATGTGTGGAGGGTTTATCAATTTGGGATTGCACTTTTATTTTATATTATTTTTCAATTTATTTATTTATTTATTTATTTATTTATTTTCAGCACAACAGTATTCATTGTTTTTGCACCACACCCAGTGCTTTATGCAATCCGGGCCCTCTCTAATACCTAACAACTGGTTCTCCCAACCTCCTACCCCTCACCTCTTCAAACCCCTCAGATTGTTTTTCAGAGTCCATAGTCTCTCACGGTTCACCTCCCCTTCCAATTTCCCCCAACTCCCTTCTCCTCTCTAACTCCCCTTGTCCTCCATGCTATTTGTTATGCTCCACAAATAAGTGAAACCATATGAGAATTGACTCTCTCAGCTTGACTTATTTCACTCAGCATAATCTCTTCCAGTCCTATCCATGTTGCTACAAAAGTTGGGTATTCATCCTTTCTGATGGAGGCATCATACTCCATAGTGTATATGGACCACATCTTCCTTATCCATTCATCCGTTGAAGAACCAAGATGCCCTTGGTTCTTTCCACAGTTTGGCGACCATGGCCATTGCTGCTATAAACACTGGGGTACAGATGGCCCTTCTTTTCACTACATCTGTATCTTTGGGGTAAATACCCAGGAGTGCAATTGCAGGGCCATAGGGAAGCTCTATTTTTAATTTCTTGAGGAATCTCCACACTGTTCACCAAAGAGGCTGCACCAACTTGCATTCCCAGCAACAGAGTAAGAGGGTTCCCCTTTCTCCACATCCCCTCCAACACATGTTGTTTCCTGTCTTGCTAATTTTGACCATTCTAACTGCTGTAAGGTGAGATCTCAATGTGGTTTTAATATTAATCTCCCTGATGGCTAGTGATGATGAACATTTTTTCATGTCTCTACACCTTAAAGAACTGGAGAATCAACAACAAATCAAACCAACTCCACACATAAGAAGGGAAATAATCAAGATTAGAGCTGAGATCAATAAGGTAGAAACCAGAGATACAGTAGAACGTATCAATGAAACTAGAAGCTGGTTTTTTTAAAGAATCAATAAGATTGATAAACCATTGGCCACACTAATCCAAAAGAAAAGAGAGAAAGCCCAGATTCATAAAATTATGAATGAAAAGAGAGAGATCACAAGTAACACCAAGGAAATGGAAACAATCATCTGAAGTTATTATCAACAGTTATAATAAGCTAAGCAACCTAGATGAAATGGATGCATTCCTGGAAAACTATAAACTCCCAATATTGAACCAGGAAGAAATTGACAACCTGAATAGTAACGAGATTGAAGCAATGATCAAAAACCTCCCAAAAAACAAGAGCCCAGGACCTGATGAATTCCCTGGGTAATTCTACCAAACTTTTAAAGAAGAAATAACACCTATTCTCCTGAAGCTGTTTCAAAAAATTGAAGCAAAAGGAAAACTTCCTAACTCTTTCTATGAAGCCAGCATTACCCTGATCCCCAAACCAGGCAAAGACCCTACCAAAAAGGAGAATTTCAGACCAATATCACTGATGAATATGGATGCTAAGATTCTCAACAAGATCCTAGCAAACATGATCCAATAGCACAATAAAAAGATTATCCACCATGACCAGGTGGGATTCATTCCTGGGCTACAAGGGGGCTACAAGGATGGTTCAACATTCTCAAATCAATCAATGTGATAGAACAAATTAATAAAGAGAAGAGAGAAGAATCACATGGTCCTCTCAATTGATGCAGAAAAAGCATTTGACAAAATCCAGCATCCGTTCCTGATTAAAACGCTTCAAAGTATAGGGATAGAGGGAACATTCCTGAACTTCATAAAATCTATCTATGAAAGACCCACAGCAAATATCATCCTCAATGGGAAAAAGCTTGCAACCTTCCCATTGAGATCAGGAACATGACAAGGATGCCCACTCTCACCACTTTTGTTCAACATAGTATTAGAAGTCCTAGCAACAGCAATCAGACAACAGAGAGAAATAAAAGGTATCAAAATTGGCAATGAAAAAGTCAAACTCTCTCTCTTCGCAGATGACATGATTCTTTATATGGAAAACCCAAAAGACTCCACCCCCAAAACTACTAGAACTCATACAGCAATTCAGCAACGTGGCAGGATACAAAGTCCATGTACAGAAATCAGTGGCTTTCTTATACACTAACAATGAAAATACAGAAAGGGAAATGAGAGAATTGATTCCATTTACTATAGCACCAAGAACCATAAGATACCTGGGAATATACCTAACCAAAGAGGTAAAGGATCTGTACTGGAGGAACTACAGAACACTCATGAAAGAAATTGAAAAAGACACAAAAAGATGGAAGACCATTCCATGCTCTTGGATCAGAAGAATAAACATTGTTAAAATGTCTATACTGCCTAGAGCAATCTATACTTTTAATGCCATTCCGATGAAAATTCCACCAGTATTCTTCAAAGAGCTAGAGCAAATAATCAAAGAATTTGTATGGAATCAGAAGAGACCCCGAATCACTAAGGAAATGTTGAAAAACAAAAATAAAACTGGGGACATCACACTACCTGATTGCAAGCATGCTCCCCACTGTGCAGGAAGCCTGATGCAGGGCTCAATCCCAGAACCGCAAGATCATGTCCTGAGCCAAAGGGAGAGCCTTAACCCACTGAGCCACCTAGGTGCACCCCCCACCAAGGGATGGCACTTTTAATAAACAAATAGGACTCCTCCATTTTCTCATTTTCCTTTCTGGTGACTTGATAGAGATATAGATGGAGATTAGTTCCTACACATAAAGCGGCACAGATCCATGAATCACTCCATGGAGAAGAGTCAGTCAGTAACCAGAATTTGGCACTTGGCTGAGAGAAAACTCATTTGTTTATTCTTCTATGTGTTCTTCTTCATTTGTGCCATGCCTCCTCTTTGTAACATATAATTTTGGCAATTGTTTTAATATTTCCAATATGAAAGAAGAACAAAGAACATTTTTTACTCTTTTAAAGTTGATATACCATGCTTCGGTATCATGTATTATGTTATATTTGGGGAGAATTTTTACATATACATTTTTAATTTTAGGGAAAACTATAACTAGAAAAAATTAAAACTGGAAATATTTTGACATCAATTTGTTACAATTGTGATTAAATACAGTTCCCTACTTTGTACAAGTATATACAAGTTAGTTGGCTACAGAAGCATATTTTACTTTATTCAAATAAATTATTTAGGAGTGAGTGATTCAGTTTCACTATTTGCAAGCAATTTATGTCTCATACATAGACATCCTATAACATTAAGTTGCAATCAATAAAATATGGCAAAAAATATAGGAAATTCAAAGTAAATTTAAATCAACATCTCTTTTTTATTTCTCTGTTAAAATATTTAAAAAGTTATATGCAAGAAACCATACATCATCAATATTAATATTCTTACTAGCTCTCTAGTAAGTATATCTTTTATATCTAGTAAGTATATCTAGTAAGTATATCTAGTAAGTATATCTAGTAAGTATATCTTTTACCTATCTTTTGAAGGTATTTAAAACATTTTTGTAGTGAACCTGAATATAAACACAAAAAGTATGCTAAATCCATAGCTAATAATACTTTCAGCTAATATCGAATATTATAACATTTAGTGTTTTGTTACAAATAATGCACTTCTTTCTAATCTTATTCTAGTGTAAGCTTATTCTAAGCTTATTCTAGTGTAATCACTATTTTATGTTTGTGAAAAATATAATATATTCTGAAACATAATTGTTATTTATATCTCACTGTGTCCTCTTGCACTCATAAATAGTATCCATTTATATTACTAATTCTGATTTTTCAAAAGGATCATGTTGGGACACTTTAACTATTTCTTAATGGCATTCAGTTTCAATAGAATAAAAACTGACCAAGATTTCTTTAAATAGGTTATAAATTGTATCACCCATATCAGATCAATAAAATATCAGGCTTATCCCTTTGAATCCCTTTACAACCCTTTGTAACCATAACATGTGCCTCTATATGTCTGTGTCCTATTTTTAAATCACAATAGATGTGGAGGATTACATTTTGCATCCTCCTTTATTTTATAATCTGTTTGTAATTAGCAATTACCTGATGATTGATTCTGTAATTTCACTGAAATCAGAGATAATACTATCTGTATTATGTACACTACATTCAGTAAAATTAAGTAAAGAGGCAGCTTTATTTATGTTTTACTTTAATTTTAGTGACTCATTTTTAGTTAATTGCTTATTTTTCCCTTCTGATTCTCAAAGCATTAACTGAGAATGGGAACTATTTAAGCTCATGCTGCAAGTCCCTCTGGAGTAGTTGTATGATCTTTATTTTTCAAGGTTTTGTAGGTGTTTCATTGTGTTGTCACAGACCCTGTAGTAAATCATTCTTTTATTCTCCCTTTATGCTTTCAAAACTTGACACTATAAAGGAAAAGAATAGGTAGAGGAATACAGCAGTTTTCCCATATCTACAACTCTTGTACAGATCCTCTCCAATGTTTATCCAGTATCCAAAACCATATTTCAATGAATAGTTTTGTTTCAAGGAATAGTTTTCACAGAAAACATTTTGACAGTATTAATGCAATAGAAAAAACATGTTTAAAGCAACAAGATCCCACTGTATACCCATTATAATGGTTGAAATTTGACATACTGATAGCACCAAATGCTGGAGAGGATGTGGAGCCAAAAGAACTTTCATTCATTGCTGGAAGAAATGTAAAATGATGTTGCCACTTCAGAAGACAGTTTGGCAGTTCCTTACAGAACTATGTACTATTACCATACAATGCAGCAATCGTGCTTTTTGGTGTTTACCTAATGGAGTTGAAAACTTATGCCCACACAAAAACTTGTACATACATATTTATAGAAACTTTATTCATTATTGCCTGACATGGAAGCCACCACAATGCCTACCAGTAAGTGAATGGGTAAATAAACTGTGATATATATGGAAAATGGAAATTAGTCAGCACAAAAAAATGAATTATCAAGTCATGAAAATCCATGAGGATTAGTCTGTATGGTATCATAATGATAATACATGTTATTGTATGTTTATGCAAACCCACAAAATGTACAGCATCAAGATTGATCCATAATGTGAACTGTGGACTTTAGTGATTATAATGTTCATCAGTTATAACAAATGTATCACAGTGGTAGAGTATGTTGATAAGTATGAAACTATGCATACATGGGGGTAAGGATATATGAGAAATATCTTTATTTTCACCTGTTTTGTTGTGAACCTAAAACTGCTCTAAAAATGTATCATTAAAAAAAAGTGGAGGATACATCTAAGTGAGTGACTTGAGAGAAATTCATAGCTTTAATTGTGTATATTAGAAAAGAAAAAATATATAAAATATAATTTTGAAGCTATTGTATCAATAAGGTAGAATAATGATAGCTATTAAAACCAAAGAAAGCAGAAGAAAATTAAACAAAATATAAGTTAAAATAAAATAGGGAACACACATAAGATAAAATCAACAATCAAAAGTTTTTAAAAGAATAATAAATCAATAAATCTTCAGTCAGGCTGATTTAAAAATATGAGAATATAACTTCCAAAACCAAGAATAAGGCACTATCTTAAGGCCTTCCCACACTAAAAAAAGGTAAGAGAATTAAATAAATTTATGACACTACATTAAAAAAAATCCCGAAAAAGTAGATACTTTTTTTGAAGAAACGTTTATCAAAGCTGACAGAAGAAGAAATAAAAAGCATAGGTAATCTTATAGTTGTTAAATTTTTAATTAAAACAATTCCCCCCGAAGAAGAACTACAAAAAAATAGGAAAAAGATAAACTAATCGTAAGGGGCACCTATGTGACTCAGTCAGTTAGGTCCAACTCTTGATCTAAGCTCAGGTCATGATCTCAGGGTTGTGAGATCAAACCCCATGTCTGGCTTTGCACTCAACGAGTCTGCCGCACTTCCTTCTCTCCCTCATGCATGTGGATCCTCTCTCTCTCTCCCCCTCTCTATAAAAATTAAAAAAAAAAAATTTAAATACTAATCTTAAATTTTGAGACCAGTATAACTGATACTAGCCTAAGAATATTATACATATATGAAAATTAAAGGAAATTTACCTCATGAACATGAATATAAAAACTCATAAACAAAATACTAGCAAACTGAATTGTAACAAAAAATGTAAGAATTATTCCAAAAATGCAAGTTTTGTTTATTCAAAAACCAATGTGATTATTCATTAAAAACAAGATATAGAAAACATGTAAATTATCTCAAAAGAAGTTTATTTGATTGAACTATAATTTATTAAAAGACACTTGCAGACTAGAAATAAGAAACACTGTTAGTCTGATAAATGATATTTAAGAAACACCTATATTACACTCATGTTGAAATATTATTTACTGCCTTGTGGAGTTTGGAAGGACACCCAGTATGTAGGTATTTTATCACAGACTCTATTACGAGTTATGAAATAAATTATTAAATATAGGCATTAGCCTATACATCTGTGAGAAGAGCTATGTAAGATGTGAAGTTCTTAAAGGTGGAACTGGAAGATTAAAGACACCAGAAATCGATCAATTTGAGAAGACTAGAAAATTTTAATCACAAAGGAGAGCCAGAAAGGGGGAACTGGAAGAGCAGTCTCGAGGAAATTTTTTCCTCTGAGGATCTACAACAAAATGTCTTGTGACTGGCAAGAGAACACTGATATACTGGCAAGAGAACAGGCTAATATACTGGCAAGAAGATCTATACACATAGTGGTGATCAACAACAACAAGTGTGAATCTGTTGGGCATTTCTTCATCTGTTAACAGATGCAACAATGTGAACATTCAGGAAGTACCATCTCTTGCTTTTTGTCTGTCTTCCAAATCTCAAACTAGTTATTTTGATCACACTTTACAGGGAGTTCTGGGAAATGTGGCTCTTGTTTAGTTAAAGTGACAGTAGAATGTTCTAGTCTGGAGATTGTTGATGTTGTATATCATTATTCAGAACTATTTTTTCTTATTAAACTGTGTGCAAATGAAAACTTCTATAAACATAACAAATCAAATAAAATCTATATCTTTAAAGACATCAGATATCATCATTAAAATAAAAAGATTTGCTAAGAGGTAAAATCTATCTTTTGGAAAGAATATTAGCCAAATTTAATATAATAATAATTGCATGCTGCAGAATAAAATGAAAGAATTCTTTCTGAAAGAAACACACAAAACAAAAAGACAAACAATTAGGTGAAAAGGAATGAACTAAGTTGATGATAAAGTTTTTATTCTAACATTTTTCTAATGATGATTTCAAAAGGGGAGAAAAAGCAGATAGTAAGAAACAAATAAATGAGTAATATGAGGGAAAAAGTTTGTAGGATGCAAGAATTTCTTAAAAGGGTTGATTGTTTTCCTTAAAAAAAAGTTGAGATTCTTTATGGCTTTTAGGAATACAGGAAAAAGAGTCTAAAATGTCCTGAAGAATTAAACATAAACACATTCAATGGGACAGAATTGTAGCCATGTTAGTTCTCTGAGTAGCAATTCTTGAAAATTGATGATTTGGATTATGCTACTTAAGTTCTAAGGAAAATTATTTTTACTCTAGAATTCCTATTCTAAGCCCCAAACTTTATCTAATTTCAGGGCAAAATTGGATAGTTTCCAACACATGAGTTAAAAAATATCCTTCCATTCAATCATTTCTTAGTAGCTAATATGAGATTTGATCTAGCAAAGTGAGGGGGAAAATAAGAAAACATGACAGTAATCAGGTCTGTGACAAACTAGACTCAACACAGGAAAAAGGTGATGGTAGTCCTAAATTTACTAATCTCCAGATAAAATTGTAAAGGTTTCTAAGAGAGAAATATCCAGATTAAAAATGGTATATAACATACATATTTGTGTATTGGGAGATTGTGTATTGGGAGATTGATTATATATACATATATATTTATTATATATGCATATATATTGACTCCACATATATATTCAATATTATTCACTAAATAAATATATGGGTATATATCTCACTTGACTGGGCAGTAAACTATTTAGGCAAAATAAGCATAACAATGCTTTAACTGGATGTAAGACTGTATATTGTGCACCCTAAGTTTCTTACCAATAATTTCACCCTCTCCCATACGTTGAAAGCTTCATACCATCAGTATTTTAAAATAATGACATTTCAGCCATGTTAAAAAAATACTTTGAATAATCTTACCTCAGTACCTCACTCATGCCCTGGATCTTTTTCTGTCAGTCTCTCTCTCCTCTCATTTTCAGGAGGATTGATTGAAATCAAAATGTCTTCCTTCACATAATTAATTGTTCTCTAAATGTAATATAAAATTACCCAGCTTCATTATACTGTCTTGTTGCCACTTATATGGAAATATTTCACTCTTGTATCTTTATGCAATATTTTAAACTCTTAATCATCCCTTTCTTCAAATGATTCTTCTCCTTGGCTTCCATAACAAAAAACAGCCTAATTTCCCTAAATGTTCATATTACCATAGTAGGCTATTAGCAAAATATTTGAGAGAAAACTCTGGAAGCCATTCAAAGTTGAGTCCTGGCTCCATCATTTCCAAGCAGGAGCTGCAAGATTTTAGGGAATTTACTTGGTTTCTTTGTTCTTCAATTGCCTCATGGAATATATGGAGATAATATTTTTTCTAACCTGATAGAAGAAGGTTCATTTAGTTCATGCATGCAAAGCTATTTGATCATTTGACCTTAAATAAATGTTTAGCCTCTATTCCTCTATATCCATGGTCTTTAGAGTCCCTGGGGAGTGCAGTCTGGAGTTGCTGAATGTTAAATCTAGGAATACAGGATAAATTACCTCACAATTAGTAACTTTTGGATTCTTTTTGTTTTTTGATATTCCAAATAGGCCATGATCTGATACCAGTTCACTGTGGTCCAAACAGTAAATGTTTCTCTTTCTAATTAAATGTTTTTCTTCTCTAATATACAGAGAAAGAGAGGTAGATATAGAGATAGATCACATTATTTCTCCCTGTCTTTTAATTCTAAACACATAAATGTATCAGGACTGTAAATGCCTACACATTTATAATCATATTTGCTTTATATTTATATCAATTTTCTGGGACAAGGAAGACATTATACATAGTAAGGTAACTGAAATTCATCTGACCTTACTTTGAAAATTTCTGAGTTAACTTCTAATTTTATTCTCGTAATAGAACTTTGATTGATTATTGGAATTCTACCTCAATAGTCTGATTAGTGTGACGGCAGCTTCTTGATTTTGTCTGAGATTTTCTTTCTTGCATATCACCTGTTATCTTTAACATCAATTTTCTTTCTCTTACAGTCCCATTTTTCTTTTCAATTTATTTACTTTTTGTGAATAATCATGTTCTTTTCTGAAGGAACCTTAATTATCTGTGGCTTAGACTGTTAATTGCCTCCCAAATTTGCTGCCCCAGATGAAACAACCAATTTTTCAAATGTATTGCAATAATTTCAGGTTGTGCGATTAGTTAGGCAAATTAAATAGGCAGAATAATAATATGTATATTTCATGTAGCATTCTTGAAAGAAGAGCCATATGCTGATTTCTGCCTCCTGCTCTCTGAAACGTTATGATGATGCTGTAGTAGTTAACTTTAAGCATGAAAACAATTTATTGAGCCACAATATATTGAGATGATCTTGTGATTTTTACCTTTTATTCTAGTCATATAGTATATTACATTATCCACTTTTCTAGTCCTGTAGCATAAACATATACATACAGTATATCTGGTAATATATTACATTATATTATAGTATAGTGTATTATACATAGCATATTACATATAGTATATTACATTATATATTATTTTGATACTTGGATGTTAAGTCAGCCTTTTATTCTTGATAAATGCCACTTGATTGTGGCATATATTGCTTTTTATATGTCACTGGATTTGGTTTGCTGGAATCTTACTGAGGACCTTTTAAAAAGATTTCATTTACTAATTTGACAGAGAGAGATCACAAGTAGGCAGAGCAGCAGGTGAAGGGGGTGGGGGAAGCAGGCTCCCTGCTGAGCAGAGAGCCCAATGTGGGTCTCCATCTCAGGACCCTGAGACCATGACCTGAGCTGAAGGTAGAGGCTTAACCCACTGAGCCACCCAGGTGCCCCCTTACTGAGGATTTTTGTGAAGTATTTATACGAGAGCTTTGTAGCTTTCTTTTTTTGAGATATATTTCTCTGGCTTATTACCTGGCTAACACTGTCCTCACAGAATAAGTTGGCAAGTGTTTGGTTTGTTTGTTTTTTTCCCCTCTTCTAACTTTTATGGAACAGTGTATGGAGAACTATTGACTATTCTTCAAATATTTGATAAAGTTTGCCATTAAGCTCTCTGGAGCTGGGATATGTGAGTGTGTGTGTGTGTGTGTGTGTCTATGTGTGTGTGTGTGTGTGTGTGTGTGTGTGTCTATGTGTGTGTGAATAAGGGTTCACTACTAATCCTGTATTTGTACCTGGTATAGGTCTATTCATATTTTTTGTTCCTTCTTGAATTGATTTTGGTAGTCATTTTTTTCTAGGAACTTATCTGTTTCATCCGAGTTATCTATTAACTTACAGTTCTTCAAAGTAGTCTCATATAGTCATTTTTATATCTGTAAGATCAACAACATCTTGCTATTTTACTCATGATTATAGTAATTTGAATATTATCTTTCCTTGATTAACCTAAAAGTTCTGTCAATTTTGTTAATATTACAAATGAATTTTAGTTTTCTTAATTCTCTCTATTGTTTTAATAGTCTCAATTTCCTTAATTTCCATTTTACTATTTATGATTAACTTCCTTCTGCTTGCTTTAGATAGAGTTTGCTTTTCTTTTTCCAATTTTTTAAATTATTGACTTGAGCTATTTCTTTGGTCTTAAACATTTATAACTATAAAGCACTGCACTCATCCTTAGTTGCATCCTATGTCTATATTTTTGTTCATCTCAACATATTTTAATTTTTTATGATTATATAAAGAATGTAGTTTAATTTCTACATATTTGTAAATTCTGAAGTTTCTTTATTGATTTCTAAATTAAGTTATTGTTCACAGAAAATAATTTCATGATTTTAATACTTAAAAATTAAGTATTATTTAATGGCCTAGCTTATGGTGTATACTATAGAATGTTCCTTTACATATAGGAGAAGAATGTACTCTGCTGTTTCAGGCAGTGTGCTTTGTGGATTTTTGTTAGGTCTACTTGTCTTGTGATATGTTTCAAGTTCTCTGTTTCCGTTTTAATCTGCTGAATGGTTGCTCTATCCATTATTTGAAGAGTATTGCAATTACTACAAGCATTTTTGGTCTTAAAGTCTGTTTTGTCTAGTAGTAGAACCATTTGATCTTTTCTTATGTTTGCTGTTTGCATGTTACATTTTTTCCCATTCTTTATAGTTTATAACATTCCATTTTAATTGTGTCTCCTGCAGACTAAATAGAGCTGGGTCTTGTTTTTAAACCTCTCTGACAAACTCTGCATTTTGATTGTATTGTTTAAACCATCCACGTTTAATAATCCTACTGATATTAGATTGATGTCTGCCATTTTAATTTTGTTTTCCATATGTCTCTCTGTTCCTCCTTTACTTCTTTGTTTTCTACTAACTAAATATTTTCTAGTGTAACATTTGACTTTGTGAAGGATATTATTCAGTCTATTTATTTTAAAGATTTATTTATTTTTAAGATGGATGAGGAGCAGGAGAGGGAGAGAATCTCAAGCAGGCTCCCTGCTGAGCGTGGAACCCCACATGGGACTTGATCTCATAACCATGACCTAAGCCAAGACCTAGAGTCAGAGCTCAACTGATTGAGTCACCCAAGCACTCTTCAGTCTGTTTTTTTAAGCTCTTTTCTCTGTGATTGTTCAATGGCTTAGCATATACATCTTACTTTATAATCTACTTCATTCAGATTTATACTAACTTAATTCCATCTAGATAGAGAAGTATTATTCTTACATAGCTATTTTGCCTCTTCCCTGTTTTTATATGAGTAATGTAATACACATTATACACCTGTATGCTAAAAATATAAGCATACATTTTTATATTAGTTTATATAATATGTCTTTTTTAAAAAGCTGAGAGAAAAAAGGAAAGCAAGGATACAATTTTGTTTACTGGGTTTTTAATATGTTCCTATTGATTTAAGTTATTATCTTTTGATATTTTCTAATTCCAAGATGACTTTGCCCTACCCATATCCTTTGTGATATTATTATCAAATATATAACATTTCTGTTATATATAATCGTATTTTATATAACATATATTATATATGTTGTGTTATATTATATATGTTGTGTTATATTATATATATTATATTATATATAGTAATATATTAAATAAAATATTATATATAATTGTAAAAAATGATATATAATTGTATTATATATAATATAACATATAATTATTATACATAATATTATGCAATTACTTTTTAAAAATTATTTTTATTAACATATAATGTATTATTAGCCTCAGGGGTACAGGTCTGTGAATCGCTAGGTTTACACACTTCACAGCATTCACCATAGCACATACTCTCCCCAATGTCCATACCCCAACCACCCTCTCCCTAACCCCCTCCCCCCCACAACCCTCAGTTTGTTTTGTGAGATTAAGAGTCTCTTATGGTTTGTCTGCTTCCCGACCCATCTTGTTTCATTTTTTCCTTCCCAACCCCCTAGCCCCCCATGTTGCCTCCCAAATTCTTCATATCAGGGAGATCATATGATAATTGTCTTTCTCTGGTTGACTTATTTTGCTCAGCACAATACCCTCTAGATCCACCCCTGTTGTTGCAAAGACAATATATATATATAATCACATCCTTTTTATCCATTCATCTGTTGATAGACGTCTAGGTTCTTTCCATAGTTTGGCTATTATGGACATTGCTCCTAAAAACATTTGGGTGCACATATCCCTTCAGATCACTGCATTTGTACCTTTAGCGTAAATACACAGTAGTGCAATTGCTAGGTCGCAGGGTAGGTGTATTTTCAACTTTTTGAGGCATCTCCATGCTGTTTTCCAGAGGGGTTGTACCAGCTTGCATTCCCAGGAGCAGTGTAAGAGGGTTCTCCTTTCACTATATTCTTACCAGCATCTGCCATTTCCTAATTTTTTAATTTTAGCCATTCTGACTGGTGAGAGGTGGTATCTCATTGTGGTTTTAATTTGTATTTCCCTGATTCCTAGTGATGTGGAGCACTTTTTCATGTGGCTGTTGGCCATCTGGATGTCTTCTTTGCAGAAATGTTTGTTCATGTCCTCTGCCCATTTCTTGATTGGATTCTTTTTTCTTTGGGTGTTGAGTTTGATAAGTTCTTTATAGATTTTGGATACTTACCCTTTATCTGATATGTCACTTGCAAATATCTTCTCCCATTCTGTCAGTTGTCTTTTGGTTTTCTTGACTGTTTCCTTTGCTGTGCAAAGCTTTTGGTCTTGATGAAGTTCCAATAGTTCATTTTTGCCCTTGCTTCCCTTGCCTTTGGTGATGTTTCTGGGAAGAAATTGCTGTAGCTGAGGTCGAAGAGGTTGAAGAGACTGTCCTTTATCCATTGGCCATTCTTTCCTGCTTTGTAGACAATTACTTGGCCATAGAGTTGAGGGTCTATTTCTGGGCTCTCTATTCTGTTCTACTGATCTGTGTGTCTGTTTTTGTGCCAGTACCTTACTGTCTTGATGATGACAGCTTTGTAATAGAGCTTGAAGTCTGGGATTATGATGCCATCAACTTTGGCTTTCTTTTTCAATATTCTTCTGGCTATTCAGGCTTTTTTCTGGTTCCATATAAACTTTAGGATTATTTGTTCCATTTCATTGAAAAAAAAATTGATGGTATTTTGATAGGGATTGCATTATATATGTAGATTTCTTTAGATAGGATAGACATTTTCACAATATTTGTTCTTCAAACCCATGACCATGGAAAATTTCTCCATTTCTTTGTGTCATCCTCAATTTCTTTCAAGAATATTCTGTAGTTTTCTGAGTACAAACTCTTTGCCTCTTTGGTTAGTTTTATTCCTGGGTATCTTATGGTTTTGGTGTAATTATAAATGTGATTGAATCCCTAATTTCTCTTTCTTCTGTCTTGCTGTTGGTATATAGAAATGGAACAGATTTCTGTGCATTGATTTTATATCCTGACACTTTGCTCAATTCCTGTGTGAGTTCTTGTAGATTTGGAGTGGAGCCTTTTGGGTGTCCACATAAAGTATCATATCATCAGCAAAGAGTGAGAGTTTGACTTCTTTGCCAATTCAGGTGCCTTTTATTTCTTTTGTTGTCTGATTGCTGTGGCTAGGACTTCTAGAACTATGTTGAATAGCAGTTGTGATAGCGGACAGCCCTGCCATGTTCCAGACCTTAGGGAAAGCTCTCAGTTTTTCCCCATTGAGAATGATACTCACCATGGGGTTTTTATAGATGGCTTCGATGATATTGAGTTATGTACCCTTTATGTCTACACTGTGAAGAGTTTTGATCAAGAAAGGATGCTGTACTTTGTCAAATGCTTTTTCAGCATCTATTGAGAATATCATATGATTCTTATTCTTTTTTTGATTAATGTACTGTATCACATTGATTTGCAGTTGTTGAACTAACCCTGCAGCTCTGAAATAAATCCCACTTGGTGTGTTGAATAATCCTTTTAATGTACTGTTGGAGCCTATTGGCTAGTATTTTGATGAGAATTTTCACATCTGTGTTCATCAAGGATATTGGTCTGTAATTCTCTTTTTTAATGGGGTCCTTGTCTGATTTTGGGATCAAGGTGATGCTGGCCTTATAAAATGAGTTTGGAAGTTTTCTGTCCATTTCTATTTTTTGAAACAATTTCAGGAGAATAAGAATTAATTCTTCTTTAAATGTTTGGTAGAATTCCCCAGGGAAGCTGTCTAGCCCTGGGCTCCTGTTTCTGGGGAGATTTTTGACGACTGCTTCAATCTCCTTCCTGGTTATGGGTCTGTTCAGGTTTTCAGTTTCTTCCTGGTTCAGTTTTGGTAATTTATATGTCTCTAGGAATGCATCCATTTCTTCCAGATTGTCCAATTTCCTGGCATGTAGTTGCTCATAATATGTTCTTATAATTGTTTGTATTTCTTTGGTGTTGGTTGTGATCTCTCCTCTTCCATTCATGATTTTATTAATTTGGGTCCTTTTTTTTTTTCCTTTTGATAAGTCTGGCCAGGCGTTTGTCAATCTTATTAATTCTTTCAAAGAACCAGCTCCTAGTTTTATTGATCTGTTTTACTGTTCTTTTGGTTTCTATTTCATTGATTTCTGCTCTGATCTTTATTATTTCTCTTCTCCTGCTGGGTTTAGGCTTTCTTTGCTGTTCTTTCTCCAGGTCTTTTTTATGTGGAGGGTTAGGTTGTGTATTTGAGACCTTTTTTGTTTCTTAAGAAAGGCTTGTATTGCTATATAGTTCCCTCTCAGAACTGCCTTGGCTGTGTCCCACAGATTTGAACAGTTGTGTTTTCACTATCATTTGCTTCCATGATTTTTGCAATTCTTCTTTAATTTCCTGATTGACCCATTCATTATTTAGTAGGATGCTCTTTAGCCTCCATGTATTTGTGTTCTTTCCAACTTTCCTCTTATGATTGTGTTCTGGCTTCAGAGCATTGTGGTCTGAAAATATGCAGGGAATGATCCCTATCTTATGGTACCAGTTGAGACCTGATTCGTGACCCAGGATGTGATCTATTCTGGAGTATGTTCCATGTGCACTAGAGAAGAATATGTATTCTGTTGCTCTGGGATGGAATGTTCTGAATATATGTGATGTCCACCTGGTCCATTGTGTCATTTAAGACCTTTATTTCCTTGTTGATATTTTGCTTGGATGATCTGTCCACTTCAATGAGGGGGTGTTAAACTCCCCTACTATTATTGTTATTGTCAATGTGTTTCTTTGATTTTATTATTAATTGGTTTATATAGTTGGCTGTTCCCATGTTAGGTGCAAAGATATTTAAAATTGTTAGATCTTCTTGTTGGACAGACCCTTTGAGTATTATATAGTGTCCTTTCTGATCTCTTATTATAGTCTTTGGCTTAAATCCAATTGTTCTGACATAAGAATTGCCAGCCCTGCTTTCTTTTTGATATCCATTAGCATGGTAAATTGTTTTCTGCCCCCTTACTGTAAATTTGGAGGTGTGTTGGGTCTAAAATGAGTTTCTTATAGACGGCATATTGATGTTTTTTTTTTTTTAATCCATTCTAATAACCTGTGTCTTTTGACTGGGGCATATAGTTCATTTACATTTAGGGTAACTCTTGAGAGATATGAATTTAGAGTAATTGTATTGCCTGTAAGGTGAGTGTTACTGTATATTGTCTCCATTCCTTTCTGGTCTTCTACTTTTAGGGTCTCTCTTGCTTAGAGGACCCCTTTCAATAATTCCTGTAGAGCTAGTTTGTTGTTTGCAAATTCTATTCATTTTTGTTTGTCCTGGAAGCTTTTTATCTCTCCTTCTATTTTCAGTGATAGCCTAAATGGATATAGAATTCTTGGCTGCATATTTTTTCTCATTTAGTGCTCTAAATATATCATGCCAGTTCTTTCTGGCCTGCCAGGTCTCTGTGGATAAGTTTGCTGCCAATCTAATATTTTTAACATTGTATGTTATAGACTTTTTGTTTCCTGAGCTGCTTTCAGGATTTTCTCTTTGTCATTAAGACTTGTAAGTTTTACTATTAGATGACGGGCTGTGGAGCTATTCTTATTGATTTTGACCCCCATTGGGGTTTGTTTGTGCCTCCTGGATTTTGATGGTTGCTCCCTTGCCATATTAGGGAAATTCTCTACAATAATTTGCTCCAGTATACCTTCTACCCCCTCTCTCTTTCTTCTTCTGGATTCCCAATTATTCAATATTGTTTTGTCTTATGGTATCACTTATCTGTTGAATTCTCCCCTCATGGTCCAGTATTTGTTTGTCTCTCTTTTTCACAGTTCTTTATTCTCTGACATTTGGTTTTTTATATCACTAATTCTCTCTTCTGCCTCAGTTATCCTAGCAGTAAGAACCTCCATTTTTTATTGCACCTCATTAATAACTTTTCTTATTTCAGCTTGGTTAGATTTTGGTTCTTTTATTTCTCCAGAAAGGGCTTTTATTTTTCCAGACAGCATTTCTCAATATTTTCCATGCCTTTTTTGAGCCCAGCTAGCATCTTGAGAATCATCATTCTGAACTCTAGATCTGACATATTACCAGTTGCTGTATTGATTAGGTCCCTAGCCTTTGGTTCTGCCTGTTGTTGTTGTTGTTGTTATTGTTGTTTTGTGGTGAGTTTTTCAGCCTTGTCATGTTATCTAGATAATAATATATGAATGAGAGAATACAATACTAAAAGGGTTCTGGGACCCCATAAAAATGTGTGTTAACCAAATCAGAAGAGACGCCAAATCATGGGGAGAAGAATGGGGGTAAAAAGAAGTTCAATATATATATATATATATACTTGTGAATAGAACAGAGCCACCCACTTGATTTTTGGTGTATTTTTGTTTCTTAGAAGAAACTACCTCCCAAAATTTTAAAGAAAGAAAAAATACACACACACACACACACACACACACACACACAAATAAGTATAAACATGATGAAGGGGTGGAATATGACTGTAAAGATAAAAAATTTTTTTAAAATTCTTAAAAATGACTTGATAATATAAGTTGGTTGGGAAAAGAAAGGAGAGAATTTGCTCAGCCTGGAGACTAGAACAAAGCCCTGTGCTAGATTTAGGGTATATTTTGATCTACTAGAAGTTGTAACCCAAAATTTTTTAGAAGAAAATACCCTATATGTATACAAAAAATAACGTTAGATACAAAGAAGGATAAAATACAACTATAATAATGGAGGTTCAAAAAGATTTTTTTTTACAAAACGTATTGTTACAATAGACTAGTTAAAAAAATGTTAGAAGAGGAAGAGTAACAGTTAAAAAAATAGAAGAAAAAAATTTTAATCAACTTTGCAAGACTAAAGAATTATGGGGAGAAAGTCATGAATTCCATGCTTTGCTTTCCCCTCCTCTGGAATTCCACTGTTCTCCTTGATTAGTGACCTTGGTCTTGGCTGGATGTTCTTGCTGATCTTCTGGGGTGGGGGGCCTGTTGTACTGATTCTCAAGTGTCTTTGCTCAAAGTGGAATTGCACCCCCCTTGCCAGGGGCCTGGTTAAGTAATCTGCTCAGGTTTGCTCTCTGAGCTTTTGTGCACTGAATGCTTTCCATCGAGCTTTGAAGGTCGGGAATGAAAATGTGACCTCCCAATCTCCAGCCTAGAGGGCCTGAGAGCTCAGGGTCCCCACTCCTCAGTGTGCCCTCAGAGAAAAGCACTCAATCACTCCTATTTCCTGGGTCTCCAGCCGCACACTGAGCTCACCTGGCCTGTGACCGAGCATTTCTGTATTTGTCACACGGTCCTGTTTGGAGCCTCCAAACTCAGCAGATTCCTGCCTCCAGAGAAGGAAGATGAGTCTCTCCAATCTGCCACTTGTAGGGTCCCTGCTCAAAGAGCTGTGGTCTGAATGTGCCATGGATTACGGTTTAACCCCGATCTGAGAGTTCCCTCCTTGGCTCCGTCTCTGTAGCTGGCTTTTCCGCTCTAATACCTGCAAGTTCTACTACACTCAGACACCCCCGACCCTTCTGTGACCCCATGGGTCCTGAGACCACACTGTCCCCGCAAGGGCTCCACCCCTCCTTAGCCTCTGGAGTGATGTCCCTCAATGGAGCAGACTTTTAAAAGTCCTGATTTTGTGCTCCATTGCTCCATGGCTTGCCAGGAGCCGGCCCCTCCCACCACAGTCTATCTTCCTGTCACTTTGGATTCACTTCTCTGCAGGTCCTACCTTTCAGAAAGTGGTTGATTTTCTGTTTCTAGAATTCCTGCTCTTCTCTTCAATCTCCTGTTGGATTTTTAGGTGTTTGGAAAGGTTTGATAACTATCTAACTGAACTCCTGCAACCTGATGTCATCTTAGCCTGCTACTCCTCCACCATCTTGACTCCTCCCCTGCAGTTACTTTTTAATTTATTATTTATTTGTGTGTGTATCTTTGATTTATCCTAATACATCACTATTACAATATCATTGACTATATTCCTTATTTTGTGCCTTTTATTCGTGTGATTTATTCATTCCATAACTTGAAGCCTGTACTTCCCTTTCCCTTTCACCCATTTTGCCCACTTTCCCACCCCCTCCCATTTAGCAACTATCAGTGTGTTCTCTGTGCTTATAGGACTGATTTTGCTTTTGTTTGTTTATGCATGTGTGTGTGTGTGTGTTTAACTCATGTCAGAGAAGAAATAAGAAAAAATAGACATTTATATTATCCATTATTACATAATTACTCTTTTTGGTGAACTTTCTTCTTGTGTGTATATTGTTTCAAGTTACTGTCTGAAGTCATGAAATTTCACTCTTAAGTATTTATTTAATTATTTTTAGCAAGTAGGTCTGTTAGCAACAAATTTTATCAGTTTTTTTTGTTTATGTGGTGTGTTTTGCTTCATTTTCTGTTTTGAAAGATGGTTTTGTTGAACATGGTTTACAAATGACAGGTTTTTAAAAATTTTCAGCAGCTTTTCTCACTTTTGTTTTTCCTGAAGAGAAGTCAGATCTTAATCTTACTCAAGTCCTCTTGTGCTAGAAGAGTTGTTTTCCTCTTGCTACTTTCACAATTTTCACTTTGATTTTGATTTTCAACATTTTTTACTGTGATGTGCCCAGCAAGGATTTCTTGGCATTTATTCTACTCAGAGTTTGTTGACCATCTTTGATGGTTAGATTAATATTTTTCATCAAATTAGGGAAGATTTCAGGCATTATTATTTTTTAAGGATTTATTTATTTGAGAGAGAGTGAGAGAGAGAGCATGTATGAGCAGGAGGGTCAGAGGCAGAGGGAGACTCTCTGCTCAGTGTGGATTCCAGCATGGGGCTTGAGCTAATAACCCTGAGATTATGACCTAAGCTGAAAATAAGAGTCAGAAACTTAATCAATTGTGCCACTCACGTGACCCTCAACCATTATTTTTGCACACATTTTCTTTTCCCCTTCCCTTTTTGGTATTTCCAGTATGTAGGTATATTTACAATGTCAAACATTTCTCTGGAGCACTGTTTGTTTTTCCTCATTCTTTTTCTGTTTTCTCTTTAGATTAGGTAATCTCTAGTGATCTGTCGTCAGGTTTGCTGATTGCTTCTTTTGCCAGTTTAAATCTACCTTTTATCTCCTCTAGTTGAAATTACATTTCATGTACTTCATTTCAGTGTACTTTTTCCAACTTCTAATTTCCATTTTAAAAATAATGTCTGTCTCTTTATATTTATTATTTTGTGAGATACTGTCATTGTCATACCTTTATTTACTTCTTTAAGCATGGTTTCCTATAATTTTTTAACGTATTTAGAATAGTTGATTTGAGTATTTTTCTATTATGTATAGCATCAGGCCTTTTTCCAGGCATTTCTTGCTCCTGTTCTGTTTTGCTTTTTTTTATATAGATCATCATTTCCTGTTCCCTTACATGTCTCATATTTTTCTTTTCTGAAAACTGGACTTATAAGATTATGTACTGTGGCAACTCTGGATACTGAAACACACACCCCAGTGTTTTGTTATTGTTGTTTATTGTTTGCTTGTTCATTTGCCTAGTGACTTGGCTGGACTTTTTATGTTAAGTCTACATTCCTGGAATTTTGAGGCTTTCGATGTCTGTCTTTAGAGGATCCAGCCTTGACCTACATACAGTCACTGGGATTCCAGTGATTTTATCAGTTTTGATGTGTGTTTTCTTTATCTTTCTGTTAAACACTATGCCTCTATTGGCATGGTACTTAGCTACTTGATTCCACTGAATTCAGCCGATCGTTTTATTTATTTATTTAAACAGTCTTAACCAATTAATTCAGACTTCTTGGAAGTTTTTGGATCCAGTCTCTGACTTTAGGATAGCTCTTTTTTCCTCTCCCACTTTTATTGAGATATTGGTACATAACATATGTAAGCTTAAGGCGTACACTATGATGATTTTATACATGAATATACTGGGATGTGATTATCACAATAAGGTTAGTCACCTCACATATTACCATCTATGTGTGTGTGTCTGTGTGGTAATAACATTTAAGATCTACTCTCAACAACTTTCAAATATGTAATCCAGTACTATTAATTATAGTCACTATGCTGTACATTAGATACCCATAATCTATTCATCTTATAGCTAGAATTTTGTACCTGTTAACCACCATCTCCCATTTCCCCAATCCCCAGCCTCTGGCAACCATGTTCTACACTTTATTTCCATGGGTTTAGTTTTTTTCAGATCCCAGTGTGAGAACATACAGTGTTTGTCTTTGACTTACTTCACTTAGCATAATGTGCGTATGGTCCATCCATGTTGTCAAAAAATCAGAATTCTTTCTTTTATATGGCTGAATAATATTTTGTGTGTGTGATTTTATATATATTTACTTTTGCACACATGTATATACATACACACATAAACACATATATATGTATTTATATATGTATGTATTTTCTGTATATCTCTTTTTGGCTATCTGTTTGGGTAGTCTCCCTGCTAAACTGATAGCCTAATTTAGCTCCTTGCTTTCATTGAACTAACAGCATCTTATTAATTACTTAACCACCAGCATCTCCATTGTTTCTGAAGGTACTTTTGGATTTATATTTCCTACAATTTGTTCTACTTAAAGTCAGTTTGCCTCTCTCCCTGGGCCAAATCTCTTGGAGTCATGGCTCTGGAGTTGGGTATGTCAGTGGTGGTTTGCTTCTCTCATACAGATATCTCTACTTGATAATCAGGATGCTGGTGTGAGTAGTAGCCTCTGGTCTTCTTAGACTGGCTTTTCAAAACTTGGGACTTCTGCCCTATGAATGAACTAAGCTGAGGGCAATCAAGGCCTCAGTATTCTTGGCTTGCTATGCCTGAAGTAAAGCTTTACATTATGCATGAAAGATAGATGAAATCTAGATTTCAGCATTATTTTAAGCATTTTTTTTTTTCTGCTGAGAAGTTATGAGTTAACTGAGTGTGAGCTGTTTGGTATATCCTATTTTGAACTCTTTCCTATCTCTCAATTTTAATTACCTGCAAAGTAGATTCTGTAACCCAGAATGAAGGGTAATGAGAAATGTTAAAACTGGTCCCTCCCAGGGAGCTACCATAGCACGGATTGTTGCTGGGGAGATTGTAACCCCATCTTCTTGGCAATCTTTGCTTGGAATGGAGCTTCTGTTCCCCTGGTTGGTGGGGGAGAGGGTAAGTGGGGGCAACTCATAGCTCCAGTGCCACAGATCTCACTGTTCTTAACAAGATTTACTAGATTATCTTGAATAAATGTTTATTCATTTGTTATCTGCCTCTAGGACAATTTTCATAGGCTTTTTTTTTAAAGTAATTTTTGCCAAGGACATCTTTTTCACTAGAATTTGGGTCCATGGACCTCCTCATCCTAGAAGTGGATCCTCCACCACCTGATATTTTAATTGTTGCTGTTGTTTTAAGATTTTCATTTCTGTGATAGGTTATCTGTTCCTTGGGGAGATAGTTATCAGTACTACCTTGAAAGATAAGAAATCTCTTCATATATAAGATAAAGGTATCTGTGGAGATAATTAATTCTAAGAAATTCACTAATTTCTAATTAATACTATATTGCAATTTATGCTTAATAGAATTTTTAAATGAACTACATTATGTGAGTAGTTTTCCACACTCTCTGTGTTTGCAAAACAAGAGAAACAAGTATTGTTTCAGCCACTGGACTGGTCAAATTTGCATAGATACAAATATTGGACACTCCAT
This sequence comes from Neogale vison, assembly GCF_020171115.1. NCBI lineage: Eukaryota > Metazoa > Chordata > Mammalia > Carnivora > Mustelidae > Neogale > Neogale vison. Next base: position 39,981,522 of record NC_058099.1, read on the forward strand.
TGTTACATGGATACAATCACTTGTTCTCTCTCTCTAAGAGGGAAAGAATTTAAGAAAACATGAATTTTTTTATTCCAGATCACCTTATTCATGAATCAAATTTAGGATATTTTAAAAATTGAACATTTGTAGAATGTTCTCCATCTTGCTTTTGGAGTTTCCCCTAGATTTTGCTATTAATTTGTGAATCTAGATTTCAGCATTATTTTAAGCATTTTTTTTTCTAGTGAGAAGTTATGAGTTAACTGGGTATGAGCTACTAGGTATATCCTATTTTGAACCACACATCTCATTTTTTATAACTACCATATGGTATGATTATTTACTAATTTACAAAAAATATGAGTCTGAGAAAATAACCTTATTAATTATAGCTGGAAATACAGAGAAAACAAAAATAAGTTAGATTAAAAAACCATTAAAACACTGTATTTAAACTGAAGTGGCAAGGAATGCCAGTGAAATTCATCAGCAAATCTTAATGTTCAACAGTAACAAAATTAATAAACTGTGATGTGATTGTACAATGGAATACTATAAGTAAAGAGACTGAATGAAATAACAGCTACCTGTGAGAACATTAAATGAATCTCATAAATATAAATTTGAGTAAAAAGAATGCCTAATATGATTTGACACATAAAATGTTCAAAACAAGGTAAATTACACAATGTGATCCAGAGAAACATTCATAAATTATTTAAGTAAAAAGAAAACTAAGGGGAAATTTTTCAGACACCCAGGGAGTAGGGAAGTTATTAAGAGTATTAAAAGGAGTGTTTTATTATCAAATTTTTACTTTGTCAATATATTGTTTTAAATTCTTCATTGGCTTCATACAACCTTTACATATATGATGTATTTTTTTCCTAAAATATATAAGACATTTTAAAAGGAGGAGTTATAGTTAACCTTTGGGGTCGGTCATTTGTAAGAATGTAACCCTTGAAACCTCACGTCTAATGACATTTTGACACACTAGCAGGCATTTTTAGACGCAAACAAGGAGAGTGCCAATTCATACTGTGCTCCTACTTAATCCCCACTGTGTTAAAACCTCATTTTATGGCCCCATGTGTATTTACAAGTACAATTTTGTTTTTGCAAGTACAATATTGTCTCCATAGTTTTATGCCTTTCGGTTAGAAGGTCTGTCCTTAATTGTGTTTTCTTTCTTCAGAAAGGCATCTGCTTTTATGAAATGGTACCACATTAGTAAAGCATACATACAGTGAGGGTTTAATTAGGCTGTGTATTTTGTAACCAATCTATTCTTGATAGAACAGACCAACATCTTAAAAAAAAATCTGAGCTTTAAAAACAAAGGCATATATGTGAGGTACCGGGTTTTCTTTTAAGTTACTAGTTTTCAAAGAGTATTTCATTGTCAGGAGACATGACTTTTAGTTCTCTTAAATTTGTGTGTGTTTGGGCGTCTATGTGTCTGTGTTTCATTCTGTATCTCTTTTTACAAGATTACAAAGTTCTTCAGGGTGGGAAAGTGTGGTTTTTTATTTGCCTTTTTTTGTGGGGGAAAAAAAAACTTACTCTTTTTCATATTGGGAATTTGTTGGATTTTGAAACTATTAGAAAACTCTAATTCTGTGAAGAATAGTTTGGTGGCTTATTGAAGGTATTTTACTTTTAAAAAGTTAGTCTACTTTTCCAACAAAATTTTCATAACTGAAATAGCATTTTTTCTTTTTTTTTTTACCGTCTCTGTATTTGTAGAGATGATGGTCTTTTTATATGTCACAGGTTAGGTAAGCTAAGTCCCCAGCTATTCAAACAAACATGAATCTGGTTGTTGCTGTGGAGACATTTTGCAGATGTGATGTAATTAATGTCACTGATCAGTTAACTTGAAGGGAAATTATCCTGGTTAATCTTTCTGGGCCTGAATCAATTAGTTTGAAGACCTTAAAAAATGTTTGAAGTTTTCCTAAGAGAGACAGAGAAGAACAGATAAAAAGACAGAAATTCTACCTGTAGACAGCAACTTTTACCTGGACCAGTAACTGTCTATAAGTTCCAGTCTGCTGGTCTTTCTGTCATGATTGGTCTGCCGTTTGGATTTGGACTTGTTCAGACAGCACTCCCAGTTGCATAAGGAAGTTCTTTTCCTTTTTTCTTTTATCTCTCAATCAATCTCTTGGTTTCCTATTCTAATTCTCTCTCTGTATCTATGTATGTATATATCTGTCTATACACACACAAGCACACTGTATATCTATAGCGTCTCTCTCTCTCTTTCTATATATATATATATACACATATATGTGTATATATATATATATATATATATATATATATCCTCTTCTCTTTATTTTGTTGAACCATGACTGATACACCACCTAGGAATGTTTTCATTTTTATGCAAGAATTCAAACCATTTTGCAGCTGGCAAAAGTTGCAGGTATAGATCCTGTTAACAATTAGTTTAAAATTATGTGTTGAATATTTAATTTTGATTTTAGGTAAGTTTGCCCATGCTTTTTATCTGTTGGGAGGAAGCTTTTATCAAATTTGCTATATATTTGGTAAAGCATCAGTATTTTCCCTTTGTTAGGCATTTACAAATTTTAAGTGATAATCATAAAGTTCTATTACAACCTATTTCATTTGTCATCTGTACCAAAGTTCATAACTGCCTACTTCCATTTTTTTCTTTTCTTATCTTTTACAGTTTCATACAGTTTTAATAGTTTCATCAGCAGCAATTGGCCTGCATCCTACAGTTGGTCTATTTTGTTAAAAAAATAACTTAAACATATTGTAACTAAGGTAATATGTATTTCCATGTAATAGCCAATTATAATTTATAAAGGTATCACTATAACTTACGTTATGTTCATAAAATACGCAGACCAACACATTATAGTAATATACCATTGTATAGAAAAAAATCATGTGAACTGAACTTGTTCACATTGACTAATTTTGTGATATGTTTATATGTAATAATGGAAATGATGCAGGTCCACAATAATAAGACAATGATACTTACATGATTCAGCAATTAAAAAGAAATGCATTTCTAGCAAAATAGTAAACTACTTGATTAATAAAAAATTTACATTTCTTCAGTTTTTTAATTTATTTTATGTAAACTAAAATTAATAATTCTGTTCCTCCATCACAGCAACTATACTTTAATTGCTCAATAGGCAAATGTGGTTACTGGCTGCTCTACCCAATGATTCAGTCCTATAGGGTAAAATTTGCTTCTTATAACAACACTTGGTAATTTAATAACTGATTAATTTTGCCCTCCCAACATTGTTTACAACAACCAGTATTGTTAAAAGCATGGAATCTAAAATCAGACTTCCAAGAATCAAATCTAAAAATCAAGATATTTGGTAAAATTATGAAAACTAGAACAAGTATAACTGCTACTATTAAATACAATGATATATTCCTAGTAAGTGTGTTAAGACCCATCAGTATGAGGCAAGATAAGCTGTAATAGAATATGAGAGAAAACACTGCCTCTAATATAGAAAAGCTAGCTATTCTTTAGAGATATCCAAGTGATTTAACTGAAAAAAAATCATTTGGGGTTCCTGGGTGGCTCAGTGGGTTAGGTGCCTAATTTTGGCTCAAGTCATGATCTCAGGGTCCTGGGTTTGAGCCCACTATCTGGCTCCCTGCTCATTGGGGAACCTACTTCTCCCTCTCCTCTGTGCTTGTTTTCTCTCTTGCTATCTCTCTCTCTTTATTAAATAAAATATTTTTAAAAATGAAAAAACTAATTAAAGCAATGTCAATAATCCTCAATCTTTTTTTTTCTTTCAGTTCAAACCTAGTTAGAATCATAACAGGAATTTTTCCTTGTGTAAAATGGACAGTCTAATTCTAAAATTAATTTAGGAAGCAAAAGAAAAGACAAAGAAATGTGAAGACAATTTGAAGGAATAAGAAAAAAAGGAAGGACAGTCAATAAGAGAAATATATTCAGATATAATGATTTAGATCATATGGCAATGAAATAAAAATGGATTCATAGGTCAATGAACTAGCTTTGTATATCTTGAAACACACACTTGGATATGTGCAAATGTAGTATATGATGAGTACAGCTACTCAAATCAATATAGAGAAGATAGAGTATGAAAAAAATACATCATGTTTTTATAACTTAGCCACCTATTTTATAAGAATGGTGAAGGAATAACAGTGAATCATTGTATTCGCAGATATAATTTCAAGTCATTTCAATATCAGAGCAATAACAAAAAATCAACACTCTGGTGAAAATATGAGAAGATTATGAAAAACTAAGTTCAAAATCTTGGAGCAGTTATAATTTGTTAATTTATAAAATTAAAAAAAGAGTTTTAAAAAGCAGGATATAAAAATGACTTACAACTATCAATCATGGAGATATATTTAAAAAGTAATATTATAAATGACTTTATACCAATAAATTTGACAACTTACATGGGAAAATTCCTAAAAAGACACACCTCTCACCAAAGAAAAAATGATAACACATTTACTACTATATATATTTTTTAATTTAAATACCTAACTTAAGAAATTTCCATAAGGAAGACCACTGCGCAGATTGTTTCATTGTTGTATGCCATCCAACATTTGAGGAAAAAAAATTCTACACAGAAATTTCTAGAAAATAGAAAAGAACACTTCCACAAATCATTATATGTTTGTTGTCTTGATCCAAATGAGACAAAAATATAAGCAAAAAATCTGCACCCAGTATCCTTCATGAACATAAATGTAAATATCCTTAATTATTAGTAAATCAATTCCAGAAATCTATAAGAAGGTTCATATATTATGTTACAGTCAGGATTACTCTAGGAACATATGATGCTTTCAACATTCAAGAATGAATTTTTTTTCATTATATGAAGAAATAAAAATTTATACACATTTCAATAGATGTAGACAAAAATAGTTGACATAATTCAACAGCAATTTGGTCAATTTAGGAATATTAACCCACCCATATTAATTATGCACTTTTCCAAATATATGCTACAGTTTTTAGAAATTCAAAAATATATGGGAATTATAGGTAAATGACATTAATGGGTGGATGTCTCTTGAGATTCAAGAAAATATCACATGTAAGGCTTTCTTGTTATCCTTGGTTTCTCACTTGTAAAATTATGTTCACAAATGTACTACCTGTTCAGAGTGTACCAGTAGGACCAACAAGTTTTTCTTCCTTTTTTAAAAAGATTTTGTTTATTTATTTGACAGAGAGATCGAGAATACAAGGAGGCAGAGCAGCAGGCAGAGGGAGAGGGAGAAGCCGCATCTCTGTTGAGCAGGGAGCCCAATGTGGGGATCGATCCCAAAAGCCTGGGAACGTGACTTGAGCCAAAGGCAGTTGCTTAACTGACTGAGCCACCTAGACACCCCTAAATAGGCAGATACTGAGTTTGTTGGGTCATATTAAACCTGAGATACCTGTGGAGAAGTGAGTAGTCAGGATGTCAGAGATGTAGACCTCAGAGAAGTTTGAAATGGGGATATAAATATGTTATGTGTCATTATATAAATGATTTTCCTAAAAAATGGATGTGGTTTAAATTGGTTAAGAAAAGTGCTCAGAGTAAGAGAAAAAGACTTTGATCTGAATTGTTAAGATGATCAAAAGTAAGAGAAATATGACAAAGTAAAAACATTGTGAAGAAGGCATAGTGAAATAGAAAAAATAAACTATAAAAAATCCCTTTTGAAGTCTAATAAAGATGACATTTCAAGAGAAAGAAAAAATCAATTTTTTAATGCTGCTGAAGTGTCAAGTGAAATCATATATATATATTCATATTTATATAGAAAACAATCAAATTTAAGGAGACCTATTTCAGTGGAATGTTGTTGAGTGTGGGGGTGTTTTGAGGAGTGAGAAGATGAGAAGTAACAGAAATGGCAGTATTTAATGGAAGTCTTAATATTAAGGTTTTAGGAGTTTTGTAAAGATAACTGATATACAGAAAGTTTTTTTTTCCTTTTCTTTAATATTATTTCATTATTATTAAAGAAGTCTTCTTGTTAAAGAAAAGTTAATATTGATATTATTTCCTTAAGCCTCTTTTTGAAACTTACCTTTGGCAGCAAATAAATGAAGAAGGAAGGAAGGAAGGAAGTAGGGAAACAACAACAAAAAAAGAGAGAGGAAGAAAGGGAAAGAGGAAGAATTTTCATGTTCTAATAAAGAGGAAAGGAGCTGTCATCCATAATCATAAAATGTTATTTGTATTTGCTGTATACTGGAATAGATGGATCAAAAATGAAGGAAATATTGAGATAAAACACTACTTCTTCAGGTATTAAGCAGTAAAGCCATTTTTTAAAGAGATTTTATTTATTTGAGAGAGAATGAAAAGGAGAGAGGGACAGATGGAGAAGGAGAAGCAAGCTCCCATTCCTGAGCAGGGACCCGACTCAGGGCTCAGTCCCAGGACTCCAGGATCATGACCGAGCCGAAGGCAGATGCTTAACCAACTGAGCCACTCAGGTGCCCCTACAGCCAATTGTGATTTAATTAAATGTTACCAAACAGAAATACAAGTCCAGGACACCTGGGTGGTTCATTTGGTTACATGTCCAATTCTTGATTTCAGCTCAGGTCTTGATCTCAGTCAGGGTTGTGAGATTCAGCCCCATATTGGGCTCTGCACTGGGCAGGAAGCCTGCTTAAGATTCTCTCTCTCTCCCCCTGCTCCTTCCTTCCACTAAAAGAAAGAAATAAAGACATAAAGAAAAGGAAAGAGAGAAAAATATTTGTATCTATCTATCTATCTATCTATCTGGAGAGAGACATATATCTCCAAAAATTATTGACCAAAACAATGAGATCAAGGAGCATGAATAAACCTCAATGCAGAGACCTAGATCTATATGAATATGTGATTATGGATGGGAGATAATAACATGTTTAATAATCCCTGGCTTAGACTTCCATATTTTTCAAGTCAAGAAAGAATAGAGGAGTTAAGAAAGGCCAGATAACATCAACTGCTTCTGGTTATAAGAAACTTTTCCAGAACCACACTGAATATTAAAAGCTAAAAATTGAATGAATGTGAGCTCATAGGGCAAAGGAAATAATATTTGGTGAGATGTAGTTGGGTACAACAAATGTGAATGAAACTGTAATTTTTTCTCTCATTCTTCATCATAATAATTTTCAGGAAAACTTCCCCATTCAAAAAATGAGTAACAATGATAAAACGACTTTTAAGAAACTTATACATTGATATTGGGGGAAAAAAGGCAGGATCAAACACTTGCAAATGGGAGATAAAATTGTTTTTCCCAAGATGATTTTCAGTGAAATATGAGTAGAGTTCAAGAGAAATCATTCTAAAATTTCAAAGAAATTCCAGGCAATATTTTTTCAAAGAATATATAACCTCAAAAAGAGATTCTGAAAAAAGAGAAAGAGATTTAAAAAAGCAGAGGTGAAAATATAAATATTTATACAAAAATTTAAATGTTAAGCATTAAATGGGAAATTAGGAATAATAAAGCAAATATGACTACAAATAAAGTCAAGAAATTATAAGACTTTAAATGGGAGAGACATACACAATAATTATAGTGTAGATAATAGATGTGGAAGATTACAAAATAAAATATAAAACTTGTGCCCCTGAAGAAGGAAGAAAATGGAACTAAAACCAAAACCCAAAAAACCTAAGTGAACACTATATATAAAGGTACAAAAGACGGACATACAGACATTAGTGGGAATGATGGAGTAAGGATTTCCAAAACTCCTATTCTCAATAAAAGCACTCAATACATTGGCAAAAATTGTGATAACCAAATTTTCAGAACTTAGGAAGTCAATCAAAACTTGCAACAATCCTGGGAGCTTTTACTCAAAGGAATGGTTAAATTCGTTAAGAGTGGTGAGATTTGTGGCATTGTAGCTTTTTCTATTTTAGCCCTTTTTTCTTCAGCTCTGGGATAGCTTTGAAAACCAACAGCCAGAAATGATGCTGTAAACAAGCAGCCTAGAATCCTAGGAGATAACAAAACAGAATTTAATCTCCTCCAAAGCCCCATGTCCAGAGAGTAGTCATTACTGGACCTGTATAAAACTTCCCTGAAAAATCCTACTCACCAGGCTTGTCTTTATTTTATCTCAATCAGAGATATTCTTGAGCTAACAAATAGCCTTCACCTTGTTGAGTGCATTTTCAGAAACAATCAGCACTAATTGATTAACATTGCAGCTGCCTCAGACAGTAATAAAAATTAAGGAAAACGTCAGACTGATGCTCATTCAAAAGGAAAAAAACTAGGGAAGTAGATGTTCATAGGAGACTTTGTGTTTTTTTTTGTTTTTTTTTTCCAATTTATTTATTTTCAGAAAAACAGTATTCATTATTTTTTCACCACACCCAGTGCTCCATGCAAGCTGTGCCCTCTATAATACCCACCACCTGGTACCCCAACCTCCCACCCCACCGCCACTTCAAACCCCTCAGATTGTTTTTCAGAGTCCATAGTCTCTCATGGTTCATCTCCCCTTCCAATTGACCCAAAAGCACATACCCTCCCCAATGTCCATAACCCTACCCCCTTCTCCCAACCCCCCTCCCCCCAGCAACCCACAGTTTGTTTCGTGAGATTAAGAGTCACTTATGGTTTGTCTCCCTCCCTATCCCATCTTGTTTCATGGATTCTTCTCCTACCCACTTAAGCCCCCATGTTGCATCACCACTTCCTCATATCAGGGAGATCATATGATATTTGTCTTTCTCCGCTTGACTTATTTCGCTAAGCATGATACGCTCTAGTTCCATAGGAGACTTTGAAAGGCTCCGGCATACTCCTGGGAATCTAGAAAACTACATGCATATATAAGACTGTACATGTCCACAAATGTGTGCATCCAGAAGTTCGCTGACTTTCTTGGCTCTCACCTGTAGCTCACTTTGAGTCTTTATGGGGTCAAAGTGGAATCTATAAAAAAAAAAAAGAAAGAAAGAAAGAAAAAAGAAGTCTAACCAAAGCCATAAACTGCCTTCCTGAACAATGAAGGTATACCTTAAAGTGGACATGCAGTCCATTGGCAAATGCTAGAAGACTTACTTATTTGAGGCATTTATAGTAATCTCTGAAATCATTATCTGACAACTAAGCAACTGAGCTATGACTTCAGTAGCTATTGCTAACAAAGAATTTAGGGTTTACAGAATTAGTTCAGGCAAGTAAATACTTAAATAAAAAGCAATAACAACAAACCATATGGAGAAGTGAGGATCTGATTTCCAGACTTGTCACATTGTATTATTTAAATTTTTAAATTTTAAATACAAAAGATATGTAATATATAAAGAAACAAATTATGGCCCTCCACAGCGAAGAGAAGCAGTCAATAGAAACTGTTCTAAAGTCAGCCCAAATATTGGACTTAATAAAAGAAATTAAGTTTCCTATGTTAAATATGTTTAGAATCATGGTAACCATTTCTAAAGAGCCATTAAAAATGTGAGAATGATATCTCAACAAATAAAACATAACAATAAAGATACAGAAATTATGAGAAAACCAAGTTGGAAAGTACAGTAACTAAAATGAAAAGATTCACTGAGTGCTCAACAGATTTGAGCTAACAGAAGAAAGAGTTGAATGACCTTGAGTATACACAATAACACAATACTATAACACAATTAGAGATAACAGATGCACATTATAGAAAATCCTCAGATCTGCAGGATATATATTCTTGTCAAATATACATGGAACTTTTTTCAGGATAAACCATATATGAAGTTATAAAGCACATATTAAGTCTAAAAAGATTGAAATCATTCAAAGTATGTTCTTACACCTCAGTGCAGGGAGTTAGAAAATAACAAAGAAATTTGAGAAATGTACAATTTTGTAGATGTTGAATACAACAGTCATATGAACTACTATATGATCCAATACTTCCATGTCTGAGTATTTATCTGAAAAAAAAAAAACTCAAAAGCACCAAAATGAAGATATATATATATATACCCCTATGTTTATTGCAGCATTATATACAATAACTAAAATATGGAAGCATCTTAATGCCTCTTGATGGAGGAATAGATAAAGAACATGTGGTATATATAAATAATGGAATATTTCAAAGTCCTGTCACTTGTGATGACATGGATCTATCTAGAAGGTATTATGGCACGTGAAATCAGGGAAAGACAAATACAATATGATTTCACTTATGTGTGGAATCTAAAAAAAACACAAACAAAACAGAAACAGACTTATAGACACAGAATAGAAACTGTTGGGTTACTGGAGGAGAATGGTTTGGAAGGGTAGACAAAAATGAGTGAAGGGAATTAGGAGCCACAAACTTTCAGTTATGAAATAAATAAACGATGGTGATATAATGCATAGGGAATACAGTCAATAATATTGTAAAAACTCTGATGACAGATGGCAACTTTAATTATCATGGGGATCATTTCACAATGTATAATAATATTCAATCATTGTAATGCACACCTGAAACTAATAGGATATTGTATATTAATTACCTTTCAGCTAAAAGAAAAAACAAAAACTAAAACCCAAAAAACCTAAAAGTCCATGTTAAGAAACTAGAAAAATAAAAGCAAACTACACCCACAACAAATGGAAAGAAGGAAATAATAATATTGAAGCAAAAAATATAATGAAATAGAGAATAGAAATAGTAAGTATATTAAGAAAACAAACTTACTCAGAAAATAATAAAATTTACAAACCTTATTTAACTGATAAACACTCTTGTGTTTAAACAAATAGGATAGGGCGCCTGGGTGGCTCAGTGGGTTAAGCCGCTGCCTTCGGCTCAGGTCATGATCTCAGGGTCCTGGGATCGAGTCCCGCATCGGGCTCTCTGCTCCGCAGGGAGCCTGCTTCCTCCTCTCTCTCTCTGCTTGCCTCTCTGCCTACTTGTGATCTCTCTCTGTCAAATAAATAAATAAAATCTTAAAAAAAATAAACAAATAGGATAATTTTAGTGCAGGTGTCACTGTACTTACGTGTCTGATAATTGAGAGAGTTTATATCTAACAGTTCCAGATATCTATAGAAAATACAGTGTTAGATAATCCTCTACCAGAAAAGCACGTAGTGGGGATCCAGATGGATGCATGGAGATTTGAGGAAGGTAAATAAGAGTGTAATGGCTATTGTATTTGTAATTCAGGGGCCAAAAAAGCACAGAGGAATTTATAGGCAAGCTAGGTTAATGATCATGAATACTTAGCTTCTACATATCTATTCCGACATTTAATTTTATCCACTAGTATAAAACTGCTGAGTATAAATAAACACAGAGAAATCAGGTACTTGTGATTTTTCCTAATTTTTAAAATTATTTATGTCTGTATGTGTTTATGTATGTATTTATTTATTTTGGCCAGACAACATGAGATAAAAAGAGTGATAGAGTATTTTTATTGAAAATCTGAGACTCAAGGATATTGATTAACTTACAGAAGGACATAGCTAGTAAGTGATGAAGCTGAAATGTGCGTGAAAAGACAGTCTGACAAAAAGAAAAATGGTTTGAGCACCTCACTACTATTCCTCCCATAGGAAAACTGACAGGGATTAACATGGCACCTACTTCTCAGATTCCATCATCATGTTTCTTTCTCTTTTTCAGAACACAGGTAGGTAATTGTTTTGATAGGATCTTTCACTGTGAGCGTAGAAAACACTTATCTTTATGATGGTGCAATGCAGTGATTTACCCATGCTTGTCCAAGGCCACTTGAGAGTCATGATGCAGAACTCTAAAGTATAAAAGTAATTTTTTGAGCAACAAAGCAAAGGCATATGAATAAATACACTGCATATGAATGTCAAAATATCAGGGACAGCAGATGTGCACAATAGACTATTAAAACTATCTTCTGAGTTCTAAAGTGTAATGTAGCAGATAGATAAAATAATGTTCATTGTTTTAATTGAATAACATGAGGGAAATAAACCCTACACCAAAAAGATTCATCTTCCAATCTAGCAGTTAGAAATACTTTTGTATTTTATGTTATTTTATATAACAAAATCACAACAGTAAAGTAGTAAATGATATTAGAGGCTTTAGTTCTTGAATAGGCATTTTAAAGGTGTATTTAAAATACATATCAGCCTATTCAGTGTTGCATTAAAATAACCAGTTGCTAATGGAGATTCCTGGTAAACTGTCTTGACATATTGATAGGTAAAATATGAATATAAATCAATTCTGCAAAGTCCTGCTTTAAAAAAAAAAAAAAAAAAAGACCGAAGAGTAAAGTTTTGCAGCTTGTCTCTGCAATGACTTATGGGCCCATTATGTTTCAATGGAAGAAAATAACAAATCTTTCAGCAGGAATCTGGACATACTACTATTTTTATTCTTCTGTTTGAACCACAGCCTAGGGCATCTTTTGGTCCTGACATTTTGTTACTTTTTTTTTTTTAATCTGACTTGAATATTTTAAAGGGATAAGTAGATGTACATATGGTCAGTTTGCACAAAATTCCCTGTGTATGCATGCCCTCTTTATGGGCTATATTGCATTCTTCCTAGGATTTGAAGCAAATACAGAACTGTGACAAATTAGAATGGAAAAAATAAGATCCCGATAAAGCATTAGATACAGTGTGTGCCTTCCAAATATTGTAGAGCCCTCAGTGTGGTAATGTGCAAATTTTATATTAAAAATACCATAGGATCTCAATATACCATATTTGGAGGGATAGTACTATGGTGAAATTGTCTCTAGTCATCAGCTGTTATTTGTGTCCTTAATATTTCAGTGTATCATTAATATTTTACAGATTTATTGATATATAATTCACATATAATATTGTGTAAGTTGTACAGTACGTTGATTTGATAGTGTGAGATAATTACCAGAGTAATATTTATTAATATTTCCTTGACCTCATAGAATAACTATTTCTTTCTTGTGGTGATAACATTTAAGATCTCCTCTCTTAACAACTTTCATAAATAGAATACAGTATCATTAACTATAATTACCATGCTGTATATTATGTCCCAGAACCTATTTATCTTATAACTTGAAATCTATACCCCTTGACCAACATTTCCCCCACTCCCAACCCCAGAAAACCCCATTTCTACGTTCTCATTCTATGAGTTCAGCTTTTTGAATTCCACATATATGTGAGTTATATAGTATTAGTCCTCTGTCTGATTTATTTCATTTATCATAATGTGCTCAAGTTCCATCCGTGTTGTTGCAAATGGCAAGATTTCCTTCCTGTTATGACTGAATGATGTCAATATATAGATCATCTTCTTTATCCATTTATCTGTAGAATACTTTGGTTGCTTCCATAAATCGGCTACTGTGAATAATGCTGCAATAAACATGGGAATGTGAAATCTCGTTGAGATAGTGATTTTATGTCCTTTGGGTATATGCCCAGAAGTAGGACTGCTAGATCATATGGTAGTCTGTTTTTATTTTGAGAAACCTCCATACTATTTTTCATAGTGGCTACACCAATTCACCTCCCCACCAACAATACACAAGGTTTCCCTTTTCTTCACATCTACCTCACACTTATCCCTTGTCTTTTTTTTTCTCTTTATTTTAAGGTTTTATTTATTTGTTTGACAGAGAGAGACTGGGAGAGCACACAAGTAGAGGGGGAGGGGGAGGGGGAGTGGCAGACACACAGGAAGAAGCAGGCTCTCTGTTGAGTGGGGAGCCTAGTGCAGGGTTTGAACCCAGGACCCTGAGATCATGACCTGAGCCAAACGCAGATGCTTGAATGACTGAACCACCCAGGGCCCCCTTTTTTTTTGTCCTTTTTTGATAGCCATTCTAACTGAAATGATATCTCTTTGTGGTTTTGATTTACAATTCCCTGATGATTAGTGATTTTGAGTATCTGTTCATGTAAATGTTGGGTGTTTGTATGCCTTCTTTGGAAAAATGTCTTCACTTACTCTGCACATTATTTTAATCATTGTCTTTGCAATTGAGTTGTATGAGTTCTTTATATATTTTGGATATTAACCCTTTATCAGGAAAATGATGAGCAAATATTTCTTCCATTCTGTGTATTGCCTTTCATTTCATAGGTTGCCTGTTGCTATGTGGAGCCTTTTAATTTCATGTAGAATTTATTTATTTACTTATTGACATAATGTATCATTTGTTTCAGGGGTACAAGTCTGTGAAGCGTCAGTCCCACACAATTCACAGCACTCACCATAAGCACATACCCTCCCCAATGACCATAACCCAGAAACCCTATCCCTCTTCCCCCACTTGCCAGCCACCCTCTGTTTGTTTCCTGAGATTAAGAGTATCTGTGGTCTGTCTCCCTCCTGGGCCCATCTTGTTTCATTTTATCTCTCCCTTCCCCACAAAAACCCCCGCTCTGCCTCTCAAATTCCTCATATCAGAGAGAGAGATCATATAATAATTGTTTTTCTCTGATTCACTTATTTTGCTTAACATAATAGCCTCTTGCTCCATCCATGTCACTGCAAATGCCAAGATTTTGTTTCTCACGGCTACATAGTATTCCATTGTATGTACGTATGTATGTATATGTGTGTATATGTATGCACACACACTCACACACACACATACATATATATACCACCTCTTCCTTTTTTTAATTAATTAATTTATTTCTATTTATTTTTAAATAAACATATAATGTATTTTTATCCCCAGGGTTACAGGTCTGTGAATCGCCAGGTTTACACACTTCACAGCACTCACCATAGCACATACCCTCCCCAAAGTCCATAATTCCACCCCCCTCTCCCGACCCCTTTCCCTCCAGCAACCCTCAGTTTGTTTTGTGAGATTAAGAGTCACTTATGGTTTGTCTCCCTCCCAATTCAATCTTGTTTCATTTATTCTTTTCCTATCCCCTAAACCCCCCACATTGCATCTCCACTTCCTCATATCAGGGGGATCATATGATAGTTGTCTTTCTCCAATTGACTTATTTCACTAAGCATAATACTCTCTAGTTCCATCCACATTGTAGCAAATGACAAGATTTCATTTCTTTTTTTTTCTTTTCTTTTCTTTTATTTATTTATTTGACAGACAAGTATCACAAGTAGGCAGAAAGACAGGCAGAGAGAGAGAGGGGGGAAGCAGGTTCCCCTGCTGAGCAGAGAGCCCGATGTGGGGCTCGATCCCAGGACCCAGAGATCATGACCTGAGCCGAAGGCAGAGGCTTTAACCCACTGAGGCGCCCAAGATTTCATTTCTTTTGATGGCTGCATAATATACCATTGTATATATATATACCACCTCTTCTTTATCCATTCATCTGTTGATGGACATCTAGGTTCTTTCCATAGTTTGGCTATTGTGGACATTGCTCATATAAACATTCGGGTGTGTATGTCCCTTCAGATCACTGCATTCATATCTTTAGGGTAAATACCCAGTAGTGTGATTGCTGGGTTGCGTAGGGTAGCTTCATTTTCAACTTTTTGAGGAAACTCCATGCTGTTTTCTAGAGTGGTTGCACCATCTTGCTTTCCCACCAACAGTGTATGAGGGTTCCCCTTTCTCCCCATCCTCGCCAGCATCTATCATTTCCTGACTTGTTAATTTTAGCCATTCTGACTGGTATGAGGTGGTATCTCATTGTGGTTTTAATTTGTATTTCTCTGATGCTGAGTGATGTGGAACACTTTTTCATGTGTCTGTTGGCCATCTGGATGTCCTCTTTGCAGAAATGTCTGTTCGTGTCCTCTGCCCATTTCTTGATTGGATTCTTTGTTCTTTGGGTGTTAAGTTTTCTAAGCTCTTTATAGATTTTGGATACTAGCCCTTTATCTGATATGTCGTTTGCAAATATCTTCTCCCATTCTGTCAGTTGTCTTTTGGTTTTGTTAACTGTTTTCCTTTGCTGTGCAAAAGCTTTTGATCTTGATGAAATCCCAATAGTTCATTTCTTCCCTTGCTTCCCTTGCCTTTGGCGTTGTTCCCAGGAAGAAGTCACTGCGGCTGAGGTCAAAGAGCTTGTTGCCTGTGTTCTCCTCAAGGATTTTGATGGATTCCTTTCTCACATTGAGGTCTGTCATCCATTTTGAGTCTATTTTCGTGTGTGGTGTAAGGAAATGGTACAATTTCATTTTTCTGCATGTGCCTGTCCAATTTTCCCAACACCATTTGTTGAAGAGGCTGTCTTTTTTCCATTGGACATTCTTTCCTGCTTTGTCGAAGATTAGCTGACCATATAGTTGAGGGTCTATTTCCAGGCTCTCTATTCTGTTCCATTGATCTATGTATCTGTTTCTGTGCCAGTACCATACTGTCTTGATCATGACAGCTTTGTAATAGAGCTTGAAGTCTGGAATTGTGATGCCACCAACTTTGGCTTTCTTTTCCAACATTCCTTTGGCTATTCGAGGTCTTTTCTGGTTCCATATAAATTTTAGGATTATTTGTTCCATTTCTTTGAAAAAAAAATGGATGAGATTTTGATAGGGATTGCATTAAATGTGTAGATTGCTTTAGATAGCATAGATATTTTTACACAACATTTATTCTTCCAATCCAGGAGCATGGAACATTTTTCTATTTCCTTGTGTCTTTCTCAACTTCTTTCATGAGTACTTTATAGTTTTCTGAGTACAGATTCTTTGCCTCTTTGATTAGGTTTATTCTTAGGTATCTTATAGTTTTGGGTGCAATTGTAAATGGGATTGACTCCTTAATTTCTCTTTCTTCTGTCTTGTTGTTGGAGTAGAGAAATGCAACTGATTTCTGTGCATTGATTTTATATCCTGACACTTTACTGAATTCCTGTACAAGTTCTAGCAGTTTTGTAGTGGAGTCTTTTGGGTTTTCCACATATAGTATCACATCATCTGCGAAGAGTGATAGTTTGACTTCTTCTTTGCCGATATGGATGTCTTTAATTTCTTTTTGTTGTGATTTCTGAGCCTAGGACTTCTAGTACTATGTTGAATAGAAGTAGTGATATTGGTCATCCCTGCCATATTCCTGACCTTAGGGGAAAAGCTTTCAGTTTTTCTCCACTGAGAACGATATTCACGGTGGGTTTTTCATAGATGGCTTTGATGATATTGAGGTATGTGCCCTCTATCCCTACATTTTGAAGAGTATTGGTCATGAAGAGATGATGTACTTTGTTAAATGCATTTTCAGCCTCTATTGAGAGTATCATATGGTTCTTGTCCTTTCTTTTATTAATGTATGGTATCACATTGATTGATTTGTGGATGTTGAACCAACCTTGCAGCCCTGGAATAAATCCCACTTGGTTGTGGTGAATAATCTTTTTAATGTACTGTTGGATCCTATTGGCTAGTATTTTGGTGAGAATTCTCATATCTGTGTTCATTAAGGATATTGGTCTGTAATTCTCTTTTTTGATGGGATCCTTGTCGGATTTTGGGATCAAGGTAATGCTGGCCTCATAAAATGAGTTTGGAAGTTTTCCTTCCATTTCTATTTTTTGGGAACAGTTTCAGGAGAATAAGTATTAATTCTTCTTTAAATGTTTGGTAGAATTCCCCTGGGAAGCCGTCTGGCCCTGGGCTTTTGTTTGTTTGGAGATTTTTGATGACTGTTTCAATGTCCTTACAGGTTATAGGTCTGTTCAGGTTTTCTATTTCTTCTTGGTTCAGTTTAATAGTTTATATGTCTCTAGGAATGCATCCGTTTCTTCCAGATTGTCAAATTTGTTGGAATAGAGTTGTTCACAATATGTTCTTATTATTGTTTGTATTTCTTTGGTGTTGGTTGTGATCTCTCCTCTTTCATTCAAGATTTTATTAATTTGCATCCTTTCTCTTTTCTTTTTGATAAATCTGGCCAGGGGTTTATCAATCTTATTAATTCTTTCAAAGAACCAGCTCCTAGTTTCATTGATTTGTTCTATTGTTTTTGGGGGGTTTTTTTGTTTGTTTGTTTGTTTCTATTTCATTGATGTGTGCTCTGATCTTCATGATTTCTCTTCTCCTGCTGGGTTTAGGCTTTCTTTGTTGTTCTTTCTCTAGTTCCTTTTGGTGTAGGGTTAGGTTGTATATTTGAGAACCTTTCTCTTTTTTTGAGAAAGGCTTGTACCACTATATAATTTCCTATCAGGACTGCCTTTGCTGTGTCCCACAGATTTGGAACCGTTGTGTTTTCATTGTCATTTGTTTCCATGAATTTTTTCAATTCTTTAATTTCTTGGTTGACCCATTAATTCTTTAGAAGGATGCCTTTTAGTCTCCATGTATTTGAGTTCTTTCCAAATTTCCTCTTGTGATTGAGTTCTAGCTTCAGAGCATTGTGGTCTGAAAATATGCAGGGAATGTTCCCAATCTTTTGATAATGGTTGAGACCTGATTTGTGACCATGGATGTGATCTATTCTAGAGAACGTTCCATGTGCACTTGAGAAGAATATGTACTCTGTTGCTTTCGGATGAAATGTTCTCAATATATCTGTGATGTCCATCTGGTCCAGCGTGTCATTTAAGGTCTTTATTTCCTTGTTGATATTTGCTTGGATGATCTGTCCTATTCAGTGAGGGGAGTGTTAAAGTCCCCTACTATTATTGTATTATTGTCAATGTGTTTCTTTGATTTTGTTATTAATTGGTTTATATAGTTGGCTGCTCCCATGTTAGGGGCATAGATATTTAAAATTGTTAGATCTTCTTGTTGTACAGACCCTTTGAATATGATATAGTGTCCTTTTTCATCTCTTGTTATAGTCTTTGGCTTAAAGTCTAATTGATCTAATATAAGGATTGCCAGCCCAGGCTTCTTCTGATGTCCATTAGCTTGGTATATTGTTTTCCACTCCCTCACTTTAAATCTGGAGGTGTCTTCGGGTCTAAAATGAGTTTCTTTTGTAGGCAGCATATTGATGGGTTTTGTTGTTTTATCCATTCTGATACCCTGTGTCTTTTGATTGGGGCATTTAGCCCATTAACATTCAGGGTAACTATTGAGAGATATGAATTTAGTGCCATTTTATTGCCTGTAAGGTGACTGTTACTGTATATTGTCTGTTCCTTTCTGATCTACTACTTTTAGGCTCTCTCTTTGCTTTGAGGACCCCTTTCAGTATTTCCTGTAGAGCTGGTTTGGTGTTTGCAAATTCGTTCAGTTTTTGTTTGTCCTGGAAGCTTTTTATCTCTCCTTCTATTTTCAATGATAACCCAGTTGGATATAGTATTCTTGGCTGCATGTTTTTCTCATTTAGTGCTCTAAATATATCATGCCAGTTCTTTCTGGCCTGCCAGGTCTAGGTCTCTGTGGATAAATCTGCTGCCAATCTAATATTTTTACCATTGTATGTTACAGACTTCTTTTCCCGGGCTGCTTTCAGGATTTTCGCTTTGTCGCTAAGACTTGTAAATTTTACTATTAGGTGACGGGGGGTGGACCTATTTTTATTGATTTTGAGGGTGGTTCTCTGCATCTCCTGGATTTTGATGCTTGTTCCCTTTGCCATATTAGGGAAATTCTCTACAATAATTCTCTCCAATATACCTTCTGCTCCCCTCTCTCTACTTCTTCTGCAATGCCAATTATTCTAATGTTGTTTCGTCTTATGCTGTCACTTATTTTTTGAATTCTCCCCTCGTGGTTCAGTATTTGTCTCTCTTTTTCTCAGCTTCTTTATTCTCTGCCATTTGGTGTTCTATATCACTAATTCTTTCTTCTGCATCATTTATCCTAGCAGTAAGAGCCTCCATTTTTTATTGCACCTCATTAATAGCTTTTTTTATTTCAACTTGGTTAGATTTTAGTTCTTTTATTTCTCCAGAAAGGGCTTTTATCTATCCAGAGAGTTTTCTCTAATATCTTCCATGCCTTTTTCAAGCCTGGCTATAACCTTGAGAATTGTCATTTTCAACTCTAGAACTGACATATTATCAATGTCAATGTTGATTAGGTCCCTAACCTTCAGGATTGCCTCTTGTTCTTTTTTTGTGGTGAGTTTTTCTGCCTTGTCATTTTGTCCAGATAAGAGTATATGAAGGAGCAAATAAAATACTGAAAGGGTGGCAAAGACCCCAGAAAAATATGCTTTAACCAAATCAGAAGATACCCCAAATCATGGGGGGGAGAAAGGGGATAAAAAGAAGTTCAGGAAAAAAAAAACAAATTTTAAAAAATATTAAAAAAGAAAAATATATATATATTAGACTGGTGACTAGAATAGGGTCACCCACTTAATTTTGGGAGTATTTTGGTCTCTTAGAATAAACTACCTCTCAAAATTTTAAAGAATGAAAAACATATATAAGGGTAAAAAAATGAAGGGATGGAATATGCCTATAAAGATGAAAAAAATTTTTTTTAATTTCTAAAAAAGGAGTTGATAAAGTAAGTTGGTTGGGAAAATAAAGAAAAAGAAAGTGGAGATATTTTTTTGCTCAGGCTGGAGACTAGAACAGGCCTGGAGCTAGATTTTGGGTATATTTTGATCTATTAGAAGTTGTACCTTGATTTTTTTAGAAGAGAAAAACCTATGTTTATAAAAAAATAAAGTTAGATACAATGAAGGATAAAATATGACTATAATAATGAAGGTTCAAAAAAGATCATTATTTTTCTATGAAAGGTATTGTTAAGATAAACTAGTTGAAAAGCATTAAAAGAGGAAAGGGTAAAAGTTAAAAAAAATTTAGAAGAAGAAAAAAAATTTAAAAAATTAAATTAACTGCCGGACTAAAGAATCATGAGGAGAAAGCCATGAATTCCATGCTTTGCTTTCTCCTCCTCTGGAATTCTGCTCTTCTTCTTGGTAAGTGAACTTGGTCCTGGCTGGATTTTTTGTTGGTCCTCTGGAGGAGGGACCTGTTGTAGTGATTCTCAAGGTCTTTGCCAGAGGTCAAATTGTACTGTCCTTACCAGGGGCCAGGCTCAGTAATCTGCTCGGGTTTGCTTTCAGGAGCTTTTGTTCCCTGAACACTTTCCATAGAGTTCCAGAGGACGGGAATGAAAATGGCGGCCTCCCAATCTCCAGCCTGGAGGAGCTGAGAGTTCGGGGCCCCACTCCTCAGTGTGCCCTCATAGAAAAGTGCTCAATCACTCCCATCTCCCTGGCCTTCAGCTGTGCTCCGAGCTCACCCAGCCTGTGACTGGTTCAAGGTAACCCCAAGCTGAGAGCTCACTCCTTGGCTTTGTCTCTATAGCCGGCTTCCCCGGTCTAGTACCTACAAGCTCTGCGACACTCAGACACCCTCGATCCTTCTGTGACCCTGTGAGACCTGGGGCCATGCTGACCCTAAGTGGGCTTCACCCCAGCTTAGCCTCTGGAGCGATGTCCCTCAGTGGAGCAGACTTTTAAGAGTCCTGATGTTGTGCTCCGTTGCTCCACCACTTGCCTGGAGCCGGCCCCTCCCCCTGCAGTCTATCTCCCTGTTGCTTTGGATTCACTTTTCCAGCATCCCACCTTTCAGAAAGTGGTTGATTTTCTGTTTCTAGAATTGTCTCTTCGGTCTCCTGTTGGATTTGTAGGTGTTCACAATGGATTAATAAGCTATCTAGCTGATCTCCTGCTACCTCATGTAATCTCAGCCTGCTACTTCTCTGCCATTTTCTACACCACCTCTTCTTTATCCATTCGCAAGTTGATGGACATCTAGTTTCTTTCCATGGTTTGGCTATTGTGGACATTGCTGTTATAAACATTTGGGTGCACGTGCCCCTTCAGATCTCTACATTTGTATCTTTAGGTTAAATACCCAGTAGTGCAATTGCTAGGTCATAGGGTAGCTCTATTTTCAACTTTTTGTGGAACCTCCATGCTATTCTTCAGAGTGGCTACATCACCTTGCATTCCCACCAACAGTGTACGAGGGTTACCCTTTCTCTGCATCCTCTCCAACATCTGTCATTTCCTGATTTGTTAATTTAGCCATTCTGACTATTGTGAGGTGGTATCTCATTATGGTTTTAATTTGTATTTCGCTGATGCCGAGTGATGTGGAGCACTTTTTCATGTGTCTGTTGGCCATTTGGATGTCCTCTTTGCAGAAATGTCTGTTCATGTCCTCTGCCCATTTCTTGATTGGATTCTTTGTTCTCTGAGTGTTGAGTTTGCTAAGCTCTTTATAGATTTTGGATTCTAGTCCTTTATCTGATATGTCGTTTTCAAATACCTTCTCCCATTCTGTCAGTTGTCTTTTGTTTTGCTGACTGCTTCCTTTTCTGTGAAAAGCTTCTGATCTAGATGAGGTCCCAATAATTCTCTTTTGCCCTGTTTTCCCTTGCCTTTGGTGATGTTTCTGGGAAGAAGTTGCTGTGACTGAGGTCGAAGAGGTTGCAGCTTGTGTTCTCCTCAAGGATTTTGATGGATTCCTGTCTAACTTTGAGTTCTTTCATCCATTTTGAGTATTTTTGTGTGTGCTATAGGGAAATGGTCCAGTTCCATTTTCCTGCATGTGACTGTCCAATTTTCCCAACACCATTTTTTGAAGAGACTGTCTTTTTTCTTTTGGACATTCTTTCTTGCTTTGTGGAAGATTGCTGGACGATAGAGTTGAGAGTCTATTTCTGGGCTCTCTATTCTGTTCCATTGATCTATGTGTTTGTGTTTGTGCCACTACCACACTGTCTTAAAGATTATAGCTTTGTAGGGGCGCCTGGGTGGCTCGGTGGGTTAAGCTGCTGCCTTTGGCTCAGGTCATGATCTCAAGGTCCTAGGATCGAGTCCCGCATCAGGCTCTCTGCTCAGCAGGGAGCCTGCTTACTCCTCTCTCTCTCTGCCTGCCTCTCTGCCTACTTGAGATCTCTCTCTGTCAAATAAATAAATAAAAATCTAAAAAAAAAAAAGATTATAGCTTTGTAATAGAGCTTGAAGTCTGGAATTGTAATGCCACCAACTTTGGTTTTCTTTTTCAATATTCCTTCGGGTCTTTTCTGGTTCCATTTAAATTTTAGCGTTATTTGTTCCATTTCTTTGAAAAAAATTGATAGTATTTTAATAGGGATTGCACTAAATGTGTAGATTGTTTTAGGTAGCATAGACATTTTCACAATATTTGTTCTTCAAACCCATGACCATGGAAAATTTCTCCATTTCTTTGTGTTTCCTCAATTTCTTTCAAGAATATTCTGTAGTTTTCTGAGTACAAATTCTTTGCCTCTTTAGTTAGTTTTATTCCTAGGTATTTTATGGTTTTGGTGCAATTATAAATGGGATTAACTCCTTAATTTCTCTTTATTCTGTCTTGCTGTTGGTTTATAGAAATGGAACTGATTTCTGTGCATTGATTTTCTATCCTGACACTTGACCGAATTCCTGTATGATTTCTAGCAATCTTGGAGTGAAGTCTTTTGGGTTTTCCAGGTAAAGTATCATAACATCAGCAAAGAGTAAGAGTTTGACTTCTTATTTGCCAATTCAGGTGCCTTTTATTTCTTTTGTTGTCTGATTACTGAGGCTAGGACTTCTATAACTATGTTGAATAGCAGTTGTGATAGCAGACAGCCCTGCCATGTTCCAGACCTTAGGGAAAGCTCTCAGTTTTTCCCCATTGAGAATGATACTCCCTGTGGGATTTTTATAGATGGCTTCAGTGATATTGAGTTATGTACCCTCTATGTCTACACTGTGAAGAGTTTTAATTAAGAAAGGATGCTGTACTTTGTCAAATGCTTTTTCAGCATCTACTGAGAGTATCATATGGTTCTTGTTCTTTCTATTATTAATGTATTATATCGCATTGACTGATTTGTGGATGTTGAACCAACCTTGCAGCCCTGGAATAAATCCCACTTGGTTTTGGTGAATAATCTTTTTAATGTACTGTTGGATCCTATTGGCTAGTATTTTGGTGAGAATTTTCACATCTGTGTTCATTAAGGATATTGGTCTGTAATTCTCCTTTTTCATGGGGTCTTTGTCTGGTTTTGGGATCAAGGTAATGCTGGCCTCATAAAATGAGTTTGGAAGTTTTCCTTCCATTTCTATTTTTTGAAACCGTTTCAGGAGAATAGGAATTAATTCTTCAAATGTTTGGTAGAATTCCCCTGGGAAGCCGTCTGGCCCTGGACTTTTGTTTGTTTGGAGATTTTTGATGACTGTTTCAATCTCCTTACTGATTATAGGTCTGTTCAGGTTTTCCATTTCTTCTTGGTTCAGTTTTGGTAGTTTATATGTCTCTAGGAATGCATCCATTTTTTCCAGATTGTCCAATTTCCTGGCGTGTAGTTGTTCATAATGTGTTCTTATAATTGTTTGTATTTCTTTGGTGTTGGTTGTGATCTCTTGGCTTGTATTGCTATATAATTTCCTCTCAGGACCACCTTCGCTAAGTTCCAAAGATTTTGAGCTGTTGTGTTTCCATTTTCATTTGTTTCCATGATTTTTTAAATTCTTAAATTTCCTGGTTGACCCATTCACTCTTTAGTAGGATGATCTTTAACCTCCATGTATTTGAATTATTTCCCAATTTCCTCTTGTGATTGAGTTCTAGCTTTAGAGCATTGTGGTCTCAAACTATGCAGGAAGTTAACTAATTCTTTTGGTACTGGTTAAGACCTGATTTGTGACCCAGGATGTGATCTATTCTGGAGAATATTCTGTGAGCACTAGAGAAGAATGTGTATTCTGTTGCTTTGGGATAGAATATTCTTTTTTTTTTTTAAGGTTTTATTTATTTATTTATTTATTTATTTGACAGAGATCACAAGTAGGCAGAGAGGCAGGCAGAGGGAGAGGGGGAAGTAGGACCCCTGCTGAGTAGAGAGCTCTATGTGGGGCTTGATTCCAGGACTCTGGGATTATGACCTGAGCCGAAGGCAGAGGCTTTAACCCACTCAGCCACCCAGGCACTCTGGGATAGAATGTTCTGAATATATCCGTGAAGTCCATCTGGTCCACTATGTCATTTAAAGCCTTTATTTCCTTGTTGATCTTTTGCTTGGATGATCTGTCCATTTCAGTGAGGGGAGGGTGTTCAAGTCCCCTATTGTTATTATATTATTTTTGATGTGCTTCTTTGATTTTATTATTAATAGGTTTATATAATTGGCTCCTCCCATGTTGGGGGCATAGATATATAACATTGTTAGATCTTGTTGGACAGACCCTTTAAATCTGATATTGTGTCCTTCCTCATCTCTTGTGATAATCTTTGGCTTAAAAGCTAATTTATCTGATATAAGGATTGCTGTCCCAGATTTCTTTTGATGTTCTTTAGCTTGGTAAACTGTTTCCCAACCCCTCACTTTAGATCTGTAGGAGTCTTTGGTTTTCAAATGAATTTCTTGCAAACAGCATATTGATGGGTCTTTTTTTTTTTTTAATCCATTCTGATACCCTGTGTCTTTTGATGGGGGCATTTAGCCCATTTATATTCAGGGTAACTATTGAAAGATATGAATTTAGTGCCATTGTATTGCCTGCAACGTGACTATTGCTGTATATTGTCTCTATTCCTTTCTGGTCTGTTACTTTTAGGCTCTCTTTACTTAGAGGACCCCTTTCAATATTTCCTGTAGGGCTGGTTTGTTGTTTGCAATTTCTTTTAGTTTTTGTTTTCCTGGAAGATTTTTATCTCTTTATTTTCAATGACAGCCTAGCTGGATATAGTATTCTTGGCTGCATATTTTTCTCATTTAGTGTTCTTAATATAACGTGCCAGTCCTTTTTGGCATGCCAGGTCTCTGTGGATAGGTCTGCTGCCAATAATATTTTTATCTAGATATTCTATCTAGATATTCCAATCTAATATTTCTAATATTACAGACCTCTTGTCCCCAGGTGCTTTCAGGATTTTCTCTTTGTCACTGATATTTGTAGTTTTACTATTAGCTGATGGGGTGTGGACCCATTTTTATTGATTTTGAGGGGGATTCTCTGTGCTTCCTGGATTTTGATGCTTGTTCCCTTCACCAAATTAGGGAAAATCTCTGCTGTAATTTGCTCCAATCTTCTACCCCCCTTCTTCTTTCTTCTTTTTCTCTTTCCCAATTATTCTAATATTTTTTCATCTTATATCACTTATCTCTCGAATTCAACACTCGTGGTCCAATAGTTGTTTATCTCTTTTTCTCAGTTTCTTTATTATCTGTCATTTGATCTTCTATACCACTAATTCTCTCTTTTGCCTTATTTAGCTAGCAGTAAGAGCCTCCATTTTTTATTGAACCTCATTAATGGCTTTTTTTAAAAATTTCAACTTTGTTAAATTTTAGTTCTTTTATTTCTCGAGAAATGGACTTTATTTCTCCAGAAAGAGATTCTCTACTATCTTCCATGCTTTTTTAAAGCCATCTAGCACCTTGATAATTGCCATTCTGAACTCCAGCTCTGACACCTTACTTATATCTATATTGATTAGGTCCCTAGCCATTGGTACTGCCTCTTGTTCTTTTTTTTTTTTTTTTTTTTTTTTTGTGGTGAGTTTTTTCCACCTCGTCATTTTATCCAGAGAAGATAGATGAAAAAAAGAACAAAATACTAAAAGGAAGCAATGACCCCAGAAAAATATACACTAACCAAATTGAATGAGACCTGAAACTGGGAGGAGAAGAAAGGAGAAAAAACAAACAAACAAACAAACATATATATATATATACACGTATATATATTAGACTGGTAAATAGAACAGAGCCACACACTTCATTTTGGGTGTATTTTTGTCTGTTAGAAGAAACTGCCTCCCAAAATTTTAAGGAAAACATATATATACAAAAATAAGGGTAAGCACGATGAAGGGATGGGATATGACTGTAAGATGAAAATTTAAGAAAAGTTCTAAAAAGGAATTGATAAGAAGTTGGTTGAAAAAAGAAAAAGGAGGAAAGAATGTGATCAGGCTGGATGCTAGAACAAAGCCATGCACTAGATTTAAGGTATATTTGGATCTTTTAAAGAAACTATATCCCAAAATTTCAAAGAAAGAAAATCTATATGTATACAAAAAAATAAGGTTGTATATAATAAAGGCATAGAATGTGACTTTAACAATGAAAATTTTTAAAGATTTTTTAAAAAGATATTGATAATATAAAATAGTTAAAGAAGGTTAAAATAGGAAAGAAAAAAATTAAGAAATAGAATTTTAAAAAATTAACTTTGAAAGCCTATAGAATCATGAGAGAAAAGCCATGAATTCTGAATTCTATGTGCTGCATTCCCCTACCTCTGGAGTTCTGCATTTCTCCTTGACCAGGAACTTGGTCTTGGCTAGATGTTCTTGCTGATCTAGGAGAGGGGCCTGTTGCAGGGATTCTCAAATGTCTTTGCCTAAGGTGGAATTGAACTACCCTTTCCAGGGGCCAGGCTAACTAATCAGCTCAGGTTTATGCTTGGTAGCTTTTGTTCCCTGAACACTTTCTGTACAGCTTTGGAGGAAGAGAATTAAAAGGGAAGATTTTCAATCTTTGGCCCCATAGGACCCAACAGCTTGGGGCCCCACTCCTCAGTGCACCCTCAGAGAAAAGTAGTAAATCCCTCATGTTTCCCTGGTCTCTGGCCGCACTCTCAGCTCACCCAGCCTGTCACTGAGCATTTCTATCTCTGGCGCACAGCCCCATTTGGAGTTTCCAAACCCAGCAGATTCCTGCAGCATGATTCTGCACCACCCCTCCTGGAGAAGGAAGGAGGGACCATCCCTGGATCTGCTGCTTGTGTGTTCCTTGCTCTAAGAACAGTGGCCCAACTGTGCCCCAGATCACAGTTTAAGGTACCCTAAGCTGAAAGCTCCCTCCTCAGCTCATCTCTGTATTCAGCTTCTCAGCGCTGATACCTGGAAGCTCTGCCACACTCAGACACCCCTGGTCTTTTTGTGACCTCACAGGTCCTGAGACCACACTGTCCCTGTTGGGGCTTCACCCTCTAGCTAACCTCTGGCATGACATCCCTCAGTAGAATACACTTCTTAAAGTTCCAATTTTGTGCTCCACTGCTCTACCGCTTGGTGGGAGCCGGTCCCCCCGCCTGCAGTCTCTCTTCCTGTATATCACCTCAGATTCACTTATCTGCAGGTCCCATCTTCCAGAAATTGGTTGCTTTTCTGTTCCTAGAATTGCTGCTCTTCTTCTCTTCAATCTCTTGTTGAGTATATAGTTGTTCAGCATGGTTTGACAACTAGCTGAACTCCTGGGACTGGACAATATTTCGGTCTTTCTGCCATCTTGCCCTGAATCTGTTTTGTTTGTTTGTTTGTTTTGTTTTGTTTAATTTTTATTTCACTTGTACTTTTAGTGTCATATCCAAAAAATTGGAGCGAGACCACTGTCAAGGAGCTTTTTCTCTAGTTTTAGTTCTTTTTTTTTTTTTTTTTCTAGTTTTAGTTCTTATGTTTGCATTTTTAACCTATTTCAGGTTAAGGCTTGTGGGTAAGTTGGAATAGTTGCATTTTTCTACAGATGGTTATCCAAATTTTCCAGCATCATTTCTTGGAAAAGCTATTATTTCCCTGTTGAGTATTCTTGGATGCCTTGTCAAATACTTGTTGACTGTATATGCAAGGTTTTAATTTTGGGCTCTCTTTTGTTCCACTGTTCTATTTTTATGTCAGAATCATACTGTTTTAATTTCTGTAGCTTTGTGGTACAGATTTAAATCAGTGTGGATGATGCCTCCAGCTTTGTTTTTCTTTCTCAGGATTCCTTTGGCTATTTGGAGTCTTTCGTTCCATTCACATTTTAAGATTGTATATTCTATTTTTGTAAAAAATGCTATGTGGGTTTTGATAGGGATTACATTGAATCTATAAATGGCTTTGGGTAGTTTGGACATTTTAAAAAGATTAATTCTTCTAGTCCATGAAATATCTTTTCATGTATTTGTGTCTTCTTCAATTTCTTTAATCCAGGTATTTGAGTTTTCAGTGTGTAGAAATTTTACCTCCCTGCCTAAATTTATCTTTAGGATTTTTTTTTTTTTTGGTGCTGCTGTAAATGAGATTGTTTTCTTTATTTCTTTTACATATATTTAATTTTTGTGTGTTGAAGTGGAACTGTTTTCTGTATGTTGATTTTGTAACCTGCAACTTTACTGAATTTTTTTTGTTTTTGAAGATTTTTTGCAAATCATTAAGATTATATATTTAAGATTATATTATCTCCAGACAGCTTTATGTTATTTTTTTTTCCTGTTTTGAATGTCTTTTATTTATTTTTCCTGATTTCTCTGGGTAGGACTTCTATACTATGTTGAGTGGACACCCTTGTCTTGATTTGGAGGAAAGTCTTTCAGCCTTTCACACTTTGTATGATATTAGCTGTGGACTTGTCAATATGGTCTTTATTATGTTAAGATACATTCCTTTTATATTCCTTACATATTCAATTTGTTGAAAGTTTTAATCATAAAAAATGGTGAATTTTCTCAAATTTTTTTTTTCTACATCAGTTGAATCATATGGTTTTTATCTTTCATTTTTTTACTGTGGTGAATGACATTGATCAGTTTGTGTTTAATCATGTTTTCATCACAGGGATAAGTTCATCTTTATCATGCTGTATGATCCTTTTAATGTACTGTTGAATTTGGTTTGCTAGTATTTGCATCTATATTTATCAGGAATATTGGCTTATACTCTTTTTTCTCATAGTGTCCTTACCTGATTTTGGGATCAGGTTTAATACTGGCCTTGTAAAATCAATTTAGGAGTCTTCACTCCTCCTTTTTTCTTTGGAAGAGTTTGAGAGGGATTGGTGTTAATTCTTTAAAATTTGATGGGTTCACCAGGGAAATAATCAGTCCTTGATTTTACATTGTTGGGAGATTTGGGATTATTAATTTTCTTACTCATTATTTGTCTGGTCAGATCTGTTTCTTGGTAGGTTATATGTTTATAGCAGTTTAAGTATTTCTTCTAAGGATATCCAATTTGTCAGCCTTTTATTGTTCATGGTAATCTTTTATGATTTTTTTTTTTGTATTTTTGTGTTGTAATGTCTTCTTTTTCATTTCTAATAATATTTGAGTCTTTCTTTTTTTTCTTAGTCTAATTAAAAGTTTTTCAATTTCGTTTATCTTTCCAAAAAAACCAGCCCATAGTTTTATCGATCTTTTCTTTTTTTTCTCTAGTCTCAACTACATTTGGTTTTTTTTTGCTTTTATCTTTGTTATTCCCTTTCTTCTGTTAAATTTGGGATTAGTTTATTCTTTTTCTAGTTTTTTGAGATATAAGGTTAGTTTGAGATATTTCTTTTTTTCTTAAAGTAGTCATTTATTACTATAAATTTCCCTCCTAGAACTGCTTTTACTGTATCTCATGGAATTTGGTATATTGTTTAGATTTTTGTGTCAAGATATTTTTTCAGTTGATTTTTTGATACATTGGTTTTTCAGGAGTGCTTTGTTCAGTTTTCATGTTTGGGATTTTCCCTCTTTTCTTCTGTATTAATATTTAGTTTCATATCATTGTGGTGAGAAAAAATACTTGATATGATTTTAATTTTTTTATATTTGCTAAGACTTGTTTTGTGACCTATTATTTGACCTGCCCTGAGGGATGTTCCATGTACACTTGAGAAGAATGTGGTCTGTTGCTGTTAGATGGAATAGTCTGTATATGTCTGTTATGTCTATTTACTCTGACATATGGTTCAAGTCCAACATTTCCTTACTGGTTATCTGTCTTGATTATCTATCAATTTTTGAAAGTGCAGTACTGAAGTTCCCAATGTTATTATATTGTTGTGTATATCTCCATTCAGATCTGTCAGTACTGCTTAATATAATTGAGTGCTTTGATATTACCTAGATACATATTTATATTATTACATGTCCTTAATGGATTGACCTCTTTACCTTTCTACAAAAACAATCTTAGGCTTTTGCTACAGTTCTTGGCTTAAAAACTATTTTTCCTGAGGGGCATCTGAGTGGCTCACCAAGTTGAGCATCCAAGTCTTGATTTTGGCTGGAGTCATGATCTCAGTGTCATGAGATTGGGCCCTGAAACAAGCTCTCTGCTCAGCACAGAATATGCTTGAGATTCTCTCTACCTCTCTTTCTGTGCCTCCCCCTGCATGTGTGCTCTCTCTCTCTCTCTTTTAAATAAGTAAATAAATAAATCTATTTTTAAAAAGATTTATTTATTTATTTGACAGACAGAGATCACAAGTTTGCAGAGATGCAGGCAGAGAGAGAGAGAGGGGGAAGCAGGCTCCCCGCAGAGCAGAAAGCCCGATGCAGGGCTCGATCCCAGGACTCCAGGATCATGACCCGAGCTGAAGGCAGAGACTTTAACCCACTGAGCCACCCAGGTGCCCCAAAAAAATAAACTTAAAAAAAAATTTTCCTGATATATTTAGCTACTCCCCCTTTTTTTTTTCTTCTTCCACTTGCTTAGGATATATTTGTAAGGTTAGAGCTCATGATGGGATTTATGTCCCTATAAGAAAACCAAGAGAGACCAGAGCTCACTCTTTCTTCCATGTGAGAGGCAGTGAGAAAGTGTCCATCTATGAGTCAGAAAGAGGGCCCTCACAAGTGGCAGAATATTTACCTTATTGTTCCCAGGCTCCAGAATTGTGAAAAAGAAATGTCTGTTGTTTAACTCACCCAGTATAAGATATTCTCTTATTTTTTCTTTCTTTTCTTTCTTTCTTTTTTTTTTTTTTTTTAAGATTTTATTTATTGGAGCTCCTTGGTGGCTCAACGGGTTAAGTGTCTGTCTTCCACTCAGGTCATGATCCCAGGGTCCTGGGATCGAGTCCTGCCCTAGGATCGAGACCCATGTTGTGTTTCCCGCTCAGTGGGGAGTCTGCTTCTCTCTTCTCCCTTCTCCCCCACTCGTATTCTCTCACTCACTCTCTCTTAAATAAAGTCTTTAAAAAATTTACTGATTTATTGAGAAAGAGTGTGTCCATGAGCAGAGGGGCAGAGGGAGAGGGAGAAGAAGACTCCCTGCTAAGCAGGCAGGGAGCCTAATGCTGGGCTTGAACCTAAGATCCTGAGATCATGACCTTAGCCCAAGGCAGGCGGTTAACTGACTGAGCCACCCAAGTGCCTCCAAGGTATTTTCTTAAAGTGGCTGAAGGAAACTAAGACAATAGCTATTGCTATAAATAAGTTATGAAATACAACTTTAATCCTCTCTTGTAAGTAATTTGAATGAAGACAATTCAGTTTATACAAGAACAGGAAGCTGTAATTGAGTGACAATTTATAACTAATATTTTAGGAGTTTAAGGATATTAGATAATATTCCCATATAATAGGTAAGGTCAGAATTTAAAAGGGAGGGGACTTATCAACATTTTCAACATCAGGCATTTATTTTTCCCATTCACTGAGGAGGGAAAAATAAGTTCTCCAGGATAACAGATGTATAAGTAGCTCTATAGGGAAACAACAGTATGATTTTGACTCTATTACATATTCGTGTACCTCCATATTTCACTTGCATATTTACTTTTTTTTTTATTCAGTTTCATATTTAATACTTGATCCTATTAGCTTTCCTTTTGTTATTTTATTTTGGAAAGGACACCTAATGTGGGATTCATCCTATTAATTTTTTTAAAAATGTTAAATACATTATTGTTGCCCATAGGTACAATGTTATATAACATATCTCTAGAGCTATTCATCTTGTTCAACTGAAACTTTATGCCCATTGAGTAAAAACATCATTTCTCACATCTCTCTGCCCCCTAGAAATGACCATTCTACCCCTGATTGTATACAGTTGACTAGTTAATACCTTACATAAGTGGAATCATGCAGTATTGTCTTTCTTTACCCACCTTATTTTACTTGGTATACCATCCTTAAGATTCATTTATGTAGTGGAATACAGCAGAATTTTCTTCTTTTCTGAGGCTGTATACTATTCCATTGTATGCATGTACCACATTTTCCTTATTTATTCCACAGACATTTAAATTGTTTCTGTACCTTGACTATTGTGAATGCCACTACAGGGAACATTGGTATGTTGGTAATATTTCTTTCAGATTCTAATTTAAATTCTTTTGGATTAATACGCAGTGGTGAGATTACTGGGTCATGTGGTAGTTCTATTTTTAATTTTTTGAGGGACCTCCTCATACTATTTTCTGTAGAAGATAGACTGATTTTTAATTTCTGTCAACAATGTGCAAGGGTTCCAATTGCTCCACATCCTCACCAGTACTTACTATTTTTTTTTTTTAATAATAGACATCCAGTCAGGTAAGAGATTATATTGCATTGTCATTTTGATTTGCATTTCCCTGATGATTACTACTGCTGAATATGTTTTTCATACATCTGTTGGCCCTTCATATGTCTTCTTTGAAGATATGTCCTTTAGCCCATTTTTAATTGTGTTATTAGTTGTGTGTTTGTTTTTTGTTTTTGTCACCTGTTATATGATATATGGTTTATAAAATTGTTTTCTCCATGCCATAGGTTGTCTTTTCCCTCTATTAGTTGTTTTCTTTGCTGTGAGATGCCTCTAAACTTTCATTTTGCTAAACTTAGAAAATGCTTCTATTTTAGCAATCCAATCTATTTTTAGCATTTGCTATTTTCTTTTTTCTTTCTTATTCATAAATATCTTTAGAATGAATTCTCTGCCAAATTAATTATGCCAGTGTTGGAAAGAACGAGATCAAGAATAGATTTTTATTAGGCATTTCTTTAAAATTATTTTTTAGTCCCTCCCAGGATTTGTTCTTACTTCCCATACTATTCCCTAGGCTATAACTAAGGTCAAGTTGGATCATGACCTAGCTTTGAATGTGCTGGATCTAATAACAGAAGAAAGGAGCTATACTCCAAAGGAGCTACAAAACCTTGGCATCATGTACTTGAAGAAGCAGGAGGGTACATGTGTGGCAGTATCTAAAATTGCTTAATTAAAGGAGCCCAGGTGTAGAATAGGGGAGATAATTCTCTGAAGAGACAGGATTGAAATATCTGGCCATATTTAGGAGATAATCTCATCTTGCTACTTGGATAAATCCTAGAAGATAGAAAAAGTGATGGCACATTGTCAGGAAAGTTGAAATACCAGGATCACTGTGGCAGATGGTAGATGAAGACATTTTAAAGCTTTGAGGAGTAGCCATTCTGAAATAGATAAACTATGTAAGTCTAGAAGACACACCAGATTGCACAGAGGGTTCCTTATTTACAAAGTATATAAAGTATATGTTGGTAAAAATTTAGTTGTGGCTCTTTTCTCTGTGGCAGGGTTATAGGTGGAAGAGGCCATTATAAAACAAGGTTCACTGAAAGCAATGACAGTGATAAAACACTAACACTACAGTGGCCATGTTTTTAACCCAAGAAGTCAGATGGATATAATTACTATAAATGACATGGAGTAACAGTCAAATGATCAAGAACTGCAAAGCATTAAGGACATGGTTAAAAGAACACAAAATCCCTAGGACCAAATAATATATATATAGTCATCCCCAAAAAGTACAATTCAGCTTTGTCATCAGAAGACACAAGGTTGCATAAATGGAAGCCTTAGAACAGTCCCCAAAATAAGTAGTGATCCCTTGCCCATTTCTAGTTCTGAGCCAGTTTTCAATTTCAAAATCCATTTGACCAAAAGGAAACTGAGTCCTAGGAGAAGAACCTTATAACATCATAGCAGGCATATGCTAGAATTATTTCCCAGTCCTTTCTAAAGAGATGTTAAACCATTTCTCAGGTAACTGTACAAGGGTAATATAAAGTACCCAAAGGTTTTGAGGATTATGAAACATAGGTCTGGTTTGACATTGATACTGATGGGCCTTCTCAAAGTTGGGATAAATTAGAGCTGGATAATATCTAAAGTTCTGGACAAGGTCTAGTTCACTTTGGATTTACTAGATCTTCAGATTCACTTGATGGTTACATACCCATTCCCAAAAGTATAATTGGGATGTACATACTTGGTAGTTGTCACAAGTCCCCCACCCCCCACACTGGATTCATGGCCTGCGAGGCAAGAGTTATTATACTAGAAGAGAGCATGTGAAAGCCTCTGAAACTGTGACCTCTGGTCATTACTGTAAATAAAAACTATTACTGTATCTTCAGGGGATTCTGGAAATGAGGGTCACCTTTAAAAATCTAATGATGCATGATGGTGTCCTCATTATGTCCTCATTTTATTAACAACTTTGGTCCTTCAAAATCAAATGAATACTGGAGTAGGAGAGTAGCCTACAAACTCAATGAAATAAACTCTCACCATACCTCCCCCACAGCTAAAGCTGCTCTGTGAGATGCATATCTTTTTTTTTTTTTTAGATTTTATTTATTTATTTGACAGAGATCACAAGTAGGCAGAGAGAGAGAGAGAGAGAGAGAGGAGGAAGCAGGCTCCCCACCGAGCAGAGAGCCCGATGTGGGGCTCAATCCCAGGACTCTGGGATCATGACCCGAGCCGAAGGCAGAGGCTTAAACCCACTGAGCAACCCAGGTGCCCCTGTGAGATGCATATCTTGATTAGAGTAGATTTAAAGTGCCTCGGGCACATAATATGTGACCACTGATTTGACAAATGCATTATTTTTTTATTCAGATCAGAAAAAGGGATGAGAAATTTTGCAATCACATAGAGTGGACAAAAATGTGCATTTATGGTTTTATCCCAGAAGTATGTTAATTATCCAGCTCTATGTCATAATGTAGTCTGAAGAGTTCTGAACTATCTGAATATTCTGTAGAACACAATATTGCTCAACCTCCTTCACATTATTCTCATTAAGTTAGATGAACAAGAAGTGGCTGGCACCTTGGAGAACTGGATACAATATAAATATTTCAGAAGTGAAAGATAATCCTTATGAAGAATCAGTAGCCTCTGGCATCAGTACAGTTTTTTAAGGGTGCAGTGATCAGATATGAACAGAATGTCCCTTTCAAAGTATGAGTTAATTTATTAAACCTGAATTTCCTACCATGATGACAGAAGTATAGTAAATATAATACACAGTAATCCTTTTCAGATTCTGGAGGCAACATATCCCATATATTTAAATACTATTTCAACTCATATACTGGATAACATGAAAGATTACCACTTGAGTGGAGCTTATAAAATAAAAGGGCTTTACAGCACATTCAGGCTAAGGTACAAGCATCACTCTTGCTTGGCCCATAGAAGTAGGCAGGCCCTATGGTATCTGAGGTAGTAGTTAGAAAAGATGCCATGTGAGGCTTATGGCATGTCACAGTCATAGGATTGGCCCCTGAGATACCAGAACAATACCATGCTATTTGCTGCTAAAACCTATGTTCATTTTATTTCTTAACTAATTAATCAAATATATATATTTTTAACCATTTTACCTTTTTTAAAAAATTGAACACCATTATAAATACACTTTCGGACATAATCTAAATTTTGGATTTTGATTTTTTAATTTTATTTTTACTTTTTAAAGTTTTTCTTTTAATCCAGTTCATCAATATACAGTATAATAATAGTTTCAGAGGTACAATATAGTGATTCAATACTTGCACACAGCATGCAGTGGTTATCATAAGTGTAGTCCTTAATTCTCACCACCTATTTCACCCATTCACCTCCCCCTAACTATTAGTTTGTTCACTGTAGTTAACAGTGTTTCTTGGCTTACCTTTCTCTCTTTTTCTCTACTCTTGCTCATATGTTTTGTTTCTTAAATTCTACATATGAGTGAAATCATATGGTATTTGTCTTTCTCTAACTTATTTTGCTTAGCATACTATTTAGCTGCCCCCATGTCATTGCAAATGACAAGATTTCATTCTTTTTTATAGCTGAGTAATAGTCCATTAAATAAATACATACATATATTCAATTATATGTATTTATATGTATATATACATACATGCATGCATGTATGAACTGATTCAGTTCAATATGTGTATATATATATCAGATACATATATGTATGTATATATGCATCTCACTTCTTTATCCATCCAGAAGTTGACAGACACTTGAAGTGATTCCATAATTTGTCTATTATAGATAAGGCTGCTATAAATGTCAGGGTGCATGTATCCCTTTGAATTAGTATATTTGTATTCTTTGAGTAATTGTAGTTCAATTGCTGGGTAGTAATTCTATTTTTAACCATTTAGTAGTTAAAATAGTAGCACTAATTCTATTTTAACTTTTTGAGGAAACTCTGTACTGTTTTCCATAGTGTCTGCACCAGTTTGCATTCCCACCAACAGTACAAGAGTGTTCCCCTATCTCCACATCTTTGCCAAAACCTGTTATTTTTTGTGTTGTTGATTTTAGCTATTTTGACAGATGTGAAGTGATTTCTCATTTTTTTATTTGTATTTCCCTGATGATCACTGATGTTGAACATCTTTTAATGTGTCTGTTGGTCATCTATATGTCTTCTTTGAAAAAATGTCTATTCATGTCTTCTGCCCATCTTTAATTAGATTATTATTGTTTTTCCGGGACCCTCACTTTTAATCTGCATATGTCTTTAGATAAACTGAATCTCTTTTAGGGGTGCTTGGGTGGCTCTGTCAGTTGAGCATCCAGCTCTTGGTTTCGGCTCAGGTCATGATCTTAGGATCATGGGATCAGATCCTATACTGGGCTCTGCGCTTAGTGGGAAGTCTGCTTGGGATTTTCTCTCTCCCTCTCCCTCTACCCATCTGCCATGGGTTCTGTCTCTCTGTTGCTTAAATAAATAAATAAATCTTTAAAAGTAAGTAAAATAAAATAAGTCTCTTTTAGGCGGCATGTAGATGGATTTTTTTTTTAAGATTTTATTTATTTGACAGAGAGATTATGAGTAGGCAGACAGGCAGACAGAGAGAGAGAGAGAGAGAGAGAGAAGGAAGCAGGTTCCCTGCTGAGCAGAGAGCCCAATGCAGGATTCAATCCCAGGACCCTGAGATCATGACCTGAGCTGAAGGCAGAGGCTTAACCCACTGAGCCATCTAGGCACCCGGATTTTGTTTTTTTTTTTTTTTAATCCAATCTGATATTATATATCTTTTGGTCAGAGCATTCATTCCACTTACATTCAAAGTAATTATTGACAGATATGTATTTAGTGCCTTCTTATTATTTGTTTTGTCATTTTTTCTGGAGATTTCTCTGATTTCTTTTTGTCTTTGTCACTTTGATCTCCCCTTTGCACTCAAAGGGTCCACTTTAATATTTCTTATAGGGCTGGTTTCATGGTCACAAACTCCTTTAATTATTTTTGGGGGTGGTTTTGTTTTGTTTTGTCTTGTTTTGTTTTGGTTGGAAAATTTTATCTTTCCTTCTATTCTGAATGGTACCCTTGCTGGATAGAGTATTCTTGGCTGTAGATTCTTCCCATTCAGCATTTTGAATATATCATGGGTTTGCCAAGTTTCTGTTGAGAAATCTCCAGGTAGCTATATGGAATTCCCTTGTAAGTTAAGGACTACCTTTGTCTTACTGCTTTTAAGATTTTTTCTTTATCACTATAATTTGCAAATTTAATTGTAAATGTCTTAGCTTGCTTTTGTTGATTTTGATGACGTTCTCTGTGCCTCCTGGATATGGATGCCTGTTTCCTTCCCCAGATTAGGTAAGTTTTCTGTTATTATTTCTTAAAATGAAATTTCTGCCCCCTTTTCTCTTTTTTTCCTGGAACTCCTATAATTAAATGTTCGTACAGTCGATAGAGTCATGGAGTTCCATTCTATTTTTGTGTTGCGTAATTTTTCTTTCATTCAGCTTGAATGAAAGTCATTATTTTCCATTATTTTGCCTTCCAAATAGGTTACTAATTTGTTTCTCTGCTTCTTCCAGCTTGTTCACTGCATCAAGCCCATTTCAAATCTCATTTATTGAATTCTTCATCTTTCACTGATTCTTTTTAAACTCTCTTATCTCTGTGGTAAGGGTCTCACTAATGTCTTCTATGCCTTTCTCAAGCCCAGTGAGTATTCTTATGATTGTTGCTTTAAATTCTCTATCAGCCATGTTACTTATGTCTGTTTCACCACATAGATCTCTGGCTGTGGCCTTATCTTGTTCTTTCATTTAGGATTCCTCCTTCTTGGCATTTTGTCTAAGTTTCTGCCTTCATCTTTGTATCAGAAAGGCCAGTTATGTCTTCTGCTCCTGACAGTAATGACTTTATGAAGAAGAAGTTGTATAGTGTCCAGAGTCTGGCTCTTCAGGCAGTGTCTCTGGGGTGTACTGTGTGCACTCTGCTGCTGTGTTTAGCTGCTCTATTCTACAGGTCACTCATCTGCAGAGGCTCCCCTTGCCTGCTATGGGCAGCATTTGGTTCATGGCCTGAATGTGACAAGTTTTAAGTATGTGTGCTCTGATCTGCTTGTGCTCTCTTCTGACACCAGCTCCACCAGAACTGAGGTGTTGCAGAACTCTTTGGTCAGGAGACATGGTGTGGGCAGAGGTTTATGCTAATCTGGCAGAGGGGCAAGCTGCACTGTGACTGAAGCAGACTTTTTTCTTTTTTCTTTTTTTTTTAACATTTATTTATTTTTTTATTATGTTATGTTAGTCACCACACAGTACATCATTTGTTTTTTTGACGTAATGTTCCATGATTCATTGTTTGCATATAACACCCAGTGCTCCATGCAATACATTCCCTCCTT
Source organism: Neogale vison (assembly GCF_020171115.1). Classification (NCBI taxonomy): domain Eukaryota; kingdom Metazoa; phylum Chordata; class Mammalia; order Carnivora; family Mustelidae; genus Neogale; species Neogale vison. Next base: position 40,021,001 of record NC_058099.1, read on the forward strand.
AATACCCATCACTGGGCTAACCTATTCCCCAAAGTGATTAAAGCAATCTTAACCGAGAAAAGCATCCCTACCAAAGCACAGCAGGGTAGGGCTTGTTGTAAGCAAGTTAGTCTGCCATGTTTGTGCTCAGTTGCTTTCTGTAAGTGCCTTTGTGTTTACACTAAGGGGTATGGGAGGAAAATAGCACTGGCCAGCTCGTTTGTTCTTAGAGAAGTATCTCCATGAGCTCTGCCTCTCAGGGATGCTGCTGAAGAGGAGCAACAATCTCCCCACTTTATGCCCTCGGCATTCTTCAGATTTTGGTTTCCATGGTGTCTGACCCTGGCTTGTTTGCCAGCCTTCTCTCCTGGAGCAGTGCCTTGCTCTCTAAGCTTTATCCCAGCCAAGCCCACTGGCCTTTAAGAACTCATAAAATTCAGGCCCTCTCATTTTCTAATCCAATGGCATGGGGGCAGTGTTCTCCTTGTGAGTCCCTCTGTGTGCTCCTCTCTTTCTCATCCTGCTCCATGACCACAGCTCCCTCCCCACCACGACACAGGTGATACATTTCTCCCCTAAACTACATCTCTGCACTTCCTACCTTCTTTGATGTGGCCTCTTGTCTTCTTTTAGTTGTGCACTTTGTTCTCTCAGTCTTCAGTTCAGTTTCTGGGGTGTTTAGGATGATTTTTGATTTTCTATTGAGCTGAGAAATGATGACATATTCAGGATCAGGAATCTTCTTTTTTATACAGATGACTTGTGATTAAGATCAGCAAAGCCAAAATAATATAGCATTCGGTGTTTAAAAATAACTGTAACAACCGCAACAACAAAATGACTGGAATATATACTTTGAAAGTTGGTTTATCCTTTGTTATTTGAATAATTGTGGATTAGTAAGAAATAAGAAAGCAAAACATGGTCTAATTAGTTGAAGGTAAATAATAATAGTCTTGAAACTTGCAAACTACCTTTGAGTTGTACATGAAAATGTAGGTAAATAAGAGAAGTTATTTATTATCTTGAATTAATGTTATAAAGTGGTCAGTGACTTAAAGAAACCCTTGAAGATCATATTTATGGTTATGTCAGTCTTTCAATTAATTTCAACTTTAGTGGTTATACAATATTCTATATGATGACAAGGAATCTATATGGAGTTGTTTTGGGAGATAAAATTATTTAAAAGATTCCCATCAGAGATTTTAGTCCAATGGAGAAAGTAGTTTTGCTTCTATATGGTTTATCATAAACTATGGAAACTAATGTAGGAAAAAATTCCTTGACTGTGAATGGTGACATTTCAGAAGTTCTTCAAAAAGTGTTCTAAACTGTCTAGAGAACATAAATATACATGGTCATCTGGGGGAAAATAACAAAAATTTGATACATGAAAGAGAAGTCTGAGAAAAGGCTTCAAGATTGTAAAGATATAAAAATATATAAAATAAGAAATCACTCTGTGTCGGGGTGCCGGGTGGCTCAGTGGGTTAAAACCTCTGGCTTCAGTTCAGGTCATGATCCCAGGGTCCTGGGATCGAGCCTCGCATCGGGCTCTCTGCTTGGCAGGGAGTCTGCTTCCTCCTTTCTCTCTCTGCCTGCCTCTCTGCCTACTTGTGATCTTTGTCTGTGAAATAAATAAATAAAATCTTAAAAAAAAAAAAAGAAATCACTCTGTGTCTAACATTGTTGGAAATACCTTATTTAACTTGAAATAATATTATGTTTGTGGCATTTTATTTTCATTTTAAAGTTGACAAACAATCATACAGAAGGTATCAGAGCCAGGACTCTTAACTCCAAAACTATTGATTATTCTACCCTTTGTCTTTAATTGGTATGAAGGAACACACATTTATGTTAAGTTTACATGTTAGTTGAATATGCCTAGCATATCTCATATTTTAGCTACATAAAAAATAACTCAGTAGGGTAATGATGTTAATTATATTGGAAAGTTAATAATAAAACTACAGTTATCATGATGATGACAGTTGAGTTCCAGTCATAATCTCTGTGAAGAATAACCCTTAAATGTCTAAGGTAGAAAAAATCTTTACAATAGAGCATGTTAAAGGATTAATTCTGTGAATGCCAAGACTATTTAAAAATGACTTGCACTGATTTGGCTTCTCAGACAGAAAAGTAATCCTCTCCTAACAGTTTTACTGTTAATATACCCTAACTCCCACTAAGAATTACAGTGCCTTAGAAAATTAAATCTACTTTTATTAAAATAGATGCCAGTTCATTCTAGCAATGAATAGTCCAGTGGTTACAGGGAATTCAAGGTTTGCATGTTCTTCCCTTATCATAAGCAGACATAGTAGAGAGATTACCTGTGAATGGAATAGGAAGGAAAGGAGGAAAAAAGCAATTGCTGTTCTCCAGTATTTGAACAGACAGTTGCAATTAGCTTTCTAATGAGTTTGGACAGAGCCTAAGAAGAGATAGGAGCTGTGTATTCTATATGTGAGCACAGGATTCTCATAGTCAGTCATTCTTTGCTCAGGTTCATTGCTTCTTTCACTATTACAGGAAGTCTTTCTCTTTCCATTTGCATCAAAATGCTCATTCCACTCCAGTGACTTGTTCTTGTTCAGCTGGAATCTAATTTTAATGCTTATTTTCTATGATGTCAAAGAGCCGTGCAATTGGACCTATATTACTTGCCTTGCTTCCCAATAGTTTAACATCAGAAGTAATTTTAAAACTGGACAAAAAATGCATTTTTAGCATAATTATTTTTCCATACAATGTGCTAAGTTAGTCAGGACTCTGTCATTCATGTTTTCTATATGTAAATAGAAACGGGTGTAGTGAGCATGTAGTATAGAAAGACATGCCTGAGATAAATTCTGTTCTGTGATCTCTCACAAAAAATGCTTAGAGCACAGTAATAGGTAATCTGTGTTACGTTTTTCAGTTACCACAGATACAACTGAATAATGTAATTATCAATCTGTTTCTTCATTAAAAAGCAGTGTACGTCTCACCAGTCCCTCAAAAATCTTTTTCTCATTCATTTTATGATTTGCCAGTTTGGGATTTAAGAAAACTTGAGCAAACTTAATCTCTCTAACAGGAAATCACAAAATGAGGGTACTTTTCATGTCATTATGTACTGAGAGATCAACTACAGATTCTGTTTTTACAATTTCCTGTTATTGGAAATAGTTTCTAAAATCTAAGGAAAGAGGCACTTAAACTGAAATAAAAGAAAATCAAACAAACAAGAAAACCCACTAACATTATGTATCTAACACAGTGCTATAATATGCTCTATTCTTGTATATTTAATGTATTTTTTCTAACTTCCTGTTATGTCTTTTGCTGTTAGAGTGATTCAAACTATTTACAGTAAGCCTTAAGGAAATATAAATAAATAGATTTTCCTATAATGAACTGCATCTAATTTTTTGAGTGATAAAGAAGCTTGATAGGGATTCCCATACCCAGCACTTCTGAAGAATATCAAACTGTTACTCGGCAAAACATACTATATATTTAATTCAGTCTCCAATTAACAATATATGAAACATCAGTAAAACTTTTTCTTTAATATTTGGACTCAGATCTCATTGCAGAATTCTGATACTCATAACTATACATTCTTAGTCAATAGTTTACATAATCTGTGTAGTGAAAACATTGACTCTTATAATTGCAGGAGTAAATATGCTTAAATCTTATCCTTAAAAATGTAAATAGCCTTAAATGTGAGCCTCATAAAGGATTATCTTAGAAATCTCAGGGTAAAGGGGCACCTGGGGGGCTCAGTTCTTAAACTTCTGCCTTCAGCTCAGGTCATGATCCCAGGATCCCGGGATTGAGCCCGCTTTGTTCTCCCTGCTCAGCAGGAATCCAGCTTCTCCCCCTCCCACTCCCCCTGTTTGTGTTCCCTCTCTCACTGTGTCTCTGTCAAATAAATAAGATCTTTAAAAAAAAAAAAAAAAGATATCTCAGTGTAGATTAATGCAAAGATTATTAATAAGAGGATAATTTATAAACAAATATATTTTAAAAGTATGCACTGAATCTAGCTAAAGGACTCAGTTAATTAAACTACAGTTCATACATGTAATAAATTATGCAGGTATTAAAATATAATAATGACAAATTTTTAAATACTTTAAAATTTTACATTGAGCTTTATTTTTTATATTATTATTTTTTATTTTTACTTTTAGATAGGTACTTGATAATGAGACACAATGAACAGACTACAAAAAACTTATCTTCCATAGGGTTCACATTATACCAACAATTTTTGTGAAAACATATGAACACACACATATACCTATTCACAAATGTTTGAATTGAAATACACCAAGTTTTTACATTACAATGTATATCTCTATGTTGTAGGAATACAGTTGATTTTTAAAATTGGTTCTTTACTCTTTTCTAGATTTTGTTCCTTTCTTACCAATAGATAAATGTTACTTATATATTACTTTTACTTTAAAAAAGAATACAAAAAATTAGATGGTGAATTAATGAGTTACTTATTTTCATTTAAAGAAAATGAACTCTGCGTTTTCATAATAAGCACTTAGAGTCTTACTTTATAAATTAATTTCAGATGAGTGAATTCTCCTTTTATGGTATTTTGACCATTCTCAGTACTGATGATCAGTGATAATAGAGTGGCGGCCCCCATTTCCCATACTTGGTAAAATTTGTATAACATACTTAGGATTTGCATCATGTGTGCTTTGGATTTGTATTATTCTAGTGTATAGGTATTTATACTAGATCATCGTTTTGATAAAATAATGTGATATGAATTTGACTTTTACTAGAATCAACTTTTGCATGTTATTTTTTAAATATTAGAATGAACATGTATCTAATCAATAAATACTTGCTGAGCAGGTATATGCCAATCTCTGTCCTTAGAGCTACAAATATAAGCAAGAGTAAGATTTATCACCTCCTACTAGTGCCTCTAATATCAAGGAGAATCTGATACATGAGTCCCACTTGATATGGCATTATTGTATTTCTGCACAATTATAGAAGTGTGTGTGAGGTACAGCAGCAAAGCAAAAAAATAGATGATTTATTCTGAGAAAATGAGAGGTAGGAGCTGGATCTATAAAGAAAATTTGTAGATATCAAAGGTCATTTTGGAAAAGTAGGGTAAGCCAATGTACAACGAGATATGAAGAAAATTAGAATATTAGATATATTCTCTATCATTAAAGAATTTAGTTTATGGTTATGTATTTATTGTGTATGTGTGTGTTTGAGATACTTTTATGGACAATCTCTGTACCCAGAACTGTGAAAAGAAACATTTTATTCACATATAATAGAACATTTCATGCATAAATTTATCCATATAATTTGGATTAAATTGTTCTACGTGATTGTAACTTCCAAAGTGAACTCATTCCTGCATTTTTACAATTTCCTTTCATTGGAAAGAAATGATGTAATTATCCTGTATATGTGTAAAACTATGACAAGTTTTAGAGAGCAATTTTCATAGGTAAAATTATACTCTCAATTATATGTTCATAGTTATGCAAAGAAACCTTTGTTAATAACATTCATTTCACAAGTGATAGTCTCTAGGTTTGTATTACCTTGTTTAGTGCCAGAGTGAACTTTTAAAATTAGTAACACTGATGCATTTATCATTGAAATAACACAAACATAGGACTAGAACAAGAACTTAACTTATTTTTTCATTTACTGATAAGATGATGAAACACAAAATAAAAATTGATTATTAGATTGTTTCTAAAAGGGGAGTAAACAGGAGCAACTTGATTTATTCTAGTACTAATTATAAAGAACATAATAACAGTAAAATATATTAAGATTTTTAAAAACTGATTTCTCCGTAACTACCTCATTTTCCTTTCCCACCACCCTCTGGGAACCACCATACCACTCTTGATTTTATGATTTTGCCTATTTTTTTTTATTTTGCCTATTTTAATTACCTCTTTTTTTTTTTTTTCCTGAAGTGGGTTCCCCAACGTGAGACTTGAACTCACCACCTTGAGATCAAGATCTGAGGTGAGATCAAGACCAACTGAGCCACACAGTGCCCTGTTAGATACTCTTGAAATGGAATTGTATAGTTCTTGTCTTTCTGTGACCAGTGTATTTCACTTAGCATAACAGCTTCAAGGTTGATCCATGTTGTGGCATAAAGTAGAATATTTTTTTTTCATTTTAAGGCTGAAAAGTTTTCCACTCAGTGTCAATATGACTATCCATTTATCTGTCGATGGACATTTACGTTCCTTTAATATCTTGGCTACTATGAATTTTGCTACAGTGAACATGGCAATGCTTTTATCTCTTTGAGATCCTGATTTCAATTCTTTTGGGTAAATAACCAAAGTAGGATTGCTGGATCATGTGGTGTAGCTCTATTTTTAATTTTTTGAGGTACCGCAATACTGTTTTTTTTTTTTTATAGCAACTACAATATCTTGCTTAAGACGGATAAGCTCTTGAGATCTGCTGTGCAGCACTGTAGCTATAGTCGACAATAATGCATTGTACATTTAAAAAAAGGGCTAAGAGGGTACATTTTTGATAAAATATTAAGTGTTCTTACCAAAAAAAATAAATATTTTAAAGAAAAACAGAAGCTTGTGTCAATGAACTGAAATTATTTGAAAATATTGATTGCAGATTAATTATAGATTGAACAATTTAAGAAATGAAATTACATTATCTTTAAAAGGCTATCAGGAATAAGCTCAGTAGCCATCAGTTTGAGGAAGCAAATTTTTCTGGCAGAAATTGGAATTACTATTATATAATTATATAACTACTCTCAGTTAGTTAATTTACTAATAGTTCTTCTCTGTATAGCAACATTTGCTCCATGCCTAAGCAACATTATGAGAACAGTTTAAAAAAAAAAATCTAATGGGGCGCCTGGGTGGCTCGGTGGGTTAAGCCTCTGCTTTCAGCTCAGGTTGTGATCTCAGGGTCCTGGGATTGAGCCCTGCGTCGGGCTCTCTGCTCTGTGGGGAGCCTGCTTCCCCCTCTCTCTCTGCCAGCCTCTCTCCTTACTTGTGATCTCTATCAAATAAATAAATAAAATCCTTAAAAAAAATCTAGATATAGAGTGAACAATTTTTGTTATGATTTTCATTAAAATGTATTTACAGAAGATTCCCCAGTTTATAAGTGTATCATCCATGACGATTTGTTTTGCAAAGTGAATATATGCATATAGCCAGCAACCAGAATGTTTGTGGCATCCCAGAACATGCCTTTATATCTCATCCCATTCATGCTACTCTCCTCTTCCAACTCCTCATAACCACTATGTTGAGTGCTAATAGCCTGAATTGCTTTTGTGTATTTAAAAAAGAAATGTAATTTTAAGTTTAAAAAAAAAAAAAGAAGATGAGCAAGAATACATTTGCTAGAATTAAAGGATAAAAAATCAGTTGAACATTCCTGGAATGCTATGTATCTGGGTAAATATGACATTGTATCTGCTACACTTTCATATATACTCCATTCCAAAAAGATAATTCCTTAAATCCCCTATCACAATTTTACTTCAATTTAAAATGCATAAAAAATGTTACATAAACCCCATAGGCAGAGGACAGATATCGATTCCCATTCATGCATTCATTCATTCATTAATCAAAACTTAGCAGAAGACTTTCTAAGTGCGAGGTTGTGTGAGTTTAGAAAACCCAACTAACATTCATTTTCTAGCTCTCAAGAGGTTCAGAAAGAAGAGGTCCAGAAGGACATGTAAATAATATTTGTAATTTAAAGAATTGAATGTCATTATAGTCTAGAGATTTGTAACAGATGGTAGAACAAAAGAGCTAGTTTAGCAGTAAAATGAAACAATGAAATCTTTATTTTCTTTAAGAGACCACTAGACTAACATTTTAGATTAAATTGTAAAGTATATAGTAGATTATTAGCTTATACGAATTCAAGTATTAGATTTAAATAAATGTTATACACATATGTGTTAAGATATATTGCATAAATAAATATGCATAATAATCTTTGTTTTTACAATTTAAGAAGATTTGTAAAGCTCCTAAATTTTTTGTTGGCTATAAAAAACAAAACTGTAAAATATAAAGTGTCAGAAAGATGAGTCACTGCACAGAGGGAAGACAATAAAGGAACAATTTTCCATAAACATTATTTTGATATTAATTGTTAAGGAAGAATAAAATTTTATGGTGAGTGGTTTTGCACTTGTGTAACCATGCTGGATTATTAAATGAAGTGTAACATGTAAGATGCTCTTTATGAACCTAGAAGGCTTTGTATATTTTTATTCCTTTTAAAGAAACTTTTAATTATTAATAATTATTCTCTAAGTATAAAATCACCTAAAAAGCAGAAGAAACAGGATGGTAGGTAAAGCAAAAGACAAACCTAAGAATGTGTTCCATATCTATATATATATTTTTTAAAGATTTTATTTATGTATTTGACAGAGAGAAATCACAAGTAGATGGAGAGGCAGGCAGAGAGAGAGAGAGAGAGGGAAGCAGGCTCCCTGCTGAGCAGAGAGCCCGATGCGGGACTCGATCCCAGGACCCTGAGATCATGACCTGAGCCGAAAGCAGCGGCTTAACCCATTCCATATATTAAAGACATCTGTACCCCCATATTTACTACAGCATTATTTACAATACCTAAGACATGGAAGCAACCTAAATGTTCATCATTGAAGGAATGGGTAAAGAAAGTATGGTATAGGGATTTCTGGGTGGCTCATTTAGTTAAGCATCTGTCTGGGTCATGGGATTGAGTACTATATCAGGCTCCTTGCTCAGCAGGGAGTCTGCTTCTCCCTCTCCCTCTGCCATCCCCCTCTACTTGTGCACACGCACTCTCTCTCCCTCCCTCTCTCCTCTCTCTCTCTCTCTGACAAATAAATAAATCTAAAAAAAAAACAAGATAACAAAGAAAAAAGATATATATCTACAATGGGATATTATTCAGCTGTGAAAAGAAGGAAATCTTGCCAGGTGACATCATGGCTGTACCTTGAAGATATTGTGCTGTGTGAAATAATCCAGAAAGAGAAAGGCAAATATATGATCTCACTTATATGTGGAATCTAAAAACAGAGGGAAACAAAACAAAGCAAAACAAAAGGAACTCATAGATAACAATGAACAGATTGGTGAGTGACAGAGGAGAGGAGGAGGAATTGGTTAAATGGGTGTAGGGGGTCAAAGGTAAAACTTCCAGTTATAAAATAAATAAGTTCCAGGATATAGTGAACAGCATGGTGACTATAGTTAATAATATTACATTGTATACTTGAAAATTGCTAAGAGTGATTTTAAAAGTTCTTATAGGGGGGCGCCTGGGTGGCTCAGTGGGTTAAAGCCTCTGCCTTTGGCTCAGGTCATGATCTCAGGGTTGTGGGATCAAGCCCCGCATCAGGCTCTCTGCTTGGCAGGGAGCCTGCTTCCCTCTCTCTCTCTCTCTCTCTACCTGCCTCTCTGCCTGCTTGTGATCTCTCTCTCTGTGTGTTAAATAAATAAAATCTAAAAAAAAAAAAAAAAAAAAGAAAAAGGTCTTATAGGAAGGAAAAACAAAATTGAATCTGTGTGTGGTGATGGATGTTGGCTAGACTTATTGTGGTGGTCATTTTGTAATACATACAAATATCAAATCATTATGTTGTATACCTGAATATAATATAATGGCTAAGTGTCAATTATATTTCAATTTTAAAAGTCATAATCCAAAAAACTTTTGAAAAGTATATGAAATGAAAAGTTGACAAAAAAATTTTTGTTGAGTCTAAAGTCACATGTCTCTACTTGAAAACAGACCAAAAAGTACATCACTATGGAGTTATATTTGGAAATATTATTCTTCACTGGAATAAATCAAAATCTGGAATTTGAAATGGATGAAATCTATGACATCAGCCAGAAAAGCTCTTAATATTAAATAATTAAATAATTGAATAGTACTTTGTGCTATTTGTGAACTAACATGAGTCATCTTCTAGGTTAGTGTCAGTTAAATATAGATTTTTTTTAGAGATTTTATTTATTTATTTGACAGAGACACGGCGAGAGAGGGTACACAAACAGGGGGAGTAGGGGAGGGAGAAGCAGGCTTCCCGCAGTGTGGGGAGTCCGATGCCGAACTTGATCCCAGGACCCTGGGATCATGACTTGAGCCAAAGGCAGATGCCTAACAACTGAGACACCCAGGTGCCACTTAAATGCAGATTTTAATAATGCCTAGTGAAGGCCTTTGCATGCATTACTTTCTAAATAAAGGTGGTTGTTGGAGGGACCATAGGATAATATGAAAGCAGTTAATTTTAGGAATGTAGATACAAAGGCACAGTAAGATTTTTAGTCGAGAGTTGTGTGGGTTGGTATTCACCAATAAGAACCAATGGAGTGGGATAGGAATAATCAAATTATCAGACATTAAAATACTAAAGAAGCAGAAAGTAGGAAATGTTGCAAAATGGAAAATACAGAGAATATACCCAGATATTTAATTGCATGTAATTTTCAATTCCTTTTGTCCATTGGATAAATTTTCTCTTTAAAAATATTTTTTGTTGTTGTTTCAATAAAAATAGGAAGCACTGGGAATAACATGTCAAAATAGTTCATATATTGACAGTTTCAAAATTCAGTTTAAGAGAAAAAGTAATGCACATGTTTTTATTAATAAATATTCAGTATTCTATAATCAGAAATTAAATACCACTAATTCAATAAAACAGGTAAAGGTGGGGACTGGAAAAGCAAACAATAAATGATTTAGTTGACATGTAGAAATTAGATTCAAACTTTTGATTCTTAGAAGATATACTTCAGGGGCACCTGGGTGGCTCAGTTGGTTAAGTGTCTGCCTTTGGCTTAGGTCATTATCCCAGGGTCCTGATATGGAGCCCTGTGTGGAGCATCACTTGAAGCCCAATGTCAAGTCCCCTGTCGAGCTTCCTATTCAGTGAATCACCAGGATGTTTGCTTATCCCTCTCTCTCTGCCCCTCCTGCTCATGCTTTCTCTCTCCCCCTCTCTCTCTCAAATAAACAAAGATCTTAAAAAAAAAAAAAAAAAGATATACTTTGGCAATGCCCATGAATAAGTAATTACCTGAAGATTATTAATAATTTTATTTTTTTCAATTAAACTATATCGATGATATAAGAATAAGTAGTGGCCTTAAACTATTAATAATTTCATTTATTAATAATTACCAATTTTATTAATAGCTAAATATTAACAATATATACTCTGTCTACTTTTGTTCTACATTTACTTATCTATGGTTCTCTCCTACCATAAATCTATTTCTAGTGACTACCTTCTCTGCCCTCCTTTTAAGTCAGTGTCAGTTTTAACTCTTTGACTAGGTAAGACAGGGGCAGTGAGAGGTAGATCAAAGGAATCATCCACCATCATCCATGCATTAAAGATAAATTATTTCTCTATCTCTCTTTCATTAGTATTACTTGTTTCTATTTTAGTATATGGGTCCTCTGTCGTTTATTCTATTGCAAATATAGTTATATCGAAACTCATCTTCACTCTCTTTATGATGTCTTTTATTGAAAGTTTAAGTTTCAATAGAGTGGTATCCTTCATCTTATGGTTATTGTCCTGTTTCACTTGTGTAAGAAAATGAAGAGAATGATGGTAGTCTTCCAATGCTTTCTTTTAGAAACTTTATTGATTATGTTTTCATTTGGATCTAATATCAAGTTTGGAATTGTGGTGCATGGAGTAAAGCTCATGGCCAAAATTCATGTTTTCCATTCGGAAAAGATACTCACATTACAGTGCTATTATTATTATTTTTTTTTATCACAAATGAAGTGAAGTATTTATTTTCCTTATTTGTTCTGTTTTGTTAATCCTTACAAAAATTCACACTGTCTTAATTATATTAACTTTATGATAAATCTTAATATATGGTCATCTAAATTTCTTGGATTTATTCTCCATTTTCAATATTGCTTTATGGGTCACCTGGGTGGCTCAGTTGTTAAATGTCTGCCTTCAGCTTAGGTCATGATCCCAGAGTCTTGGAATCGAGCCCCGCAGCATCGGGCTCCCTGCTCAGTGGGAAGCCTGCCTCTCCCTCTCCCAATCCCCCTGCTTGTGTTCCCTCTCTTGCTACGTCTATCTGTGTCAAATAATAAATAAAATCTTTAAAAAATATATTGCTTTAGTTACTTTTAGACCATTTTGTTTCCATATGAATTTTGAAGTCATCTTGACACAAAATACCCACTGGTACTTTGACAAGAATTTCAATAAATCTGTATTTATTGAGGGAAGTATATTTAACTAAACTTTCAATATTTTGTTACCTATAGCATTATGCAGATGGATTTTTTAAATATGGTAAATAAGGACATAGATAAATATTGGAGATAATGATTTTGAAAGAGTTGAATGTGAATCAAAAAGCTATAATGTGTTGAATAAGGGAATAGAAGTTTGAAGTAAGGATAAGTTTGATAAGGATACACAGAGGAACAAAATATAGTTGAGGTCATGAGAATTGACAATAAATTTGTGAGGATATTTAGAAAAATAAGAGAAAGCACAAGGCCAGGATGGTGAAAGAAACATTTTTAAGTACAGTAGAACGAGGCCATGAGAAAAGTCACAAAAGAAGTAAAATGAAACTTGCTCAGAAATATCCATAAAAACTTGCAATTGCTCTTAAAGAAAAATAGCATTAGGATGGAAATAAAGAATGGTGATGTGCTTTACCTTGGAAATAGAATGAATTAATAAACAGGGGTGGATTACAAACTGTAAAACAAATCGTTATGACTTTGCTGAATTAGCGATGCAGTTCAACAGACTAGAAGAGAACCTGAAATAGACAAGTTATTACTCCCAGGTCATGGACGAAGTACACAACACCCCTTGAGGAACCATTCTGGAAAGTCAAGGCAGGTTACAGGCAGAGAGGTAGGATCTGCGGCACATGCCTTATCTGAGGTCTGTGGGTGAAGTGCTGGAGTCCCTGGGCTAAGGCTGGATTGGTCCGTTCAAACCAGAGTTTTGGTAAACTCCTTATGGGTGCAAGAGGGGAAGGCCCTGGCTGGCAGGGGGAGGGGGGCAGGAGAGACTGTCGATCATAAGGGCTGTTAGAGAATCATATCAGGATCTTACATTTGTGACTTTGCAGTCTGTGCATGGCAGGCTCTTGAGTGAGGGGGCTGGTGTCAGTGTAAGGTCCTTGCAGGCTTTTTGGCCAAATAAAATGAATACTGAGACAGTAATAGCATGGAGTGACTTAGCCAAACTCTCAACACAAGCTGTAAGTTTTACGGGCTGGCTATACAATTTGCAGACCTCAGTCCAAAATAAAAATAAGGGCCCCTTATTTTAGAATCCAGGAAAAATACTGTTAATGATACTACAAAGTGAAGCTTTTTCCCCTTTGTTCTGTGGCCTCTATCCTTCAAATTGTCATGGTACTTTTCACTTGCTATTTAAAGTCATGGAAAGTAATGTAAAATTGAAATTTTAAAAAATTAGCGTGAAATTCACTCTTCATCTTTATATTGTAGAAGTCCAATTTTAAATGCAAATATAAGAGCATTTTGCTTACAATGTGGAATAACCAAATTACATAATTTGTGTTTTATAGCTTATGCATACAAGTATGTGTTTTTTCTTATCAAAGCCATGGAAATGCTCTATGAAATTAACTCAACAGTTTATATTTCACTACTTGATTCACGTGTATTCTACCAACACTCTGTACCTCCAGCACACTGATGAAGTAAGGAAGGACAGAAGAGAAAAGGAGCTATAAGTTATTTTTCACGTGGCAACAGTTAACGGGTTTCTCCTCTGTTCATGTTCTTGTTCCATTGTCCCAACAGCCTTTACTGACAAAACACAGTTCACAGATTAAGTTATTAGGAATTTAAAGACAGTGAAGGTAGAGCCTTAAACACAGTGTGGGACCTTTCTGAGTCCTTCTGTTGCACTGCATAGGTCAGGGGTTCATGAAACTGGCCTGGATCCGGTTAGAAGAGCCAAAGCAATCTGGATGATAGGAGTTTCTAAAATGTAGCTTTCTGGTTTACTTTTCATTTATTCCAGAGTTGATTATACGTGGGTAATAGTACATTCTGGAGCTTCAGTACATTTGGGTTGGTGTTCCCAACCCATTTGCTCTGCTTTGTGTAGATTCCCATCTGGTTCTTTGTTTGTTTTTGTTTTTCAGTTTGGGCTGACTATGATTAGAGACATTTAAATACAATATGAGTGATATTTCCTGCTTTCAGATTATTTTGAATTTTCAAATGCTGAAGCAAAAGGAACAAATATTCATTCTAAGCTGAGTATGCAATCCCAGGTATTTAAGAAGAATCCAGTTTTACCCGTAAATAAGTAAACAGTTATGTAATAATTATCTTCAGTTACTTGGTCAACAAATCTGGTGATGAAGATTCTGTAAGGCAGGTTTTTATATCAATTCCTTGATGGTAATAGCACTTTAAAACTTAGGTGCCTGTTTTACTAAATAGAGCTCTTTGAAAGCTGAGCACTAATTTAAGATTTATGAATTTATGAAGCACTTTGTAAGAACATATTTGTCTATTTTTTATACTTACAGTATGAAATTTATTTGTGCTGAGTATAGAAAATAGATGAAAAATGAGACTGTCTATTTAAAATAGAGGCATTTTACTTATATACCTTGTAGTTAGACTAAATTATGATCAAGAAACATTGTTTAAACCAACTCATTATTTGCAACAAAAAATAACTTTCATGGGAATACTTCATAATGATACACAATGTAAAAGACATTTTTCTTTATTTCTTCTTTTATCTCTTTGAAGTGTTTGGAAACCTGGATGCGGATGTTAGAGTAAGGAATTTATCCTGTAATCTTCTCCTGAACTGCTCTTGGTAGTCATACTATTTCTAAGATTTTCAAGAAGTGGGCCTTTTTGAGAATTCAAATGAAAATCATGAGAAAGAAGATACTAGGCTTTTTCAAGATGGATGTTTCAATTCAACATCAATGAAAAACACAGATAGTTTTGTGACAGAAAACACTTCCAAAGATCTGTTCTTACCCACTCTCTTTTGTTTAGCTTGTTAATTAATTGTGCTTAATAATGATACTCTCCTTTAATGCACATAATTTTTATAATTAAAGTAGAATTAGTGTTTTCTGGGAAAATGTATCCCAGTTTGAGTCTTTGGTTGTATATTCATGTTTTTCTTTCCTCATTTTCATTTTTATTCAGTATATACTTCATGTCAGTTTCAAAAATTTGGATAGAAAGGAAGTGACAACATACTTTATAATTTAAATAATGAATTGCCTATTTGGTTGAACTAATCATTGTTCATTTTTCTTCATTGTTGATTATTTGGCATCATAGAAATGGAAAGCTTTAAAAAAAAAAAATTTGAAGGTGCCTGGGTGGCTCAGATGATTAAGCATCTGCCATTGGCTCAGGTTATGATCCCAGGATCCTGGAATTGAGTCCCCCTTTAGGCTTCCTGCTCCTTGGGGAACCTGCTTTTCCCTTTGCCTCTGCCTCTTTCTCTCTCACTCTCTCTCTCTGTCTCTCATGAATAATTAAATAAAATCTTTTTTTTAAATGACTTTAAAAATTTTTTAAAAATTAAAAAAAAATGTATTTTGAAGATATTTAAGTTTTATAAAAAGGTATTACCTATATTTTTACTTTTACTTTTAATTATAATTAAATGAATTTATGAAAAAAATTTAAAAAGCTAAAATGTTCATTAAAATTAATTGAACATATCTTTACATTAATGGATAATGATAAAATACATGCTTAAAATATTGTGAACTTGTGACAGAAAAACTGTTCATATATCAGATTTGTAAAGTCTTTTAAAATGGAAAATAAGACAGGAAAAATTAGAAATAAGAATCTAAACATTTCTGAAAAATAGGTAGAATAAAATTCTTAAACAGTTGAACAATGCTTATGATATTGCTCTGAACCTTTTGTCAATAGACAAAGTAGAAAAATAGGAAAAAATAGTTTATATTTTCTATTATATTTTTAGATAAATTATTCTTTAAAACATCTTATTTCCCTCAAATAGCTTTTCTCCATTTTTTTTTTTACACAAATTGTCTGTTGGCAAGAAGATAATATGGCTTTAGCTACTATAATTAAAGTCTGCTAATAGTCAAATGAGTTTTATACAAAACAAATAATCAGGTTAAGTCCACTTCTATTTCAGGTGTTTTTGGACCTTAACTAGGACAATGCCAGCAATTATGTTACCCCCAAATTCTGAAGCATTTTGTGCGTCGTAGAATAGGATTCCTTAGTATTAGTGTTGAATTCACATTAGCATTGTTATCTATAACTTTGAAGGAAACAAAATCTATGTTTAAACCAACATGAGTTTCTATTATAGAAGTAAAAAATGTAGATTCTATATGGTCTGTCATTCAGTTTTTCTCTAATATTCAGAAAAGTACTCAAATTGCAATCAAGTTTATTATTATGATTTTTCACTTAGGGTAACTGATCATGATTTAGAATATATTTCCCAATGTATCCACTACCCAAGGGCTGCTTTTCTTTTTTAGGCATCTCAAAACTCTGACAAAAACTAAATTTTTAAAACTATCTTTGTTACAAATTCTGTATTAAGAGCGAAGTATATTCTCAGCATCCTTGAGTCCCAATTACCCTCACTTGTGAACTGGTTGATATATTTTTTTTAATTTTATTTTTAAAGATTTATTTATTTATTTGACAGACAGAGATCACAAGTAGGCAGAGAGGCAGGCAGAGAGAGAGGAGGAAGCAGGCTCCCTGCTGAACAGAGAGCCCGATGCAGGGCTCGATCCCAGGACCCTGGGATCATGACCTGAGCTGAAGGCAGAGGCTTTAACCCACTGAGCCACCCAGGTGCCCCTGGTTGATATTTTAATACCTATGCTAAAGATATACAAGTTATTCTTATTAAAATACAGATAACCAAAAATGATGCATATATATTGAAATGTATAATTAGAAAGCAAACTTCCTTTACTTTTAAACATATAGAATTGTTTAGACTTCTACTTAATTAGGATGTATAATGCTGCAAAAGACTTTATCTCTTAACCATATAAGGAATCTGGACAAGGAACATTATCATAGTTCATTTTCTTACTAAGGCAACAAATCATGGAGCAATTCTGCACCTATCTGCTAACTCTTCCACATTCATTCCCCAAGTATATTCTGAAAGTTCTGGGCTGAGGAGCTGAAGGAAACCATTGGAAGATTGTGGAAACTTGATTAAGTCCAGAACAGTGGCCTGGGAAAGGCTGTGTGCATAGCAGTAGAGGTCTCAGAAATCCCATCACTGCAACTTTGTCCCTAACCAAGCATAAGTTAGTGGTTTCTAATAGCTGGGGACAAGAAGCAAGAGATGATAGCATGTTCTATGGTAAAAAAGATGGAATAAGATTAGTGAAGAAAACTCATCTGTAACCCAAAAAGCTGGCAACTGGGTTAAAAAAGAAAGCAAAAAGCAGAGAGAGAGAGAAGAAGACAGAGAGACACTGATTTCCAGAGTCTTGTTGGTATTCATATTTCCAAACACTTTCTGAATGGATAGTGATATGTAATCTCACAATGTGTCTAAAGCCAATATCAAAATAAATCCATGTGAAGATGAACAAAGGCACAAAGTAAGAAAATACAAATGAAATTTATTGTTCACCCATTATTTGAAGACTGTCAAGAGGGAGCAGGTCATTTTCTGGAAATAAATATTACTTACATTGATCTCAACTGTTCACTTACCCACTTTATTTAACATAAATAAAAAGTATTGAGACATGTGAAGAAGCAAGAATATCTTGCAAAGGAAACAAACAGTAAGAGCAGATGCGAAGATAGCCCAGATGTTCAAATTAGCCCAGATGTTTAAAGTAATTATTATAGATATATCAAAGGATTATTTGGAAAAGGAGAACACCATACAAGAATTGGGGTATGTGTGTGTGTGCAGGAATCAACACAAATGTAAATGAAAACTCCAGGAAATGAAAACCACAATAAAAGGAATAAACCCTATGCCAAGGAATTCAATGGGAAAGAATAGCTGTTGTTTTTCATTCTATTCAAAAAATGGTGTTGGAACAACTGGACACACACCTGTAAAAGAATGAGGGTAGAACCTCCAAACCATATACAGATTAATAATAATAATAATAAATAAAAATGACACAAGGGGCTAAATGTAAGAGCTAAAGTTATAAAACACTTAAACAAAAGCAGCTGAATACATTTTTATGATTTGGGATTAAGTAAAATATTTCTAAATATAATGCAAAAAGATGAGCAATGAAAGAAAAAAGAAAAAGTGGACATCAGTAAAATTATTTTGTGCTGTAAATATACTAAAAAAAATCATAACAACCCACAGAAGTAGAAAAAATATTCATAAATCAAAAATCTGATAAAGGACTTGTATCCAGAACATAGAAGAACTCTTAAAATACAGTTATCAAAAGAAAACATGCTAAGTGAAGTAAGTCAGAGAAAGACAATTACCATATGGTTTCATTCATTTAAGTGATTAAATTAATTTAGGAAATAAAATGTGAACATAGGGGAAGGGAAGGAAAAATAAGATGAAAACAGAGAAGGAGATAAACCATAGAAGGCTTTTATTTATCTTTTATTTATTTTTTTGAGAGAAAGAAAAGGAGGGAGAGAGCACGAGTGGGGGAAGGGCAGAGGGAGAAGCAACTCCCCACTGTGCAGGGAGCCTGACATGAGGCTCCATCCCAGGATCCCTGAGATCATGACCTGAGCCCAAGGCAGACACTTCCTGACTGAACCATCTACATACCCATTTTAGAAAAATCTTTGGAAGTTAAGTAAAAGGTTAAACATTGAATTTCATGTGAGCCAACATGTTAACACTTAATTATCCTCCCAAGTAAAAACATGTCCACATAAAAACTCATAGATGAAAGTTCGAAGTAGTATTATTTATAACAGAAAATGGAACAATACAATGTCCGTTACTGATAAATAGATACAAAATAAAGTGGTATAGCTATAATGGATTATTAGAGCCCAACTCCAGGCTCAGTCCAAGACCCTGAGATCATGACCTGAGCCAAAATCTAGATTTGGACACTCAGCGAGCTAACTGAGCCACCCAGGCGCCCCTAGTCATGAAATGTTTAAAAAAAAAAAAAAGAATAAAGTACTAATAAATGCTACAATATAGATGAGCCTCGAAAACATCAAGCTAATTGGAAGAAGCCAGTCACAAGATACCACGTATTTTATGAATCTATTTATATAAACTGTCCAGAATATACAGAGAGAGAATAATGTTAGTGGATGCCTGAAGTTGTGAGACAGAAGGGTAATGGGGAGTAGCTGAAAATGGATACATGGTTTCTTTGGGTTTTAAAATTTTTAAAAATAGATTATTGTGATGGTTTAACAACTCTGTGAATATGCTACAAAAAAATTGAAATGTATACTTTTACCCAGTCAATCATATGATTTGTAGATTTATTTAAATCAAGCTTTTAAAAAGGAAAAAGAAGGAAGGAAAGAAGGAAGAGTCCAGATCTGGCCCAGAGAAGCAAGTCTTAGTAAGTGTTCTATTAGTCGAACTATACCATGCTGGTATATGATTTGTGCCTCAGAGAAGAGAAAAGAGAATAGACTCAAGATTTTCAAACAGATCTTTGAAAGTAATTGTATTAGTTTGCTGGGGCTACTTTAACAAAGTACTTCTGATGTGGTTGCTTAAACAATTTACATTTATTTTGTCATAATTCTGGACACTAAGTGTCCAAAATCAAAATGTTAGTAGGGTTGATTTCTTCGGGGGCTTCTCTCTTTTGTTTTAATATGGCAATCCTTTCCTTGTGCCTCCCCATGCCTTTTCCTTTGTGTATTTGTCCTAATGTCTTCTTATAGGGGTACCAGTCATATTGGATTAGGTCCTTCTCTTAATGACTGTCTCCAAATATAGTAATATCTGAGGTACTGGGAATTTGGGCATAAAATATAAATTTGGGGGACATACAATTTAGCCCATAACAGTATTTTTCAAATTTATTAACACTGTCAACCCAAGATGCTGGATTCTCAGTTGACAGCAATCTTTTTTCAAAGTACCTAAACATAGTCAAAATTCTTAAACTAAGAAAGAAAATAATATTAAAAGCAGCCAGAATGGGAAAAATATGACATACCAAGGAACCATGATAAGTATCATCATTGTCTTCTTCATTAGAAACAAGGGGGCCAGAAGACAATGGTATCATATTTTTCAAATGCTGACAGAAAAATAAATATCAGTCTAGAATTCCAGATTATTGAAATATCTAACAATGAAAGTAAGGGAGGTCATGTTATGAAATATACTAATTTTCCTCACATATTAATTGTAACACTACACAAAATATACATAAAACAAAAACCAGAAAAAGAAAATCAACTATCTGAAGTCAATGGAGTATGAAAAAAATCTTTCTTTGGTATGGGATATCTGAAACTCAAAGAGAAAGCCTCAGTCTACCTAGAGAGTCAGAGAACATAGTGGAAAATTTTAAGAGTGTCTGGAAAGTAAGGGTGTGAGGATACCCTAGGGAAGGATACTGCAGTGCAAGTATCCCCAAAATCTTTATAGGAACTAAATCCAGAACTTTGGCTGACCCCTGTATTGTTCATGAGTGAAGAAAATAATAAGAAATACGATAGAAAGCAATAGTTCAAATTCTGAGCAGAAGACCCAGAATTAGGAATTTAGATCCAGCCAAATTAACCACCTATTAAAATGAAAATAAAAGATTTACAGAGGAAAATAGCAGTATCTGGACTGTCTACAGTTCATCTATCACCATGTGTTGTATGTATGAAAAATTACGAGACAAGTGAAGAAACAGGAACAATAGGATTCCAGGTCAAGAAAAAAAAAAAGTGGGGTGCCTGGGTGGCTCAGTCGGTTAAGCATTTGCTTTTGACTCAGTCCTGCATTGGGCTCCCAGCTCAGCTGGGGAGGCTGCTTCTCTTTCTGCCTGCAGCTCCTCCTGCTGTGCATTCTCTCTCTCTGTCAAATTCTTTCTCTCTGTCAAATAAATAAAATCTTAAAAAAGAAAAAGAAAAAGAAAGCAGTCAATGGAAGTTATAATAGGCAAGAATTTTAAAGCAGCCTTTGTAAGACTTAGGTTCAAAGACTTAAAGAAAATAATTGCCATGATGGATAAACAGAGGAAGAACTTCAACTGGTGAACAAAACCATATAGAGTCAAAAAAGTTCTAGTTGTGAAAGAGGTAATATATAAAGTAGAAAAATCTTACTGGATAAAACAGTAAATTGTAGATGGTGGGAGAAAGTGTCAGCAAATTAAAGATAATTAAAAGGAAATTACTCAATCTCAGGAACAGAGAGAAAAAATTGACAAAAAAAGAGTACATAATCAGGGACTGTTTTGGAAGTTACCACACCATTTAACAAACATGGGATTTCCAGAATGAAGATAGAATGTAGCATAAAAATATTTGAAAAACTGGTGTGCAAGTACTTTCCAAATATGCTGAAAAATGACAGCAAAAACATACAATCCCAAATTGACCAATTCCAAGATTAAATGCAAAGGACTAAAAATCTAGGTGCATTATAATCAAAGGGCTGAAAAATAAATCTTTAAAGAATCCAGAGCAAAATTAGAACAGTGATTGCCCTTAGGTGAAGGTTGGATTATCTGGATACTTGCAGAAGGTAATTACCG
The DNA here is from genome assembly GCF_020171115.1 of Neogale vison. NCBI lineage: Eukaryota > Metazoa > Chordata > Mammalia > Carnivora > Mustelidae > Neogale > Neogale vison. The sequence continues at coordinate 40,042,741 of NC_058099.1, forward strand.
GGTGTAGTGGAAAAGTTCTATGCCCCAAGTTTGCCTAGTGATTATATGGGCATACACAATTTTTAAAATTCATCAAGTTGAATATGAGATGTGTGTTTTACATACATTGTACTTTACTAACAAAAATATTCAGTTATTCTATAATGTTAAATAAAATCAAAGGAACATTACTTTTTTTAATTGAATGTTTTGCTGATTCAGCATTATCTTAAGCTTTTGATTACATGGATTACCTGAAAAGTAGTCTTCAGAGTCACAAAGTTAAGAAGCACTGAATTAGTTAGGACTTAGTTCCTTTTTGTCATATAATTTATCAACCTGAGTTTCATTTTGAGATATTATTTAGCATGATAAATGTTAACTAATGATTTTATGATTTTGCAAACTCTCACACTTGGTACAAATTTTATACATTTATGTAAACATTTCGGATGCCTAGGGTCAGAAAGTGTGCTTGTTTGTGTTCATTTCTCTATTGAATTCTTCTTTACTTACTCCCAGAATGTTGATGACCCATCTTCTGATACATACACTTTAACTGTAACTTCTAAATCTGCATTATATAAAACAAACTGAAAGTCATTTTCACAAACTTAGCACTTACAACTTATTACTTACTTTGAAGCAATTGGAAATGTTCAGTCTTAGAAATGCTTTTAACAATTAAATTTTGGGGATGCCTGGGTGGCTCAGTGGGTTAAAGCCTCTGCCTTTGGCTCAGGTCATGATCTCAGAGTCCTGGGATCAAGCCCCACCCCCACCAAAATCAGGCAGGGCCCTCTGCTCAGCAGGGAGCCTACTTCCCTTCCTTTCTTTCTCCCTGCCTCTCTGCCTACTTGTGATATCTGTCTGCCAAATAAATAAATAAAATCTAAAAAAAAAAGAACAATTAAATTTTGACTTCTTGTTATAAGCATTATGAGAGATTAGTCTTCCTCCTGTTTTGAGATTCTCCCCCCACCCCGCCCTTAACCAGTATTAGAGGCAACATTTTGTTCTTTAAAAACAAGAGCATAGTCAGCTGTAAGAACATATTCATGACAATGAATATCAAGTAAATCCATATATGCATCTGACTTTTAGTCTATTCTGAATTATACCCTTGATTTAAATTATGAAACTTTACTCCCAGCTAAGCTGATATTATTAAAAGAGGCAGTTTCAGAACTGAAAGTCTATATTATCATAACATTTCTAAAACTCTATCTCAAATAAATCTATCACAGCATAATTCTGTCAAGACAATCAAGGGACATAGATATTGGATAATATAAATTTGTAGATCAGAAGTTTCCAAGAATGGGAGTAGTATGAGAGAAATAGAGATGTAATAAGAGAGGCCGAAAAACACAGAAACACAGATTCCAACTTCACTGTAATTAAATAAATCAGCATGTATTTGGACCTCCAGTTTTGGGATATGCTCATGAGCTACAGCATACCTGAACACTCCTTAAGCATTCTTTGAAGTATAGAAAACAGCCATTTTGTTTTGTCCCGTAAATCAATGAAAGCAGACAACCATAAAATCATAAAATCACAAAGTTACTTAAAAATGAGCTTAGTCACGTAGTTTTACAAAATGGAAACCAAGGTAATGAAATAGTTTTTTTTTTTTAAAGATAAAATTTATATGGATATATACATACTAAAGCAACTATATTTTGAAGACTGATTTCGTGAAACTTACTCTTGGTCACAGCTATACTGAGATCTACATTTATTTATTTATTTATTTATTTTTGAGATTTTATTTATTCATTTGACAGACAGAGATCAGAAGCAGGCAGAGAGGCAGACAGAGAAGGCAGGGGAAGCAGGCTCCTCACTGAGCAGAGAGCCCAATGCGGGGCTCAATCCCAGGACCCTGGGATCATGACCTGAGCCAAGGCAGAGGCTTAATCCACTGAGCCACCCAGGCGCCCCACTGAGATCTACATTTAAAAAAAAACAAAACAAAACAGAAATCTTGGGGCACCTGGGTGACTCAGTCAGTTAAGGTGACTTCCTTTTGCTCAAGTCATGATCTCAATGTCCTGGGATCCAGCCCAGCATGGGTCTCCCTGATCAGCTGGATGTCTGCCTCTCTCTTTCCATGTGCCCTACCCCCTGGCTCATGCCTCTCTCAAACAAATAAAACCTTAAAAAAAATTCTTTCTTTCAGCAATAGAAGATATTGCAATGACACAATTCTGTACAATTTCCTTTAACTTTATAACATGATGTAATTATATATGTATGTAGCTGGAGACAGTATCAAAGCATAAAACCAATCCAATATGGTTTAGAGCGCTTAATAGTCATTATGCAATGACATGGAAATCTATACCAAAGGCAAAACCTTGCCTATCAATTTAATACAAGACAATATATAAAGTTTTTAAAAGGTCACCTTAGTACAGTTCTTACCATACATCTACAGTGTGATTTTAAGTTTGGTTGGCATCACCTACTACTTTATATTTCTGGCTTTGATCAGATCATAGAATTGCCAGATTCTAATCAAATGGCAACTGCTATCACTATGAAATGTTCTTTAACTTTTCATAAACATAAAAAGGGTTCAGAGCTTTAATGCTATCTTTAATCTAAGCAATTTTTTAATATTCTAATAAAAACCCATAAAAAGAATGAGCTTGTAAGGGGTGTGCTAAATGCAGTAAGAATTATATATGTTACTGAATTTATAAAATGGAACAGTTAGAACTCTATTTTGCATCATATAAGGCAAATGTATATCCTGACTTGTATAAAAATATTTTTAGATGTAAGACAATATAAATAGCTATTCTAGATTACAGAGTATCATTTATATGAAATTAAAATGAATCATATGTTGGAAAAAATTAGTTTAACTGAAATCAATAAAAATGTATAAAAATACATTATGAATCTGCTTCTAAAAATTTTTTAAATGACCAACAGTTAAATTGTCATTCCACTAGATTTGGGGGAAAAGTACTGATTTAAAAAGCCATTTCTTAATAAACTATGATGTATATAAAAGAAATTATTGCCTAGAGGTAAGCTGAAATTTCATAAAGCACTTTACATTTGAATTAAATGCTTAAGTACTTTGGACTTTATATCCCAGCAAATTATCAAATTAGAAGAAGCAATATAGGTCTATCATTGTCAAAGTCAATTTTCCGTGTGTGTGTGTGTGTGTGTGTGTGCACGTGTGCGTGTGTGTGTGTGTGTGTGTGTGTTGGCTTTGCAATTTAAAGATACATTAAATATGGATGTCTAATCTATTTGCTAAGACTTAAAAGAAGTAAATTGTTTAGGGTAGGAGAGTCTGAATTCCTGTGAGTGTATTCTGTCACATTGAGGGGGAGAAATTTTTAATAAAACATCAAACTTTCAAAATCGGATAGATTTTATTCTTTTAAAGATTTTATTTATTTGACAGAGAGAGAGCAAGCACAAGCAGGGGGAGGGGCAAAGGGAGAGGGAAAAGCAGATCCCCACTAAGCAGGGGATCCCTATGCAGGGTAATCCCAGGACTCCGGGATCATGACCCGAGCAGAAAGGAAGATGCTGGCTAAACCACCTAGGCACCTCAAAATTAGATAGATTTTGATTAGAGCATTAACGTAGAACAAAAGGTTATGTAATATAATAGTTTGTATTTTTAAGAGAATGGTAGTTAAATAGAACGGAGAGCATGCTATTTGAAGCTGAAGGACCTGAAGTGAAAGCTTTATGCCGGCTACTACCTCATATATGGAGTATAATTTTATAGATGAAAGAGATACAATAGAAAATTTCATGGGAATGTTGGTTATGATTTGCAAATTGGGAAAGCGTAATGGTTGAGGAATGCCACTTATGTGGTACCAAGAGGAGCAGACACAAAGAGCAGAGGAAGTGTATTTTGTGAGATAAGATCATGCTAGGTGATGGAATGGGATGGGATGGTTTGGAACGAATACTATCACCAGGCAGAGGAGGAGCACTCTGCTTACATTTGAGTGGAACGACAGGAGAGGAGTAGCATTTTAAGATTAGTGCGCTGCTTGCATGACTATTTTGGGGCATAGCACAAAGGCAGAAAGCAAAGAGGATACTTAGTATTTTTCTTTTTTCAGTCCAAACATAAAGTAATAAAACCAAAACCTGAACTTGAAGGAGGAATAGCATAAGAGATGGGGAAGCTTTAATGAATAAATCTAATTAGGAAATCTTTAAAAGGAAGAAATGGCTAATTTAGTAATAGATTAGGTGATAAAGAAAAGGAGGGGCGCCTAGGCGGCTCAGTCAGTTGAGCATCTGACTCTTGATTTCAGCTTAGGTCATGATCTCAGAGTCCCGAGATCAAGCCAGGTGTTGGGCTCCAGGCTTGATTGGACACCACTTGGGATTCTCTCTCCCTGTGCCCCCCAACGCCATGCACTCTTGAGCACTCTTTCTGTACTTTTGTTTATATTTAGTTGTATGTATCTTTTAAAAAAATATTTATTTGAGTGACAGAGAGTGCACTTGTAGGGGGAGGGGAGGGGCAGAGGGAGAGGAAGACTCCCAGCTGAGTAGGGAGTCTGACTTGAGGCTTGATCCCAGGACCCAGGGATCATGACCTGAGCTGAAGGCAGATGCTTAACTGTCACACAGATGCCCCTAGTTCTATGTATCTTTTAAACTATCTTTAAGAAGTCTTCTTAATTAATGGATTGTTTAGAGATGTGTGAATTTCCAATTGTTTATAGATGTGTGAATTTCCAATTGCTTCAAAAGTTTCTTGTTTCCCTGATTGATTTAATTGTCATTAGGTAACATGCCTTCTGTGATTTCATTTTTAAAAAATTCATTGAGATTTGTTTTGTGAACCAGAATATGGTCTATTTTGGTTACTGTCTTAGAACTGTGAATTATTTGTCTAGTAGTTCCATCAATTCATTTGAGTGGAGTATTGAATATACTCTTTCAATTTCTGTCTTTTAGTTGGTAGATTTAGAACATTTACATTTAAAATGATTATTAATATGTTAGATTTAAGTCTCATATTTTTATCTGCTTGGCTTGTTTTATTATTTCTTGTGATTTTATTTTCCTTTTCTTGCTTTTCTATGGATTACTTGGGAATTTCTGCAGAATCTGTCTTTTTACACTTACGGTATTTCTAAATAGAGTACTTTGTTTTGTTTCCTTAGTGGTTGCTCTAGGGATACAATACAGAACTTATCACAGCCTATTCTTCTTGACACTTTCCAACTTTTAGTAAATGTTGAAATCTTATTTCCTCTTAGTTTCCTTTCCTCTCACCATTTCTTAAATGTAGTTGTTTCCAGTCCCGTCCATGTTGCTACAAAAGTTGGGTATTCATCCTTTCTGATGGAGGCATAATACTCCATAGTGTATATGGACCACATCTTCCTTATCCATTCATCCGTTGAAGGGCATCTTGGTTCTTTCCATAGTTTGGCGACTGTGGCCATTGCTGCTATAAAGAAGAGATTATGCTGAGTGAAATAAGTCAAGCAGAGAGAGTCAATTATCATATGGTTTCACTTATTTGTGGAGCATAACAAATAGCATGGAGGACAAGGGGCGTTAGAGAGGAGTAGGGAATTTGGGTAAATTGGAAGGGGAGGTGAACCATGAGAGACTATGGACTCTGAAAAACAGTCTGAGGGGTTTGAAGTGGCTGGGGGGTGGGAGGTTGGGGTACCAGGTGGTGGGTATTATAGAGGGCACGGCTTGCATGGAGCACTGGGTGTGGTGAAAAAATAATGAATAATGTTTTTCTGAAAATAAATAATTTGGAAAAAAATGTAGTTGTTTCAATAGATTGTTTTAACATACGTTGAAGACTACAGTATATGTAATGACTTGCTAGAACCATCAAATATGATCTAAGAAACTCATGAAAAGAATAGCCTACTATATTTACCCTTCTAGTCCCTAATCTTCTGCTTGCGTTTTTGTTTGTTTTTTTGTTTTTTTTTTTTTTTTTTTGGTTTGGTTTGGCTTGGGTTTGGGGTTTTTTTGGTTTGGTCTTTTCAGTTTTTTTATGTGCTTTGCCATTACAACTCTCATTACCTTTCTAACTAGACAGATTCCTTAAGCCATTTTTTTAAGGGAAGACCTGCTAGTGACAAATTATTTTAATTTTCCTTCTGAGATTGTCTTTATTTCCCTCTTAGTCCTGAATATAGTTTTGCTACCTTCAATAATTTTTGTCTGGCTATTGTCTTTGTTCAGCAGTTGAAAAATACTGTCTCACTTCCTACTAGTTTGCCTGGTTTCAGATGAAAAATCTGAGGTCATTTAAGTTAACATGTTCTCATGGGTACTGTGTTATTTCCTTCTGGTTGCTTTTAACGGTTTTTTTTTTGTTTTTTTTTTTGTTTGTTTGTTTTATTTGTCTTTAGTCCTAAAGTTTAATTAAGGGATGTATTGGCATAAGCATCTTCGGATTTATCCTGTTTGTAGTTTCTCAGCCTCCTAGCCTTTGTCTCTAGGTCTTCATCAAATCTGAGAAATTTTTAGCCCTTGTTTCTTCACACTTTTTGTCAGTTTCATGTCTCTCCTCTTTTGGGACACCCAAAGTATAAATGTTAGTTCCTATATTCAGTAAAACCCTGAGCCTCTGTTAATTTTCTTTTCAATCTATCTTCTTTCTCTCTCTAAAATTAAGTAATTTATATTGATCATCATAAATTTCCTTGAGTCTTCTGTCATTTCCATTCTAGAATTGAAACCATCCAAAAGTATTTTTATTTTGGAAATTGAAGTAATATTTTTTTCAATCCTATAGTATTCATTTATCTTTTCAAAACTTTTCTTTGTTGAGTTTTTTTTCCTTCATTTGTTTCAGAAGAATGTGCAAATGATTGTTGAAGCATTTTTTTTTATTCTTAGCTAATTCCAGTATCAGATTCATTTTAGTGTTGACATTTGTTGATTATGTTTTCTCATTCATGCTGTGATTTTCCCAGTTCTTGGTGCAATGAGTGATTTTCAAGTATCTTAGAAATTTTGTGTATTATATTGGGAAATTTTTAGTTCTATTTTAATCTTTTATATAATATATTGGTTTTGACTTAATTTGTGAGCTATAGTTCTGATGGCAGTTTAGCTTACTGGACCCTAGCAATGCTATTATCACCTGGTTTCACTTGAGCTCAGATGAGATTTCTGCTGGTGCAACCTGTAGGAAAGAAGGTATTTTTCTGGTCCATAGTGTCGTTAGGCTGGAGGAGGGTGCTAATAGATTCCAGAAATTTGTGAGAGAGAGTGTTTCCTCTGACCTTTTCCCTGGCCATCCAGTGGCGATGGTCTTCCCACTCTATCTTTGCCAGTAGGACTGGGGAGAAAGCACCCACCTGGACAGCCTTCTGACGCTGGGTGGAGGACCAGGAGCTGTGGGGTTGGGTGGTTCTCTGTTACTGGGTAGAGTTTCAGGAGATCCTGGACAGAATTACCTTCTACCATTGAGTGGAGGATTTCTTGTACCTGACCTGAATCATCATTTGCAGCTATGTAGAAGACAAGAATTACTGTGTTTGGATGACCACTACTCTAATGTAGAGGATAGGGAAACATTGGTTTGAGATTGCTTTTTGCAAGTGGGTGGAGGCCTGGGAGATACTGGGCCTGCTGTCAACTCCAGTTCTATCAGAGAAGCTTGGCTTCTGTTTATAAATATGAGGCATGGGTTGAGTCATTCTGCCCAGTTCCAGTGTTATGCTGTTGTGGGAACATCTTGGGACGAAGGGTTAGCCCTTGTTCTTCTGGCAGATTCAGGATACTGCTGTCACTAGCTGTAGATCTTCCATTTAGGCACCTCCACAATTCCTCTTCTCTCTTATTTTGGGAAAAGAGTAGTGGCTTTTACTTTTCATTTGTTCCTTTGCTCATGTCCCCTTTTTCTCCCCCCCCTTCCTTTATTCTTCCTTTCTTCTCTCTCCTTCTCTTTTTCTCCTCACCCACACTCTTTCCTGCTCCTTGTCTCACTGTCTTTCTCTTTTTTGCCTATGCCTGTTGACCATTCATGGTTGCAGGTCTTCTCCTGCTCAGTTTGCTCTATATGGAAGATTTAATAACCTCATGGTACTCGCCACAGTATTATTCTTTAAGTCCCTAACATTCCTAGTTAGTCCACTATCTTCTTTCTAGCTTTTAGATTATTTCTGCCGTTCTGTTTTCTGTAATTGTTGGGTTATTCCCAGAGTATTAACTTGTATTTCAAGTGGAAGAATGGGAATGTGAGTCTATATCATTTTGTTCCATAACTGGAAAGTGTACTCTATAGTTTATATTTTTAAAAGTCAACGTGTATCAAGAGTAGGTTGCAAACACTCATTCTGCAACCACCCAAAATGAGTGCCATCATTGATTGTAATTGATATAGATACTATTTATTAAAAAATAAAAATATTGGATATAAATATTAAGTCTTGTATGTTCTCTTATTCTTCACAGAGCTCTCTCTTCCTCCCTAGAGGCAATCACTATGTTACTTTTTCTTCACAAAACTCTCTTTTCCTTCCTAGAGGCAATCACTATGCATAGAGCTGGTGATTTCATACTTTTATTATAAAAATATGCATTCACATACAATATTATTATTTGAACTTTTAGGAAAATGAAGGGTGGTATCTTACTATGAAGAGTATCAGCAGTCAACTAATCAGTCTTACATCTGCTCCTTGACTCTTCTCAGATACTACACATGGGATTATAAGAATGACTGAAGAAAACGGTATTTTTCTGAAATAACATTAGAGCTTACGAATGAGGCAGATTGTAATAGTCATGGACCTAGGCCATTTACGCTGTGCATGATATTTGCTCTACTACCTGGCACTCTGCTTGTTGGTCTTCCATTTTCATAAATCTTTATACAGGAAGCAGGCATCAGTCTCTGTGATCATAAATGTCCCCCAAATTCCAAAAGACACATGTCATTCTTTCCCCAAGACTATTTCATTCTACTCTGATCTTTCCTCTGAATGCCAAATGGTAGGCCTGGAGATTCCACTAAAAAAGAAAAAGAAAAAAAAAAGGCGTTCAACATGATTTTTTGTTCCCTTTGACTCTCCCACCTTTCCACAGTTTTCTTTTATAAACTGTAATGCAGTCATTTTCTAATAGTTGATGGTAATAGAGTCTGTTCCACTGTAATAAAAAGAAAAAGAAGCAAGAGAAAGAAATCCTGCCTTAATAGTTGGATCATCTCTATATAATATGAACTGCACATATTTGGGGGTAACATTTGGGGTATCCTGTTTATAGCTTTAAAGATTTAAATTTAGAAAAAATACCTGTCTAAAAGTACTTTTCTGGTTAATAGGGTAGTAAGAAGCACAAAGTTCACATTTTGAAATTCCAAGGTTATAATGAATAATGAAGACTTTAACTTTAAAATGACTTGCATTAAAATTAGAGCCATCACATCTTAGAGTTCCACAGGGAGATGTCGTCTCATTTTGAATGTCGTGATGACTGAAATTCCTCACCCACCTCACCATTCCCCAGCCTTCACAAAGTCTTTGAAATGAAATTTCCTGTGAGTTCTTCAGCTATTCTGACTTGTAATGGGTGAGATATATTTAGTCATCACCTTACAATTAGAGTGAAATAGCAAACTCACTCCAACTGAAGAATACATTCTTTGTTCTTTCATCAAAATGTCCTGTACAGATATCTATTGACACTAAAAATGGTACTGTGCTCAGAGCCATGTTTGCCCCCCCCCAAAAAAGTGCCACAGCAAGCATTGTCTGTAGTCTCAGTCTCTATACAGAAATCAATCCTTATTTCCTAGGGTTAGGATTTAACAATTTTTTTTTTATCTTTGTACTCCTATTTAGGGTCATTTCTGTTATATGATCTGAAAAGATGTTCTTTAGGAAAAGGAGATGTTTTCAAATGTGTTGTTCTCATTTCCTTTCATTGTCTTACATTTGGAAGATTTGTATTAATGCTTTTATTAGGTTTACAAACGTGTCCAAAAATTGTCCCCACTCTGCTACTGGGAAAGGGGTATGTGTGTAGCACGTTTGTGCACAATTTATAGCACTGTGCATTTCTGAGTCTGGCAAGCACATCAAAGGAAATATGAGTGTTAATGTGACATTTTGACTTTGTGAGCTAGAAGGTCACTTGAGTAATTAGTGCTAGATAAACCCACAGGACATGCTGTGCCAATGTGATCATTCTAGCAATACCCACTGTGACTAACAAGCACGAAGTTGAAGACATTTATTATGAATTATGAAAATCTTCTTAGCTATATTTTAAAGGCTTTAGGCTTGCTTATACCTCAGTACTCTTTGAAAGAAGAGACTTTGCCTAACTTGATAAATGGCACAGCGAATTACAGAGTGTTAGGTACATCAGATATCATTTGAAGGTAGCTAAAAATATTACTGGTGTGGTTCGCCATTGTGCACTCCAAAATAGAGATTTTAATAATAATTTTTAGTTTAAAATATTTTTTTTCAGGGCGCCTGGGTGGCTCAGTGGGTTAAAGCCTCTGCCTTCGGCTCAGGTCATAATCCCAGAGTCCTGGGATCGAGCCCCGCATCGAGCTCTCTGCTTCATGGAGAGCCTGCTTCCTCCTCTCTCTTCCTTCCTGCCTCTCTGCCTACTTGTGATCTGTCTGACAAATAAATAAATAAAATCTTTAAAAAAAATAAAATAAAATATTTTTTCTCATAAATTGTTTTTTTTATTTTTTTTTAAATTCTTACAACTTCATGGGGAGTGCAAGTAGAATTGGAGGATTACTTTATTCCAGGTAATCAGCAAACATTTACCACTCTCAGTTGAGCTTAATTATATATTTTATCCGTTCTTCGTATTAATTTATAACTTAGATTTATTTATAAGGATTTTTACATTACTTTCTAAGTACATAAATATGAAATAACATAAAATAATTATGTTATTTTTATATATATATATATTTTAAATTTTATTTATTTATTTATTTGACACCGAGAGAGATCACAAGTAGGCAGAGAGGCAAGAGAAGGAGAGGGAGAAGCAAGCTCCCTGCTGAGCAGAGAGCCCGATGCAGGGCTTAATCCCAGGACCCTGGGATCATGACCTGAGCTGAAGGCAGAGGCTCAACCTGCTGAGCCACACAGGCCCCCCAAAATAACATAAAATAATTATAATAGAAGACCTGTAATAATGAGAAGAACACACATTTGCCAATGTAGGACATTTACTTTAAAGAGATTCAGTTAATTCTGAGACTCTTGAATTGAAGAGAATGCATACATGTTCACCAATGTTATTTTCCCCAAAGCAAAGGGCCACATGTAAAATGTATTATTCTAAAGACTACATTATAATCAAATATATATTCTTGGATGATATTGGCAAAATTGAAGAGCTTAACTTAGGCTAGATCTTATTCCTTGGCCTGGGGAACAGAAAAGAAGATGAGCCCTTATTTTTGTAATAAAATTTATTTGTTCCTCTGTTTTAATTTTTGTGGTTCTAATTTTACAAAATATAATTAGAGAAGTAATATATGATACAGAAATACAGTTTTGTTTTATATATAAAGAACATATGGCTGTGTATGTGTATATGTCTATCTTTATATGTATATATAAATATGTATGTATATACATTACATGATATAGCTGAACCAAAAATTCTCCTTGTCACTATATTTTATCCATGGGATAGAACATTATAAAACAAGTATCATAATACTGGTGAATATGAAAGCATTTAGGACAGAGTGTATCCTCAAATTAGTATGCATATATCACACTTTCTAATTTGTGAGCTCTGATATCAGTTGCACATTTCATTTGGAAAAGTTGTATTTAAGAATGATGAAATTGATTTCCAGGTGCTTTCAACATGAGTTTGTTTCTGTTGACAATAAATCAATAACTCCTTCTGACATGACTCTTAAAATAATACAAATCCTTGCAGTAATCCACTTTCTTAGTGGCAGACAGATAGCTATGCCTTGGATTCATTGAAAGTACGACTCAGACTAAATGTTGTTCTATTGAGCATTATTTCTTTGGACCAAAAGTGAACGTGCACTTATGTGATGAAGAAAAGCAGTTGTCATTTTGGAAAAAACAAAAGGTAGTAGTAAGGACACTAGTCACGCACTAGTAAGGTAGTACACACAAGGTAAACAGGAAAAGAAACTGATGGATATAATTGTAATTGATAGAGAAAATTCAGATGGCAGCTCAAAATATGAATAATTTTATTAACATGTGAGAATTAGCACCTGAGAGAACATTACATGTTGGTCTCTTTGGGTCTCTTAACCCTTTTAAATTGGTTTATATTTTAAATACTTACTCTGTGAAGTAGATATCATGACCTTAGATTACAGATGAGGAAACTAAGTTAACTAAGATCTCACACCCTGAAAATGGCAGCAGAATGAGGAATTAAATTCCAAGTAACATACTGGTAAATTCTATAGTTGAGATAAATCACTAATATAGTATAAGAAACTAGTGATTCACTCTTCCCAATTAATAATCTGTGATGCACATAAAGATAGAACCGAGGTATGACACATGGCTAAGTAAATACATGTTTTTACATATTTGAATTTTAAGTTACTAATGCTTTAGCAGAAAAAATTTTGTGTTCATTTTAGGGGGGGCACTGAAGGCTTTATTTAGTTGGTTTTGACTTTCTAATTTCACACAAAAAGGTGGATATTTGTTCATTCCACTTTGTGTCAGGTTCTGTTCTCCAGACAATAAATGTTTTCTAATAAACCCCATGTCCATGACTATGTTTCATTCCTCTTCTCTCTTAGATTCTGGCTTTTCAATTCTAATAAATCTACAATATTTATCTAGAAATTTTGGATAGCTAGGGAATAGAATGTCTTACAGAACTACATGAGAGGTAGTAGAGTTTTTCTGGGGACTAAGACTCATAGAGGTGACTTTTGCTTAGGTTTCTAGAGTTTAGTTTCTCAATAAATATTCTGAGTAGGCCTGTTTGTTTTTACCTTCCAAAACTTTGTCCTAGTTTAAAGGTTTGGCATTCAGTAGTGGCCAGGTTAATTTGGAAAATCTGTTTTATTGACTTGGACCACACATATAATATAGCTGTTTGTAACAAGTTAACCAAAGACAGCTCAAATTATTCATAATGAAGTTTTGCAAAAATTTGTGTAATCTAATCACCTCCAACATTAAAGTTGCTTCTTAGTATCTTTCATCACATAGCAACCTACAGTCTGTAATGATCAGATCTAGTAATTAAAATGGCTCATTGCATGACTTCACACATTCTCAATAATTTCATATTATTTTGGAGTAAGGGATGAATTTCCTGGGGTGCCAGAGTCTGCATATTAATTGTGTCTCTGTCATTATTATGCTAACTTATCATTGGGTATAATTTTCTGCACCCTGTTGTTAATCTTAATATTATCCTACTGGCTGTCTGAACAATCCAAATTCTTCTTAGACGTAGACATCTCTTTCACCTGATCTCTTTCTTCTCATCTTGCATGATAGAAAATTCTGACCACTAAAGCCACAAATAAACAGAACAGTTATGTGGCAAAAATTATTTGGCTCTAATACTTTGCACTCAAGTTATATCAGCTATTCCCTGAGTGTGAGTGGGACTTATGACCTGTACTCACTGTGGGTACTCAAAGAGGTATTACTTACCTCTTGAATGAAAAAGGGATCTCTAACAAGTAGTATGTGCAAGTGTGTGTGTGGAACATAGACATCCAGGAAACATATCTTTATGTCACTGCTTCTCAAACTTTAGTGTGCATGCAAATTATCCAGGGCTCTTAGTAAACTGCAAGTTCTGATTCAGTAGTTCTGAGATAGAACTCAAGATTGTGCATTACTACCAAACCTCTAGGTGACACTGATACTGTTTGATCAAGGACCAGTATTATGCACATTACTGTAGACATCTCATGGACTTAAAATTACTTGATTATAATGATTTTGTCTTTAATCTTGGTATTAGCTTATCTTGTCACAATACCTAAGAGCTGCTCAAGAAATTTTGGTTGGATAATAGGTGAATGAAGAAACAGGTGAGTTATAAGTGCAAATATATTCTCTTTGTTCTGATCTTATTTAATATGTGTACCTAAAAGTAGTCCTTTTTAAAAAAAATTCCTTTGTGAAGAAAAGGACAACAAAGTGGGGACAATCCAGTACAGAAGAAGACAGTATGCTGCAATAGGAAGACAGTATGGCAGTTGATTGAGAGCACAGATTCTGAAATCCAATTATTTGGGTTTCAATCCTGGCTCCTGAAATTACTGAAAGCAGGATATTATATAAGTAATATAATCTGTTAGTGTCTCAGATTTTCATTTTTAAAGTGGGGTTGAAAAAGAAATTCCATCCAGAGGTTAGATTTAAATAATTCATGTAAAATACTTAAGAGAGTACCTGGTTAATAGCACACAATACATAATAGCTATTTTTACAACTGAAATATTAATGCTTACTCTTCAAAATTTTCAGTTATGTTTCAAGTTAAGATAACAAGGTTCATAGGTTTTTGGGTAACTTCTATAATTATCCTGTAGAATCCTATTGAATCAACATTTCTATTCATACAAGTAAGGAATATTTCTAGAGGCTTTTCCATTGCAAAATTATGCTAGCCTGTTCACCAATCCTACAGAATATTTCTCTTTATACAATTAAGGACTATTTCTAGAGGCTTTTTCCATTGGCAAAATTATGCTAGCACTTTATTATTTAAAACACTGTAATATAGATAAGGTCAAACCACAAATTGGGTGTGAAGATTCATAGGTGCATTTGAATTTACAGTGGACTATGGATATGTTCTTTATAAATTGGCAGGGTTCACTGTGCTGTATGCTTAAGACAGTTAACTGGTGCTATAGTATAACATTTCTCCTTGCTGAATCATTATTACAGTGACACCACATTTAATAAGTTATCTGGTTGAGTCCTTGTCTTATTTTCACTTTAATTTTTGCCAAAATTTACTCATTGTGTGAGTTTTGAAAGAATTATCTCACACTTACAAACTTTTAAAGAAACTAGAGTCTAGCTTGCAGCACATTTTAAAAGTGATGAGGAAAGGGAGTGCTATATATAGATAAGCTTAAAGTAGAAATATCTTATTTTTATGCATAAATAAAAATGCTCAGAAATAATAGAGCAAACCAAGTGTAATGATGACTGAAGGGCCTGTTATAAAGATCATCAGATTTTCAGCAGTGATCATGCTAGCTTTGTACCTTTGGGGAATTTCTATTAATCTCTCTGGGCTATTTTATTTGTTTATTTGTTTGATTAATTACTTAATGAATTAAGTAATCTAGGATCCTCTCAATTCTTTTCCCATAATAATATTCGCAATTAGCTTTCCCCTCTCCCTACTTTCCCTAGTCATTTATGTCTGGAAGCCCTTCTCTTTTTGTCTCTAGAAAAGCTCCCAGTAGGGGGTCCTGGGTGGCTCAGTCAGTTGAGTGTCAGCCTTCAGCTCAGGTCATAATCTCAGGGTCCTGGGATGGAACCCTGCTCAGGGGGAGGTCTTCTTCTCCCTCTCCCTCTGTTCCTCTTCCCTGCTGTGCTCTCTCTCTCTTTCAAATAAATAAGAAAAATCTTTTTAAAAAATCCAATGTATCTCTTTCTTTCCTTTTTTACTGCTACAGCTTCAACTCTCATCTTCATTAACTTATTCTAGTAGAGTCCAAATTAGTCTTCCTTCACCTGCTCTTACCCTAGAACAATTGCTATGCCACAAAGTAGCCAGAGCCACTCTTTAAAAGATAACCAGAGTACCTTATTCTCTTGCAGAAAGCTTCTAGTGATTTTCCAATACATATAGAAGAAAATCTATTTTGTACCATGACCTAGAATAACTTACCTCTTCTTGCCCCCTTTTGCATCACTAACATATTTTTCTGATACTGTCCCACTCACTTGTTATGTCCCAGGCACACTGGATTTGAATTTGCTAAGCATTTCCTTCTCAGAGGCTTTGGGTTTAATGTTTGCCTTGCATAGAACACTTTTCCCCTTTATTGTCACTAGACTAGAACTGCTTTGTCATAAAGGTCTCAGATTAAATAGCACCTACTTAATGAGGCCTCTCTTCACCATCAAAGTAAATTAGACTTTTAATAGAGCTTTAAAATACAGAGTTTGAAAATTGTCATTCTCATCTGTACAAAAAGATAAAGGAGGACAAACCAAAAATCAGGGAATTTGGGGGACTGATCAAAGAATTGAGTTTGCAGGGCAAAAATGCATCCCCAAATCTGGACAGGCAGACAAATTTAGGAATAGCAAAGATCCATTTACCTACAGTAGAAACTGCTAGAGAAATAAATGGGTGGAAAAATTAAATAGTAATTTTGAAAAACTTGCTAGGGGCTGAGTCTGGAGTGGTGAGAGAGTGAGAAACTCCTGGGTGCTGCCGTTATGGGTATGGGAGATCACACTTTATCTCCATGAATGCCACCATGTTCTTAAAGGGAGAATTTGGGAAAGATCCTTCCTGGTTATGACAGTGAGAGCATGAAAGTAACCCTTGTGAAATCTATCCAGATTCTTCTCCATTAGAAAGCCCTATTACTCTAGGAGAAAGACTTAATCAGAGTTTGGTTCCAGAATGGTAATGGGAAGGCATTCCTCTCACTACAGTCCTCTCCCATCTTTCTGTCTGAACTAAATGAAGGAGAGGAGAAAGCGATACAGAAAGAAACACTTGTAAAGTTCACAGACCAGAGCCCCTCACCTCACTTTACCACCACATCAACAAGTCTCCAATATATAAAAGTGTGTTATAGGTCAAATTGCTGCAAGACATACACACTGTGAAAGAAGAGTATTTGGTGAAACCCACACAAAGGAAATGAGACCAAAACTAAAGGAATTTTAAGCCCCTGTCATCTACAGCTAGAACAAATATTAAACACAGCCTAAATTCCAGGTAGATCAACATAAATTTCCCCAATAGAGGCCTATTTACCTAAGTTCCAATTACCTAATACAGGCCTAGCTTTCAACAAAAAAATTATAAGGCATGCTGAAAGCAAGCAAAACACAGTCTAAAGAGTTAAAAATAAGCATCAGAGGGCGCCTGGGTGGCTCAGTTGGTTGAGCAGCTGCCTTTGGCTCAGGTCATGATCCTGGACTTCCAGGATCGAGTCCCTCATCGGGCTCCCAGCTCCTTGGGGAGTCTGCTTCTTCCTCTGATCTTCTCCTCTTTCATGTTCTCTCTCATCCATTCTCTCTCAAATAAAGAAATAAAATCTTTAAAAAAAAAATAAGCATCAGAACCACTTTGTTATGACATGTATGTTGGGGTTATCAAACATGGAATTTAAAGTAAATAAGATTAATATGTTAAAGGCTGTAATTGAAAAAAAATAGATGACATTCATGGACAAATGGATATATAAACAAAGGATTAAATTCTAAGAAATAATCAAAGAAAGTGCTAGAAATCAAAACAGAAATATAAAATGCCTTTGATGGGCTCAACAATCCATGAAATATGGCTGATGAAATAAGCTGTGAGCTTGAAGGTAGATGAACAGAAATTTTCACAAAAGTGAAAAAAATCTAAGAACTGTGGGACAGTTTCAAAATGTGTGATGTGTATAACTAGAATATCCAAAGGAGAAGAAAGAGAAAAGGGGACAGAAAAATATTTGAAGTCTTTAGACCAAGAACTGTCAAAATTAATGAAGGACATCACACCACATATCCAGGAAGCTCAGAGAACACAAAACAAAATAATATAAAAGTCACTGCACCTAGTCATATCATAGTCAAAGTCAGGAAATATAAAAAATAAAATCTTGAAACAAAAACCTGGAGTTGGTAGGGAGGTGGAGAACATTATCTGTAGAGAAGCAAGGATAGGAATTACATCACACTTTTCATCAAAATGACACCAAAAACTTTGAAAGCAAGAGAATGAAGTGAAATACTTAAAGTGATAAAAGAAGAAAAATGTACACCAGCCTAGAATATGCGGTGAAATTCTCCTTGAAAACTGAAGGAGAAATGAAAGAATTCCCAAACAATAACCAGGACAATTCATTGCTAGAAAACCTGCCTTCCAAGGAGTTGATAGAGAGAAATACAATTTTAGATAAGAAGGAATACTACAGAAGAATAAATGAAGGTGAAATAAAGTACTTGAGGTTTTTTTTTAATTCTTAGTTGACTAAAAATACAATTGATTTGTTTAAACTAATGAAAGTGGCAATTTATTGAATGGTTATAGCCTATGGATAAGTGAAATAAATCAATTGTATCAATGTCACTAAAAACAGGAAAGATGAACTGGGAATATTTTGATATATGATATCTGGACTACACTTGAAGCAGAATAGTATTAATTGAAGGTAGACTTTAATTAGTTAAAACTCTACACTGTAAACTCTAGGGCAACCACTATTTTTTTTAAAAAGAAGTATCATTGATCTACTTAGAAAAGAGAGAAAATGGAATCATAACATATTTAATAAAAATACAAGAAGGCATAAAAACCTCTGGGAATGAGTAGAAAACAGGTAAAAATATAGTATATGTTAGTGCAAGTGTATTAAATCTTACTTTAAATATGGATTACCAAAATATGCCAGTTGAAAGATAGAGATTATTAGAATGGATTTATTTATATAAAACACATCTATGTATATATAAATCCAAGAATATGCTGCCTAATACAAAACTCTCTTTATATATGATTCTGAAAAATTGAAGTTAAAGGGATGAAGAAAGATACATCATGCTAAAACCTTTTAAACAAAATAAAATAGCTACAGTAATTTCACACAATCCAGTCTTTATAACTTGGACATTTATTGGAAATAAAGAGAAGAAATACATAATGATGAAGAGGTCATTTCTCTCCCAAAACACTACAATTTTAAATGGCAACACACTAATCAACAGAACATCAAAATATGTAAGGCAAAAGAGTATAATAAGAAGAAACAGATAATCTATAACCATGGTTAAGGACCTCAAAAATGCCCCTCATCAGTAATTTGTAGATCAAGGAGACAGAAAATCAATAAGTATATAGTTGGCCTGAACAGCAATATCAATCAATGTGATCTAATTGACATTTATAGAATGCTCCGTTCAACAACAAAAGAATATATTTTCTTTTCAAGCTCTCACAAAACAGTCGTTCACCAAGAGAGACCATGTACCAGGCCATAAAACACATCTTAGTAAATTTAAGAGAATAGAAAGCATATAGTGTATGTTCTCAGACAGAAATGAAATTAAACTAGGAATCAATAACTGAAAGATAGTTGGAAAATTCCAAAATATTTGGAAATTATGCAACAGACTCTCAAACAGCACATGGATCAATGAAGTCTCAAGTGAAGTTAAAAACCATGTCAAACCAAATGGAAATAGAACTTAAAACTTCTGGGATGCAGCCAACAAGCAAACAAAACTGTTGTAACATAGGAACTTAGAGCGTTAAACACATATATTGGAAAATATTTGGATTACTAAACTAAAGTTTCCAACTCCCTCTATAGTCCCAGAACCCAGAACAGTCCCTCACACAAGCTTGTTCTTGAAGTCATCACATTGGCAGCAAGCTATTGTTTTAATTACCTATAATAATAACATAAACACAAACAACATTAGGTCTTTCTGGGAAAGTGCTTTTGATTGGCTCCCAAACTTAAATGAAGTGCATGATACTTAGAGAATATAAGAGTAAAACTATCTGCTGAAGAATATAATTTCATTTCACCATTTTTAATATCAACTAGCTTAATAATATTGAGTCAATATTGTAAGCTATACATTTGGCCTATTTAACAGTATTTTAATTATTTGACTGTTCTTTGTAGATAGATTTTTTTTTCACAGCAATTTTACTTTGTTTTTAATTTTTCTCCCTTTCCCAGCCTCAGTTTGCATTTAGACACTTGTTATAGAAGCATCTAAACAGAGAGAGAGATGTTTTGTAAGAGACATGAAATGCCATAGAGTCTGTAGAAATAAGCCTTTAGAGAGCAAGCACAAGCTCCTAATATAAAGTTATGCTTATCATCTTATTGTAAAATCCCATTTTTGTCTGTGGTGGAAATAACAAGCTCCTCACTACTCAAAGAAGCCAGGTCCTCTTGGATATTATCCCTGTTATTTTTGGTGTGTGATCTAGTGATCTGTAGTAGGTTTAAGATCATAGGCTCTCATCCTTAGCCGACTAAGCAGATAATAAACCAAGAGACAAAGTGGAAAAACGAAATGCGCTGCCCTGGGTTGTATTTATTTCATCTTGCATAGGCTTCCTCAAATAAATTCTATAGATCAAATAATAAAGTGTATCTAATTCTTTACATTTGTTATCATAAAATATGTCATCTTATGTTTTAAACTGTCATAACTTTTTATCTGCAGCATTAGTTTGGAAGAAGCTAAAAAATAGTTCCTTAAAGGGCTGCACAACAAGAGTGACATTATCTGTCTCCTTTCAGAAATTTTGTTTTTAATTTCAGGAGCAATACATGCTTGTTTAACAGATTCCAGCTGTGTAAATTAAAAAGTCAAATTACTCTTAGCTTGGCCCCATGCAACTTTACAGTTTTCTTCAGAGGCAACCAAATGCCTACCAGTTGGGTTTGTATAATTGATGACATTTTACTGTGTATCTTTCTATATATCTACATATACACACATAATATTGTACATATTTTATATTCAATTATTAAAATAGCTGTAAATTATTCAGTGCTGTGGCAGTGGTACAATGTGTTAAACGATTTCTGCAATAAGCCACTGTGATACTGCCACAATACGCATACACATGCACACACACACGTTGTATATAAGAATTTCCATAATACAGGTTCCTAAAGGCATAGAAGCACCAAATTATATGTAAGTTTATACTAAAAATGGCTGAGATTATATTGAATATTTACATTAATTGGGGAAAAAACCTGATGTCTTTAAAATTAAATTGTCTCATCCAGATAATCTTTTGCTTCTTCATGTATTCTTCATGTCCTACAGAAATTTTTATTAGTTTTCTTATAAATTCTTTTTGGTTTATTACCAATTACTTTAAAACTGTGTTGCTGTGTTTTTTATGATATGCTAAATTCTGCTATGGATATTTCATGTTATCATAAATGCAGTTAAGAGCTGCTATACTTTAAATATTATTGCCTATATCATTTTAGGCAGAAGGATTTTTTTCAATTTTTAATCTATCTTTTTATGGTATAAAATTGGTAAACATATACATAGTTAATAGGTTTTGGAGGGAAGAGAATTGGGAATACAGTTACTTGAAATCTCAATTTATTTTAAAAAGGGATTTGGGGGAAAGTGTCTGAAATAATATTTATTCAAATAATCAGATTGCTGGGGTGTCTGGAACATAGTGAGTGGAAGATAATGTTTGTTGATGCAACTAAGTGAATGATTCACTGAATAATGATTAAGTTAGTGAGTGGGTATCTGAATATTTCTACCAAACTATACTTGCAGGTTACTATGGCTAAGATTATCTGTTAACCAGAATCTATTCTCCCTTACTTCTAAGGCAACGTGATTAGACTTTATTTTTGTATTTTTTGGAGTTATATATGACTATATAAGTAACAGTTCCACTGGAAGTAGAATATAGGCCCCGAGGGTCTACTGGTATGGCATCTTCATTCTTTCTCCCATTTCCCTTGGCTACAACCTAAACATAATGGAAAGCCCTTAAAAAGGATGCATTGCCTTAGGTGATGACAGAGCTACACAAGTAAGCTATCTAGGACTCTGGAACAGGGCTGCTTGCAAACTTAGGACACTCATCCTCAGAGCTGGACATGACAGCAGAAAAAAAAAGCAACAACAGACATTCAAACAAGCAACAACAGGAACACAATCTTTCACTGGGTCTTTTTTGTGACAGTGTCTTCCTTTAGTATAATACTGTAATACTACCTATTTTAGCCTCTCAATGTTATTACCTAGTTGACTCTCCTCTACCTGAAATACCTCTAGTTTGATTTCATGACACTCTACTTTCCAATTTCCCCCTGTACTAGGAGCCATTGCTTCTTAATTTTCTTTGCTACCTCCACGTTTCTATCTAAATTCTAAGCTCAGAGCTTAGAGGTTGGCTTCCTTATCTTTTCTACAAACACTCTGGCCTAAAAATATCTCATTCATACTTTTGAATCAAAATATCACAGTTTATGGAAATAGTTTGAATTACATTTCCAATCTTAACTATGGAGTTTAACATTCATATATCCAACACATTACTTAAAAAGTGTGATGTAGTCTATGAAGGCATGGATCCTCAGCCAACGCACCTGACACTTGATAGATGTGTGAGTTGGGGCAAATCAGTTACCACTTACTATCAAAATTTCTCCTCATTGTAATATTATAATAGTAAAAGATCTCATTTCATGTGGCTGTATTGAGAATGAAATGAGTTTATGTAATCCATCTGTATATAAAACACTTACAAATCTTGTACAACCCTGATCAGTTCCTTGATCAGAAGTAGTGCCATGCGGAATAACATAATGATAGATATGGCATTTTGTGAGTCTATGACTGATGGTTTTGGCAGAGGCATTGTGTGCAAGGAAGGCAAATGTGTATCAAGAGTAAACATTTATTCCTGTAAGAAGGTAGCAAAACATTGTCCTTCCATGATAGAAGTGGTCTAATGTCATCAACCTGCTGTCAGACTGGCAAATGGTATCATTGTGTAGGACACTTTGCTGGCGGATTGGACACCCACCAGTAGTTATAATCAGGTTGGCTTGGTGAGTAGGTTTCCTTGGGGCTGAGCCAGTGCGTAACCTCCATATCTGCCACTGTGGCCACTTTATGAGCCCATTAGGCAGTGACAGAAGTAGCTGGGGAATGAGGCTGACCGGTTGCCACAGAATGGCTCACCTTGTTCACTTGGTTATTAAAACCTCCTTCTGCTGAGGTCACCCTTTGATAAACATCCACAAGGGGTCCTGTTATGGTCCTGTTAAATTAAAAACTCAAGCAGTTCTTTTGGAGTCTAGTGTACCTGCCTATGTGTCATACTTCGTATTCCACGTTTAGGTGCCTGCTGGGACTTGGGTCTAGTAAGAGGTAGAAGCAAAGAGGTGAGGCATGGCTAGGTTGCAGAATTTGTCCCCTCAGTGGAGCTGAAAGGCCACTTCTACTGTGGGTAGAGAGTGTACTTCACTGGGTGGGAGTGGAGAGGGCTCCTCCACTGGCAAACACTCATCAGAATTTAGGAACTCAATGCCCCCACTTCATCAGGGTCTCCCTACACATCCTATTCCAACTGTGAGGATCCTCATTCCTTTTTCTAAGGCAGTTAGGGAGAATCCAGTCAACTAAATAGTAATGGATTTTTACTTTTTTGTTTTGTTTTTATGGTTCCATTTGATAGGCTTAACATGTTTACAGCAGTATACAACCATTTTCTCACATGTATGGTAGAGCTGGCTTTCTAGAGGGTTTAACTTAAAATTAGTTTTTCAGCATCAGCTTCACTTGTCTCTATGCTTCTGCATGTCCTGGGGTAAGCCAGTCACCACTGCTCAGTACCTGGTGCTAGGTTCCTGCTGCAGCATTGGAAGTCAGCTGTTGGCCAGCACAGCCTCGGCCTTAAGTAGGTTCTTTGTGCTTGGATCTCAGCAAGGGACTTTGCTAATGTCCCTGACTGTCTCCCAGTGGCAGCCAAACTGTTCCTTGTGTCCATGTTTGTTCCTGGTATGGGCCTTCCTACTCTTCTCTCCGCATTGCTAGAATTCAGACAGGCCCAAGATGCTTTTCTGCCCCTCTTCCCATGATTATAGTTTTCCTTCCCCTTCCTTTTTAAAGGGATTCTTCCAGTGGTGTAGCAATTTCAGGGTTTCCTTCCACTCCTCTACTAGCTTAGGCTTTTGTTTCACATGGCAGAGGGTTTGCAGGATTCTTCTGAAGTGGCAGCCATTCATTTTCATACCCGAATCACAGAAAGGCACTCTCCGGTTCTTCCTCATGGACTTTTCTTGTAAGCACCTAATGACGGCTTGTGGAAAAGAGACTTTGAGTTAATGCAAAATCCTACTGTATCTGGATACCCACTTACCTCAAGTGACACATCAGTCCATATTGGAACCCAAAGGGCTCATTAATATTTTACCTTGTGTCCTCTTATCTCTTATAATGTGGTTTCCCTTGCCTTCTAAACTCTACAAAAGTTCTGGCCGTTCATACATCCATTCAGTTATAGTTACAGTTATAGTCATATAGTTTGATATATATATATTTTTTGATATATAATTCAACATATAAGGAATTGCTTCATGCATTATAAAGGCTGAGACATCCCATGATCAGCCACCTGAAAGCTGGAGGTATAAGAAAGCTGCTGGTGTACTTTCTGTTCAACCCCAAAGGGCTGAGAGCCAGGAGAGGTGATGCTGCAAATGTCAGTCTAAATTCAGGAGAAGACCAATGCCCTAGCTCATCCAGGCTGGCAGAGAACAAATCCTTCCTTTCTCTATCTTTCTGTTTATTCCACCCTCAACAGATTGGATCAGTGCACCCACATTAGGAAGGGTAATCTGCTTTACTCAGCCTGCAGGTTGAAATGCTGATCTTATCCAGAAATGTAATCTCAGACACACCCCAAAATAATGTTTGACCAAATATTTGGATGCTCTGTGCCCTGGTCAAATGGACACAAAATTAACCATCACGTTCCCCTTGGACTTTAGACTAATTCAGTAGCCGGCATTCTGAGCTCTCTGATGAGCTCAAGAAAATTCTGACTCGTGGATCATCTTTTTTTGTTGTTATTTCAGGAACAATGCACTGTCTAGCTTTCTACACAATAAGTATAAGAAGAAATCCCAGATTTGTCTTTTAAAAGCATAAATGATATCATGGCATGCCCCTGTTTACAATCATCAAGTGAATTCCACATTGTGCTTGAAACAAAATTCAAACTTGTTACCATGGTTCTGAACGACGTTTTCATGCTTTTTTCTCCTAGCTCTCCTACTGGCCCTTTTAACCTTTCTTTCTTCTCACTCACTCAGCTTTAATCTATTGTCCTACCTACAGACTATTATCAGTTCTCCAAATATGCCAAGCAGTTAACACCTGGTGGCCTTTGTACATGTTCTCTTGAAAATTATTTTGTCAGATTTAAAACAACTTTATGGATTCCAATATTTAATCTCAGTTCTTAGTTTAAATATTATCCTAAATGCTATAAGACATTTTAAATCTGTATCAGTTTGCTTTCTTTAGAGGATAGTTTCTAATAATTGTATTTCTTTTTATGTGAGCACTTAATTTATTTGTTTTCCCAAAGCAAGCATCTTGAGAATTGATACCAATTACATCGTGTTCAACATTAGGACTACAGGGTCTTGAATAGTTTTCCATGCATAGTAGGCCATTGACAAATATTTATTGGCTGCTTTGGTAAGATGAACCCTGTCATTTTTGAAATTCTAATTGTCTATTCCCTTGTTTCACTGGAGCGAAGGATGATCTTGAAGAAAATAACTTTCCTATAGAATAGTTCATCATAAAGATTAATTAAAAGACCAAATTACATGTGGTATAGCTTTTGTTTCTGTTACCCTTGACATAGCTTTTTGTAATCCCATATGCTTAGAGCTGTTAATTATTTCCCATCTTACTTTACTGTGTCTGTTGTGTCTATTTATACTGCATGGATTTTCAGAGGAAAACACAAATAGTCCAGATGTGATAACAAAATACACACACCATATGAGAAATTGTTGGGTGTTTTGCAATAAAAATTGCATTGAAAGTTATTCATATGCCAATGTCATATGTTCATTAAACTTACATTTTATTTTTATTTTATTTATTTTTATTTTTATTTTTTTAAAGATTTTATTTATTTGTCAGAGAGAGAGAAAGAGTAAGCGAGTACACACAAGCAGGCAGAGAGGCAGGCAGAGGCAGCAGGAGAAGCAGGCCCCCTGCCGAGCAAGGAGCCGGATGCGGGACTCAATGCCAGGACCCTGGGATCATGACCTGAGCCGAAGGCAGCGGCTTAACCCACTGAGCCACCCAGGCGTCCCCAAACTTATATTTTAAAACAAGCCCACTGAGTTATTTTTTTACACATACTTAAGCCATATTTTGCAGTTGTGTATTGATTTTTAGTAGCATTTACCCTAGGCAGAAGTTCTTTTAACAGTGATATCTGTTGTATTGTTTGATAGTGTAAATTTGCACTAAGTGGTTCCTG
The DNA here is from genome assembly GCF_020171115.1 of Neogale vison. Taxonomy (NCBI): domain Eukaryota; kingdom Metazoa; phylum Chordata; class Mammalia; order Carnivora; family Mustelidae; genus Neogale; species Neogale vison. Next base: position 40,068,952 of record NC_058099.1, read on the forward strand.
AGAATTTAGGAACAGTGTAGAGTTGGGAATTATTTCTAAAATATTTTGCTCTTGGGGCACATGAGTAGCTCAGTCATTAAGCATCTACCTTTGGCTCAGACCATGATCTCAAGGTCCTGGGATCAAACCCCATATTGGGATCCCTGTGCAGTGGGGAACCTGCTTCTCTCTTCCCCTTTGCCCCTCCCCCTGCTTATACTCTCTCTGTCTCTCTCAAATAAATAAGTAAAATCTTAAAAAAAAAGGGGCGCCTGGGTGGCTCAGTTGGTTGAGCGACTGCCTTCGGCTCAGGTCATGATCCTGGAGTCCCAGGATCAGTCCCAACCGGGCTCCCTGCTTGGCAGGGAGTCTGCTTCTCCCGCTGTCCTCTTTCCTCTCATGCTCTCTCTCTCTCTAAAATAAAATAAATAAATAAATAAAAAAGTTAACATTTATGATGGCCTTGAAGCTTCAAAATAGCTATGTTATTTCTCTTGAGTAGAACATAAGTAGCTAAGGTGTATTTTTTTTTATAAATAAAGTATGATTTGTGACAACATTATAGAATAAACTAGCCAATGCTATTGCTCTCTATGATATTAAGTAGACCTTATTTTTTCAAATTTAAGAAGAATTTAAAAAATTATTCTTTTGACATTGATTGTCTAGATTGTATGCAAAGATTTATGAGGTAGTTTTGGCTTAAAATATACATTTTGATATTTCAAATTATGTAAGTATTACAGATTCATTACACAAAGAATTTACTCTTTTGAAGAGTAATATTGAATAATAGATGAACAAATGCACTGGGAAGAGCTAGGGTAGATTCTAGTCTTTGCTTTTACAATCTATGTGCACCAGGGAGGTCCCTTAGCTTCTTTGAGTATAAGTAATAAGTATAAAATGGTTCTTCTGATCCATGTTTGTCTAACTCACAAGCTATTGTGAGAAGTAAATGAGATAAAAGGTGTAAAAGCAATTTATAAACATGAAACTATGAAAATGCATGTATTCATATTTGTTCAGCAAACCAAGTTTTCCAGACTTATGTTTCATAAGGGTGGAATTTAAGAGTAATGCTTTTTAAAACCTTATTAGGATAAGACCATTGGGAACAGCATGTTCCATTGTTTAATATTTTACTTGGGAATAGGGCTAACAGCAATCAGTTTCTTCTAGACTGGGTGGTTTAGAAAAAATAATTATTCATATTTATACATAAAAATCAGATACCAATATCCTATCACTCTTTTGAACTTCCAATAATATTAATACTACAACTCTTGCAGGGTGCCATGTGCAATCCATTTTGCTTTAGAGCTATTTTGAGCCAGAGACTGGCTGTGAGGAAAGCCTGGGCACATACAACTCTATCTTGTGTAAGCATCAGGAGTGAAAAATATATATTCGTGCTTTTCTCTAAAGATGAAGGTTTAAGTCTCATAATGGTGGATAAAAAAAATATCATAACTTTATTTCTTAGTTTGTTTTGGATTTGTATGGGGTATAGCCCAAAAGATCTTGCTATAGAATGGATATACTTTATTTTTTTCCTGTTGGATACTATGACTTGAATCTTCTAAGGCAGACATAATAACATGACATGCTTCTCAATACCTTTGATCCTACTTGATAAAAAACAAATCTTAAGTTTCCCATATTTCTAATGAAAGTACAGCGGACTCTGCACCAGAGATTCAGAAATCCTGTAAATCAGATAGCTAGGAAAAAGCTCTCTAGCACTCACTGGTATATCAGAGCTCTGAAGGAAAAGATGTGCATGAAAGCAAGCTGAGCTTACCCAGCTGATTTCAGTTGAATGACTTAGATACATAATGAAATAAGTAAGAAGTAAAACTCCAGCTAAGACTACATTTTCAAGAGGTATTTTTCTTCTTCAACCACTTATTTTATGGATTTTTTCTACCTTCATTCTCAACTAACTGTATTTATAAATTGTTTGTACGACTGGTTAACAGTTCAGGTTCTCATATCGCCAACATGGTCCATAGCGAGGCTCTGCCACTGATTAAAGTTAGATGTTTAAACTAAGGCTCAATTTTGGCATGTATCAAATGGTGGGAAATAATAACTGCTACCTCATAGAGTTAATAAAATTGCAACCATGTTTGTAAAGTGCTTAATACAGTTTAGTGCATGGCATGGCATGAAGCACATCATTGATAAATGTTATTAATAATAGTTATATATATATATATGATAATAATTATAAAAAGTATTATAGACTCACTTGTGGGTGACTCTAACAAACACATTTTATTTATTCTCTGGTTGGTGAAGGATTATAGTGAATCTCTCGGAAACAACTGATTGGCTTCAATGTGGGATTCAAAGGATTTTTATCATTTAGGTCTAATTGGAGAGACTCTCAATGTTGTACTATTAAAAAGGTCCTGTTGGACAAGGAATCTCCCTAGTTGTCATGTGATCCACATATTGTCTAAAATGTGAAGAAAATTATCTGATCATCTCAGCATTTAAAAAGCCAAAGTGTCGGTTTCAAATACATGATTTTGATTTAAAATGGTGTGTTGGATTTACTCTCACTGTTCAGATCATCTTGCCTCTTACCTCTCTGTTAAATTTCCTCAAATGATACCTACTATTTGCAGAGCAAACTAAATGCATCTCTGTGTAATTGAACCCTCTAGTAAGGTTAAACACTAAAGGGGGAAAAAGGTAGCCATACTCTAATACTAATATTTTCATTCTCTGCTTCTTGGCTGAAACATTTCTTTTAGAGCATGAAAAAAGAAATGAGAGACCAAGAAAATTATGAGGCTTACCTCATATGAACATTAAGATGGTGTTTACTCAGTTCTTACTTAAGAATGGCACTGAGAGAAACATCAATTTTCAAGGTTACTTACAGGAAAAAATCCCCACAGATTCTAAAATGAAGATGATGTTTTAAACTCTACATCTGTTAAATGCTAGCAGGATAATAATAGGTTAAGTAATTTTATTTACAATACAAGCACCCTCTATCTTACAGGAATGATGAATAGAATAACAAAATAAAATAGCATTAATAATAACTAAAATGCAAATTTAAAAACCAGATCTTTTTGAAGTGTTTATTATATTCTTGGCATTATGTTTATTAATTGAGCATGGCACTTTACTTATCTGTAAATTCCTTATATAGTTCCTGAAAATAAGGAATTAAAAAAAAATTTTAAATTTTTATTAACATATAATATATTATTAGCCCTAGGGATACAGATCTATGAATCTCCAGGCTTACACACTTCATAGCATTCACCATAGCACATACCCTCCCCAATGTCCATAACCCAACCACCCTCTTCCCACGCCCCTCCCCCCAGCAACCCTCAGGGTTTTTTTTGTGAGATTAAGAGTCTCTTGTGGTTTGTCCCCATCCTGATCCCATCTAGTTTCATTTTTTTTTTCTTTTCCAACCCCCCAAACCCCCCAAATTGCCTCTCAAATTCTTCCTATTAGGGGGATCATATGATAATTGTCTTTCTCTGATTGACTTACTTCGCTCAGCATGATACCCTTTAGTTCCATCCATGTTAATACAATAGGCGAGATTTCATTTCTTTTGATGGTTGCATAGTATTCCATTGTGTATATGTACCACTTTTTCTTTATCCATTCATCTGTTGATAGACATCTAGGTTCTTTCCATAGTTTGGCTATTTTGGACATTGCTGCTATAAACATTCGGGTGCACATGGCCCCTTCAGATCTACATTTGTATCTTTAGGGTAAATACCCAGTAGTGCAATTGCTGGGTCAGAGGGTAGCACTATTTTCAACTTTTTGAGGACCTCCATGCTGTTTTCCAGAGTTGCTGCACCAGCTTGCATTCCCACTAACAGTGTAGGAGGGTTCCCCTTTCTCCGCATCCTTGCCAGCATCTGTCATTTCCTGACTTGTTAATTTTAGCCATTCTGACTGGTGTGAGGTGGTATCTCACTTTAGTTTTGATTTGTATTTCCCTGATGCCGAGTGATATGGAGCACTTTTTCATGTGTATGTTGGCCATCTGGATATCTTCTATGCAGAAATGTCTGTTCATGTCCGCTGCCCATTTCTGGATTGGATTATTTGTTCTTTGGGTGTTGAGTTTGCTAAGTTCTTTATAGATTTTGGACACTAGTCCTTTATCTGATATGTCGTTTGCAATTATCTTCTCCCATTCTGTCAGTAGTCTTTTGATTTTGTTAACTGTTTCCTTCGCTGTGCAAAAGCTTTTGATAATGATAAAATCCCAATAGTTCATTTTTGCCCTTGTTTCCCTTGCCTTTGGCAATGTTCCTAGGAAGATGTTGCTGTGGCTGAGGTCGAAGAGGTTGCTGCCTGTGTTCTTCTCAAGGATTTGGATGGATTCCTTTCTCACATTGAGGTCCTTCATCCACTTTGAGTCTATTTTTGTGTGTGGTGTAAGGAAATGGTCCAATTTCATTTTTCTGCACGTGGCTGTCCAATTTTCCCAACACCATTTATTAAAGAGGCTGTCTTTTTTCCATTGGACATTCTTTCCTGCTTTGTCAAAGATTAGTTGACCATAGAGTTGAGGGTCTATTTCTGGGCTCTCTATTCTGTTCCATTGATCTATGTGTCTGTTTTTGTGCCAATACCATGCTGTCTTGATGATGACAGCTTTGTAATAGAGCTTGAAGTCTGGAATTGTGATGCCACCAACTTTGGCTTTCTTTTTCAATATCCCTTTGGCTATTCGAGGTCTTTTCTGGTTCCATATAAATTTTAAAATTATTTGTTCCATTTCTTTGAAAAAGATGGATGGTACTTTGATAGGAATTGCATTGAATGTGTAGACTGCTTTAGGTAGCATAGACATTTTCACAATATTTATTCTTCCAATCCAGGAGCATGGAACATTTTTCCATTTCTTTGTGTCATCCTCAATTTCTTTCATGAGTACTTTATAGTTTTCTGAGTATAGATTCTTAGCCTCTTTGGTTAGGTTTATTCCTAGGTATCTTATGGTTTGGGGTACAATTGTAAATGGGATTGACTCCTTAATTTCTCTTTCTTCTGTCTTGTTGTTGGTGTAGAGAAATGCAACTGATTTCTGTGCATTGATCTTATATCCTGACACTTTACTGAATTCCTGTACAAGTTCTAGCAGTTTTGGAGTGGAGTCTTTTGGGTTTTCTACATATAGTATCATATTGTCTGTGAAGAGTGATAGTTTGACTTCTTCTTTGCTGATTTGGATGCCTTTAATTTCCTTTTGTTGTCTGATTGCTGAAGCTAGGACTTCTAGTACTATGTTGAATAGCTGTGGTGATAATGGACATCCCTGCCGTGTTCCTGACCTTAGGGGAAAAGCTTTCAGTTTTTCTCCATTGAGAATGATATTTGCAGTGGGTTTTTCATAGATGGCTTTGATAATATTGAGATATATGCCCTCTATCCCTACACTTTGAAGGGTTTTGATCAGGAAGGGATGCTGTACTTTGTCAAATGCTTTTTCAGCCTCTATTGAGAGTATCATATGGTTCTTGTTCTTTCTTTTATTGATGTGTTGTATCACATTGACTGATTTGTAGATGTTGAACCAATCTTGCAGCCCTGGAATAAATCCCACTTGGTCGTGGTGAATAATCCTTTTAATGTACTGTTGAATCCTACTGGCTAGTATTTTGGTGAGAATTTTTGCATCTGTGTTCATCAAGGATATTGGTCTATAGCTCTCTTTCTTGATGGGATCCTTGTCTGGTTTTGGGAACAAGGTGATGTTGGCCTCATAAAATGAGTTTGGAAGTTTTCCTTCCATTTCTATTTTTTGGAACAGTTTCAGGAGAATAGGAATTAGTTCTTCTTTAAATGTTTGGTAGAATACCCCCGGGAAGCCGTCTGGCCCTGGGCTTTTGTTTGTTTGGAGATTTTTAATGACTGTTTCAATCTCCTTACTGGTTATGGATCTGTTCAAGCTTTCTATTTCTTCCTGGTTCAATTTTGGTAGTTTATGTGTTTCTAGGAATGCATCCATTTCTTCCAAATTGTCAAATTTGTTGGCGTAGAGTTGCTCATAGTATGTTCTTATAATAGTTTGTATTTCTTTGGTGTTAGTTGTGATCTCTCCTCTTTCATTCATGATTTTGTTTATTTTGGGGTCCTTTTTCTTTTCTTTTTGATAAGTCTGGCCAGGGGTTTATCAATTTTATTAATTCTTTCAAAGAACCAGCTCCTAGTTTCGTTGATTTGTTCTATTGTTTTTTTTGGTTTCTATTTCATTGATTTCTGCTCTGATCTTTATGATTTCTCTTCTCCTGCTGGGCTTAGGGTTTCTTTCTTGTTCTTTCTCCAGCTCCTTTAGGTGTAGGGCTAGGTTGTGTACCTGAGACCCTTCTTGTTTCTTGAGAAACGCTTGTAGCGCTATATATTTTCCTCTCAGGACTGCCTTTGTTGTGTCCCACAGAATTTGAACCGTTGTGTTTTCATTCTCATTTGTTTCCATGATTTTTTTCAATTCTTCTTTAATTTCCCGGTTGACCCATTCATTCTTTAGAAGGATGCTGTTTAGTCTCCATGCTTTTGGGTTCTTTCCAAACTTCCTCTTGTGGTTGAGTTCTAGCTTCAGAGCATTGTGGTCTGAAAATATGCAGGGAATGATCCCAATCTTTTGATATCGGTTGAGTCCCGATTTAGGACCGAGGATGTGATCTATTCTGGAGAATGTTCCATGTGCACTAGAGAAGAATGTATATTCTGTTGCTTTGGGATGAAATGTTCTGAATATATCTGTGATGTCCATCTCATCCAGTGTATCATTTAAGGCCTTTATTTCCCTGTTGATCTTTGGCTTGGATGATCTGTCCATTTCAGTCAGGGGAGTGTTAAAGTCCCCTACTATTATTGTATTATTGTTGATGTGTTTATTTGATTTTGTTATTAATTGGTTTATATAGTTTGCTGCGCCCACGTTGGGGGCATAGATATTTAAAATTGTTAGATCTTCTTGTTGGACAGACCCTTTGAGTATGATATAGTGTCCTTCCTCATCTCTTATTGTAGTCTTTGGTTTAAAATCTAATTGATCTGATATAAGGATTGCCACTCCTGCTTCCTTCTGATGTCCATTAGCATGGTAAATTCTTTTCCACCCCCTCACTTATATCTGGAGGTGTCTTTGGGCTTAAAATGTGTTTCTTGGAGGCAACATATAGATGGGTTTTGTTTTTTTATCCATTCTGATACCCTGTGTCTTTTGATTGGGGCATTTAGCCCATTAACATTCAGGGTAACTATTGAGAGATATGAACTTAGTGCCATTGTATTGCCTGTAAGGTGACTGTTACTGTATATTGTCTCTGTTCCTTTCTGATCTACCACTTGTAGGCTCTCTCTTTGCTTAAAGGACCCCTTTCAATATTTCCTGTAGAGCTGGCTTGGTGTTTGCAAATTCTTTCAGTTTTTGTTTGTCCTGGAAGCTTTTAATCTCTCCTTCTATTTTCAACATAACCTATAGTATTCTTGGCTGCATGTTTTTCTAGTTTAGTGGTCTCAAAATATCATGCCTGCTGTTTCTGGCTTGCCAGGTCTCTGTGGATAAGTCAGCTGCCAATCTAATATTTTTACCATTGTATGTTACAGACTTCTTTTCCCGGGCTGCTTTCAGGATTTTCTCTTTGTCACTAAGACTTGTAAATTTTACTATTAGGTGACTTGGTGTGGGCCTATTCTTATTGATTTTGAGGGGCGTTCTCTGAACCTCCTGAATTTTGATGCTCGTTCCCTTTGCCATATTGGGGAAATTCTCCCCAATAATTCTCTCCAGTATACCTTCTGTTCCCGTCTCTCTTCCTTCTTCTTCTGGAATCCCAGTTATTCTAATGTTGTTTTGTCTTAGGGTGTCACTTATCTCTCGAATTCTCCCCTCGTGGTCCAGTAGCTGTTTGTCCCTCTTTTGCTCAGCTTCTTTATTCTCTGTCATTTGGTCTTCTATATCGCTAATTCTTTCTTCTGCCTCATTTATCCTAGCAGTGAGAGCCTCCATTTTTTATTGCACCTCATTAATAGCTTTTTTGATTTCAACTTGGTTAGATTTTAGTTCTTTTATTTCTCCAGAAAGGGCTTTTATATCTCCCGAGAGGGTTTCTCTAATATCTTCCATGCCTTTTTTGAGCCCGGCTAGAACCTTGAGAATTGTCATTTTGAACTCTAGATCTGACATATTACCAATGTCTGTATTGATTAGGTCCCTAGCCTTCGGTACTGCCTCTTGTTCTTTTTTTGTGGTGAATTTTTCCGCCTTGTCATTTTGTCCAGATAAGAGTATATGAAGGAGCAAGTAAAATACTAAAAGGGTGGCAACAACCCCAGGAAAATATGCTTTAACCAAATCAGAAGAGATCCCAAATCGTGAGGGGGGAGAAAGGGGATAAAAAGAGGTTCAGAAAAAAGAAAGGGAAAAAAAAAAGGGAATTAAAAAGAAGAAAATGAATAAAGAAAAGTATGAAAAAGAAAAAAATAAATATTAGATAAACTAGTTAAAAACGTTAAAAATGAAAAGGGTAAAAGTTAAAAAAATTAATTTAAAAAAAATTTTAAAATTTAGCAAAAGAAGAGAAAAAAAAATGAAAAAGAAAAAGATTACTTTAACTGCAAGACTAAAACATCACAGGGAGAAAGCCATGAGTTCTGTGCTTTGCCTTCTCCTCCTCTGGAATTCTGCTGCTCTCCTTGGTATTGAAACCGTACTCCTTGGTAGGTGAACTTGGTCTTGGCTGGATTTCTTGTTGATCTTCTGGGGAGGGGCCTGGGGTAGTGATTCTCAAGTGTCTTTGCCCCAGGCAGAATTGAACCGCCCTTACCCGGGGCCGGGCTGAGTAATCCGCTGAGGTTTGCTTTCAGGAGCTTTTGTTCCCTGAGCGCTTTCCGTAGAGTTCCTGAGGACGGGAATACAAATGGCGGCCTCCTGGTCTCCGGTCCGGAGGAGCCGAGAGCCCGGGGCCCCACTCCGCAGTGCGCCCTCAGAGAACAGCATCCAGTAACTCCTGTCTGCCTGACCTCCGGCCGAGCTCCGAGCTCACCAAGCCTGCGACTGGTTCAAGGTAATCCCGAACTGCGAGCTTACTGTCCGCTCTGTCTCTGCTGCCGGCTTTCCCTTTCCAATACCCGCAAGCTCTGCGACACTCAAGACACCCCCGATCCTTCTGTGACCCTGCAGGACCTGAGGCCACGCTGAACCCGCATGGGCTTTGCCCCGGTTTAGCCTCTGGAGCAATGTCCCTCAGCGGAACAGACTTTTAAAAGTCCTGATTTTGTGCTCCATTGTTCCGCCGCTTGCCGGGAGCCGGCCCCTCCCCCCAGGGTCTATCTTCCCGTCGCTTTGGATTCACTTCTCCACCAGTCCTACCTTTCAGAAAGTGGTTGTTTTTCTGTTTCTGGAATTGCTGTTCTTCTTCTCTTCCATCTGCTGATGTATTTGTAGGTGTTTGCAATCTTTAGATAAGCTATCTAGCAGATCTCCTGCTAGCTGAAGTAGTCTCATCCTGCTACTTCTCCGCCATCTTGACTCCTCCGAGAATGATATTCTCATGATGATATATGATATATAGCATATATCATTCATGATATATGATATATGCTAAATGATATATCAAACTAAAATGATATTCCATTTTCCCCATTGAGAATGATATTCACTGTGGGTTTTTCATAGATGGCTTTGATAATATTGAGGTATGTACCTTCTATCCCTACACTTCAAAGAGTTCTGATCAAGAAAGGATGTTGTACTTTGTCAAATGCTTTTCCAGCATCTATTGAGAGTATCATACAGTTCTGATTCTTTCTTTTATTAATGTATTGTATCACATTGATTGATTTATGGATGTTGAATCAACCTCGCAGCCCAGGAGTAAATCCCACTTGGTCGTGATGAATAATCATTTTAATGTACTGTTGGATCCTATTGGCTAGTATTTTGGTGAGAATTTTTGCATCTGTGTTCATCAAGGATATTGGACTGTAATTTTCTTATTTGATGGGGTCATTGTCTGGTTTTTGGATTAAGGTAATGCTGGCCTCATAAAATGAGTTTGGAAGTTTTCCTTCCATTTATATTTTTTGGAACAGTGTCAGGAGAATAGGAATTAATTCTTCTTTAAACATTTGGTAGAATTCCCTGGGAAGCCGTTTGTCCCTGGGCTCTTTGTTGGGAGATTTTTGATGAATGTTTCAATCTCCTTACTGGTTATGGGTCTGCTCAGATTTTCTATTTCTTCCAGTTCAGTGTTGGTACTTTATATGTCTCAAGGAATGCATCCATTTCTTCCAGATAGTCAAATTTGCTGGTGTATAGTTGCTCATAATATGTTCTTATAATTGTTTGTATTTCTTTGGTGTTGGTTGTGATCTGTCTTCTTTCATTCATGATTTTATTTATTTTGGTTCTTTCTCTTTTCTTTTTGATAAGTCTGGCCAGGGGTTTATCAATCTTACTATTTCAGAGAACCAGCCCCTAGTTTTGTTGATTTGTTCTATTGTTTCTTTGGTTTCTATTTCATTGATTTCTGCTCTCATATTTATCATTTCTCTTCTCCTGCTGGATTTAGGCTTCCTTTGATATTCTTTTTCCAGCTGTTTTTTATATGTAGGGTTAAGTTGTGTTCTTAAGATCTTTCTTGTTTCTTGAGAAAGGCTGGTATCACTATACACCTTCCTCTCAGGACCACCTTTGCTATGTCCCAGGGATTTTTAACAGTTGTGTTTTCATTTTCATTTATTTCCATGAATTCTTTTAATTCTTCTTTAATTTCCTTTAACCCATTCATTATTTAGTAAGATGCTCTTTAGCCTCCATGTATTGAGTTCTTTACAACTTTCCTCTTGTCATTTAGTTCTAGCTCCAGAGCATTGTGGTCTCGAAATATGCAAGGAATTATCTCAGTCTTTTGGTACCAGTTGGGACCTGATTTGTGACCCAAGATGTGATCTATTCTGGAGAATGTTCCATGTGCACTCGAGAAGAATGTGTATTCTATTGCTTTGGGATGGAATGTTCTGAATATATCTGTGACGTCCGTCTGAGCCAGGGTGTCATTTAAGGCCTTTATTTCCTTCTTAATCTTTTGCTTGGATGATCTGTCCATTTCAGTGAGGGGGGTGTTAAAGTCCTTTACTATTATTGTATTATTGTCTATATGTTTCTTTGATTTTGTTATTAATTGGTTTATATAGTTGACTGCTTCCATGTTTAGGGGCATAGATATTTAAAATTGTTAGATCTTCTTGTTGGACAGACCCTTTATGATATAGTGACCTTCCTCATCTCTTATTATAGTCTTTGGCTTAAAATTTAATTAATCTGATATAAGGATTGCCTCTGCAGCTTTCTTTTGATTTCCATCATCATGGTAAATTGGAAGTGTCTTGGGTCTAAAATGAGTTTCTTGCAGACATCATATTGATGGCTTTTGGGTTTTTATCCATTCTAATACCCTATGTATTTTGATTGGGGCATTTAGCCCACTTACATTCACAGTAACTATTGAGAGATATGGATTTAGTCCCATTTTATTGCCTATAAGGTGATTGTTACTGTATATTGTCCCCGTTCCTTTCTGGTCTACTGCTTTTAGGCTCTCTCTTTGCTTAGAGGACCCCTTTCTATATTTCCTGTAGAGCTGGTTTGGTGTTTGCAAATTCTTTTAGTTTTTGTTTGTCCTGGAAAGTATTTTTCTCTCCTTCTATTTTCAATGATAGCCCAACTGGATATAGTATTCTTGGCTGCATATTTTTTTCATTTAGTGCTATGGATGTATCATGCGAGTTTTTTGTGGCCTGCCAGGTCTCTGTGGATAAATCTTCTGCCAATCTAATATTTTTACCATTGTATGTTACAGACTTCTTGTTCTGGGCTGCTTTCAGGATTTTCTCTTTGTCACTAACATTTGTAAGTTTTACTATTAGATGACAGGGTGTGGACCTATTCTTATTGATTTTGAGGGGGGTTCTCTGTGCCTCCTGGATTTTGATCCTTGTTCCCATTACCATATTAGGGGAATCTCTGTAATAATTCACTCCATTACAACTTCTGTCCCCCTGTCTCTTTTACTTCTTCCGGAATCCCAATTATTTTAATATTGTTTCATCTTATGGTATCACTTATCTCTAGAATTCTCCTCTCATAGTCCAGTAGTTGTTTGTCTCTCTTTTTCTCAGCTTCTTTATTCTCCAACATTTGATCTTCTATATCACTAATTCTCTCTTCTGCCTCATTTATCCTAGTAGTAAGAGCCTCCATTTTTTATTGTACCTCATTAATAGCTTTTTTTATTTCAGCTTGGTTAGATTTTAGTTTTTTTTTATTTCTCCAGAGAGAGATTTTGTTTCTCCAGACAGGTTTCTCTAATATCTTCCATGCCTTTTTCAAGCCCAGCTAGCACCTTGAGAATTGTCATTTTGAACTCTATATCTGACATGTTACCAATGTCCATATTGATTAGGTCCATAGCCTTTGGTACTGCCTCTTGTTCTTTGTGTGTGTGTGTGTGTGTGTGTGTGTGGTGAGTTTTTCCACCTTGTCATTTTATCCGGATAAGAATAGGTGAATATATAGAGAATAAAATACCAAAAGTGTGGCAAGGACCCCAGAATAATGTGCGTTAGTCAAATCAAAAGAGACCCCAAATTGTGTGGGGAAGAATGGGCATAAAAAGAAGTTCAAAAAATTATTTTAAAGAATTTAAAATACATATATATATTTATACATATAACGTATGTATAAATATACATACATAACATATGTATAAATATATATATATATATTTTTTAAATTTTAGACTGATGAATAGAATAGAGCCACCCACTTCATTCTGGGTGTATTTTGGTCTCTTAGAAGAAACTACCTCCCATAATTTTAAAGAATGGTAAACATGGTGAAGGGTTGGAATATGACTGTAAAAATGAAAATTAAAAAAAAAATTCTAAAAAGGGAGTTGATAAGATAAGTTGGTTGGGAAAAGAAAGAAAAAAAATTAGAATTTGCTCAAGCTGTAGACTAGAACAAAGCCCTGTGCTAGATTTAGGGTAGATATTGATCTATTAGAAGTTGTATCCGAAAAATTTTTAGAAGATAAAACATTTTATGTATACAAAAAATGAAGTTAGATAAAATGAAGGATAAAATATGACTATAATAATGAAGGTTCAAAAAGATTTTTTGAAGAAAGGTATTGTTGGGGCACCTGGGTGGCTCAGTGTTAAGCCTCTGCCTTCAGCTCAGCTCATGATCTCAGGGTCCTGGGATCGAGCCCTACATTGGGATCTCTGCTAAGCAGGGAACCTGCTTCCCTCTCTCTCTCTGCCTGCCTCTCTGCCTACTTGTGATCACTCTTTTTCTCTCTGTCAAATAAATAAATAAAAACTTAAAAAAAAGGGTGGTATTGTTAATATAAATTAGTTAAAAAAACTTAAAAGAGGAAAGAGTAGAAATTAAAAAAATTAGAATAAGAAAAAAAAAATTTTTAAATTAACTAACCAAAGAGGTAAAGGATCTGTATTTGAAGAACTACAGAACACTCATGAAAGAAATTGAAGAAGACACAAAAAGATGGAAGATTATTCCATGCTCTTGAATTGGAAGAATAAACATTGTTAAAATGTCTATACTGCCTAGAGCAATCTATATTTTTAATGCCATTCTGATCAAAATTCTACCGGTATTCTTCAAAGAGCTGGAACAAATAATCCAAAAATTTGTATGGAATCAGAAGAGACCCCGAATTGCTAAGGAAATGTTGAAAAACAAAAATAAAACTGGGGGCATCATGCTGCCTGATTTCAAGCTTTACTACAAAGCTGTGATCACCAAGACAACATGGTACTGGCATAAAAACAGACACATAGACCAGTGGAACAGAGTAGAGAGCTCAGATATGGACCCTCAACTCTATGGGTAAATAATCTTCGACAAAACAGGAAAAAATATACAGTGGAAAAAAGACAGTTTCTTCAATAAATGGTGCTGGGAAAACTGGGAAGCTATATGTAGAAGAATGAAACTCGACCATTCTCTTACACCGTACACAAAGATAAACTCAAAAGGGATAAAAGACCTCAACGTGAGACAGGAATCCATCAGAATCCTAGAGGAGAGCATAGGTAGTAATATCTTTGATATCAGTCACAGCAACTTCTTTCAAGTTATGTCTCCAAAGGCAAAGGAAACAAAAGCGAAAATAAACTTTTGGGACTTCATCAAAATCAAAAGCTTCTGCATAGCAAAGGAAACAGTCAAGAAAACAAAGAGGCAACCCACAGAATGGGAGAAGATATTTGCAAATGACAGTACAGACAAAAGGCTGATATCCAGTGTCTATAAAGAACTTCTCAAACTCAACACACACAAAACAGACAATCAAATAAAAAAATGGGCAGAAGATATGTACAGACACTTCTCCAATGAAGACATACAAATGGCTATCAGACACATGAAAAAATGTTCATCATCACTAGCCATCAGGGAGATTCAAATTAAAACCACATTGAGATATCCCCTTACACCAGTTAGAATGACCAAAATTAGCAAGACAGGAAACAACATGGGTTGGAGGGGATGTGGAGAAAGGGGGATCTTCTTACACTGTTGGTGGGAATGCAAGTTGGTGCAGCCTCTTTGGAGAACAGTGTGAAGATTCCTCAAGAAATTAAAAATAGAGCTTCCCTATGACCCTGCCATTGCACTCCTGGGTATTTACCCCAAAGATACAGATGTAGTGAAAAGAAGGGCCATCTCTACCCCAATGTTTATAGCAGCAATGGCCACAATTGGCAAACTGTGAAGAACCAAGATGCCCTTCAACGGACGAACGGATAAGGAAGATGTTGTCCATATACATGATGGAGTATTATGCCTCCATCAGAAAGGATGAATACCCAACTTTTGTAGCAACATGGATGGGACTGGAAAAGATTATGCTGAGTGAAATAACTCAAGTAGAGAGAGTCAATTATCATATGGTTTCACTTATTTGTGGAGCATAACAAATAGCATGGAGGACATGGGGAGTTAGAAAGGAGAAGGGAGTTGGAGGAAATTGGAAGGAGAGGTGAACCATGAGAGACTATGGACTCTGAAAAACAATCTGAGGGGTTTGAAGTGGTAGAGGGGTGGGAGGTTGGGGGAACAAGGTGGTAAGTATTATAGAGGGCATGGATTGCATGGAGCACTGGGTGTGGTGCAAAAATAATGAATACTGTTATACTGAAAATTAATAAAAAATGAATTAATTAATTAAAAAATTAATTAACTTTGCAAGACTAAAGACATGGAGAAAGCCACAAATTCCATGCTTTGCTTTCCCCTCCTCTGGAACTCTGCTGTTCTCCTTGATCAGTGATCTCCCTGATCAGTGAGCTTGGTCTTGACTGGATGTTCTTGCTGATCTTCTGGGGGAGGGGTCTTTTGTAAAGATTCTCAAATGTCTTTGCCTGAGGCAGAATTGTGCCGCCCTTGCCAGGGGCCGGGCTAAGTAATCTGCTCCGGTTTGGTCTCAGGAGCTTTTGAGTACTTTCCATAGAGCTCTGGAGGATGGGGATGAAAATGGTAGTCTCCCAATGTCCAGCCTGGAGTGGCCAAGGTCCTGGGGCCCCACTCCTCAGTGCACCCTTAGAGAAAAGCACTCAATCACTCCTGTCTCCCTAGTCTCCAGCCGCACTCCAAGCTCACCCAGCCTGTGACAGAGCCTCTCTGTCTCTGGCTCACAGTCCCGTTTGGAGTCTCCAAACAGGAGATTAGAGTCTCTGGAGGCAGGAATCTGCCTCCAGAGAAGAAAGGTGAGTCTCCCCAGATCTGTCACTTGTGAGGCACTTGTGCCATGGATTGCAGTTTAAGGTAACCCCGAGCTGAGAGCTCACTCCTCAGCTCTGTCTCTATAGCCAGCTTCCCTACTCTAATACCTGCAAACTCTGCTATACTCAGAAACCCCCAATCCTTCTGTGACCCTAGAGGAAATGAGACCATGCTGTCCCCACAAGGGCTCCACCCACTCAGCCTCTGGAGCAATATCCATCAGTGGAGCAGACTTTTAAAAGTTCTGATTTTGTGTTCCCTTGCTCCGCTGCTTCCCGGGAGCTGTCCCCTCCCCCCTCAGTCTATCTTCCCATACCTTCAGATTCATTTCTCCACATGTCCTACCTTTCAGAAAGTGGTTGATTTTCTGTTTCTAGAATTGCTGCTCTTCTTCTCTTTGATCACCTGTTGGATTTTAGGTATTTAAAATGTTTTGATTACTATCTAACTGAACTCCTATGACCTGATGTCATCTCAGCCTGCTAGTCCTCCACCATCTTGACTCCTCCCCCAAAATAAGAACTTTTTAAAAATTTTATTTTATTTAATTTTTTTATTAACATATAATGTATTAGCCCTAGGGGTACAGGTCTGTGAATCACCAGGTTTACACTTCACAGCACTCACCATAGCACATATCATCCCCAATATCCATAACCCAACCACCCTCTCCCTAGACCCTCCCTCTGGCGACCCTCAGTTTGTTTTGTAAGATTAAGAGTCTCTTATGGTTTGTCTCCCTCCTGATCCCATCTTGTTTCATTTATTTCTTTTCTGTCCCCAAAACCCCCCACATTGCTTCCCAACCTCTTCATATCAAGGAGATCATATGATAATTGTCTTTCTCTGGTCAACTTATTTTGCTAAGCATAATACCCACTAGTTCCATCCATGTCATTGCAAATGTCAATACTTCATTTCTTTTGATGGCTGCATAGTATTCCATTATATACCACCTCTTCTTTATCCATCTGCTGATGGACATCTAGGTTCTTTCTGTAGTTTCGCTATTATGGATATTGCTGCTATAAACATTCAGGTGCACATGACCCTTCAGATCACTACATTTGTATATTTAGGGTAAATACCCAGTAGTGCGATTGCTGGGCCATAGGGTAGCTCTATTTTCAACTAAAATAAGAATTTTTTAATACCTTTTTGTTACTCTCTGTATAAAGTCATAGATTACCTCATCTTTCATGGCTCAGGGCTCTGTGTCAAGGAAACACAATTTGGTATATTTATCTGTTGTTTTTTTTTTAAATATCTTCATTATTAGAACATGAGTTCTCAGAATGCAGGAAAAGGTTGTATTATCTTTGATTTTTCAGGGGACTTTTAGCAGACTTAGGATATATCATATCCTCAATAATATTTGCTTAGTGAATAAATACAGAGAAGTAAACTGTGGATTAGTAAACCAGGAAGTAGATACAGTAAAAGATAGTGCTTTAAAATTAAAGAAACACTATAAGGAAACAATTACATAGACATAGCAAGGCCTTTTTAAAAGCTGTACAACTGGCATAGAAAGAAGTATTATGGATTTAGAGAAGGAAGGCACTACTGTGAGTCTGAATTAGACTGGTTAAAAAAAAAGCTCAGCAAGTAGAACCTCATGATATGAGATAGAGAATAAGCAAGGTAGGAGAAAGCATATATCAAAACTTCTCAGGAAGATGGAGTGACTATCACATCTTCATAGCATAAGGAATGGGCTTCTCTGTCTTCCTACAGTATCTGTGTGGGCAAGAATGGGAGATGAGATTGAAATGGAAAATTTCATCAGGTTTGACCTTATTACTAATAGTTATTGGTGTCTTTTGAGCAAGTGTTTGACATAAAGATTAAGTATGTGTGTGTGTATGTGTGTGTAAAACTATTTGGTTTTGGTTAAGACAGATGGAGAGGGAAATGATTTGGGAATCTAGGACCCTTTAAACTCCTATTAAAATTCTGTATTTGTGGAAATATAAGCCTAGGCTTAGAAGATAATACTAAGAACACAAAAGGAAGCATAGATACAGGAGGTAATGAAATGAAGACAGAGAAAGAGTTGGTGAAATAAGTCCAATAAGCTAGAAATATACTTCTATCCAAATGGGAATACATTAGCAAATTTCATCATAAATTCAATGATTTTTTAATGTGATGGCCTAATGTCTCTCACATGCATCTGCCAAATATAATTTTAGGGTGGTAATAATAGTTGTTATATGAACAAAAGAGACATCCGTGGTCAAATAAGCTTAGAAATTGACAATTTAAAAATAAAACTGATTCCTTAACTCAGTGATCACTGTGATAGTCTAAGAAATCAGTACAGTAATTCTTGTTATTTTTAAAACTATTTGGCTACATTAAACTAACCCTTTACTGCTCCTGTTTGTCAGAGCATTCCATATGGGTTTAATCTAGTTTTAAAAAATGCTGATTTACATTAAAAAGAATAACATGTTTTTTCTTACAGTCTATTCTCAAACTGACACATTTATTTTTCAGTTGCAGTTGATGCTATTGCCCTACCTGGCTCCTGTAAGTCTTGAAGGATTTTTTTCTGGTTTTTAAATTATTGGAGAACAATGAGTCAAATTTTCATGTGGAAAAGAAGCTTAAACTTTAAGGAAGTAGGTTTTCATGTTGTTTCTATCAGAAAACCAATTAATGAATCATTTATAGCCATGATAATTTTTTGTACATCTTCTTTTGAACATGTATATATTTGAATGTATTTTCAGTATCACAAGGAAAAGGACTTAGAAATTTTTTAATATGTTTCCTTTGAAATTAATTTTAAAGAATTTTTATTTATTTGCAGAGAGAGAGAGAGCACAAGCAGGTGGAGTAGCAGGTAGAAAGAGAGGGAAAAGTAGGCTTCCCACTAAGCAAGAAGCCAGATGCTGGGCTCAATCTCAGGAACCTGTGAAAATGCCTACATCCAAGGCAGTTGCTTAATCGACTAAGCCACGCAGGCACCCCTCCATTGAAATTTAGTAAGTTTTCATTGTGTCATAAGATAAAGTGCTTACGTTAAAATTTGTTATCATTATCCTTACTTATATTCCTTTTTCTGAAGGTTTATTTCATTTATCTGGGAGCTAACATAATTGAATTTCACTTCTATAAGCTACATTTTTCATTATTCCAGATATTATATCAAGTAACTAATGAGGGTATAATTCAGGAATTCCTTTCTATGTACTTCTCCAAATGACCCAAAAGATACACTTCAAATTTCATCTCTAGGTCCATTACACTGAGTCTAAAATGCTGAGTTCATTTATGGATCAAATATAATATCTGTTAAAGAAGACTTATGTCTTAAAATTAAATGACATCTGTATTCTCAACACTGGTTTTTCATTCTGTAGAATTAAAGGCTGAGTGGCAGGACATTCCTGTACCAACACAGCCCTGAGTCCCAAGAAACACTTTAAAAACAATAACTAGTGAAGACATTCGTTGGTCCCTTTCAGCATTCAACTACTCTCAAGGTATAGAGGCAGTTAGTCACAAATTAAGCTATTTACACATCAGTTTTTGTCACAATGATAATCTGAATATTAATTAGTTAAGATGACTAATCTCTCAAATAATTCAGTCTAGTCTAGCAAGTCAGACTTACACCCCTATAATTGACTATGTATACTGTGTCCAGATAATACATATTTCTACTTTTATCTCAAATAATTACTTGAAATGAAAATATATTTGTCATTTTTAATGGTATTATTGGTATTTTAATTGGTATTAATGGTATTTTAATTGGTATTCTTAATGTCATTTTTATTTTATTTTATTTTTTATAAAAGTCATAACTTTTTTAAAATTTATTTTCAGTGTAACAGTATTCATTGTTTTTGCACCACACCCAGTGCGCCATGCAATCTGTGCCCTCTCCAATACCCACCACCTGGTTCCCCCAACCTCCCACCCCCCACCCCTTCAAAACCCTCAGATTGTAGTTTTGTTTTGTTTTGTTTTGTTTTTACTTGGATTTAGAAGTCTTAAAACCATCTTTGTAACATAACTGCTAAGGATGAGAATAGATATTTTATTATTTTATTTTATTTTATTTTATTATTTTCCCTTTTTGGCCAAAGTTGTTCATAAGCAGTGAGCATTACATTTTAACACACAGAAATAGACGAGTACATTTCTGTCCAAGATGATCTTTATTTTGAATGCTTTTTAAGCCTTTAAAAGCTAGCATTTTCTGTGCATTTTAGAGTATTAGTAATTGTCAACCTCTTTTAAATTTATTCTTTGCCTAAAAAAAAAGAAAAACAGCATTTTCATGATTGTATATATCCTGTCATCCCCATCCCTAATTGCACAATAATGCAATAAAATTCATTGGTAACATTTTACAAACTGGCTTCTTCAAGAGAGCTGTATGCAGATGCCCAATATTAGACACATTTGCTGATAGCCAGAATATCTTTGAGTTCACTGGCACCTGGAAAACACATGGTAAAAATCAAACCATCACAGAGAAGGAACATCATGGCCCCAGGAGATACGCCTACACAATGGCCAAGTGCAACTACATAATTCTCTGATTTGCACTTGGGATATTTTCAAATGCTTGTGGAACTGCTCTGAAAAGGAGACAGGGCTTCTGCATAGTAGATGTAGAGAAGTGGCTTTCCCATCCCCTGCCTGTATTTCAGGATTGTTTGTTCTTTGAAACTTAAAATCATGGATGGGGCACAAAGGAGAGCAGTAGTGGGCACTCACAGGCAGCATCTGTCCCAGTCTCCAGCTCTTGCCCATTCTGAACACTGTTTGTATTTGCCTTTTGGAGTGTATGACCATGCCTACCATCATTGCAGTAGACCTCTCAAAGGGGATCTCCCACTCATTCTCTTGATCCTATTAACTTCTCCCAGATCAATTGTTAACTTCATCCTCACATTAAATATTTTTTAGACAATCACATCCACTTGAAATGCTTCAAATACATTTCCCTTCACTGTGCCTTCTTGGCTCCAGAAAAATATAGCCAAGTCCAGATTGTCTGTCTCTAACATAGACACTTAGAACACAGTAGTCCTGAAATAGTATCATCCCTGAAACTCTGGCCCTTAAATGTGCTTCTTTTCTTGAAATTCTTTAGTATTAACACTATTAATTTAGTCACTCAGGGCAAATAAACCATCAGTATTAATACTCTTTTCTCCATATCAATAGGTGGACATATATTATATATCCAATATATATTTATTATACATTTACTGATTTCTAATATGTTCCATCTCTGTTATCCTCACTTGTCGTACTCCACTTGTTCTTATGGATAATTCTCATACTTTACATTACAACTTACTTGCAGTTGTAAAGAGCATAAACTTGGCATATGCAGAGAACAGGGAGAGAATGGCATGCCTTGAGGATAACAGGATGTCTTGAAGGTAATAAAAGGTAAGAATTAGGAGGTCAGCGAGTGGCAGAGGCTCTGTGCTTTAATTCTTAAAGGATCAAATGAGTGGATTTTATTACAAATGTAACATTAAACCATAGCAGATTTTTAAGCAAGAGAAAAATATAATTGGACTTATGCTTTATAAGTTGTATGTATGGAAAAAGGCCTGAATAGGGTGTTGGAAAACACATAAGAAGATGCTTAATAAGTAAAGGAACAAATGAATTAACATGATTTTATAAAAGTTTTATAATTGTTTACTAAATTAACTCAGCGAATATTTATAGATATTTTGTCATGTAATAAAAAGATAAAAGTTTAGCACCCCTACTTTCAGGATACTTACAGGTTGATGGAGGAGCCTGCAGTAGATACTTGCATAGATCTCAGTGTGGACACAGTTGGGGAATAAAGAAAACCTTTTTAGAAGAGAAGGCGCTTGAACCCAATTGTGAAGTTTTTGCATGAGTAGAATTATATAAAGACCTATCATGAAAAGCATATAAAAATTAAATGGATGCAGAAATAAGGACATTCAAAGGACCTCAAATCAGTGTATTTACAGTCATGTACAACTAAGGACTCTAGAGGGAAAGTACCTAGGTTCAAATTCTGGGCTCCCCAATTACCTACTGTGTAGTCTCTGGTCAGTTATTAAATGGATACACTGGTTTCATCTACAAAATTATAGTAAATATATCCACTATCCTAGAAACCCCCTTTAAGGATGAAAGTTGGTAAATTATCAGTACAGCTCTTGACAGAGACAAAACAATCAATAAATGGTACTATAACTTATTAGCATGGCTGGTGCAGTGAGGAATATTCATGGCAGAAGATGGTTTAAAGAAGTGATTAAGGGGAGGCAAAGTGACACAAGGCAACTTTTGGAGATGGTCAATATGTTTATTATTCTGATGGTGATAATGTTATGACAAGTGTATGCGTATGTCCAAACTCATCAAATTGTATACATTACATATGTGTAGTGATTCATATATTAATTATACCTCAGAAAATCTATAAAAAGACTAAAATATAATAAAGTAGATAATATGTACTGTACATGTACTATAAACTGCATGTAGATAATATATACTGTATATATACTGTAAACCACAATAACAGTTAAACGTTTTTAAAAATTATTTTTATTAACATATAATATATTATTTGCCCCAGGGATACAGATCTGTGAATCAGACCTTGTCAGGCTTGCACAGTTCACAGTACTCACCATATCACATACCCTCCCCAATGTCCATAACCCAACTACTTTCTCCACATACCCCCTCCCAACAACCCTCAGTTTGTTTCATGAGATTAAGAGTCTCTCATGGTTTGTCTTCCAATCCCATCTTGTTTCATTTTTTTCCTTCCCTAGCCCCAAATCCTCTACTCTGCCTCTCTAATTCCTAATATCAGGGAGATCATATGATAGTCTTTCTCTGATTGACTTATTTCACTCAGCAAAATACCCTCTATGTCCATCCATGTCATTGCAAATGCCAAGATTTCATTTCCTTTGATGGCTGCATAGCATTCCATTGTATATATATACCACCTCTTCTTTATCCATTCGTCTGTTGATGGACATCTAGGTTCTTTCCATAGTTTGACTATTGTGGACATTGCTGCTATAAACATTTGGGTGCACATGCCCCCTTGGATCACTACATTTGTCTTTAGGGTAAATACCCAGTAGTGCAATTGCTGGGTCATATTTTCAACTTTTTAAGGCACCTCCATGCTGTTTTCCAGAGTGGCTGCACCAACTTGCATTCCCACCAACAGTGTAGGAGAGCTGCCCTTTCTCTGCATCCTCTCCAACATCTGTCATTTCCTGTCATTACTAATTTTAGCCATTCTGACTGGTGTGAGATGGTATCTTACTGTGGTTTTAATTTGTATTTCCCTGATGCTTAGTGATGTGGAACACTTTTTCATGTGTCTGTTGGCCATCTGGATGTCTTCTTTGCAGAAATGTCTGTTCATGTCCTCTGCCCATTTCTTGATTGGATTCTTTGTTCTTTGGTTGTTGAGTTTACTAAGTTCTTAATAGATTTTGGATACTAGCCCTTTATCTGATATATCATTTACAAATATCTTCTCTCATTCTGTCAGTTGTCTTTTGGTTTTGTTGACTGTTGATTTGCTGTGCAAAGCTTTTGATCTTGATGAAGTCTTAAAAGCTCATTTTTGCCCTTGCTTCAAGGGCAACATTTCTGGTGATATTTTTAGGAAGAATTGCTGTGGCTGAGGTTGAAGAGGTTGCTGCCTGCATTCTCCTCAAGGATTTTGATGGATTCCTTTCTCACATTGAGGTCCTTCATCATTCTTTAGAAGGATGCTCTTTAGTTTCCATGTATTTGGATTCTTTCCAAATTTCCTCTTGTGATTGAGTTCTAGCTTCAGAGCATTGTGGTCTGAAAATATGCAGGGAATGATCCCAATCTTTTGATATGGTTGAGACCCTTTTAAGTATGATATAGTGACCTTCCTCATCTCCTATTATAGTCTTTAGCTTAAAATCTAATTGATCTGATATAAGGATTGCCACCCCAGCTTTCTTTTGATGTCCATTAGCATGGTAAATTGTTTTCCCTCTCCTCACTTTAAATATGGAGGTATCATGGGTCTAAAATGAGTTTCTTTTAGACAGCATATTGATAGGTTTTGTTTTTTTATGCATTATGATACCTTGTGTCTTTTGATTAGGGCATTTAGCCCATTTACATTCAGGGTAACTATTGAGAGATATGAATTTAGTGCCATAGTATTGCTTGTGAGGGACTGTTACTGTATATTGTCTCTGTTCCTTCCGGTCTACTACTTTTAGGCTCTCTTTGCTTAGAGGACCCCTTTCAATATTTCCTGTAGGGCTGATTTGTTGTTTGCAAATTCTTTTAGTTTTTGTTTGTCCTGGAAGCTTTTTATCTCTCCTTCTATTTTCAATGATAACCTAACTGGATATAGTATTCTTGGCTGCATATTTTTTCTCATTTAGTGCTCTGAATGTATGGCCTGCTGGGTCTCTGTGGATAAGTCGGCTGTCAATCTAATATTTTTACCATTGTGTGTTACAGACTTCTTGTCCAAACTGCTTTCAGGATTTTCTCTTTGTCACTAAGACTTGTAAGTTCAACTATTAGATGACTGGGTGTGTCCTATTCTTATTGATTTTGAGGGGAGGGGGGTTTCTCTGTGCCTCCTGAATTTTGATGCTTGTTTCCTTTGCCATATTAGGGAAATTCTCTATAATAATTCACTCCAGTATACGTTTTGCCCCCCCTCACTCTTTTTCTTCTTCTGGAATCTCAATTCTTCTAATGTTGTTTCATTATATGGTATCACTTACCTCTCAAATTCTCCCCTCATGGTCCTGTAGTTGTTGTGTTTCTCTTCTTCTCGGCTTCTGTAAGGCAGTAAGAGCCTCCATTTTTTTATTGTACCTCATTAATAGCTTTTTTTATTTCAGCTTGGTTAAATTTTAGTTTTTTTATTTCTCCAGAGAGAGCTTTTATTTCTCCAGACAGGGTTTCTCTAATATCTTCCATGCCTTTTTGAGCCCAGCTAGCAACTTGAGAATCGTCATTCTGAACTCTAGTTCTGACATATTACCAATGTCTCTAATGATTACATTCCTAGCCATTGGTACTGCCTCTTGTTCTTTTTTTTTTTGTGGTGAGTTTTTCTGCCTTGTCATTTTATCCAGATAAGAATATATGAATGAGAGAATAAAATACTAAAGTGGTGGCAAATACCCCAGGAAATGAACACTATCCTAATCAGAAGAGATCCAAAACCAGGGGGAGAAGAAAGGGGGAAAAAAGAAATCATATATTTAGACTGGTGAATTGAATGGAGCCACCCACTTTATTTTGGGTGTATTTTGGTCTCTTAGTAGAAACTACCTCCTCAAATTTTAAAGATTGGAAAACTTATGTATGTACAAAAATAAGGCTAAACATGATGAAGGGATGGAACATGAGTGTAAAAATGAAAATTAAAAAAATTAAAAAAGGAATTGATAGGATAAGTTGGTTGGGAAAAGAAAAAAAAAAACAAAACAAAACAAGGAGGAGGGAATGTGCTCAGTCTGGATACTGAACAAAGCCATGTGCTAGATTAGGGTATATTTTGATCTATTAGAAGAAATTGTATCCCATAACTTTTTTAGGGAAAAAAACATATATATATAATAAAATAAGGTTAAATACAATGATGGGATAAAATATGAGTATAACAATGAAGCTTTAAAAAGATTTTTTTAGAAAGGTATTGTTAAGATAACTAGTAAAAAATGTTAAAAGAGGAAAGAGGAAAAGTTAAAAAATAGAATAAGAAAAAAATATAATAAAAAAAATTTAACTTTACAAGACTAAGGGATCATGTCAAAAGAGCCATGAATTCTATATGTTGCTTTCCCCTAGCTCTGGAGTTCCACTGTTCTACTTTATCAATGAGCTTGGTCTTGGCTGGATGTTCTTGCTGATCTTCTGTGGGAGGGGCTTTTTTGTAGTGATTCTCAAATGTCTTTGCCTGAGGCAGAATTTCACCACGCTTGCCAGGGACTGCGCTAAGTAATCTGCACAGGTTTACTCTCGGTAGCTTTTGTTCCTGGAATGCTTTCCTTAGAGATTTGGAGGACAGGAATGAAGTGGTGGCCTCCCAATCTCTAGCCAGGGGGAGCTGAGAGCTTGGGCCCCCACTTCTCAGTGCACCCTCAGAGATGTGCAGTCAATCACTCCTGTCTCCCTGGTCTCTGGTCGCACTTTGAGCTTACCTGGCCTGTGACCAAGCATTTCTATCTCTGTTGCATGGCCCCACTTGGAGTCTCCAAACCCAGCAGACTCCTGCTGCACTGCTCTTCCCAGAGGAGGAAGGTGAGTCTCCCCAGATCTGCCATTTGTGGGGGTCTCTGCCCGAAGAGCAGTGGCCTGACTGTGCCTTGGATCATGGTTTAAGGTAACTCCGATCTGAAAGCTAACTCCTTGGCTCTGTCTTTTTTGTTGGTTTCCCTGCTCTGACACCTGGCAGCTCTGCCACACTGAGACACTTCCAATCTTTCTGTGACCCCCATGGGACCTGAGAACACGCTATCCCCACAAGGGCTCCACCCCCACTTAGCTTCTGGAGTGATGTCCCTCAGGAGCAAACATCTAAAAGTTCTGATTTTGTGCTCCACAGCTCTGCCACTTGCCAGGAACTGTGCCCCTCCCCCAGCCCCCCATGGTCTATCTTCCTGTTGCTTCAAATTCACTTCTCCACATGTCCTACCTTTCAGAAAGTGGTCAATTTTCTGTTCCTAGAATTGCTGCTCTTTTCTTCTAGCTTCTGTTGTGTTTGTAGGTGTTTGGAATGGTTTGATACCTATCTAGCTAAACTCCTGGGATCTGAATAATTTCAGTCTGCTACTCCTCTGCCATCTTGCCTCTCCCCTTCCAAGAATTAAATCTTTAAAAAAGAGAGAGAAAAAGAAAAACTAGGTGAAAAACGATTGGTTGTGTTTGCTACATTAGTATTGATTTCATCATGAAAAAGAAACTGGCAGCCATTCATGGTTTCTATGCCAAATGTATATAGACATATTTCTCAGAAAAATCATGTGAATCACATTGTGGAGAATGTTACATGTCAGGGAGAGGGCTTTGATCAAACTACTTGGTTAGAAATCTGTGCTAACCCACATGTGAACTGCTAAAAGTATGCACTATATTGCAGGTCATTGAGACAAAAAGAGGATATGCAGAGAAATATTTGGGACTCATACTTTACAATTCTTGGAATTACATTGAATTTCCATTTTTCATCACTGCTGTGATATAAAAATGAAGAAATGGAGTATTTCTTAGTAGTGTGAGTTGACTGAAATTCCATGAGATTAAATAATAGGTCAAAAGTCATTCAGAAAAAAGTAAAGTAGTAATTTAATTTTGATCTGACTCCAGGTCCATATTCATTGCCTTGTTCTTACCCCCACCCATCACTTTGGTCATTAATCTCCCTAGAAGAAATGATTTCTTCAACCTTTGATCCAACCAGACAGTTTGTATAAATTGCTACTAAATCTTTAGTCTCACTATGTTTTGACTATTTGTTTCGACTATTTTTTTCTAAATAGTTTGGAAATGTCTAGAATTTTGCAGTAATAGTATTTATTTTATATAAATACTCTGGGTTCTCCGGTTCTATGGAATAAATAAATTGATGGATGAAAGAGTTAAAAATATGGTGGCCCGTGACCAGGAAAGTAGGGTGTTTTATAGAATCCACTGTAAAATGGCACCATTATGTCCTGCTGTTCAAAGGACAGGTCGAACTATCTGAATTCACAGCTCTGCCCTCTTATAGGTAAGCTTCGCCCTGTGGAGAGAAAATGTCTTATGTCTTTAGAAGGCTGTGCTGAAGTTCAGCCTGTGCCATTCAGTATCACAGCAGGAATATCACAGCCCATCACTTCTAAAACTTAATGTACCATCCTTCACAAGATCCTCTCTAGACTAATATTGCCAAAGGTTAAATGACATTAATATAGAAGTTCATGACTGCATAATGCAGTTTATAATCCTGAGGACATACTTTAACAGCAACAACCATTCTTCTCATATTCCCCTTGTCTTTTAGATATAAAAATTGCTCTTGTGGAAAATTGTCATTTCCCAAAGGTACAGTTCTTGGTGATGGGGCTACATGGGGCACAGAATAGCTTAAACCTGAGTAGGGAGAAAACAGTAGATAAAGAAAGCAACTGCAGTCTAAGGATGGTTAAAGTCTAACAATTGGTTTTCTTATGTGCTGTCTTCTCTACAAAACAGAGAATGTGCTACTATGTTTTATCTTTTTTTCTAAATTCCTGTGAGTATATCTTGTATTTTTGCATGTTTACATTTGTGCTATATATCTTGCTGTTTTTCTAGTTATTATCTCTAACGATAACAGATATTAAAAATCTCTTAATGATCCTGGATTCCATGGGACTATGATTTTTTTGACACACACATCTCAGAGAGAGGGAGACGAGGAGCTCAAGCTGCCTGATACTCATTATTCAAGACAAGGGCATTTGTTACATTCCTGAAAAGGAATTAACACAAAAAAGAGACATGGAAAGTCTTCAAGGAAAGTCTTCAGGCAATAAATTCTAGGTTATACAGACAGGAGTAAGTGATCTTTGTGTTCTGTGGCCTTGCAGTGAGGAGAGTATTTTATTAACAAATGTCCCATTTTACTAATCTAAGAGCTGATGAGAAAACAGAACCACTTTGCTATATTAACTAATTACTTCCTCCTCCTAGAATGTCATCACATTGCAGAATAGTGACTCTACTCGGTGTGCTTAATAATACCACTTAAAACTTAACAGCATATACCAAGTCATAGTTAGAAAGTGGCTCTCAAAAATGTGTCTTTTTATGTCCATTTGTATAGTTCAAAAATCATGATTGCCAATTCAGATCATGATCAATGCTTACAAATTATTAGAAGCAAATGAATAACAAGCACAATTCAAAGAAGTATTTAAAAACAAATAGTTAAACTCCTTAAATATTTCAGAAATGTTCAAACTTTTTATTTTCTCATGACACAATTTCCCCATTTATTTTTTAAAATTAAATAAGATAGAATTATGTTATGCCAAGAATATCTAAAGGGAATTCCTAGAACCATGTCATTTTACAATACAGTTCTCGGGGTGCTGGGGTGACTTAGTTGGTTAAGTGTCTGTCTCTTGATTTTGGCTCAGGTCATGATCTCAGGGTTGTGAGATCAAGCCCTGTGTCTGGGTGCTCACTGGGTGTGGAACCGGCTTAAGATTTTTTTCTCTCTCCCTCGTTCTCCCTTTTTCCCTCCCTGCTAAAAAAGAATTCTAAGGTCTCATGACTTTAGGAAAATCTAGATTAAATGAAGTTACACAGATCCAGTGGGGGTTTAACAGTATATAAATGATTTGGGGAGCCTTGGTGGCTAAGTTAGTTAAGCATCTGACTCTAGAGTCTGGCTCAGGTCATGATCTCAGGGTCATAAGACCAAGCCCAGTGTAGACTCTGCCTTGGGCCTGGAGCCTGCTAAAATTCTCCCTCCCTCTGCTCCTCTTCCCACTCACGTGTTCTTCCTTTCCTTCTCTCTCTCTAAAATAAGTGAATAGATCTTTAAAAAAAATCCATGATCCTTTCTCTTCTTCCCCTTAAGAGGTCCCTACCTACCCTACCTCAAACTCAGTTTTCATCAATATGGATTACACTTAGTTCACTGGCTTCTAATGAACTGCACATGGCAAGAATGTGTAAATGCCCAGATTAGTTTGTAAAAGACATTGTAGCTTCCTCTTTGCTTCACTCTATTCACTGCTTGCTTTGGAAGAATTTAACTACCATGTCATGAAGACTTAAGCTGCTCTGTGGAGGAATCCATGGAATAACTGAGTCCTTATGGCAAAGAGTCCTTATGGCAATTATCTGCATTGATTTGTCAAATGAGTGAATGAGCCACCTTGAAATCAGATTCTCCAGCTTCAGTCAAACCATCAGATGACAATCTCTCCAGGGACTGATCCAGAATCAGTCCCCCAAACTGCTCCCAGATTTCTCATCTGTAGAACCCGTGGGAGAGATATTACATGGCTATTGTTTTTTAATGCTAAATTTTGAAGTAACAAAAATATTTAGCAATAGATAATAAATACAGATCCTTTTATTCCAAAACTTCTCAGAGACTTTAATATGTTGATATGCTGTTTTTTCACTTTTTTGTTTTTTTGAATAAGCTCCACACTGTGTGTGAAGCCCAGTGCAGGGCTTGAATTCATGACCCTGAGATCAAGACCCTGAGATCAAGACCTGAGCAGAGAACAAGAGTCAGACACATAACCAAGTTGTCCAGACACTTCTAATACATTCATTTTTTTTTAATTCTAAAGGAAAGACCAACAATGCATTGTGTAGTGCAAATATATTTAACCATAGTATCCATTCCTCAAGCACATTTCTTGGAATTATAATTTCACAGGACATTCTTTGCATTAAAAAGTTATGTATAAAAATAGTATTTACTAGCAGCTAATATGTGCCAATAATTTTATATGTGTAAAATTATTTAATCTCATAGAATATATTACTATTTATACCACTGAATGCTTAATAATGGTAAAGCTAAAAGAGAAAAGTATTTTTTACCTGATAAACCATGGCTATTTTTCATACACTGTGGTTTAAATCCAAATTTTACTTAATTTAATGACATAGAGACTTAAAAGGTGAATATTTTTTTAAGATTTTATCTATTTATTTGACAGAGAGCACAGGCCGCGGGAGCAGCAAGCAGAGGGAGAGGGAGAAGCAGATCCCCCACTGAGCAAGAAGTTGGATGAGGGACTCAATCCCAGGACCTGAAGATCATGTTGTGAGCAGAAGGCAGATGCTTAACCAACTGAGCCACGCAGGTGCCCCAAAAGAGGTGAATTTTCAACTAAATAGATTTGGGCATAAGTTTTGTTTTGTTTTATTGAAGTTAAATAGAGGTGGGTGCGACTGCTCATATATATGCTTTTGTTTAAAGATTTTATTTACTTATTTGACACAGAGAGAGAGAGTATAAGCATGGGAGCAGCAGGCAGAGGGAGAGAGAGAGAAGCAGGCTCCCTATTGAGCAAGGAACACCACGTGGAGCTCGATTCCAGGACCCTGGGATCATGACCTGAGCCAAAGGCAGATGCTTAACTGACTGAGCCACACAGGTGCCCCCATATGTATGCTCTTTTTAAGCACCAAAATTCATTAATTGTACTGTAGAACCAAAAATCAGAAAAACAATTTGAATCGATATTGCATTTCAATATACATGTAAATGTTAAATATTAAAATAAACTCAAATTTTGCAATGCTGAGAACCCACTATTTCAAATAACAAGTTATAGTTTTAAATTACTATTCCAACATTTAGTAGCTATGCTACTAAAGAAGCGGATGCTTCTTTTGGCAAGTAAAAGACATTCTGATGATATATTAAAGATATACCATATTTTCAAATAATCAGAGGTCCAGAGGTAATCTGTTATAGGATAAATGGATACAATTTTTTTTTAATTTTTAAAAATTTTTTAAGTGTTCCAAGATTCATTGTTTATGTACCACATCCAGTGTTAAATGGATACACTTAACGTAAAGTAAATTAATGGTGCAAGAGTCTGATCAACTTCTATGTAATTCTCTTGGCTTGTGTTGTGTGGTTGCTACTTGGATGCACCAGGTTCCAGTATCATGTTCAAACACGAATATGTGCAAAGGCTAGAAGATAGTCTTTACTTTGTGTTGTTTATAAAAGCCAAGAAAGCATCCTTATAAGTCTTCTTCCTATCTCATTAGTTTAGGCTATGTCATCTCTATGATCAGAGCAATAGAAAGAATTACCAAGATTGGTTTCCAGTAATTAACATTTAACTCCTTTTTCTGGGGAGGGACCATGAAACATATATATTCAATAACTCATCAACATTAGAGTTGCATTTTTTAAACAAGGAATTTGCTGATGGAAATCTACAAGTTAGGTAACCAATGTCCATTGAAATATTGATGTTGAACACTACACAATTTAAATACTCCCTTTCCTTCATTGTCCTTACATGTTAAATGAGAATAATGCTGGTCTCAAAGGGCTATTATGATTATTACATGGAATAGTATGCTTTTTAATATGCCTCAGGACAGTCTATATGTGTAGAATGAATTCATCCATAAATAATGCATGTATGGATGAATAAATGAATATATGAATTTAGGTTTTCTTTTATTAACAGAGACTGGCTTTCCTTTCTATTGTCCTATATTGGTGAAATTTGATTCTATTGGAGGGATTAGGGCATAACAAACTTTATGGTAATTTTCTGAATTCATTTTCTCAATTTGAATTTTCTTTTATTTGCATAACTCCTCCCTAGAATCTTAAATAAAACTAAAAGGCAAAATTTATCTACATGCCAAATCCTATTCATGTTCTTCACTTTCCTTTTCAACACCTGTGACATGAAAGCACGGGTTGCTGCCATGCTGCAAAAGTTCACTTGAGCATAGTTTTATTATTATCTATGAGAATGGGTAGTCTGATGTTTCTGTACACCCAGGGGAATGCACAGTAAATGCTCCAGCTTGTAGCGAGTGGGACATGAACTGAACAGAGATCAGTGCCAACATCAGAAAGTGACTGGAGTTGCTATTAGAAACACAATTATGAGTTCCTGCCTTGAATAGTAGAATTGCCATTTTTGAAAACTAGTACATCTGATGAGAAGTCATACATTGTGTATATTTAATTTGGGAAAGAAAGAAAATCCATGACCTTGAGAGTATGAAATCTTAAGGGATTTTGTGAAGGATTGCTGGAATTATAGTGTGAGATCACTGGAATGTCATTATGTCAGGCATTTGATTAGTTATCTTCCCAGTTGAGGAACCAGGAAATTGCTTTCAGTATGGTTGTTTCTATTTTGCTTAGATACCCTTACTTAGCAACACCTAGAGGTATTATTTAAATTCAGAAATTTAAGGACATAAATATAATTGATTAGGCAAATTAAACCTACACCATGGTAGGAACTAAAGACGACTTGGCAAGTAACTTAAAAGCATATAATTTATATAGCCAATTAAACATAATTAGAAAACTCTAAGTATTTAAGCGGGTTTTGCTTTGCCAATCATTCTTTCATACGATTCTCTTAAGATCCAGAGACATGAGTGACTACAAGATTATAGTTTCAAAAAGTATTGAACACTGTTCCTACATATGTTCTGGAATACAAAAAAATTTTGCCATTAAGTAACTGTCACCAGCACTGCTTACTATAAGCTCCAGGGAAATTCAGAGCATTTGTATATTGGAAAGTCTGTTTAGTGTTATTCAAAAGAGACAGGTTCAATATTATTTAACACAGCATTGCTGAAACTCACTTGACAAATTAATATTTTCCATTCATATCATATCATCTTTAACTCTCTGAAGGAACCATTTATACTCCCATTCTCTTTAATGAGACCACCGAATCTCTTTTTGTCAAAATTATCAATGACCTACAGGTTATTAGATTTAATGAATATTTCTCAAGTATAATCTTCTATGACATCTAAGCTTTATTTGATACTCACCCACAAAAAAAAAAAAAAAAAGTCCCTCACTTGGCTTTTTGGGTCCACTCTCCTGGTTTTCTTCTCACCTCCCTGGTTGCCTCTCAGAGTCTCTTGTAATTCCAGATTTCGCAGTCCTCTTAAAGTCACAGTGCTTTAGGGTTTGTTTGTTGGTCTTTATTCTTGTCATTTATTATCATTAAAAATTATATTTATATGTTGATTTTCCATATATTTTGTGTTATCTCCGGCCTGAAATTAAGACAGGTTTGTTAAACTGTCATCTCCTTTTTTTCTTTTTTTAAAGATTTTATTTATTTATTTGACAGAGAGAGATCACAAGTAGACGGAGAGGCCGGCAGAGAGAGAGAGAGGGAAGCAGGCTCCCTGCTGAGCAGAGAGCCCGATGCAGGACTCGATCCGAGGATCCTGAGATCATGACCTGAGCTGAAGGCAGTGGCTTTACCCACTGAGCCACCCAGGTGCCCTGTCATCTCCTTTTTTGTGCCTAATTGATTCCTCTAAATCAGCCTATCTAGCTGGTCTCCTAAGCTTGTCCTATGAGCCTGATCCACCTGTGTATTCCTTCTCAGGTGTGCTCTGTTAGAGCACAAACTCAAGGCCATCTTTGATCTCTCTCTCTCTATTCCTCTCCCTTTCCAGTTCCCCAATCACACCTTACACCCAACTCCTGTACAAATCTTACTGGCCATTCTGGTGCAAGCTACCATTACCTCTTACTTTTGACTAGTTTAATAACTTCCTAACTGTTATGAGCATATCAGACCACTCTTTAGCACAGAACCCTATATCCTGCTCTAGTTCACCATTTTACTCAGATTAAAGGCCTGCATATAGGCCTGGTGCTACATAGTCTGACCTCATTTCACCATTTTCAACTCATGTCTTATTTTCTCCCTTGTATACTCTATCCAGCCACACTGGCTTCCTCTCTATGGTTCAGTGACATATTTTAAGTGCTTATACCAGTTCCTAGTGCATGAGAGATGGTCAATATGTATTTGTTGAATACATTAATTTAATTTTATTTATTAATTTGACACTTACTAAAATCTCCTAGGAGAAAAATACACATTTTTTTAAATAAAAAATGAAAATATGTGTAACAAAGTGAATGATATACTTCTCACTAGATTACAAATAAAATGAAGTTCAACTTTCATTGTTATTAATATTGTGATCTTTTTCTCAATATAAGATATAATAAAGAAATACAATGCAAATTATTATATATTTTAGATAATATGAATATAAAGTTTAGTTAATATGAATGAAGATGAAAGTCACAATAAACTTACTGAAAATGTGTGAGTAAATAGAGAAAATAAGTAAATATTCTACAATGTATTCATTTTTCCAGTTTTTCCAGTTTTATTGAAATAATTAACATATAACATGTATGAGGTTAAGGTATATACCATGATTTGATATACATGTGTATTGTGAAGTGATCACCATTATAATTTTAGTTAATATCCATCAACTTACATAATTAGAAATTTGTTTTCTTGTGAGCAGAACTTTTAAGATATATATTCTTTACATATTTTGGATATTAGCATCTTGTCAGATACATGCTTTGCAAAAATTTTCTCCCATTTCCTAAGTTGCCTTTTGATTTGTTATTTCTTTTTTATTGCAGACACTTTTTAGTTTAATGTAGTCTCACTTGTTTATCTTTTATTTTGTTGAATCTTCTTTAGGTGTCATTCCAAAAAGGATATTGTCAAGACCAATGTCAGGGAGTTTTCCCTAAGTTTTCTTTTCGGAGGTTTACGATTTCAGCTCCCACCTTTCAGTCTATAATCTATTTCGAGTTAATTTTTATGAGTGGTATAAAGTTAGGAGTCTAGTTTTATTTTTCATTATGTGAATATCCTGTTTTCCTAGTACTATTTATTTAACTATCTTTAGTCACTGGGTATTCTTGACTCCCTTGTCAGATATTAGTTAATCATATATGTCTAAGTTTATTTCTGTGTTCTCCATTTTCTCCTATTGATCTGTATCCATCTTTATGCCACTACCACACTATTTGGATTACCTTAGTTTTTTTAAATATAGTTTTAAAGAAAAATTAAGCAAAATATACCTAACATCATATATATCAATGAATCCATGTGAATACAAATGGTCATATATTTTAGAAAGGCATAATCAAAAGAATTGCCTGCAATGGATATTCAGTCTATTGCAGGAGAGAAAGATTTTTATTTGTATGTAATTAATGTGGTTGTGAGAAAGTCACAGGAGCCTGATATTCTGTATATGTAAATTGAGGGGATAGAAACCTATCAGTGGTTGAAACTCTATTCAGCAAAGTCTCAGCTGATGTAAAGAAGCTTGTGAGCTCTAAGAGAGCTGAAGTACATAATAGAAAAAATAGTGGAGTGTTAGCTTTCCCTTCCACAGCTTCTCCCAGAGACATTATGCCTTTTTAGTTACAAGTTATTTTGGTATGAAATATTCTTCTAAGAAAACTTCTGCTAAAATCCAAAGTCTGGCTTATATGATACCTAAGATACCTTGAGACTCAAACATTTTTCAGAGAATTGAGTTACCTACAACCCACAATGTACAATATAATTGTACATTATATAGTATATATAATATATAATACTATATATACTATATATAATACTATACTATATATAATACTATATATACTATATATAATACTATACTATATATAATACTATATATAATATACAAATATAATAATGCCTAATGATGTAGGAAGAAATATAGGTATAGGAGGGATTTCTTCACTAGTATTACATTAAAAGTAGAGAATATTTAGTTATAATTTTATTAAAGAGTGCAGAAGGGAAGAGCTATCATTCACTGCCTGAAAGAAAAGCTGAATTATTTTGTTTTAGCAATCAGTCTTTTCCTAGGAAGAAAGGAAAAGCCAAGAGCTATTCTTACACAGACTTCAAGGAAGTGGGGCCCTCAAGGATTGGCAGACTTTGAGAAGTGAGAGTGTTCAGGGATTCGTTGAACCCCAGCTATGAAAGCATGTTATCAAGTGGAATGTCTTTCTAATTGGCTGGTGTTTAAAAGTCTGTGCTCTAGAAAAAGGCTGTTGCTGCTTGGCTGATTTCTAAGAAGTGTACTACTGAAGGACGTTGTCATTGATCAAATATGATGGGCTTATAACGGACTCAGGTTGTTACTTATTGCTATGGCTAAAAGCAATCAGTCTTTTCCTAGGAAGACAGAAATGTATTATTCTCAAGAGAAACAAAACGTATTTTATTCCTCATCCGGTAGTATGCTGGAATCATGTTTTCTCACCACTTTCTCTTTTCATTAAAACTCAAAACCAAAATATTGGTAGAATTCTGGTCAAAATTAAAAATTCATGAAAAAGGGGCACCTGGGTGGCTCAGTGGGTTAAAGCCTCTGCCTTTGGTTCGGGTCATGATCTCAGGATCCTGGGATAGAGCCCCACATTGGGCTCTCTGCTTGGCAGGAGCCTGCTTCCCCCCTTTCTCTCTGCCTGCCTCTCTGCCTACTTGTGATCTCTCTCACTGTCTAATAAATAAATAAAAAATCTTTAAAAAAATTTCATGAAATGTCTCAATTGAGAAGAAGGGCTAGTATGCTGTTAGTTGGCATATTATTTTATTTCTTCACATTTGGGGGATATGAATGGAACAACGCAAATAAGAACATAGGTCATGGCAATAAGAATGATCATATTTTAAAAAAATTAAGCAATATGCAAATATGGCATAGCTTTGGTGCTTGTCATAATATGAAGCTTTAGGTATTAGCATAAGAAATGTTCAAAGAGGGTAAAACAGTGGAAAAGATAAGAAGATTTGAGATCTTGTTCTGGATTTTGTACTCATTTTTTTTTAATATTTTTTTTCAACTTATTTATTTTCAGAAAAACAGTATTCATTATTTTTTCACCACACCCAGTGCTCCATGCAAGCTGTGCCCTCTAGAATACCCACCACCTGGTACCCCAACCGCCCACCTCCCCGCCACTGCAAACCCCTCAGATTGTTTTTCAGAGTCCATAGTCTCTCATGGTTCATCTCCCCTTCCAATTTACCCAAAAGCACATACCCTCCCCAATGTCCATAACCCTACCCCCCTTCTCCCAACCCCCCTCCTCCCAGCAACCCACAGTTTGTTTCGTGAGATTAAGAGTCACTTATGGTTTGTCTCCCTCCCTATCCCATCTTGTTTCATGGATTCTTCTCTTACCCACTTAAGCCCCCATGTTGCATCACCACTTCCTCATATCAGGGAGATCATATGATGTTTGTCTTTCTCCGCTTGACTTATTTCGCTAAGCATGATATGCTCTAGTTCCATCCATGTTGTCGCAAATGGCAAGATTTCGTTTCTTTTGATGGCTGTATAGTATTCCATTGTGTATATATACCACATCTTCTTTATCCAGTCATCTGTTGATGGACATCTAGGTTCTTTCCATAGTTTGGCTATTGTGGACATTGCTGCTATAAACATTCGGGTGCACGTGCCCCTTTGGATCACTATGTTTGTATCTTTAGGGTAAATTCCCAGTAGTGCAATTGCTGGGTCATAGGGCAGTTCTATTTTCAACATTTTGAGGAACTTCCATGCTGTTTTCCAGAGTGTTTGCACCAGCTTGCATTCCCACCAACAGTGTAGGAGGGTTCCCCTTTCTCCGCATCCTCGCCAGCATCTGTCATTTCCTGACTTGTTGATTTTAGCCATTCTGACTGGTGTGAGGTGGTATCTCACTTTGTTTTTGATTTGTATTTCCCTGATGCCGAGTGATATGGAGCACTTTTTCATGTGTCTGTTGGCCATCTGGATGTCTTCCTTGCTGAAACGTCTGTTCATGTCCGCTGCCCATTTCTTGATTGGATTATTTGTTCTTTGGGTGTTGAGTTTGTTAAGTTCTTTATAGATTTTGGACACTAGTCCTTCATCTGATATGTCGTTTGCAAATATCTTCTCCCATTCTGTCAGTTGTCTTTTGGTTTTGTTAACTGTTTCCTTTGCTGTGCAAAAGCTTTTGATTTTGATGAAATCCCAAAAGTTCATTTTTGCCTTTGCTTCCCTTGCCTTTGGCGATGTTCCTAGGAAGATGTTGCTGCGGCTGAGGTCGTAGAGGTTGCTGCCTGTGTTCTCCTCAAGGATTTGGATGGATTCCTTTCTCACATTGAGGTCCTTAATCCATTTTGAATCTATTTTTGTGTGTGGTGTAAGGAAATGTTCCAATTTCATTTTCCTGCACGTGGCTGTCCAGTTTTCCCAACAACATTTATTGAAGAGGCTGTCTTTTTTCCATTGGACATTCTTTCCTGCTTTGTCAAAGATTAGTTGACCATAGAGTTGAGGGTCTATTTCTGGGCTCTCTATTCTGTTCCATTGATCTATGTGTCTGTTTTTGTGCCAGTACCATGCTGTCTTGATGATGACAGCTTTGTAATAAAGCTTGAAGTCCGGAATTGTGATGCCACCAACTTTGGCTTTGTTTTTCAATATCCCTTTGGCTATTCGAGGTCTTTTCTGGTTCCATATAAATTTTAAAATTATTTGTTCCATTTCTTTGAAAAAGATGGATGGTACTTTGATAGGAATTGCATTAAATGTGTAGATTGCTTTAGGTAGCATAGACATTTTCACAATATTTATTCTTCCAATCCAGGAGCATGGAACATTTTTCCATTTCTTTGTGTCTTCCTCAATTTCTTTCATGAGTACTTTATAGTTTTCTGAGTATAGATTCTTAGCCTCTTTGGTTAGGTTTATTCTAGGTATCTTATGGTTTGGGGTGCAATTGTAAATGGGATTGACTCCTTAATTTCTCTTTCTTCTGGCTTGTTGTTGGTGTAGAGAAATGCAACTGATTTCTGTGCATTGATCTTATATCCTGACACTTTACTGAATTCCTGTATAAGTTCTAGCAGTTTTGGAGTGGAGTCTTTTGGGTTTTCCACATAGAGTATCATATCATCTGCGAAGAGTGATAATTTGACTTCTTCTTTGCCGATTTGGATGCCTTTAATTTCCTTTTGTTGTCTGATTGCTGAGGCTAGGACTTCTAGTACTATGTTGAATAGCAGTGGTGATAATGGACATCCCTGCCGTGTTCCTGACCTTAGTGGAAAAGCTTTCAGTTTTTCTCCATTGAGAATGATATTTGCAGTGGGTTTTTCATAGATGGCTTTGATGATATTGAGGTATGTGCCCTCTATCCCTTCACTTTGAAGGGTTTTGATCAGGAAGGGATGCTGTACTTTGTCAAATGCTTTTTCAGCATCTATTGAGAGTATCATATGGTTCTTGTTCTTTATTTTATTGATGTGTTGTATCACATTGACTGATTTGCGGATGTTGAACCAACCTTGCAGCCCTGGGATAAATCCCACTTGGTTGTGGTGAATAATCCTTTTAATGTACTGTTGAATCCTACTGGCTAGTATTTTGGTGAGAATTTTTGCATCTGTGTTCATCAAGGATATTGGTCTATAGCTCTCTTTCTTGATGGGATCCTTGTCTGGTTTTGGGATCAAGGTGATGCTGGCCTCATAAAATGAGTTTGGGAGTTTTCCTTCCATTTCTATTTTTTGGAACAGTTTCAGGAGAATAGGAATTAGTTCTTCTTTAAATGTTTGGTAGAATTCCCCCGGGAAGCCATCTGGCCCTGGGCTTTTGTTTGTTTGGAGATTTTTAATGACTGTTTCAATCTCCTTACTGGTTATGGGTCTGTTCAGGCTTTCTATTTCTTCCTGGTTCAATTTTGGTAGTTTATATGTTTCTAGGAATGCATCCATTTCTTCCAGATTGTCAAATTTGTTGGCGTAGAGTTGCTCATAGTATGTTCTTATAATAGTTTGTATTTCTTTGGTGTTAGTGTGATCTCTCCTCTTTCATTCATGATTTTATTTATTTGGGTCCTTTCTCTTTTCTTTTTGATAAGTCTGGCCAGGGGTTTATCAATTTTATTAATTCTTTCAAAGAACCAGCTCCTAGTTTGGTTGATTTGTTCTATTGTTTTTTTGGTTTCTATTTCATTGATTTCTGCTCTGATCTTTATGATTTCTCTTCTCCTGCTGGGCTTAGGGTTTCTTTCTTGTTCTTTCTCCAGCTCCTTTAGGTGTAGGGTTAGGTTGTGTACCTGAGACCCTTCTTGTTTCTTGAGAAAAGCTTGTACCGCTATATATTTTCCTCTCAGGACTGCCTTTGTTGTGTCCCATAGATTTTGAACCGTTGTATCTTCATTATCATTTGTTTCCTTGATTTTTTTCAATTCTTCTTTAATTTCCCGGTTGACCCATTCATTCTTTAGAAGGATGCTGTTTAGTCTCCATGCTTTTGGGTTCTTTCCAAACTTCCTCTTGTGGTTGAGTTCTAGCTTCAGAGCATTGTGGTCTGAAAATATGCAGGGAATGATCCCAATCTTTTGATACTGGTTGAGTCCTGATTTAGGACCGAGGATGTGATCTATTCTGGAGAATGTTCCATGTGCACTAGAGAAGAATGTGTATTCTGTTGCTTTGGGATGAAATGTTCTGAATATATCTGTGATGTCCATCACTTCCAGTGTATCATTTAAGGCCTTTATTTCCCTGTTGATCTTTTGCTTGGATGATCTGTCCATTTCAGTGTGGGGAGTGTTAAAGTCCCCTACTATTATTGTATTATTGTTGATGTGTTTCTTTGATTTTGTTATTAATTGGTTTATATAGTTTGCTGCGCCCACGTTGGGGGCATAGATATTTAAAATTGTTAGTTCTTCTTGTTGGACAGATGCTTTGAGTATGATATAGTGTCCTTCCTCATCTCTTATTATAGTCTTTGGCTTAAAATCTAATTGATCTGATATAAGGATTGCCACTCCTGCTTTTTTCTGATGTCCATTAGCATGGTAAATTCTTTTCCACCCCCTCAATTTAAGTCTGGAGGTGTCTTTGGGTTTAAAATGAGTTTCTTGGAGGCAACATATAGATGGGTTTTGTTTTTTTATCCATTCTGATACCCTGTGTCTTTTGATTGGGGCATTTAGCCCATTAACATTCAGGGTAACTATTGAGAGATATGAACTTAGTGCCATTGTATTGCCTGTAAGGTGACTGTTACTGTATATTGTCTCTGTTCCTTTCTGATCTACCACTTGTAGGCTCTCTCTTTGCTT
Source organism: Neogale vison (assembly GCF_020171115.1). Lineage (NCBI taxonomy): Eukaryota > Metazoa > Chordata > Mammalia > Carnivora > Mustelidae > Neogale > Neogale vison. The sequence goes on from NC_058099.1 coordinate 40,110,468, forward strand.
AGAGGACCCCTTTCAGTATTTCCTGTAGAGCTGGTTTGGTGTTTGCAAATTCTTTCAGTTTTTGTTTGTCCTAGAAGCTTTTTATCTCTCCTTCTATTTTCAATGATAGCCTAGCTGGATATAGTATTCTTGGCTGCATGTTTTTCTCGTTTAGTGCTCTGAAAATATCATGCCAGCTGTTTCTGGCCTGCCAGGTCTCTGTGGATAAGTCAGCTGCCAATCTAATACTTTTACCATTGTATGTTACAGACTTCTTTTCCCGGGCTGCTTTCAGGATTTTCTCTTTGTCACTAAGGCTTGTAAATTTTACTATTAGGTGACGGGGTGTGGGCCTATTCTTATTGATTTTGAGGGGCGTTCTCTGAACCTCCTGAATTTTGATGCTCGTTCCCTTTGCCATATTGGGGAAATTCTCCCCAATAATTCTCTCCAGTATACCTTCTGCTCCCCTCTCTCTTTCTTCTTCTTCTGGAATCCCAATTATTCTAATGTTGTTTTGTCTTAGGGTGTCACTTATCTCTCGAATTCTCCCCTCATGGTCCAGTAGCTGTTTGTCCCTCTTTTGCTCAGCTTCTTTATTCTCTGTCATTTGGTCTTCTATATCGCTAATTCTTTCTTCTGCCTCATTTATCCTAGCAGTGAGAGCCTCCATTTTTGATTGAACTTCATTAATAGCTTTTTTGATTTCAACTTGGTTAGATTTTAGTTCTTTTATTTCTCCAGAAAGGCCTTTTATATCTCTGGAGAGGGTTTCTCTAATATCTTCCATGCCTTTTTCAAGCCCGGCTATAACCTTGAGAATTGTCATTTTGAACTCTAGATCTGACATATTACCAATGTCTGTATTGATTAGGTCCCTAGCCTTCGGTACTGCCTCTTGTTCTTTTTTTTGTTGTGAATTTTTCCGCCTTGTCATTTTGTCCAGCTAAGAGTATATGAAGGAGCAAGTAAAATACTAAAAGGGTGGCAACAATCCCAGGAAAATATGCTTTAACCAAATCAGAAGAGATCCCAAATCGTGAGGGGGGAGAAATCTCCTCTGATTGGGATATCCTTTGATTGGGATCTCCCAATCTCTTCTGATTGGGATCTCTTCTGATTTGGGGATAAAAAGAGGTTCAAAAAGAAAGAAAGAGAAAAAAGAAAAAAAGAATTAAAAAAAAAAATTGAATTAAAAATTCAATCAAGAATTTAAAAAAGAATTAATAAAAAAAAAGATTGAAGAGATTAGGATCTCTTCTGATTTGGGGATAAAAAGAGGTTCAAAAATAAAGAATGAAAAAAAATAAAAAAAAGAATTAAAAAAAAGAAAATGAATAAAGAAAAGTATAAAAAAAAGAGAAAAGTATAAAAAGAAAAATATATATATATTAGATAATCTAGTTAAAAAACGTTAAAAAAGAAAAGGGTAAAAGTTATAAAAAATTTTAGCAGAAGAAGAGAAAAAAAAATGAAAAAGAAAAAAATTAAATTAACTGCAGGACTAAAAAATCAGGCAGAAAGCCATGAGTTCCATGGTTTGTTTTCTCTTCCTCTGGGATTCTGCTGCTCTCTCCTTTGTATTGAAACTGCACTCCTTGGTAGGTGAACTTGGTCTTGCCTGGATTTCTTGTTGATCTTCTGGGGGAGGGGCCTGTTGTAGTGATTTTCAAGTGTCTTTGCCCCAGGCGGAATTACACCGCCCTTACCAGGGGCCGGGCTTAGTGATCTGCTAGGCTTTGCTTTCAGGAGCTTTTGTTCCCTGAGCGCTTTCCATAGAGTTCTGGAGGATGGGTTACAAATGGCAGCCTCCTGGTCTCCGGCCCGGAGGAGCCGAGAGCCCGGGGCCCCGCTCCCCAGTGCGCCCTCAGCGAACAGCTCCTAGTAACTCGCGTCTGCCTAACCTCCGGCCGCGCTCCGAGCTCACCGAGCTTGCAACCGGTTCAAGGCAGCTCCGAGCTGCGAGCTTACTGTCGGCTCTGTCTCTGCAGCCGGCTTTCCCGTTCCAATATCCGCAAGCTCTGCGACACTCAGACACCCCCGATCCTTCTGTGACCCCGCAGGACCTGAGGTCACGCCGACCCCGCGTGGGCTTCTCCCCGGTTTAGCCTCCGGAGCGATGTCCCTCAGCGGAACAGACTTTTAAAAGTCCTGATTTTGTGCTCCGTTGCTCCACCGCTTCCCGGGAGCCGGCCCCTCCCCCCGGGGTCTATCTTCCCGTCGCTTTGGATTCACTTCTCCGCCAGTCCTACCTTTCAGAAAGTGGTTGTTTTTCTGTTTCTAGAATTGCTGTTCTTCTACTCTTCGATCTGCTGATGGATTTGCAGGTGTTTGCAATCTTTAGATAAGCTCTCTAGCTGATCTCCTGCTAGCTGAGGTAGTCTCAGCCTGCTATTTCTCCGCCATCTTGACTCCCTCCTGGATTTTGTACTCATTTTAACAATGGATAAGCATTAAGTTGAAGAAATGTAAGAAGAATTACATTGCATCAGCATAACCTCAAAAATGGCTTTTAGTCACAAATAAACCATATAAACATGTATAGCATCTTTTTACAATTCATTAGGGAGTGGAGATATCTTCAGAGAACTATTCTTATTTGATTACTACATAGAGGATAGTCTTGATTCATTTACCAAAAAATTCCTATTGTGATTTATTTCTCTAGCAAAACCAAAAACTCCTTTCAAGACCAGGCCACAAGAAATCCAGGCTCAGGTATTTTTGTTTTTATTTTTTTTTAGTGTTTTAAAAACATTCTCTCTTTGTATGATTACAAGATTATAGTTGAAAAGATTTGCCAAAATACATATAAAAATACATATATGCAAAATACATCAAATTTATGTTTGTGCATATATATACATGTACATTTTCTAGATATATAAAGAAATATTTGCTAGAAAACAGGTTTTTGTGTATTTGTTTTATGCATTTTACCATTTTGACACACCTAAAATGTCAGACTGAATTTATTATTTATACTAATTAATTAATATGTTATTTTAGTTATCTAATTTGAACTTTTTTGAATTATATAAGTTATGCACTGATTATATATTTAAGGTTCTATAATAATAATTCAATTTTATTGTCTCTATTCCAATTATAAAATGTGATTATGTTCATCTTATTTTAGAAATGATTGTTATAAATCAATAAAATGAAAAAACAATCAATACAGTGAATAAATAAAGATATTTTATATTAAGTGAAACACTGAAACATAGTACCTAAGCCATAGAGTCAGGCTACTTGGGTTGAAATCCTAACTTCCCATCCATTTGCTGTATTTTATTGGGCAAATTATATTTGTAAGCATTTGTTTCCTCAGTTATAGAACAGAGATGATGCTAGCATCTACATCGAAAGATTTTAATGAGTGTTAAATGGAAATATTACTGTAAAACATTTCCCTGACTACTTACACATAGTAAGCAATCAATAAATGGTAGTTTTTAAAAAATATGTACACAATTGAGTTTACTCATATTTCAATTTTTAATTGGGTAAAAATTAATACAGTGATGTAGTTTTCCACTTATCCAATGGGCTTCAGTCTAAAAGTCCAATAATAGAGTATTGGGAAATAGTCATGTATATTAGTGTATAAATTAGTTGAATACAATAAAATTCATTCTGCACAAATAGCAGGAAGTAATTTATTATGAGTTTACTGGTTATCACACCAAATTGCTGGAAATGTTGAGAGTAGCTTAGAGCCTACTCATCCTCAGAACCATAAGCAAAACATGTCATAGAATCAGCTTAGCGAGCACATCACTGCTCAGAACTCTGAGCACTAGATTCAGCTGACCCAATCTTAGAGTCACTAGACACTCATCATCTCTGCTGGCATTATGACAATACCACCAAAATTGATGGATATAATCTTGCCCTATAGTTTGTTTGTTGCTGTGACATGCATTTTTTTTTTAAGTATTATCTGCTGTTCTGTATATCACTCATTCCTGATTCAAAGCCCAGTATAGGTCACAAACCCTTATGCTCATCTCATGAAAAGCTCAAAAGTGAATATTTATTTTCTTTACTGGGAGGTTCATTAAAATACACCAGACATTAGCTGCCATGTCCCCCCTTAGCAAATTTTCTTACCTATAAGCAACAGAATGCAGGCAGACCAAGAAGAAAGTAGAAGCCTAGTGCTTTCCATACTATCACAGGGAAAAAACATAAACATTGAATGCCAGGGTAACAAAGATGAGTAAAAACTGAGAGGCCAAGGTTCTGAAGAAAAGAGAACAGAGAGAATAGTTCAATATTCAATACCACTTCTGTGGCATTTTCATATTTTCTGGATGGAGTAAGAGACCAAGACAGCAAACAGATAGAGAAAGCTCTAAGAGCTGTGGAAACTAAGCAAAATCTTTGGTTTTATAGAATTTGGGTTTGAACAGTACTGAAGATGCCCAGTATGAGTACGTCTAATCAGTAGTCCAGGTCTCTAGTTGAGTCCCCAAAAAACTATGTACCACCAGTAAAAAAACATAAATAGATTAGTCCCATGCAGAACCTGAATTTCAGGTTCTAACACAGTGTTAGACTTTTCAGATAAAAATTAAATGCTTTCTAGAAGAAGATAATATATTTGAGAACCTGTAAAATTGCCCAGTGATCATCACTGAATATCAAAATACACATCAAAATCAGTGATCATCATTACATGAAAAATTACCAGCCATCTAAATGCAGTACTACGTTATCTAAAACCAACAAAAGTACATTCCACAAAAATAGACCCATAGACCCATATGATCAAGATTTGGGGGTTACTGAAAACAGAAAAGAGCTGTAACTCACTCTACCTAACAAGGTGAGAATTTCCATTAGAGAACTGGAATATAGCAAATAATAAATTGAATAATCTAAAAATAAGAAAATGCAGTATTATTAAAGTCAATAAATGGTTTTAATAGCAGATTGGAAGAAGAAAAAGATAAAATTAGTAAACTATAAGATAGGTTAGTATAGCCAGGAAGGAGAATAATGGAAAATGGAAGAAAGAGCTAAGAAACATTCAGGACAAAACGTGTCAACTACCCTGATTAAATACTAGGAGAAAAGGCCAAGTGGAGTGAGGCAGGACAAAGAACTACAACAATAGCAACAACAAAAAACAGAAAAACAAAACAAAAAAAAAAAATCAAAGATTAAGGGGAAGCTGCAATCCTCATTTATGATGATTCAAAGAAAACAACACCTAGGAAAATTCTTGTAAATTGCTAAAAAAGAGAGAGAGAGAGAAGAAATACAGAAAATTTGAAAAGCAGAGGAAAAAAAAAAAACCTATCTTCAAATGGGTGATTATAAGACTGATGATCGAATTTTCAAAAGAAGTACCTGTATGTGGAGTTTATAGCCTTATGTTTTATTATATTTCATTTAGAAATAGTTTTTTAAGTATTAATTTAGGTTACCATATTGTTTTGAGCAATAGATATTTCTTTTATCAGCAGGATGATCTAGACCTGTAATGTCTTTCTTTTTCTACAGAAATAAAGGTTTTATCAGCACAGCAGCTATGAGTGCTGCTGGCAGTCAGCTCTCAGTTGTCAGCCCTCATTAGACATTACTCCCTTGACGTTGTGTGATTGCTTCAGTTCCAGATCATCTCCAAAGGTCATAACCTCATCGTTGATTGGTTCACATCCAGTGACTGCTCAACACAGGTAAAAATACCCTGCTTTCATGCCTCATCTCTGGACATCTCTTGAGGGTTTTTCTATCTTCAGCACTCCTTGCAAAGATAACTGAGCCATTCCATTGGAAATGTTTTGCAGCTTGACTTCTTCCTGTGACTCAATTCCCTTCTTTCCTCATCCAAGGCTGTTGACCCCAAGAGAATTTGTTAATAAATCTCCTGCTTTCTACTTTCTGCCCCAGAGTCTACTTCTGAAGGAAACCAACCCATGACAAGTAAGTTCCATAATCTTTTTTTCCCACTAATTGGGGCATACCTTATTAATGGTTAAGTTGAAATAAATTTTGTATTATATTTCTGCAGTCAAGCTATTTATATTTTTCAGTAGACATTCATATAGAAACTAGAATAAATTTTTTATAGCCAAGTGATAATATTAAATAGGAATATTAGAGTGTTGGTGGAACAAAGATAAAAGAACTGCACATTGGAATCTCTCCAGTCAACTAAGTGTATCAGCCTGGTACAGGTGTATTACATATGGCAAAAAAGAAAAGAAAATTGATTTCCAAGCATCTTCACGAGAGATTTAAGGAGCTATTGACTATCACTAAGACAGTCAAAAGTTCAGAAATAATAGAAGTAAACCAGTGAATCACCGAAGGAGTAATTAGTAAAAGTTTATTGTACACACACCAAAAAGACAGTTGGCCAACAGGAAGTACTCTAATCAAACATGGAGTGAGGCTCAGGGATATGTTGTTCTCAAGCAGCTTATACAGTGAGGAAGCACTGGTTGTTCTTCATAGCCATTGGTTATAATACCAGATTTTTCTTTATATGATTGGGAATTTGTTAGAGGTCACTTCATAAACTTTTGGGGAAACAGTTTACATTTTGCTGATGATTTCCAGAGGCATAAACAAGAAATGACCCAGGTGAAGTTAGTCTTGCAACATAGTTAAAATGTTGCTTGTGTAACTAAACTGGTTTTGTCTGTTCAGGGAATTTCTGAGACTGGTCTCTGTTTATTTTTAACATATCAATGATATCACAGGTATTGAGTAAGTTAAGCAACACATATGCAGTTTAGGAGAATATATTTATTTTTAATAGTGGTGTTGTCATGAATTGTTCTTTTTTATTTAGCTCTTGAGAAATATGGTTTTAGTATTTTTTTTACTTTTATAATGAAGTTTGTATTGGTTAACTGTTTTTGAATAATTATATTGAGGCATAATTTACATACCATATAATTCACCCATCTGTCAACCGTAACTCAGTGTTCTTTTAGTATAGTCAGAGATATGTGCAACCATCCCCACAGTTAATTGTAGAACATTTTAATCACCTCAAAAGAAACCCTGTGCCCTGTGACTATCATCCCTGTATCCCTTTCGTTCCCATGCTCATTCACTAAGCAACCATTAATCCATTTTTCATCTCTCTGTATTTTTCTGTTCTGGGCATTTCATATTAATGCACTCATATAGTATATGGTCTTTTGGGACTACTTTCACTTACCATATGTTTTCCATATTTATCCCTCTTGTAACCTATATCAGTATGTCATTCCTTTCATGTCTAAATACTACATAGCATGTGGTATACCATATATTGTTTATACATTCTATTATATACATTCTATTTAAACATTCTATATAACAATCTGATTGTTTCTACTTTGGCTATATAAATAGTTTGTTATAAACATTCATATGCAAGTTTTTGTCTGGACATATGTGTTCATTTCTTTTGGGTGTATACCTACAAGTAGGATGGCTGGGTCATACAGAAACAATATCCTTCAGCATTACAGGAGCTACCAGAGAATTTTCCAAAGTGACTGCAACATTTTATGTTCCCACCAACAATGTGTTATTGTTCTTATTTCTCTATATATTCAACAACTCTTTTAGTTGTGCAACTATAAGACTGTAACAATCATAGTGGATATGAAATGGTATCTCACTTTATTCTCAGTTCACATTCCCCTGATGAATAATTATGCCCAGCACATGTTCATATACTTGTTGACCATTATTAGTCAACATTGGTTAACATAGCCATGGTTGACCATGGTTATCATCCTGGAAGAAATATTTATTCAGGTCATTTGTCACTTCTTAATTGGGTTATTTGCATTTTTATTACTGAGTTGTCAAAGTTCTTTCTATATTCTGGATACAAGTCCCTTACCAAATAAATTGTTTGCAAATATTTTTCTTCCTATTCTATGGGATTTCCTTTCACTTTCTTGATGTGAAGTAGTTTTTAATGTCGATCCATCCAACTTGTCTATTTTTTGTTTGTGGCCATGTTGTGTAATTTCTAAGAAAACATAAAGGTAAATCTCTAGCTTCCACTCTTAAATTTAGGTCTTTGATCAATTTTCAGTGAATTTTTGCATATGGCATGAGGTAAGGGACTAACTTCATTATTTTGCATGTAGCTATTGAATTTTCCCAGCAACATTTATTGAAAAGACTTCTTTTCTCATTCGATGGTTTTGGCACCTTGTAGAAAACCAATTGACCATACATGTGTGGACATTTTGGATTTTTATTTCTATTTCATTAATCTATAATTTCTGTCCTTATATCAGTACCATATTGTCTAGATTAGCACTACTTTGTAGCAAGCTTTGAAATAAAAAGTGTGAGGTCATATACTTTATTTTGTTTTTCAAGATTGTTTTGACTATTCTGGGTTCCCTTAAAACTCTATATGAATTTTAGAATCAGCTTGTTTATTTCTACAATGAAGTAAGCTGGGATTCTGATAGGAAATGTGTTAACTCTGTAGTTAAGTTTGGGGAGTGTTGCCATCTTACAAGATAGGTTCCCATTATGAACATGGGATTTTTTCCAGTTATTAGATATTATTTAATTTCTCTCAATATTTTGTTGTTTTCAGATTATAAGGCTTTTACTTCCTTTGTTAAATTTATGCCTAGTATTTTTTTCCTTTTTTTTATTATTGTGAAAGGAATATTTTTCTTAATTTCCATTTCAGATTGTTCAATGCAAGTGCATAGAAAGATTATTTGTATGGAAAGATGGTATGGGATAATTATTTTTACCTAATTAAATGTTTTCAATGAGGTAGTTCTTTAAAATCCTTAGCATTTTGGATAATATATATCTTTTCACAAGAAAAGGAATGGAATCATAGAAGACAACATAAGACTATAAGCCTGACAGAGATACTGATTAAAAAATATCTTTACAAATGCATAGGAGTTTAATGACAAGAAGATGCTTTATGAAATGCATTAAACGTGTTTAAGTAGAAAAGCATTTTCTGTTTATTCCCTCATTCATTCAAGATATTAAGTAGTAGAAGGCATGAATTTTGATAGTCACTGGGAATTTAATATGAGTCAAATTTCTGTATTGACATGCATTCTTGTTTAATTTTCTTTGTCATTCACTGGATTATAAACAATGTTAGCTAAGTGATTGTCTGCTCTTATATGATACAACACCATAAGTTATGATAATATGATAATATATAAGATAATATATATGATAATATATAAGATACAAAATTAGGATATGGAGCTTTTGAGAATTTATTCTTAATCTGAAAACTTAAGAGTCAGGGTGGTAGGCAAAATAGTGATGTTCACATCCTAATCCTGGTAACCTATGGATATGTTACCTTACATGGAAAAAGGGATTTTACAAATATGATTAAGTATTTTGAGATTGGATTATTACTGCCATTATCTGAGTGGGACTTTGTAATCACAAATGTTCTAGTAAGTAAAAAGATAAAAAATAAATCAAAAGAGAGGCAATAGAGTCAGTGTCAGAATGGAATGATGTAAGAAAGCCAGAAATGTCTGGCTTTGAAGATAGAGCTGAAAGCTAAGAAGTAGGAGCAGGCTCTAGAAGCTGCAGAGACAAAGACATGGGTTCTCCCCTAGAGCCTTTAAAATCAGTGCAGCCCTGCCAACACCATGACTGTACCCAGTAAGACCCAGTTTAGAGTTCTGCCATGCAGAACTGTAAGATAACAAATTTGTCTTGCTTAAGTCAACAAGTTTGTGAAAATCTAGTAGCAAGAGGATATGAATACAATGAATAAAAGTTAATTCAGCAAGATGGCCTTGTCCTGGTAAAGCCATTGCCATATGTTGAGAATGTAGAGAAGAGAGGACATGCCCTATTCCAAATTTTTAAAGGTAGTATACTATAGTTGAAGCATATACTTTAAGTCAGGAGAAGTAACTTGAAAGCAGAAATCAGTTTATGAAGAATCTTGTAAATGTTGTAAGGAACTGAACTTTTTTTTCTTTTTTAGGTTTTTTTTTTTTTTTTTTAATTTGAAACAGAGTAAACACAAGCAGGATGGAGGAGCAGAGGGAGAGGGAGAAACAGGCTTCCTGGTGAGTGGGGAGCCAGAGGTGGGGCTCAATCACGGGACACTGGGATTATGACCTGAGCCGAAGGCAGTTACTTAACTGCCACCCAGGCACCCCAGGATCTGAACTTTTATTAAGGACAGGAGAGCTTCTGAAAACTGTTAGAGTAGGGAATAACTTGATCTCATTTTTGTTTTAGAAAGGTCATTCTGAATTTAGTGCAGATTAACGGTAGCCAGAATTACATCTAGCTGTTGTTGTTATATTCAGGCCACAGATACAAATGACCTAAACTCAGGTAGTTGCTGTTGTCGTAAAGAGAATGAGAAAGATAAGGAGTTAGAGTTAAGCAAACATAGTGAAAATGGACAAAGATATTAATGAAGGTACCAAATGTTCTTCCTTGGGCATTGGTGGGTGGTACAATTATCAAATGATATCTTAAGACAGAATAAGCAGGTCTGGGAGAATAGCAGTTAAGTTCAATGATTGAGAGATCACATAATAGGTATTTCCAAGCTGATATTCCAGGTTAGATATATGGGTGTGAATAACAAAAACAAAACAATTAAAAAAATGAAGGTTCAGGTTTGAATGTATAAAAGGTAATTGAAACATTGAGGACATATTGTATACTTTGCCAAAAAGAAAGGAGAGAAATAGGTCTAGACCCATAACACAACCTTGGGAACACTAATATTTAAGAGATTTTTTTAACCCTAAATTTTAATCTGATTGTTTTACTTTTGCTCTGTTGTACAGCAGGTTTTAGAGTCAGAGAAAATAGGACATAAACCATGCCTCTATATTAATAAGTCAAGTTCTTTACGTCAAAACTATTTCCGTATTTTTAAATAGGTATAATAATTTCTAATCTGATGTCTATGTGAGAACAAAATAGGGTAAAGACAGTATGTATGATGCCTAGCAAAATGACTGATTTATAAAACTGGCTACTGATTTAGTGACGTACTGTTATGATCACTAAACAGTGGCATGTATGTATGTATGTGTGTATGTATTTTTAGTTTAGTTTTGTTTTTTGTTATTTGAGTATAGTTGACACACAATGTTAAATTAGTTTTGGGTGTACAACTTAGTGATGCAACATGTAGATACATTATACTTAATACAAATGTGGCTATCACAAGTCACCGTACAACAATATTATGATACCATCATTGGCTGCAATCTCTATTTTGTCCCTTTTATCCCCATGACTTACTATTCTATAACTGGAAGCTTGTATCTCCCACTCCTCTTCACTTATTTTGCTCATCCTCCCCCGTCCCTACCCAACACTTTGGCAACCATCAGTTTATTCTCTGTATTTACATGTCTGTTTCTGCTTTGTGTTTGTTTTATTCCTTTGTATTTTTTAAATCATACGGTATTTGCCTTTCTCAGTCTGAGCTATTTCACTTGGTATAATACCCTCTGGGTCCATCCATGTTGTCAAAAATGGGAAGATCTCATTCTTTCATATGGCTGAATAATATTCCACCAAACAAAGTTTCCTTGCTCTTAAATAGGTAACGAAATGGCAAAGCCCTACATATAAAATATGACTTAATTTATTTAATCCAATCCATTTTTATGGAACCATAAGCAATGATTCAAAACATATCTATTGTTTCAAGATATACGTTAGTATTTTTATATTGGTTTTGACACAGGGCATGTGTTCAAATTATTGCACTGCTTGAGATTAGCAAGTCTTGCAAAGTTTGTTATTAAAAATGTTATGGGGGGCACCTGGGTGGCTCAGTGGGTTAAAGCCTCTGCCTTCAGCTCAGGTCATGATCTCAGGGTCCTGGGATCAAGCCCCGCATTGGGCTCTCTGCTCGGCAGGGAACCTGCTTCCTCCTCTCTCTCTGCCTGCCTCTCTCTACTTGTGATCTCTGTATGTCAAATAAATAAATAAAATCTTTAAAAGAAAAAAAAAGTTATGAAGTAATTGGTTCAGGAACCACAGAAATACAGCCTAGCACAGCAAGATTCTTCTTCCACTGTTTTTATTGCTTGTGCCTGTGATATGTGACTGTTAAATATTTGATTGATCACAACTTCCCTAAAGTTACCTGAAGTTATAAAGCATAAATACTATCTTTTATCTTCCCCAAATATTGTATTTTCAGTGTCTTACCTCTTCCATATAAAATTTTTCCAATTACTGTAGCTCAGGCATCTAATAACTCCCCATTCCCTGTTTCACTATTATAATATTTTTAGACTGAAGTTTAGAATTTAATTACTATAGAGCCTTCTTTCTTCAGTTAAACTGTAAGATCTTTAACTGTAGCAGTTATGCTTTACCATTATGAGTATATTTTACAGTTGGAAGCACAAAAGTGGATACATAATAGATATGTTTTGTTTAAGAAGCAAGCATAAGCCCAGGTATATTTTTATCTAAGCAGGTATATGGGAATATTGACCTGTAATTTGTCATTTTGTTTTATTCAGTTTTCTAATAGTTATATGAAACAGATTATAACAGGAATTCAAATAACCAAGACTGTTTGACATAAAAACTAGTGAAAAACAAACTTTATTTAACAGCTGTTGAATAATAATTGCATCGATAATCCAAACAAAGCTACAAGAAATAATGACTCATGTGAAATTAAAGTTTAAAGTGCACATATGCATGTACATACTCCTATGTATGTATTGTCTAACTTATTTGACTTCCACATGTACATAGAGTAAAAAGAGTGGAAACTTTGATCAGAATTCATATATATGTAGTTTTTCTTACACTACTTGCTGTACTCTTTGATGATTACAACCCATTCTTATAGGATCTTTCAAACTACCACATATCTCATTAATTCTAGTGTTGGTAGATAGGAAGTAATTTTAATGCAACATAGGGAAAAAATCTTTATAGTAGATGCAAGAGTATAAATAACACTATAATTTTATAATAAATGCATATTATAATCAGCCAGCTCAAGCTGCCATAACAAAATATCATAGACTGGATAGCTGAAGTGGCAGAGATTTATTTCTCACAATTCTGGACACTGAAAGTCCAAGATCAAGATGCCATCAGCATCGTTGTCTGTTGAAGCCTTTTTCCGTGGGTTGAAGATGGCTGCAACTTCACATAGCCTTCCTCAGTGCAGCAGGGGGAGACAGAAAACAGCCTTGGTGGCTCTTTCTAGAAGAGAACTAATCCCATTAGGAAGGTCCCAGTCTCATGACCTCATCTGAACCCCCTGATCTCCAAAGACCCATCTCCAAACACCACCACATTGGAAGTTGGGTATCAATAGATGAATTCGGGGAGAATAATTCAATTTTTAAAAAAATTAATTAATTTATTTGACAGAGAGAGAGATCACAAGCAGGCAGAGAGGCAGGCAGAAAGAGGGGGAAAGCAGGCTCCCCACCAAGCAGAGAGCCTGATGCAGGGCTCAGTCCCAGGACCCTGAGATCATGGCCTAAGCCAAAGGCAGAGGCTTAACCAACTGAACCACCCAGGCACCCTGAATAATTCAGTTTGTAGAATATGTATTTCAAAAGCTGTTAAAGCCCTCAGACCTTGAGAAAATTTTTTCAAGCAAAAGTTAGAGTAGTAAAAAATTAAGGTATGTGTAGCTTCATGATCACAAAATTCATTTTGTCATGGCTTTAGGAGGTTGACTAGAAAGGGACACTTATGTCACTAAGGAAGAGTCTGACAACAAAACACTAAATAATTTTCAAGATTCTGTCTAATAGGTTTATTCAGTGGTCTGGTAGTGGGTGTGAGAGTGAAATAGTTGCCCAAATATCTCTTTTTAAATATGATCAATTATTACTTGTTTTCATCTATGACTAGAAATGATGAACTTAAATTTGTTTTTGAAATAATTTTTTTTACATGAAAACATAAAATCAATAAAGGAGAGGATCGACAAATCTTGACTAATTCACGAAGAGAATATATGACCTGAAAAAAGTCAAAAGAAGAGTAAAAATGAGAATTTTTCAGTAATATTAAAATTATAGTCCTAAAACTATAAAACATGTCCAAAAAATAAAGAAAATATGACACCTATATGTAAAAATAGTCTATATGTATGAGCAGTAAATAAATAATTCATAAAAGAGAAATTAATAGATAAGCTTATGTATTGAAAATGTACCATAATACCAATAATTGCTTAAAATCAAAATATCTGTCAGGAGAATTATGAAAGAAATCCTCAATTTTTCTTCATGTGTAGAAACTAACAGTTTAGCGTATTTGCATCTCAGCCTGGTTCTATTAGTAGTAACTATTACATTGAACAACTTTTTAAAATAACAGGAATTTACAAGAGCTATTATGAGTCTGATTTAATGATTAAAATTGCTATTTTTTTGTAAGGCTGGATCTCGTCATTTCATATTAGAAGGAAGACATTTTAATATATGTTTTCATGTTTGCAATTTGATGTGTTAGGTATTAGAGCATAATATTAAATCACACTTTCCCATCCACATTGTTCTTGCTTCTTTCTCCTTCTATTTTACTGTCACTTATTATCCTGTACCTTCTTTTAACATGCTAATTTTGGTTTGTATGTATTTGTTCTTCCTCAAGATGGAAGAAAGTTGTCATTATCAGGTGGGAAGTATTATTTTTGTCATTTTTGTCATGTTGCCAGTATACCAGAAAAATTGCTCATCTAATGAGGATTGACAGCAAATACAGAGAATACTGCATTCAGTCTAGAAAATCAATTTAAAGGATCACTTTTCATTTATTATCTGATTGTAAAACAGTATAATGATATTACCCATCATGTCAAAATTATAGTAAACAATTCCAATAACTCAGTACTATTCTAAAGCACTTTTTCACTAGTTAGTATGACATTAAAAAGTAATTATCAACCACTGTGAAAGTAGAATTTGTCCAGTGTTCAAGCTTAATAGGTAATGTAATGCTAAAATGTGTATGATATTTCTTATGCCAGAAGTATCTGGAAATATCCACATTCCTAACACTGTCACTTTTAAAAAACCCATATTTAGATGGATTTGAATTAACCATATTATAGAATTAATCAGGGAGTTGGGGGATAGGAAGAGTATGTCTTTGAATGAAAATACTTCTACTTAAAGCTGATCTTAATCCATACCAATGATAAGCAATTTTTGACTACTTTCTCTACGACTTGAAAAATGCACAACATAATAAAAATCCCACAGTGATAAACCTTCCTCAGGTTAATTTTTTCATGTTGTGAGATATAGTCATCTACATACCTGTTCTGATTTTCCAGTCTGTTTACCTTAATATCACTCTTTCATTGTAGATAATATTCTTTTAAAAATCAGTCTTATTTTCATGATTCGTAAAAGTCCATGATACTTGTGAGAAGTGCTAGTATTGCAGAGTTCAGGATTAGATAGTGATGTTAATTAAGGGGGCTTCCAAATGTACCCTCATCATCATTAAGTTATATTATACAATTTTAATAAAGCTTTTGTAACCTAGCTGTGAGTATCATACCACTAGATGGAGTTTTGCATTTTGTATTGAAGTATTTGATACATGTTATACAATTTCGAAAAACAAAATTAATGTACTTACTGAATATCAGGAAGCACTAACCAACATAGTAGATTAGATTTCTCTGAGCGTGATTAGGAACTGTAATAAAACTTAATTTTAACTTCTACTTTCAATAAGTATCATATACGTGATTAGAAGAACACTCACAAAACAGTGCATAACATTAATCTTAAAAAGGTGCTATTATTAAATCAGTGTGGGAACCTCTTGAGTTTAATGGCATTCTAGAGCTAATATACTGGAATGACACTTACCTTTTCTTCAAGGTTGTTTTAGCCAACACTGACCTGGATATTAAAAAAACTATTTCACCTGGTTAGTCATTGTTATCAGCAGCTAGCACCTGGGCCTCCGTGTGTGCTGGTGACAGGCACCATCAACTCACACCATTTCCTTTATTCACCAACAATTGCTTTAACTACATTGGATCTGGTGGAATTTCAGGAAAGTAGCTGTAAATAGTACTCACAGCTCATCTAGGATTCTACTAGATGATATACATCGATGTCATCATGAAAAAAAAAAAAAAATTGACCGAAGTAAGAGGAAAGAAAAACTCCATGTATTAACAAGCTTCGATAGCAGAGCATAAACAAGAAAGTATAAATAAGGTCGTAAGGTTGAAAAAAAATTTGCTTTATGAATTAACATAGTCTTAAAAATTTCAATATCTTAAATCTCTAAGATTTCTATAGTTGAATTCAGTTACTAATTTGAAGAGGATTCTTAAATAATTTCCTAAAATCAATGGAAATGGCACATTCCCAGGGCATAGATAGTTGAAGCACCTGGAATCTACAGAAATGGAAATTTATTTAGAAGTCAAATGTCTGAGTGAAATGTGAAACATAAATTCATACATTTTATGCATAATAATTTATTTTTACACATACACAGCGAATGCTTAAGTAGTTATTCTAAGATTATTTGTAGGGCAGTTAAGGGACTGAACATATGACTGTTCAGGTGTCTTTTGTGTTGTCTTCAAAGTGAGAAAACAGATTCTGAAAAGAAGAAGAAAAATTAAAACTGGCTAATCAGTTTCTTACTGGAGTAGGACAGAGGGGATTTTAACTACCTGGTTCATCTCTGCTTGAAATGACCCCATCTAGAAGCTTGCTGCCTTCCTATCTTTCAGAAAGGAAGTTACTGAAAACTCAAAAGAAGTTTGAGATTGTACCATGCAAATGGTACTGTCCTAGACCAAAATTAAACATAATAACATTATAACATAAAACATAACATAATAACATTAAACAAAATAAACATAGCGTTTATATGTTCCAAAAGAAGTAAAAAACCTATCAATTCTGGGCTTATATTATCTGCCCATTTCTCCTCTGTCAGTCCTTAATTGTTTGATACTTTATAATTCAAAGTATGAACTCAATTCAGTCTATTATGTCTTTGGCCAAGAATTCTTAATAATAAGCCAAAATAACAGCATATTAAACACTCAGATTTTAAGGGAACATAAGAGAAAATAAATTATAAATAGGTAGTTTAAAGTTGTAGAAACCTTCCTAAAACTTGTATTATAATGCTGTTATTTTTATGTCCTGTTTTGGGATAGATATTAAAAAATATTTATTGAACACAATAGGGAAAAATACTGATTTATTTATACAAAATTAGTATACAGATAACTGTATCAGGATCAGGTAACCCAGAACTATTATATTCAATCCATTAATGTCTGGGTATTTCTCATTCATAGTTTCAAAAATGGCATCAGCTCCTACAATTTATTTCCTTTCTGAAATTATTCTCCTTGAGATACAAGCAAATGTATAATGAGTGTCACTTTCTTGTGAAAAAGACTTAAAATGTTCTAGGTAGAATGCAAATCAAGATTTATTTAAAATAAATGAGAAGAATATATATATTGAAAGTCTACAAAATTCAATGGCTTTGAGTTTAAAATTCACATGAAAATAAATATTAGAGCTAATATTGAGACTTTAAATGAAAATAATTATAGTTGAATAATTTCAATTTAATATATATCTAAGCAGCATGCTTAAGAATTAAGAAAACTTGGATTTATGACTAGAAAGTGTGAGGAGGGCAACCAATGCTAATATGATTGTATCTATCATATTTTAAAACAACATTAATAAATTTCCATTTCAAACTAAAATGTCCTGGATAACAGCCATTGGAAATTCTTTCCTCAATTCCTAACCGAAATTCCTTTGAAAACAGAAAATGAAAAAAAAAAACCAAACAAACAAACTCAGTGGTGGAAATAGAAATTTTCATTAATTAAAAAACTCAGTGACTGTGATGCCTGGGTTGCTCAGTGGGTTAGGCCATCTGCCTTTGGCTTGGGTGGTGGTGATCCCAGGGTCCTTGGATTGAGTCCCTTGTCAGGCTCCGTGATCAGTGGGAAGCCTGCTATCCTTCTGCCTGCCATACCTCTTGCGTGTGCTCTCTCTCTCTCTCTCTGACAAATAAATAAAATCTTTAAAAAATAAAATAAAATAAAACTCAGTGACTAAATAAATTATCTGCTAAGTTCTGTGTAAACTTATTGAGGATCTAGAGGAAATGGATGATTTCCTAAAAAATTATAAATCATATAAACTGACTTAATATTAATTAGAGGGATAATGAACTAAAGAAATAATGTCTAAAGACTAAAAAATATAACAAATGTAACACTGAGTATTCTACTGGAAAGTATATCCAATGCAGTTAGAGCAAAGAAAGAAACGATTTAGAGATTTTAAGTCTAAATACAAAAATTAACTTCAAATCTCCAGACAATGAGTTTGAAGAAGGAAGTGAAAGCACAGACCCCATTTATATCAGAATAAAAGATCTAAGTGGGAGCACTTTTAAAATTTTACAATAAGCATGTATAACCCATTTAAAAATCAAATACTTTTTTAAATAAAGAGTGGTTTTTGGACATAAATAAAATGCCATATTATTAATAGCAACAAAATATAAATACTGAATATTTATATTCAATATGTTCAATAATATATTCAATAACAAGAAATTTGACTTTTGTGGTTAAAATCTGTAGATCTATGAAAGCTTTTAAAGAAGACTTGAATAAATGGAATGACATACCAAATATCTGGAAAAGAGCACTCATTATTGTAAAGGTATCTGTTATCTCTAAATCAATCTATAAACAAAATCAAAAGGCTAAAGACTTGAGAATGGAACCTAGAAACTCAGCTCTAGAATTTATCTTTCCAGACAAATATACACATGTGCTATAAAAGTAAGTCACTACAAAGAAACTTACTGGTCCTAATAATTTACAAAAAGAACAATAGGGACAAAACTTTTTTCTGTGGGGAGACTCAAGTCTAGTAACAAGTTCAAATATTGGAGCAAATGATGAAGGCTCCTTATTCAATTTAATTTGACTACCAAACCAGTAAAAACAAATTTTAAGTACAGACTCAAAGTTAAGTATACATATCAGAGAATATGGCATACTTTAATGCTCATTCTCTTTTCTGTTACATTGAGGTGCCCATAAGTACATTTTTATTCTAACTTTGTCTAGACGTCCTGCATTGTAATCCAGGTTCTGAAAGGGCCCAAAGTGGGATGAGCTGGGATGAGCTGGGAAGGCCGGGGAATGAATGGGCTGTGTTCACAACCTTACTAGCTCCTGGGTCTCTAGAAGGTATTTGAATCTGTGGGTCTTTGCCCAGAGATGGTAAAGACCTAGCCAACAGTGTTGCCAAAACACCTTAACTTTATTGAGGTGACCAATAAAGTGACCAATAAAAGGTGACCAATAAAATTTGCACATTTTGTACATTTTTGGAGCCCAGTTCATGGTCTTGGAATTCATAGACAGATCCAGCTTAGTTTGGCATCACCTAGAGAATGATTTAAATTCAGCAGATACCAGAAGCTCTCTCCACAGAGGACTATGAATCTCCATTTACCTATTCCTCTAATGGGAGACTGCTATCTTCTTCTCTCTCTTTCTTTCTTTCCTTCTTTCTTCTTTGTTTCCTTCTCTTTTTTCTTTCTTTCCTTTTTTTTTTCCCTACCAGGCAAGTCCTTAATAGTTCCTGAGTGCCAGGCCCGGAAACCCTGGGCAGGTCGACTTAAAGAAAAACACAAATATGGGAACTCCCTTGAATCAGATGGCATGGGAGGCTAACCCAAGGGAGCAGGGCATGAGGGAGGTGGTGGGTGGTGGCAAGTGAGAGTTTCAGTCCCCCCAATCTCACTTCTAGCTGGCTGCTGTTTTTATTTCTAAATGGTTTCTTTCTAGAACTCCCTTTGGAATGTCAGGCTTGGTCTGGGTTGAAATACTACTGAAAAAAAAAATCCCTGAATCCACAAGACACTCTTGAAGAAGAGCCCACAGAATCTGTACACAGGTCACTTACTCCAAAGACCAAGACTCTCCAATGTGCTCTCATCCTGATTATTTGTAAAACCTGATGTAGCTAAGAGTGGCTATGGAAATGATAGGGGTGTTGGTCTTGGTCACTGGCTCTGAGATTCAAGACCTTCTGTGCTGATACTGGTTGAAATCAGTAGCAGTTAGCTACTGTTGAAGGTAAAGCAGGTAGCTAACTAACTGGTAGAGACATTAGAATTGGTGTTAGATATAGGTTCTGGCTCTGGGAATCTATATTCAGCATAATGATTAAAATACACGTTTTCAGTGCAATTATTGGTGAACAGCAATGACATGCCTAAATTCAAAATATCCCAAAACTTAATATTTAGTTAATGGGGAAGGAATCATCATAAGACATTATTGAACCTAACTTATTTAAGATTAAGATAAAGAATGATGAAATAAAGATAAAGAATGGTGAAATAAAATTTGCTATTAAAATGAAACTCATTTATAATATAAAGCACATATACTTATTATAGAGAAGTTAAAATACAAGAAAATGATAGTGAAAACAACTACCATTTCTATTCCTTTTACAGAATTTTCATTTTAGTTTTCTTATCTTAGTGTTGTATTTATTTTGATTAGTAAAACAAATTTCTAGAAACCAAATCATCTAAGACTTTTAAAGAAATAACAAATGTTCATTTTAAAAATAAAAAACAGAACAGTATTAATAACAACAACAAAGGGGCGCCTGGGTGGCTCAGCGGGTTAAGCTGCTGCCTTCAGCTCAGGTCATGAACTCGGAGTCCTGGGATCGAGCCCCGCATCGGGGCTCTCTGCTCAGCAGGGAGCCTGCTTCCTCCTCTCTCTCTCCCTGCCTCTCTGCCTGCCTCTCTGCCTGCTTGTGATCTCTCTCAATAAATCTCTTTCAAATAAATAAATAAAATCTTTAAAAAAATAACAACAACAAAAAATTCATGCAGGTACCAGTTACTACTTAAGGATCTTTTTCTTTTGCACATATCTTTACTTAGGTAAAATGATTCTATATGTCCTCACATTTTTTTAAAGATCTATTTGCTTATTTTTAGAGAGGGAGAGAAAGAAAGAGAGCAGGGATGGGGGTCAGAGGGAGAGAAAGAGAATCTCCAGCAACTCTACTTTGAGTGCAGAGCTCTAAGTGGGGCTTGATCCCTGGACCCTGATATCATAACCTGAGCCAAAACCAAAAGTTAGAGGCTCAAAATCCAACTGAGCCACCGAGGTATCTCTATATGTCCTGATTTTTAAGAGCATTGAAAACAAATATATTTTCAGAAAATACAGAGATGCTTGTGCTAATACACAAATTAGACCAAGAAGCTTTAGTCATAGGGAATTGACAATTTCTTCTGCATTTCTTCTTGTGTAATTGGCATCCCTTTGCATGTATTTCAGTAATTGAACAGAACATACTTTTATCTAGATTTTTTTTTTTACTATTTCTCTAGTTCCATATAATACTGCATCCTAGCTTTGCAAGAAATATGGAATTGGAGTTATTCCTCTAACAATAAGTCTTTGTTTTACCAATTAAAAATTTATATCTGACTGTTCTTTCTCTGTATGTTGCATATAATGATATATATGGCAATCTATCTATATCTCTCTATATGATATCTATCTATATAACCAAATAACTAGGGAAAGGCATGTTTACATTATCTTAGAATTCTGCATCTCATACACACAATACACACACTTCCTATCACTTGTTTATATGTTATTTAATTGTATTTATAACTATCTAATATATATTTTATTCTCTTGTTTATTGCCCACACTAGAATTTAAGGTCTACAAAGGCGGAATTTTGAGTTGTTTACTATTCTGTCCTCCCATCCTTGGTTATGGCTAGCTAGTATGTAATCAATAAATATTTATTGTTGAATTAATAAATGAGGACAATATAATTCCCAACTTATGGAATAAGGAATACTGAAACTAGTTTCTTAGTTACTTTTTCAGTATTCCAAGTAAGAGAGTAGAGCTAGAAATTGAATCCAAGTCTACCTTAATCTAAAGTTGCTATTTTATCCCTAAACCAAGATCAGTTACTGCAAATGTGGAATTCAACTGTATTTTAATTCCCTAAGGGTTCATATTGAGTCTACAAATAAAAAAGTGGGTATATGTGTAAGCTATTTGAAAGAAAATTTAGAATATTTCTTACTGGTTCTGCAGTAGCGTTAATTTGTAATTCAGTTGACTGGTCAGTATATCAGAGGATGACTCCTAAATTCTACCAAAATTTTCTTTTTATTTATCAATTCAAAACCACTAGCGAGTCCTATTTCTTATATCTATAGCTGTTAACAGGAAATGAAATATACACTGACACTAACTATGCCATCCTGTCAGAAAGTGTCTTTCATTGCTGTTCTTTTTATTTTATACTTACAATATACTTAAGATGGTGAAAGAACACAGAGGAACAGATTTAATGTGACTGAAGGCTCCCCACACAGAATCTTAAATAGCACATAGACTCTTCTTTGGAAAAGCAGATACAAGATTGCAAGCATTAAGAGGCCATGAAAAAGAGGACAAAGAACTTAACAAACATTTAGATTCCCCCACAAAGCATTTCATCTTTGTCAGAATTTAATTTAAAACATTTCTGACATTCAATTATTCACTGTAGACAGACTCTGAATCAGATCATCTGCTGCCAAAGCTAAATTATCAAATAGAGAGACATAAACCTGAGTGTTTTCTGCATGATAGCCCATAATGATAAAAAATTCTTCCTAAAGGCATCATGTACTGTAGATATTAAGACAAGATCTTAGAAGGAAATGGAGACCTACAAAAAAAATCTGCTTGCATACTCCTGAACATAGAAATACCTCAAAAAATAAAGTTGAAACTCTTAGAAAGATTTTAATTGGATCTAAGCTTGATTTCATGTTGTTATTTTACCAGTGTCACCCATTTATTAACACCCTTTCAAATTGTCTTATCTATTTGCATTTTATCTTGTTGACATGTTTTAATGAATATTCAAATTTGATGTATTAAAATAGATTAACAACTAAATATAGCAATACTGCCACGCACTCAAGGCAATACTATCAGGCATTAAAATGGAATCTCTATTAACCACATGTGGCTTATACATATCACAGTGGGCTCAAATGTCACACAAGGGTGTTTCCCAAATCACAGTCAGATATTCTACTAATCTAGAGCCTATACTTTTCCTTAATATAGGTTTCATTTCCATAGTCTATCTGCCTATGACTATTAGGTACAAGATGGCAGAGTCCTAATCTCAGAACACTTGAGTTATCTTGTGCACTTGATTTAATTCCAAGTATCTTGGCCAGCATTTTCTGTCTGCTGATAAAATGATAATTGGTGTGAACAATAGTTATCATTCTCATTGGCAAATCAGATCTTTCATTATCAGAACCAATCATTCTTTTAAGGTTGAACAATGTCTTCACTCCCACAGCTCCTCACAGGTACAAACCATAGGATAGCTTTCGTAAGTGAACCACATCGTTCCATTCTTTGCCATTGTTCTCACCTGAATAGAATACATATCCCATTTAACATAGGATGTTTCTAAATCTTCAGAGCTATATTTGATATCATGAAAGTGACTGTCATATAACCAGAATTCCTGTCTGCTAAAAAAGAAACACACACACACACACACACACACACACACACAACTAGAACTAAGATATACAAAAAGGAATTTAAAGATACAGTAGTGTTGAATATCACTACTGAAGCTTCATGAGGTACCAGGAGAGCCTCCTTCAGGAGCATCCTGACTTTATCTTCTCCCACTGATGCACCAAATGTACAGTTATACACAAAGCAATTTCCTCTGAAAGAAATCCATAAACTAGCTGGATGAATCCAAAACATTAGGCAAATGAGAAAATACCCACATTGAAATGGAAAGGAAGGACTAAGACATCCTCTTGCCATAAACCACAGCACTGGTACAGTGCCAAACAATTAGAAGGGAGCACTCCCCCATCCCCAACTCCCAGGATTGCTGACTGCGATTCTTCCCAGAACTTGAAAGGGTTGGTGGCCACTTTGTCTTCCTTCTCTCTTGAGCTCATTCCAACAATAAAACCATATTGCCAGCATCTCCTTAGAAGTAGCTTGTCTAAATATCTAGTCCTCCAACTCTTACAGTTGTTACCAAAGGAATGGGCCCCCATATCACCTAGCTCTGATACCTTAGGTGCCTTACTTTTACAAATCCCTTAGGACTAAAACAAGGAAGCAGGTATTAATGGGCACTAGCTTTAGCTATCCTGCCAAGGCTCAGTGCAAAAGAAGCAGGCAAAAATGCCTATCCCCTACATTTTCAGTGGAAGGAATTTGATGGCACAATTTATAAGCTACTATCAGAGGCTCTGGCTTCTAATTAGTATGTATATGCAAACCTCTCAGAAGCCTGAAAACACCAGTAGACATTTCTCCTACCTTCCCCCTCTGGCTCACTCCAATAATAAGACCAAATTGCTAGTATATCTGTAGATGGAGCTTATCCATACATTGACAAATTTTACAGTTACCATCCAAGGAAGGATGGCCAGTCAAATCACCTAGGTCTGATTGATAGTCAAAGGGTCTTACATTCACAAAATCCATGACACTATACCAAAAAATGACACAGTTTTTAAACTTCAAACCCCACTCCTTCCTTTCAGCTATATACCAGGGCTCAGTCTAGAGGAAAACGCAAAAACTTATTATCTCCCAGTTTCTCTCTGAAAGAGGCATAATTATATACTTTACCAACTGCTATCTGAAGGCCCATCTTCTAATCAGACAGCTTCTAGATGTTCACAGAGATTCTCAACTTTGTGACACTGACAGGTTTTGGCACATTCTCAACTATTGGGAAACGAATAAGAACAAAAATGGTGGTTTAGACAATTAAAAAGTATTGAGAAACAACCAGGGGCTCAGGCTGAGCTTATAGATATGGTTCTTTTCCTACATAACTACATAATACTAGTCTGTCAAGACTGGGAGAGGTGGCTGTGTTATCCGGTGTGTAGAAACCAACATGAAGAGTCAAGGAAAATGAAAAATAGTGGAATATGTTCCAAACAGAAGAACAAGGTAATTCTCCAGACAGTGATCTTAGTGAAAGAGAGATAAGTGATTTATTCTTTAGAGTGTTCCAAATTACAGGCATAACAATGTTCATTAATGCATGATCAAAGTGAGAACTTCAATAAAGACATAGAAAATATAAAGGCGTATTGAACAGAAGTCCTAGAACTAAAGAGTATAATAATTGAACTGAAAAATTTAATGTAGAGGTTCAACATTAGACTAGATGAAATGAAAGAAAGGATCAGTGAACTCAAAGACAGGATGCTGAGATTCATTGAATCAGAGGAGCAAACATTTTTTTTAAAAAAAGAATGAAAAGAAGTCAAGTGAGCTTAAAGGACTTACAGGATGCCACTAGAAAGATCACTGTGCACACTGTAAGTATCCCAGAAGAAGAAAGGGGCAGAAATCTTTTTCAGAGAAATAATAGCTATATAAATCTCCCTACCTGAGGAAAGAAACAGAGATCCAGAACTACCAAGCCCCTAACTTACCAAATAAGACAAATCCATACAGACCCACATGATGTCATATTATAATTAAATTGTGAACAGCTAAAGACAATTTTAAAAGCAACATATCAAAGCAGCTTATTACATACAAGGGAATGCCCCTAAGACTGTCAATAGGTTTTTTAGCATAAATTTGCAAGCCAGAGGGAGAGCTTGTTCTAAATCACCACATGTTTGTGTATCAAACAACACAAATATATTGTCTTACAGCTCTGTATTTCAGTGGTCCCCACTGTCTAAAATCAAGAGGTTAGCATTCTATGTTCCATTCTGGATGCTCCAAGGAAGGATCCATCTCCTTGTTCATTCAAAGGGTTAGCAGAAATTTTTCCTTTTGGTCTCAGGACTGAAAACATAGCAACATCACTGAGTCATACCCTTTAAAAGAGTGAATTATATGGCACGTGAATTACACTTTGATAGAGATTTTTTTAAAAGAGGCTAAGCCACCTATGTGTGTATATATAGTGATCAATGTTGACAAATTCAAGGTTCAAGGGGTCTTTGATAATTGAGGTATCCCTCATGGTGCTTGCTCTCTACATTAGCATCATTATTTATATATTCTTTCATGGAATCACTTAAAAGTGTGTCATAATCTTCACACACAACTAAAGTACTACTTAGCCCAGTAGCGCATGACAAAAATAATACGGGAATGAGTGAACACAGAAATTCAAAAGATGGTATTGTTTCTTGATCAGGTGGTCAATGAAAGCTACTTAGAGGATGTGATGGCTTCCAGCCTGAGTGAAAAATAAAATTGTCATGACACTTTTCAGACTGTGAAGGACTGTAAACTGTATGGTACTGTGATGGTAAGAATGACAACTGTAGTAATGAGGAAAATGTATGTTAGAAGCAGAATAAACTGGAAACGTGACACCTGAGATTCTGCACAAATCTCTACACAAGAGTAAAAACATAATTAGGTTGACAGCTTAAAAACAGAAAGTGAGCAATGCCTTTTGGAGATGCCATGAAGAAATTATTAGAAGTTACTGCTCTACTTTCAACAATCATGTTTTTTTCTTCCCCAGTCGAAGTTTAAGGAATATATTTTATAGTTAACATAAAATCTTGCATCTTGGGGCGCCTGGGTGGCACAGTGAGTTAAAGCCTCTGCCTTCGGCTCAGGTCATGATCTCAAGGTCCTGGGATCGAGCTCCACATCGGGCTTTCTGCTCAGCAGGGGGCCTGCTTTCCTTCCACTCTCTGCCTGCCTCTCTGCCTACTTGTGATCTCTCTCTGTCAAATAAATAAATAAAATCTTAAAAAAAAAAATCTTGCATCTTATCTAATGAGGTACACATTATGATGCATGCATTATTTTTTTTTTTAAGATTTATTTTGGAGAGAAAGAGAGAACATGTACATGAGCCAAGGGAAAGTCTGAGGGAGAGAAAGAATCTCCAGCAGACTCCCCAGTGAGTGTGAAGCCTGATGTGGAGCTCAATCTCACGACCCTGAGTTCATGACCTGAGCTGAAATCAAGAGTCAGAGTCTTAATTGACTGAGCCACTCAGGCACCCCATGCATGCGCTATTAAAATCACACGGAAAAAGAAAAGAAAGTTTGAATGTAATGTAACCTAGTTATATGACTTAAATTTTCTTCAAGCAAAATGGGGGTTTTGAAATAATACAAAATGACTTTCAGAAGGTTAAGGGAGGGGAGACCAAAGTGTGAGGGAACAATTACCCCTATTCGTCCTTAACTGTGCAAAACTTGTCCTCTCTGAACCCTTCACACAATAATATGCATTGTTTTAACTCATAAACCATACATCATTTTTAAAGCTTAAAATTTACTTCCTAGTTTACAGTTTAGGCACAAATCTTTGAAATGTCACCTGTACAGATGGCTGAAACAAGAGGGACTGGATTTACAAGAAATGAGTAAACGAGCATGAAGAGCAATGGCACACAGTAAATATTATGTGGTCAAAATGTGTGTGGTTATGTTCAAGGGAAATCACTACTGCATTGAGAATTGCAGTGGAATCACTATTACTTGCTGAGCAGAGCATTAAAAAAAAAAAGACAGATTTGTCTTTTAGATTAAAACTCCTATTTGAGAGGGCATTTAAAAATGAAAGAGAAGTTTAATACTTTTGATTGTCCAGTTCCCACTGGCTAAGAACAGTCAGAACAGGTCAGTTTGACATAGACTTTCCAGGGATCAGTGAAAGGAATAGATGAAAATATAGCTGGTAATAATTGAGCCTATAGTAGCAATTGACTATAACCATGAATTCTGAAGTACATTAAAAAAAAAATACCTGTGGGATGGTGTAAAATTCAAAATGGATCAAAAAAGAATGGTGTCCTTGGGAGACTCTCCAATCTCATACTATCTTCCTGTTTTTCCTAATTTTTTGTTCATAATAATCATGTTTTAATCCTCCTTTTAAAGCAATACTTTTTAAGCAAAGTGAAGTGCTTAGCAAGTTAATATTTTAAAACCTCTGTGTAGTTAGTGCTTCTGTATTTTTAGTTTGCAATATAATTTACTTTAAAAGTGATTTAGGAAACAAGAATCTCATGAAACTTTAATTTGTATTGTGCCATGGCCTCGAAGCTTGATTTGTCTTATATGTCAGTCAGTCTTAAGAAATTTAAACAAGTCACCTAACTTCCATGAGCCTCAGTTTCCCTGGTGAAAGATGATATTTAATATGACTGCAAAAGTAATCCATATCATCTCATGATTCTAAGATATATTACCAAGTCATTGCCTGAATCTCCTCAAGACTGGATGTCATTTTGGTAATACTCTTTGTACAAAAGCTCTACAAATGTATAATGCATTCCATATTTGGCCAGCACTGTTAGCAAACTCTTTTACAATGATGAATGTAATACATTGATTAATAATAGGTTACCCATTAATAGACACTGATTATTTACATTGATTGATGTTAAGATCAAAATATAGAAGTTTAATTTTTTTAATTCTTTTTTTAAAACATTTTATTTATTTATTTGATGGAGAGAGAGAGAGATCTCAAGTGTTCAGAGAGGCAGGCCGAGAGAGAGAGGGGGAAGCAGGCTCCCTGCCAAGCAGGGAGCCCAATACGGGGCTCGATCCCAGGACCCTGAGATCATGACCTGACCCGAAGGCAGAGGCTTAACCCACTGAGCCATCCAGGCACCCCTCAATTTCTGTTTTAAAGAGAAGATATTTATGTAACATATATATACAATAGCTACATAAAATAAATGTCACTAACATACAAGGCATTTAAGTTCACTTAAGACAAATTAAGTTAAAATGTCAGACTGTGTAACTTTTTAGCCAATTTGTATATTAAATAATATTAGGTTTCTCAAGGTACACCTTGCAAGATTTTGCTAAGCATTTTCCTGTTTTTCTGACTCACTGACTGTCAGGATTTAAATATGCCATTTTAGTTTCTCTGTTCCTCTAAATCCCACTCCCCTATCAATGACTACAGCATCATATAGACCTCTCCTGCAGTTGGTTTTTCCTCAATCTGAAAAAAATAACTCTTGATCTAGAATTACTTTGTTTATTTCCAAATTATGGATTCTTTGTTCTGATCAAGATACTAATTAGCATTTATATAACTTAATGGGGTGTTCCTGTTAAAGAAGTTAGAGTTAAGGTATCCTTGTCTTGCTCTCCTTGGTAATATTTAGGATAAAAGAAAAAGATTACACTTTTGGGAAAATTAGAAAACATCCACATGCTAAAAATTGAAGTAAAAAGAAGAGTTTGTTATTTTTTTTGTTGTTGTTCTTAAGATTTATTTGTTTATTTTGAGAGAGAGAGTGAGCAGGGGCAGGTAGGGATAGAGGGAGAGAGAAACCAAGCACATGCCATGCTGAGTGCAAAGCCCAATGCAGTGTTCAGTCCCAGGAACCTGAGATCATGACCTGAACTGAAACCAAGAGTCTGAAGCTTAACTGACTGTGCTACCCAAGCACCCCAACAAGAGCTTTAAAATCAGCAAAAATTGTGCTTGACTGAGGGCATACAGATGTCTTGTAGATCATCAGAAGCAGGAAGATTCTTCTTAAAAAAATATGAGAAACCTTTGGAAATTCATTTTAATAACCCATTGCTTGAAAATCAATGCCAGGATGTTAGAGTAGGATGCCTAAATATCCTTGATTCCTTATTGAAAGTATGAAGCAGAAATAAATGGCTGAGCTAGTGAATGATATATTCATATACTATCTTTGTGTGTACATAGTCTAGGTTTGAAAAAATAAGGGAGAAAATGTACCAATAACTTGTGAACTTGTATCTTAGTCATATGATATAAATAAATGATAAATCACTATGTAAGGGATTCTTGACATGCAGTAGTACATAGTTTGTAAGATAATCTTTGTGATATCGCATTGAAATCTAAGTTGCTTTATTGCTCCATCCCCACCCCAACACTCTCATTCAACATGTAACTGGTCCCTAAAATAATGTTCCCATTTATAGTCTACTCTAAGGGAAGAAGCATAACAAGTGAAGGGAAAATATTCTGAGAATATATGTTAATTTGGGATAAATATTTTATCATGAAATAAAGAAAACTTAAATAAAACCTCTTTAAAACATATCCAAGAAGAAAAAAAAAAAGGATCAAACAGGAGAGGTTAAAACAAAAAGAGGTGAGAAATTTTGAGTTATAGAACTCAGAAAAAAAATTTAAAACAAAAACAAAAACAAAAATGAATACAGCATGAGACTCATTATCACAAGGGAGAAAAGGACATCCTAAAATATCAGAAGCACAGAGGACAGGCTCAAGGCAAATAAAGCTAAATTCATTGAAAAGAAAGAAATAGGATCAGGATAAGAATTAGATATAGAAGACACAAAGGAGATCTATGTGTGCATAATTTATATACTCAGTGAATAGAAAACTTGATGTTAACATTCCAAAATAAACCAGAAAGAAAGCTTTTCCCTCTTGAATGAAAGACCTAAATCTGTAGACTTAAATAACATATTTTTAAAGGAACTATAAAAAAATGATTATTAGGGGCACCTTGGTGGCATAGTCAGTTAAGTGTCTGACTCTTGGTTTCAGTCTCATGGTCATGGGGCCAAGCCCCACACTGGGCTCTGCAGTCAGTGCAGTCTACTTGAGATTCTCTCTCCCTCCTTCTGCTCTTTATCTCTCTCCTTGAAATAAATAAATCTTTAAAAAATGATTAACATCAGAAACAATTAAAATACATAATGTCCAGTCTTAGAGGTTAATGAAAAATTTGTAATTAAAGTCAAGAAAAACAACAAAAGTTTTCATAATCAGGAGAAAACCTCTTGGGTTTTCTTTTTTCCCCTATAGAAAACTTACTGTCTATAAGCAAGTTCCAGAAAGTCATGAATTAAGAAAAACAAGAGAGAAAATGCATTTTTTTTCTGGTTTTATTGAGAAACAGCTGACTTATATCACTCTAAGTTTAAGGCATACAACATGATGGTTTGATTTACATATTTTGTGAAATAATCACCACAGTACCTTTAGTTAACATCCATCATCACATATGAATACAATCAAAAGAAAAGGGAAAATATTTCCCCTTGTGATGAGAACTCAGGACTTACACTCTTTAACAACTTTCCTATCTATCATACAACAGAGTTAGCTATAGTCATCATGGTATACATTACATCCCCAGTACTTACTTATCTTAAAACTGAATGTTGGTACCTTTTGACCATTTTCCCCTAATTTCCCTTCTTCCCACCCACCTCTTCTGGTAACCACAAAATTGGGACTCTTCTTCTATGAGTTTGGTGGGAATTTTGTTTTGTTTTGTTTTGTTTGATTTGTTTCTTTTGTTGTTTTTCAAATTCTACATGTAAGTGAGACCATGCAGTATTTGTCTTTGTCTGACTTATTAGTTAGCATACAGCCTTCAAGTTTAATCCATGTTGTCACAAATGGTAGTTCTTTATTTTTTGTTTGTTTGTTTGTTTTGTTTCTTGGGGTGTTTTTGTTTTTGTTTTTGTTTTTGGCTGAATCATATTCCCTTGTAAATATATATCACAATTTCTTTATCCATTTATCTGTTCCATGGACAACTTACATTCTTTCTATGTCTTGGCTATTGTAAATAACGCAGTTATGAACATGAAGGTGCAGATAGCCTTTTGAGTTAGTGTTTTCATTTCCTTTGGATAAATTCCCAGAAGTGGAATTCCTGGATCATATGGTATAATTATTTGAGAAACCTTCATACTGTTTCCATAGTGCCTTGTACCAATTCATATTCCCAACAGCATACAACAGATCCCTTTTCTCCACATCTTGGTCAACACTTGTTGTTTCTTGTTTTTTGCTGTTGTTATTGTTGTTGATGGCCATTCTAACAGGAATGAGGTGACATCTCATTGTGGTTTTGATTTGCATTTTCCTAATGTAGCAACAGTGAGCAAATAGAAAATGACTTAAGAGGGGCGCCTGGGTGGCTCAGTGGGTTAAAGCCTCTGCCTTTGGCTCAGATCATGATCTCAGGGTCCTAGGATCGAGCCCTGCATCAGGCTCTCTGCTCAGCAGGGAGCCTGCTTCTCCTCTGTCTCTGCCTGCTGCTTTGCCTACTTGTGATCTCTCTCTCTGTATCAAATAAATAGATAAAATCTTTAAAAAAATTTTTTTTGACTTAGAAATAGAAAATAAATTTTATGGCTAGCTGACCTGCCATTCTTTCATCAAGACCACATAGGTTGTGTTTTCCATCATCCACAAGCATAAGGACTAGTGAATCCGTGAACACATTTTGGGGCAAAAATTGCTTCTAAAGATGAACTTAAGTCAACTCTTTATGAAAGAAGTGTGTCCTGGAAAAATGATTAAACTGTGTATTAAAATGTAGATCAGGGGCACCTGGGTGGCTCAGTGGGTTAAAGCCTCTGCCTTCAGCTCAGGTCATGATCTCAGGGTCCTGGGATCGAGCCCCGTATTGGGCTCCCTGCTCAGCATCTCTCTCTTCCACCTCTCCCTGCTTCCACCTCTCTCTCTCGGCCTGCCTCCCTGGCTACTTGTGATCTATGTCAAATAAATAAATAAAATCTTTAGAAAAATAAAATGTAGATCAGAAGTTAACTCTGGATATTAAATCACTAAACAAAATGTAAGCAAAATTTAAGTGTGTGTTTGTATGTGACTACTTGTGATTTGATAACTGTTATCATTGAGTGGATATTTTAAATTTTCTCATTTCTGCTTATAAAAGATTTAGTTCTTTCCCTTGTCTTCTGTGGGGCCCATGCCTAGCTATTCTTTAGTAGTTAGCAGTGAAATGTTTCAAAATTAAAATAGGAAAAAAAATCCTGTTGCTGTAGAAGTTAATGGAGAAGTGACAAAGAGGTGTGTGGGTTTGACCTCGTAGAGAAACTGGCTTTTAAAAAGGAAAACAAAATGTAACCAAAACAAACATAATTAAGTTGTGGATAAAAGAGGAATTTGATAAGAAAGGTACTGTGGTAGATGTGGATTATAATAAAAGTTAATGAATGATTAAAAAAGTCATAACTATTGCCATGTGCTATAAAATTATTGGTGTTAGAAACATGCAAATAAAAAGTTTCTATCATTTTGAAATTATTTCGGATACTGGACCACATTGCTGTTGTTTTTTCAATTGTGGGAGAAGCTCTACCAGACCAGACAACTTGAGTCATGGCTTTAATCTGGTTACATATTGTAACAATAATTTAGGAGTGTAACTGGATGTGTAAAACATTCTTGGAACATTGCAAGTGATCTGAAAGTTTTCATCTTCTATTTCTGGAGGGTCAATCAGTTAAGTTAAATTTCATAAATTGAATAATAGAATTCTGGAGACATTGTTTAAAGGTGAGGAGATAACCACTAGAGGTATTCAGAATAATAAAATAGATAATCTAAATTGTTGGGTTTTTTTTTTAGATTAGGAAAGCATAATTAGAATTATATACTCAGTTTGTAGCAATGTGGTGGTAACAATTAATATTTGTTGTTAATGCAAACTGCTAGACCCTTTGTCAAGCTAGTCACCCCGGCACCTCCCAGACTTCATGCACCTCCACGATCTGTATCTCCAGGAAAGCTTACTCCGGAGATATAGCAGGCATCTACAATCCTGGCCTCTTAGTGTCTGGGCCATGGTGCTTGTAAAGATTTTGAATAGAAGTCTTGAACTTAGGTTAAAAATACCCCATTTTCAGAAATGAAAATCTATAGATACCTTAAAAATACAGATATATGAAGTAAATAGGCTATAGACCATCCATATCATTATGATGAAAACAGGCATATTCATTTAGGGCTTTATAATTTTCAAAGCATTTTCGTACACATTATGCTATGTGATTCTCAGAACAAACTTTTGAGCATAGTAAAAGTTCATGAGTAGATGGCAGAGCTGAGATTAGAGTCTAGATCTATTATCACTTAAATCTGTAAAATATTTAATCTGTGGAACATGGACTGTTTATATATACTTTTAGTAAGACATTCCTACCTCAATGGATTAAGTTAAAGAAACAGGAAAGCAAAAGACAAGGTAAAATATATAATGTGAATTAAAGAAGGAAAACATATTGTATAGTATGTTTTATCTTTCTAATAAAGCAGTCTACTGCTTGAGATTAGGTACCACATGATATAGTTCTTGATATATATGTGTCCTCTCAATAGTGAGTAACTCAGTAAACATTCAACTGTGTGCTAATCATTTTTAATTCTGCTTTATTTCAAGGTTGTACACTTATTTTAGCTATTATTTAAGAGAGGACAAAGCAGCGAAATTGATGGCTAGTTGTACACACATACACACACACACACACACACACACAACTGTTTGCCACCTTAAATACTCAAGTCTCCTGTAAAATACATTGGCTTGTTTTCATTAGCTGGATTAACTTTTTGAGTTAAAATACACTTATCTTATTTCACTAAGCATGATATGAGGAAGTGGTGATGCAACATGGGGGCTTAAGTGGTTAGGAGAAGAATCAATGAAACAAGATGGGATTGGGAGGGAGACAAACCATAAGTGACTCTTAATCTCACAAAACAAACTGAGGGTTGCTGGGGGGAGGGGTGTTGGGAGAAGGGGGGTGGGGTTATGGACATTGGGGAGGGTATGTGCTTTGGTGAGTGCTGTGAAGTGTGTAAACCTGGCGATTCACAGACCTGTACCCTTGGGGATAAAAATATGTTTATAAAAAATTTAAAAATTTAATTAAAAAAATAAATAAATAAAAATACACTTATCTTTTTGTAAACCTGAACTTTAGGTACAAAGTAGAAAATTCTCCATAAACTTTCTTAGTAAGAACATTTGAATTTAGGGGCACCTGCGTGGCTCACTGGTCAAGGCCTCTGCCTTTGGCTCAGGCCGTGATCCCAGGGTTCTGGGATTGAGCCCCACATGGGGCTCTCTACTCAGCAGGGAGTCTGCTTCCCTTCCTTCTCTCTCTGCCTGCCTCTCTGCCTATTTGTGATCTCTGTCTGTTAAATAAATAAATAAAAATCTTTAAAAAAAATTTAAATGTAAACTATAATATGATATTCCTAAATTAAAGTTACATTTCAAAGAAATAATAATTTAATAATCATTTTTAAATTTTAATTCCACCATACTTAACATACAGTGCCATATAAGTTTCAGGTATATAATTCCATAGATTCAATAATTCTATACATTACTCAGTGCTCATCATTACAAGTGTACTCTTTTTTAATTAATTCCGGTATAGTTAACATGCAATGTTATATTAGTTTCAGGTGTACAATATAGTGATTGGACAGTTCCATATATCACTCAGTGCTCATCAAGATAATGGTTCTCTTTGGGGCACCTGGGTGGCTCAGTAGGTTAGAGCTTCTGACTTCAGCTCAGGTCATGATCCCAGGGTCCTGGGATCGAGCCCCGAATCTGGCTCTCTGCTCAGTGGGGAGCCTGCTTCCTCCTCTCTCTTTCTGCCTGCCTCTCAGACTACTTATAATAAATAAATAATTTATAATACTTTATAATAAATAAATAAAATCTTAAAAAAAAAAGATAATGGTACTCTTCATCTCCATCACTTTTTCACCCATCTCCCCCACCCACCTGCCCTCTGGTGACCACCAGTTTGTTCTCTATAGTTAAGAGTCTGTTTTTTTGGTTTGTCTCTTTTTTCTGTTTGTTAATTTTGTTATGTTTCTTAAATTCCACATGAGTGAAATCATATTTTATAGTCATTTTTGAGTAAAATATTTATCTGCTTTTACCAACATAAATCTGCTTGAATGTTTTGCAGACATGCATTATGTCATTTTCATTATTTATATTTGATGTCAGCTATTGGTGCAATTACACCTATGTGCAGTATACTGAGACAGCTTTCAAATATGAACAAAAATAAATTTTATAAAGAAAAAATGGTATGAATTTAGTGAATTTGGCTAAGTACTACATATTACTCCAAAGTAGCATTAACAGTAGTATATCAACAACTAAGACAAACCTCATGTCCTTAGACAGCGTATGAATCTGGAACAAAAAAGTTAGAAATAGGGGTGTCTGGGTAGCTCAGTGGGTTAAGCCTCTGCCTTCGGCTCAGGCCTTGATCTCAGGGTCCTGGGATCGAGCCCCACGTCGGGCTCTCTGCTCAGTGGGGAGCCTGCTTCCTCCTCTCTCTCTGCCTGCTTCTCTGCCTACATGTAATATCTGTCTGTCAAATGAATAAACAAAATCTTTAAAAAGAAAGGTAACTCCCTCTTTAGTAATCTACCTGAAGTCTTTAAAAAAAAAAAAAAAGGTTAGAAATAAAAGAAGAATGCAAACAAGCTATATAACAAAAGTATGTAACAAAATCCAAGACCCCTGTGATTTGGGAGATTTTGACTAAAGATCGTGTTTATCATATTAAGGAATGAGAGAAATATATGGCTTTGTGAAGGAGATCGCATATGGTGTAGATATGTGAGAGCTATCTGAGACCAAGAGAACTAGTATGTCAGAGGCTGAGGTGAGTACAGGTTGGGCCTGGCTTTTGCTTCAGATGCCAATTCTGACAAATTGATGTTGTTTACTTTCTGGGTATTCTGTACTGACATGCATTAATGAAAGAGTGTCATTATTAATTATTTCACCATGATCAAGTAATGAATCATGGTAATTTTCTTGCTCTACCAATTACAGAGAATATACATGATATACCAGTTGCCCCACTTAGCTAGTTTAGAATGAAAGAGATAAGATTAGTGGTAGTCAAAATGCGAAGGTTGGGCACTATTTTAAAAAAAGCAAAATTATTGACAATTTCAAAGGTGATTTGGCCTTCCAGCTATGGCTATGCTCCCAAAGGCATGCTCCATATCTTATATAACTTTGAATTCCCAGTAACTGACAAAGTGTCTAGCTTGCAGAATTGCTTCTGCTTGGAATATACCCTCTTTCCAAATCTTTCCCATAGGGTTATGAAAAGTAAGTTTCCTATGAAATTATATATGCAGAAATAATCTAGAAGTCCAAAACATTTTGAGGGACTATACTGATAATAGAATAACTACATTATTGAACTGTTTATGACTCTTCTGAGATTTTTAATGCCCAGAGAAAAGGAATCATCATTTTGTGGACCCATTGTGACTCCTGGTTGAGCCATATACAGTCTTGGATATACTGTGGATTTCTCTAGAAACAGAGAGAATATAAAACACACCCTGAGTCTTTGGTAGAAACTCAACCTCTTATCACTGCTTAACTGTATGTAAAGTATTCATCTAACAACAAGATCATGATCATAGCTATCACAGGAAAGTATTTCTTTGGGAAACAAGCCCCTTATTCTCCTTTTTTCCTCATCCTTAGGTGTCTCTTCAAAGAAGAAATGCACTACAGTGTTAGGAAATGCAAAACAAAACAGAGTCCTGTTAGAAGTAATAGCAAAATAGCACAGTACTTTTTTAAAGGAAGCAATTTCAAACATTTCCAGTTAAAAGGTCCTTTTCTCCAATTATAGTTTTTTTTTTAAGATTTTTATTTATTTATTTGACAGGTAGAGATCACAAGTAGGCAGAGAGGCAGGCAGAGAGAGAGAGGAGGAAGCAGGCTCCCTGCTGAGCAGAGAGCCTGATGTGGGGCTCGATCCCAGGACCCTGGGATCATGACCCGAGCCGAAGGCAGAGGCTGTAACCCACTGAGCCACCTAGGTGCCCCTATCCAATTATAGTTTCTTGTAAGCACATTGTGTTGCCAAAAAAATTGGAAGAAATTAAAGACAATTAATTTTAGAAACAAATAGGCATTTTTAATGCTTATTATAAAGTTCTAAACCAAAGATTTGCAGTTAAGAAAACGAGAGTTCCTGTTTGGGCCACTCTGCTTTGTTTGAGTATCAGCAGTGCCATCTGAGTCTCTGATGGAGATGATCTGGATTATAAAGTGGGGTTGAGTGTGTAGATGTACTATATGAAATGATAAATCATTGATTTTTCAGATCATGTCAGCACAACCTCAGGGACGGTGCACCTGCTTTCTCGCCTTTCACTTCACAAAGGGATTATTAAAGAATATCATATTTTTGAAGGTAATACATAGCTAGCTGAACGCTTCTTGTTCATAACACATTTATTTAAAAGTAACAAGAATGGAAGCCTCTTCGAAATGATTTTTCGTATTAGTACCATATTCCGAAGAAAAGCTGCTTGAACTCTTCTCCTTTTTAAATACCTGAATGTCAGTAAGCAGGTTTAGCTTTTATTAAAGTACTTACTAACGCTGTTCTAATTATTGCCACACCATCGTAACTCATGAACTATCATTATAGCCAAACAGCCAACTGTGCAAGGAGGAGACTGATGTCAAGCTCGAATCTTTGTAAAACTCCCCATTGTACACTATTGTCCCTTTAATATTTCATAGGCCTATATGTAGCTGTTAAATTATTCAAGCCACCTCCGTTTCTTGAACATCATATCTTTTTTTATATGGGTTTTGTCAAAGGGCCTGAAGTGTGGTCGTCTACAGGAAACCTGATGGTGCATTAAGATGCATGAGTAGAACTCGGGAGGAACTGATGGTCTTTTCCAGAGCATTAAGCTGGCACTCTCTGTGTACCTTTGCTCGGGGAGAGGATCCCTGCCCTGGGACAAATAGCATTTTAGTAAAGTATTGCTGTTCACAAAGCAAATTAGTGAAGTCTTCTCTGAAAAAAAAAACAAAACAAAAAAACAATCAGATACGTGTGTCTTAAATATTTCCTCCAAAATCTTCTCATTTATTTCAGTCTAAATTATTAAATAGAAAGAGATGTCTCCTACGGCTGTCTCTTTGTGTCCCCTACAGTTTTGGAGGTTGCTTAAGGATCATAAACAAGCAACATGGAACTATTTTGCCTTTTGTGATAATGTATTTTCCAACTAGAAGTACACGAAGACCAATTGGAAATTTGAATCCTGAGTTGTCAATGCATTAAAGAAGGTAGAGTCGGAACCCAAATTTAATAAATGCCTAATAAGAGGTCAACGAGTGTGCCGCATACACCATCAAACATTATGGCAATTTATTTGTCAAAACAGTCTTCAGAAAGAGGGCTGTCTAAAATTATTACCTTACAGATAAAGAAAATGAGGCTCAAAGTAGCAAATTTCTTGCTTAAATTCACACAGCAAGTAGTGGCAGAGCTGGGAATAAAAATTATCTTTTCCTTCAAAAGAACCTATATACATGTTTCCCACTCTGTGCTCTCTCATTATTAGCATCATTACTGCAAATCAGCTACATTGAAAGCTAATTAAAACAATCTTAAGCAGGTTATTCATTTATTGTGGGCATGGTCTACTCAGACTCAGGCTCTTATAAATAATGAAATCTCAATTCGAAATGGTAGTGATAATTTGCCGTGATTGCCCAGTGTTTTCAATTGGTGTCTAGATATTGTTTATACTAGCCAGTGTCCTGGTTCAATCACAGTAAATATTACTTCTGACTCATATTTTGTCTTAGTCCTTGACATTTCTTTAGTTACATAATTTAGGTACAAGTATCTTATTTGCTTATTTGAATTTTCCAGTGTTTAGTATATGAGTATAATTAAAAATATTTATTCCATTTTAGAAATACACAGTATTGTTCTGAAACTTGCCATCAATTGCTTGCTAGTGTATATCTAAACTGCATTATTTTTGTGGTAAACCTGGAGTCATGTGAAAGGAAGAAATATGTTAAGAACCATAAGTAGCATGATTTTCATTTCGGTATTTTATTACCACAATGGCCATTCTGAAGAGCTCCCTTTAACTATTAAAGATGGCTGTGGGAGAAGAGGTTATAATATAATAAAATAATTTTTAATAAATTTATTGGTTAATAAGTATTTTTAAAAATATTGTGTTTATACCATACTAAATTCCAAAATCTTCACACTTGAAGTATTAGTAATTTATTTGATGAATCTCAAAATCATCACTATGTGTTTTCTTTTGGTGCATAATAATTGTCAAATGGATACTTTCTGTTCTTATATGTAAATTAAGGTGCTAATATTATCAAGATGTCATTTCTTCTCGATTTGATCTGTGAATTCATATACCAGTAAAAGTCCCAGCAAGTTATTTTGTGGCTATGACCAAACTGATTCTAAAGTTGATATGGAGAGACAAAAAACCCAGAAGAGTCAATACAATATTGAAGGAGTACAAATTTGGAGGACTGACAGTATCTGACTTCAAGTTTTAGTGTATAAAGTCACAGTAATCAAGACAGTGTGGTACTGGAGAAAGACTAGCCAAAAGATCAGTGGAACCAAATACAAGCCAGAAACAGACCTATACAAATGTGGTCACCTGATTTTTGGCAAAAGATCAAAGGCAATACCATGGAGTGAAGATATTCAACAAATAGTGCTGGAAAAATTTGACATCCACATGGAAAAAAAAAGAAAGTCTATCAAGAGACCTTATACCATTTACTGAAATTAACTCAAAATGGATCACAAACTCAAATGTAAAATGCAAAACTATACAACTTCTAGAAGATAACACAAGAGAAAACTTAGATGACCCTGAGTGACCTTGAATCAATGACTCAAACATGAAAGGCATGATTCATGACAGAAATAATTCATAAACTGGACTTCTGCTCTGCAAAAGACAGTGTCAAGAGAATGAGAAGATAAGTCACAGACTTGGAGAAAGTATTTGCAAAAGACACAGCTGACAAAGGACGATTATGCAGAATGTACAAAGAACTCTTAAAGCTCAACAATAAGAAAACAACCCAAGGAAAAAGTGTTCAAAGACCTTAAAAGACAGCTCACCAAAGAAGATGCCACCTATAGATCATATGTCACTGGGGAAATACAAATTAAAAACATCAATGAAAATATTAAATACCTGTTACAATGGCCAAGATCCAGATCATTAACAATAGTAAATGCTGGTGAGGATGTGGAACAACAAAAGCTGTCATTCTTTGCTGTAGGAATATAAAATGATACACTCACTTTGGAAGACAGTGGTTACTTACAAAACTCAGTGTACCCTACTATAAAATCCACCAGTCACACTCCTTGGTATTTACCCAGTGGAGCTGAAAACTTAAGTCCACACAAAAGCCTGCACACAGATGTTTATAGAAGCTTTGTTTATAATTGCCAAAATTTGGAAGCAAGCAAGAGATTTCTGGCATGGGTAAATAAACATCCAGACAATGGGATATTATTCACTGCCAAGAGGAAAAGAGCTACCAAGCCATGAAAAGACATGCAAGAAACTTAAATGCATATTACTAAGTGAAAGAAGCCAATGTGAAAATGCTACATCCTGTATGATTCCAACTATATGACGGTCTAGAAAAAACAAAACCATGGAGACAAGTGAAAAAGAGCAATGGTTGCTAGGGGTTGGAGGCGTGGGATGGAGGAATGAATGGGCAGAGTACACAGTTTTTAGGACAGTGAAAACACTTTGTATGCTACCATAATGATGGATATATATAATTATACATTTGCCCAAACCCAGAAAATGTACAACACCAAAAGTGAACACTGATGTAAACTATGGACTGTGATTATGATGTGTCATTGTAGGTTCATCAGTTTTAACACATTTTCCACCCTGACGGGGGTTGTTTGTTATGTGGAAGGCTAGGCACCCATGAGGGCAAGAAGAGGAATGTATGTAAATCATTGTACCTGCCTTCAATTTTTCTATAAATCTGAAAGTGCTCTAAAGATTGAAGACTCTATAAAAAGTCTTTAATTAAAGTAAATCAAGGTGCTTTCAATTTATCTTTGAAGAAAGAACAGTAAGCTTGAGGTCAGAAGTCCTTGATTTAAGTTCAGGCATTATACCTTTCTTTTAAATTTTATTTATATATTTATTCGACAGACAGAGATTACAAGTAGGCAGAAAAGCAGGCAGAGAGAGAGGAGAAAGAAGGCTCCCCGCTGAGCAGA
This sequence comes from Neogale vison, assembly GCF_020171115.1. Taxonomy (NCBI): domain Eukaryota; kingdom Metazoa; phylum Chordata; class Mammalia; order Carnivora; family Mustelidae; genus Neogale; species Neogale vison. The sequence goes on from NC_058099.1 coordinate 40,152,429, forward strand.
GAGCCCAATGCCGGGCTCAATCCCAGGACCCTGGGATCATGAACTAAGCCGAAGGCAGAGGCTTTAACCCACTGAGCCATCCAGGCACCCCGCATCATACCTTTCTTATATAAGTTATTTTCTGAGATGTTAATGCAAGTATCCTGAGAATTCATTCACTCTTTTGCTCATTCATTTATTCATAATGGCTCTCACTTATTATCTAACACCTAGGATACTATTTTATGGGACCACAAAAATCAATTAGACATGTTTCTTATTTCCAAGGAATTGGAAATCACAGTTTGATAAGAAAACAGGTTCATATGACCAAAAGCTGTTCAGTGTCCTTACCAAAAAAATTGGGGTGCTAAGTCCCATTGTAGGGATCAAGTGAGACAATAATTATGATAGCACTTTCTAAACTTTAATGGATCTGTGCGTCTAATATATATGAGTTATGAAATAATTTTATACAATTTAAATTTTGTAAACTCCACTATTAACAAAAAGTTATTAACAAAAAATAATCAGTAAGTTCCTAACACAGGGGAAGGTACGTTTAAAGTATATAATCAAGGAGAATTTGTTAAACAAATTAACAAACATGTTATACAAAAGTGTTATTAAAACATGAGCAAAAGGGGTGCCTGGGTGGCTCAGTGAGTTAAGCCTCTGTCTTTGGCTCAGGTCATGATCCCAGGGTGCTGGGATCAAGCCCCATATCGGGCTCTCTGCTCAGTGGGGAGCCTTCTTCCTCCTCTCTCTGCCTGCCTCTCTGCCTACTTGTGATCTCTCTCTCTGTCCAATAAATAAATAAAATCTCAAAAAAAATGAGCAAAAAATTTCAAATGATACTTCTTAGTGTTAATAAGCATGTGTTAGGAGTATAAACACACCTGAAAAATGTGGTTTTTACACATAATTACCCCAAATTACTTTATGAAGAAAGCAGTTCTTCAGTGTGACATTTATAATAGCCAACTTATTTATTTAATGCATGTCTACTAATATGGATAAAACCATACTAAAGGAACATTTAAAGAAAACATATTTACATGAAGAGACTGGGAGATAAACAGATAAGACAGAAATTTTATATATATATATATATATATATATATATAATATATATATATTTTTTTCAAAACACTAATTTTCAAGAATATAAATAATTTTGGGGTGTCTGGGTGGCTCTCAGTTGGCTAAGAATCTGCCTTTAGCTCAGGTCATGATCCCAGGGTCCTGTAGTCGGGTTCTAGGTGGGGTTCCTTGATCAGCAGGCAAGGAGCCTGCTTCTCCCTCTGCCTGCTGCTCCCCCTGCTTGTGCTCTCTCTGTCAAATAAATAAATAACGTCTTTAAGAAAAAGAATACAAAAAATTTTAAACTACTTTTATAGGAAAATAAGAAATTTATATTTTTAAATACTATTAACAGTGGTATTTCCATTATGGTTATTTATTAATATATATATATATATAGAGAGAGTGTCACTTATGTGTTGGTTTTTAGACCTTGCAGATAGAAATGTGAGCAAATTTGGCAAAGCACCTGATGTTACAGAGATTGTGTTATTTTAGTGATAAACAGGCAGTAATCAAATGGCATGTCAATAAGGACTAGTGCAGATAGTGATCTGTGCTGTGGAGTGGAACAAATCTATGTTTTTGTGGGGAAGAGGATTACTGGATGTGGGTACCCAAGGAAATTATTTCATGTAGTGTGATCAGGGATAACTTCACTGATTAATGCCTTTTTAGGCATATCTAAAAGGAATGAAGGAACAACCAATACAGCCATCTGGGGAAATAGTATTCCAGGCAGAGGAAACAGCAAGTACAAAATTTCTGCTTTTAGAGCCTACTTCTCCTAGGAAAGCATCAAGAATAGTGTGGCTGAAGCTGAATAAAGGAAAAGGGAACCTTATTAAACTTGCAACTTTCAAGTTGAATTTTTATCCATATAGACTCTCGCATATTCCCAGAGGATGTTAGAGCAGTAGAGTGCTAGTAAATATTTAGCAGACAGCTTTGTGGAGGTGGGGGGCAGGGCGGGGAGACATGGAATGGGAAGGGGAGCTGATTGATATCATGTACCTGTTCCCATATTGTAAACACATGGACTACAGAGATTTTAGCCTATCAGTATGATGTCACTGAACATGGGGTTAGGGAAAGGGACAGCCAATCAGTTCTTCAGAGCCAGTGTGAGCCAGCTCCAACACACTCTTGCATGTCTCTGTAGCTATAATAAATTCCTGTAAATACAGAGGAGAATATTCCATAATCTTGTGTATAAAAAATGAGCAAGTATTGACACTTTGAATAAATGAAATGAGGGTAAGTCCTATAATTGTTGATGACTAACAACTAAGATTGTAAATATTTACTAAGTGTAGAGCATTGTATCTGGAAGAAAAATGCAGTATTTAAGATGCATCTTTAATCTTGTCACTTTTGTGGTAACTGACTTGGAAAAATATTAGGACTCTGAAGTCATTATCTTCACTGAATGACATCAAGTAGACTTCTCTTTAATGGTCACTGTATAATGTGGATCAACTTTAATGAGTAAATTGTGTAGCAAAAAGTGGCTAGACATGCTAATAGGAATTCAGTTAATGAATAGATGGAAATTATTGTGAGAAAAGAGGTGATTTTTCTAGTCTCAGTCATTCATTTTACTTTATTAATGTGTTCAGTTGTAAAGAAAAATAATAAAAATAGAAAATACTGAAAATGTTTCATCATAGAACATAAAAAAACAAATTATGTGAAAGAAGAAAAGGGGATTTTACTTTTAATTTAGCCTAAGAATCTGCATCAAAAAGGAAAAAAAAAGGTGTGGGGTAGATTTTGAGATAATGTCAGTGGAAATAGCATACTTTTTAGCTTTTTTATTTAAAATGTTTTTAGGTTTAGGGGCACCTTGGTGGCTCAGTGGGTTAAAGCCTCTGCCTTTGGTTCAGGTCATGATCCCAGGGTCCTGGGATCGAGCCCTCCATCGGGCTCTCTGCTCAGCGGGGAGCCTACTTCCTCCTCTCTCTCTCTCTCTCTCTCTCTGCCTGCCTCTCTGCCTACTTGTGATCTCTGTCAAATAAATAAATAAAATCATTAAAAAAATATTTTTAGGTTTAGATAATACAAACAATTTATAGATACTTTTGTCCCCATAGTCATATATGCATGTATATTTATAACCAAATAATATGCGTGTATATATATATTTGCAAATATATACATTGATACATAAATAGACCTATTTATGTGATTTTATGTATATAGAAATACATCTATATAAATATAATTCTGCATATATATATAAAACTATGATAAAATCACAATTACACTTCTAATTCCAGTGGAACATCAGATCTATTTTAGACTTTCTCCTTTCCATATTTATAATTCCCTATTCAACTAGTAAGCATCTTGGATCTTTATTGTCCACAATATATTTACTCATGTTCTCAGTTCCAGAATACACATAAACTATTTCTGAAATTATTTCATAACCATGGAAATATAGATAAAACATCATGTTCAAAATTTACTTTTTCCTTCCCTACAATTAGTTTCATTTGTTTTGCTTATATTGCATTTTATTCCATTGGTCCTATATTTGTTGATTTTCATTCATTTTTGGGTATGTGAAAGATTACCATGATTCTAAAAATGGGAAGTATATAAAAAGTTATATTCCAGAAATTATCCTTCATTCTATCCCTGTTCCTATTGCCCTATCCTTTCAGTGCTATTCTTTTTTTTTTTTCCCCAATTTATTTATTTTAAGAAAAACAGTATTCATTATTTTTTCACCACACCCAGTGCTCCATGCAAGCTGTGCCCTCTATAATACCCACCACCTGGCACCCCAACCTCCCACCCCCCAGCCACTTCAAACCCCTCAGACTGTTTTTCAGAGTCCATAGTCTCTCATGATTCATCTCCTCTTCCAATTTACCCAAAAGCACATACCCTCCCCAATGTCCATAACCCTACCCCCCTTCTCCCAACCCCCCTCCCCCCAGCAACCCACAGTTTGTTTCGTGAGATTAAGAGTCACTTATGGTTGGTCTCCCTCCCTATCCCATCTTGTTTCATGGATTCTTCTCATACCCACTTAAGCCCCCATGTTGCATCACCACTCCCTCATATCAGGGAGATCATATGATAGTTGTCTTTCTCCGCTTGACTTATTTCGCTAAGCATGATACGCTCTAGTTCCATCCATGTTGTCGCAAATGGCAAGATTTCGTTTCTTTTGATGGCTGCATAGTATTCCATTGTGTATATATACCACATCTTCTTGATCCATTCATCTGTTGATGGACATCTAGGTTCTTTCCATAGTTTGGCTATTGTGGACATTGCTGCTATAAACATTCGGGTGCACGTGCCCCTTTGGATCACTACGTTTGTATCTTTAGGGTAAATTCCCAGTAGTGCCATTGCTGGGTCATAGGGCAGTTCTATTTTCAACATTTTGAGGAACCTCCATGCTGTTTTCCAGAGTGGTTACACCAGCTTGCATTCCCACCAACAGTGTAGGAGGGTTCCCCTTTCTCCGCATCCTCGCCAGCATCTGTCATTTCCTGACCTGTTGATTTTAGCCATTCTGACTGGTGTGAGGTGATATCTCATTGTGGTTTTGATTTGTATTTCCCTGATGCCGAGTGATATGGAGCACTTTTTCATGTGTCTGTTGGCCATCTGGATGTCTTCTTTGCAGAAACGTCTGTTCATGTCCTCTGCCCATTTCTTGATTGGATTATTTGTTCTTTGGGTGTTGAGTTTGCTAAGTTCTTTATAGATTTTGGACACTAGTCCTTTATCTGATATGTCGTTTGCAAATATCTTCTCCCATTCTGTCAGTTGTCTTTTGGTTTTGTTAACTGTTTCCTTTGCTGTGCAAAAGCTTTTGATTTTGATGAAATCCCAAAAGTTCATTTTTGCCCTTGCTTCCCTTGCCTTTGGCGATGTTCGTAGGAAGATGTTGCTGCGGCTGAGGTCGAAGAGGTTGCTGCCTGTGTTCTCCTAGGGATTTTGATGGATTCCTTTCTCACATTGAGATCCTTAATCCATTTTGAATCTATTTTTGTGTGTGGTGTAAGGAAATGGTCCAATTTCATTTTTCTGCACGTGGCTGTCCAATTTTCCCAACACCATTTATTGAAGAGGCTGTCTTTTTTCCATTGGACATTCTTTCCTGCTTTGTCGAAGATTAGTTGACCATAGAGTTGAGGGTCTATTTCTGGGCTCTCTATTCTGTTCCATTGGTCTATGTGTCTGTTTTTGTGCCAGTACCATGCTGTCTTGATGATGACAGCTTTGTAATAAAGCTTGAAGTCCGGAATTGTGATGCCACCAACTTTGGCTTTCTTTTTCAATATCCCTTTGGCTATTCGAGGTCTTTTCTGGTTCCATATAAATTTTAAAATTATTTGTTCCATTTCTTTGAAAAAGATGGATGGTACTTTGATAGGAATTGCATTAAATGTGTAGATTGCTTTAGGTAGCATAGACATTTTCACAATATTTATTCTTCCAATCCAGGAGCATGGAACATTTTTCCATTTCTTTGTGTCTTCCTCAATTTCTTTCATGAGTACTTTATAGTTTTCTGAGTATAGATTCTTAGCCTCTTTGGTTAGGTTTATTCCTAGGTATCTTATGGTTTGGGGAGCAATTGTAAATGGGATTGACTCCTTAATTTCTCTTTCTTCTGTCTTGTTGTTTGTGTAAGAAATGCAACTGATTTCTGTGCATTGATCTTATATCCTGACACTTTACTGAATTCCTGTATAAGTTCTAGCAGTTTTGGAGTGGAGTCTTTTGGGTTTTCCACATAGAGTATCATATCATCTGCGAAGAGTGATAATTTGACTTCTTCTTTGCCAATTTGGATTCCTTTAATTTCCTTTTGTTGTCTCATTGCTGAGGCTAGGACTTCTAGTACTATGTTGAATAGCAGTGGTGATAATGGACATCCCTGCCGTGTTCCTGACCTTAGTGGAAAAGCTTTCAGTTTTTCTCCATTGAGAATGATATTTGCAGTGGGTTTTTCATAGATGGCTTTGATGATATTGAGGTATGTGCCCTCTATCCCTACACTTTGAAGGGTTTTGATCAGGAAGGGATGCTGTACTTTGTCAAATGCTTTTTCAGCATCTATTGAGAGTATCATATGGTTCTTGTTCTTTCTTTTATTGCTGTGTTGTATCACATTGACTGATTTGCGGATGTTGAACCAACCTTGCAGCCCTGGGATAAATCCCACTTGGTTGTGGTGAATAATCCTTTTAATGTACTGTTGAATCCTATTGGCTAGTATTTTGGTGAGAATTTTCGCATCTGTGTTCATCAAGGATATTGGTCTATAGCTCTCTTTTTGGATGGGATCCTTGTCTGGTTTTGGGATCAAGGTGATGCTGGCCTCATAAAATGAGTTTGGGAGTTTTCCTTCCATTTCTATTTTTTGGAACAGTTTCAGGAGAATAGGAATTAGTTCTTCTTTAAATGTTTGGTAGAATTCCACCGGGAAGCCATCTGGCCCTGGGCTTTTGTTTGTTTGGAGATTTTTAATGACTGTTTCAATCTCCTTACTGGTTATGGGTCTGTTCAGGCTTTCTATTTCTTCCTGGTTCAATTTTGGTAGTTTATATGTTTCTAGGAATGCATCCATTTCTTCCAGATTGTCAAATTTGTTGGCGTAGAGTTGCTCATAGTATGTTCTTATAATAGTTTGTATTTCTTTGGTGTTAGTTGTGATCTCTCCTCTTTCATTCATGATTTTATTTATTTGGGTCCTTTCTCTTTTCTTTTTGATAAGTCTGGCCAAGGGTTTATCAATTTTATTAATTCTTTCAAAGAACCAGCTCCTAGTTTGGTTGATTTGTTCTATTGTTTTTTTTGTTTCTATTTCATTGATTTCTGCTCTGATCTTTATGATTTCTCTTCTCCTGCTGGGCTTAGGGTTTCTTTCTTGTTCTTTCTCCAGCTCCTTTAGGTGTAGGGTTAGGTTGTGTACCTGAGACCTTTCTTGTTTCTTGAGAAAAGCTTGTACGGCTATATATTTTCCTCTCAGGACTGCCTTTGTTGTGTCCCACAGATTTTGAACCGTTGTATTTTCATTATCATTTGTTTCCATGATTTTTTTCAATTCTTCTTTAATTTCCCGGTTGACCCATTCATTCTTTAGAAGGATGCTGTTTAGTCTCCATGTATTTGTGTTCTTTCCAAACTTCCTCTTGTGGTTGAGTTCTAGCTTCAGAGCATTGTGGTCTGAAAATATGCAGGGAATGATCCCAATCTTTTGATACCGGTTGAGTCCTGATTTAGGACCGAGGATGTGATCTATTCTCGAGAATGTTCCATGTGCACTAGAGAAGAATGTGTATTCTGTTGCTTTGGGATGAAATGTTCTGAATATATCTGTGATGTCCATCTCATCCAGTGTATCATTTAAGGCCTTTATTTCCCTGTTGATCTTTTGCTTGGAAGATCTGTACATTTCAGTGAGGGGAGTGTTAAAGTCCCCTACTATTATTGTATTATTGTTGATGTGTTTCTTTGATTTTGTTATTAATTGGTTTATATAGTTTGCTGCGCCCACGTTGGGGGCATAGATATTTAAAATTGTTAGATCTTCTTGTTGGACAGACCCTTTGAGTATGATATAGTGTCCTTCCTCATCTCTTATTATAGTCTTTGGCTTAAAATCTAATTGATCTGATATAAGGATTGCCACTCCTGCTTTTTTCTGATGTCCATTAGCATGGTAAATTCTTTTCCACCCCCTCACTTTAAGTCTGGAGGTGTCTTCGGGTTTAAAATGAGTTTCTTGGAGGCAACATATAGATGGGTTTTGTTTTTTTATCCATTCTGATACCCTGTGTCTTTTGATTGGGGCATTTAGCCCATTAACATTCAGGGTAACTATTGAGAGATATGATTTTAGTGCCATTGTATTGCCTGTAAGGTGACTGTTACTGTATATTGTCTCTGTTCCTTTCTGATCTACCACTTGTAGGCTCTCTCTTTGCTTAGAGGACCCCTTTCAGTATTTCCTGTAGAGCTGGTTTGGTGTTTGCAAATTCTTTCAGTTTTTGTTTGTCCTGGAAGCTTTTAATCTCTCCTTCTATTTTCAATGATAGCCTAGCTGGATATAGTATTCTTGGCTGCATGTTTTTCTTGTTTAGTGCTCTGAAAATATCATGCCAGCTCTTTCTGGCCTGCCAGGTCTCTGTGGATAAGTCAGCTGCCAATCTAATACTTTTACCATTGTATGTTACAGACTTCTTTTCCCGGGCTGCTTTCAGGATTTTCTCTTTGTCACTAAGGCTTGTAAATTTTACTATTAGGTGACGGGGTGTGGGCCTATTCTTATTGATTTTGAGGGGCGTTCTCTGAACCTCCTGAATTTTGATGCTCGTTCCCTTTGCCATATTGGGGAAATTCTCCCCAATAATTCTCTCCAGTATACCTTCTGCTCCCCCCTCTCTTTCTTCTTCTTCTGGAATCCCAATTATTCTAACTTTCAGTGCTGTTCTTTTTCACCTCTTGCTTATAACCAACTTCATTATTTTTTCTATTCACCCTTCCTGTGTTTTTTGCACAAATAAGTAAATACTGTATATTTTTCTAAATTTACTTTGGTACTTAGAAAGAAATGTAGCATACTACACATGCACTTTGACCTTTATTTACTAAAAATGCCATTATGATAATGTCAGTACTTAAATATGAATTTGGAGCACATGGGTGACCCAGTTGGTTAAGGATCCAACTCACTCTCTCTTTTTTTTTTTTTTAAATTTATTTATTTATTTGAGAGAAAGAGCAAGAGACAGCACAAGCAGGGAAGGAGCAGAAAAAGCAGAGGAAAAAGCAGACTCCCTGCTGAGCAGGGTGCCCAATGTGGGGCTTGGTCCTGGGACTCCAGGATCATGACCTGAGACAAAGGCAGACACTTAACCAGCTGAGCCACCCAGGCACCCCAAGGGTCCAGCTCTGCTGTGTTATTCTTTATTTCTCTGTAATCATCTCACTCATGCCTTCCACTTTTTTCTTAAATCCAATGAGTACCTTTATGATCCTTAAATTTTCTATCAGGCATGTTACTTATATCTGTTTTATTTAGATCTCTGGCTGTGGCCTTCTCTTATTCTTTCATTTGGGACAACTCCTGTCTTCTCATTTTGTCTAAGTCTCTGTGCCTATTTCTCTAGGTCAAAAAGTCAGGTATGTCTCCTATTCTTGAGGGTAATGGTCTTATGATGAAGAGGTCTTGTAGTGCCTTGCAATGCAGTGTCCCCTATTTCCAGGGCCTGGTGCTTCTGGGAGTGTCTTCATTGTGTGCCATGTTTGCTTTGTTGTGTCTTGGCCACTTTATCCTTCAGGCCAGTTGTTTGCAGGGGTTGTCTCTGCCTCTGGCAGATAGTGTTTGGTCCCTGGCCTGAATGTGGTGAGTTTTAACTGAATGCGCTCTGGTTGGCTTGTGAATTGGGAACTGGCACTGCCACTCCCAGAGCTGAGTCTTCAAACTCTCAGGTCAGGACACATTGTGTTGGCAGGGCTTTGCACTGGTCTTCTGAGGGAGGTGTCCTTATGCTTGGGACTGAGGCAAGTTAGACTGTGAAGGGTGATTCCACCACAGTTTAGGGAAGTGGGGACTGGTGTAAGAAGTTAGCTAGTATTGGAGCCATGCTGGTTCCCACAGGTGCCCCTATGCTTATACTGAGGGGCAAAGGAGGAAAATGGCATTAACCAATTCCTTTGTTCCTAGAAGGGTCTTTCTGTTAACGTTGCCTCTCTGGGACATATTCTGGGATGAGCAAATAACTTCCCCACTGTGTGTCCCGGAACACTCTTTAGATGGTTGTTTCCATGCTATATGAGCCAAGCCTACTGGCCTTTAGAACTCCAGGCTTTAAGCCCTGCAGTTTCAGGAACTTCTGAAATGTGACCTCTATCACTTTCCAAGTCAATTGCTATGGGGATTCAGCTTCCCTATATGGGCTCCCCTGTGAGTTAGTCTGTCTCTTGCCTTTCTCCACAGCCGTGGATCCCTCCCCACTGCAGCAGCCAAGATCCATTTCTTCCCAAACCCACATCTCCACACTTCCTACCTTCTTTGATATGGCTTCTTTTCTCCCTACAGTTGCGGCGTTTGTTCTACCAGTCTTCAGATCAATTTCTGGGGTATTTAAGATGATTTGATAATTATCTAGTATTCATGGGATGAGGTGAGCCTTGAGTCCTCCTAGTCCATCACCATCTTCCAGTCTAAATAGGAATTTCTTTATTTTTATTAAAACAAAACAAAACAAGACAGGTACCATCTTTATACAGTTATGGCTTATACAGTATTTGTGGCAAACTTACACACACACAAAAACGTGTGTGTATGTGCCTGTGTTTTTAGTTCAAATTTAACTGGGCAACCTAAAATTTATCTGATAAACCTTTGATAAACCTTAAAAATTGATTTGTTGTAAAATAAATCTACAAACTACGTGAATCACAAACAAATCCAATCATAAGGAAAAATAAAGAAAAAAAAGAAACTATAAGTGCAGTAATTGAAAATGGCAAGGGTAAATAATAATCAGAGGAATTTATAATGTTAAGTTTACTCTGTACAATTCTCGCTGGAAAGCACATTTTTAAAAAAGATTAAACTCTTCAAAATTTACTTCCATGGAGATAGATAAGTCTAAATCCACCAAACATGATAGAAAAAGGAGAGATTACTAGAAAAATGACAAAATCTAAATAAATGTAATATTGTAGTAGAACTCAAATTAAAAAAAAAAAAAGCAAATCCAACAGAAAGCACCAGGCTCAGATAAATTCCCAGAGGAACTTTAAGAATAAGATATTTAGAAATCTAAATATCTTATTCTTTAACCCCAGAGCACAGAAATGAAATGAAACCTTCCACATTTATTATATGAAGCTAGTACATATTTATTGTAAAACATGAAAAGATTGTATCATAAATGAAAATGACACACCAACTCACTTAATAATATAATGCAAAAAAGGAGAATTTCAGACCAATATTGCTGATGAATATAGATGCTAAGATTCTCAACAAGATCCTAGCAAACAGGATCCAACAGCACATTAAAAAGATTATCCACCATGACCAGGTGGGATTCATCCCTGGGTTACAAGGATGGTTCAACATTTGCAAATCAATCAATGTAATAGAATAAATCAATAAGAGAAGAACCACATGGTCCTCTCAATTGATGCAGAAAAAGCATTTGACAAAATCCAGCATCCACTCCTGATTAAAATGCTTCAATGTATAGGGATAAAGGAACATTCCTGAACTTCATAAAATCTATCTATCAAAGACCCACAGCAAATATCATCCTCAATGGGAAAATGTTCACAGCCTTCTTGTTGAGATCAGGAACACGACAAGGATGCCCACTCTCACCACTCTTTTTCAACATAGTGTCAGAAGTCCTAGCAACATCAATCAGACAACAAAGAGAAATAAAAGGTATCCAAATAGGCAATGAAGAAGTCAAATTCCCTCTCTTCGCAGATGACATGGTACTTTATATGGAAAACCTAAAAGACTCCACCTCCAAACTACTAGAACTCATACAGCAATTCAGTAACGTGGCAGGATACAAAGTCAATGTACAGAAACCAGTGGTTTTCTTATACACTAACAATGAAAATACAGAAAGGGAAATTAGAGAATCGATTCCATTTACTATAGCACCAAGAACCATAAGATACCTGGAAATAAACCTAACCAAAGAAGTAAAGGATCCTTACTCGAGGAACTACAGAACACTCATGAAAGAAATTGAAGAAGACACAAAAAGACAATTCAAGACAAAAAAAGACCATTCCATGCTCTTGGATCAGAAGAATAAACATTGTTAACATTGCCTAGAGCAATCTATACTTTTAATGCCATTCTGATCAAAATTCCACTGGTATTTTTCAAAGACCTGGAGCAAATAATCCTAAAATTTGTATGGAATCAGAAGAGACCCCAAATCGCTAAGGAAATGTTGAAAAACAAAAATAAAACTGGGGACATCATGTTACCTGATTTCAAGCTCTACTACAAAGCTGTGATCACCAAGACAGCATGGTACTGGCATAAAAACAGACACATAGACCGGTGGAACAGAGTAGAGAGCCCAGATATGGACCCTCAACTCCATGATCAAATAATCTTCGACAAAGCAGGAAAAAATATACAGTGGTAAAAAGACAGTCTCTTCAATAAATGGTGCTGGGAAAACTGGACAACTATATGTAGAAGAATGAAACTCGACCATTCTCTTACACCATACACAAAGATAAACTCAAAATGGATAAAAGACCTCAACGTGAGACAGGAATCTATCAGAATCCTAGAGGCGAACATAGGCAGTAACCTCCTTGATATCAGCCACAGCAACTTCTTTCAAGATATGTCTCCAAAGACAAAGGAAACAAAAGTGAAAATGAACTTTTAGGATTTCATCAAGATCAAAAGCTTCTGCACAGCAAAGGAAACAGTCAAAAAAACAAAGAGGCAACCAACAGAATGGGAGAAGATATTTGCAAATGACAGTACAGACAAAAGGTTGATATCCAGGATCTATAAAGAACACCTCAAATTCAACACACACAAAACAGATAATCATATCAAAAATGGGCAGAAGATATGAACAGACACTTCTCCAATGAAGACATACAAATGGCTATCAGACACATGAAAAAATGTTCATCATCACTAGCCATCAGGGAGATCCAAATTAAAAACACATTGAGATACCACCTTACACCAGTTAGAATGGCCAAAATTAGCAAGACAGGAAACAATGTGTGTTGGAGAGGATGTGGAGAAAGGGGAACCCTCTTACACTGTTGGTGGGAATGCAAGTTGGTGCAGCCACTTTGGAGAACAGTGTGGAGATTCATTAATAAATTAAAAATAGAGCTTCCCTGTGACCCTGCAATTGCACTCCTGGGTATTTACCCCAAAGATACATATGTAGTAAAAAGAAGGGCCATCTGTACCCCAATGTTCATAGCAGCAATGGCCACGGTTGCCAAACTGTGGAAAGAACCAAGATGCCCTTCAACGGACGAATGGATAAGGAAGATGTGGTCCATATACACGATGGAGTATTATGCCTCCATCAGAAAGGATGAATACCCAACTTTTGTAGCAGCATGGATGGGAGTGGAAGAGATTATGCTGAGTGAAATAAGTCAAGCAGGGAGAGCGAATTATCATATGGTTTCACTTATTTGTGGAGCATAACAAATAACATGGGGAGATGGAGAAGAGAAGGGAGTTGAGGGAAATTGGAAGGGGAGATGAACCATGAGAGACTATGGATTCTGAAAAACAGCCTGAGTCCATAGTCTCTCCGTCCCTTTGAAGGGGTGGAGGGTGGGAGGGTTGGGGGAGCCTGGTGGTGGGTATTATGGAGGGCATGCATTGCATGGAGCACTGGGTGTGGTGCAAAAACAATGAATTCTGTTACGCTGAAAAGAAATTAAAAAAAAAAATTCTTTACCTTGGGGTGCCTGGGTGGTCTACCTTCGGCTCAGGTCATGATCCCAGGGTTCTGGGATCAAGCTCAGCATCGGGCTCTCTGCTCATCAGGGAGCCTGCTTCTCCCTCTCTCTCTCTGCCTACTTGTGATCTCAGTACAAAGGAACACATTAATATAATACACCCCATTGTTAAGGCTAAAGAAAAATATCATATGATAATTTTCAGTTACCTAGTAGGTATTTAACATTGTTCAATCTCTATAAATGTTAACAACTTTCAAGAAACAAAAATTGATAGATTATCCTTAATCTATATAAAATACATATATACACCCATGCCTTTATACACATATGCACACAGAATTACAGCAGTGGATGGGACAGCATATTCCATAACTATGTACCACTAGAGGTTTTCCATTGAAGTCAGATGCAAACCAGAATTCCAAATATCCCCAATTCTATCATCATATCATGGGAGTTGACTAATAATATTAGATAATAGAAAACATCCCATCCGATAGCTCCAAACCTTCATGTTTAAGGAAACATACTGTCATTTAGCTTGTGAAAACTTCATGGTCTGCATTTGATCTACTTACCTTTCTAGACTACTTTTTGATTATTTCCTTTCACATTCATCAAGCAGTGATATTTTAATATTCTGAGCATTTTGTACATCTCTCTACCTTTGGTCATATATTTTCCTCTGTCTGAAATCACTTTTTCAGTTTTAGTCTCTATTTGATAAAATCCTGCTGGTATGTCAAGGTCCTGTTTCTGTATCAGAAGGACTGTGTATGTGTGTGTGTGTGTGTTTGTGTGTGATCTTACATTCTCTCTCTTTTCTTTATATGCTTGTAATTTGTGTACTGAAATTCAGTCTGTGTTTCCGTTTTCTTTTCTTCCCCAGACTTAAAACTCATTGCGAGTGTGGAGGAGTTTGGGTTATTGGAAAGCAGTTTGTTTGGTTTCTTGGCAAGGAGAAGTTCTTCTTCCCTGGGAGGCTGACAGCTGTAGATTACCCTGACCATTCATCTTTTACTTTGTATCTGTAGTAATTAGGAGTTCACTGTGGTAGGTAAATCTCACTAAATATTAGGCCATTCCAACTAACAGACACTTTTGTCCATTGAGGCAGATTTAATACTTGTGCTTTCATCTGTTCTTGGCAAAATTGGTTTCTCAATAACTACAATTTGTATTTTGAGTATAGAAAGACAATAAGTACTGCATTTATAATGTATTTTTATTGCAGTATTTAAAAAGTTGTACGTGTGAGGGTGCCTGGATGGCTCAGTGGGTTAAGGCCTCTACCTTCGGCTCAGGTCATGATCTCGGGGTCCTGGGATCGAGTCCCCGTCAGGTTCTCTGCTCAACAGAGAGCCTACTTCCTCCTCTCTCTCTCTGCCTGCCTCTCTGCCTACTTGTGATCTCTGTCTGTCAAATGAATAAATTTTAAAAAAAAAAGCTTTAAAAAAAAAAAAAGTCGTACATGTGAAACAAACTGCTGACCTTAAAAATATTAAGCTGAGAAAAAATAAGACCAACACAAAAGAATACATATTAGATGATTGAATTTGTATCAGTTCTAGAGAAGATGTAACTAACTTATCATGGCAGAAAGCAAATCAGAGGCAGACTGTTTTGATTGATTAAAGAAAGGCAAGAAAGGGGGCGCCTGGGTGGCTCAGTGGGTTAAAGCCTCTGCCTTTGGCTCAGGTCATGATCCCAGGGTCCTGGGATCGAGCCCCACTTCGGGCTCTCTGCTTGGCAAGGAGCCTGCTTCCTCCTCTCCCTCTGCCTGCTTCTCTGCCTACTTGTGATCTCTGTCTGTCAAATAAATAAATAAAATCTTTAAAAAAAAAAAAAAAAGAAAGGCAAGGAGGATATTCTAGATTGATGATATGTCTGCAGTTTAGAGTTGTGGTAAATAGGTGAATAAATTTGTCAAAATTTATTGCACTATACATGTAAAATGGGTATATTTTATTATATGTAAGTTATACCTGAAAATTTAGTTAAAAACATATCAAAGCAATTTATCTTGTTTTAATTATTGAAGACAAAGAGTTTCTATAAAGAAATAATTAGTGATTAATAGTTACCTTTAAAGAGGTTTTTAAAATTTTTATTTACTTATTTATTTTAAAAGATTTTATTTATTTATTTATTTGTCAGAGAGAGAGAGAGAGAGGGTGAAAGTAGGCCTAGTGGCAGGCAGAAGGAAAAAGAGAAGCAGGCTCCCTGCTGAGAAAGGAGTGCTGTGCCAGACTCAATCCCAGGACCCTGGGATCATGACCTGAGCCACAGGCAGCGGCTTAACCCACTGAGCCAGGTGTCCCTAAAGAAGTCATTTTAAGAAAAAACAAATCTTATATATCTGACCTTAAATTACATGAGATATGTATAAAACTTATCATTTATGTCTTAAGGCAGAAAAGGATTATGTTGAAATCTAAAGTATAATAAATTAGCATGAAAATATTTTCTTAAATTTGTACAAAAAGAATATTTATTTCAAAAATACCTTTCCTGATTGACAGTTATACAATCAACATTGTTGAATTATTCTTTTTTTTTTTTAAAGATTTTATTTATTTATTTGACAGAGAGAGATCACAAGTAGATGAAGAGGCAGGGAGAGAGAGAGATAGAGGGAAGCAGGCTCCCTGCTGAGCAGAGAGCCCGACGCGGGACTCGATCCCAGGACCCCGAGATCATGACCTGAGCCGAAGGCAGTGGCTTAACCCACTGAGCCACCCAGGCGCCCCTTGTTGAATTATTCTTAAAAACATTCAATTTATGTAATAACATATCTGCTATGGGACATTTTTAGCTTTATTTTGTATATCATTCTAATAACAGATATGTTAATTTATTGGCAACTGACAGAAGCTGGTTGTCTTTAGAACAGTACAATTATCATTTTTTTTAACTTTGTTACATTTGTATCCTTTCAAATGGTTACAAAATAAATCTTTTCTTTTTTTTCCATCATAAAACCCAGTAGGTAGTAAATTTTCAGGTGATTGTATCAGGCACTGGCTGGAATCTTAATGTGGGGTAATTTTACCTCTCAGCAAATATAACAATCACCATTCACTTGTACTGCCTAGGGTGTACTAGGTTTTCAAGCATAGAATATCTCAAGAAATAAAACAATTTGCAAGTTAGTCAAATGAGGTGGATATTATATTTACTAGCTATCAAGATAGGGTGCTATTAGCAAATGCTACAGCCATCTAAAACCATTTTATAATTTGCTATGGTAGCTACTGCTGTGCAAATCAGGGAAATGAAAAAAATGATGAATAAAATAAAAACAAATTCTTTTTATTTCCAACAACAAAAAAAAATTAGCTAAGTTGGGATAGATCTGTTTTTATGATAGTTGAAGAGCATCAATAATAAAAAGTAACCATTTATATTTTATTCAATAGCAACTAGGATTGGGGAGGAGGCTAACATACAAGACAGTTTATGAAGATGAGTAAGACGATCTACCAGTCTATAAATAACTATATAAAAGTAGAAGTATAATTTACATTAAAATACTTTACACATAAAAATCTTTACTTTGAGATATATCAGAATATCTAAAATATTTTTTAAAAATGAGTATTTCAGATACTGATTGAGAAAAAAAATTTGTGGAGAGTTCTGTTTTTAGTAATGTGAACTATATTATTTCAAATGAGTACTTTTCAAGAGAATGAGCAAATGGTTAAGAAAAAAATCTGTCTCATGGTGTCTGAAAGCTGACTGCTCCGATTTTGAGAGGGAGGTAACAAAGGATAGCATTTGACACCATATTTCAACAACCCTAGCTTTGAAAATCTTATTGAGAGACTTGAAACCTTGAGCAGGTATTTCTGTACTCTCACAAAGACAAGGAAACAAATAGCAAAGAGCAGGACCTGTCATGGAGCTAGTAAATATGCTATATTTTTAGTAAGGACCCAGAAGAGAAATGTTCTAGGAGTAACTGAAACAGACCACTGCTCAGGAGAACTGAAAACAGTTTACCATTGTTTCAGTCCCTGATTGGGTTAAGAGGATTTTCACCAAGCCTGAGTTTGTAACAAAATAGAAACGAATATCCTACTATGACCTAAATGATGTGTAAAATTCTTCACATACTACATTCAGCGGGCAATCAGAAATCATGAGACGCACAAGAGGATCCAACTGAAATGAAGAAAATGGCAGTAATTAGAAAGAGACTTGAGAAATAAAGCTAATGGAGTTAAAGGATACAGATTTTAAAATAATTGTGATTAACATGTTCAAGGAAATAAAACAGAATGTCAGGAGTAAGATGAGAAACATAAAGATAAACTAAATGGAAATTTAAGGACAAAAATAACTTGAACTCTGAAAAATGTATTTAATAGCATCATTTTCCTCCTTCAGGTCATCTAGAGTTTACAAAAGCCAACCAAATCTACAGGCTTTGCCATTACTTTGGCTTTATATATTTAAATATAAGACCTTTTGCATAATGAGTGCTTGCTGTGCCACTCAGTATCCATCACTATGCACAAAAGATGAAGGTCTTTTTTTTTTAATGTTTTATTTATTTATTTGACAGAGAGAGACCACAAGTAGGCAGAGAGGCAGGCAGGGAGAGAGGGGGAAGCAGGCTCCCTGCCAAGCAGAGAGCCTGATGCAGGGCTCGATGCGGGGCTCGATGCGGGGCTTGATGCGGGGCTTGATGCGGGGCTCGATCCCAGGACCCTGAGATCATGATGGAGCCGAAGTCAGAGGCTTAACCCACTGAGCCACCCAGGCGCCCCAAAGATGAAGGTCTTAGTGTTTGTATGTGATAGCCTGCCAGGTGTTGTCTCACTCACTTCTATCAGCAGGGTTTTTTTGCTTGTTTTTAAGATTTTATTTATTTCTTTGAGAGAGCTCCTAAGCACAAGGAGGGTCAGAAGGAGATGGAAAAGGAGAGAGAATCTCCAGCACCCTCCTCGCTGAGCATGAAGGCCAGAAGTAGGACTCAGTCCCAGAACCCTGAGATCATGACCTGAGCCAAAACCAAGAGTTGGACGCTCAACCCACCTCCTGGGTGGCCTTTGTTACCAACTGATTATCAGAATTCCAGAAGGAAATATTGAGGTCCTTTTCCCAAGGCAATGTCTTTCTGGAGCCACCTGCTTTAGTTTAGGTTCCTCTCAAACTGGACACAGAAACAAGGACTTGTATGAGTTGAGACACATGAGAAAATGTTGAAAGTGAGAAGGGGAAAAAGGAAAAAGGAATAGTTTGCTGCAGTAAGCAACTAGAATCCAGTCTTCTGAGAATCCCCTGAGACTGAGGTATAACACAACTCAGAACTGCCCTACATGAGGCAAGAACACTGGGTGTTTATCTACTCGCTTTCATTCCCAGGAGCTGAGAGCTACACTAGCAACACTTCCAGGCTGTGTCTACGCTGAACTGTGCAAGATCCCTCTGGGTCAGAGAAACCCCCTGCTAGAGAAGAGAGTGAGGTTTTAAGGTCCAAACTTAAAACCTCACTCTTAGCCAGCCAGAGGCTATTCACAGGCACATGCAGACCCAAATGGTTAAATGCTTAACAGCCTAAATGTCCATCAATAATAGACTGGAAAATAAATTATGAAACATTTCTATAATAGTAAAATCTACAGCAATGAAAATAATCTGCTGGGACCATCAAGAATACTGATGACTCTCACAAACACAATATTGAGCAACAGAGGTCAAATGTCAAATAATATATGTAGCCCTTTTTAAGTTTATATGAAGTTTAGAAATGGCAAAGCAAGTCTGTGGTGTTAGAAGTCAGGATGGTGGCTAAATTTGGAGAAGAAAGAGTGGTAATTATTAGGAAGACACACAAGAGGGTCTGTCTGGTTGTACTGGTAACATGATGTTTTAGCTGGGTAATTGACTCATATGTATTCACTTTGGGATAAGTCCCTAAGGTGCACACTTATAATTTGTGCAGTTTTCCATATGTAAGTTATGCATCAATAGTAAGTTTTCTGGTATATAGATTGTTCTAGCTTTTAAATATGTCCTTAATCTCTGTCTAGTAACTAGCTTGCCAAAATAGAGCTATTATTCCTCTTGAAGTTCATGAACATCCTAAAAATTGCAAAATTTATTGCACTTTTCTTAATCTATATCTCATCCACATATCTCTTCCACTGCATTGTCAAATGCATTTTGCTGCTTATAATTTTCTCCTCTCTTGGCTTCTGTCATATTATGTTTTACTGATTTACTTCTTATCACGTCTTTATTTCTCATAAAATACCTATTTTTAAAGGCTTCCACAAGGGTAAACATATTCCTGTTTCCCACAAAAACCTCCTTGATTTCTCCACAGAGAGTAGTCTTTATTCTCTGCTACTGTTGTAGAATTGGTTATATGGATAGATTTTGACAAACAGTGAAAAAAAGGTAAATTCTTATGGAATGAAGTTTTACCTATGTATATAATTTGCATGCATCATTAGAGAAATACATAAATATGTATTTATAATAACTGTCCCATGACGTTATAATGACTATTTTCCAATCTAATTAGATATTGTCAAAAACTGACCTCTGTGCCAAAATAGAATGTGAAGAGTTTGGGATAAAGAAGAACAGCAGCTTTATTATTTTGCTGGGCAGAGGAACTGCAGCAGGTTATGGCCTTCAAAAAACTGCAAATTTGCCAGGAGAAAGAGGTTGGGAGTTTCACAGGGGAATACAGGGTCTAGCTGATTTTGACAGGAATTGTGTACTTGTTGCCAGCCTCCTTCCTCATGTCTTTAGGATGGTACCAGGTTCCTAAAACAAAAGGCTAAGAAGCGAGGGGAGGATTGTGGAAGAAAGGAAAAACATTACTTTAAAATCGAGCTTTACTAAAGCATTAGTCCAGCCATTTTTATTTTTGCTCAATTTCATCTTTTCATTGGTTTCAGTATTGCCCAGAAGAGTTGTTCAAGGTCAAATGCCACCCTGATGTTAATGAAAAGGCTTTGTTCCATTATGTTGTGATGCTGGAGATATTCTTATCCTATATGATGATATAAAAAAATACTCAGGAAATTACTCAATCATCAAATAATTATTTCATTCTATAATGAAAGATCACTGTACAGTCAATAATTCCTGTATTATTACATATTTCACTTGCCAACACCATTTTACAATGTTGTAATGAACACTACGCATTTTTTAATATTTAGAACTAATGCCTTAGTTCAAATTTTGTTAATTCTATTTATGCTAACAAAGTTTATATAGTCTGAAGAGTGTTTACTTATTTTACCCATTTAAATACTTGTCAGTTTTAATAATTGCTTTTATAATATTTGTCTTTGTATTTATGACATGTATATAACATATATAAATAATAATTCATTATGCAATATGATGCAAATTTAACATAGCCAAACAATAATATATAAAGATATTAATAGGTACACACACAAAGAGAATTATTGGTGTTCCACATCTCTGATAGTCAACTAACAAGCAAGTCAAAACTATCATAATTGGAGAGAAGTGAGTTGGAGGAAATTGGAGGGGGAGCAAAACCATGAGAGACTGTGAATTCTGAGAAACAAACGGAGGGTTTTGGAGGGGAGGAGGGGAGGGGATTCGGTGAGCCTGGTGGTGGGTATTATGGAAGGCACGTATTGCATGGAGCACGGGGTATGGTGCATAAACAATGAGTTTTGGAACACTGAAAAAAATAAAATTAAAAAAGTTAAAATAAAAAATAAACTAACTGTACCAATAATGACTATCTTACTTCTGTACTATTAATCCTTAATTTCAGTCACATCCCAACACACTTTCCTCTTTCTTCTTCCATTCTGAGAGCTCTCACATCTCCTGGAATGCAGATTTACAGACATACATCAATGATTCTTGATTGACTGATCTTGTTTCCAAATTTCCCAGCTGACTGTTAAAGTCATGACACAATATATGTCATTTAAGACATAGAAAGAGAAAGGCCATAAAGCTATACACTGCAAGTTTATCTCACAATGTTTTTGCTTAAACCAAGGGAAAAATAATGTAATATTTATAATTATATATGTAAATATATAAAGAAATGTGTGTGTGTGTGTGTGTGTGTGTGTGTGTGTGTGTAAAAGGAAACCTGAAAGAAAAGAACCAGTGTCCTTAAATAAGGAGTGCTACTCGATATGAAATGACATTATCTGGAGCTGGCAAAACTGGTGTGCTAGTTAGAAGTCATTGATTAAGAAGCCTTGGGAATGTAGGTCTATAGAGTTCAAATGCCTCCATCTCATATACAGATTTTCTTTTTAAACTACTGATAAAACATGGAGCAACTTATATGTATTAGTTCATGTCTTGTTAATACATATTGTAATATATTTTATTTATGTATAATATAATGCATAAAAATTTAGTGTTAGATTTAAAAGAATCTAAAGGATTTCAACTCTACTTAATGAATTAAACATTTCAACATTTTCTAGTTTTAATTTTTTCATGAGGCAAACAGTTTTAAATTATGCATTATTTTTAATAAATGATAATGACATTATTCAGTATTCTACTTAGGCATTTTAATTACAAGTCATTGCAAGGACTCCTCACCAGCTCATTAAGGATCATGACTCTTCCTCTTCAGCTCTTTATTTACCAGCACAAATTGATTCCCATGAGCTTTGGTTGGGCTGCCCTTGGGAAATAGGCCCACTCCTAGTTGACTTAGCTGTCATGGCAGGTTCATGTCAAACAAACAATGGCCATTAGGTATACAATACTGAAGGCTGAACAGGTTTACTTGGAGATGATAAACAACATACATAGTTCCAGTGTTCTATATTTATCTATATTCTTAATAGTTGTAATGTTGTCAATTGGAACAAGATTTTAAAAAGAGAAGAATGAATGAAATAGTCCATTGACTATCTTATCCCATTATCATTCATGAAATAGAAGAAATTATAAGAATTGAAAACAATGCTTTGCATCTCACATGTTAAATCATACCATGACATATAAAACATTTCAGTATATCCACTTGAAATTTCACATTTGTATTTGTAAGGACATAATCTTTACAACATTTTCTGAAGAAGCGTTGTAGAAATTAAGGGAATAAAACAAGCCAACACAATCTCATTACAAGTAAGGGACAGATAAAAGTAGATTAACTTTAAACATTGTTAACTTCAGAATGGGCCAAAAGAGGTGTTCAGTTACTGTCAATTGATTGATCTGAGGATTATTGTAGTGTAGTTGTTTCTCAACTGGTAAAATAAAAAATGGGCTGAAAAGGTTTTTTGAAGAACTGATAGCTTTAGCCATTTTAAAACTAATGGTAAAAAGAGTTTGCATTCGTTACTCTTTAATTTTTTTAAAGCACTGTCAACATGATATGGAGTCTCTTATTTCTCATAAAATGGGAGAAATATAAATCAAATTAAAATTCTGTGGATCATTAGTATAGAGCAGGAATTTTAACAGGAATTCCTTCAATCCTGTGTGTACACATAAGAAAAAAAAGTAAACAGGTTGTGGCAGAATTATTTTCCAAAGCTGGAAGGTCAAAAATGTGACTGCTTATCAGTGGTGGAAGTAGGGGGGTCCATTTAGGAAAACTAGTAATTGAAAATATTGAAAGTAAGGTATTTAGGTGAATCCTAAAGGGATCCCAAAAGGTGGAATTGCATTTATTCTATTTCACAGGCTTTTAATTTTATCCCACTTCTGAGCATTAATAATCACTTCAAAGTCTAAACCTCTTCATAAGTGCTTGGGTCCTATCCCTTCCCATCCAGCTCTGCAGTAAGAAGGAAGTAGTGCAGTTTTGAAGTTGGGGAAGAAGATGTAATACTAAGATATTTATGACATCTTGGTTCAAATTTGGAATATGCAAGAATATAAGAGTGCAAAATGTTGGTTTTGACAGTGTGTGGAGTCAAATGAAAACTAGCAACCAGAACCATAGCCACGCTGAGAAAGGTTAAAAATGAGGGAGCTAACAGAAATACCCATTTGGTGAATAAAGAAATTTTATATCTTCAGTTTTATTTTATGAGAGCAAGTCTTTTCAAAATAGTAACTTTATAGTTTAAACATAAAATGACTTTTATCAAATTAAGAGCATAAATCTAAATGATATGACATATCCAAGTATGGATTTCTGTGTTTGAGAAGTTAAATAACATAACAACCAGGATTTGACCTAGGCCTGGCATCCTCTTTGGGGTCTGATGTGCTAACCTTATTCCTTTTACAACAGAAAAGAATGAATTCCATATGACCCAATAACTAGAATCCAGCACTATAAACTCTAATTCCTTCTTAATGACTCTGTACAGATTCTGTTTTTTAAAGTTATAACTTTGCTTTCCTTTGATTTCTTAACACTTGACTTGGTTAAATTCAGTCCTACTAACGGAGTTCCTAGCCCATTAAATGACTAATGAACAAACTCTAGTCTCAATAAAATATTAATCATAATAATCATATTTTTCCTCCCTTCTCACATTCTACCCGATTATCATACATCTCATATATAAATACTATTTACATGTTGGTATGTATCATCTAAAATACTTTCTTTGTGCGTAATCTAAAATGATAGATGATACAATTGTAAAATATGTTCTATGAGGCAAAAGTCAAGTTTTCACTCAAATATCCAAAAGCTCCTTTTTTTTTGTACTCTAAATCCATTATGTACATACTTAAGCTCCTATGAACATGAAGCTGTAGGTTTATCAGTATGTGCTGAAAATACCATTTATTCTGGGTAAAGTATACTCATGTTTAATGCAAAATCCGTTTCCAAAGAGATGTGACCTTTCATTTGGTATGTGTTTGTTAAATACTTCTTTTTTCATAGAGCTTTTCTTTTAATTGCTATGTCTTAAAATAATTGCCACGAGTTTAGCAGTTTAAAACAACCCAAATTTGTCATCTGTGCAGTTTCCATGGTCAGGAGCTTAGGTGCAGGTTCATTGGGTGCTCAGCACAGGATCCAACCAGGCTCACATAAAAAGGTGTCAGTTGAGGCTGGTATCTTATCTGAGGCTCAGGGTCTTCTATCCTCATTGGTTGTTGGCAGAATTCAGTTTTTTGAATTCATAGGACTGAGATCTTCTGTTTCTGGAGGCTACCCACCATTCCCTGCCATTTGGCCCTCTCTCACAGCATGGCAATTTGCTTGTTTAGGATGAACTAAAATGTTCTTAAAAGAGCATCTTTGGCTTCAGACCTGCAGGTTTTCTTTCAAAGGGTTCATCTAAATAGGTCAGGTCCTATAGGATCATTTCCCTTTTGATTAACTTAAAATTCACAGACTGGAGACCTAAATAGATCAGAAAAATTCCTCAGGGACTTAGTTTTGCCATATAACGTAACCTAACAAAGGGAATGATTATCCCATCGTATTCATATTACACTTAAAAGCACCTATTACTGCAGGGCCTATATACCAGGGGACAAGGATCTTGAAGAATATTATGAGTTGAATTGCGTCATCTCAAAATTCTTATGTCAAAATTCTTACCCCAATACCTCACATGATCTTATTTGGAGAAAAGGTCTTTACAGAAGTAATCAGGTTTAAATGACTTCAGTAGGGCAGGTTTTAATCCAATATGACTAGTGTCCTTACCAGTAGGAGAAATTTGGACACATACAGATCCAAGGAGAATGCCATGTGAAAATGAAGATAGCCATATATAAGCCAGGAAGGGAGGCTTGAAACAGATTTTCCTGTTTTTTGTTTGTTTGTTTTTTGTTTTTAATTTTATTTTCTCAGTGTTCCAAGATTCATTGTTTATGCACCACACCCAGCGCCCCATGCAATACATGCCCTCCTTAATACCCACTGCCAGGCCCTCTCAACCCCCTACCCGCTGCCCCTCCAAAACCCTGTTTGTTTTATTTATTCTGGGGACAATGGTATGTTACTGCCTACAACCAAACTTTCTGACACAATGAGGGTACCAATTAAGAAGCAGTTTACCTACTCTAAAATCCAGTTCATACTGGATTAAATAGAAAGGGAATTTGATAGCCCACCGAGAGTTGAAGTCTATAGAAAATATAAGTATTAATAGCATCAGGAAGTCAAGTAGGCCAACGAGAATGTGTATTCTTTCGCACTATCTGTGCCTTTTTTTTTTTTACTTTTTTTTTCCATTTTATTTATTTTCATAAAAACAGTATTCATTATTTTTTCACCACACCCAGTGCTCCATGCAAGCCGTGCCCTCTATAATACCCACCACCTGGTACCCCAACCTCCCACCCCCCCCCTGCCACTTCAAACCCCTCAGACTGTTTTTCAGAGTCCATAGTCTCTCATGGTTCACCTCCCCTTCCAATTTACCCAAATTCCCTACTCCTCTCTAAGTTATCTTCGATGATTTTTTTCATTTCTAAGTTTGGGTCCCTTTATCTGTGTGCAAGTTACTGTCAGACCTGGGTGTTTCCTCTTATTCATATCCAGCAGAAGAGAAACAATCACCACCTAAAACTTGGAAAAATTTTAATTCTGATAGGATTATTAAGCAAATTTAGCAAAGATGTCCACACAAGGTTAAAGAAATCATAATTTAAATTTTACAAACCGATTAGTTAACATTAAAAATGTGAAAGTGTTAGACAGCCAAACTTGTTGTTTATTTCCACAAGCAAGAAGTTAGAACAAACAGAACCAGATGATTGTGATTAACATTTCCTTCAGGTGATGACAAGACCTGCTGAATTTTTTTCTGATTTGCAGTAGAATAAACTTCTTAAAGAAGGAACTGCTACATTTCCATATATTAGTGTCTCATTTATGAATATTACTAGAAATAAAAACTAACAAGAGTCCCCCTTATCTAAGACTTCTGCTTAAAACTGTTGTGTTGAAATTACTTCCAAATATTTGTTTATGCAATCTATTAGATAAAAGTTTCTCTTACTTAAATCAAATTTTAGGTACAAGAAGTTTATACTGTCTTAAATAATTTTTAATATACTTCCACTGATTTGTAAAATATTTTCTCTTATTCACATGAATGTTACATTGAATTTATTAATCTGGTTCCAAAAGAATAATTTTTCTTCAAGTTAGAAGGATGCTTTTTATACCACTTCCTAATCATACATCATGTATGATTATATTCATTATAATTTCATATAACTTCTATTATTAAAAGAATAAATATACTTAAAAATTATATCTCATATTCAATAGACTTAGGGATGAGAATAAAGGGAACATGGGTCTCATTTTCTATTCTGTTCTGGTATTGACACGTGAAACATTTAATTATAAAACATAACATTTCAAGGGACGCCTGGGTGGCTCAGTTGGTTGGACAACTGCCTTCGGCTCGGGGCGTGATCCTGGAGTCCCGGGATCGAGTCCCACATCAGGCTCCCAGCTCCATGGGGAGTCTGCTTCGCTCTCTGACCTTCTCCTCGCTCATGCTCTCTCTCACTGTCTCTCTCTCTTAAATAAATAAATTAAAAAAAAAAAGCATAACATTTCAAAATAGAATAAGAAGATAATTACCTCTTTCAAACTATTATTTTTTTTATTGCAGTCCAATAAGTGGGGTACAAAAATACTAAGTTCTTAGTTAAGAAATAAACAAATAAAAGAGAAGGAACAATACAAATCTTCTCAAACTTTTCTGACATCTTGGGATTGGAAGAAATAATATTGTTTTTTCATAGATGATGTAGTACTACAAATAATGCTATCCAAATTTTTACAAATATTTCTTTTGAGTCATTTTCATTGCATTTATCTAGAAATTGCATTATTAGTTGCTTTATTACACTTTTAGATTAAAACAGTTTATTTGTATCTTAAAATGTGAATGGCTCATAAATAGGGCTCTCCCAATGACTGAAACATTCCAAAATGTCTTAAAGTTAAGCCATCTGGGAGTAAATGCTCATTTTTTTTATTGCCTACTTAGTATTAAAAAAATGAGACTGGCAAGCAGAGAGAGTCAATTATCATATGGTTTCACTCATTTGTGGAGCATAACCAATAGCATGGAGGACAAGGGGCGTTAGAGAGTAGTAGGGAATTTGGGTAAATTGGAAGGGGAGGTGAACCATGAGAGACTATGGACTCTGAAAAACAGTCTGAGGGGTTTGAAGTGGCGGGGGGGTGGGAAGTTGGGGTACCAGGTGGTGGGTATTATAGAGGGCATAGCTTGCATGGAGCACTGGGTGTGGTGAAAAAATAATGAATACTGTTTTTCTGAAAATAAATAAATTGGGAGAAAAAAAAATGAGACTGGGAAAAAGAAAAAGAAATAGTAAATTAATTCCAAGATGACATCAACAACAAGGACATCTGCTATAATTTACCATAAACAAAATCAAAACTGCTTTCTTTCTACTTAGTCACATACACATACCAAATGAAGTTTTTTTTTTTTTTTTTTTAAGATTTTATTTATTTATTTGAGAGAGAGAGACAGTGAGAGAGAGCATGAGCGAGGAGAAGGTCAGAGAGCGAAGCAGACTCCCCATGGAGCTGGGAGCCTGATGTGGGACTCGATCCCGGGACTCCAGGATCACGCCCTGAGCCGAAGGCAGTCGTCCAACCAACTGACTAAGCATCTTCTTCTATCAGCTTTTAGGCACTAGAGTTTTTCTCAGCACACAAATTTACTTTTTCAAAAAGTATGTTTAAATTTCAACAGGGAACATCAAGTTATATCTCTTTTATTTGTTTGTTTTTTAAAAAATAAAACATGATGCTAAGTGATACATTTCAGACATGAAAGGCCATAACATACATTTGTTTCCTTTCATATCAATCCCAGAATATGCAAATCCATAGAGATAGGAAGCAGATTGGTGGTTTCCAGGGGCTGAGGGAAGGAGGGAATGGAAGTGACTGTTCAGTCCATATGGGTTTCTCTTTAGGGAGATGAAAATGTCCTGGAACTAGATAGTAGTGATGGCTGCACAACAATGTGAATAAATTAAACACACCTTAATTGTATGCTTTAAAATGGTTAAAATGGTAAATTTTATATTATATATATTTTAGGTAGAGCTGCAAGTAGATATTGATTCTGTTTGTCAGTAGAAGTATAGATATACTCTTCAGTAAGTGTGCTGAAACGTTAAGGAGAATGTAAGAAGTAACAACATTTAATATTGTCTTAATTAACCATACATAAAGTGCTTTGAAAATAGGGAAGGTTTATTTAGCTTGTACAGTATTAAAAAGACAACTGGATGAGACTATTGAACAACAGAAATATTTTTATATAAAAAGGTAGAACATTATATTTTGAAAAGAAAAATACACCAAAACTGGAACAACATTCTTTTTTTTTTTTTTTTTTCTTGAGAGAGAGAGAGTACAAACAAATGGGGAGGAAGTTCAGAGAGAGAGGGAGAAGCAGACCCTCTACTGGGAAAGGAGCCTGATGTGGGGCTCAGTCCTAGGATCCTGAGATCAGGACCTGAGCCAAAGGCAGATGCTTAATCAACTGAGCCACCCAGGAGCCCCTGGAACAACATTTATAAATAGCAACAATCTAAAAGAGCTATGGCTTAAGAATTAGTAAATATTTTTAAATTAATTTTTAGGATTGTAATAATTATGCCACATTTCAGCAGACTGAACCTCAATGTCATTCATCAGTAGCATGAAATCTACAGCATCGATTTGAATAGGAAACATGTGAATACATTATAAATGAGTCTAATGCTTTGGAATGTGGTCTTTAGAATCACTCACATAGGTCATCCTTTTGTTCCTATCCCTTTTTCTTCACCACATATTGGAAGATAAGATATATGAAAGGACATACTAGCATATTAACCAAGTCGTTCATGGAATATAATTATCCATCTTGTAAAAATATTGCTCTACATAACTGTACTGTCTCAATGTTGAAAAAGGTTTATCACTATACATAGAATTCTCAATTTATAGCACCATTTCCAAACCAGCTTAAAAGTTATTTCAACGATAGTAGCCCAACAACTTGGGTCAATATTGAATATACTGTTTTCAAACGTACTGAAGAAAGTTGGAAGAGTCAAGCAAAAATGTTTTCCATATACACCATCCCTGTTGAATGAAATATGGAGAGTTGTTTATGCTTTCTCCCTCCCCTCTATCGTAGGGAATTTAAAATAGACATGTGCTGAAATTTATGCTTAGTTTTGCGGCTTCGGGATTTCTCTTCCTACCACTGGAATGGTTTCCTGCATCCATGGCTTTGTTGTTTGGTCTAGTAATAAGTAGATGGATCCATGCTGGGCCAATAATATTTTCAGGAGCATAGAAATTTGGACTAAAAGAGACATTGGAATATTCAGGAATACACACTGTTAAAATCTCCAGGAATAAATCAATTATAATCATTCCTAAAGTATGGCAGTTCAAGTTTATTTGTTTGTTTGTTTGTTTGGGGTTTTTCTTATTTGTTTCAGGGAATACCCAAGAATTCTTAAATTAAGTTTTCTTTTTCACTTACAGTTGCTTTCATCCATTTTTTTCCTGTACTTTCTTTCTCTTTCCTTTCAATAGAGACTTTATATAAATATTCATATATACACATACATGTAAAAACAAGTAATTACATAACAATACACTCAAGTTGACAAAAAAAGTCCTATTTGGTTTGAGTTTTGAACTTGGATATAAATATATGAGAATCAAATTATTTAAATAAACTTTAAAAAATAGAGGGTGCCTGGGTGGCTCAGTGGGTTAAGCCGCTGCCTTCGGCTCAGGTCATGATCTCAGGGTCCTGGGATCGAGTCCCGCATCGGGCTTTCTGCTCAGCAGAGAGCCTGCTTCCCTCTCTCTCTCTCTGCCTGCCTCTCCATCTACTTGTGATTTCTCTCTGTCAAATAAATAAATAAAATCTTTTAAAAAAAAAACTTTAAAAAATAGAATATATTCTCCATTATTTTGTGAATAAAATTCCAAGAATTTTTATGTTAACTGCTTAAGAATATATTAATATATATCAATATATTATAACATAATATATTATATTACAATATATAATAATATAATAAATATATTTTTGTGAGTATACATCCATATCTATTTAGAAAATATCTAAAATGACTCCAAAGTAGTTCATTGAGTAATTATATATTTCATACTAAAATTATTATGGAGTCTTTAAGTAAGAATATTAAGCCACTTAATTTTTTTTTTTTTTCTTGGTACTCAGTGGTACTCAGTCCTGTTTTAGGGTAAAATTAGCACATAAAGCATTTTATTTTTTATTGTGAATAAAGAAAATCTATTCCTAGCTAGTTTGGTAAGCTAATAGAGAAATTAACTTTGAAATAAAGAAAAGGAAATACTCTCTGATGACATAGACATATTTGAACAAGACTGCATAGAATCTTTTTTTCTCACCATTAATCAAAAACTGAAACCATAGAGAATATGGGATCTGCAAATTTTCAAATAAAAACACACATAACTTAAACAAGTTTAAATAAACCCTTAATGCTCATTTCATGGCATTATATTTTAAGGGATTATTGTTTAGGAGACAGCCTCTATAAAAAATACTCTCACACCCACTCTTTGACTCATCATGGGTGTGACATTGTTTTTTGAACAATTTTTGAACATTGTTTTGTTTACCCATTGATGTACTTTAGCAGAGTGGTCACATGAAACTACCAAGAAAATTTGGGGAAAAAAGTAATAATCCTCTCTGAATTTCAGTTAGTTCATCCGTATAATGGAGAACAAGAGGGAAATAAAATTATTTGATTGATTCCCTAACTTAATATTTGACTGTGTCTAATGTTTCAGACTTAAAGAAAAAACATTTCTCATTCCCATATACCTAGTAAAATATGAAGGGCCATGGTCCTATCTGGCCATAATGTTTTCTCTAATAGACCTTATTCTGTTACAGTATTTTAAATAATAGACCTTACTTTTCAGAGAGTGTGAAAGGACCTTTGTTTTGGTCCTCATATTCCATAATACAGATCTCCAAATAAAGAATAGATTTTAACCAAATTTTGTCTTTGATTATTCTCTATTTCACCCTTCTGTTACCCTTAAGAGGACTTTAAAATGTTTTATATTGCTCGTCAGTGATTGGTCTTTTTTATTAAGTAGCAGTCTTTTCTACCTTTATTCTTCAACATAACAATCATCAATTACATGTATTGCTTTATAATTTACAAAATATTTTTATCTATAGTATCTAAGCTAAAACCTATTACAATCACCATGAATAATGGTATTTTCATTACATAAAAAAAGGGAAAGTGAGGCTGAAGCTCACAAGATAGGGAATATAAGGGGGATGAGCACGTAGGGAAGGTTGGAATAAAAAGTTTCATCAGAGGTTATCTTGTGACAGAAAAAATGGCATTTCCCCCTTTATAAAATATATAATAATGAGAATTTCTTTAAAGTATGTTTGAGATGATCTAATCTTGGGGTTGAATTGAAAAAATAGATTATGCATCATCCTTTGGCAGAAAAAATTTCAGCTTTTCCACCTTTAAAAATGCAGAAATATTTACTTATTGTATTATACTGAGGATTAATAAAGTGAGTGTGTTTTTGTCACAAAATGTATCATGAGCAAAGATATTGTCCGTTAATTGAGAAAATAAATTCAAAAAAATATTCTGAGGTATTGAAATTACCCTTGTATTATTTAAGGTGGATAACACTAACTAGCTACTATAACATATAAACCCCCAAATCTTAGTGACTGAACATAATAAAAACATGATTTCTTGTTCATATCAAAGCATAAAGTAGCTCCTCAACAATCTCTGATGCATTTTTTCAGGGATCCAGTCTTTTCTCTCTTGAGGTTCCAGGAGCATCTTCATCGTTGACCTAATAAATAGGGAAGTAGAGGGAGGATGGAGAAGACACATGTGATCTTAACTATCTTTGTCTTAAACTGACAGTTTATTTCTTCTAACTCTTCAATGGAAATAAGAATCACATAGTGACATCAGGATGCAAGATGCCTGGCCACAATAGCTTCACTCCTTCCCATGAAATAAAAAAATAAATATTTACTAAGCACATACCATTGTCTCTAGCACAGTCTGTCACAAAATATGCATTGTTTTCCTGTTCCCACCAGGGCAACATTATGACTTTTGAGGGTTTTAAAAAATTTTGATGTCCTGGGACATTTCCTTTTCCAAAATAATTACAATTATATTTTATAATGGCATTGGTATGAAGGTAAACATATTTTAAATACTTTCTTTGACCTAATTTTTTCTTAGGATTTTAAAAAACAACAAAACATTTTTGTGGGCCCCTGAAAGTATTGTGCTCCTAGGCCTTGTACTTACTCTGCCTAGGGGAAAAGTTAGTTGGCCCTGCTTCCCACACATAAAATCCTATCACCCTCTTTAAGTAGAGGACTCAAAGCACGGTACAATCACTCCATGAAGGTCACAATCCAGGAACTTCACTTGATATGTAGTCCTCTCCATGCGATACAGACTTGGGTGTTTTTAAACTAGAAAAACTTGAAATAAAGGGGATGATTCTGCAGATCCTAAACCCAGTGTACATGTTACTGTTACTGGGGCGGGATAACTTCTGTGAAATCTCCCACTCAGAAAAAGTAGTAAGCAAGCCCAGTCATTACTGATTAACAGAATGTTAGGTTTCTAGTGATATTAGAATATTATGGCATAAACATTATGTGGTTTCTCAGACTTGGCAGTGGAATATGTTTCCTTTTTAGACTCTGGTTCTATTTCTTTTTGCCTGCCCTCTTACTAAGCACTGTTTTCAATCTTTATTTCCTATTTTTTTTTTAGATTTTATAACAATTCAAGGCTTCAAATTGCTAGGATCTTTGAATATATTGTCATTTCAGCTTAGAAACTAACCATTCTCTTGAATGCATCTATTGTTTTTTGGATCTAAATGGCTAAAACTCACCTATTCACATTGAAACTTAATTCTAACTACTTTGCCAGAAGTTATCATATCCACAGTCTTGAGGTTTGCCTCCTAAGTTTTCACAGGCAACCATTTTTCCAAATATTTGCAACTGGAAGACACACATCACCAACTTTAAAACCTCTAATCTCAGTTTCTTCCTGCCCACTGCCCAACTCCTAATCCAAAACCAAATACTTGTTTTGTTACTCTAATTACTT
The DNA here is from genome assembly GCF_020171115.1 of Neogale vison. NCBI lineage: Eukaryota > Metazoa > Chordata > Mammalia > Carnivora > Mustelidae > Neogale > Neogale vison. The sequence goes on from NC_058099.1 coordinate 40,186,077, forward strand.
GTACTATTTTCAGTATTGGTCATTGTATATAATGCTAGCTGTTGCAACAGATAAACCTCAAATCTTAGTGATATAACCCATTAAAACTTCACTTTCTAGTCCTTTTCCTGACTACCCAACATAAGACATTAATATTGTTGTAAGTATGAGGGGAGGTCCTCTGTAAACATCAATTCAGGCCACCAAGTTCTCTCAAACCTCAACCTGCCATTTCCAGATTAACCTAGAATTATAACCAGGGAATAAGCAATGAGATAATGGAAAAGGTATATACCTGTTTTTGTATTTCACCCTAGAAGTGACCAATAATTTCCAATGGCAACATTTTGTCACTTAGATCAATGTAGAAGCAAAACAAGCAGGGAGAAATAGTCTGGCTATTGGCCAAGCAGAAAAGAAAGCAGGTTTGTCAATGCATTTCCTTTCTAAGTTTACTAAACTAGTTGAATTGCTAATAATTAAATGTCTTACAGCACTGATTAGGTCCAGAATAGAAACAGAATCAGCTCCAGATTAGTTGTTTGGCTTCAGACAGGATGTACACCTGATTTTAAGTGACAGGAGCTGTGAGTAATGTAAAAATCAGTTCTTCCTCCTCTAACACACACTCTCCCTGTAGTACAGCCATGCGATTATCCATTATCCAAGAGGAGTTAGTGACTAAATCTATCAATTACATTCATTTCAAGGGGAGCTATTCCACATAATGAGTTACTTACCTGCCTTGTGTCCAAGAGTAAGAGAATAAAGTAAGGAGGGTGAATATAGTTAGAATTTCATACACACACACCCCACTTAACTAGTAATGGTGGTTTTGGTGTCACATTGACAAAACAAAGCTACACAATGTAATAGACTTCATCCACAACCAGTGTTACTTGGTTTGTGAATGAATAACAGGACTGACAAAACACAGCAACTCAGCAAGAAAGTAATACCAGTGTTAAAACCTTGAAACTTCTAGGCAGTTACTCAGTGTCCCAGTCACTCCTTACTTAGGATACATGTGGTTATGAGAAATGAGGCAGGGTGAGCAGGTACCATATCATTTCAGGAAAGTCATAAGCTTCAGGGTACTGTCTCTGAAACCCCCAGCTATAAATGACTAACTTCCATTCTCTGGTGCACTGGACTCTTATCAATACCACTTGTTACTGAATAAATAGCTTTGGTATTGATATATAGGTGTTTATTCCGATACCTAGTTATCTATACTGACTTCTCATGAATATTGAGTCTGGTATGCTTTTATAAATTCTTTGACTGTTTCAAGGATAATAAACATTTCCAGTGTTTCTGAAACTAGACAACAGATCAAAAACCAGATATGAAGCTTTTTCTTATTTTCCTCATTTCTACATCTATTATGAAATATAAAAATACCTTTCCTCTCCACACCATTATTTGAATAAGGAGTACAGTTAAGTTCTCATTTTAACTCTAAAGTAGTTGTGGTATTTATCTCCAAATATCATCCTACCATGAACTACATCTTTCATTATTCATACCCTTGTGTAGTCCCTCCCATACTGAATCTTAGACTGATCCTGTGATCATAAAGTATGTCAGAGGAGATGATGATTCCATTCCAAACTGGCCTTTATGAGAATTATCAACTTCTTACTGAGATTCTCTTGGGAATACCCAATTGGCCCTATAAAAAAAATCTGGTTACACACTTGGAAAGCCCATATACAGAGACCATGCATAAAGATCATATGGAAAGAGAGAGAGAGAGAGGCCCCTTTGACTACATGGAAAGAGAACAAGAGAGATGGAGGCCCAAACACTGGAGCATCCTAAACCAACCTCCAGATGATTCCAGCCCCAGAAGCCATCTGAATGCAACAGTTCAGAGACCCCAGGCAAGTAAAAGGCTTGCTTAGCTAGGCCTAGTCAATACATAAAATTATGAGAGATCATAAAAGATTCCTTATTGCACACCACAATGGTGGTTTGTTATACACCAGAAGATAACCAAAACAATAGGATGTAAAAATAAAATATTATGAAATGAGAAGTCTTGCTATTTTGAGGCTAATGATATAACCAAGATGAACCTGCAAAATTAGTTGGCCAGAAATTCTGGGACTTGGATGCCAATCACAAGTAGGATTATATATATGAAAATTTACTATTGTAAAGTTTATTCTTCTTAATAATGAGACCAGTGAAAGTGCTAGGGAATATTGAAATAGGAAATGTGTAATCTCTCAAAGCAGGGCAGAAGTTATTTCACTATAGTCACACAACCCAAGATTAGAACAGTATCTTCCAATTCAGAATCCAGTGCTTCTCCATTGTATCTTACCATAATATAATACCAGGTTTTAAACTTCCAGAGTCTTTTAGTGCACTGTCGTATGTATCTGAGAAGTGCTATAAATTTTGATCCTTAATGAATAGTAATTTAATTAAAACTACCATAATAATTAAACTTATTTGAATATATATTTCCATAGGATAAGATTTTGAGATAGGGAATGTATGGGTTTTTCATATCATCCAGAATGTATACATAAAGCAAAAACCATCAATTTTCACTGTAATATCTCATTACCATTCTCTGACACATGTTTATTTAAATTTCTATCAATTCATAGATCTGTGACAAAAGCAAACTTAAGCCATCTCTAGTATCCTTTTTATTATTCCATGAAAAACAACCTGCTTACACTTGATTACTGCATGTTCTCTTTCCATTCCACAATTCTTTTATTTTGTGGTTTGTAGAATGTTTATGAGAGAGGTTTTTGGAATTCATCCAGCTAAGTGGGAATGTGACTGACATTCATTTTAAACTGAAGACTCCCTGATTCTTCAAAACCCGGTCTTTTCTTTCATAAATATTAGTGCAGAAGCTAGTCTCCAATAATCATTAGATGCAATTATCACCTTCTTTAGTATACCAACTGTCTGTTCTAAGACAGCCATCAAAGGATAAGGACAAAGTACTCATCTATTCAACTTCATGCTTTATTATTTGACATAATCAGCTTTATATTCCTGATCTCTAAGGTCCTTTGTTTTGTTCAAAGTTTAGATTAAATTAACTTGCGCTTGATTTTTTATTTCCCCTTCTTACAAGTTGTGTCTTGTGTTGCTCAGTGCGGCTCTTTTATCATTAAACCTGAGAATTAACACAGAACTGATGCTTCTACCAGTCACCAACACCTGTAGAGGGTTTCAACTGTTCACACCATAACAGCCTCATCCAACTATCACTTAGGCATTCTTATGAAAGTTGTATTAATGGTTTATTGTGTGGTGAAGACCAGAAAGATGAACTTTTCCTTTTGTGCACCCATCTAATAATGCTCACCAAAAAATAATTATTTTTTTAAAAGATTTTATTTATTTATTTGACAGAGAGAAACAGCAAGAGAGGGAATACACGCAGGGGGTGTGGGAGAGGGAGAAGCAGGCTTCCTGCCGAGCAGGGAGCCTGACATGGGGCTTAATCCCAGGACCCTGGGATCATGACTTGAGCCAAAGGCAGTCATTTAACCAACTGAGCCACCTAGGTGCCCCCACCAAAAAAGAAGTATTCCAAAATATTGAAACTCTCTGACTTTCATGTTATTTTATTTTTTTAAGATTTTTTTAAGGCAATCTCTACACCCAGTATGGGATTTGAACTCGTGACCCTGAAATTAAGAGTCACCTGCTCTATCCACTGAACCAGCCAGGCATCGCACTGATTTTCATTGTAAATGCTAATGACAGGAAATAGAATTAATCCATTTCAAGCATCAATTGGCATCTTTTATATAATGTATACCATCTATTTGAGAGCTGTCATAGCAGGATTTAAACTGATATTTATCTCCTCTGATCAGTTTTCCTCTGGTTATACATGTGGAAATTATCTAAAAAGGTAATTCTTTGCAGGTTGTCTGAATACTCATATGATAAGAATTTTGCAAAATGATAAAACAGTCTTAGAAAGTTTGAAAAGTTTTATTACGTGTTCTTGAAGGTTGAAATGGGCCCCTTTCCTTTTTGAGAACTCCGTATTTAATCTATTTAATCATCTTTATTTTTTTTCATGAAACATAAAGATACTTCCAAAAAATGGAAAGTAATATTTTTATATATTGCTAGTATGTGTTCTGCCCATTCATTCCTCCCTCCATCACACCAACCACTGGCAACCACTGACCTTTTTACCATCTCCATAGTTTCATCTTTTCTAGAATGCATATCTTGTATATCTGGAATCATACAGTAGGTATCAAAAATTGGTTTCTTTCACTTAGTAATATGCATTTAAGGTTTCCCTATATCTTCCCATGGCTTGATAGCTTTTTTCTTTTTATGGCTGAATAATATTCCATTGTGTAGATGTATCACAATTTATTTATGCATGTAGCTACTGGAGGCCATCTTGGTTGCTTCCAAGTTTTGGCAATTATAAAGAAAGCTACTATAAACATCTATATGTAGGCTTTTATATAGATATAAGTTTTTGATTTCTTAGGGTAAATACTAAAGTGTGCAATTGCTGGATTGTATGATGAAAGTATGCTCATCTTTTAAGAAACTGCCATACTGGGGCACCTGGGTGGCTCAGAGGGTTAAAGCCTCTGCCTTTGGCTCAGGTCATGATTCCAGCATCCTGGGATCGAGCCCCACATCGGGCTCTCTGCTTCCCTTCCTCTCTCTCTCTTTGCCTGCCTCTTTGCCTACTTGTGATCTCTGTCAAATAAATAAATAAAATCTTAAAAAAAAAAAAAAAAGGGAACTGCCATACTGTCTTCCAAAGAGGCTGTATCATTTTGCAGTCTCACCAGCAATATATGACAGTTCATGTTGTTCCATATCCTTACCAGAATTTGATGTTCTCGGTGTTAAAGATTTGGCCATTTTAGTAAGTATGTAATGGTATCTCACTGATGTTTTCATTTGCATTTCATGATGACATATGATTAAGAAGACCTTTTCACGTGCTTATTTGCCATCTTGTGTATATCTTCTTTAGTGAGAGGTCTGTTAAGATCATTGGCCTATTTTTTAAACAAGTTGCTTGTTATGGCTAAGGTTTTTTTTTTTTTTAAAGATTTTATTTATTTATTTGACAGAGAGAGAGAGAGAGATCACAAGTAGACAGAGAGGCAGGAAGAGGGAGAGGGAGAAACAGACTCCCTGCTGAGCAGAGAGCCTGATGCAGGGCTCAATCCCAGGACCCTGAGATCACGACCTGAGCCAAAGGCAGACACTTAACCAACTGAGCCACCCAGGTGCCCCTATTGCTGAGTTTTTAAGAGTACTTCATGTATTTTGGATAACTCTACTTTATCAAATATATCTTTTGCAAGTATTTTTTTCCCTAGTCTGTGACCTGTCTTATTGTTTTGACATTGTCTTGCCCAAAGATGAAATTTTTCATTTTAATGGAATCTCGCTTATCACTTATTTTTCTTGGACCACACATTTTTTGTTGTACCTAAAAAAGCCATTGACATATTCAACGTTATGTAAGTTTTTTATTATGTCATCTTTTAGGAGCTTTATAGTTTCTGTTTTTCATTTAGGTCTGTGATGCTTTTAAAGTTTATTCTTGTGAAAGGTCTAAGATCTGTGTCTAAAGTCATTGTTTTACACATGCATGTCCAGATATCCCAGCATTACTTACTGAAGAAACTATTTTTGCTTCATTGTGTTGCTTTTGCTCCTTTGTCAAAGATCAGGTCCACCATATTGTATGAGTCTATTTCTTCTGTTGATCTATGTGTCTTTTCTTTTGCCAATACCACATCATCTTGATTACTGAAGTTTTATACTTAGTCTTTTTTTTTAATGACTTATTTATTTTTCGAGAGAGTGCATGAGGGGGAGAAGGGGAAGAGGGAAACAATATCAAGCAGACTCCCTGCTGAGCACGGATACTGTTGAGAGGCTTGACCTCACAACCCTGAGATCATGACCTGAGCTGAAACCAAGATTTGGACACGTAACAAACTAAATCATCCTAGTACCCCAGTACTTTGGTCTTGGTCTTAAAGTCAGATAGTATCTACATACTACAACCTACAATATGTTCTACTTCAATATTGTGTCAACTATTCTGGATCTTTTGCCTCTCTGTATAAACTTTAGGACCAGTTGGAGAAGACCTATAACAAAACTTATTGGAATTTGGGATTGCTTTGGGTCTGTAGATCAAGTTGGGAAGAATGAACATCTTGACAATATTGATCTTCCTATGCCTAAATATAAACTCTCTGTCCATTTATTTATAGCTTTGATTCATTTGATTCATAATATTCCCTATGAGTTTTATAGTTCTCCTCATACAGACTTTGTGTATATTTTTTACTCTTATACCTAAATATTTCATTTTTGGAATGATAATTTAGGTGGCATTGTGGTTTTAGTTTCAAATTCCGTTTGTTCACATATGAAAGTGATTGTCTTTGATAATAGTTTTGTATCCTGTAAATTTGCTTTAATTGCCTATTAATTCCAGTGATTTTATTTTATTCTTTTAGATTTTAAACATTTAAGATCGTGTTATCTCTGAGCCAAGCAAATTTTCTTTCTTCTTTCCCATTCTTTATTGTTCTTATTTCCTTTTCTTTCTTTTTTTTTAATGTCTTATTTATTTATTTGTCAGAGAGAGAGAGAACAAGCAGGAGGAGTAGCAGACAGAGGGAGAAGTGGGCTCCCTGCCAAGCAAGGCACTCAGTTTGGGACTCGATCCCAAGATCCTGGCATCATGACCTGAGCCGAAGGCAGATGCTTAACTGACTGAGCCACCCAGGCATTCCTATTTCCTTTTCTTATCTTAACACATTAACAAGTATTTCCAATAAAATATTGTAAAGTTGTGGTAAGAGGGGACATTCTGCCTTGTATCTGACCTTAGCAGGAAAACTTCATTCTTTAACATTAACTATAATGTTAGCTGTGGGGTTTTTGTAGGTAGTCTTTTCCAAGTTGAGAAACTTCTTCTCTATTTGTAGTTTACTGTGAATTTTTTTTTATCATAAGTAGATGTTGGATTTTGCCAATTACTTTTTCATCTATTGATGTGATCTCATAACTTTTTTTTAACCTACTAAAGTGATAATTGCATTAATTGATTTTAAAATGTAAGATAAGTCTTGCATATCTGGAATAACTTCCACTAGGTCAATGGGTATAATTTGATCTATGCTCTTTTGGAGTCAGTTTCTTAATATTAGAGTTTTTGTGTCCATGTTCTTGAGAGATAATGGTGTAGTTTTCTTTTCTTGTAATTTTTTTACTTTGTTTTGGTTTTAGGGTAATGCTGGCCTCATAGAGTAGATTAGGAAGTGTTTTCCTACATCTATTCTCTGAAAAAGATTGTAGAGAATTGGTATAATTACTCCCTTAAATGTTGGTGGAATTCACCAGTGAACCCATCTGGGCCTCTGTGGAGTTTTTGCACTGAAAACTTCCTGTTTTTGTTTTTTTAATTTAAATTTTGGGAATATTCTATATAGAATAGTTGCAGTAAACATATACATATATATGCATACATATGTATATGAATGTATATGAATACATATATACACATATATGTATTAAATACATATATTAAATACACATCTATACATATATACATGTATTAAATACATATATATGTATAAAATGCATATATATATGAATGTTTATTGCAACTATTCTATATAGAATATATGTTTGTGTATATATATGTATATATGTATATTTATGTGTTAACTTGGCTAGACTATGGTACCTAGTTGTTCAGTATACATATATACACCTGTATGTACAGATATTTGTGTGTTAACATGGCTAGACTATGGTACCTAGTTGTTCGGTCTAACATCAGCCTAGATGCATTAAAATATTTTTCAAATATGATTAACATTTGAATTAGTAGACTTTAAGTGAAATGTATATATATTTTTTTTCTCCTTTTCTTTCCTTTCCTTTCTTTTCCTTTATTTGCAATCATTTTATCATTTTGTCACAAGATAGAATTATTATATCTTATTTTTTAGCACTTGGCTTTATTTGTGTTCATTTTAAGTCAGCTTTTTCATGTAGGTGAATTTTACACATTTAACACATTTATTATACCCTGCAATATGCCAGACACATTTCTACACATTGCAGGTAGAGCAATGCATAATAGATACAAACTCTTGTCCCCATGGAGCTTATTCAAACAGTGGGAGACATACCAAACAAAATAGATAAAGCTTGACAAAAGCATTTAAAAAAACAAATAAAGTGGGACAAAAAGACAGGAAATATGGTTCGCAGTTTTTTCAGAATTTTACTAAGATATATTCACTGAAAATTTTTTGCACAGCAAAGGAAACAACAAAATGAAAAGACAACTGCAGAATGAAAAAAAAATTGCAAACCCTCTTTCTGAAAAGAGGTAAATACCTAAAATATGCAAAGAACTCCTACACTCAATTGCCAAAAAACAAACAATCTGATTAATATTGACAGAGGAACTGCAAGAATGTGTTTGTGACTCATGGATATAATTAACTATCTCAGAAAAAATCAGGGATAGAAATGGCATTATCCAGGATAGATCTATGGAAGAGTATCTTATCTGAGGGTTTGGATCCCCATGAATTACACAGGAGACCAATAAGGATTTAAGACATTTATTCAAAAAGAAACTCTGCTAGCTTGGAATGGAAAAGATGATGACAGGACAAAATAAAGGAAGGTTGTTCAACTTTTGAAATTCTACAGGCAGAAAATGGGCTGATAAAATAATTAGCTACAAACCTGTTATTTTTTAAGAAAGGGGAATAGTGATTTCAGGGTTGGTTTGGATGTCAGTGGTACCACTGAGAGTTCTTCTGTGGGGGTGACAAAAGAGAGAGAGAGAGAGTGTGTGTGTGTGTGTGTGTGTGTGTGTGTAATTGGCTCATGTAATTATGGGGCTTTTGAGTCTGAAAACCTGCTATTAGACCAACAGACTGCTGTTCAGGGAATTGTTGATATTGTAAGTCAAGGTGAAAAGCAATCTGGATACAGGCTTCCTTCAGGAATATTCTGCAGGATATTGCGGTCTTTTTTCTTAAGACCTCCAATTAATCGGGTAAGACCCACTCACACTGAAGGTATCTGTTTTGCTCAAAGTCTACTAATTTAAATGTTAATCATATCTAAAAAACATTTTAATGACACCTAAGCTGGGGTTAGACTGAACGACTGGGTACCATAGTCTAGCTAGGTTGACACACAAATTGACCATTACATATGGCTTCCTTGTTTACCTGCCTCTATGAAATCCCAGGCCTTCTTCCTTTCCCTTAAGATGTTCTTTCTTAATGAGCATTCTCCTTAGTGCAATAGCCTAAATAAAGTCATCTCCTTAATTGTCTGGGGCATTTTGTCTTTTACACCTCATTTCATGTTTCTTGAACTAATATTTTTATAATGGAATTAAAAAATAATGGCTTCAGCTCAGGTCAAGAGGTTCAGGTCAAGTTCCAACTCCAGCCCCAAGTTGGACTCCCTCCCTCTGTCTTTCCCTGCCCTTCCCCCTGTTTGTACATATTCTCTGGCTCTCTCTTTCTCTCTCTCAAATAAATAAATAAAAATCTTTTTAAAAAATGATCTTCTTCCTTAGACATTCCAAAAAATTAAAAGTAAAGAAAGTGTATTTTAGTCTCTTAAAAGAGGTTTTATCTATTTTTTCTATCCAACTACTTGATTGAGTGCTTATTAATTATTTAACTATTGATTAAATCCTTAATATCTATAGATTAATCTTCTAAAATTATACATTTTTATGTTGCAATTTTCCCCCTTTCTTCTCTTACAATTATTACCTTTGGTTAAAAAGTCATATACTGATGTACCAATGATATTCTTAATATTCTATGCATTGTTACTAATTTATTAACTTTATTACTAGTTGTTTTAATCTTTTGATTCTGATAAGGGTCTTATTTCATTAAATGTATGTTTTCTATATTTCATTTAAGGTGGATTGCTGATGTTCTGTCAATTTTGCATAAAACTTCCTGACCTCTCACTCAGTTCCTAGGCAGATGTGTTTGGGTATTTGTTTCTCTGTTCAGGAAGATGTAATTCAGGGTGGATGTTTGGCAAGTATGTTTTCTGGATTCTTTAAGCCCTTTATTTGTATTCAAAACTTACATTTTCTAGTTACTCCACTTGTAGTTATTATTTTGTACTTTCTGAATATTTTATAGGTTTCCAGTCTTTTCCCTTAGAGACTTGGGTATATTTTCAGAAAACGTTGCCACTGTCTGATTTATTGAGATGCCCCCAGGGAAATTGTGACAGTACCCATCTTACTTTTAACAAAAACAATGAAAAAGAGCTGAAATGCCTCCTGACCATTCCATCTAAAAGCCACTCAAATGAACACATTTCCCAGAAAAATCAAGTTTTTGTAAGAGATATCTGGCACTGACATATTATTCAATGAAAGTAAGTGCTTCCCAAGGCAACCTATCTAGAGCATTCCTCATAAGGAGTACATTACCAACTGCTGAGAGAGCCCTGATTCTCAAGATAAACAAATTCGAAAATCAAGAATAGCATTAGGAACTTATCTATTGGCACTTTGTTTTAATTGCAGAAGTAAATGTAAAACATTTTAGCAATTGCAAGTATGCATGTATGTGTTTAGGTGCATATCACATCATGAATTTGTTCCAGGTTTTTGTGAGCAGTTTAGGAATATGAACCACCATCTTTCCTGCATTTATTTTTCAATATTTGGGTTTTTTTCCCTGCTGAAAATTTTGTTTAACATAATCATCCATTACAGTGTCTAATATTAAGAACATACCTTAAAATAGGTAAGTAATTTTCTGTTAAGTGTTTTTAAATATTCTTTTAGAATAATGAAATTTTATTTTTATTTATACCCCACCCCCCCAAAAAAAATAGTTTCCAGTGTGCCTGGGTGGTTCAGTTGGTTAACCATCTGCCTTCTACTCAGGTCAATAAATACAAATCTGTGTGTTTTTTTTTTTATTTTGTTTTTTTTTTTAAGATTTTTATTTATTTATTTGACAGAGATCACAAGTAGGCAGAGAGGCAGGCAGAGAGAGAGGAGGAAGCAGGCTCCCTGCTGAGCAGAGAGCCCGATGTGGGGCTTGATCCCAGGACCCTGAGACCATGACCTGAGCTGAAGGCAGAGGCTTAAACCACTGAGCCACCCAGGCGCCCCCAAATCTGTGTTTTAAATTCAATAAAGTACATATATGCATATGTAATATAGGCAGACAGTGGAGACAGAAAAGAATGAAAACAATGGTTGCAGAACTTAACAAAAATCTGGTGAGTGTTATTTGATGGCTATTTTTGGCAATAGAATTGTAAATATGCTAAGCCATAAAATGATTTCTAAATAACCTCATTTTTTATAAAATGAGGTACTTTCCAGAATATTGATATGCTTCATGTTCTGCCAAGAATCTGTAATTTCATATAATAAGAGTTTGAATATTTATGTTTCTCACCTATAGAATTAGTAACGTTTGACTTTTGTGGCTATGTGTTTTATATAAAACACTGGGGCACCTGGGTGACTCAGTTGGTTAAGCATCAGCTCAGGTCAAGATTCCAGGGTCCTGGGATCCAACCCAGCATGGGTCTTCCTGCTCAGTGGGGAGCCTGCTTCTCCCTCTCCCTCTGCCTGCCACTCTACCTATTTGTGATCTCTCCCTCTCTCTCTTCTCTGTCAAATGAATTAATAAAATCTTAAAAAAAAAAAAAAAAGCACACTATATCGAGTATTCTTATTGTCATTCACTTATTTCTGTGTTGCTTCTACAACCACGGAAAAGAATTAGCTTCTTTGGGGATTGCTGAGGAAGTGTTTGAAATGGCTGTGCAGCCCCACACCATGGCTCCAACAGTACCTTCTCCCTTCCAGCCCAACACAGACCCTTAGTCTATACAGGCAGAGAAGTAAAAGAAGAAATCCTTGGGATCATAAGTTATCGACATATGGGGAGCAGAAGGACTGAATCTTTCTCATCTCTCCATTTTTAGTAAGTTAGGAGAATGTCTTCATTTCCCCCAAACCAATTGAAATGGAGCAACTCCAAAGAAATCTTTTGGGGCTGTTGGGGGAGGGGTTGCTTTAGGAGGGGAGGCTGATTTCTGCTCAGAACATGCTGATGCCTTATAAACAGGCAGGAGTCAGGACAGGGATGGTGAGCTTCTTGGTACATTTCCTCATCTTCTTGCAAGTCAACCTTTCCTTTCTTCTTCTATAAATCTATTCAGATTTATATTTACCTTGTGATAGTTACTTCTAAATTAACCAAAAACATGTATATATGACCTTAATTAAAGGATTGGAGGACATGTGCTTGTCCAGTAATACTGAGGTATATTAGACCAGCCCAAATTATGTAAAACTTTTACCAATTAATAAAGCTACTGAAGTTTAGACTATTCTCTCTGCTCATTTTCTTGTTTCATGTCTTCAAAAGCATATTCTCTGGAACAAATATATCTAGAGGAGATGATCTTCAGCATTATATGAATAAAAACATTAAGTGAGAATCCCACTAACAAGAAAATGTGTCATCCAATTGTTAAGGAATGCTTACTAATCTGGAACATTAACTTTATGATAAGCTATGGTATTTCCTGCTAGAACATTACTAGAAAATGTATTTTGAAACAATAATGTCCCAGCTTTCTCACCCTTTGACATGAAAGGAATAAGAACAGGTATCTTCTTACATCCTACATGCTATTCTTTTTCTTTTTTTTTTTTCCTGTTTGTTCACTGTGCAGTCTTTCTCACTTTTTAAGGTAGTAAATGAATGAAAAAAAATTATGTTTTAAGCAGTGATTTGAAATAAATTAATGTTTAACTATAATATGTAAATTTTGATCTTAGAGTTTTAAGGTTCCTTTTTTCCCCCCATTCTCAATTGCAGGATCTATATCCTGGTATCTGTATACATTGCATAATGTGCAACAAAAGAAATCATTTTCTATGAATTGTGTCTTGTATGCTTTGGCTTCACTGAGGGGGCTTGAGCTCTCTGCTCTTTGATTTTTTCATCACTTCACAGTTAATATGATGAGGGAAGTGACATAATCCTTGCTGTGTTTGCTGTCATTTTTGTGGTGCTTTTATGTGTGTGGTGGTTTTTTTAAATAACATCTTATATCACTAAACTCGAAGAAAAGCTTTGCCTTTTCCTAAATTTTATTTAACATTAGGTATGCTTTGACAACCAAACTGATGGCATATATTAACTCCTGTAAACTGGAATACTTACATGCAAATAAGTGGCTAATCGGTACCATACATTGTGTGTATTGTTGTCATAGCCAGTGAAGTCATACACAATTTAGTTGACAGTTATGATTAAGTAGACTTCTAAGTTTAAAAATGAAATTAAGCCAAACAATATGTAGTGCTATATAAAGCCGTATATAGAACATCCCCTCTAGCACACATTTTATAAATAAGGGAAAGAAAGCCCAGAACTTTGAGGCTTTTGCATATAGTATGGTAGTTAGTCCCTCAGAGAGCCTGGATGTTGGCCTGCTGGTTTTTCCTTTTGCTGCTCTCTCAAGTATAAATATAGATAAAAGCTAAGTGGAAAAACAAAAAGAACTATAACACAGAGTGACCAATATCTATTGTTTAATTTATATTTCAGAAAGAACAGTTAGGTTAAATTCTGGATACAAACAAACTTCATGAGACTCTCTCTCCTCTAATTTTCAGAATAACTTAACTGTTGGGTGAGAACTTCCTCAACTTTCTCTTCAATCTGCAATTGTATATACACTTCTGTTTATTATTTTCTCCTTCATTTTTGTTATAGTCAAGTAGAGTTCTTGAACCAATGAAAAACACCTTCTTCCATGTGTGCTCTGTATCTCACCCACTCAACAAGAAACTTCTCTGGAACATCACTCTCTCTCTCCTGTGTAGCATTTGCCTTTTTTTCTCTGGGAGATGCCCCTTGATCATTTAAACACAGTCAATCCTCTTTCACCTCACAGGAAATTCCCTTTAGATACTTTTGTTCACAACTACTGCCTTGACTAGCTCCTCTTCTTCAGAGTCATCATGGAAGAACTGATATTTACTAGCCCTCAGTCTTCACCTTTCACATCTTCAACTAGGAAAGTCTGATTTGTAGTACTGAACCCAAATTGTTCTAAGGCCGTCAGTGCCATCCTGATTCTTAAACCCAGTAAAGTTGGTCAGTACTACTCCTGCCTGACCCATCTGGCATCTAATGCTCTTCATCATTTCTTCTTCAACATTTTCTTTTAAGATTTTATTTATTTGGGGAAAAGAGAGAGCATGAGCAGGGAGAGGTGCAGAGGGAGAAGCAGAACCACTGAGCAAGGAGCCTGCTGCAAGGCTCCATCCCAGGACCCTGGGATCATGACCTGAGCCAAACACAGAGGCTTAACCAACTGAGCTACCCAGGTGCCCCAACACTTTCTTTTTCAGGACCATAACTGATTCTGTAATTCTGGTTATCTATTTCTTTTTTTTTTTTAACATCATTTTATATGCTCAGCTTCCTAAACATACGTATCAAATATTGATCTTCACAGTTACTTTCAAGGTCTGTTGTCATCTTACACTTCTTAGATGTCATTCATTATCATAGTAGCTTCAATAATCATCTATATCCTGATGACTTCAAAGCCAATGGTTACGTTATCACTGCTGATGTTTAAAACCATGAATCTAGCAACTTTGTGTCCATGCAGTGTTTGTTTTACAAATGCCATGAATCGTGATTATAAAAATGAATGCAATTTGCCTTTTCAATGGTGCTTCTATGATTGAGCATAACTTTTTATCACTGTTATTCATGCCACCTCTACCCATCACAACACATACCAATAAACTACAAAGCCCCACTTATTTATCTCATCTATTTTCTCTGAAATCATAGGCTACTCACTTAAATTCCCTGGATTAACCCAACGGCTTTCTAATTAATCCTGCTGTCTCCAGTTTTCCTTCCCTCTCAGCCACACTTCACACTGAGATTAGACTCATCTTTGTAAATGCGAATGTAACCATGTCACTCTGCTCCGTAAAACCTTTGAAATGATTCTCCACCATGCTTAAGGTAAACGTGGTAGATCCTGATAGTTTGTAAGGTTTTTCTCTACCCTTTTTATCTTTCCAGTTTACCGCTAATCACTACCTACTCTACAAGATGGACTCCTACTAAATGTTCTTCAGTTTTCTATCACACTTACTCTCAAGTCTGCCCCATTGCTTATGGGTTAGTCCTGTCTAGAGTATGTGTGTCTCTTTCTTTTATGGCTATGACCTCTATGTGTTACCTTAGCACACTATATTCCCTCTACTTTAGCAAGTAGTGTACCATAGGGTAATTACTGATTTGTCCTTCTACACTAAAATATGCTGTTCACTGCATGATATCACAACTGTGCCAGTCTTATTGTTTATTGCTTACCCAAAATTAGCATAATGTCAGGATAGTAACAGCTAAGTAAATATTTTTCTGAATAAGAGAATGAAAGAATAATTAATTGTTGCAGCAGAAATCAGGTAATTTAATTTTTTAGTTGTTTTTCTATTTTAAATGGTCCAGTCTGGGGGTGCCCGGGTGGCTCAGTCAGCTAACAGTCTGCCTTCAGCTCAGGATATGATCCCAGGGTTCTGGATAAAACCTCAAGCTCCCTGCTCGCCCTCTGCCACTCCCCCTGCTTATGTGTTCTCTCTCTCTTTTGCAAATAAATAAATAAAATCTTTTTTAAAAATAAAGAAATAAATGATTGAGTCTGTTATAGAACATCCTTGCGAAATGAGTCTGTATGGGATCTGGTATTCTCAATGTTTCCATGTTCTGTTCTTTCTCCTGAGAAGCAAATAGGATTACTGGTTATTGCTATTGTTTCTAGGCCAAGAGAGCTGAGATCTCTGAGCTCCAGCTAATAGAAAATTTATCTCTTTTTTGTGGGCACTAGGAAGTGTCAGTATCTAAAGGTCTGGAATTAAGAGTTTGTTTTTGTGGAACTATTTTTATGTCCTGTCAAAAAAAAACAAAAATAAATACACTGGTCCAAGTTTCTTATTGAACAGTTTACTAACTTTCTTTTTGATAGTAAATTAAAGAAAAAATAGAAATATAAACATTCAAAAAATGTAAATAAGGGTGTGTGTGTGTGTGTGTGTGTGTAGTGTTTGGTTGGTTGTCACCATGCACCTTTAATTCCCAACCTGAACAAAACAGTAAAATGTGAGAAATCAACCCCTAACTTAGATTCCAATCCCCAGCTCCTAACAATGCCTGAGGTCGTCTTGTAGCAGATGGTGGACAAGACCTCTTTTCTGCCCCCATCACTGAGTCACTATGCCAAATTCAGCATTCCATGCTGTTTAGAGATCAAAGGTTCCCATTTGAAACAGAAAGCTAGTATCGAATGGAATAAAGAAGAGTAAAGATGACAAATCTCATCTTTTGCTGTTTCTGTTTCATTCAGTAAAAGTTTTTTAAAAAAAATCAAAATTTATTCTGATCCAAAAAGGAGAGACACACAATTTCATCATGTTTCAGAGTGAGAATGCAAATCTTCCCTTTTTTTTTTTTTTTAAAGATTTTTATTTATTTATTTGAGATAGTGAGAGAGAGCAGTAGCAGCAGCAGCAGCAGCAAGGGAGGAGAGCAAAAGGATCAGCAGACTCCCCACTGAGTGTGAAGCCTGATGCAGAGCTCAATCCCAGGACTCTGAGATCATGACCTGAGCCAGAGTCAGACACCCTGACAAACCCACCTGACAAACCCACCTGAGGGGCAGATTTTCCCTTTAAAGGACAAGCCTTTTTGTTATATTATTTGTATACTCTGATAATTTTTCACAAGTTATTTATTCAAGAATTGATAAAGGGGCATTTTTGGTTTTGCTCTCACACCCAAAACAGTGTTTCTTTCCCAACCCCAGTTTTAACCAGAGAAATCCCAGGATGTAACAAGTATAGTAGTTTAATAATGTACAACATTATCTTTTTCATGTCAAATACCATTCAGCAAATATTGAGAGAATACTTACCAAGTTCCAGATACTGTGCTGGATCCTTGGGTTCCTTGCCATTGTGGGGTGTCTAGTACAGAGGAAGATTTTGATATTAAAAACAAGTTGCAGAATTGTAATGTGACAAATGTTAAGAAATAATAATTATAGATGATGCTTGTTGAACTCTTGGGCATTTAGTGAAGAAGTATAAAGCTATGGTAGCTTTTAGTTTCAAATTGTGTCAAGAAGTTGGTTTTTATAAAAGTATCAAATATGTGGTTCCATAATCAGTTTTAATTCACAACCAGAAAAATGTGCTTAAGTGTGTATAATATCTTACAGCTTGTGAATTAACAAATCAGAATTTTAGCCTGGGAAGACTTGCTGTAAAACCTCTATTAATCATCTAAACTACTTATCTACTTAATATATTAATCTACTAAATTAATGTTCATCAGATCTTTTGGTGATGATTTAGAAGTTTTATCTGAAGTCCTAGCTCTCTTTACTCTTTCATCATTAAATGTCTTTACCATAGCAATAATGTTTTTATTTCATATTGTCCACAGTAAATCCATATAGATTTTAAGATATCAAACAGGTATGTTTGTTTTGTTTTGACAAGGCAATCTTAACATCCCCTGGTATAAAGAGTCTTCTCAGAAAATATGTGTTGGAAAATGAGTTTCACTGAAAAAGCTACTTTAATTTTGCTTAACTCATCTTTCCCCATCCTGGTTTGTTTTCTTGCATGTAACATCAGATGAAATAAAAATAAAGATAATCCTCTAAATATGAGAATCACTTGATAATGTCTAAGGGGGTCTTGCACTCTGCATAAAAAAGAGACTAAATAAAAATATTAAGGCAGAAATGGAGTCATATTAAAACAGAATGATAGGATCTTTATAAACTCTGAAAATAGGAGTGATTATTTTAGTATTTCTAGTTTTGCAAGACTTGATATATTGCAGAAACAAACATATTGATAAAACAAAAACAAGTTAATCTCTTGAAACTACTAGAGGGTAATTTCAGGAAGTAACTGAGGAATAATTTAAATACTTCTAAAATAGAAACAAATTATTTTTTACTGCATTGGGGGGGCAGGTGGGAGGTAGTAGAATATTTTTCATTTCACAACTGCTAAAACTGAGAGGGAAAAAGGATAAAAGAAAGTATTAGAAAACAAGATATTACTGCACCTGTATGTTCTAGCGTGTGCATATTCATTAATTTCTGACCTCTGTACACTTCTCTCGGTAGAGCATTGATGATAGAAACCACTCTTCCCTCCAAGGGTAACAATAAAAATGTGAATGCCCTCTCTTTTCTCTTTCCACATCTCTGCTAACTAACCTGATCCTCTCCTAATAGCTAACAATTGCTCAAAATGTAGCCTCTGCTTCTTAACATCCCCAGGATATAGGAGTCAGTGAGGATGAATGATATCTGAGAGAAATAGGAAGAATGAGATGAAGATAGTATCATAGGACAAATTCATCTCTTACTACCATCAAACCCATAATGTATAGTTTACAAGTCAGATACTCTTACTTTTATTGCCTCTCCTCCCAGAATAACAGCCCCAACCACAAAGGGATAAGACTGTGGTCTTTCTGGAGGACCATGAAATATTCTTCTTTAAAAAAAAACAAACAGTCTTGTGTTATTATATAAAATAGGGGTGTTATGTCTGATAACTTACCTAGTGGAGTATCAGTTGACTAAGCAGAAATGTGTTCCTAGTCCTAGTCATAGTAACCAAAGTGAAGTATAAGAAGGTGGTTTGGGGGCATCTGGGTGGCTCATTTGTTTAAGGGTTTGACGCTTGATTTGGGTTCTGGTCATGATCTCAGGATTGTGAGAGTCAACCCCAAGTCAGGCTCTGTGCTCAGTGGGGAGCCAGCTTAAGGTTCTCTTTCCCTCTGCCCCTCCCCACCACATATGTACACACTCTCTCTCTCAAATAAACAAATGAAATCTTAAAAAACAAAAAAAGATGGTTTGGAACAAAACAACTCATCAGCTCAATTACATGCAATATTTTAAATTATATATATATATATATATATATATATATATATATAAAATTCTTTTCCTCACTGTTACATTAGTCTGTACATTTTTTGGAGAAAGAAAAAATATGAGTATGGTCCCATTAAATATCTGGAGGTATTTGTCATGTTTTCTTCTAAAAATTTTTGAAACTTTACTCTGTCCATAGCACTTTTGAAATATTATAAAAATGTTTTTTGCTTTTTTTTTTTCATGAGAGACTCTTAACTATAGGAAATAAACTGAGGGTTGCTAGAAATGAGGTGGGGGTGGAATGGGGTAACTGGGTGATGGGCATTAAGGAGGGCATGTGAAGTTTGAGCACTGGGTGTTATAGGCAACTGATAAATCACTGAACTCCATGTCTGACACTAATGACGTACTATATGTTGGCTAATTGAATTTAAATTAAAAGGGAAAAAAATGTGAGTGTGTGTGTGTGTGTGTGTGTGTGTGTGTTTTAACACAGCTCCAGTCGCATTTCACTTTTATTGATCAGCTGGGGTATGGTTTTCAATTAATACAAACATTAAAATATTGTTCTTAAATACAAATATTAAAAACATATCACTCTTATTTTTCCCTTTATCATCTAAATTAAGTCTCTGCAATGCAGCATATTGAATAGTCAGTGTTAATGTTATTATATCGTTTATTCCCATTTGCCCTTTTTTTTAATAATTACTTTAAGAAGTTTTGTTTTTTGAATGTGTATATTTTGGCATACTGACTTCACATCTGGTATAAATCAGTTCAGATATTTTAATAGGTCAGGAAAGCCTAAGGTGGTTTTGATTAAAGAATTATGTTTTGGTGTAATTGTGATTATCAATATATCATTCATTTTTATCTGTTCTTTGGAAAACAACAGTATGCACTTATTAATACATTACATATGAAAATGATGTTCAAATTCACTTATGTTTTTGTTACAGAGGATCAAAGTTTCATTAGGGACTAGGGATTCATTTTGTATTTATGCAGAGCTGGCATTTTTCATCTAATGTGCCCTCGTGAGAATTTTCAACAGATGCAAAGACTGGGGGTTCCCAATTTGTAGATTTTGTTCAGTCATTCTGTTAACTATTCTTTCAAAGCTTTCTAATGCACCGTTCTGGAGATTTGAGATCTTCAGTCTGAAAAATTAACCACCTGTGTTAGCTAGAATTTAGCACTGAATGCATACTATTACAAATTAAACAATTATAAAGAGAGAGAATAAAATATAATTTAAATTTTAAAGGACACATAAGTTAAGAGTGATAGAAAATGAAGGGCAGATATGTGTAGTCATATATTGGACCTGCAATCACAAGAAAGAAATTGAAGCATGTAGAAAGTACTTGCTGTTTATGAAAAATTATTTCATCCTTGCAAAGACAGGAATATCCATTAACATAGTAAGTAAAAAGAAATACAAGAAGAAACACCACGTGGAACTACAGACTCATAAAAATTCACATGTACGCAAATGACTGTATCAAATAACGCAGCAGTTGAAAAACTCATATTCCAAATTAATACTAGAGCCATAATTAGAAATGTTGGTAAATAAACACATAAATCTTTTTTAAGGAAAATAAGCTAAGATTAAATATATGATTGAATGTCAGTTTTAATTGCAAAAGTAATTGAAAGCCCAAAGCAATATGCATAATTTCAAGGTAAGATTGTAAAGTCCAATAATAATATATTGTTTTACAGTAAGTAGCTAAATGCAAACAAATAAAAGTCTAGCAATCTTCAACAAGAGAAAACAACGAAGAGCACAATCTTACATAATCATTTTCTAAAACTAGCCGAGAAAGAAAGCTGCTCCTTGGACAATGTCAAAATCCTATCCCCACCACCCTGCAGGTCTCCCTCCAAAAGGATACATTTTCTAAGTGACAAAATTCTGCAAATTAATAGGAGTATATTTATATTTGTAGAGAAGCTAAGAGATAAGAAAGCAGTTTAATATGAAAATGATAAAAACTCCTCCCTTCAAGCTAATGCTATTTGGACCAATCAAAAAAATGCAAGGAAAACTGACAACAAAATTTAACTGCCCCTAGCAATCAAGAGAGCCTAAGTAACATAAACCAGTGATAGGACAAAAGAGAAAACAGGAGAGAATCTTGAAGTCAAAATTTAGGAGTAAAAAGGATATTGAAGTCCCTCTTCCCCCAGTCCCCTCTCCCCAAAGGCAAACAAGAAGTCAGGAACCCAAAACTACAAAT
Source organism: Neogale vison (assembly GCF_020171115.1). NCBI lineage: Eukaryota > Metazoa > Chordata > Mammalia > Carnivora > Mustelidae > Neogale > Neogale vison. Next base: position 40,207,352 of record NC_058099.1, read on the forward strand.
ATTAATTTCATGCTCTTCTTTTGAGTTTGTGTGAGAATAACTGCTAATGTACAAAAGATATCTAAAATTCAAGAAACAAAGCTGAAGCTGACACATTCACAGAATCCAAAGTCTGATGGGCTTCCCTATAATAAACCACACTTCTTATTAGGTTGAGAAAACCCTATACAGGTCTATATTATAAAATCAGAGCTTGAAGAATGTATCCCAAGTCCACCAACCCTAATAAATCTTTGTTTTAGCTGATTTTTTTCTATCTGAACTGTGCTCTTAGACTACCTATAAATAAATGCAACATATACTCTTCAAGCTTCAAGTTCTAGTTTTATAGAAAAGAGAAACTGCTCTAACATTAATGGAAAAGTCACCCAAAGTCAGTCACCCGAAATGAATAGTCAGCATAATTCCCCTGGTGAGCAAGATGGAGGAAGAGAAAGGTAAAAGAAAAACAACAGCATTAAAAGAGAAACTGCATAACAGAAGAAAAATAAGAAAAAAGACAAAAACATAACACCTACATAATAAGAATCAATTGTGGAAGTAAATTATCACAGGAACTAGAACACATACCTATATCTGCTCCATACTTAGCTGAAAATGAGGACCATGAATTCATTGAGTATATATGTACAATCAGTGTGCATCAGTGTGTACTACCAGTCATGTACATGCGTACACACCACACACAGCAGCAAGAAAATAGTAATCATGTTGTCTCTTGGTCACCTGTGGTGACTTTGGTGATAAAATTGCTAGTGGATGCATAATTCTAGACTACAGTGAGTTCAGATTGGTTTCCAGTGTCTCTTTTGCTCTTTGAGCCAGCGGTCCGGCCAGGTATGCTGGTTTCATGACAATGGCAGAAACACAAGAGAGCAAATCCAAATGTGCCCTTTCGTGGCATCATATCTGCTAATATCCCACTTGAAAAACAAAATCACATAGCCAAAAAATGTCAAGAGTTTCAGAGGACACTCTATGTCTGGGAGATATAGAGCAAAGCTATATATTAAAAAAGTGGGGGGACTTGAAGACAGAAAGGGATAGAGAATTGGAACCAATGATTTAAACTACCATAGTCTCAAAGATAAAATGTTAAAATTATGAGAATTCAAATAATAGATACGGGACAAAAATTACCATTGCACGACTGAAAAATCCTTCTGGAATAGCAAGAAGTCAAATGGGGGGGGACTGAAAGTTAAGTTGTAGCCAGGAGAATAGCTTAAGATGCAGTGAAATAAAAGTAAAAGGACATTAAAATAATTAGGCAAGATGATGTCGATGACAAAGATGACCTAACATAGATATAAATGATGTTCATAATGAGGTAAAAATCTCAATATATGATATTGAGAATGTATCAAAGTTTGTATTAGAAGTAAAGATCTATTTAATTAATAACCAAATAATAAATCCTGCAGATTGTAAAGCACCATTGTACAAGACAAATTAATACAAAATAATGAATAATGAGTTATAATTTAATTACAAAACTTCAGAATAAAGAAATATTTGTGTATAGAGATTTTTAAAATTTCTAAAAGTATGAAATTTGCTTCAAACATCTCAGTAACAGGAAATTCCAGAATTTAAAAAAAATAACATTTGCAATTTATGCCTTATTGTAGTGTTTGTACTTTCTATCTATTTCTATCTATTAAAAAATAAACAGGGACAAGATAATCACAGTCAAATTAACCCTTTGGTTGAAAACAATAATACAATCTTAATAAGACTTCCATTTTCAGGGGTGCCTGCATGGCTCGGTCAGTGAAGCGTCTGTCTTTGACTCAAGTTATGATCTAAGAACCATGGTTTGAGTCCCACGTCAGGCAGGGAGCCTGCTCTCCCTCTCCCTCTGCCCCTCACCCTAGTTGTCTTCTCTTTCTAAAAAAAAAAAAAAAAAAAAAAAAATCTTAAAAAAAAAAACAAAACAAAACCCAAAAACTATGCCTGTCAGAAAGCTGAAGACACAGAGAAACCTAAATCAATAAAATTTTAGAAATGAGAATGCCAGGAAAGACAAGAAAAATGTTAAATGACAGATTAGAACTCATTAGATCTCTAAAATTTCTAAAAATATATTTTAAAGTTACTTGCGTGGTTAGTAAATAGGTGTTTTGCCTGTGAGTTTTCTAGTATGTACTCTAATTTATTTTTCTTTATAATGTAAATATATACATTAAAGTGCTTATGATAAAAACAGAAAACTTCATGTTTGACAGATGAATATGTTATTTTTTATTGCTGTTAGTTGAATGACTTTAAAAGTATAATTTTTCAGAAAAAAAAGTGAAAATAGAATAAAGGCTTTACAGAAACTACCAAATAAGATGTAAAATTTTCACTTCAATAAGTTAAATAAACAGAGAAAAAGAGAAGCAGACTCAATAAAATTTCAATAAAGTATATTTCTGGTTGAAGCATCATTACTCTTGTCAAATGAAATAGAATTAATTCAGTGAAATGGGGCTTCCAGCTCTGTATCATGAAATGAGTTAGTATATTAAAATTTTTTAGGTAATAATTTGCTATATGTTTTGGCTCATAATAGAATAAAACTTTATCTCATAAAATTAGAAAAACATTAGGTACTTAATGAAATAGCTACCTTTGTCAAGTTTGAAGATCATTAAGTTTTGGGTTAAGCTACAAATTTTAATGATATGGACATTAGCTCATCTATCATACACTTGACATTTTAACATGTTCATTACATCTAAATATCATTACCTATAAAATAGCAATATTTTGAGGCCTTATTCACTACGTTCAAGTAAAAATGCTATTTTTAAAAACAGTCTTGATATTTTAAAAACTTGCTTATTTCTGTATGGTCTTACCATCCATTTTCTGTGTTCAAAGCAACTTAACAATAAATATATCTTTTTCCAAGAACTTTAATTGGAGACTTATAGAAGCATATTCACTAATTAATTCCTTCTTCAAGTAGTATTGAATACTTCTATATAGAATGATTTCAGAAAGTTTCTTTACAAAAAAAACATATATTATCAAAGGCTAATTTAATTATTTCTACTCTGCTTTTTAAATGCAGCATTTTTGAGTCAAAAATGAATACTTTTCTAACAGATAAAACATATTTTAATCTTTATTTTTACTCTTTATTACTTTAGAATGTATGAATTGCCATTCTTAGAAGTCAAAAATGCTATGTCAAAATTTCTTATGATTCACCTAATGTGTTTTACTATGTCAATTCTAATGTTAAACATAAGTAGTATATACGATGTGCATAAAAATGGGAAGGCAGTGCACCTGGGTGGCTAAGTCAGTTAAGTGTCTGCCTTCAGCTCAGGCCATGATCCTGGGGTCCTAGGATCAAGCACCCTGTGGAGGTCCCTGCTCAGGGGGAATCTGTTTCTCCCTCTCCTCAGCCCCTCCCCCTGGCTCTGCTCACACACACGCTCTCTCTCTGTCTCTCAAACAAATAAATAAAACATTTTTAAAAAGGGAAAGTAATAGATAAGACTACTCAAAATGCCATCAGAAATGATGAATACTTATCGTTTACATCCACGTGGATGTGGATGGAACTGGAAGGTATTATGCTAAGCGAAAGAAGTCAGTCAGAGAAAACCATTATCATATGGTTTCACTCATATGTGGAACATAAGAAACAATGCAGAAGACCATAAGGCAAGGGTGGGAAAACTGGATAGGAAGAAATCAGAGAAAGAGAAAAACCATGAGAAACTCATATCAATGGGAAACAAATTGAGGGTTGCAGGAGGGAGAGGATTGAGGGGGTGTTGTAATGGGTGGTGGACATTAAGGAGGGCACAAGATGTGATGAGCACTGGGTGTTATAAGCAGCTGATGAATTGTTGAGCTCTGAATCTGAAACCATGGATGTACTATCTGTTGGCTAATTGAATTTAAATTAAAAAAAGACTGTTAGCAATGGCTATGTCATATTATGAAATAAAGGATAATATTTTTAAAAGCTTTTATTTATTTGAGAGAGAGAGAGCATAAAGTGGGGTGGGATGAGCAGAGGGAGAGGGAGTTGAGCAGGGAGCCTGATGCAGAGCTCAATCCCAGTACCCTGGGATCATGATCTGAGCTGAAGACAGACATTTCACCAACTGAGCTACCCAGGCACCCCAGTGAAACGAAGGGTAATTTTTAAAAAATGTTTTTTACTTTATGTAATATCCATGTCTCTGAAATGAATACATAATACTTTCATAATCAAATTATTCACTTTTTACTTATAAAACATACTATCAAATATGAAGCAAATAATGCAGAATATCATGTATACGTTCTCCTTTCAGTCACTGCTGGCTCTGAATTCATAATTATTCCAGAGCTCAGTATACACTTGATTATATATTATTTAGAATTGTGTGTATGTAAGAAGTACCACGTGGTGTTTCCAAAACTTCACTTACCACTCTTCCGTGTTATTTATCTTCACCATTGAGGAAGAAACTGCTGTTCACGAAGAAACCACATTTCTTTTTCTTCCTGAGCATGGACACAGACTACAGTTCCCAGTTTCATAGCTAAATATGACTATATGTACCAAATTCTAACTAAAAACCTATTAGTAGAAGTGATGTGAGTTTTTACAGGGCTTTTTTTCTTTTTTTTTTTTTTAACATGTGTTATTTGTTTCAGGGGTACAGATCTGTGATCCATCAGTCTTACACAATTCACAGCACTCACCATAGCACACATGCCCTTTCCAATATCTGTCGCCCAGCACCCCATCCCTCCCATCCCCCTCCCTGTCAGCAACCCTCAGTACATTTCCAGGGATTAAGAGTCTCTTATGGGTTGTCTCCCTCTCCAGTCCCATCTTGTTTCATTTTTCTCTTCCTTCTCCCCATGAGCCCCCACCCTGCCTCTCAAATTCCTCATACCAGAGAAATCATATAATAATTGTCTTTCTCTGATTGGCTTATTTCACTTAGCACAATACCCCCTGTTCCATCCATGTCATTGCAAATGGTAAGATTTCATTTCTTTTGATGGCTGCATAGTATTCCATTGTATATATATACTACCTCTTCTTTATCCATTCATCTGTTAATGGATATCTAGGCTCTTTCCATAGTTTGGCGATTGTAGGCATTGCTGCTATAAATGTTTGAGTGCACGTGACCCTTCAGATCACTACATTGGTATCTTTGGGGTAAATACCCAGTAGTGTGGTTGCCAGGTCATGGGGTAGCTTTATTTTCAACTTTTGAGGAACCTCTGTGCTGTTTTCCACAGTGGCTGCACCAGCTTGCATTCCCACCAACATTGAGGAGGGTTCCCCTTTCCCTGCATCCCCGCCAACATCTGTCATTTTCTGACTTGTTAATTTTAGCCATTCTGACTGGTGTGAGGTGGTATCTCACTTTGGTTTTGATTTGTATTTCCCTGATGCCGAGTGATGTGGAGCACTTTTTCACGTGTCTGTTGGCCATCTGGATGTCTTCTTTGCAGAAATGTCTGTTCATGTCCTCTGCCCATTTCTTGATTGGGTTCTTTGTTCTTTGGGTGTTGAGTTTGATAAATTCTTTATAGCTTTTGGATACTATCCCTTCATCTGATATGTCGTTTGCAAATATCTTCTCCCATTCTGTTGGTTGTCTCTTGGTTTTGTTGACTTTTTTTGCTGTGCAAAAGGTTTTGATCTTGATGAAGCCCCAATAATTCATTTTTGCCCTTGCTTTCCTTCCCTTTGGTGATGTTTCTAGGAAGAAGTTGCTGTGGCTGAGGTTGAAGAGGTTTTTATTTTTATTTTTTATTTTTTATCTTTTTTAAGATTTTATTTGACAGGCAGAGATTACAAGAAGGCAGAGAGGCAGGCGGAGAGAGAGGAGGAAGCAGGCTCCCTACTGAGCAGAGAGAACTGACGTGGGGCTCGATCCCAGGACGCTAGGATCAGACCCGAGCCAAAGGCAGAGGCTTCAACCCACCGAGCCACCCAGGCGTCCCAAAGAGGTTTTTAAGATAGTTGTTTATGATCTTTACATTCTGTTTCTCCATCAACTGACAAGAACCATATGATTATAAAACTGTAAGGGTTGGGGCACCTGGATGGCTCAGTTGGTTGAACATTTCAGCTCAGGTCATGAACTCAGGGTGGTGGAATCAAGCCCTGCAACAGACTTGACTCCACTGGGCATGCTTAAGATTCTCTCCTCCCTCTGCGCCTGCCCCCACTTGCACACACCCTCTCTCTCAAAAACAAAAGCAAAAACTAAGGGCTGGTGAAGCTACGTGAAGAAATAAGCCTTGGTAAATGTAACACCACTTGGAGGAGAGCCATCTGCCAGGGAGAAATACCTGACTCAGGTGGTTAAACAGTTGAGAAAATAAACTTGTATAATGTTGGCTTAATTGTTATTACTGCCTAACCTACCCTCTCTAATGCAAACTTTAACCTAGCATGTATTGGGGAAGGAGAAGATCTCCTCAGAGAAAGCCAATAATGAAATGATAAAAAGTATAAGTTATTTTAAAAAGTATTTGAAAATTTTATATAATGAGTTACAAGACGACTTAAGTGGAATGTCTTATGGTTTAGTAACTGTTAATTATAGACACCAGTATTTCCTCTTGAGAGCCCGATGATATGTCATATGATATCAAGATTCTACATTTTGCTGTTTGAGAAGTAATTCCAATATTAAGTAAAATTATAAAAATATTTTCTGGATTAAAATTAATTTACAGGGGTGTTTGGGTGGCTCAAACTGTTAAGGGCATGACTCTTGATTTTAGCTCAGGTCATGATTTGAGGGTCAAGAGATCGAGCCTGGCCTCATGCTCCACTTTGAGTGTGGAGCCTGCTTAAGATTCTCTCTCCCTTTGCCCCTTACTCTCTCTCTCTCAAAAAGAAAAAATAATAATAATTTACATATATAGCTTTGTTCTTAGTCATCTTTTTGGTTCTCAGTGAAATTTGAGACTTTTTACAACCTTGAAATGATAATTGGAAATTTTGTGTCATATGTTTTAAATGTGTAAGTGAAAATCACCACCATATATAATTTACACAATCTTTTTAGAACATAGAAACATACTTGTTCTCATACTTTATCCAAAGGCTATAGGAAGGCCAAATGAGAATGAGTTGTTAAAGTAATTAAGGGATCCTATTTCCTCCAATCATAAGAGTCTTCAATTGAACCTCAGATCGAGCTGGCACAGTCTAGAGAATAAGAAAATAAAAGTGAAAGATTTTGGCAAACTGTTCTACCCTGTAAGTCAATGTTGAATTTTGCTCCATTACCCTATTCTGTGAACCTATTTAGATAACTGTGTGTTTTAAGAGAGAAAGTAATGTATTAAAGGCAAAGCAAGGTAAGAGATAAGAACCAGTTGTATGCCATATGTTATCACAAATAATGATATTACAATAATCCTATGAAGTAGATTTTAGTAATCTCATTTTTTTACAGAGAGAAACTGAAGCTTCTGTTGTCAAAGTTAAAAAAAAATTATGAAGTGCCAAGTTGCAGTTCAAACCCAGAATTACCAAATTTAAGTCTTTCAATCTCCAGGCCCTTTGTCCTTTTTACTCTGCTAAATATACATGAGGATCATGTACTGTCTGTTTCCCTCACATGGGAAGACCAGTAAAGTTGTAACCTAATCGGATTTTTTTGGTGAAAATACAAAGAAACGCTAAGACAACTGTCCCAAGTGTGTTAGTTTCCTGTGGTTGCCATAGCAAACATCACAAGCTGAGTGAATTAAAAATACAGAAGTATAATCTCCACAGTTTATGGGTTCAGAATTCCCAAATCAAGGTGTTAGTGGGGCCATGCTCCCCCTAGAGCTTCTTGACAATATCCTTCCTTGGTTAATTCCGGCAGTTTGCAGGCTTCTTTGGCTTGTACTGTATCACTCCACTTTCTCCCTGTTTTCAAATAGCTGTCTCACCTCTTTGTGTCTCTGTAGCTCCCTTCCTCTTAAGGACACTGGTCATTGGACTTGGGGCACACCCTAATCTAGTATACTTATCTTAACTTGATTACATCTGCAAAAAACTTTTTTCTAGATTAGATCATTTTCATAAATATCAGGTGTTGCAACTTCAACATGCATTTTGGGGGTTGGGGGGACACAATTTACTCACTACACTAAGTCATCTTGGGTTTGGGGTATTTCTAAGAAAAAATAATAAGAGCCAATGAGCATATTTTGTGGAGATCTCTTAATATTAGCCCTGTCTTGAACTGTGGTCTGTATGTGTACAACAAAGATGATTTCCAGGACCCTTTAGCTTAGGACTATTTCCAAACCTTCTTCTATTAACATCATAACCTCTGGTTTTGTGTAGCACCAACCAATATACATGTATGGATGAAATGATAAAACAGATGCCTAAGATAGAGAGCTGTTGATACCAAAATACATTCTTATTTTCTAGGAAGAAAAGACAATTCTGGATGGAGTCACTAGCATGTACTCTATTGCCCTGTAACTAGGTTAATTAAGTGTATTTGACTAAACTTGAACATCACAATTAGATTTACAATAGATTTGACTCATTTAGGAAATTATGTGATGGACTATAAGAACCCTGAGAACTCATTTGGTTCTTCAGTCTAAGAAATATTTGGTTATTTAGAGAAGTATCTTTTATTTGACTAGTTTTTACTCAATGGGTGTTTTCTTTCCCATTTGATACGTATTAGCAATTGGATCTCTATTTGATGCACTGGGTCTGTGTAGTCTACAAAGATTTCTCTAAAATAGTTACAGTTCACTTTAAACAATGATTTTTTTTTTTATTTGTTTGTTTCTTTAGATTTGTGTTCCTCCTTTTCTTGGAATCCTGAATTCTGTGATTCAGGGCACTCCCATATACCTTTTCCTTTTATGGTTTCCACTAATGCAACTTTTTTTTCAATTTTTTTAAAATCAAAAATTGGATATATCCAGATGGCCTCATGCTTATACATTTCAAAATTACCCATATTACATGTAATTTTCCAATATTATATTATTCAGTTGTATTGGTACTTAAAGTTAGCTATAAGAAAAATATCTTGGGAATTTTACCTTAATATATTTAATTAAAATTTAAAGTAGTTTTAAATTGTTTAGTACCATGCCTAGTATTTTGCTATTTTTTTTTTGAACTTAAAAAAAAACCTCAGAAGTATAGGTGCAGCATTGTTACTCACTCATTTGAGCCATCTAGAATCCTTACAGTACCATTAATCTCACTTTGGTGTACTCCCACCACAGCTGAATGTTACTTGTAATTATAAGCGTTTCACTGACTCCCTTATTCAATTTTTTTCTTTCAAGTGGAGAAAAAGTATTATAGATTAATGTTTTCTTCATATCCCTTTTCCCATTATGGATGGCATTGGATTTTGATAAATTACATTCCCTAACTTTATAGTTTTCTTTATAGTATCCATGTGTTCATTTTTATGTACTAAAAATTTGCATTAACAATTTAAATACCTAGAGTAGGTAATGCTGCATAAAGGCTGAGGGAGATGTTCCAAGAATGAAACTGGTATTGATCTATCAAAGTGTCGGGCTGTTCATACATGGTGAGAGGCACTGATGGAGAGGGGGTGAACTTTTGGAGAAGGACATTTGCCTAGTTTGGAAGCTCCAAAGCCGTAGGAAAGGGAAAGGTGGGAGTAAAGTACAAATAAGCAATCACCTTTGGCATTAGGAGTTCCAAATTGATAGGACAGGAATGGACTACAGTTGGCTTTAGGAAATAGTATTTAGTGGAACACAAATAAGCAGATGATGGTCATAAGACAAGGAATCAAAACACTGAAATGGGCTTGGGACAGAACACAAAGAATGCAAATGATAGGATGAGGTATCCTGTACAAATGAGTAGTCCCTACCATTCAAAGCACAAGATTATGACTTTGATCATAATATTCAGGAGAATTCTTCTGTATTAATCTTCAGTCCTTCCTGACAGCATAGTCTTAAAAGGACTGCACTTGGAGGAAGAGTTCACCATACAGTTTAGTAAGTGGTTAGAAAAGCTACAAATGCAGAGCAATAGATCTGGTGTCATACTATGGAAACTCCACTATAATGTCTGCAGAACCTGTGGGCTCTTCCTAGCCTGAAGTATTCTGTTCCACTTTGTTCATTCATATATTTTGGATTTTGTTCTTTCATTCAAGCTACATTAATCATCCTCCACTGTGTCCTGAGACTCTCTGAGTGAAGACCAGCTGTCCATTCTCCTACGAACCATGTGTCTCTCACCTCAGACATAGACTTAAATGGTTCCGTGCTAAGTGAAATAAGTCAGAGGAAGACAAATATCATGCGGTTTTTCTTATATGTGGAATCAAAGAAAACAAAACAAAAGAACACACAAAAAATGAAGTGAGCATTCTTTTGATATTGAGCAACACATGATTCAAGCTCTAGTAAAAATCCTCATTGGTAAGGTCTTCTGTCCTTTCTCAAACTCATTTTCTTTTCCCTATTTATTTCTGAGTAACTGCCCCACTTTGGGAAATGTAGCTTGACCTTATGCTCTTCTGACTTCCCTATCTGCCAGGACTTTGAAACTTTCACTACTGCAGCTACTCAGTCTGATGGCTCTTCTGGTGGCTCAACCACGAGCCCTTCCTCATGGAACTGGTCTCCATTTGAAACATTCAAATAGAATAGAATTCACGGAGGGAGGGAGGGAGCACAGCACTGCAATTCCTCTCTTTGTGCTGTCTTTTATTTTTTATTTTAGTTTTTAACATGGAAAATGGGAATAACATCTCAAAAGATTAAGGGTTAAAAAAAAAGAAGATTGAGGGTTAACAATTTAACACATCTAAAATGATTGAATGATGTGTGTTCACTAGGAAACACCCCACAATTACTGTTTTTTTGGTTTTCCCTTCTGATTCATGCTCACCATTTCCCTTCCAAATGTCTCAACCATTTAGTTTCTTTTTGCCTGATGGTTAATCACATTGTAACATTTTTCTGTGCGCTTTTGATTTCAATCTTCCCCTATGTTAAAATCTCTCTAGTGTATCTGCAAGTTTTCCTTCTCAACATTCTACATATTCTCCCTTAATATGTAGTACATATCCTCAAGTTTTTCCCAGCTTAATTCATCTTTTGGCTCTTGATTCCTCTTCTATCTACTGCTTATCATAATTGCTCTTCTTTCTTCCCCACTGGCAGTCTGGGTTCTGCCTCATCCCATCCTGGAAACTGCCCCTCATCAACTGTACTGATGGTCTTTTAGCAGACACTGCCAGGGCTCTCTCCATAAGCCCTAGATTGGATTTTCTTGCCCACCAGGCCCCTGTTGTGCATTCACTTCCACTTGCCAGCACCAACATGTCTTTAATAAAAGCTTGTCCTCCCAGGCTATTGGAACTCGTGTGGCCTAAAAGCACAAAAAAACTGGAAATGTCAGAATTTACGTATCTGGGTCACTCTTGACCCAAGGCTGATGAATCTGGGAGTATAATTATCCTAGCTCTATTACCCCTTGTTTGTGTGGAGTGTTCTATAAATGCCAGTGAGGTCTATTTATTTGATAGTGTTGTTCAAGTTTTACATAATCTTAGGAGTTTTTTGGGCTCTTTTTCTATCAACTTTTAGGAAGTTTGAAATCTGTGCTTGTGCAGATATTTATATATGCTTCTGTTTGGGAAGTTTTGCTTTATTTATTTTGAAGTTCTATTATTAGATATGCAGATATTTAAGATAGTCATGTCTTCTTGATGACTTGAAGACTTTTTTTAAACAATTTACTCATTTATCCTTGATCCTTCTGATATTCATATAGATAGCCATTGAAGCTGTTTTATGTTTAGTTTTACATGATATGTAATAATTTTTGTACTTTTCAACTATTATTGTTTTCATATTTAAATTGTGGGGAGGTTTTGGTATCAATCCTATATTTGGATGTTGTTTTCCTCATTCTTTTAAAATAAGATTTATTGGAGTCTAATTGAAGTATAATTTCCATATAACCTCATCTTTTGGGTAGATATAGTTCATTGGACTTTATTAAATTATGCAGCCATGCAATCACCAACATAATTGAGATTTCAAACATTTGCATCACTTTAAAAAAGTCCCTAATATTCTTTTGTAGTTAATAATCTCCTTTCATCCCCAGTCTCTGGAAACCACTGTTTTAATTTCTATCCCTATAGTTTTTTACTGGGACAAAACTATATAGCCATTTATGTTTGGCTTTTTGTACTAACATAATGGTTTTGAAATTTATCCATGGTGATGCATATTCCAGTTGTCTTCATTATTGCTGAGTTGTTGCAATAGAAACTAGCCTCACAATTAGTGAAATTTTTAGATTATACCTAATTATTTAATGAATGTATTAGTATAGTTGAGTTTACACCTATCGTCTTGCTATTTGTTTTCTATTTGTCCATTTATGCTTTTTTTTTCTTTTTTTAAGATTTTATTTATTTATTTGACAGAGAGAGAGAGATCACAAGTAGGCAGAGAGACAGGCAGAGAGAAAGGGGGAAGCAGACTCCCTGCTGAGCAGAGAGCCCGATGCGGGGCTTGATCCCAGGACCCTGAGACCATGACCTGAGCTGAAGGCAGAGGCTTAATAACCCACTGAGCCACCTGGGCACCCCTATTCCTTTTTAAATCCTTCTTTTGGATTGAATAGAATGTATATTCCCTTGTATCTCCACTGTTTGTTTTTCTAGTACTCTCTCTTTGGTTTACTCCCTTACTTGTTCCCCAGTGTTCAAAGATGTGTCTTCAACTTAATACATTCTACCATCTGGTGATGTTATACATATCAGACTTACTGTATCATATTTAATGTAAAATCCTTACGGCAGTACACTTCTATTTTATCCCCATTCGCGTGGGGATATATGATATATGATATATATTTTGCTTGTACCATAATGAACCTCACAATATTTTTTCATATGTAAAATAAGGAACTAAATTTACTTTTAAAGAAATATAAGAAACAAATAAATCAAAGTTCCTATATTAAAATTACATTTTTTTTCTTTCCAGTGCCCTTTATTCCTTTTATAAATCTAAATTTCTATGTAATATTTTTAGTTGAATAATTTTTGTTAGGGTTTTTAATAGTGAAGGTCTAATTCAAAAATAAATAAATAGATAAATAAATAAATTCACAAGCTTTTGTTTGTCTAAAATAGTTTCTTACTTACTTTTGTTTTTAAAGGATATTTTAAAGAAAATTCTATGTTGACTTGGTATAGTTTATTTTATTTTGCTTAGTTTTATTGGACTTCTTGGACCTGTGGGTTACTATTTTAATAAAGGTAAAATTTTTCTTACCCTCTTTTTGTAACATATTTTCATTCTTAGGCATTGGGAATTGTAACTGATGTGGATATAGGGTTTTTTCTCCCCCTTTGCACAGTATTTGACTTCATCCTAAAAGACAGTTGTGGTTACTGCATCCTTTAAAGCTTGTTTTTATTCTTGAGAGGATGGATTTACAGTAGTCTTCCTTGAGAGCTTGCCCCCTACAACCAAGGCTATCTGCTCTGTGCCACAAGTATTCAACAAAGTGTCTGCACTCTAGTTGAAACGTAACATCCATCTGGCTTCTAGAAGCTTTGGAAATTCTCTCAAGAAATTTTTTTTTCTTTTTGTGTGCCTAGTGGAGGAAATCCCATTTGTGTATTTCTTAGGATTCATCCAAATATTCAGCATTGGGACCCTTGTGCTGACTTCTTGAGTGTGTGAGTGTGTTATCGACAAACTTTTTTTTTTTTTTTTTACTTAGCTACTAAAACCCCATGAGCTTTGGCCTCCCCAAATTTTAATATCTGTTTCCTTAATCCAGCAAGACTGCCATGCTCTGTTTGGATTTCTTCCTGCCCTCGTCATGATCTGAAGAGAGGATTCTCCCTGTCTAGGCAGAATGCCAGGGCAAACATGATCTCACCTTTGTTGTTTCTTCTCTCTCAAGGATCATAGCACTGTGATGTCTGGTGTCAAATATCTGAAAGACATGTTTTATACACTGTGTCAAATTCATAGTTGTTGATGCTAGGAGAGCAAGTCAGGTACCAGATACTGTATCATGTTTCAAGTATTCTACAATAATGTGGTTGATTTTTTGTTTTGTTCTCACTTTGAAGGCTATTAGCATTAGCTTGTGTTTCTGAATTCATGTGAAAAAATGTGTATGTTTATCACTGCATTTTTCTGGGGAGAAAGACTATAGCTTTCATCTTTCTCAGAGATCCTAGTGTATATGAGTGTGCATATTTGCTTTGTGATTTCTAACCAATTCTATGATGCTGACCGTACAAGATGCCAAAGAAAGGGATTAATTTACTGAGACTGCTGTTCAGTGATAGTAAATAAAATGCCAGTGACACTTACAAAATATATTTTAAAATTTCATAACAATAAACTACAAATTAATAGAGTGTAGTGGTATGTATGTGGAATAATTAATTTGTTCGTAGTTCTGGAAAGATAGAAAATGTTCAGTAAATACTTAACAAACACATATTGAACTTGAGTTTTTGTAGAAGGTATTGGTAGAGTGGTGGAGAAAAATACAAATATAGAATATTGGGAGCACTTCCATATTAAATGATCACATACTAGATTTGATTGTCATTATTCATTCTGTTTTAATCATCTGTGACTAGATGTAGAAATGACAATATGACATGTAATGTACACTTCTTATACACATTTTATTCACTTTCTGTATACAGCCCATAGACATAGGTCCTGAAAACACTTACCTTAAACACATCTTTTAGTATTATAATAAAACTAATTTTAGTGAAGTCATATTAGAAATACCTCTCCATTAAGATAAGTTTAAAGACTATAGTAACTTATACTTTACTATTTATATATTCATTGGTAAATGATTAAAATAAAGAATATGTTTAGTATTAGGGAAAAATGCTTTTTAAAAAAGTATTTAACAATACAAATAACTTCTTTTTAAGTCCTGAGTTTTAAGGAGTATCTTTGCATGCCAACTTTATTAGAAACAACAGAAATATTTAGAAAATAAATATAGTTTACACTTGTATGATTTAAACACTTATTAATTTGAGCATTGATAAACCTGTGAATATTATCTACTGAGTTATTTTTACTATATCACAGATCTTTAACCATCTTCATTACAATGTGATTTAACATTATTTTCAAGTTAATAGGCAAAAATGAAATATGACCATTAAAACTTGTTACCAAGGGTTTGATACATTATTCATCCACTTTCCTTTTAAGTTATTGAAGAGCAAAATGTTAAGAGTCTAGACTTTTGAATTCTTATTCTATAGGAAGATGAGGGCAATTATTCCTTGCAGATTTAAGGAAACAACTATACTTGCTGCAAAATTTTGCTGTGTTCAATATGAAGAAAGTGAAAAGAAAGTCTCAAAGTACCAATTTTTAAATATAAAAGATTATAATTTTATTTTCCTGTATTGTTAAATAAAATGTTAGTACCATTCAATTTATATCTACCTCTTCTATCCTGTTATCATTCTATGTGAAGGCTCTGTCCAGAATTAAAGCATTTTATTTGAGTATACTCATGATGATCCTCTGACAAGAGGCATTGAAGAGGCAGATATCAGATCAATTACAGTATATTACAAATTTTAGGAGGCCTAGCAACATTGAAACCCCATTCATTTTAAGAAATATGACTTAGCAATATAAGTTGCATATGAAGGTTACAACAATTTCAGATTTCATAGTTACTCTATTGTAAGGGCTGACCCCATTCATTCACATATCTCTCAAGCTCTGCTGAAACAGCAGGATTTTCAAACTGGCTGTGAAATTAGATTTTTCCATCATGAACAATAAAAGCTGTCATCAATCTGATCTCTAAAGGAAAAAAAAAGCCTGTTATCATCGTATATTTCTATTTCCTATAAATATTTTCTCTGATCATAATATGCAAAGGGTAGTACAAAGTTCACTTTTGTGTATTTAAGGATTTTTTTTAAATTTCCTTATTTTCAGCATAACAGTATTCATTGTTTTTGCATCACACCCAGTGCTCCATGCAATCCGTACCCTCTCTAATACCCACCACCTGGTTCCCCCAACCCCCCAACCCCCTGCTGCTTCAAACCCCTCAGATTGTTTTAAAGGTCCATAGTCTCTCATGGTTCACCTCCACTTCCAATTTCCCTCAACTCCCTTCTCCACTCTAATTCCCCTTGTCCTCCATGCTATTTGTTATGCTCCACAAATAAGTGAAACCATATGATAATTGGCTCTCTCTGCTTGACTTATTTCACTTAGCATAATCTCTTCTAGTCCCATCCATGTTGCTACAAAAGTTGGGTATTCATCCTTTCTGATGGAGGCATAATACTCCATAGTGTATAAGGACCACCTCTTCCTTATCCATTCGTCCGTTGAAGGGCATCTTGTTTCTTTCCACAGTTTGGTGACCGTGGCCATTGCTGCTATAAACATTGGGGTACAGATGGCCCTTCTTTTCACGACATCTGTATCTTTGGGGTAAATATCCAGTAGTGCAATTGCAGGGTCATAGGGAAGCTCTATTTTTAATCTCTTGAGGAATCTCCACACTGTTCTCCAAAGAGGCTGCACCAACTTACATTCCCACCAACAGTGTAAGAGGGCTCCCCTTTCTCCACATCCCCTCCAACATATGTTGTTTCCTGTCTTGCTAATTTTGGCCATTCTAACTGGTGTAAGGTGATATCTCAATGTGGTTTTAATTTGAATCTCCCTGATGGCTAGTGATGATGAACAATTTCAAAGCTCAAATCTTATTTAAGGATTTTTAATAAGATTTGAGCTTTGAAATTTCTGTCTTTTGACATTTTATGAAATATGTCCTAATAAAAAAATAGATGATTCTTAAATGAAAACTGAAGAACACCTCATATTGTCAAAACAAGATATTTATATCCCCCCTCCCAAATTTTTAATTTAGTGGTAAAAGTGACTACTATGGGCTTTTCTACACTTGCTGCACTTTCTAATTAGACAATGTAATATACAAGCACTCTCCTCAATGTGACTTTTTATTTTATTTTAGTGTTTGGTATTGATACAAGCTCATCACTTACCTTTGTAAATTACAGTTTAGGTCTTGAAGTTAGAAAAAAAATTTAGTTCTAAATTTGCCTTTGTGTCTCATAGTTTGTTACTAGGCAGGTTACATGAACTCTCAAAGCATCCTCATCTTGAAAGCAGAGATTGTTATACTTCATTACTGTTATGGTTGTTTTGAAGGTTAAATAAAATAATTTATATGTATTCTTTAGAAGAGTACTGGCTACTTTGTAGTTGTTACTTTTTTTAAAAAAATTCTTTTTATTCCTTATGGTGGGCTAAGACAACACTATGCTATGGTTGTTCAAATGACTGAAGCAGATATTCTTAGGCAAATCCTGACCTGAGTGGCTAAACCTGAATCACACTAAAATAATCTTGGAGTGTATGAAGAGTCACAACAACCTTGGACTAGAACTGGTATGTTAGAAATAGTCCAAAGAATCAACTGGTTTAAGAAATCCTTTGATAAACTTTAAAATTATATTCATCTTGAAACAATTAGCATAGACTTTCTCAACGTCTCACTAAAACATCTATAAATACATATATAAAAGGGATTAAGTGAGATAAATAGAAATTCCAGAATCTGGACAAAATGTTCTCTCTCTATAAAATTGATAGAATGGCTTTACAAAGAGCAAAGTCCTCTGTTGCAGGAACAGACTGGGACAGTGTATAGAGAAGTAGGAGAAAAATCACTTAGTTCCCCCACTCCAATTTCCTCTCTCCCTGCTGAGGAAAACCAAGCTCAGAATCAATCCAGAATTTGAGTAGTGGACACTCTTAATCTGTGGTTGACTTTGAGGCACTCAATGTGTGTGTCTGTTTGATGGGAGAGCTGCCCATTACTCTTCATCCTATTAGTACCCTTCTTTCTAGATCTATTCTGAGACCAACACTGACAGAAAACAGCCCAGGGAAACAATTCAGTATGCAGATTAAAATGTATAATACATTCATGGAAAAATCCATGAAAAGTGATCCACACCTTATTAGAGTCTATGTTCTGGAGACATATCTTTAGTTAAAAATATAAAGAAATCTCCCTGCTTCCAGATAGGTGGAAAAAAAGAGGGACAAAGTGAGAGGGGTTACCACTAGAGAGCCAAAAATAAAGCTGCTTCTGGACATCCTTGTGATACTAAATACTGGAAAAAAATAGAAGAAAGATAACTTCATTTTTGAAGATAATAATTCAATAATTTGTCGGTGAGTCCAGTTTTATGCATTTGACATCAATGGAGATATATTTTCTACTTTAAATTGTAAAAAAGTCTGCATTATAGTAAAGCTCTCGGGATCATGGTCCCTATATTTTGTGAATTTATACAAAAGGTTAAATCATAGTTTCCTTATAAATTTATTAGTCTACTAGCTTAATACCTTTGTTTTGTCACAATTAATATATTCTTATAGGTTTTCATGAAACATATGCTGTAACATGATTACTTATAATATAGTGATATTAGGAGCATTAATTACTGACTATAAACTCCGAAGATAACAAGACTTCATAGGTCACCCAAGTATGAATCCCGCTTTGATCACTATGCCTTGAGCATTTATTCTTTTTATGACTTCTGATAGCAATTATTTTCTTACCAGTAAGGCAATGGGAGTGATGATTAGATGTTAGCTCTGAACTCACATTACCTGGTTTCAGGTTCATATTCACATTTACTGATTGTCAGACTACAAAAACTGTATTTTTTTTTTCTGGGTCTCACTTTCCTTTTCTGAATGAGAGAAAAATAGTAGTCACATCATAGAAATAATATGGTAAAGAATTAGGAATAATGTCCATCACCTCATAAGGATTAAGTTGATTATATATTATGTAGTACGTACAGATATATTTGTATGTAATACACTACTGACATAATGCTCAGAAGAGAGCAAACGTCCAGTGAATGAAAGTTTTTATCGTTACTATTATCATTATTGCCCCCATTTGATACCAAAAAGGCTATGTTTGTGTACATATAAAATTCCAGTGACATATTAAAGGACTTGAAAGCAAGGCTCCTCTTTTTTCCTCAACATCTAACATAGCAGGTGATCTTTAAATCCTGTAGTGTGCTAGATTTAGCTCATGCCAACTTCAGGGCTGACTGAGCACATCTCTTCCCATCCTCAACTTCTTGGTCAGTGAAATCATACTGTTAACCTGACATTAGCAATGATGGGATGACTATTAATATCCGAGAAATGGAAAATTGCCACATATCAGGGCCTCCCCTGACTCCAGAGAGCAGGCTGTTAACCATTTACTAGCACATCCCTGAATGATCGTTTCTCAGTATTGATAGTAAACCCAGTCTCTATACCCACACATTTTTACTGAAGTGGAATTTATCCTTTACACCCTGGTTAGCACAATTTCTCCAAGGGTCAAATATTTGGCTCATAGTAAACAACTGCTCTGTTGGAAGAAATAAATAAATAAATAAACACTAAAATCTCAGGAGAGAGAAATAGAAAAGGTATTGTGCCGGTGAATTTGGGAGACTTTAAGGAATACATATATATATAATATATATATATATATATTATATATATATATAATCTAAGAAAAGAGCATAGGGAGCCCTGGTGAAATAGATCCAGTGAAGCCTTCTAGGTACAGGCACCAGTCCTGCTATTGTAGGCTTGCAGGGTTCTTCTCTCATGCAGTCAAAGAATGAGTCTCACTGACACAAAAATGTGAAGTGAAATGAAAGTTTGTTAATGGAGGTGAAAAACAGAAAGGAAAGGGAAAAGGCTCTCTAGAGTGAGAGGAGTCCTAAATGGGTTACCACTGAGGGCTTTTTTTTTTTTTTTTTTGGTAGTATTGATTTTTCTTCCATTTTATTTTATTTTATTTCTTTTCAGTGTTCTAGAATTCATTGTTTATGCACCACATCCAGTGCTCCATGCAATACATGCCCTCCATAATACCCACTACGAGGCTCACCCAACTCCCCACCCCCGCATCCTTCCAAAACCCTCAGTTGCCTTCTGGTAGATAATTAGCTCACTTAAAGGAACTGGTTGAAACAGGGTCTCTTACTTCTCCACCATCTTGCCCCTGCTCTACCACTGAGGGCTTTTATGAAAACTGACCCGGGAACTTGTACTTAATTAAACACAAATATCTTGTCAATATGTAAAACAAACATGGTGGATTTGTAAATATCATGAGGATATCCTGTCTATATTTAGAACCAAAAGGGTGGGTTTGTTACATTCCCTTCTCTATGGTTAATATCTCATTTATAACATTACTTCACATCTTCACTCCCTGCCTGAGCCTGTTCACATAGCCCCCCTACCTATATCTCCCCATGTAGCCCCACCCCTACTCACTGTTTTTGGTAAGAGAATATAGGTGAAAGGTTCAAATGGACTCCGTATTTTCAATTTTTTTACTCAGTAACCTGATTTCACCAATAATGTATCCACCTTTATATCTAAAATTAAAATATATAACACCTTTTAATTTTGAGGAGGTCTAGTTCACAGATTGAGTCACATTTGTAATTGACTATTATCTTTATGTTATAGAGTTGTTTCCATTTCCTGTCTATAGATATATAAAATAACTATTATTGGAATTGTTCATGATTTTGAAGTATTTCTAGAGCTAGCACTTATGATAAATGATTTGCTTCATTCGAGAAGATATGGGACAGAAAATATTAGCCTTGCCATACTGGAGACTGGTTTAATATTTTAAGTTGTTTCCACATGATCTCCTTTCAGTGATATTATGTATATAAAATTACTTTTAAGTGCTCTGATATTTTCATTGGTTCCTACTGAATCTCTATAATAATGGCAATACTGTTTAAATCATAGATATTACATGTCTTGAGAGATTTTTCCCCCCAAGAAAGTAACAGAAGACCATGCATTTAAACTACAAAATTGCAGAACACAATATAAAATGAATATAGGAGATTTGCTAAGGGAAACATTAAAAGGCAATGGATATAAATTAAGAAACATGACGGTTTTATACTACTAAACCAACAAACAAATAGATATGGTTTTCAAATGAAACTACAAGTAACATTGTAATAGACTTTTCCATTCATGGAAAGCCCTCAAACATGTGCACATATCAAAACAACCTTAAGGAGAAGCATTATTATGGGAAAGAAAGGAAAGCAGTAAGCAAAGGAAATTGAGTTATTGAAATATAGCCAGATGAGGACTGTAGAAATATGTTCAGGCCATGATTTGGGGTAATATCTATCTCCTTGCTCACTCTTCTGTCATTGTTTTACATGCAAAATCCATACGATTCATAGAGCCCATTTGGCACATTGAGGATTTCCCAAGCTTATTAGAACACTGTCTGAGCGCTTCTAAAGATACTCCTTGAATGCCCTATTAGCTTAAACTGAAAGTGTAAAAGTGCCTAAATTTCAACAAATATTGTAAATAGCAAAACAGCAAAGCTGCTCTTTTTAAAATTTGAAAATATGATTTTGCTTTGTTTTTATAAACGATTGGTGACTAAAATTTGCAGACATACTTACATGTCTCTTTGTGTACTTCATGACTTGCTCTTCTCACTCTTACTCAGTATAGTAACAGATAAGATGGTAGACTCAAATACTGCCTACTAGTTGTGTGACATTGGTCAAATCACTTCACTTGTTTGAGACTCCATTTTCTCAGATATAAAAGATGTTTAATAGTGTACCCCAATAGAACTGGTATAAAAATTAAAGAAATGTGTTAAAATGGGTTAAAGACTTAACTGCAAGATCTAAATCCATAAAACTCCCAGATGTAAACAAGGGAAAATCTCCTTGACATTGGTCTTTGCAATGATTTTTTAAATATGATCCCAAAAGCACAAGCAACAAAAGTAAAAATTAATAAAAGGGAGTGCCTTAAACTAAAAATCTCCTATACAGTCAAAGTAACAATAAAATTTAAAAGGTAATTTAAGGAATAGGAGAAAACATTTGCAAAGCATGTATGTGATAAGGACTTGATAGCTAAAATATTTAAGAACTCATACAACTCAGTTACCACCCCCCCCAAAAAAAGCAGAGGAACTGAATCAATTTTTCCCCCAAAACAGGGATACCAGTGGCCAACACCACATGAAAATATACAGCCATTAGAGTTTTCTTATGAAATTAAACATACCTGTATCATATGACTCATCAATCCAACACTGTTGGGTATATATCCAAAAGAAATTAAACCACTATCTGGAAAAGATATCTATACTCCCATGTTCATTGTAGCATTATTCACAGTAGTGAAGATATAGAAAGAATCTAAATGTCCTCAACAAATACAAGGATAAAGAAGATGTAGATGTAGTATACCAATGCATTATATTATTCTGCCATGAGAAAGAAGGAAATCCTGCCATTTGGAACAATATAGATGGTCATTGAGGGCATTATGCAAAGTGAAATAAGTTGGACAGAAAAACACACACCAATACTGTATGATTTCACTCATATATGGGATCTAATATGGGCCAAAAACTATTATTGTGGAAGTTTTTTTCATTGAATGAGATATTTTATAATAGCACATTCCCTTGGTATTTTTTTGCGAGTTTTTATTTAAATTCAAGTTAGTTAGAGTGAGTTACAGTGTACTTTTGGTTTCAGAATTGAATTTAGTGATTCATCACTTACATATAACATCCAGGGCTCATCACAAGTGCCCTCTTTAATGCTCATCACCCATTTAGTCATACCCCACCCCCTCCCCTCCAAAAACTCTCAATTTGTTCTCTTTAGTTAAGAGTATCTTATGGTTTGTCTCTCTCTCTCTGTTTTTATCTTGTTTAATTTTTCCTTCCCTTCCCCTATGTTCATCTGTTTTGTTTCTTAAATTCCACATATATGAAATTTCCCCAAATCATAGAAGCAGATACATCCACCAATATTATCTTGCTTCTTTAAGAAAAAGAGATTTTAGGGGTGCCTGGGTGGCTCAGTTAAGCATCTGCCTTTGGCACAGTTCATGATCCCAGGTTGCTGGGATGGAGCCCTGCTCAACAGGGAGCTGGCTTCTCCCTCTCCCTTCCCCCACCCCCCACTGGTACTTTCTCTCTCTCTCTCTCTCAAATAAATAAATTAAATCTTAAAAAAAAAAAGAAAAGGAAAGGAAAAGGACTTTATACCTTGGCATTAGAAAGTAGAATGGCCATGTCACTTAAAAATAGGTTAATGATTGTGGCATTTTATTCCAATTTTTTTTCTTTTTTTTAATACCAAAAGGTATTGTTCAAAATACAGATCTTTAACACCTTTTAATTACTATAATCTTTTGCATAGACAAAATATATTGTTCAGGACATATTATGTACTACTTTTTCCAAAGACCTGATGGTTTATCCTATCAATATATGAAAATATTGGCCATTTTATTAGATTAGAAGGTGTTCCTAAGGCACATCCATTCAGTCCATTCCTGGCACATATGTAGTACATGAAATACATCCTAAATAAGATATCAATTTTCTGCTACAAAGCAGAAAAATGGGGATTCTCATTATCTGTCATTATGAAAATATTTTTTAGTATTTCTCAGTAGTCTACATTCTTTTGTATAAATATAAAGCATTGGACATGAATGGATGGAGAAGGGTGACTAACTGGGTATCTAATCAAAAGGCTGGCTTTCTCCGTCAAGAGTATTGCTAATTACTCCTTACATTCTGAGACACTATAATAACATCAATGACTGCGTAGATAATAAAAATAAATTATAGATATTTTGGCATCTAAGAAAGAAGTATATCTATGTCTAATCAGTCCCTTGGCTATAATTTTTTGTCAATTACATGGAAATATCAGAAACATTAATCTTTCTCTTTATGAAAGATTGTATATATTAATTTTGTTCTATGCATATTTATTGGCACTCTTGTATGTCTGTCTGATTTCTGTCTTGCTCTTCCCATAGTCTGTTTTTCACACAGCACTCATGTGAGCATATTAACATATTAAACTGAAAATTACGTTATTATGTTATTCCTGTATCTAAAGCCCTCCAGTGCCTTTCTCCTGGAGCAGAGATTATACCTTGTAATTACAATAAAATCAAAACTCTTCATTACATGCGACATGATTCTTTTTTATAAGTTTCTATTTAAATTCTAGTTAGTTAATATACAGTATAATATTCCTTTAGGAGTATAATACAGTGAATCAGCACTTCCATACAAAACCCCATGCTCATCACAAGTTCATTCAACATGATTCTAAGTGATCTGGCCATTGCATTGAACTCCAATCCCTTCTTTGACCATTGCTTGTTATGGAGGCTCTCTTCCCCTGCCCTGGGCCCTATACCCAATATCCAGTCTTAATTGTTTTTCGAAGTACTTATTACTCTCCAAAATTAATTTAATTATGTATGGGTTTATGTGTTTATTTCTGTCCTCTGAACCCTTAATCCCAGCTTCCTCTGAGGACAGCTATATATTTTTTTAACTGTTATAACTACAGAGTCTAGAAAAGTAATTGGAACATGATAGCACTCAATAAGAAGTAATCTTTTTAAGTGATTGAAAAAGTTGACTGTATACAAGACATTGGGATTACAAAGAGGAAAACTACATAGCCTTCTGATTCTTGGTGATTTCATATCCTCTTACAAAAAAATAAGGATTTATATGTGAAAATGCTCTAATATTTGAAATTATGAACCAAAGCATATCAACTCTGAATTCTGTGTTGAGATGATGGGAAAAGATTCACAGAGGAGATAATATTTTAGATATGTTTTGAAAAAAAGAATAGGAGCTTTCCCAATAGAGGAGAAAAGGGAATTAAGACAAAGCATTCCATGTAATGAGAAGAATATCAGCAAAGGTCATAAAGGGACTTTATACAAGTAGAAAATGATGAAAATATAATGTAATGAATCAGTTATGTGAGGTCAGAGAGAAGTCTAGAAAAATAAATTGGAATCTCCCTTTCCTTTCCTTTCCTTCCCTTTCCTTTCCCTTCTGTTCCACTTCATTCTTTTTCATACTTACTGATACTTTCAGTAGCTTTCTTATTCTATTTTAGCCTTATACCCATCTTTTCATCTGGATTCTGACACACTCCTTTATGCAGTGCTTTTTTCCAGTATATTCTGTGAATTTTTTCTCTAGTCTCCATTATCATCTCTCATGCTGATTCTATAAAACTGGTTTTTGAAAGTGCTTGGCTATTAGGTGTGTACTTAAGGAATTCAATGCTAGAAAATAAATTAACAAGACACATATTGCCCATTTCTGAAATAAATGAAAAGCAAAGAATGAAATGTACATAAAACTTTAAATATTTTTTTCACTTCCAATTCTAATCTAAAATACAACCTTAAAAACATTTTTTAACTTGACTGCTTTCCAGAGCAGATGCCAAAGTGTCATGACTGCATAAGCTCCTGGGACACTCAGATCCAAGTTCTCTCGTCTGGACTAGAATACTGTCTGGCAGGCTTGCCTTCTCTTCCCACAGTTACTTTATACGCAGTTTCTTTTTATGACCTGTCCCTTTATTTTCCTTTCCCATGACTGTTTTTTTGTTCATCATCGAATTTATAATTCAAGTTGATATAAAGAGGAGCTGAAGTAAGGAGAACAAGAAGGTATGACTAAATAGTTGCCCATTTCTTTGCTGCAGGAAAATTTAAGAACCTTTAAACTCTGATAATTCCCAGATGAAAGGGCAATTATCCTTTTCAAAAGGATTGACACAGTCATTTACTTATTAAAGCACCTACATTTGGTTAGACATGTTGACTGACATATAGAAGAGTAAACAAAGGGTATAATCTCTGCTCCAGGGGAACTGCATATACAATGGCTTCTCTTTGGTAAGCATGCCGGAGTTCCAATCAGAATGGGATTGTGAAAAAAAAAACAAAAAAAAAAAGAAAAGAAAAAAATCAACCATCAGCAAATACTACCTTGTAAACCAAAATGTTCTTTTAAAAGAAGGAGTTGATGGCTCCAAATTAATTGAATGATAAGTAGTTCTTCTTAAGAAATATTGATAATTGTTGAAATTATAAAGTTAAGAAACTTAGTATCTTTCCTGGAAAAAAAAATTAAAAATTTTAGAACAGCTTCTTGTCAAATAGGTTTATTTAAATGCAATCAAGAG
Source organism: Neogale vison (assembly GCF_020171115.1). Classification (NCBI taxonomy): domain Eukaryota; kingdom Metazoa; phylum Chordata; class Mammalia; order Carnivora; family Mustelidae; genus Neogale; species Neogale vison. Next base: position 40,233,526 of record NC_058099.1, read on the forward strand.
AAAATGCAAGTGCTCTTAAATCTACAACACAAAACAAAACAAAACAAAACAAAACTTCAACAAAACAAAACAAAACAAAACCTGGTAATTAAAAAAAGAAGAATAAAGAAAAAGTGAGTTATCCAAAGGATTCAATTGGGTACTTCCCCCCCTATATTGCCTATCATATGCATTTTAAGAATAGCTTTATCCCAATAATTTCATAAGAACCAACTACTCATCTCTATTAGTACATTCTAGGATTTGACAATATCTTTAGAGTGATTCCTGCAAGTATTTGAAAATAATGCTCATCTAAGTCATCCTTGTATTTCTCATTCAAATCATGGTTTACTTTATTGCTTTTCAAATATTACATTTCTAAGTCAGCTCATTTGTCAGTTTTAATTTAGGAGAAATTGTATCTAAATCTCTGTTCATTGAGCTTTCTTTTTTTAAAGAAGAAAAATATTTTTATTTATTTAATTGTCAAGATATTATAATTTTTTTTTTTTTTTTAAGAGAGGGTGGGAGAGAGTGGAAGCAGGGAGGCATAGACGGAAAGGGAGAGAGAGGGAATCCCAAGCAGGCTCCATGCCCAGTGCAGGGCCCAACTCAGGGACTTGATCTCACAAACCCAAGATCAAGACCTGAGCAAGAATCAAGAGGGCATTTAACCAACTGAGCCACCCCTGTTCCAGGATGTTCTGATTTTTAACAGTTTTTTTAAAAAGGCACCAAAAATTAAAATCAGCAAAAAGAAAAAGTAGTTAGGTTACAATTCCACTCTGGACTTAGTTTGGCAAAATCCCCCAATTTTTCTAGTAGATGAACAGTGAATAATTCTTAGAATTTTTATGTAATAATAACAACTAATAGTTGTAACACTGTACCAACCAGGGTTCAATTACGGAAACAGAAACAAGATCAATAGGAATTATTCAATATTTTTGTATATTTTTAATTGAAACTCTGATATGTCCAGATGGATTCATGCTTCTAATTTTCAATGTTATCATATAATGTATATAATTTTCAAATAGTATATTATTCATTCATATTAATGTTTAAATTTAGCTGTAGGAAAAATACCTCGGGGATTTTATTGTATTATATTTAATTAAAATTTAGAGTAGTTTTAAATTGCTAAGTACACATTATTAATAATTTGCTATTTTTCTAAACTTCAAATTTAAGTAGACTCTATCACTTAAATAAAAACTTAAAAAAATAATACTTAAAATGAAAAAGTAGACTCTGTCTGGAGACATAAAAAGCTTGCATGCACATGCACAAGACAGAGAGTTGGGGTGGACAGGAGAGAGAGAAAGAGAGAGAGAGAGAGAGAGATTTGGATTGATTTATTATAAGGACTTAGCTTGTAAGACAGTGGGGGCTGGCGAAGCAAATCTGAAATTTGTAGGCTAGACCATCAGGAAGGAACTTTCATTAGTAAGATAGAATGCCATAGGCCCAAGTTGTCCACAGGTGGAATTTCTTCTTTCTTCAAAAAACTTCACTCCCAGGGTGCCTGGGTGGCTCAGTGGGTTAAAGCCTTTGGCTTCAGCTCAGGTCATGATCCCAGGATCTTGGAATCAAGCCTGAAATTAAGAGTCTCTTATAGCTTGTCTCCCTCCTTGGTTCCATCTTGTAAAACAATTATATCTTCAAGTTGCTAATGGTCACATAACAAAGTTTAATGGCAGCATTTCAAATAAATACAGAATATTGGACTAGCCTTGCAAGTCCCCCACACATAAAACAAATTAACAAAATTACCATTGTCAAAGGAACAAAGCAACAAATTAACAAACAGTCATAAGTTTCACATAATTACCAAAAAATTTGCTAATTCTACATTTAATTAAAAAAATCAGATTTCTCTTCTGGAGAGAAAATTTAGATCTTTGAGCTAATTTGAGGTATAAGAAATCCAAAAGAATGAACATATAAAGGTAAGCAGTCTCCTTCTAGTGACCTATAAATCTAATATCCTTGCCATTTTGCTTACCTGATACTGTGGAACCTTATCATAATGAGACAAGAAAAAGAATCAGAAAAGAAAAGGAGGAAGGGACTGAGTTCAGATTTTTTAAGAAATTTACACTCTATTTCATTAAATCATTATATTGTTAATTGTGATTATTCATTTGTTAATTTAGAATTGTGGATTTAGTGGGGTTTGAGTCAGAACACCCATATTCAGAGTAGGGGATGAAGACCAGCCTCCATCACATCTGTCACCCCCACCAACAAGAATGATAAGACAGCTTCAGAAACCATTCTATGTACTTGTTCCCCAAGTCTTCAGAGCTTCTGCTCTCCTCTCTGAATCCACAGGCACTAACTAATCCTCTCATGTCCTGTATGACCTTCTTCATCCTCTAAGAAAGGCATTTCAGTCCCATCAGAAATACCATTTCTCTCATCCCCTTAATATAGCCGTCTGTTTGTAAGTTCCCAGATGTTCTCCTCTGTTTTTCCATGTACTCTCACCAGTGAGGTTTCATTCATGACTCCACCTGCCTGTTCTTATCGAGGTCATAGCACTCGAGTGGTTACCTATTAGTCCTCATCTTACAGAAACATTTGACCAGGATTCACTATTGCTTCTTGTATATAATATTGTAACCTGGTGTGCCAGTCACCAGTTACTCTTAGTTATTCTTGTATCTCATGGGCCCAGGCCCTGCCCATCTCCTCCCTTTACTAATCTCTTAAGATTGGTAATACTGGGCCCTCCTTGGTCCTCTTCCCTACCAATATTCACTCCTGGTCATCTCCTCTCTCATGGCTGTATCCTAAAGATACATGGCATCTTCAGCTCAAACCTCCTTCCACACTTCAGATCATATGTCCTTGGGGACATATCTCCACCTGGATTCTAATAACAATCTCAGGCATGACAACCAAAGAGCTTGCATCGCTCCACCTGACTCACTGCTCTTGACATCTCCCAGTTGGTAGTAACTTCTAGGTACTTGGGCCCTACATCTTGAAGTCATCCTTCATTCATTTCCCCCCCTTCATGTGCCAATGCCATACTATCAAAGTCCTCCTACTTCTTCCAACTTCCACCAAAGAGCTGTAGATTTGCCTTACCTTGCTTTATTTGTTGGTATTTTTACAGTTGGACTTACCCATTTCTAAAATGCAATTCTATATATTATTTCATTTGTTATGTTTTTATTTCCTACCTTTTCCCCCCTGCTGATTAGAATAGAAGCTACATAGCTGGGAACCATTGGAATTTTCTTTGTCATCATTGACATGTCATGTTCCTGGAAACTTTGCACAGAACAGGGTCTCTGTATTATTTTTTGAAATATTGTTGTAAGGAGAACAATAGTAAGGAGTATGTACCAGGTTTTAGGCTCTGTGATACTATGCAGTTTTGTTAATACAAGTGGTATTTACCTACCCTAATGGAGTTTATACTCCAGGGAAAGAGACAGACATTTAACAGATACTCATAAAATGAATGTATGAAATGAATATTTTCACAGATGCTACATTGGAATGCTTTAGAAGTCTGTGAAAGGGTTAAACTGTGCTCCCAGCCTGTCCTTAGTGGGGGAAACAGAGGTAGGGGATAGAAATCTTAGTGTTGAAAACATGATCTGAAAAGTAAGAATGACTTACGTGTGGATGTGAGCGGGAGCCTGGGGAGATGTTGTGCCTTCAGAGATAATAGCAAAGTCCTTGTGGGAGAAAAGATTAACAAGTGAGGTTAGTTTAAGGAGCTGAATAAAAGTTGAAGTGTCTGGAGGGTAGGCAGTGAGAGGATGAGGCATATAAAATGTCATGGAGAATTACCAGCTACACCATGAAGAGCTGGGGAGGGCAAAAGAAGTATTTGTTTGTTTACTTCTTTTTTCTGACCATGATGGTAACTATGGAAGTGTTTTATGCTATGGAGATTGAGGGTAACAGAATGAATGTGCATTTTCAAAAGAACAACCTATGACAAAGAATGAATGTGGTGCAAAATGTTCTTTAGAGAGTTTTACTATGTAGTTCATAAGAAAAGATACATAAGAAAAGATACTACGTAGTTCATAAGAAAGATGATGACAGCTTAGACTGTAGTCCAGAAAAAAAAAATATGTGGATGATCACTTCTGAGTGTCTTCACTAACCCTTTTGTTTTTTACCCCCAATCATTAATGTAGGTTCACTCTTTGGATCTCCTCCTCCTCCTCCCTCCTCCCTCCTTCTTTCTTCTCCTCCTCCTCCTCCTCCTCCTCCTCCTCCTCCTCCTTCTTCTTCTTCTTTTCTTTTTCTTTTTTTCCAATTTATATCTTTACCTTGAACATTTACTCCAATGACTTTAATTGTCATTAATATAGTAGTGACTTCCAAATAAAATCTGTAGCTACGACTGGCTAAATAATTTGTGGGGCCAGTGCAAAGTACTAAAAGCCAAAGTCCTTGTTCAGATATCATTAATGAGGGCAGCGATGGTAGAGCACAGTGTGAATCCTTTTTTGCATGAGGCCCTGTGCAACTGTATAGGATGCCTACGTGTAATGCTGGTCCTGTCTAGGACTCCATCTCTCCCTTAAGCTCAAGATAAAATTAAATTGGAAATAATGTGCTTGACATCTGTAGTCAGATGTCTCCGAGATAAATGAACATAATGAACATAAATATATCGAAAATAGAGCTCAGATTGCCCACTGTGTTTTTGGATTTGGGGGTTTTTGTTTGTTTTTTTTTTGTTTTGCCTCTTTTGGTTGAGGTATCATTATTTTCTCTCTTACCCCGTTAAGATCCTGACTAGCACCTTCAATTTTATTTTCATGCCAATTAATCAATGAGTTCTACCAATTAAAATTTCAAACTATCTCTGGAATCTTCTCAGTTTATGCACAGACCCATCTCCTATCACAACTACCCCCTTACTCTTACTCTAGCTACTCAAGTTGTCTCATGGCCTCCTTCCTAAAGCTATTAATATTTCTCCTGTAAGATGACATTATCTTTTCCTAACTTACATATCTTTGATGACTTTCTCCTGTTCTGTAGAAAGAACAAATTAATTAGCAGAATAATAAATTATTTCCGTAAACTGTCACTAACTCACATTTTATCCAAACTAATATTCCTAGATTTCTCTGTATATCCATCCTTCCCTTAGCTATACTATCTTTCACTAAAGTAGCTGTTAGTATTTTCACCACAATATCTTTGGCTTTAGTCTTACTAATATCATTCTTACAATACCCTTCTCAATGGTTTTATATTTACTTAACTGTCAAGAGCCAGTGCAAGAATTAATGTGTTCATGATAAATTAGCCCCTTCTGCTGTCTCGCCCAGAGAACTAATTCCCTTTCCTTGATTCCAGTCCTCTTGGAAGATGTTTCAGTATGGTTTTCTCACATTTCTGCACATCTTGCGAGCAAGGTGCCTGACCGTCTTTGTTCTGGTTGTTTTTTCTAATGGTGTTTGTATGGCCAAATGCCTCTTTAGACTCTGATAACTTCTTTCTTTGGAGCAAAATGTAGGCATGTTTACTACACATTATAAAAGATTTGTTTTCCTCTCCTGCAATCAACCTACTGCGTGTATAACTGTCACGTGGTTTGATTGGTGTCACTCTGGGACAGTGAGGGTGTGGAGAATCAGTGTAATAAAATGTAGATATTCTGGCTACTGATACTGTTGTGAGTAGCAGACTGTCCTTTATCTCTGACCCAGCATTTTTTTCCTTCTGCCTGCAATAGTAAAATTACAGCAGGCTATCATATCATATTAGCTTAGAATTAGGGTAAAATCTCAAATATTCACTTTATTTATTTTTTTAGGAATTTATATTCTAATATTTTTTATATAAATTTTTTTAATTTATTTATTTTCAGCATAACAGTATCATTATTTTTTCACCACACCCAGTGCTGCATGCAATCCGTGCCCTCTATAATACCCTCCACCTGGTACCCCGACCTCCCACCCCCCCACCACTTCAAACCCCTCAACTTGTTTTTCAGAGTCCATAGTCTCTCATGATTCACCTCCCCTTCCAATTTACCCCAACCCCCTTCTCTCTAACTCCCCATGTCCTCCATGCTTTTTGTTATGCTCCACAAATAAGTGAAACCATATGATAATTGACTCTCTCTGCTTGACTTATTTCACTCAGCATAATCCCTTCCAGTCCCATTCATGTTGCTACAAAAGTTGGGTATTCATCCTTTCTGATGGAGGCATAATACTCCATAGTGTATATGGACCACATCTTCCTTATCCATTCATCCGTTGAAGGGCATCTTGGTTCTTCCCACAGTTTGGCGACTGTGGCCATTGCTGCTATAAACATTGGGGTACAGATGGCCCTTCTTTTCACGACATCTGTATCTTTGGGGTAAATACCCAGGAGTGCAATGGCAGGGTCATAGGGAAGTTCTATTTTTAATTTCTTGAGGAATCTCCACACTGTTCTCCAAAGAGGCTGCACCAACTTGCATTCCCACCAACAAAAGAGGGTTGCCCTTTCTCCACATCCTCTCCAACACATGTTATTTCCTGTCTTGCTAATTTTGGCCATTCTAACTGGTGTAAGGTGATATCTCAATGTGGTTTTAATTTGAATCTCCCTGATGGCTAGTGATGATGAACATTTTTTCATGTGTCTGATAGCCATTTGTATGTCTTTATTGGAGAAGTGCCTGTCCATATCTTCTGCCCATTCTTTGATATGATTGTCTGTTTTGTGTGTGTTGTGTTTGAGGAGTTCATTATAGATCCTGGATATCAACCTTTTGTCTGTACTGTCGTTTGCAAATATTCACTTTAGAAAACAACTATTAGTAAATGCATTTGTCCATTATCAGTTGTATATATTCTTGCCCTCTTCTATTTTTCCTATACATCAACTTCCATCTTTGTTCAGGTTTTTAACATTTACTGTGTTTAGGGGACTAGTGAGCAGGCCTCAAACCTCAATAAATGCTTGTCAAATAAATGAATACCTAATTTATTAATAACATGAATATAATTCTCAAAGAAAACTCACTTGGTTCTCAAAGATTTATAGCTAAGTGTTTTTAGGGAACTGTTTTGGTGAAAAAGAAACATATTAGCAATAATCTTTGGGTATAATAAACTTGTTTAAATTTATTTAATATGATCAGCCACTTCTTGTCTATATATTTTTGATCACGATATTCCTTCTGCTTCAACTGCCTTTCCTTTCCTTTAAAACACCTATCCGTCTTTTATGGTCTATACTCAGTAAATTATTTACAAATTATCCAGTCACATGCAATTTCTCCCATTCCTTTGTTTAATTTACTCTATGCCTATAGCTCAATTACAGTGCTTATTAGAATTGACCTTGTTTTGTATACTTTTCTTCTCTCTCTCTCTCTCTCAGTAGATTGAGTTCTGACAACACAGCAGTCATGTCCCATTGATCTTTGGATCACCTACTGTGCCAAGCATGGTGTTTAATAGGAAATCAATAAATATCAATTTAATTAAATGAAGTAATGTATTAAACATTGTACCACTAACTGGTTCTCATTTCTTTTACCACTGCATTTTTCATCTCTTCCCATTTTGTACTTGTTTTCAATTCCATTATTCCTGAAGTGAATTAAAGCCAACTGAATTCTTTCCAGAAAATGATTTCTTACAGGCATCTAGACAGCTGAGATGCCACATTTGTTGTGTTTGAGCGGAAAAAAGAAAAAGAGAGAGAGAGAGAGAGAGATGTAACTTTGTCATTTGACTATCTGTGAGGACAATGACATGCAACAGCTTTTCAACCAGTTTGAATATGAATATGGTACAAAGAGTGAAAGCCAAATCTTTTTGCCTTCCACAGACAGAAACACTATCTGTGGAAAACTACTGGGCTAAACAGTTAAATCTCTTTAGGAAAGTGGGGGTTGGAAATGAAGATAGAAACTTTTATCAATTGAAATTGTTTCAGATGATCATAAGTGTAGGATCATTTAAAATGTGATTTTTGGAGTGACAAGAATAATTGTTGTTGTTGTTGTTGTTTTTTAAATTGCCACCAAAGGTATGCCAGATGACTCCTTACTAAAAATGACATAAGAAGCCACTTAAGTATCCTTTCTTTCTTCAATAAATATGTTGATTTTCATTTTCCTGAATTTTCCTATTCACTTGTAACTGAGAGGCTGGCATTTCAATATTTTGACTGATTAGAATGGCAGCTGTCAAATCAAGTATAATTTTAAGTTGCATTTTTAGAAAGTGATTATTGAAGTCTTATTTAATATAGTGTACACATGATTTACAAATTACTTTAGTAATTTGTATTTATTTCTTTCATTTGTATTTATTGTATTGTATTGTATTTATTGTATTGTACCATATTTCTTTCTTTTGATAAGATCAACTAAACATTCTCAATACAATTTAAAGGAAACTACCTGTGAATTTGGTACCCATTAGGTAAAGAACACTGGGGAAAAACAGCAACAACAAACATTAAAACTAGGGCTTATTATTTCCTGGGAAAGAACCATATTTATACCCAAACCTTTGGGCCTGCAATCAAGGAAAGCTCTCTTAGTTTATATTCTTGCACCTGCCCTGACCACCATTTTAGGTAGTTCTGTTAAATTCTCCACTTTTAGATGTGCCAAATATCACTGTTTTGTATAAGGGAAGTTATAATATAAAACTGATTTCTCTATGTTGGTAAACTCTCCAAAGATAAATGGCAACATCAAAATTTGGGGTAATTTTGAGTGAACTATAAAATGTCATAGAATATCCTTTCAAAATCTAAGAATATGCAATAATAGAATGTTTATTCTATTATTGATATTATGAACAGATTTGTCTCATTCTTAAAAATCTGAAATATGCTAAACTAAGGACTACACAGGTCATTTGTACAAGAGGTACTTTGCATTATTTTTTGTCCTTTAAATCAACAGACTTACTTTCTTAGAAGAGTTTTCAGTTTTTAGAAAAGTGAGTGTAAAGAACAGAAACTTTCCATATACCTCACCACCCCTACCTCACCAGTTTCCCCTATTAAGGTTTTGCATTTGTTATAAATACATGTGTTACCTATGTTACAAAATAGGACATGCTCTGCTTTTTAACTAGAATTGGGGGAAAGGAGTCTTAACACTACATTCATTGGGCATGATATTCAAATGTTATTCTAAAATACTGCAACCAAGTAGGGTGGTTAGTAATATTATCTAGAAGATGATTTCTGATAACTGTGTTTTTCTGTTTTGTTTCGTTTTTTTTTTCTTTTTTTTTTGTTCTTTTGTTTTTAATCATAAAGGAGGATCTATTACTACTTTGGATTCCATTATAGGTTTTCTTTTAGATGTTAACTGATATTATGATCCAGTGTCCCTAGTCCCTATGCCCTCTTACCTTGATGATGTAAAATATTGGTAGTGAAACATAGAAAAAAAAAGAGAAAACAAATTTTGAATAGAACAAAAAGATAAGAAGTTGAATCTTGACAAAACAAAACTCATGGACAGTGAGTAGCAGGCAATTTGTAAAAGAATAGGGCCTGCTTAGGAATCCCATTAGCATTTTATTTTATGTATAATTTGAACAAATACATATGGGGGCGGGGAGGAAACCTTCTGCAGTTAGTTATAAAGGTTTTCATGGAAGAAACATGGCCTGTTACATACAGGTGAAAAAAATGAATGCACAAGACAGATTCTAACCAGACCAGAAAAGATACAATTCTTTATTCACTCATAGCTGAAGGTTATATTCAAGTGTCTAGAATGGAAGAACTGGAACGTTATAGAACAAGCTTATATTCTATAACTTGTGGGTTTATATGTAAAATTGCACATGCCAACAATATAGTCAGCACATTAGCTATCATTTTGTAGTGGCTATTTGATCCTTCTTGGTGAATTCTTCAGTTTATCTTCTCATATCTCTGCAACACTTAACTACTGCAGGTTGCTAGAGTTATAAGTAGCTACCTAAGCTAGGTGGAATCCTACTCAGTCTTGCAGACTAGGTGCTGTTTTCCTGGGTGCTAGACTGTGAAACTCTGCTTTAAAAAAATTGATGCTCATTTATATATAATACCAATTACATGTGCATAATAAGATCCCATTTTTCCTCTTTAAATTTTCTATTCTTATAATTGAAGAATACTATAATGTTTGAAACAACAATAATTTCTCAGTAAACAGTTAATTTCTATGACTCCCAATATCCTAATATTGGTGTAAGTGACAGTCTTATTTTATTTGTAAATGTCATTAATACCCAGTAGGACTTTTGAACCCAGGTTGTCTCATGTATTGTAATGACTTTGTTCTTCACTGAGCTCAACTTGTATTGACTTTACCTTTCTAAAAATCCCAGTTTCAAAACTTATACAATAGAATTGGTTGCAAATAATTAAACTAAAGGTATTATTCAGCATGTAAACATGCTTAGTAATCGGATGCTTTTATTGTATATTCCAAGAATAATTATAATTACCTTATACTCATACACCTTTTTTTCTTGCTTAATACTTTAACAGTATCTATTAGACCTAGAATTGAACTTAAAATTCTGATTACTTTAGGGAATGGGTAGCAGGAGATTCTGATGCAGGATTTACTTTGTAAGTGTTCCCTGCTCAATTTCCTTTACTTATTTTTATATTGATGTGTATGTTTTAGAACTAATGAATTTCACTTATGGCATCTCTCTAGCATGCCTTTATGTCTTATTGGTAAATTTCTAAGAAACTTTTTGCAATTCTGTACAGGTTCAGACTCTTGACATATTTTACATGATGTGATTTTAAAAAAAATGTTTATGAGCATTTTTTAGCAAGCTGTGGACTAGCAGCTTCAGTGGGGAGGGTTCAGGGCTCAGAATGTTCATCTGTAATCTCCAGCAGTGTAGTTTCTTCTACAGATGAAAGCAAATTATTAAGTAATATTCCAATCCAGTAAGTGAACCTCTGACTCTGGCTCTAATATGTTAGTTATGTATTAATTAGAAATGAAGCAGGTGGAAACCAGACATTACCATTTGCATTAGCACCTGATTTCTGCTTATTATATGTGTGACCATAAACCTCTTTGCATTTATAGCCTCATACATTTTTTTTTTTAAAGAGATGATAGAAAACAGCAATGATACTGAGACAGGCTTTCCCTATTTGAGTTACGGGGAGAAAATATGATTCTCGGGGCACCTGGGTGGCTCAGTGGGTTAAGCCGCTGCCTTCGGCTCAGGTCATGATCTCGGGGTCCTGGGATCGAGTCCCACATCGGGCTCCCTGCCGAGCAGAGAGCCTGCTTCCCTCTCTCCCTTTCTCTCTGCCTGCCTCTCCATCTACTTGTGATCTCTTTCTGTCAAATAAATAAATAAAATCTTTAAAAAATATATATATGATTCTCTTGGGAAACCTTAAACACTGGGGAGTGTAAGATAATCATTAACTTGTCAATAATTGATTCGATTGTTTGCAGATTAGTGCAACTGGCAGAAACAGGATATTTGTGATGTTATACTAATTAACTGTCAGATAACTACCTCTTAATCAGGCATCATTCATTAGGGCTGGGGTGAACCCTTCTGCAGTCGCCCATTTTTCTTAGTTCTAGTCATGCTGAGGGAGCATACTTGAGAGCTGCTAAATCTAGCAATCTTCACAGTATGAAAATGGAGAGACCACATTCGTTTTATTTGCTGGCAGCGATTTTCTCTGTGTCCTTCCTTTTGGGAATAGCCTGCTCTAGGCAACCAGCATGGACATCTGTGTGTATAGGGAACAATTCTTTTTGCTAATGAGCACCGATGCCTTTGTGGCAAACAGATAATGTCTGCAGATGGTTGGTCCCCTCTAACCTTCTCTAGTGTTTAGTCCTCGCAAATTTCTATACAAATATACTCTATTTTAACATATTTCAACAAAAACTTCTTGTATTTCCAGAAAAAGTTCACCTGAAACTGTCTTCCTTTGTTTGCCATTTAAATCTTTATCTTGACAGAGTTGTAATTAAGATGGTGTGGGGCGGCAAAGGCGGGGGGTGCCGAGTGGCTCAGTTGGTTAAGAGTCTACCTTCAGCTCAGGTCATGATCCCAGGGTCCTAGGATGGAGTCCTGCTCAGTGGGGTGACTTTTTCTCCCTCTGTCCCTTCCCCTGCTCATTTGTATGCCTGTTTTCTCTCTCTATCTCTCTTTTGTGTGCACACACTCTCTCTCTCTCTCTGAAATAAATAGGTAAAATCTTAAAAAAAAAAAAAGTGAAGGGGTATGTCTGTGTCTTCTAAATACACTAATCATAGTTAATGCATTTCAGCCCCATTTTCTTTCTAAGATTACATACAGCTACCCCATTTGCTTGTTTCACTATAGATAGGACCAAAAATTTAAAAAAAAAAGGCAATATTTCGTACCGTTCACAAGAACGTTTTGAACTCTCAAGCCTATATATAGGAGAGTAATGAATCAGAGTTTCTAAAAAAACTGCTACAATTAAAAAGGGGGAAAGTCTTTTCTGAATTATAGATTTTTTTTATAATATCTATCCATTTTATACTGACAAATGCTAATTTTTGGACTGTTTTAGAAACCAGGTTCTTTTTGTTTCTTCCTTACCTTAGAAAAGAATAAATAATAGCTAGTAAACTAACATTTTTAATGGTTACTGAAAAACATGACATTCTCCTTTGCTTTAACTTTTAAGCTGCCCTGAAGTACAGTATTTGCTTGCTGTCAAGCTGAATATGTCTAATACATTTGTTGTATCACTGCTATTGAAGCCCAATAGTTTGGATCTCCCTGAAACAAAAGGTTATGTTGGTATCAATCATTTGTTTGTCCTGTCTGACATAAGATAAAATCTGATTTGCCAACAACAGACGTAAAGCTCCTTGGCGAGCTGTAATGGGACCGGAAAAGATCAGGCAGAAGTAGCTCAGTGAAGTTAAGTGGAGGTTAAAGGAGTTGCCCCTTGCAGCATCGGGTAGCCTGATTACTGATGTCAGCCACGTAATAATTCCTGACATTAAGAGAGAGATAGTGGTTGTCCAATGTTCTACCATGGTCAGCTATGCTGATCAAAAAAATCATTTTGAGGTTCTTTGTACACATTGAAAATTAACCTTAGTAGTCTTTTTAAAGAAAAAGCAAAGAAAAAAACAGTATGAAGTCTGTCTTTTCTTATTAGAAAAACTTATTTCCAAGTGAAAAATGTTAACTTTTATCTTGGTTAAGCTTCATTATCCTTTGAGCTTATAGGTTTGCTTACTATTGGGCTAATGTATTCTACTGTTTGTCATTGAATACATAAAGTCTCAATTTCCCTACATATCTCTCTTTGCCTCTATTAGATTAGGACGAATCCAGCCTTCCAATTGTCTACAGTTTTGTAAAGCATCCAACTTGTGATGCAGAAGCCTGAATCAAAACATAGAGAGCTAGATAGAAAGTGATAGATAGATAGATAGATAGATAGATAAAGTGCTGTCATTCCTTCTCTGCTTATTCTTTTTTCTTCCCTTATTTCAACATTCATGTAGTATTTTTTTCAGTTACGGAATTTAAGAATTTGTTTTCTCTTTCACTCAAGTACAAGAGTTGCATTTTAAAATCTAAGTCAAACCTAAGATTCTGCTGTAGACCTAAAGCAAATGCATCCTCTTTACTTTTGTACAAAGGATTTATTCCTAAACATAAACAACTGATTTTTTTTCACTTCTCCAACTTATAAAAAACTGTATTCCTAAAACTAATAATCAGAAAAATTTTTCTATGTTCCAACTAAAAGTCACTTTTTAAAAAGTAAAACAAACAAGGGACGCCTGGCTGGCTCAGGCTGTTACGTGTTTGCCTTCAGCTTGGGTCATGATCACGGGGTCCTGGAATCAAACCCCTTCAAGGCTTCCTGCTCAGCCAGAGGTCTGCTTCTTCCTCTCTTTCTGCCTCTCCTCCAACCCCACCACTTGTGCTCCCTCTCAGTTTCTCAAATAAATTAAAAAAAAAAAAAAACTTTAAAAATAAAGAGTAAAACAAACAAAACACCCTGATGGATTCCAGCGGACACTCTAGCTTAATCTAATTCAAATAAAATTTTTAAGTCATTTCAATTCTTGTAGACTTGGTGTCTCAGAACAGCTTGAAACATCTTTAAAGTTCAAGTAAACTGTTGAGTGGGTATTTGGATACACATGCCTGGCATTTAGGAGAGAAGTCCAGGCTGAAAATATAAGTTGAGTAGTTTCCAGCTGGTATGAGATAAAGAAAGCCATGCAAGTGGAGGACATGATCAAAGAACGCATACAGACTGGAAGGCGATCTACTGCCTGGGCTTCGGAATGCCTCATGCATCAGTGCTTATTACGGGTAATGCGTCAATTGCCTGATCACTTTGCATCAAATATTAAAAATTAAAAAGAATATGTTGTAGACTAGTTTATTTAGGAATATAATTTTGCCAGATGAAAAGTAGTTGAGAGAGAGAGTACCATGATGATTACAGGTAAGAGAATAAAACTCTTTTGGAATGGATAAAGGAACTGAATTCAGCGGACTACTTTTGTTAGTGCCACTAGTAATCTCAAACTTGGGCTTTAAGTACTTCATACATTCAATGAGTCCCTCTTCCTTGGTGGACTTTCTTTTTTTTTTTTTTTTTTTCCAATTTATTTATTATCAGAAAAACAGTATTCATTATTTTTTCACCACACCCAGTGCTCCATGCAAGCTGTGCCCTCTATAATACCCACCACCTGGTACCCCAACCTCCCACCCCCCCCGCCACTTCAAACCCCTCAGATTGTTTTTCAGAGTCCATAGTCTCTCATGGTTCATCTCCCCTTCCAATTTACCCAAAAGCACATACCCTCCCCAATGTCCATAACCCTACCCCCCTTCTCCCAACCCCCCTCCTCCCAGCAACCCACAGTTTGTTTCGTGAGATTAAGAGTCACTTATGGTTTGTCTCCCTCCCTATCCCATCTTGTTTCATGGATTCTTCTCCTACCCACTTTAGCCCCCATGTTGCATCACCACTCCCTCATATCAGGGAGATCATATGATATTTATCTTTCTCCGCTTGACTTATTTCGCTAAGCATGATACGCTCTAGTTCCATCCATGTTGTCGCAAATGGCAAGATTTCGTTTCTTTTGATGGCTGCATAGTATTCCATTGTGTATATATACCACCTCTTCTTGATCCATTCATCTGTTGATGGACATCTAGGTTCTTTCCATAGTTTGGCTATTGTGGACATTGCTGCTATAAACATTCGGGTGCACGTGCCCCTTTGGATCACTACGTTTGTATCTTTAGGGTAAATTCCCAGTAGTGCCATTGCTGGGTCATAGGGCAGTTCTATTTTCAACATTTTGAGGAACCTCCATGCTGTTTTCCAGAGTGGTTGCACCAGCTTGCATTCCCACCAACAGTGTAGGAGGGTTCCCCTTTCTCCGCATCCTCGCCAGCATCTGTCATTTCCTGACCTGTTGATTTTAGCCATTCTGACTGGTGTGAGGTGGTATCTCACTTTGTTTTTGATTTGTATTTCCCTGATGCCAAGTGATATGGAGCACTTTTTCATGTGTCTGTTGGCCATCTGGATGTCTTCTTTGCAGAAACGTCTGTTCATGTCCTCTGCCCATTTCTTGATTGGATTATTTGTTCTTTGGGTGTTGAGTTTAAGTTCTTTATAGATTTTGGACACTAGTCCTTTATCTGATATGTCGTTTGCAAATATCTTCTCCCATTCTGTCAGTTGTCTTTTGGTTTTGTTAACTGTTTCCTTTGCTGTGCAAAAGCTTTTGATTTTGATGAAATCCCAAAAGTTCATTCTTGCCCTTGCTTCCCTTGCCTTTGGCGTTGTTCCTAGGAAGATGTTGCTGCGGCTGAGGTCGAAGAGGTTGCTGCCTGTGTTCTCCTCAAGGATTTTGATGGATTCCTTTCTCACATTGAGGTCCTTAATCCATTTTGAATCTATTTTTGTGTGTGGCGTAAGGAAATGGTCCAATTTCATTTTTCTGCACGTGGCTGTCCAATTTTCCCAACACCATGTATTGAAGAGGCTGTCTTTTTTCCATTGGACATTCTTTCCTGCTTTATATTAAAAGGATTATTCACCACGACCAAGTGGGATTTATCCCAGGGCTGCAAGGTTGGTTCAACATCCGCAAATCAGTCAATGTGATACAACACATCAATAAAAGAAAGAACAAGAACCATATGATACTCTCAATAGATGCTGAAAAAGCATTTGACAAAGTACAGCATCCCTTCCTGATCAAAACCCTTCAAAGTGTAGGGATAGAGGGCACATACCTCAATATCATCAAAGCCATCTATGAAAAACCAACTGCAAATATCATTCTCAATGGAGAAAAACTGAAAGCTTTTCCACTAAGGTCAGGAACACGGCAGGGATGTCCATTATCACCACTGCTATTCAACATAGTACTAGAAGTCCTAGCCTCAGCAATCAGACAACAAAAGGAAATTAAAGGCATCCAAATCGGCAAAGAAGAAGTCAAATTATCACTCTTCGCAGATGATATGATACTCTATGTGGAAAACCCAAAAGACTCCACTCCAAAACTGCTAGAACTTATACAGGAATTCAGTAAAGTGTCAGGATATAAGATCAATGCACAGAAATCAGTTGCATTTCTCTACACCAACAACAAGCCAGAAGAAAGAGAAATTAAGGAGTCAATCCCATTTACAATTGCACCCCAAACCATAAGATACCTAGGAATAAAGCTAACCAAAGAGGCTAAGAATCTATACTCAGAAAACTATAAAGTACTCATGAAAGAAATTGAGGAAGACACAAAGAAATGGAAAAATGTTCCATGCTCCTGGATTGGAAGAATAAATATTGTGAAAATGTCTGTGCTGCCTAAAGCAATCTACACATTTAATGCAATTCCTATCAAAGTACCATCCATCTTTTTCAAAGAAATGGAACAAATAATTTTAAAATTTATATGGAACCAGAAAAGACCTCGAATAGCCAAAGGGATATTGAAAAACAAAGCCAAAGTTGGTGGCATCACAATTCCAGACTTCAAGCTTTATTACAAAGCTGTCATCATCAAGACAGCATGGTACTGGCACAAAAACAGACACATAGACCAATGGAACAGAATAGAGAGCCCAGAAATAGACCCTCAACTCTATGGTCAACTAATCTTTGACAAAGCAGGAAAGAATGTCTAATGGAAAAAAGACAGCCTCTTGGTGGACTTTCTATATTTGATAACCAGAATACTAAAATCTTATGGTTCCACTTCTCCAAATTAGCCCCTCTACTTTCTTTTGCTCTTCTCTTTTCTTTAATCTCTAATCTTATAGAATCCCAAACTCAATGTCTCTTGTACTCAGCCAGTTCCTTTTGTCATCTCTTCCAGTCTCATGGCATTAAATATCTCATATAAGCTAAAAATACATTATTTATATTTTAAGTCCAGATTTCTCCTCTAATTAACAAGCCCATATATCTAAACATCTACTCCCATCCTTATTTGAACTTCAAATACACATCTCAGATTTAGCATCTAAACCTCCCTCAAACACTTGATTCATTCTACCACCCTCCCACCTTTCCTTTTCTCAGTTAATGGTTTTTTTTTTTTTTTTTTGCTTCTCGCCCAAAACAAGTATATTTTAATCATCCTGATGCTTCTTTTTCTCTCCTACCCCACATTTACCATACTGGCCATCTCCATGGAGGCTTCGTTTCTATTGATGAAGCAATAAAATGGGCAACATGAAAGTGATAGTCAGAGTAATTCTCAGGAAATTATAACAGGTGCCCAAGAAATAGCTGATAACAACAGATTGGAGGGAATGATAAGAAAAGCCTCCGGTTGAAATTAGGTGAATACATAAACTTTCAAATTGATGTCAAATGGACATTTCTCCAAATGGCTGACGGACTATCTTGAACGAGCTAAGCATTATAGTAAGGGACTGCACTGCTGCTCCTAGTAGCAATATAAAAGGTCAAACTCTACAATGCTCAGCTAATTCTATAGGATAATATAATCAATGGTATAATAATCAATCAATAATCAATCAAAATAATCAATCAATGGTATTTGTCCTTAAATTCTTTTTAATGTATACATACTTTAACTTCATCATTGAATAACTAGGAAAAATGCACTTGTGTGGTAGTGTGACATTATAAAATTTAAAAAACTTGTAGGGTTTCAGACATGCAAAATGTTATTTAGTGCTTTTCACAAAAGAAGTGTCTAATAACTATTTTTGCCTTAACTGGAACATGAAAGTCTATATAATTTATTTAAATATAGTTTTCCTTTTCATTTCAAAAATTACGATTTATTGTGTTATATGAAATACTCAAATGACTGAGAATAAATTAATACGCAGTGGTTAATACAAATATAATTTATTATGAAATTTAGTTTAGTCAAACTCTCCAGAATTCTTGATAATAAGGAGCTTTTCTTTCATTTAGTTTTGTTGTTTTCAAGTTACCTGCTTCCAGGTACAAAGATGGGATATTACCTACACACATATTTTTAGCCCATATCTTCATCTTTTAGAAAGTCTGGTTAGCTCTGGGAGGAAAGAAATTTCCAATTATAAAACCATCTGGTATTTTGATTTTTAGTTGTAAATTTAAGATTTTAATTCTTTAACTCTGCATGCAGTTAAGCAAATGAAAGAAAGCACAGGTTTTCAATTCAGCTACAACCTTTTTATTGTCCTTTCAATAAACTGCAAAAAGAAGAAAAGAAAAGAAGAAAAGAGAAAACAAACATCTGCCTCTTCCAGCTGCTAGAATGTAGAGGAAATAATGGAATTTCTATATATTGATATGTTTTTGTTCTTCCAGTGAAAGCTGTGGCATCTTGAACAGTTTTCTCATGACACCTCCCTTCTCTAAATGAGAGAATTAAAGCCAGTGGACGGTGGGAAGGTTGTGTGTTCTGTATTAACACATGTCTTCGAAAGCCTCTCATGGAGATGTATAGTTTCATTCACTGAATTGTCTTTACAGTGTTTTATAATTCACATTTTTAAAGCCTGTAAAATAGAAAATTAAGTAAAACAGATTTAAACTATTTTAATGTTGTTATTACCATGAATCATGCTCATTTACTGACCTTACATTTGTGGGCACATTTACAGAACAATTTTCTTCATGCCATAATTTTAGGGGTAAGAGTTCAGAGCTGGCAGTTTTTTCCAAAAGATGTTGAAGTCTTTTTGTTCTTTTAAAACTCTATTTCATTTTTTATGGATGGAAATAATCATTATTATGTAATTATTAAAAACTATAAAGCACAGTTTTATTTGAATACATGCCAAAACTATGATTATATAATTTTGAGCATTGACTGGTAAAAGGATACTGCCCATAAATTAAATTTACATATTTTCTCCTTAAGTGGAGAAAATTACCCATTACTGCACAAAGTAGTAATGTAAAGAAAATAACCTTAAAGAAAAACTTTCTTGTTTTTATAAGAAAAAATATTTCTGGAGAGTTTCCCTTACTGTTCAGTGAAGAGAATATTTGAAATAATTTTTGGGTATTTTTAAGAGTTTCAAAAGACCTTTTTTTTCCCTTTTGGATGGAGAACTTTTATTAGAAGGAAGAAAGGGGAATGTAAGTTCTTGGTCCTAATGGTTATGGACCTTTCTAGGGATTAATTATACTTAGAAATGTTTCTGAGAGTGAAAAGGGACAGTTAGGTCTATGAAATCAAATATAGAAGAACGTAAAACCTTCTGTACTCAACTAAACACCAAGGGATGGCTTTTTCTTAAATAATGTTGCTAAATGTCTTTCTTTTTCCATCTATCATTGTAATCTGAGTAGAACACCCAGCCAACACCACTGAATACTATAACTAAATTTAGGTAATGATTTCTTTTGTATAAGTGACTTACCATGTTTTTCCTCATCACGGTAAGTTACAAATCTTAAGAAAAGCACAGCAATGTCTTACCTCAAAGCAGTTGGGTACAATAAACAGAAAACAAGCATGGAGGAAATTTCTTTAAATAAAGAAAGAGATAAAAATCAGCAAAGCTATCAAATGCATTACAGATGAATAGATAGCAATAGCTCCAAAGAATAAGGGAAAATTATATATTCTCAGAAACATATTTGCTAAGAACACCATAGATAGATAGAAATTTAAGCCCAAATAATCAACTCTGAGAGACAGTGTAATTTAAGTATTTGATTCCAATTACAAAGAATTTTGTTTTTTCCTGGTGCTCTTGATTTTTCCTGGGGATGAGGAGAAAATATTTATTAGGGCAAAAGAATTAGACAAGCATAAGACATTCCAAATTGTCATAGGAATCAAGTCAACAGTGGAATAATCTTTTTAAAAACAGACAACAGACACACAAATCGGTGGAACAGAATAGGGACCCCAGAAATGGACCCTCAACTCTCTGGTCATTTCATCTTTGACAAAGCAGAAAAGAACACCTGACGGAAAAAAGATAGTCTCTTAAATAAATTGTGCTGGGAAAACTGGACAGCCACATGCAGATAAGTGAAACTAGACCATTTTCTTACACTTTACATAAAGATAGCCTCAAAATGAATAAAAGACCTCAATCTGAGATAGGAATCCATCAAAATCCTAGAGGAGAATATAGGCATTGACATTGGACATAGCAACTTCTTGCAAGACACATCTCTAAAGTCAAGGGAAACAAAAGCAAAAATGAACTTTTGGGGTTTTATCAAGACAAAAAGCTTCTGCACAACAAAGGAAACACTCAACAAAACTAAGAGACAATCCACATAATTGGAGTAGATATTTGCAAGTGACATTTCAGTTAAAAGGCTGATATCCAACATCTGTAAAGAACTTATCAAACTCAACACCCAAAAAACAAATAATCCAGTCAATAAATGGGCAGAAGAAATGAACAGACACTTATCCAAAGGAGACATACAAATGGCTAACAGAACCTGAAAAAATGTTCAACATCACTAGCCATCAGGGAAATTCAAATCAAAACCACAATGAGATACTACTTTATATCAGCTAGAATGGCCAAAAGTAACAAGACAGGAAACAACAAGTGTTGGTAAGGTTGTGGAGAAGGGGAAATCCTCTTGCACTGTTGGTGGGAACACAAACTGGTACAGCCACTCTGGAAAACAGTATGGAAGTTCCTAAAGAAGTTAAAAATAGAGCTACCCTACGACCCAGAGATTGCATTACTAGGTATTTACCCCAAAGATACAGATATGGTAAAAAGAAGAGGAACATGCACCCTAATGTTCATAGCAGCAATGTCCACAATAGCCAAACTGTGTAAAGTTCTGAGAAGCCCTTCAACAGAGGAGTGGATAAAGGAGATGTGGTACATATCTATAATGCAATATTACTCAACCATCACAAAGGCTGAATACCCAATATTTGCATCAACATGGATGGAACTGGAGGGGATTATGATAAATGAAGTAATTTGAGCAGAGAAAGACAACTATCATATGGTTTCACTCATATGTGGAACATAAGAAATAGAGCAAAGGACCACAGGGGAAGGAAGGGAAAACTGAATGGAAAGAAATCATAAAGGAAAACACACCATGAGAGATTCTGGACTCTGGGAAACAAACAGAAGGTTACATAAGGGATGGAGGTTGGGGGGATGGGGTGACTGGGTGATAGGTACCAAGAAGGGTACATGTGGCGATGAGCACTGGGTGTTATATGCAAATAATGAATTGTTGATCTCTACAACAAAAACTTACCATGTACTATATGTTGGCTAACTGAACATAATGAAAAAAAAAAAAACACATACAACAAATGAAAGATTCCAAGCATAATCCAAAATTCCTATATCCATCCTAGATCTCCTTGTAACATCAATCTTACAGAAACAGTTTTAAATATGCTTCCATACACACTATTTTATAGCCATGGGCCTATATTTTGGGGATTTTTATGGAAGTTTCTTCATGTAGGCATAACCCATCATTAACTTAGTCTCCAGTTTCTGTCCCCTTCCTGGAGTATAAGGGGTGTGGTGGAAGTTCCAAGATTCTAATCAGGGTTCAGTCTTTCAGGTGACCAGCCTCCATCCTGAAACTATACAGGAGCTCACCACATCACCTCCTTGTGGAAAAACAAAACAAAACAAAAAAACTCCTCTCACCTAGCCAAATTTCAGGAGTTTTAGAAGCTCTGTGCCAGGAATAGGGACAGAGGCCGATATTTATGTTTTCTCTTTCATGTAACTTCACTGAAAGGAGCTGCAGGGGGTGCTAACCTAAGTAACCTTGAAATAAATGGAGACAAGACTATAGTCAGAAGAAATTATACATATTCACTGTACTCTCTTTTGTAAAGGTATTTCTCATGAGGATTAAGAGCTAAAAATTCTGAAACAACTATATATCTACAGTGGGGTTGGAACTATGAAGGAAATAGGTGGCCGATGGTAGAAGCCAGGTTTCTCACCATTAGAATGAGAAGTTAGAGAAAAACAAGGTGGCAGTTTAGAATGAGCCATATCATCCAGAATTAGAGTGCAGACATCAGTATGAACTCATGCTCAGTGTCAATAATTTAATTTTATTGCAATTCACATAGTAACATAATTTTATGTAGTGAAATGTAAAAATAATATATCAGCTTTAAAACTAGAAGATAACACTTCATATTTCTTGCAACCTTTATTCTAAACAGAAGGTTATCTTCTCAAATGAACCTTCTGGTAGATAAGATGACTATTACACCCATGTAACCGGTGACACAAGTTATACATTGGTATATTCATTGATTTCTCTAGATGCGTATATGTAGCCATGAACATCTTCTCCCACTCAGGAGAGTGATTTAACATAAAGAAATCTGTGGCGGTCTTGTTAAACTTATTCAGATGAACAAATGGAGTTAGGCATTCTTTGTGTTGCTGGGTAAATTGAACAGTATGCTTAGTTGTCCCGACTTTCTTCCCTCATCTATAAATTGGAAATAATATGAATACCTAGCACTTATGGAAGTGGTGGTGATTACTCGGGTGGCATAATAGAAGTGTTTAGAGCAGTGGTACCTGATACAAGAAAATGCCAAATAAACAATATTTACTGCCTTCTCCTTTTCCTGTCCCACAGCTCTCAGTGTGACAGTTTGGAGGGGACAATAATATTTCTTTGTTGACCAATATATTTTATCTCCATGGAGAGATTAGAATCACTGAATCTCAAATGAAAAATTTAGAATGGGACTAACAAGAAATACTGTGTTGCATTATCACTGAAAGAGGTTTAGCAAACATAATACCACAGATATAGAACATTTAGTTAATAATCACTGCAAAGCTCTGTATTCATAGCAGGTGTGAAGATAATCCTTTTCTTTCTGAATGTAAGAGTTCAATCTTGTTCCCAGACCAGAGCTTCCTCTGTCATGTTTTATCTTAGCAATTCATACCAGCATATTTTTAGACTATTCCGAAAAGTGGTGGAAGATAATAAGAAATGAAATCAAGATTAGGAAACGCTCCATCAGTGTAGTCAATGGCAGGTCAGTGGGTAAGATGGAAAATAGTCCCCAAACCTTGAGAGGAATCAACCAGAATTATGTGAAGTCTGGAGAGATTTAACCCGGACCATTAAGTGACTTCAGATCCTCTAAGAGCAGAAGATTGCCATTTTAGTTTTGCTTTTGCTGTTGTCATGACTTTCTCTGCTAATGTAAGCTTTTATTGGGACATATAAAGAGGGTGGGCATTAGCTGCTGACTTGCTTGCTGCTTTCTATTGATTGTTTCAATCTGTAAATCTTTCTTGTATTGAGCCAACAAGGAATACCGCATTAAGATGCCATGTTTACCAAAGTTGCTTCTCAGCAGTTTAAGACACTGGTTTGAAAAAGTCTGGTAAGAAAATGGACATTTGTTAGTGTAGCACTATCCAAATACTATCAGGGGAAGCTCTTTAAAAGAAGAGAAAGAAAAAAGATTGATTCTTCTATTATTAAAGGAAAAAAAATCTGTGCTATCTTAAATAGAGCATACTGCATGTTTGTGATAAAGCCATGTTTCATTTCCACTAGTTTTAACTTCATAGGAAGGGAGAAAAAAGAGAAAGCTAAATTATTTCTAAAATAAATTGCACAAAGTATTCCTGAAGTGCGTTGTAGAAAAGTTTAGGTTGTTTTAATTTAGCACAATGGAGCACTGGATGCAATAGTCTTGCCACAGGAAAAAATTATAAAAGAACGACTTATTGAATTAAAAAGCTTTTGTTCTATGGCCTCACAGAACTCAGGAATTAGCATAAACCTCTTTGATATTTTGTGACATATAGAAGAAGAACCAGAGTAAGTACATTTGATTTTCATATTTGTAATCTAGGTTATATGGGTCTCTTTTACCTTTCTCAAGGTTGAATTTCTTCATGTGTAAAACTGAGATAGCAACACCTTCCTCATAGTCTTTTAAGGGTTGAATGTGATGCAGAAAATTGGAGTAAATTGGCTTATTGGAAGTGTTCAATGTGTATTTGAATCTGAATCTTAAACCAAGGAGGAAATTTTCATGGCTGTTGCTTGGTATTTGATATTAAGCAGATTCATAATAGCTGTATGCTGTCATTCTTTCACTCATTATTCAGTCAGACTATATTGATTAACTGCTCACAGGTACTGCATGCCTTGGAGTGTGTTATGCTGGGGTCCAAGCACATTCTACCCTTTCATATTTTATACAGTAATGATGAATTTGTGAGATTGCTGATTAAATAATATCACTGATTACATAAAATATTTAATTAAATGAGAGCTCCAAGGCTTAAGAGAATATACCTTATTCTAGAATCTGAGCTCCATATTTATATTAAATATGCAATACCTTTGAAAAATCATGAACCTCTCTGCAGCTCAATGTACTTAACAAAAAATTGGGAATAACATGTTACATACAATCTTCACAAGTCTCTTGATGAGATAACAATATTAGGTTGTATGTCAAAGGAAATGGCGAATTATAAAAGAATATACAAATATTTAGGCTGTTATCACAATGTGGAATTTAAAAAATCTGTCTCAACATAGATTTTTTGGATTTCTTAGATAATAATCTGTAGCACTGGTTTATATATAGAATTCTCAGTGAAGGCTTCCAGCAGGGTGTCTTGACTAAATGAAAATTGACATTTAAAATAATCCAAGAAAAGTGCTAGCCATTGAGTCTGCATCAGAACATATTAGAAAAAGAAAAATTTCATCTTCTATGTGAGTGTTTTTTGTAAGACAGAAGCAGATCACACTTGCCAACAGATCAGCAGTATTGAAGAATTATGTATGTTCATACTGTAGGAGAGTATTGCAGATACGCTAACACGTAAAACGAGGATGGCAGTTCAAGGAAATATGTTATTAAAATTTGTACTAACTTTAGAGAAACAAAGGAATGACCCCCCAAAGTAGTCTGAGGGAAGAATAAGGCAAATAGGAATATTAACAGGACAAGAAAAAAGAGATGGTAGTTAAAGGAGTTCCAGAATCAAGTTACTATCCCCATTGTCATCATCATCATCACTTTTTCAATGGAGAGATAAAAGACATGTGCTTGAATAGAAAGGGGAAACGTAAGCCAGGTATGGATATCAGTTAGAAATTTGGAGTCCAGGACGCCTGGGTGGCTCAGTGGTTAGGCCTCTGCCTTAGGCTGGGGTCATGGTCTCAGGGTCCTAGGATTGAGCCCCGCATTGGGCTCTCTTCTCAGCAGGGAGCCTGCTTCCCCCTCTCTCTCTGCCTGTGTCTCTGCCTACCTGTGATATGTCTGTCAGATACATAAATAAAATCTTTAAAAATAAAAAAAAGAAATGTGGAGTCCAATTATAAGAACAATCAGAAAGGGGACATGATGGACTTCTAGAAGTTAATGATCTGAAGGTGGCAGTGTCGAACTAGAAATCTGCAATCAAGGTGCTGGCTGGGTGGAGCTCGTTTCTGGAGGCTCTGTAGGAAAAGTAGAGTCAAATTTCTTGGGGTTTGCAGAATTGAGCTCTTTGTCCTCACTTTCAGCCAGGGACTGTGGAGCAGATCCCTAATTCTACCTAATTATTTGCTGTTGGTTTCCCTCCATCTTTAGTCCAACAATGGAGAATCGAATACTTCCTGTGCTTTGAAGTTCTGACTTCCTGGTCTCTGACTTCTAGACCCACCTTTAAAGAACTTATTTGATTGGGTCAGGAACATATAGATAATTTATTTATTTTAAAGTCAACTAAATTGTGACCTTAATGACATCTGTGAAAACCCTTTCCCTCAATATCTAGATTTGTGTTTGATTGACTAGTCGGTAGAATTTGTTCATATACTAAGTACTGGGAATTTGGGGAACCATTCTATCTACCATAATTAGGTAAAAAAGATAAAACTCTTAAACTACAGGGTACCTGGGTTGCTCTTGTCTGTGAAATGTCTGCCTTTGGCTCAAGTCATGATCTCAGGGTCCTGGGATCCAGGCCCAAAAGGGTTCCCTGCTCAGGAGGGAGTCTGCCTCTCCCTTCTCCTCTGCCCCTTCCCTCACTCAAGTGCACACTCTCTTACTCTCTCTCAAATAAGTAAATAAAAGACCCCCACCTTTTAATCTCTGTAAACAGTTATCTAAAATATATCCAAAATGAATCAAAAGTGAGCTTCAGTCTTAAAGAAACACGAGTTATAGAAGTTATTGGGCAGACAAGAGCAGAAGAATGTCTCCAATAGAAATAATAGTATGTGCAAAAGAGCAAAGGTGAAAATGCCCAGAGTGAATTTGGAAGACTGTAGAAATCACCTCCAAATATGTTATGAGGCAATATTCCATACAAATTGTAGTTCTAGTTGGATAATGTTTACTTTTAATTGCACTGAGAATTGGTACGTATTTAAATAACATTTAAATATGAAAAATACAATACATCCCTGTATTTTCACACTTAAATGTTATTTAAGTACATACCAATTCTCAACACAATTAAAAGTGAACATTAAAAATAGAGGAATGTAGAAGAATAAATGAAACAAGATGGGATTGGGAGGGAGACAAACCATAAGTGACTCTTAATCTCACAAAACAAACTGAGGGTTGCTGGGGGGAGGGGGGTTGGGAGAAGGGGAGTGGGGTTATGGACATTGGGGAGGGTATGTGCTTTGGTGAGTGCTGTGAAGTGTGTAAACCTGGCGATTCACAGACCTGTACCCCTGGGGATAAAAATATATATTTATAAAAAATAAAAAAATTTATTAAAAAAATAATAAAAAATAAAAATAGAGGAATGTGTTGCAAAGCTTATATTTTGCAAATAATTTTATTTAGAATCTTATTTTTTAAGAAGTTAGAGAAATCTCATGAATGAAAAACATGCTTTTTTGCCTACCCTGTTATATTCAAGTTATAAGGCTCAACTTGAAAAGAGCAGAAAAAAATATTTAAAAAATATAGATATCTAAAGGTTAGCTGAAGGCCACTCTGGCATATAGAATGTTCTTATTCTGCTATTTTCTGACTGCACTTTGGATGATAATAT
Source organism: Neogale vison (assembly GCF_020171115.1). Lineage (NCBI taxonomy): Eukaryota > Metazoa > Chordata > Mammalia > Carnivora > Mustelidae > Neogale > Neogale vison. Next base: position 40,261,005 of record NC_058099.1, read on the forward strand.
CTTGGGGAAGTATTTTCTTCTATTATTGCTGATTTTTGACGGAATCAAGTGAACCTTAGCAATATCACCACATACCATTTCCCAAACTTTATTATTTTTTAAAAGATTTTATTTATTTATTTGACAGAGACAGAGGGATCACAAGTAGGCAGAGAAGCAGTCAGAGAGAGAGGAGGAAGCAGGCTCCCTGCTGAGCAGAAGAGCCCAATGCGGGGCTCGATTACAGGACCCTGAGATCATGACCTGAGCCGAAGGCAGAGGCTTTAACCCACTGAGCCACACAGATGCCCGCCCAAACTTTATTTTTAACTCATCTGCTTATCACATTCATGGTTTTAGTTGTCAAGTAATGGTTTATTAAAAATTCTTCAGTGTAAATATGTGTATGTATCTGTATGTAGTTGCAAACAACAACTAAAAAAAGACCTTCTCGTATTCAATTTACTAAGGAGATTTTAATGTTATGTAATTAACATCCAATTACAAAACAACTCCAGATCAGCAAGTTAAAAGCATGTTTAAGGAAGTTTCTTTTCTGTTTTACATTCTATCTGTGTGTCATTTATGTATATAAATGTATATATAGTATATAAATATTATATAAATGTATATATATTTTATAAATGTTTATAAAATTTATATATTATATAAATCGATACATAAATCTATTAACATATTTTATGGAATTCCAACCATTTATAATAATGGAAAATTGACATCAGTTTAAAATTATAATGACTTAATATATAAACTCTACTTAGCATCTCAAACATAATTATATCCAGAGTGAAAACTACATTGTATTTATGGAGTTACAGATCTTTGATGAACCTGTTACAATTTATCAATAGTTTGTACACCCTTGTGTAATAATTCCAGTTACATGAAAAATATGAACTAATATTTCTGGATAATTCAGTGAGTATCATATTGCTTTATTTAAATCCCTGGAGTACTTTGGAACTATGACAAATATAATTGAAAACTCACAATGAAAAAGGACTTAAACTATTACTCAAAGAATGTAACCACTGGAGGCATAAAGATTCTTAAACTATGTCCACAGATTTTGTAATAACCATTGGTATGGACTGAATTGTGTTACTGCAAAATTCATATGTAGAAGCCCTAACCTCAATGTATTGATATTAGGATGTGAGACCCCTGAGAGATAATTAGGTTTAGGTGAATTCTTATGGGTGGGGTCTTCGTGATGGTATTAGTACCCTTACAAGAGATACCAGAAGAGATACCAGAGAGCTGGCCATCTCTCTCTACCTTGTGAGGATACAGCCACCTATAAGCCATCTACATAAGCTGACACCATGGTTCAGAGAATTATCTAATAATATTCACTCAATGTTTAATTGGTTCAAATATTAAAATTAGGGGCACCTTGATGGCTCAGTCCATTAAGCATGTGCTTTCTGCTCCGATCATGATCTCAGGGCTCTGGGATCGAGCCCCACATCCGGCTCCCTGCTCAGTGGAGAGTCTGCTTCTCCCTCTTCCTATGCCCCCTCCACCTGCTTATCCCTGCCCCCCGTGTCAAATAAATAAATAAATAAAATCTTTTTAATTTTTATAAAATCTTTTATAATTTTAATATGTAACCTTTTATCTTCAGCTATATGGATCTTCAAGCTCTCTAACTTCTTCAGGATGTGTTTATAAATACAGAACATAAAAGTATTTTTCCCAATAGAACACTTGATACAGAAACAATAGGAGAAATTTAAAAGATGCATTAAGGATATATTTTTTTAAGATTTTATTTTTATTTATTTGACAGATACAGATCACAAGTAGGCAGAGAGGCAGGCAGAGAGAGAGGAGGAAGCAGGCCCCTGCCGAGCAGAGAGCCAGGTGCGGGGCTTGATGCAGGGCTCCATCCCAGGACCCTGAGATCATGACCTGAGCCAACGGCAGAGGCTTTAACCCACTGAGCCACCCAGGCGCCCCAACATTAAGGATATTTTTAAAATACACTATCCTACAGACCGACAAAAATAAAGTGCATTGACCGTATGAATGCAATGTAAAGAAAAAAAAAAAAAGAATGCGTGGTAAAGTGTAGAAATGAATGCAAATAATCAGAAACATAGTCTTTATATTTTATAGGATTCAGGAAGCTGTAACGTGAAAATATCAAAATTTATTTTTAATAGAAAGTTGTCCAGAGCTGTTATAAATATATCTGTCAAAGAAACTCTGCCTGCTAACTAAACATCTTGCAAATGTTTAGTTAGGCAAACTTCTCTAAATTGCTTCTGTCTTAAACAAACTGGCAGTGCAAGGTGACAGTTTGCTATACTTATAAATTAGATAAAACTAAATTTAATTGGAAATTTGGGCTAGAGCATTAAAAATTATTTTATTTTGAAGTTAATATAACACTTGGTATTAATTATTCTTGAACTAAAAATAAATTCACAAAAAATTTTAAAAAACAATTTGTTCTGAAACATTAAAGCACCTTATTTTTTAAAATGACATTTTCAAACATGTCTCAACATTATAAATTTTTGAACCTTTTCTACCACTTGCTGGCAGTCAAGCCATAGACATTTACAGAATATCTTTAAGTCTTATTTTCTTCTTTTATAAAAGTGAGAGGGCAATGTTGACTTTAGTTTTAAAGTGTGTGTGTATATGTATAAACACTTCCTAGGTCCAGGATATAAAATAATCCCAACAATTGTAGAGAACTTTTCGTGTCCCTTCCTTCTACCCATAGGTATCTGCTATTTTATCTCCTCTATCTCCTACCATCAATGACTTGATTTTTTTGAATGTCATATAAATGGAATTATAAATCACACACTTTTTTGTATCTGCATTCCTTCATTTGTCTTCTAACGTCATCTCTGTTGTATGGATCCATGGGCTCTTCTTTTTTTTTCTGAGTATATCTTATTGAAAGAACATATCATAATCTATTTTTTCCCATTCTCATGCGGATGGAAATTTGAATGGTTTCCAGGTTTTGTTAATTATGAAGGAAACTGCTATGAACACTTTTATAAATGTCTCCTGGTGGACATTTTCACTTATTCTTCTTAGGTATACTCTTAGGAGTGCAAATGTTTCATCATGGGTAGGTGTAGGCTTTACATGAATGACTTGAATCGTTGGATCAATTTATACTCCCACATCATGGGATAAATCACATCTTGGGCTAGGTTTGACCCAGATGAGGTTTCCAAATATATATTATTAGCTCTAAAATCACAATAACCCATCAAATATTTTCCAACTAATTATAAAAGTAACACAAAAACACATTCATATGGGTAGAAGGAGTGACTAGTGATATCGTTTTTTTTTTTTTTTCCCTTCATAGGCAGCCTACTACTTCCACCTTCATTCATTGAACTGTGCAGTCTCTGATTTTATTTTAGGCCATGTCTTCTGAAATTCAAACTTCAGATTTTATCAGGAAAATATCAGAAAAACATGTTTTATTTAATTTTCCCAGTCATAAATTGATTTACAAAGGGCTTTTACTTTGTCCGAGTTCTGAAGACTATTTTTTTACCTCTAGACAAACATATTACCTGACAAATAGCATTAATACCATCCTGCGTTTCAATGGTTCTTTGTAATGAGAGGTGGAGGAAGCAACATAAAAATACTCCATTTTATCTGAGTTCCTATTAATTCTATTCCAGCATTACATCTATGACTGAGAATAGTACAATTCAAGACATTTAGTTCAAAGATCACTGAAGGCTACCAAATTCATAAAATTTCCACTCAAAGAGTTTCCAAGAGAAGGAAGAAGAACAGCATTTTTGTATTTTGGTCTCAGAATATAGTAAAAGAGATACATTTTCTTACCCTGTGGAATGTTGACTGCCATTCTGTTTGATAAAAGGGCTAGCCAGAAAAATAAATACTTCATCATTACTGTTCTAAATTAAATGAAAAAAATCTATTTCTTTAAAGTTTTTATTACTTTAGTTTTCAAAATTATTATGTTGTATCATATTTTAAAGATTTTATTTATTTATTTATTTGTCAGAGAGAGAGAGCGTGAGCGAGAGCGAGCACAGGCAGACAGAGTGGAAGGCAGAGGCAGAGGGAGAAGCAGGCTCCCTATGGAGCAAGGAGCCCGATGTGGGACCCGATCCCAGGACGCTGGGTTCATGACCTGAGCCGAAGGCAGCTGCTTAACCAACTGAGCCACGCAGGCGTCCCTGTTGTATCATATTTTAAAAATACAAATTAGTGATTTTGAACTCCTGGACATAGTGATTTTATGTTCTATGTATGATGGTGTAATTTTTCTCTAGAAATTCATCTGGAGGCTTAAGCACATAGTTTATGATAGAAGGTAAAATTGAATAAAATTCAATTTTAAATAAATTCACATGGCTTCTAACATTGGAATGAGTAATATATTGGAAATAGAATTTCATGTTAATAAAAGACTTAACATCATCACAAGGCACATATTCAAGCAGGACATTTAAGGAAAGTTTGAGGGCTTCATATTTGAAATGTTTCTTAGAAGAGCAGAGGATAATGCCTATGAAAACATAAGGAATAGTTTCCTTGACATGTCATAGTATTAGGTATATCATATTATTATATATACATAGTATTAAAAAATATATATAGTATATATGATGTATACTATATATTATATATAATTATATATATCTTATTATAATATATGCATAGTATTAAAATACTATTTATATATAATATTAAAAATACTATATATTATATATACATTGTACTTAAAATAGATATATAGTATATATATTATGTATACTATATTATATACAATTATATATATTATCATATAGACATAGTATTAAAATATTATACATATTATCAATAATAATATTACATATATATTATATACATAGTATTAAAATGTATCATGGTGGGCATCTAAACACATGTAAGTAATGATATGTAAGCCCAATGTTTCTGTCTATCTGACACTAGTATGAAGGAAGATTAACTAAAAATCCAGTGATAGGCCCATTTACTTCCTCAAGCTTTCTTCATGTTCCTTAGGAACATCAATTTATTGTTGCCAGTACCTCCTGTCTGCCTTTGCTGGATGCCTTTTCCTGTTCTGTTTTGGAAGCTATTTCTTCATGTCCAGAATAAACAAAAACAATAAGCCACCCATACTTTTGACTTATAATACAAGTGAAAACGATCTTTTAAGATGCACAGAAGGATTTGGCATGAGTGGCAGAATGTATTTAAAGCTTTTACTTCAAAGTAAAGTTTTTTGAGAGGAGCTCCTGATTGTAGCACATTACAAGAGATCCAAAGTAGTATTACGCACCCATGCTCTTATAGTTTCTTTAGCTATTCTGCTGTATTGCTCAGCCATGCTACTTCTCCTTTCCTAGAGAAATAAAATAGTATGGTCCTGCTCTTTCCTCTCCATTTCATTTTTTTTCTTTTTATTGAAGAAGTGAGAGAGAGAGAGAGTGTGTGTGTGTGTGCGTGCCTGCACGGAAGCAGAGGGGCCAGGGTGGGGCAAAGAGCAGAGGGAAAGTGAGAAAAAGAAAATCCCAAGCAGACTCTGCTGAGGGCAGAGCCTACTCGGAGCTTGTTCTCATGACCCTGAGATCCTGACTTGAGCCAAAATCAAGAGAGGAGGCTTAACCACTGAGCCAGCCAGGTACTCCCTTCTTCTTAATACCCACATACCCTTAAATTCTTATTAATTTAAGTTTAGATAGATAGATTGATAAGACATAATCTTTCTATCAACTCATAACCCATACCATGAGTACACCATTTCTATTCCAAGAATTTTCTTTTTATTATTCTAAAACAAAGGTGTTTTCCATGAAATTAATCCTATGATCAGATATTAATATTTTTTCTTATGCCACTAGAATTGTGATGTAACTTCATAGAATTTAAAGTTAACATAATGTTTGAGTTCTGAAAATCTTAAAAGATTGAAAAAAAGGGAAAAAAATGAAGTGAAGAAAAAACTGTGTTTGTTATGTCACATTAACAATGCCTGTATTTCCTTACCTGAATACAGAACTGAAAACCAAGAGAATATCATTTTGTAGTTTCTGTAGCAGTTTAGCATTTTCTATTCTCAATATTCCCCCATAAGCTGTTTATAAGCAGGCAGCACTGTGAACAGATAGTAGTCAGACCATCATTTAGTCTGCACTAAAATGCACATGTGAAATGAGTTCAGCTATTAACTTTGTCACAACAAAACACAGATGAGTTTTAAATGGATCAGCAAAGCATCTCTGGAATATTTTGAATGCATTTCAAAGACACTCTGTGTAACTCTCCTGGCCTATATCCTCCTGAAGATAAATGTTAAAGGGTTCGGGTGGTCATCTGTCTTTTAGTACGATAATATGTGTTTACAGTTCACCACACAAGACATGATTTAGTTTATTTTTTCAGGATGGCCTGAAAAACAGTGAATTCAAGAACAATGGTCCTTTAAAGAAGTGACTTGAGGAAAAACAGTCACATCTAAGTAGTCTTATCTCTTTCGACTTCTCTTTGCTATGAAAGTTCGCAGACTTGCCTTGTCTTTTATTACTTTGACAGTTTTGAGGAGTAATGGTCAGATAGAATGTCCCTCAATTAGAATATATTTAATGTAGGTTTTTAAAAATGATTTTTAGATGATTTAGGCAAGGTTAGGTCCTTCGGGGGAGTAGACAACAGAGATAAAATGTCATTTCCATCACATTGTGTCTAACATACATTTTATTGTCATAATGACCTAGTGTGGAACTTGATCCCAGGACACTGGGATCATGATCCGAGCTAAATGTATACATTTAAACAACCAAGTCACCCAGGCATCCCTGCTCCTGTATTCCTGTGGCATATCTCAATCGTTGCAAATTTTGTATTGTTGATTTTTTAAATCTTTATTAATTATTTTATTGATCATTATTTACCTTGTATTTTGCAGCATTATGCTTTTCTGTGCTTAAAGCTAACTAAACCATATTTTAGATAAGGTAACCTATTTTGTTTTTTAAAGTTATTTATTTATTCTTTTTTAAATTAATTACTTTTATTAACATATATTGTATTATTTGCCCCAGGATACAGAGTTGTGAATCGTCAGGCTTACACACTCCACAGCACTCACCATATCATATGCACTCCCCAATGTCCATAACCCAACCACTCTCTGCACAACTCCCCTACCCCCAGCAACCCTCAGTTTGTTTTGTGAGATTAAGAGTTTCTTATAGTTTGTCTCCCTCCCGATCCCATCTTGTTTCATTTATTCTTTTCCTACCCCCTAAACCCCCCATGTTGCCTCTCAATTTCCTCATATCAGGGAGATCATATGATAATTCTTTCTCTGATTGACTTATTTCGCTCAGCATAATATACTCTAGTTACATTCACGTAGTTGCAAATGGCAAGATTGCATTTCTTTTGATGGTTGCATAGTATTCCATTATATATATATCTATCTCACATCTCACATCTTCTTTATCCATTCATCTGTTCTAGGTTCTTTCCATAGTTTGGCTATTGTGGACATTGCTGCTATAAACATTTGGGTGCACATGCCCCTTCAGTTCACTACATTTGTATCTTTAGGGGAAATACCCAGTAGTGCTATGCCTAGGTCATAGGGTAGCTCAATTTTCAACACTTGAGGAACCTTCATGCTGTTTTCCAGAGTGGCTGCACCAGCTTGCATTCCCACCAACAGTGAGGAGGGTTCCTCTTTCTCTGCATCCTCACCAACATCTGTTGTTTCCTGACTTCTTAATTTTAGCCATTCTGACTGGTGTGAGGTGGTATCTCACTTTGTTTTTGATTTGTATTTCCCTGATGCTGAGTGATGTGGAGCACTTTTTCATGTGTCTGTTGGCCATCTAGATGTCTTCTTTGCAGAAATATCTATTCATGTCCTCTGCCCATTTCATGATTGGATTCTTTGTTCTTTGGGTGTTGAGTTTGATAAGTTCTTTATAGATTTTGGATACTAGCCCTTCATCTGATATGTCATTTGCGAATATCTTCTCCCATTCTTTCAGTTGTCTTTTGGTTTTGTTGACCGTTTCCTTTGCTGTGCAAAACTTTTGATCTTGATAAAGTCTCAATAGTTCATTTTTGCCTTTGCCTCCCTTGCCTTTGGCAATGTTTCTAGGAAGAAGTTGCTGTGGGCTGAGGTCAAAGAGGTTGCTGCCTGTGTACTCCTCAAGGATTTTAATGGATTTCTTTCTCACATTGAGGTCTTTAATTCATTTTGAGTCTATTTTTGTGTGTGGTGTAAGAAAATGGTCCAGTTTAATTCTTCTGCATGTGGCTGTCCAATTTTCCCAACACCATTTGTTGAAGAGACTTTTTTCCATTAGACATTCTTTCCTGCTTTGTCGAAGATTAGTTGACCATAGAGTTGAGGGTCTATTTCTTGGCTCTCTATTCTGTTCTATTGATCTATGTGTCTGTTTTTGTGCCAGTACCATACTGTCTTGATGATGACAGATTTGTAATAGAGCGTCAAGTCTGGAATTGTGATGCCACCAACTTTGGCTTTCTTTTTCAACATTCCTCTGACTATTCAGGGTCTTTTCTGGTTCCATATAAATTTTAGGATCACTTATTCCATGTCTTTGAAAAAAATGGATGGTATTTTGATAGGGATTACATTAAATGTGTAGATTACTTTAGGGAGTATAGACATTTTCACAATATTTGTTCTTCCAATCCATGAGTATGGACTATTTTTCCATTTCTTTGTGTCTTCCTCAATTTCTTTCATGAGTATTTTCTAGTTTTCTGAGTACAGTCTTTGCCTCTCTGCTTAGGTTTATTTTTAGGTATCTTGTGGTTTTGGATGCAGTTGTAAATGGGATTACCTCCTTAATTTCTCTTTCTTCTGTCTTGCTCTTGGTATTTAGAAATGCAACTGATTTCTTTGCACTGATTTTATATCCTGACACTTCACTGAATTCCTGTATGACTTCTAGCAATCTTGGAGTGGAGTCTTGGGTTTTCCACATGAAGTATCATATCATCTGTAAATAGTGAGAGTTTGACTTCCTATTTGCCAATTCGGATGACTTTTCTTTCTTTTTGTTGTCTAATTGCTGAAGCTAGGACTTTTAGTACTATGTTGAATAGCAGTGGTGAAAATGGGTATCTCTGCTGTGTTCCTGACCTTAGGGGAAAGCTCTCAGTTTTTCCCCATTGAAAATCACACTCACTGTAGGTGTTTCAAAGATGGCTTTGATGATATTAAGGTACATACCCACTATCCCTACACTCTGAAGAGTTTTGATTAAGAAAGGATGCTATACTTTGTCAAATGCTTTTTCAGCATCTATTGAGAGTATCACATGGTTCTTGTTCTTTCTTTTATCAATATATTGTATCCCATTGATTTGCAGATGTTGAACCAACCTTGCAGCCCAGGAATAAATCCCACTTGGTCATGGTGAATAATCCTTTTAATGTACTATTAGATCCTATTGGCTAGTATTTTGGTGAGAATTTTCACATCTGAGTTCATCAAGGATATTGGTCTGTAATTCTCCTTTTTGGTGAGGAGATCAAAAAGGATCTGGTTGTGGGATCAAAGTAATGCTGGCCTCATAAAATGAGGAAGTTTTGGAAGTTTTCCTTCCATCTCTATTTTTTGGAACAACGTCAGGAGAATAGGTATTAACTTTCTTTAAATTTTTGGCAGAATTCCCCTAGGAAGCCATCTGGCCCTGGGCTCTTGTTTGCTGGAAGATTTTTGATGACTGCTTCAAGCTCCTTCCTGGTTATGGGTCTGTTCAGGTTTTCTATTTCTTCCTGGTTCAGTTTTGGCAGTTTATATGTCTCTAGGAATGCATCCATTTTTTCCAGATTGTCAAATTTGCTGGTGTATAGTTGCTCATAATATGTTATTGTAAATGTTTGTATTTCTTTGGTGTTGGTTGTGATCTCCACTCCTTAATTTATGATTTTATTTATTTGGGTCCTTTCTCTGGCCAGAGTTTATCAATCTTATTTAATTCTTTCAAAAAATCAGCTCCTAGTTTCGTTGATATATTCTACTGTTCTTTTGGTTTCTATTTCATTGATTTCTGCTCTGACCTTTATTATTTCTCTTCTCTGGCTTGGTTTAGGTTTTCTTTGCTGTTCTTTCTCCAGCTCTTTTTTATGTGTAGGGCTAGGTTATATTCTTGAGACCTTTCTTGTTTCTTGAGAAAGGATGGTATCCGTATATACTTTCCTCTCAGGACCACCTTTGCTATGTCCCAAAGACTGTGAACTCTTGTGTTTTCATTTTCATTTGTTTCCATGAATTTTTTCAATTCTTCTTTAATTTCCTGGTTGGCCCATTCATTTTTTAGTAGGATGCTCTTTAGCTTCCATGTATTTGAGTTCTTTCCAACTTTACTCTTATGATTGAGTTCTAGCTTCAGAGCACTATGGTCTGAAAATACACAGGGAATGATCCCAAACTTTTGGTACTGGTTGAGACCTGATTTGTGACCCAGGATGTGATCTCTTCTGGAGAATGTTCCTTGTGTACTAGAGAAGAATGTGTATTCTGTTGCTTTGGCATGGAATGTTCTGAATATATCTGTGGTGTTCATCTGGTCCAGTGTGTCATTTAAAGCTTTTATCTCCTTGTAGATCCTGTACTTCAATGATCTGTCCATTTCAGTGAGGGGGTGTTAAAGTCCCCTACTATTATTGTATTATTGTCAATGTGTTTCTTTGATTTTATTATTAACTGCTTTATATAGTTGGCTGTTCCCATGTTAGGGGCATAGATATTTACAATTTTTACATCTTCTTGTTGGACAGACCTTTTGAGTATGATATAGTGTCCTTCCTCATCTCTTATTATAGCCTTTGGCTTAAAATCTAAATGATCTGGTATAAGGATTGCCACCTCAGCTTTCTTTTGATGTCCATTCGTATGGTAAATTGTTTTCCAGTCCCTCACTTTAGATCTGTAGGTGTGTTTGGGTCTCAAATGAGTTTCTTGCAGACAGCATATTGATGGGTCTTGTTTTTGTTGTTGTTGTTGTTGTTTTGTGGGGTTTTTTTTGTTTGTTTTTTATCCAATTTGGTACTGTGTGTCTTTTGATTAGGGCATTTAACCAATTTACATACAGAGTAACTATTTAAGATATGAATTTACTGCCATTGTATTGACTGTTAGGTGACTGTTACTGTGTATTATCTCTGTTCCTTTCTGGTCTACTACATTTAGGCTCTCTCTTTGCTTAGAGGACCCTTTTCAATATTTCTTGTAGGGCTGGTTTGGTGTTGGCAAATTCTTTTAATTTTTTTTTTGTCCTGGAAGTTCTTTTTAATCTATCCTTCTGTTTTCAGTGATAGCCCAGCTGGATATAGTATTTTTTTTTTTTAAAGATTTTATTTATTTATTTGACAGAGAGAAATCACAAGTAGACAGAGAGGCAGGCAGAGAGAGAGAGAGGGAAGCAGGCTCCCTGCTGAGCAGAGAGCCCGATGTGGGACTCGATCCCAGGACCCTGAGATCATGACCTGAGCCGAAGGCAGCGGCTTAACCCACTGAGCCACCCAGGCGCCCTGGATATAGTATTCTTGGCTGCATATTTTTCTCATTTAGTTCTCTGAATATATCATGCCAATTCTTTCTGACCTGCCAGGTCTCTGTGAATAAATCTGCTGCCAATCTAATATTTCTATCATTGTGTGAAGGTAACCTATTCTGTTCTACTATTTAGTAGCCCTACTTAACTACCTTGTTTAATTTTATTTTATTATGATAAGATAACATGAGATCTAGCCTTTTATCAAAGTCTTAAGTGTATAATACTTAGGGACAAGATTATGCAGTAGATCTCTGTAATTTATTAATCTTGCATAATTCTTTATGTTTAGTGGCTAACAACTCACTATCTCCCCCTCCCTCAGCCTCTGGCAACCATTATCCTACTCTGATTTTATGAGTTTGATTATTTTAGATTCCTCATATAAGGGTAACATGCAGCATTTGTCCTTCTGCAACTGACTTATTTCATTTAACATGATATATTTGAGGTCCATCCATGTCATTGCATATTGTAGAATTTCTTTTCTTTTTAATGGCTAATATTCCATTGTATGCATAGCAATATTTTATTTATGCACTAATCTGTCAATGGACACTTAGGTTGTTTCCACATGTGGGCTATTGTGAAAAGTGTTGCAATGAATATTGGAATACTCCAATACTCAGGATACTTCTTACAGATCCTGATCTCAGTTCTTGTGGATAAATACCCAGAAGTGAGATTACTGGATCATATGATCATTCTGTTTTTAATTTTTTTTAGGAATCTCCATGTTGTTTTCCAGTGGCTTCACCATTTTACATTTCTACCAACCATGTACAAGAGTTCCAATTGTTTCACGTCCTCATCAGCATCTGTTATCTTTTCTTTCTTTCTTTCTTTCTTTCTTTCTTTCTTTTTTTTTTTTTTTTTTTGCTAATAGTCATCCTAACAGGTATAAAGCAATATCTTGTGGTTGATTTGCATTTTCCTGGTGAATAGGTATGCTGAATGTGACATGTTGTCTACTTGTATGTGGTCTTTGGACAAATACCTAGTCATATCTTTAGCTCATTTTCAATCATGTTATTAGTTTGTGGGTTGAGTGGGGCATTTTTGTTTTGATCTTTTGATTTTTGCTATTGAGTTGTGGGAGTTCCTTATACATTTTGGAACTGACCTGTATATTATTTGTGACCTGTATATTATTTAACCTGTATATTATTTGTGCAAATATTTATGCCTGGTCTATAGTTGCTTTTTCATTGTTGTTTCTTTCATATGCTGAACAGAAGCATTTTAGTTTGATGTAAGCCTGTTTATTTTTGCTTTTGTTGTCTGTGGTATTTTTTCCAAAAAATTTCATTGCTAATATCAACATCATGGAGCTTTTTTCTTGTTTTCTTGCTGGTGTTTTATAGCTTTGAGTCTTGAATCCGTTTTGAGTTGATTTTTGTGTGTGGTATAAATGAATTTAATATTATTCTTACGCACATGAGTATCTGTTTGTTGGAGACTCTTCTTTACCCATTGTATATTTTTGACACTCATGTCAAAGATCAGGTGCCCAGTAAGGTGTGGATTTGTTTCTGGTTTGGCTCTCTATTTTGTTTTATTGGTCTACATATTTGTTTTTATGATAGTACCATACTCTTTTAATTACTATAGCTTTATAATATATTTCCCAATTAGGATGTGTGATGACTCCAGATTTATTCTTCTTCCTGAATTTTGTTTTGGCTCTTTGGGGTCTTGTGTGGTTCCATATGATTTTTAGTTAGCTATGGTGGTTTTAATTTTTTTTTTTTTACTATTTTTATAAAAAGTTAAGGGAACTCACAATTGTATTTTAAAAATAAATTTCTTTACTTCCTGGGAGATAAAAATATTCCAGGCCCATTTGTATAATTCCTGTTTCCTACTTACAATTGGTAATTTCTGCACCAAATGGTGGTTCCCTTTATGAGTATAATGTTAGAAAATAAGATCTCAGTGATGGATGTGCTTGTTTTTACAGGGATGGTCTTGCTTCTAGATTGAGACAGAGAATGGAAATATACATGTGCCCACTAACCTATAAATTCACATGTATCTATAATTATTATTGTGTAATGATTAAACTAAACATGAGTTCACACAGCTGATGTCTTCAACTCTAAGTCATTACCACATAAATGATTCCAACCTCTTTTCCTTGCCCATCTGGAACCTCCCACTCCAGTGATGAGAAACTTGGTTCCCACCATCTTCATACATTTCTTTGATTTTTCAATTCCAACATACATGTATTATTGTATTAGAATTTTTCTTCTGTACCTCCATGGAAAAAAATGTTATTTACTAGAGTACAATGCCTATGAACTGTTTATATTTATTTTTATTATTTTATTATTATTTATCCTTACTGACTTATTCTTACTGACTTATTATTATTTATTCTTACTGACACCACTCATTTCCAAAGTTATGTAGGTCATTACATTTTCCCCTACCATCTACAGTGAGGTTCTTTCATAGATTTGTAATACAGGTAGATTGTTTTGTAACATCATACATTCTTTCCTAAGAGTTCCCCAATCTCTCAATATGATTTAACTTATATATTTAAGGTTCAGTTTTTGTGCTCTTTTTTTTTTAAAGATTTTATTTATTTATTTGACACAGAGAAATCACAAGTAGATGGAGAGGCAGGCAGAGAGAGAGAGAGGGAAGCAGGCTCCCTGCTGAGCAGAGAGCCCGAAGCGGGACTCGATCCCAGGACCTGAGATCATGACCCAAGCCGAAGGCAGCGACTTAACCCACTGAGCCACCCAGGTGCCCCAGTTTTTGTGCTCTTAAATTCAGTGAGATTTGACAAATACATAGTATCACACAACCACAATTATAACATCAACAGAAAAGTTCACTACCCTAAAATATCGTCGTGCCTTGTCTATTCAAACACCTCCATCTCCTCAAATCCCTGGAAACCACTGAGTTTTTAAATATATATAATATATATATTTTTGCTCTTTCATGAATGCCATATTATAAATGGAATCATGCATTTTATAGCCTTTTAGTTTGGCTTCTTTCAGTTAGCAAAATACATTAACATTTCATCCATGTCATTTTGTGACTTATTATCTCATCTCTCTCTCTCTCTCTTTCTCTCTCTCTCTCTCTCTCTCTCTGTGTGTGTGTGTGTGTGTGTATGCATTTAGAGCAGTTTTAGGTTTATAGCAAAATTGACAGGAAGGTATAGAGATTTTCCACACACACCCTGCTCCCATACATGTACACCACCACCCATATCAACATCATTCATCAGAATGGTACTATTTTTTCTTTTTTAACAAGGATGAATTTACATCAGTATGTCATAATCACCCAAAGTCCATAGTTTAGAGTTCACTTCAATCTTGGTTTTCTACATTCTGTGGGTTTGGAAAATGTGTAATGACATATATCCACAATTATAATATCACGCGCAGCATTTCTACTGCCTAAAAATCCTGCATGCCCCAACTAGTCATCCTTCCCCCGACCATCTTGTCAACCCTGATACCCGCTCAACTCTTCACTTTCTTTATAGTCTTACATTTTTTAGAATGTCATATAGCTGAAATCATACAATGTGTAGTCTTTTTAGGTTGATGTTTTTCATTTAGTAGTAGACATTTAAGGTTCCCCAATGTCTTTTCATGGTTTGGTAGCTCATTGCTTTTTAGTATTGAATAATATTCCATTGTTTGGATGTACTACAATGTATTTATCTGTTCACTTACTGGTTGCTTTCAAGTTTTGACAATTATCAATAAAGTTGCCATAAACATCCTTGTGCAGGTTTTTATGTGGACATATTTTCATTCCCATTGGTTAAGTACCAAGGAGTGTGATTGCTAGATTGTACAGTGAGAGTATTTTGAGTTTAATAAGAAACTGCTGACTGTCTTCCAAATTGGCTATACCATTTTGCATTTCCACTAGCAGTGCATTAAGTTCTTGCTCCACATCCATGCCAGCCTCTGGCGTTTCCAGTGTTCTAAATTTGGTCATTTTAATAAGTGTGTAGCAGTATCTCAATGAAGTTTTAATTTGCATTTCTCTGATGACATACAATGTGCAACAGCTTTTCATATGCTTATTTGCCATGCATCTGTCTTCTTTGGTGAGGTGTCTTAAATCCTTGGCCTATTTATTAATCATATTGTTTGTTTTCTTACTGTAGAGTTTTAAGGGCTCTTTGTGTATTTTCAGCAACTGTCATTTATCAGCTGTTTGTTTTTTTTAAGATTTTATTTATTTATTTGACAGAGAGAAATCACGAGTAGGCAGAGAGGCAGACAGAGAGAGGGAGAGGAAAGCAGGTTCTTTGCTGAGCAGAGAATCTGATGTGGGGCTCGAGCCCAGGACTCTGAGATCATGACCTGAGCCAAAGGCAGAGGCTTAACCCACTGAGCCACCCAGGCACCCCCAGATGTTTCTTTTGCAAATATTTTCTTCTAGTCTGTGGCTTACCTTCTTATTCTTTTGATATTGTATTTGTTTCTCACATGTGTATCGATTACTATAAATTTTCCTCTAAGTATTGCTTTTTCTATATCCATATGTTTTGATCAGTTTTAATTTCATTTTCATTAAACTCAAAATGTTTTTTAAATTTATCTTGAAATTTTTTTCTGATCCTTGTGGGTTTTTTTAGACATATACTATTTAACCTCCACATTTTTCAGAATTTTCCAGTCATCTTTTATTATTAATTCTATAATTCCACTCTGGTCTGAAAGATTAATCAAATATTATATGATTTCTCTTTTTCAAATTTGTTGAATATGTTTAGTGACCCAGGTGAATGTTTCATGTGAACCTAAAAAGCATGGTATTCTGGGATGCCTGGGTTTTTAAGTGTGTGCTCTTGTTTTCAGTTCAGGTCATGATTACAGGGTTGTGAGATGGAACCCTACACTGGGGTCCACACCAGGTGTGGAGCTTGCTTAGGATTCTCCCTCTCCCTTTCCTTTTGCCCTTCTGTCCCTAAAAAGAAAAAAGAAAAAAAGAAACATGGATCTTTGCTTTTGTGAAATTGTCTATAGATGTTAATTATATCCCATTGATTGATGATGTCTTCAGTTCCACTTGTCCTTGTTGATTTTCTGCCTGTTGGATCTGTCCCTGTCTGATAGATAGACATTGAACTGTGATAGTGGATTAACCTATTGATTTTTGCTTCAAATAGTTTGACAGTTCTACTGACTTTTGCTTCAAATAGTTTGACACTCTCTTTTTAAGTGCATACACAATAGCAATTGCAATGTCTTCTTAGAGAATTGACCTCATTTTCATTATGAAAAGTCCTTTATTATCACTGACTTTTCTGGCTTTGAAGTGGGTTCTGACTAAAGTCGGTATATTTCCTCCTCTTTTCTTTTGAATGGTGTTAGCACATTACTTTTTTCTCTTCCATTTACCTTTAAACCATGTTTGTGTTTATATTTAAAATGGGTTTCTGTGAACAACATATAATTGGATTCTGTTTTTTTCAGTTGAGTCTGACATTCTCTCTCTTTTTTTTTTTTTAAGATTTTATTTATTTATTTGACAGACAGAGACCACAAGTAGACAGAGAGGCAGGCAGAGAGAGAAGGGGAAACAGGCTCCGTGCGGAGCAGAGAGGCCGACACGGGGCCTGATCCCAGGACCCTGGGACCATGACCTGAGCCGAAGGCAGAGACTTTAACACACTGAGCCACCCAGATGCCCCTGACATTCTCTTTTAATTGTTACATTTAGACCATTGACATTCAAAATGATTAGTTATATAAAGGGATTATGATCTATCATACTCGTTACTATTTCCTATTTGTTGACCTTCTTTTCATTCCTATTTTTGTCTTCCACTCTTTGTTTTTTGTGATTTCAGTTGAGCACTTTGTATGATTCCATTTTCTTTCCTTTCTTATTTTTTTTTCTTCTTTCCTTTCTTAGATTCTCAATTTTATTTTTTAACCCTTTTGAGTGGTTTCACAAGAGTTTTCAATATACATTTAAAACTAATTCAAGTCCACTTTCAAATAACAGCATACTGTTTCACATATTAATAGAGAATCTTAGGGGCACGTGGGTGCTCATATATAATCAAACATAAACATAGATATATGTATGCATTTATATATAAATACACATATATTATAAATTATATATATAATTGTATATTTTATATGTATATATTACAAATATATATGTAAATATTTTGTATTTATGCATACATAGTCAAATTCATTAGTATTGTTTTAAACAAACTATTATTTAATAAATCTATTAAGAATGAGAAAAATATGTTTTTATTTCATCTTCACTTAGACCTTCTTCAGGGCTCTTCCTTTCCTTATGTAGATCTGAGTTTCTGACCTATGTTATCTTTCTTTTCTCTAAAGAACTTCTTTCAACATTTTTCGCAAGGGAGGCCTACTTGCCATAAATACCTTCAATTTTTGTTTGTCTGAGAATGTCTTCATTTTTTCTTCACTTTTGAATTCTGGTTTGATGCTTCATTTTGTTTTGTTTTGTTTCCTCCTAATTCAGTATTTCACTCCATGCTCTTCCTGCTTACATGGTTTCTTAGGAAAAGTCAGATATAATTCTTGTTTTTGATCCTGTATGGGAATGGTTTGTTTCCCCCTCTGACTTCTTTCAAATTATTTTCTTTATAATAGATATTTTTCCAAAGGAGACATACAGATGACCAAAAAACACGTGAAAAAGATGCTCAACATCAGTCATCATCAGGGAAATGCAAATCAAAGCTACAATGAGATATCACCTCACACCTATCAGAATGCCTAAAATCAACAACATAGGAAACAACAGGTGTTGGTAAGGATGTGGTGAAAGCAGAACCCTCTTGCACTGTTGATGGGAATGGAAACTGGTACAGCCACTGGAAAATAATATAGAGTTACCTCAAAAAGTTAAAAATAGAACTACTCTATGATCTAGCAATTTACCCAAGGAATACAAGAACATTAATTGAAAAGGATACATGTACCCCTATGTTTTTTGCAGCATTATTTACAATAGGCAAGATATGGAAGAAGCCCAAGTATCCACTGTTTGGTGAATGGATAAAGAAGATGTATTATACATATACTATGAAATATTGTTCAACCATACAAAAACAATGAAATCTTGCCATTTGCAATGACGTGGTTAGACAGTAGAGTATAATGCTAAGTGAAGTAAATCAGAGAAAAACAAATACCATATGACTTCACTCGTGAAATTTAAGAAACAAAACAAATAAGCAAATGGTTTTCTATAGTTTTGAAATGGTATGTTTAGGTGTTACTTTTTGGAATTTATCCTCCTTGGTGTTCTCTGATCTTCCTGGTATGACATAATATTGGGGAAATTCTTAGTCATTTTTGTTTCAAGTAATTCTGTTCCTTGTTCACTTTCTTCTCCATCTAATAGTTCTGTTGTGTGTATTTATAACTTTCATAGTTGTCCATCCCACTGTACTTAGATACTCTGTTCTGTTTTTTCAGTCTTTGTTCTCTTCATTTTACAGATTTCAAAATTTGTATTAATATATTCTCTACCTCAAAGATTCTTTCTTCAGCTGTGTCCTGTCTACTAATGAGTGTACAAGGACATTATTAATTTCTGTTATAGTGCTTTTAATCTCTAACATTTCTTTCTTGGAATTTCTATCTCTCTGTTTACATTGCTCATCTGTTCTTACATGTTGTTTAGTTTATACTTTATGCCCTTAAAATATTATTAATACTTCCTTAAAATTTCCAGTTTGAGAATTCTAACATTTTTGTCATATCTGGCTCTGATGCTTGCTCTATCTTCATATTCTGTCATTTGCCTTTCGGTATTGCATGTAATTTTTTTTTTCTGATAGTAGTGTATGTATAGGGCAAAAGGAACAGATATAAATAGGGCTTTATTAATGTAGTGCTCTCCAGGTATATGGAGAGGGGAAGCATTCTATAGTCCTGTGATTAGCTCTTGGTCTTTTAATGAGCCTAAGCGCTGCACTGTGAACTTCACAAGATTTTCTTAGCTTTTTTCTTATTCCCTAGGTAGGATTGTATAGCTAGAGTAGGCTGGAGTTGGTGTTTCCTTCCCCCTGATCAATTAGGCTCTGATAATACCTCAGCAACTTCAGTTCTGGTTTACAAGGTTCCCTGAGGGCAGGGTTGTTAAGAGGAACAGAGTGCTCTCTCAAATTTCAACATGGTTCCTCTTCCCTCTCCCTGACTGAGCACAGTGGATTTTTCTCTAACATTTATTGTGAGAACTTGGTTGAAGTCCTGGTGGTAAATCTCATAGTATTGTGTGAGCGCCCTTATGCTTGAATCCCCCTGGATTTTTAACTCTCAGAGTTGTTTACACTGAGATTCCAACAATTTATCAATTACAGTTCAAATTTTCCTACTTAAGTACTAATTTCAGTGGCAGTTTCCACTCCTGAATCTCTGCTCTGGCTGAAACTGTGCTTTCCTGCATTTGCCTGTGTGTACATCTCCGACCTTGGGAACAGACGTTTGCTCTCTACCCTTGCTCTTTTGGATCCAAAAAGAGTTGTTGATTTTTCAGTTTGTTAAGTTTTTTACTTGCTGTCTGGACACAGTGGTGAATTCCAAACTCTTTACATGTGAAACTAGAAATTGGAGATCTGCTCATTTCTATTTTATTGCTGAACAATATTCCATTATAATGATGCATCATGGTAAATTTATCTATTCATCTGTTGAAAGATCTCTTGGTTACTTCTAGTTTTGGAAGATTAAAAGAAAGCTTCCTTAGATGTTGCATGCATATTTCTGCATATAAATACATTTTCAAATAAGTTACATGGATATCTAGGAGTGTAGTTGCTGAATTACATGATAAGATGATATTGCACTTTGTAAGGAACTTCTAAACTGTCTTTCAAAGAACTATACCATTTTGCATTCTCAACAGCAATAAATGAGAGTTCCTTTTGTTCCATATCCTCCCCAGGAATAACTTATTTTCTTTTTTTTTTTTTTTTAGGAATTTGGCTATTCTATTAGATATGTCATTATACTCCATTGTTTAAGTTTTCATAATCATATTTTATGCATTAAATTGCTCTCTGAAATTATTATAAATGTTTCCTTTGTACTTCATTGACAAATTTTGGAGCAAAATGTTTAGAACAGAAAACAATGTAATTCCCAGTCCTTAGTTTGGACATCTCTGTTCTCATACTCAATAACACTGTGGAAACATATTGAGTATATGACCTACTCCTATAGATTAAACTATGAATTAACTGAAATTGGTATCTTTTGATAACTAACTCATTGCTTTTATTACACATTGAGACTCAGTACAAGACCCTCACCTTGTTGTTCCCAATACAAAGCTTTGTGTCATACACTCTACCCAATCTCAACCTGATCCCTTTCCTACAATGCCCATTTTAAACATTTCAGCCCAGTTTCTAAAACCCTATAAATAACCTCTTCTGTCTTCCCCCTTTTTAGACACCATTATCACCAATATCACTCTCTTAAGGTATGATATATCTGACTGTGGTAAGACTAATGGTCCTATTTTCAACTTTTCAGCATGTTTTTCTGGTGATCTTTTGAGGAGTCAGTCTTCAGTGTGCCACAGGAAAGTAATCTTTTTGGGCTTTCAAATTCAAAAGAGAATACCAAGTTTACCACCCCCACCCAGTTCGTAGACATTAAAGCCTGAGGGTACTTTTAACTCATCTCCAACTTTCGATCTCACTGAAATTCAGGATTTATTAAATGCCTGGGTGGCAGGGAAAATGGATGTGTAGAGGTTTTCTAAGACCGTGTGTTCTAACAATTGCTCTAATGAATGCTGCAAACCTGAATAAACCTGTGACAACTCTTGGCTGGAGTCCATGGTTGTCCTAATAGCAGGTTGACCTCTTTTACTTTGAACTGTTCTTTGGTGTTGGCTTATTGACTGAGACATGAGATACTTATAAAATACAACCCGCTGAAACTGGTGCATAATGTTGTTCATCACATTATATTATTTTCTCAATTAGGATGAATATGTGAAATAACTTTCTGCCTCACTCCAGAATAATCTCAATTCTCAGGAATAATTGCTTTTATTTTATTGTATTGGTGAAAAACTGCATAACTGAATTTTTTTCTGTATACTGTAGATTATACAGTATAAATAAAAAGGATTTCATAGTCTAAATTTTGTGTTATAATCATACTCTTGATTTTACTTTACTTTCTGGTCTAAGTTTTATATTCTCTATTTAAATCTATAGTTTATTTGGCTATCTTGCATGTATCTATTGTACTTCTACCTAATACTCCATGATGTGACTCTACACGTTCCCAGTAATGGCTGACTCTATTTGCCTCTATTTCCCTACTGTCATGAGTAATACCATACCATAAAAATGCTAGTGCATTCCCTCTTACGGAATGGTGTAAATTTTTTTCTGTATTGCATATCTAAGTGTGTAGTTGTTGGTCCATAGTCTGTTAATATACTTAAATTGATTGAGTATTGAGTATTGATTGCTAGTTTATTCTTCAGAGTAGTTGCCATCAATAGGATGTTTGGGCCTCTATATTCCACTTTTAGGTAACATTTAGTGTTATATGTTCTCTAAGATTTGATAATTAATGGTATACAATGATACCTAAGTTTACTTTTAATTGACATTTCTCACATTACTAAAAGAATCTGAGCATCTCTTTGTTAGTTTGAGAGATCCCATCTTCATAACTTGTTTATATACTATATCTATTTATCTTCGAAGGCTACTGTCTTGTTGTTACTGATTTGTATACGTTGCCTATGCATAATGAACAGTAGTGAATCCTTTGTTAGCTTTACATATTGCAACTATGTTCTTCCTTTCTGTAATCTGCTTAATTATGTCCATACTATTCTTTAGTACAAGGAAATGAAAAAACTGTTTCTCATTCTTGGTCATTGATATAAGTTCCTTTATTGTTTTATACTAATATTTTAATTTTACTTCTCACATACAGTTTGTGTTACACAGTCCACATTTCCATGTAAGATTTTGTTTTATATCTTTTCTCCAAAATGAATTGGTATCCCAATACTATCTACTAAAGAACTCATCAATTTTATTTTTTATTAAAATTTTCATGCACACAGAGATTGCTTCTAAAGTTTCTATTCTGTTCCATATGTCTATCTTCCTGTGCTTGTGCTATATCAACACTATTTTACTGCTTTGGCTTTTGAGGCATATCTTGATATCTGGTGTATCTGGTGAGCAAGCCAATTACTATCATCCCACCTATTTTCATTTTACATTCTCCTTTGAAGGTTCATGTAGTTGTTTGTCTTCCTCTGTGTCTTAATAAAAACATGCTAGATATAGTTTGCTAATGCTGTTTTATTTTAATTGCTGATATGAATATATATTCATATCTGTGTATATTTTTCAATATCACCCATGTATATTTTTTCAATATCACCATTATTTAATCTCAGCTTATTTTTGGGTGAATATTTATTAATATAATTACACATACATATTTGAATTATATATATATATACACATATATATATATATATATATATGTATATATTCAGGGCTAGGTTATTATATCTCAACAGAAAGGGTGTCCTCACTCTAGTCTATAAGGTTATAATCTCACAGTTTGGGGTGACTATGAAGAATAGAATGTCTCTTTGTAGCTTGTTTTTCAGTCATTAATTTTTTTTTGTTTTAATACTTAACCCTATCAAGTAAAGTATTTGCTCAAAGTATTTGCTCATCTTTTCTGTGCATATATTAGCACTGGTGGTCCACTGCAGTGAGAAAAAGCAATGATTATCTCAGGGCACTAAATAGGAAAAAGACAAGAACAAATCTAAAAAAAAAAATGTTAATTACTGCTTTCCTTTTGCTCCTGTCTGCTACAGGCTAAAGCTAGTAGCTCACCCCATATGCTAGAACTATACAGCATTCGGTATGCTGAGAAGCTTCCCAAAGTTTTGTTTTTTCTCCCAGAGCTTTATTCAGATATAATTGACATTGTGTAGTGTAAGGTAAAAAACATGTTGATTTGCTATACTGATACAGTGCACTGTGATTACCACTACAGTGTTAGCTAACACCTCCATCACATAACACAATTATCTTTGGGTGTATGTGTGTGGTCAGAACTTTTTTTTTTTTTTTTTTTACAGATTTCTTTTTTGTTTCTTTGACAGAGAGAGAGAGAGAGGAAGTATAAGCAGGAAGAGGAGCAGGGAGAGGGAGAAGCAGGCTCTCCACCGAGCAGGGAGCCCAATGCAGGACTTGATCCCAGGACTCTGGGATCACGACCTGAGCTGAAGGCAGATGCTTAACCTAGTGAGCCACCCAGGCACCCTGGTCAGAACATTTAAGATCTACTTTCTAAGCAATTTTCACTTATGAAATACAGTGTTGTTAACTACAATCACAATGCCGTGCATTAGATTCCCAAAACTAGTTCATCTTCTAACAGGAAATTTGTACCCCATAACCAACATTTTCCTAATTCTCTCACCAAATCCCTAGCCCCTAGTAGCCATCTCTCCACTCTATCTCTATGAGTTCAGCTCTTTTATATAACATTTGTCTTCCTAATCTGACTTAATGCCCTCAAGGTCCATCCATGTTGTTTGTCACAAATGGTAAGATTTCCTTCTTTCTGGTGGCTGAGTAGTAGTCCATTGTGTGTGTGTCTCTCTATATATAGACACACACATATATGTATATATGGACAAAGAATATATGTATATAAAGTATATATGTATATAGAATGGACAAAGATGTGACTATATATATACAGAGAGAGAGAGAGAGAGAGAGACTATATATAGAGAGAGATCTATCTCTCTATATCTATAGATATAGATCTATCTCTCTATCTCTCTATATATAGTCTCTCTCTCTCTCTATATATATATATATAGTATATATACTCTCTCTCTCTCTCTATATATATATATATATAGTCACATCTTTGTCCATTCTTCCATCAGTGGACACTTATGTGTTTCCCTGTCTCAGGCAATAAAGCAATCCTACTTCAGAGTATACATCCAAAGGAAATGAAAACAGAATTTAGAAAGGTATCTGTATAGGATGCCTGGATGGCTGAGTCAATAGAGTATGCAACTCTTGATCTTGGGGTTGTACATTTGAGCCACAATTTGGGTGTAGAAATTACTTTAAAAAAATAAATTCTTTAAAAAAGAAAAAAAGAAAGAAGAGGTAACTGTAGTTTGATGTTTGTTACAGCATTTTCACAATAATTAAATCTTTGTTAAATATTTATTCATAGGGGAGGAGTCAAGATGGCGGAGAAGTAGCAGGCTGAGACTACCTCAGCTAGCAGGAGATCAGCTAGAGAGCTTATCTAAAGATTGCAAACACCTGCAAATCCATCGGCAGATGGAAGAGAAGAAGAACAGCAATTCTAGAAACAGAAAAACAACCACTTTCTGAAAGGTAGGACTGGCGGAGAAGTGAATCCAAAGCGACGGGAAGAGAGACCCCGGGGGGGAGGGGCCGGCTCCCGGCAAGCGGCGGAGCAACGGAGCACAAAATCAGGACTTTTAAAAGTCTGTTCCGCTGAGGGACATCGCTCCGGAGGCTAAACCGGGGCGAAGCCCACACGGGGTCGGCGTGACCTCAGGTCCCGCGGGGTCACAGAAGGATCGGGGGTGTCTGAGTGTCGCAGAGCTTGCGGTTATTGGAACGGGAAAGCCGGCTGCAGAGACAGAGCCAACAGTAAGCTCGCAGCTCGGAGTTGCCTTGAACCGGTCGCAAGCTTGGTGAGCTCGGAGCGCGGCCGGAGGTTAGGCAGACGCGAGTTACCAGGAGCAGTTCGCTGAGGGCGCACAGGGGAGCGGGGCCCTGGGCTCTCGGCTCCTCCGGGCCGGAGACCAGGAGGCCGCCATTTGTATTCCCGTCCTCCGGAACTCTACGGAAAGCGCTCAGGGAACAAAAGCTCCTGAAAGCAAAGCCGAGCAGATCACTCAGCCCCGGCCCCTGGTAAGGGCGGTGTAATTCCGCCTGGGGCAAAGACACTTGAGAATCACTACACCAGGCCCCTCCCCCAGAAGATCAACAAGAAATCCAGGCAAGACCAAGTTCACCTACCAAGGAGTGCAGTTTCAAAACCAAGGAGAGAGTAGCAGAATTCCAGAGGAGGAGAAAACAAACCACGGAACTCATGGCTTTCTGCCGGTGATTTTTTAGTCTTGCAGTTAATTTATTTTTTTTTCTTTTTCATTTTTTTTCTCTTCTTCTGCTAAAATTCTTTATAATTTTACCCTTTTCTTTTTTAACGTTTTTTAACTAGATTATCTAATATATATATATTTTGCTTTTTTATACTTTTCTTTATTCATTTTCTTTTTTTTTAATTCTTTTTTTTTTCTTTCTTTTTGAACCTCTTTTTATCCCCAAATCAGAAGAGATCCTAATCTCTTCAATCTTTTTTCTTCTTAACTCTTTTTTAAATTCTTGATTGAATTTTTAATTCAATCTCTTTTTTTTAATTCTTTTTTTCTTTTTTTCTTTCTTTCTTTTTGAACCTCTTTTTATCCCCAAATCAGAAGAGATCCCAAACAGAAGAGATTGGGAGATCCCAATCAGAAGAGATTGGGAGATCCCAATCAAAGGAGATCCCAATCAGAGGAGATCCCTCACCCAATCGTGAGGGGCGAGAAATCCCCCCACATGATTTGGGATCTCTTCTGATTTGGTTAAAGCATATTTTCCTGGGATTGTTGCCACCCTTTTAGTATTTTACTTGCTCCCTCATATACTCTTAGCTGGACAAAATGACAAGGCGGAAAAATTCACAACAAAAAAAAGAACAAGAGGCAGTACCGAAGGCTAGGGACCTAATCAATACAGACATTGGTAATATGTCAGATCTAGAGTTCAAAATGACAATTCTCAAGGTTATAGCCGGGCTTGAAAAAGGCATGGAAGATATTAGAGAAACCCTCTCCAGAGATATAAAAGCACTTTCTGGAGAAATAAAAGAACTAAAATCTAACCAAGTTGAAATCAAAAAGGCTATTAATGAAGTTCAATCAAAAATGGAGGCTCTCACTGCTAGGATAAATGAGGCAGAAGAAAGAATTAGCGATATAGAAGACCAAATGACAGAGAATAAAGAAGCTGAGCAAAAGAGGGACAAACAGCTACTGGACCATGAGGGGAGAATTCGAGAGATAAGTGACACCATAAGACGAAACAACATTAGAATAATTGGGATTCCAGAAGAAGAAGAAAGAGAGAGGGGAGCAGAAGGTATACTGGAGAGAATTATTGGGGAGAATTTCCCCAATATGGCAAAGGGAACGAGCATCAAAATTCAGGAGGTTCAGAGAACGCCCCTCAAAATCAATAAGAATAGGCCCACACCCCGTCACCTAATAGTAAAACTTACAAGCCTTAGTGACAAAGAGAAAATCTTGAAAGCAGCCCGGGAAAAGAAGTCTGTAACATACAATGGTAAAAGTATTAGATTGGCAGCTGACTTATCCACAGAGACCTGGCAGGCCAGAAAGAGCTGGCATGACATTTTCAGAGCACTAAACGAGAAAAACATGCAGCCAAGAATACTATATCCAGCTAGGCTCTCATTGAAAATAGAAGGAGAGATTAAAAGCTTCCAGGACAAACAAAAACTGAAAGAATTTGCAAACACCAAACCAGCTCTACAGGAAATACTGAAAGGGGTCCTCTAAGCAAAGAGAGAGCCTACAAGTGGTAGATCAGAAAGGAACAGAGACAATATACAGTAACAGTCACCTTACAGGCAATACAATGGCACTAAAATCATATCTCTCAATAGTTACCCTGAATGTTAATGGGCTAAATGCCCCAATCAAAAGACACAAGGTATCAGAATGGATAAAAAAACAAAACCCATCTATATGTTGCCTCCAAGAAACTCATTTTAAACCCGAAGACACCTCCAGACTTAAAGTGAGGGGGTGGAAAAGAATTTACCATGCTAATGGACATCAGAAAAAAGCAGGAGTGGCAATCCTTATATCAGATCAATTAGATTTTAAGCCAAAGACTATAATAAGAGATGAGGAAGGACACTATATCATACTCAAAGGGTCTGTCCAACAAGAAGATCTAACAATTTTAAATATCTATGCCCCCAACGTGGGCGCAGCCAACTATATAAACCAATTAATAACAAAATCAAAGAAACACATCAACAATAATACAATAATAGTAGGGGACTTTAACACTCCCCTCACTGAAATGGACAGATCATCCAAGCAAAAGATCAACAGGGAAATAAAGGCCTTAAATGATACACTGGATGAGATGGACATCACAGATATATTCAGAACATTTCATCCCAAAGCAACAGAATACACATTCTTCTCTAGTGCACATGGAACATTCTCCAGAATAGATCACATCCTCGGTCCTAAATCAGGACTCAACCGGTATCAAAAGATTGGGATCATTCCCTGCATATTTTCAGACCACAATGCTCTGAAGCTAGAACTCAACCACAAGAGGAAGTTTGGAAAGAACACAAATACATGGAGACTAAACAGCATCCTTCTAAAGAATGAATGGGTCAACCGGGAAATTAAAGAAGAATTGAAAAAAATCATGGAAACAAATGATAATGAAAATACAACGGTTCAAAATCTGTGGGACACAACAAAGGCAGTCCTGAGAGGAAAATATATAGCGGTACAAGCTTTTCTCAAGAAACAAGAAAGGTCTCAGGTACACAACCTAACCCTACACCTAAAGGATCTGGAGAAAGAACAAGAAAGAAACCCTAAACCCAGCAGGAGAAGAGAAATCATAAAGATCAGAGCAGAAATCAATGAAATAGAAACCAAAAAAACAATAGAACAAATCAACCAAACTAGGAGCTGGTTCTTTGAAAGAATTAATAAAATTGATAAACCCCTGGCCAGACTTATCAAAAAGAAAAGAGAAAGGACCCAAATAAATAAAATCATGAATGAAAGAGGAGAGATCACAACTAACACCAAAGAAATACAAACTATTATAAGAACATACTATGAGCAACTCTACGCCAACAAATTTGACAATCTGGAAGAAATGGATGCATTCCTAGAAACATATAAACTACCAAAATTGAACCAGGAAGAAATAGAAAGCCTGAACAGACCCATAACCAGTAAGGAGATTGAAACAGTCATTAAAAATCTCCAAACAAACAAAAGCCCAGGGCCAGATGGCTTCCCGGGGGAATTCTACCAAACATTTAAAGAAGAACTAATTCCTATTCTCCTGAAACTGTTCCAAAAAATAGAAATGGAAGGAAAACTCCCAAACTCATTTTATGAGGCCAGCATCACCTTGATCCCCAAACCAGACAAGGATCCCATCAAAAAAGAGAGCTATAGACCAATATCCTTGATGAACACAGATGCAAAAATTCTCACCAAAATACTAGCCAATAGGATTCAACAGTACATTAAAAGGATTATTCACCACGACCAAGTGGGATTTATCCCAGGGCTGCAAGGTTGGTTCAACATCCGCAAATCAGTCAATGTGATACAACACATCAATAAAAGAAAGAACAAGAACCATATGATACTCTCAATAGATGCTGAAAAAGCATTTGACAAAGTACAGCATCCCTTCCTGATCAAAACCCTTCAAAGTGTAGGGATAGAGGGCACATACCTCAATATCATCAAAGCCATCTATGAAAAACCCACTGCAAATATCATTCTCAATGGAGAAAAACTGAAAGCTTTTCCACTAAGGTCAGGAACACGGCAGGGATGTCCATTATCACCACTGCTATTCAACATAGTACTAGAAGTCCTAGCCTCAGCAATCAGACAACAAAAGGAAATTAAAGGCATCCAAATCGGCAAAGAAGAAGTCAAATTATCACTCTTCGCGGATGATATGATACTCTATGTGGAAAACCCAAAAGACTCCACTCCAAAACTGCTAGAACTTATACAGGAATTCAGTAAAGTGTCAGGATATAAGATCAATGCACAGAAATCAGTTGCATTTCTCTACACCAACAACAAGACAGAAGAAAGAGAAATTAAGGAGTCAATCCCATTTACAATTGCACCCCAAACCATAAGATACCTAGGAATAAACCTAACCAAAGAGGCTAAGAATCTATACTCAGAAAACTATAAAGTACTCATGAAAGAAATTGAGGAAGACACAAAGAAATGGAAAAATGTTCCATGCTCCTGGATTGGAAGAATAAATATTGTGAAAATGTCTATGTTACCTAGAGCAATCTACACATTTAATGCAATTCCTATCAAAGTACCATCCATCTTCTTCAAAGAACTGGAACAAATAATTTTAAAATTTATATGGAACCAGAAAAGACCTCGAATAGCCAAAGGGATATTGAAAAACAAAGCCAAAGTTGGTGGCATCACAATTCCGGACTTCAAGCTTTATTACAAAGCTGTCATCATCAAGACAGCATGGTACTGGCACAAAAACAGACACATAGACCAATGGAATAGAATAGAGAGCCCAGAAATAGACCCTCAACTCTATGGTCAACTAATCTTTGACAAAGCAGGAAAGAATGTCCAATGGAAAAAAGACAGCCTCTTCAATAAATGGTGTTGGGAAAATTGGACAGCCACGTGCAGAAAAATGAAATTGGACCATTTCCTTACACCACACACAAAAATAGATTCAAAATGGATTAAGGACCTCAATGTGAGAAAGGAATCCATCAAAATCCTTGAGGAGAACACAGGCAGCAACCTCTTCGACCTCAGCCGCAGCAACATCTTCCTAGGAACATCGCCAAAGGCAAGGGAAGCAAGGGCAAAAATGAACTTTTGGGATTTCATCAAAATCAAAAGCTTTTGCACAGCAAAGGAAACAGTTAACAAAACCAAAAGACAACTGACAGAATGGGAGAAGATATTTGCAAACGACATATCAGATAAAGGACTAGTGTCCAAAATCTATAAAGAACTTAACAAACTCAACACCCAAAGAACAAATAATCCAATCAAGAAATGGGCAGAGGACATGAACAGACGTTTCTGCAAAGAAGACATCCAGATGGCCAACAGACACATGAAAAAGTGCTCCATATCACTCGGCATCAGGGAAATACAAATCAAAACCACAATGAGATATCACCTCACACCTGTCAGAATGGCTAAAATCAACAAGTCAGGAAATGACAGATGCTGGCGAGGATGCGGAGAAAGGGGAACCCTCCTACACTGTTGGTGGGAATGCAAGCTGGTGCAACCACTCTGGAAAACAGCATGGAGGTTCCTCAAAATGTTGAAAATAGAACTGCCCTATGACCCAGCAATTGCACTACTGGGAATTTACCCTAAAGATACAAACGTAGTGATCCAAAGGGGCACGTGCACCCGAATGTTTATAGCAGCAATGTCCACAATAGCCAAACTATGGAAAGAACCTAGATGTCCATCAACAGATGAATGGATCAAGAAGAGGTGGTATATATACACAATGGAATACTATGCAGCCATCAAAAGAAACGAAATCTTGCCATTTGCGACAACATGGATGGAACTAGAGCGTATCATGCTTAGCGAAATAAGTCAAGCGGAGAAAGACAACTATCATATGATCTCCCTGATATGAGGGAGTGGTGATGCAACATGGGGGCTTAAGTGGGTAGGAGAAGAATTCATGAAACAAGATGGGATAGGGAGGGAGAGAAACCATAAGTGACTCTTAATCTCACGAAACAAACTGTGGGTTGCTGGGGGGAGGGGGGTTGGGAGAAGGGGGGTAGGGTTATGGACATTGGGGAGGGTATGTGCTTTTGGGTAAATTGGAAGGGGAGATGAACCATGAGAGACTATGGACTCTGAAAAACAATCTGAGGGGTTTGAAGTGGCGGGGGGGTGGGAGGTTGGGGGTACCAGGTGGTGGGTATTATAGAGGGCACAGCTTGCATGGAGCACTGGGTGTGGTGAAAAAATAATGAATACTGTTTTTCTGAAAATAAATAAATTGGAAAAAAAAAATATTTATTCATAGGGGTACTTTGTTCTTATTGTTTATCATTTTGTTTTATTTTTATTATTCTAGTTTGTATTGATTTGGTTAGTTTCTGAAATTATTATATAATTCTCAATTCTATAGTTTGCCCATGATTGAAATATTTAAGCTACTGTTCTTTGTTCACAGTATCTTGTCAGGTTTCACTTTTTTCTACAAAAGAAAAAAAATTAAGTGTTGTGGTACTGACCATCAGCCATTTCAGCAAGCTTTAGATCATTTATCTGAACAATCTTTTATTTATTTTTCTGTGTCTTTATATCTAAACCATTCATATTTTCTCCCAGATGTCTTCTTTATGTTTCCTGTTTCTTAAAAAGGAGCACATGATTTTCAAGTTTTTATTTCTGCTCCAATGTCTCATGTTTAAATTGTGTGTGTTTTCGGGCACCTCGGTGGCTCAGCCAGTTAATTATCTGACTCTTGATTTTGCCTCAGGTCACGTTCTCAGGGTTGTGAGGTAGAGCCCTGCATTGGGCTCCATGGCGCCTGCTTGAGAGTCTTACTCTCTCCTTCTGTCCCTCCCCACCCCTGCTCGCTCTCTCTATCTCTCTCTAAAAACAAACAAACAAACAAACAAAAAACTGCATAGGTGTTCTCCTCTCATGTATTCAAACTTCCAAACTACAAGAGAAAGTTCAGTAGTTCCATAAAGAAAATGTAAATGGAGTCAAGATGCTAAAACTATGACGTTCAAGAGTTAAGTATAACTTAGTTTTCTTCCATATGTAAAGCAACGTAATTTATATCAAGAAAAGGTATAAGTAATCAGGGAATAACTTGTGTTTTTATTGTGTTCAGTGATAATCAGTGAAACAAGAAACCTGTGTGGATGTCCTTTGTCATCTTATGTTTCTATCAGAGGTTCAGAGTTTAAAAGATGTCTATACTTCTGAACAGATAACACTTCATAGAGACACTTGCATTACCAGGAAAAGAACAAAAAGAATTTTGATTGAAACACAGGAGAACTTCTCTTTGTATTTGTGTCTGTATAACTGACATTTTGACAGAAACTTAATTTTCATCTGCATATGGCAAATGAATATGTTTCTTAGAGATTTTCAGAAGGAAGTGATAATAATGTGAACTTCATCTAACTGACATGTGAAAATACTGATTTCTGTTCTATTACAAAGTCAGGCAACTTGATATGTACAATCATATAGGTTTATAACTCTTTATTTCCAATTTTATTTAATATATGAAATAAATTAATTGTTACCCAGATGGCCTAGAATTTTTTACAAAACAATATTAAGAAATGAAAAGTGGGTAAAATGCTTTTCTGTAAAGGTGTTAGTTACCCAGCTCTAGAAGTTGGAAACATCCCAGGAAAGATAATTAATCCCAGATAATATACATGTGTTCT
Organism: Neogale vison; assembly: GCF_020171115.1. Lineage (NCBI taxonomy): Eukaryota > Metazoa > Chordata > Mammalia > Carnivora > Mustelidae > Neogale > Neogale vison. Next base: position 40,293,958 of record NC_058099.1, read on the forward strand.
ATCTTATATTTCTGGCAATATGGACTAAGTAGTTCATGAAATAAGTAAATATTTATGTTTCATGGTTCTTAAATATTTTAAGAATATTTAGTCCAGATATCTATATATTACTAATTTAAGTTTTATATTTCAAAATGATACATTTATTTGAGTTTTGTTCATATTATCTGTCTTTCAAATTAACTGTGCAAGCACAAACCTGCCCATGGTGTGAAAGGTCAGTTAATCAAATGATGATAACGATAAAAATGAAGCGGTAGCTATTTTCGGGTGTGGCTGCACTGCAGATGATCTATGGTAAACATGATTGGGACTTAGAGATATTAGACAAAAATATTAGATAAACATAGGATGAATGGAAGGCTGGTAGAGCCTATGAAGCTAGTGGACTTCATGTCTAATGCTCATTGTGACGCTGACTGTCACACTCTCTGAAAGGGAGTATTTAAGTTAGAGAAGACATGTAGAAATGTTGGTCTACAAGTCAGTACACCGTAGGAGTATATAGACGTTTTAAAATAAAAAATAAATAAATAAAAAGTAAAAAAAAAAAAAAAGGAGAGGAGTTTTCATTAGTAGAAGCCATGCCAAGTTTCATAGAAGACACATACTTTGAAGGATTAGTGGAATTTTGACATGTGGAGATGGGAATGAGATAATATAGTGGTAGATGTTTTTACTGTCTTCTCAGCATCCATTCAGCCCCAGGTGATTAGTCTAAGCCAATCATGATTTCTAGTTAATGGATTAGAAAAGGAATTAATCTCAGTTATGGCCAGATAAAAGTGAAGGAGAATCTACTGGTAACATGGAGTCAGGACTGGTTTTGAATAAGATTGCATTTTTTAATAAAAAATCATGGAGAGTTATTGGAGCTTTCTCAGTACCAGTCTAATGAGAAAATCAATACCCTGGTATGTGGAGTAGAGATGTAGACAGACATCATTGTATAGCCAATTCAAACAATTCTGGAGCTCAAACTACTTCTGGAATTATTATACATGTAACTTGATGAAAAATTTGAGAAAAGTCAATAAATATAGGTAATAAGTAGAATATCAATTTTTTCATAAGGTGAGAAATATCTGTCATTTGGAAATGTTGGAACTCAGAAAGTAAGCCAGTGGTAATACCACAAACTGGAGGTCTGTATTCTTACAGATAGGTATAAAGATCAAAATACTTCCAAGGTAATATTAATAAGAAAAAGACAATACAAAAAAGATTGGGTAGCACCTATATTTATCATCTAGGAAGCAAGAAAGCATTCCCAAAGGAAATTTAGGAGTGGTCAGAAGAGAACTAAAACTTTCTAGTATTACAGAAACAAGGAAGAAAAATATTAACAGCAATATTGGGTTGCCACAACATCCAAACAATGAAATGGACAAAATAGTGATGTATTTTTTTTTCAGAGGATAATGTGGACTTCGAAAGAACTGTGCATTTCTCATCTGGCATGTCCTTATGGAGCAATTCCAGGAAGATATATATACTAGGAGACACAAAAAGAACACTAGAAAATTTTAAATACCTAGAAAATTTTTCTTAGTCCTAAATCATGGCCATTTGAATCCTAAATTAGTGAAGTTTTTCCAACATCGTGTTTTACATAGGAATAGTACCATAGCATATTCCACATCTATTCTGAGGCCAGGAGGCTACAGAAATAAGTGTTGATCTATTCAAAGGACATTTACTGTTTCCCACTTGACATTACTTTCTGAATTTAAATTTCCCTTCTGTTGTCACAGGCATTAGGTAAGGATTTGCACTACTGGGAGCTTCGGTGTGTATTTTACCTTAACAGATGGTTGCTGTTGAGGCAGATTGAAATCAGCAATGTTCACTCATTTTAACATTTTTTTTTTTCATTTTAATTGTGCATCAGGAACCTAGTAAACAAAAAAAAAAAAAAAAAAAAAAAAAAAAAAAAAAAAGTCCTAAGGTTAAACTGGCACATATGTGTGTCTGTGTGTGTGTATGTGTCTGTGTTTTTTTCAGTATTTTCTAGTGCCATGAACTCTGGAGAAAATACCAAGTTTTAATAATGATAATAATATACTGGTAGGAATTCTACCTGAGATCTGTCTGATGCCACAAATAACTTTTGGTTAAGAGGGAATGAGAAGCAGAAAATAAGTGTGGGAAAGAGACAGAAAAGAAGAGTTTTCTTATGAGTCTTCAAACTTTTTTTGTAGGTGGGAAAATCAGACACATGTATGCATGGGTGAAAATACAGAAAAAGTAAATAATGAAGAAATGATGGGATTACATCTCTAGCTATTGAAGACTTCTTTTGTTGCCTAGCACTCCAAGCAGTTACATGAATATTTAAACTGTTAATAGAATAGGGAAAAAAAAAAAAAAAAAGAATAGGATCCTTCAGTTAAAAGAGATTATCAAAACCAACAATGTTAAAGCTATATCTATTGTCCCATTTCTTTGCTCCTTGCAATGTGAAAACTTGGCCAGGAACGGGGAGGGAAATGTATAAGAAATATATGTTCTTTTCTAATCTAATTCATGATCTACTCTCCTATGTCTGTACTTGAAGATATGAATAAATGAACTTGCTAAAAATAGGAGAAACATATAAGAAATTTTACTAATATCTATTTGGGATATTATTTAAATTGGAATTAACATTTCAAAGCTGGATAACCTAAGAGATAGTTTTCCTAATTTTACACCTGGGCAAATAAGAATGGAACATTCACAGACTGGGCTTCTAGACTGAACTTAGTTTAGTCCCACCTTTATTATGTTATGTGTACCTGGGGAAAATTAAACTCTTTGCATTTTTGTTTCTTCAGCTGTGAATTTGAGATAAGAATAACATGCCTCACAGAGTTGTTGTAGTCAGTAAATGAAGCAAAATATATGCAAAGAACCTAGCTCAACAATCAGCTTCGGATAGATATTCTGTAAACATTGTATTTTTTTTTTTCCCTAGGAACCATCAAATGGTTAGTGGTTAAATGATTCTGTATCCTTGCCCTCAAAGTTTCAGACTGCTTTTAAATGAAAATAGAACATATAAATATCTTAATGTCTGAGGTCCTTCCAATTCAGGAGTAGTAACCATGGAGTTACCACATTTGAATTAGAAAACTTTTTAAAATTTAAAACAAATAAAATTGAGAGACCCAGTTCAAATCAGGTTGTACTTTCCTCTTATCTCTACTATCTTCTTATCTCTACTATGATGGTAGGTGTTACCAACACTAGATTACTCCATCCCAGGGAGAAAATAAAGAAGGAGGCTATTTACAATCTAAACCAAATGTCTCCAAGCATGTGCCAGTGACTGGAGGAGGATATAAAGGATGTCTGAATAACACCCTCCACTTTTTCCCTCAGTTTTTCTTGGATTATAAATTGAAGATCCATCTTGACGTCCAATTTGAAAACATTTTGATATAGTGACTGGATACCTAGAGTTCTCCCTAGTTAAGTGGTTTCATCTTTGCTATCTCATCTGTCTCTCTCAACAAAAATATAGATGATAGATGATAGATAGATAGTAGATATATAGATAGTAGATATATAGATAGATAAGCGGGGAGACCGATGGCAGACATTCCAGTTTTCAAAAAGTACTTGCTGTAGGCTTCTTCCTTCCTTCCTTCCTTCCTTCCTCCCTTCCTTTCTTCCTCCCTTTCTTTCTTCCTCTTTTTCTTTTCTTCCTTCCTTCCATCCATCCTCTCTCCCTTCCTTCCTTCCTTTCTTTCTTTCTGGAGGTGCAGAGATAATCTTGGATTGCTTATTCCATTCATGCTATATTAGAGGGAAGAATTATAATATGACCTTGCCAAGGGAGTCTTAGACTCTATGTCTTTTAGATTATTTTGTAAATATCAAAGATCTCAAAACTTCAATTTCATTAATTTCTTTGTGGGCCAAGACATACTCATGTACTACTTTGCATTTCCAGTTTCAAGTATAGGGACTAGCATACAGTTAAAATTCAATCAGATACCACTGAACTGAAGAACAGATTTGTATAAGGAGTTATATTAGCCACATTGGCATCATGGGAACTAATTTAAAATAAAGTTTTCTTAAATTAATTTTACTTTTATATTGTAACCCAAAATAAAGACATGTTTCTGCTAAAGAACTTTGAGGAAGTGGATCACTTTCCTGAGTCACATGGCAAATCAGGTGCTTTGATGTACTGATAATATTATAGAGACAGGTTTCATAGATTTAATTTTTTAAGATTTTTTTTAAATTTTTATTTATTTGACAGAGAGAGAAAGATCACAAGTAGGCAGAGAGGCAGGCAGAGAGAGAGAGGGAAGCAGATCCCCGCTAAGCAGAGAACCCAATGCGGGGCTCGATCCCAGGACCCTGAGTTCATGACCCGAAGGCAGAGGCTTAACCCACTGAGCCACCCAGGCGCCCCATCATAGATTTAATTTTTAAAGAACTACACATGTTCAATCATGTTCCTGAGACATTTATCAAATGATAAAGACTCAACTACTACATGTGTCCATGAGACCATTTTTCATTAATTTTACAGAGATCTTCAAACAGGGGTCATAAATGCAAATGGTGCCAGATACAGGCAGAAAATAAAAGGAATAAAATAATTGGATTTAAGGCACCTGAGAGTGGGTGGAACTGGAAAAGCCTGAAGTCCATATGCTTTTTTGAAGACATTTTTAAAAATTTATCACACTATGCACATAAAAGGGTCAGTGGGACAAATTCTTCAAGCAATCTGCTTGCAAATTTCCAACCTCTCTTTTAAGAACTAATATTCCACATGGTAACATTTATCTCATGTTTAGTAATTCTGTCATATTCACTTGAGTTTATGTTTCTTCAGTTAAATTAAAATGAACTTAATATTTTATAAAAATAATCCTAGTAATTTTATTCAGTTTTCCTAAATGCTATCTATACTGAGTTTTTATCAATTATTTATATACATTGGTTGCTAGAAAGATGCTTTCTAAGGGTTAGTTGTGCATATTTCCAGGTAGAAATATAAGAAAACTGTTTTCTACTTATTTCTTCACAGTTTCTGTTTTGCTTAATTTTTACAATATATGCATCTATTTTTTAATACAATACATGTTTGTTATTTGCTATTTGTCAATGTTCTCACATGCACAGAGCAATGAGCACAGTATACAAAAATTTCTGTCTCCGTGAGACCCATATTCTAATAGTAGGAGACATAAAAAAATATTGCTGAGAAGAAAAATACAGTACATCAACTAGAGATAATTAATGTGACAAAAAACAAATTAGGGCAGACATAGGGAAGACAAGAATTTGAGGGAATACAATTCTAATTAGGCGATATATTAGCCAAGGTCTGGTCAAGAGACATAACCACATTAGTTATTGTAATACAGAGAAAATTTACTATGAATTGTTACCTAGTTATTAAAGATATTAAAGAGTAAAAATGAAATGCTAAGGTATTACAATAATAGCCCTGCAGAAACATCTACTCCTTTAGAGCTGTGGGGACAAAGAGAAGAGATGGGAATTATCGAAGCTTGGATGTTTTTAGGAGAAAATCCAGAAAGTTGGAACTTGGTCCTATGAGATGCAGATGCTGCTTCCTTACTACTGATGTCTCTAACCCTTGGAGAAGGGTCCCCGTGGGCCTGGAAATCAGACTTCTGAAGATGAACTGTCCCTGACAAGTTCTATTTTGGGTCTAGTTCTGTAAGTATTGGCAAAACAGCAAGCTAGAGTCAACTGCTACTTCTAGACAAACTTTTACTTGAGAATGAAGAGGGATTGCTTTGGTGACACCAATGGAAGAGAAAACATAGAGGAAACTGGGAGCAAAAACAGATACAGAGTGAAGAGGAGAAGCTGTTCCTCCTCCACACTCTTGATATCACTATTCCTCCACTGCCTGCTATTGGTGGAAGCTAATAATGAGTCGACTGGTAAAGAAAAAAAGTGTCTTGCCAATTCCATCTTAGCCTATATTCACAAAGCAGAAGAGAGAAAATGTGGGCTTGCAGTTGAGAAACAATATGTTAATACATCATCAATTTTTAATTTTAGATTTTGAAGTTTTTATATTCATGTTTTTATATTCATGTAAGTTCATGTAAGTTCCTAGTAATAAATTAAACCATTTGAGAGGAAAGGAAGAAGGGAGTCAACTAGGTCATTTTACAGATTTTACAATGGCTTATCGTCTTCAAAACATCCCTTTCATCATACCGATTTGCTCTACTCTGAGTAGGTGTAAAAAAGGATAGTCACTGTGTACAAAATGATACATTGATGCCTGTTACGTGTTTTCCATTCTAAAAAGAGTTTCTCTAAACTCTGGGGGCCTTAAGGATAGATAGCATATATGGTCATTCCAAACTGGTGAATTAAGTCTCTAAAATGTTATGTCCTAATTTTCCAATAGTCTGGCCAGGTAATCTGGAGTTACTACTACAATAATATCAGTGGATTTGCCTTTTGAAATAAATCAGTTGATGTATAAAAAATCCCTACATACTTAAAATCAAAAGTGGTACAATAAGTTCACTTCAGTCCTTTCATTCTAAGCTTTATAGTACTTAACAACTGTACTTAATAGATTTTTGTATTTGTCTAGTATCAGTAAACATTGTTTCATCTTCCTTCTAGTTTTGAAGGAGGGATGTGTGTGTGTGTGTGTGTGTGTGTGTATGTGCATTTAGGGAGATGAATAAAGTAGCTGGGTATTTACCTTCTAAATTATACAAGGGAAAAAAAAAAAAGGATTCCATCAGATGAAGGAATCAGCTTTAAGAGATAGGCTTTTCCCAGTGTGGAACCAGCACTTAGAGATATAACATCCTTTTATGAATAACAAGTTCACTACAAACCTTGGATATTTAGACACTGAAGTAGTCATTTGATAAAAATAAGAAAAAAAAATCAAGTGCACAAAATTCAAGGCTTTACACATCAATAAAAATACTAAATTTTGGAAAGAAATGAGAAAAGTGAGAAAAGGCAGGAAGGGAAAGTAGCAATGAGGAAAAAGAGGAAGGAATATATAGAGGGAGGAAATGAAAGATGGAGAAATAGATAATGGGTAGGAAGAAGGCAAGATGGAAATGAAGGAAGAAAAGCAAAGAAAGGGAGGCAAGGACAGAAAAAGAAAGGGACACAGGGAGGGAGGGAGATGAGGGAGAAATGATATTCCTCTAGAATGTTGTAAAAATGTTTTGATTAATCTTGAAATCACTGGAACATATCAGTTATATGTAAGATAGCTAAAATAACTATGAGATAATATACTTGTTTATTTAATTGTTTTCCTTCCTGAGAGAGCTATGAACCTCTTGGTTTTCCTTCATCTATTTAAACAATGATCTTAATATGTATCTTTTAAATCTAAGCATAAAACTAATTATATTTAGCTTAATTATATTTATCTGTCCTTCATGTTTCATTTTCCACCTTGCTTGGTCCAGAGGGTGCTTTGAAAACACTTCATCTCATGGCTAGTTAAGTACACTCTTAGCCATAGAATATGAATCTGATGATTTTGGTTGAAAAAATTCACAATAGAAATCTGAGATTTTTTTCAATTGTTGAACATTCTTGATGCTAATCACATCAAAATGAAATAAATAAAATGTTATATGCTTATAATGCAAGAATAATATAGCAAATGGAAAGGTATGTAATTTAAGTCCACTTGGTCCTTTTTCTAATGTCTAAGGGGAATATTTTGACATCATAAAACACAGTTTCAGTTTCTTTTGTTTAAATTAATATTTCAATTTTGTAGTTAAAAACTTTAAATTTAGTTTTTGTTGAGGTTTTAAGTTTATTTTAATCTAGCAATTAATTATAAAATGAGATTAGTCATTTTATTCGGTTTAAATTTATGTTCAACTAATTCATACATTTGAGGGATTAAAATCTGTTTAAACTTTACCTATATTTACATATTTAATTAACATTCACTTAGGCTTTAAGCTACAATCAAAATTTAAGTTATCTGATTATCATAATCACTTCAAACACCTAAAAAGGCAAATATATAAATTTTATGAGCAAAATATTCCTATGTACTAATAAATGCTTTCAGTTTAATAAATCATATTTTTAAAATTTCATAACTGGCATTAATTTAACCATTCAAATCAACTTTCAACAAGTATGTATATACAATGCAGTAACTCTAAAATTGATTACTATACTTATATTACTAATATAAGTTATATAAAAATTTTCATTAATATACCATGTCTTCATCACAGGTTTATAAATACATTCTCTTGATGAAGTGAAAATAGCAACCATCTCAGGCTTGCTATGACAGCTTTTATTTTGTACCTAATGCAACTTTCCAAATGATGCTTTTTTCCCCCCAACCTGGGTAATCCCACTTCCCCTAAACAAATCAAATATATTGCCTTTATAAGAACTTGCTTAAATGCTGTGTGTATGTGTGTGTGTGTGTGTGTGTGTGAGAGAGAGAGAGAGAGAGAGAGAGAGAGTGTCAGGGTGTTGAATAAAATCCATTTAGCCAAACCCACATTTATCCAGTCAATGCGTGAATTATACAGGTGAAAAAAATAACAAAACAAGAAATCCATCAGGTAATTTTTAAACCCCAAAGATGTCATTTCTCCAAGGTGGAATCAATAGTTGGAGAAATATTTCCATGGGCTTAACAAATTGATATAAATCTTTACATTATACTCAACATTTTTGTTGACTGATTTCACCTGCTTGCATTTTTCCTACCCTATCTAGAAGTAGAACTAATCACTTTAGAACTAATCACTTATCAAATAAGTGTGATAAGATTTCATTGTTGACCACACGCATACAACTCAGATATACCCATATTCAGCAATTTCTGTAAACATCAGAAATATATTTGTACATACCCATTTTTAATGTATTTTTGAGTATCATCATATACTCATGGTTTTCTTATTCGTTTTCTTATTTCTTAGATTTTCACATTAAGCATCACATTATGGATTAGAGAATTTCCTTTAAGTACCCTTTTGCATCCCTGATAGCCTTCTTATTGTCTAACAACAATTCAATCTTTTCTTGTCCTATGTTTATGTTTCCTAACTCAAGACACAAACAATTCCCAAGAACTTTATCTTCTTTTTGTGAGAATAAGGTTAGCATTGAAGCATTGTAAATAAATAAAGGATTGTAGCAATAGGTAACACTACTTATTGTGACACCCTAATGAGAGAACTAGAAAACATTATTTATAAAGTGAAGAATTTTCAGTGATATTTTCAGCTTAATTTCTTACATTTAAGATTTATTTGACTATGAAGTGTGTGTGCTATTTTCTTTCCTTTCCTTCCTTCCTCTCTCGTCACCTTAACTTTATTATATGAAATGTATAATTATTCATATAGGCTATATACCTGCTTAGATCATGGAATGTATATCAGGGATGCAATTCCCCATTTCTACTTTTTTATGGTGTTAGCATGTTTCATTGTGCATCACTGACAGTGATAATTTATGGACTCCATAAGAAATATAATGGAAGTTTGAAGTTGCCATGTGTAAATCTCTATTATAAAATATCAAGTGCATTCTGATTAATTTCTTAGCATATGATTGTGGTTTTAGAGGTTTGAGGGAATGCAATACTAAATTCTCATTAGCCTTTTTATTTTTCATTATTATTCATCAGTTGTGGTGCCACTTGCCATGTAATGTTTTTCTTCTTCTGGGGTTTGGCTGTGATAGGTTGATTGGTTGTAACATGCTGTTTTTTAACTGCTAGAAGATCATTCTCTGAACAAATATTCACTGATATAGAAAAACATAAAGAATTTCACTAAACTATCCTGAAATCACGCAGTTCTCTGTACACATAACCCAGTATATTTATCATAGAGGATATATTTGAGTGAGTAAAATGGACTGTTTATCCAGAATTATCCATTTATTTCAATTGTCTTAACACAATCCTCTTTTTTCTCATCTAATTAGCAATGAAAACAAATCAACCAACCAAAAAATGCTGGTAATAAAGTCACACAATACAATTAAAGCTTTGAGAGGTCCAAGATCCCAGAAAGTCTGTTCAGATACCATACACACAAAAATATGATTAGTATAGTACTGACATTGCCAAAATAGGAAGAAATTTGAGCACGTCCTTTAATCACTTAAAAAATATTAAATATGAGGGAAACATTTCATGTTTGAGGCTGTGGCATTAAACCATATGCTCAGAACTATTTTAGTCAGTTGTATTTAATTATTCCTATGGTATATGATCATGATAAACTTTCTTTGTTCTTGGTAGTATTTCACAGACTAAAAAGCAGTAGTCAAATAAAAGTGACCATAGTGATTATGCAGATAAAAATAAAAGTTACATATATATATTATGAATATCTATCTATATATATATAGATATATATCCATATATATTTCTTTAAGTGAGCTCCACACCCAAAATGGGGCTTGAACTCATGATCTCTAGATTAAGAGTTGCATGCTCTACAGGTCCCTGGAGATATATTATTTTTATACAAAACAAAACAGAAAAACAAAATAAAACATCTAGTTTTTGCAGGTTTGCTTAATCTCTGTATTTTCTAAAACCGAAATAATGTATTTTCAACTTGTTTTAAATTATATTTTCAAAGCATAAGTAAATTAGACATTTGAAGGATCATATCTAGTCATCTCAAAATAAAGAAATGAATTTAATATACAACATAACCAGCTTCTCCTTTTTCTTATATTTATTATAAAAGCAACTAATTTTTGTTAGAATAAGAGTTTAAGGCCAAATATTTATGATAACTGCAAATATAAGTCAACTTGATAAGAAACTTGACAGTAATGAAAAATAGGTGGAGAGAATTTTTTTAAAAAGATTTTTATTTATTTGCTTGACAGAAAGAGACACAGTGAGAGAAGAAACACAAGCAGGGGAAGTGGGAGAAGGAGAGGCAGCTTCCCGCAGAGCAAGGAGCCTGATGTGGGGCTTGATTCCAGGATCCTGGGAACATGACCTGAGCTGAAGACGCTTAACAACTGAGCCACCCAGGCTCCCCTGGAGAGAACTTTTTTAAAAGATATGATATATTATATATAAATAATGAGAAAGGAGCAGAAAATGTTAGGGGAAAATAACATTTTCTATTAATATTGCAAGGGAAATTTTCTGAGATAAACACAGAAAATACATATTTGGAAATAAAGGGTACATTAAAATGATAATCATCATTATAAGCAAGGTCTATTTAATATCTACTATATGCCAGAAACTGCCCTTTTTTTTTACATTGTCTTATTTAGTCTTCAAAAAACCCTATGAGATGATAGTACTATTTTTTCCTACTATTGCAAATGAAGAAACTGCATTAGGAAGGTTAAATAATATCCTTAGATTTAATGACAGAACTAAAATTTAAAGTCATGTCAGGGAGGCTAGGTGGCTCAGTTGGTTAATAGTCTACCTTTGGCTCAGGTCATAATCTCAGGGTCCTGGGATCAAGCCCCACACTGGGCTCCCTGCTCTGCCATGGAGTCTGCTTCTCATCTCTCTACCTATGCTCTTTCTGTCTCTCTCAAATAAATAAATATAATCTTTTAAAAAAATAAAAATAAAATCATGTCTATCTAGGTTGAAGAATGAACAGGGATGAGAAAGTCACACATAGGATGTTCCTGACCTCCCATCTTCCCAGGAACACAGCAAAGCACAGCTACTCTTGGAACAGTTCCCTCAGAGAAATCCAGAAACTACCTAACCAATTCCTACATACTGGATGAATGAGAAAATATCCACATTGAAATAGGTAGGAAAAGTGAGACACATTCTCACCATAAATCCTACTTCTACAAGAGTGCCATACAATAAAGAAGGAACCCTCAACTCCCAGCTACTCCTGGGGAGCAAAGTGTTTGTGCCACACATCTGGTAGCCCAGGTTTTAAGACTCCCATCCAAGTGATAGCCCCAAAACACCTAGGTGTGAAAGCCAGCAACTATAGCAAACAAGCAGTTCTAAAAAACCAGAAGCCCTCTCCATGACTATTCTCCACAGAGCTCAGCACAGAAAGAACAAACAAAAATGCCATCTTACAGTCTTTCTTTCTTTTCTCTGTCTCTGAAATAAATAAATAAATGTTAAAAAAAAAGAAAAGAAAAAAGAAAGAAAAGGTGCTCAACATCACTAATCATTGAGAAAATGCAAATCAAAACCACACTGATATATCACTTCACATCTGTTAGCATGTCTATTATCAAAAAAGGCAATTGGTAACAAATGGAGTGGATATGGAGAAAAGTGAGCCCTTATGTACTGTTGGTGAGAATGCAAATTGGTACAGCCACTGCAGAAAACAGTGTGGAGGTTCCTTAAGAAAAAACAGAACTAGCATATAATTCAGCAGTCTGTCTTCTGAGTATATGTCCAAAGGAAATGAAACCATTATTTTGAAGAGAATATGTCCACTAATATTTGTTGCAACATTATTCACAACATCGAAGATATGGAAACAACTCGTCTGTGAGCAGATATATGGATGAAGAAAATGTGGTGTTTGTATATACAATGAAACATTAATATATATGCAATGAAATATTATTTAACTTTGAGAAATAGGAAATCCTGCCATTTGAGACATGATGGTAGAAACTGGCAGGCATCATAGTTAATGAAACAAGCCAGACAGAGGGAAATTGGGAGAAGTTGATAAAGGTACAAAATTTCAATTGTAAGATGAGTAAGATCATAGTATATAACATATAATATGACTAGTTGATACGATTTTAGTGTATAATCGAAATTTGCTGAGTAGAACATATATATTCTCACACACACAAAAAGGTAAGTGAGATGATGGATGCATTAATTATCTTAATGGGTACAGGTTCCTTTCACAGTATATACATATATCGAGTCATCACATTGTGTACTTTAGTTATCCTACTATTGTATTTGTCAATTAAATCTCAGTAAAGCTGAAGTATCATGTCTGCTTACTCTTTGGGTCTTTAACTTTGCCGTGTCAATTTCCATGATTCATTTTTATGAACTGTCTTATAATTGTTGTGGCATCTCTTCTTTACATAGTTTTTCATGGGTAAAGTCTATAAAATTCTAAGGAAGGGGAGCAGCCCGTTCATGAAACTTGGTCCTTCACCACATTTTTGATTAGCCCCTGCTTTGCTTTGGTAGCAGTGTTTTTAGTCAAGCCACATCTTATTCTGTCATAAATATTCTTAATTCTTCATGAAATCCCGAGTGCTAAGACTTTTTCATTTTACTAACTTGCTTTATTTATTTACATATAAATTTATATACTAATGCTATGACTAGGCTTGAATACTTGACAAATTATTGATTGGAAGCTTTTATGATAACAAAGTAATATATTTCTCTCAGTCAGTGAGAAATGTGGTTGAGGAAAAGAGCCAGAGATAAAGGAAGAATCATGACCACTAATGCTTTTTTTAGCATGAAGCCGTATCTGTGCACTAAAGTTGGAGTGGGGGGAAAGGAAGCTGACTGAATATGCAGGCCTTCGACTTTCAAATCCATAATTTTGGACCACATTCTATGATTTGGAGGCTTCTGCTTATTCTCCAGATGTCTCATTACCAGTTCTTTCTACACATGAACATTGTACTTCTTTAGTAATCACCTAATCTCGTTTCTTTCCTTCACTCCCCTTGGAACGTTTCATGTGCTATATTTTCCTGATTTGCTTCAACACTTGAGTCATTAGTTGACTCAAAACCTTTTTTAGTCTATGCACACAAACTAGTACAAATCAGCATCTTATTTCATTGGTGGTGTTAATTTTGATTCTCTTATCAGAAAGATCTCCTTGAAAGTATATGGCCTACTAAAATCACTTCTGTTGGGGTGCCTGGGTGGCTCAGCCAGTTAAGTGTCTGACTCTTGATTCCAGTTCTGATCATGACCTTCGGGTCATGAGACTAAACCCTGTGTTGGACTCTGTGCTGAGCGAGGAGCCTGCATAAGTTTCTCTCACTCCCTCTCCTACTCCCTCCCCATATGTGTATGCTATTTCTCTCTCAAAAAAAAAAAAAATCACTTCTGTAGTTCTTGTGACTTGTGTCCTGAGTTAAAATAAACCTTCAATAAGTGTGTATTGAACTGTTACTAAGCAGCAATATCAAATAGTTCATAATTTTTGATATCTTTACTAATAAATAAGCATATTGTTGTTATACTTAAACCATAATGTAGATGTCATATCTCTAGTTTCTATCAGTAAGGAATCTTTAAGGAACTTAAAATGGTCTCCTTTCTGAAGGAATTTATGGCACAGGGAGAAAAGATAAAGCCTCAAATCACTTTAAGATGTGTATAATTGCTGTTATATCATGTCTCTTGGAATAATTATAGAGTTCAAAGATTAAAGAAGGAAGAGAAATCATTTTCACCTAGAGTGATAATAAGAGAAGGTGCCAGCCTTTAAATATGAGCCAGCCTTTAAAAAATGTATAGAATTTCAAGGTGGAATTTGGGATATGTGGCCATAAAAGTAAAATAGGAATTGACAAGGGCAAATGTGTTAAGGAATAAATGTCTGAAGGTCAATAGCACAGCATTGCGATTGACGGTTTTCCTAAAGATTGGTCTACAGTGGGGGGAGTTAGAGCTGTTAAGAATGTCACAACAGAACTGAAAGCCTTCATTCTAGACACAACACATTTTGAAAATGGAAGTAATAAAATTAAAGAGGTGTTATAAAACAAGTAATGTTCGGAACTCGTTGAAGGAACAAAAGGCAGACAGCTGGAATAATAGAGGCAAAGTGTGAATAAATACCTTCTTTACAAGGAAAATAGTGAAAGTGTAACCAAAGGGATAGGCACAAGTTATCACCTCCTTCTCAGAAGTGGTAATTCATAGTGAATTTACAGAAATTCTCCTTCTTAACTGGGTGGAACTAAAATAAGAAGAGTTTATCCCACTATTTCCGTGTCAGATGTTTAAAACATTTTGTAGTACATTTTATTGATATTATTTTTTCAGAGAAGTTTAAAGTTCAAAGCAAAGTTGAGGGGAAGACACAGAAGTTTCCCATGTGACCCTAGCCTATACACATGCATAACTTGCCCAATTATCAACATACCCCACCAGAGTGGTACATTTGTTAAAATTATAATGCTACATTGACAATCCTAATCATCTAAGGTCTGTAGTTTATATTACACTTCATAATTTGTATTGTATATTCTATAAATTTAAACAAACGGATTATGATATATATACATCATGGTTTCCTATTTTCATTACCTTAAAAATCCCGTGTATTCTGAATGTATGTCCATTCATTCTTTGCCCAACCCTAACCCCTAGCAACCATTGATCTTTTTACAATTTCCATTGTTTTGCCTTTTCCAGAATTTCATATACTTGGAATCATATAGTATGTAGATTTTTCTTCTTTTACTTAGTAATATGCATTTAATTTTTCTCCAGGTCTTTTCACAGTTTGTTAGCTCATTATCTTTTAAGCACTAAATAATACTCCATTCTCTGGGTATACCACAGTTTATGTATTCATTCACCTACTAGAGGACATTTTAGTTGCTTCCAAGTTTTGGTGATTATACATGAAACTGTTATTACTTGATGACCTATGATGTGAACCATCTTTTCGAATGCTTATTGGTCATTGGTGAGGTGTCTCTTCAGATCTTTGGCCCATTTTTTAATTGTGTTGTTTTCTTATTGTTGAGTTTCGAGAGTTCTTTGTATATTTGTGATAAAAGTACTTTATCAGATATGCCTTTTGCAAATATTTTCTTCCAGTCTATGACTTATTTTCTCATTCTCTTTACATTGTTTTATGTATGGCAGAAGTTTTTAATTTGAATGAAGTTCAGCTTACCTCTTATTTCTTTCATCGATTGTGCTTTTGGTGCTGCATCTAAAAAGGCATTGCCATCTTCAAGTTCATCTAGGTTTTCTTCTCTGTTATCTTCCAGGAGTTTCATAGTTTTGTGGTTTTCAGTTAAATCTGTGATCCACTTTGAGTTAATTTTTAGAAAGGGTGTACAGTCTATGTCTAGATTCTTTTTTTCTCCCATTGTGATGTCCAACTAAGGAACAGGCTTGTTCTCACTTAGACTTAGATAGGTTGAAAATACAGCAGTTTTTACTATAATATAATCTCAACTAGGGTTCACAAATAGGAGGTCTTTATAATGTCAAAAACTTTAGTTTCATTAATAAAGATTCATAGAAAATATATCATGACCCTCAGTATCCCAGTATAAGGAGATCCCAAGTTCTATCAAAATACATATGTTAATTCTTTCAAGTATGTTGTTTTACAGGAGCACAAAGGTTTTTAAATCTTTTCATTTTGGCTTCACTCCTCTAAACTCATTGCTGTTTAGAATTTATTTGTTGATAAAATCTGTGTATAAATTTATAAAAGTACTTACCTCCAAAAGTTGGATTTGCCTCCCCCAAATCAAAGATTTACCAAGTATCTTCTGTGCACAAGAAACTGGTAAACAAAATATTTTAAAATATTGCAATATTTTATTCTTCATTCTGTTCATGTGGTGTATCAAATTAATAGATCTGTATATGTGGAATCATCCTTGTATCCCAGGAATAAATCCCACTTTGTTATGGTGTATCATCATTTTAATATATGAATTAGTTTAGTGAATTAGTGAATTAGTTTACAACATTGTGCCTACAGTTAATTAGTGAATTGGTTTCACATTTAATATGTGAATTTAGTATTCACATGTTTTATTGAGGGTTTTTGCATCTATATTCATCATTCATTTTTGCATCTATATTTTTTTTCTTGTATATCTTTGGTTTTAGTGTCAGAATAATGTTAGCCTATAAAAATGAGTTTGGAAATTTCTCTTTTCAATTTATTTTTTAGTTTTTATTTAAACTCCAATTAGTTAGTATGCAGTGTTACATTAGTTTTCAGATGTTCAATGTAGTAATTTAACATATCCATTTATCATCCTGTGTTCAACATGACAGATACTCTCCTTAATACCCATTGCCTGTTTAACCCATTCCCCCACTTATGTCCCTTCTCGTAACCATCAGTTAGTTCTCTATAGTTAAGAGTCTGTTTCTTGGTTTCTCTCTCTCTCTCTCTCTCTTTTCTCTTTGTTTTATTTCTTAGATTCCACATATGAGTAAAATAATATGGTATTTGTCTTTCTCTGATTGACATATTTTGCTTGGCATTATACTCTTTAGCTCCATCCATGTCCTTGAAAGGCAAGATTTCATTCCTTTTTATGGCTGAATAATATTACATTTATAGATGTATGTTATATAGAAAGAAAGAGACTCTCTGCTCCGCAGAATGTCTGTACAAGATTCCCTTCCTCTTACTCCATCCCTCCCTTGCTCACATGCATGCACACCCTCTCTTTCTCTCTCAAATAAATGAACAAATCTTGAAAAAGAAAAAGAATATACTCTGGTGAAAAGGTAGTCTCTTCAGCAAATAAGTTTGAGAAAACTGGATATCCACCTGCAAAAAAAGGAGAATAGACCTCTTTTATACCATACACAAAAATTAATTTGAAATAGATTAAATATTTAAGCATAAAACCTGAAACTGTAAAGTTTTAGAGGAAAACATACAGAAAGCTTCATGACATTTGTTTTGGTAAGCATTTCAATGAAGGAGGAAAGATCTAAATAAAACACTAGAATACAAAAACAACATTTCTTTTGAAATGTAAGAGAATGTAAGGAGCACCCATTGAGGATGGCTATTTTTCTGTACTCTTCAGACATATGTAAACATTTCTTCACATTCACATTTCATTATCTTTTTTAAGTCTTTAATTTTTCCTTCTTTTTGAGCTTCCTTTACCCTTAAAGAAATTTTGTGGGCTAGAACTTATTCACCCAAATTTCTGATATAAAAAATCTAGAAGTGTATTAGCACTTATGACAAGGGGTGAAAACCCAATTTGAACTGATCAACCAAAATGGAGATGACCTTGAAGCAACTAGTCAAACTAAAGGAAGGATAAATGTGGAGATGGATTTCAAGATAACTAAACCTTAGATAGGTGCATCATCAAAATAATTTCCATCAGCATTCTCTGCCCTGCATTGGTACCTTCCTACTGAAGAAAAAATGAAGGTGAGAAGGAAATAGAAATATTTCAATCGATTTTCTCATTTTCACACCTTTGCAGAATGGAGTACGATTTTTATGTGGAACTGAGTACTTTTCACTTTTCTTCCTGCATTCTTATAAGTATGCTAGACGATCCTATATGCCATTATGAGATCAAACTTTGAAAAACCAGTTTAATCAGCTCATTCTCCCAGTTATGTTTTTCACTATTTATCCAAATTACCATAGAGGGGTGCCTGGGGGCTCAGTTGGTTAGGCATCTGCCTTCAGCTCAGGTCATGATCTTTGAGTCATGAGATGGAGCTCTGCATTGGGCTCTCTGCTCAGTAGGGATCTGCTTCTCTCTCTTCCTCTTCATCTGTGCACTCTCGCACTCTCTCTCTCTCTCTCTCTCAAATAAATAAATAAAATCTTTAATAGTGAATGGATAAAGAAGATGTGATATATATATATATATATATGATATATATATATATATACACACATATACACACACACACATACCTATGTATGTATGTATACATATATGCATATATATGTGTGTATATATACACACACACACATAATGGAATATTACTCAGCTATCAGGAAGGATGAATACTTAATAATGGAATGGATGGATGGATGGAACTGCAGAGTACTTTGTGAGCAAATTAAGTCAAACAGAGAAAGACAATTATCATATGGTTTCACTCATATGTGCAATACAAGAAACAGTGCAGAAGATCATAGGGGAAGGTGGAAACCCTGAATGGGAAGTCATCAGAGAGGGAGAAAAGCCATAAGAGACTCTTAACTAGGTAACAAGCTGGGGTTGCTGAAGGAGAGGCAGGTAGGGGATGGAGTAACAGAGTGATGGGTATTAAGGAGGCACATGATGTGATAAGCACTGAGTGTTATACACAATTGATAAATTATTGAACATCATATCTGAAACTAATGATGTACTATATGTTGGCTAATTGAATTTACATTAATTTTTTTTTAAAAAACAGAAGTCCAATTAGGATACTATTATAACAATTCAGGCAAGAGATAATGATTGTTTCAATCATGATGAAAAACGTTAAAAGCAGTACAAATTCAAGGGCATTTTGAAGGAGAAGACAGGGTTTGTTAATGGATTGAATATGAGTTGAAGAGAATAGGCTTTATTTTACTTGCTAATGTAGTGAAACAGCAGAGTAGTGGTGTGGGGAGGTGAATTTTATCTCAATTTTGAGTGTTTGATGTTGAAGATGCTCATCAGACATCTAAGGGAGATTGTTATGTAGGCCAGAGTTCAAAGAAGGGAAAGGGCTCAGTTGGAGATCAAAACCTAGGAGCCATCAATGTATCTGCAGTTAAGAAAAGAAGAGAAAAGGAAAAGGAAAGAAAAGGGAAGGGAAAGGAAGAAAAAAACTTTTTTATGGAGAAAGTGTAGAAAAGGAAAAGAAAAGCCCTGCAACTGAGTGCTGGGGCTTTCCAAAGGTGCAAACAAGCATAGAAGAGAAGAAACCAGTGCTTGTGGAGGAGGCTGTAACCCCATGTTATCTGACACTGATTTCTATGTGATTTTTGCATAAATATCTCATTCAATTTCCTATTTCACAGATGGGAATAACTAAGGTCTGGAGAAGTTAAACAATTTGCCTAATATCATAATTGAGGGAACTAGGATGAATTCCCTAATTTAGTAAATTCCCAAGTCTCAAGTTTTAAGCATAGATCCAAATATTTGTGAAGAAATTGAGCCACAGAGCCCTTATCTTCTGTTTTTCTTGTACAGAATTATTCACTGCAAATTACTGAAGTTTCACTTGTCATACACAATGTTATTTGAAATTGTAAATCCCTGATTGCTCCCTATTTTACTAACCACAAAACTGCTCACAGCTGGGATATGATCCATTATTACTTATTCACTACTATGTTAGATAGTTCATCCAGAGCATAAAAGGAAGTGAATAAGTCTGGTGGAAGAGAACAGTCACATTACAACAATTCACCGTGGTTACTGTGGCATCAATTCTCCCCTGTTGGTTATATCCCCTCAACTGTTGAGCATTATCTTACTTTAAACATCCTTTATATTTGGAGGGACTGGAAAACATTTCATTAAAATTATCATAAAACCAACAACCAATGTCAGCTATAAATAATTTTGCTCTGTAAGCCAATAACATATAAATATTTCCTACTCTAACTTAAAAAGGTGAATAGGATATATGGGGGTATCTTACTGAATCCAGGAGCTCAACTTTACTCTCTCCTGTTTCAGCTGTTGAGAGGGGGAGAGGGAGAAAGAGAAGGTGGGAAAGGAAGAGAAAGGACACAAAGAGAAGAACTGCTTCTAAAGCAGCTTTTAGCACCTTTGGTTTACCTGAATTTCAGCTCCACAGCAATTAGGATTTATGTTGATAAGAATGCTTATACTGACAAAGAAAAAATCAGTTTGTGGTGAACATAGCATAGCATATGGTTGTTGACTCAGTATGTTATAAAACCAAAATTAATGTGACATAGTGTGTCAACTGTACTCAAGAAAAAGTCAAAGCACTTAAAAGTAATCAGTGTCTCAAGATAATTTAAAACATGAAAGTAATATATGAAAATGACTATATTTGGATATATATTAAAATAAATAATGATATTTACATGGGGGTGTACTTATTTTTTTCTATAATCAGAATAAACTACTGAAAAGTAAAAACTCCTAGAAAAGGCATAGAATGGTCTTCATGCTTGACCATAGGCTGTATTTAAGGATATTCTCAGAACACTATTTCCTTCACTCCTACCAGCATACAGCCCATAACCTATACTGGTCAAATTTGTGAGGATGGGGAGGTGGTTGCAGAGACAGAGAAGAAGTTTAGAATTTTCTTGTGAGGCCTATGCCCTTAGTCTTAGAAATTCTAAATAATTGTTTCTGGGTTTTGTTCTAAGAATCTGCTTTTTAAAAAGTGTATTTTAAAAAGCACTGGTTTAACCACACTTATATTGGTTATTACTCTTCACTTTGAACCCTTACTTTTTCTATTCCCATTGCTAAGAATATCCTTTATCAAAATGAGGCAGAAAACAAAAAGATAACTACTAAATAGGAGAAGATAATTGTAAATGATATCTAATAAAGGGTTACTATCCAACATATATAAAGAACTTAAACAATGAAGCATCAAAAAAAAAAATCCAATTTAAAAATGGACAGAGGACCTGAATAGACATTTTCTAAAGAAGAAATACAGATGGCCAACAGACGCATGAAAAGATGCTCAGCTCACTCATACTCAGGGAAATGCAAATCAAAACCACAATAAGATGTCATAAGTTTAGAATGACTAAACTCAAGAAGATAAAAGACAAGTGTTGGCAAGGATGCAGAGAAAAAGGAACTCTCATGCACTGTTGGTGGGAATATAAATTGGTACCAAAACCATGGAAAACAATATGGAGGTTCCTCAAAAAATTAAAAATAGAAATACCATATGATTCAATAATTCTGCTATTGGGTAATTTACCCAGGAAAACAAAAACACTAACATGAAAATAATATATGCCCCCTATGTTTATCGCAGCATTATTTATAATAGCCAAGACATGGAGGCACCCAAACTGTCCATCAATAGATAAATAGTAAGAAGATGTGGTACATATGTATACATAATGGAATATTGCATGACCATAAAAAAGGATTAGATTGTGACATTTCGGACAACATGGATGGTTGTAGACAATATTATGCTAAGTAAAATAAGTCAGACTGATAAAGATACCGTATGAATCCACTCATATATGGAACCCAAAAATGAGTAAACAAACAAAAAGCAAAATCAAAACTAGAAATACAGAAAACAAACCGATGGCTGCCAGAGGGGAGGGGTTGGGGGATTGGGCAAAATGGATAAAGGGGAAAGAGAGATAAGGGCCTCCAATTATGGAATGGATAAGTCGCAGGAAGAAAGAGCAGAGGATAAGGAGTACAAGGTTATTGTAATAGTGATGTAATAGAACAGATTGTGGCTATACTTGTGGTGAACATGGCATAATGCATAAACTTGTCAGATCACTAAGTTGTACACCTGAATCTAATATAACATTGTGTTTCAATTATACTAAAAAAAAAAATCCTTTATCCTTTTGAACAATGAAGTCTCAGTATATTTAAAATCCAATATCTACATCCTTTTTCTCTGTAATGATTTTCCACTGTTGTGTTCCATTAGCATTCTGCATGTATCTTCATTTTATTTCTTATAAACTTTGTATTCAAAGCATAAATTACAAACTGGAAGCATCATCACTTGGAGTTTGTTAGAAATGAAGACTCTCATGCTCCACTCCAAATTCACTGATTTAGAATCTATTTTTAACAATATCTCAAGTTGATTCCTATGGACATTATGAAGTACTCCTTTTCACATTTCACAGTAGCTTTTTTCATTTCTTCTTTTTCTTTTTTCTTTTCTTTTTTTTGAGAAAGAGAGAGTGCCACTTGAGTATACATAGGGAGGGGAAGGGGAAGGGAGGGGCAAAGGGAGAAAGAATCTTAAGCAGGTTCCACATCCCCAGTGTGGAGCCTAATGATGGACTCAGTATCTCTACCCTGAAATGATTACCTGAGCCGAAGTCAAGAATCGGACAGGTAACCAACTGAACCACCCAGGTGCCCCCAAAGTAGCTTTTTTTAAAGGTTCTATTCTCTCTCTCTCTTTTCTTTTTCTTTCTTCTCTCTCTCCTTCCCTCCCTCCCTCCTGGTAGACCAAGAATTTCTCTGAGACTGAGACTGAGTCTTAGAGAACACAATTTCCTCAGCTTTTAGTACACACACACACACACATACACACACACACAAATACACAGTAAGTACTTCCATGAATGTATTAACTAGAAATATATTTATGAATGAATTCTTGCACTACAAAGGACACAGAAGAGAAATATAAACATATAAAGAAAAGAAAGAATAAAAATTGATGTAAAACAGGGATAAAGAAGTATGCCCCCAAAATGTGACAGGAATAAATCCATTGTAAGCTACTTCATTTTCAGATGAAATCGATTTCAAAGGATTTATTTCCTTTTGAAAAGTAGCCTCATACAAGCAATATTTAATGCTGCTTGACTAAATTGAAATTTAGTATTCTCTTTTACCTCAAGTTTCAATATTACAATGTGTTCTACCGTGTTAGGTGTAGCACAAACCATTACCATAGAAATATTAATATGTCTGTTTACAATGATAATTTTTAAGTGAGTTTGTAAAAGTTCCTTAAAAATCCCAGTTTGGGGGCCTTAAAAGTCGTGGTTCAGGGGATCTGGAGTGTGGCTAGGAATCTCCACTACCCTTCTCTCCAGAAGATTCTGATTCATATCATCATGAGAAAACCGATGGCTGAATATGCAGTTATTCTTTATTATGAGTTGAATTGTGTTCCCTCAGAAAGATCTGTTGAAGTCCTTACCTCCAGTACCTCAGAATTTGATCTTAACTGGAAATAGGGTTGGGGTAGTTGTGATGCATTTAGTTAAAAGGAGGCAATACTGGAGTAGAACAGGCCCTTAATCCAACACACGTGGTCCTTGCAAGAGGCAGGAGAGCCACGGGGAGAATGCCAGGTGAAGATGAGGACAGAGAACGGAGTGGTGGGTCGGCAAACCAAGAAAACTTGAAGGATTGCTGGCTGTGCCCTGAAGCTAAGACAGAGTCTTGGGGCAGGTTTTCCTCAGAGCCACGAAATGGAACAAGCTCTGTCAACACCCTGATTTTGGACTTGAAACCGTCAGAACAGTAAGAAAATAAGTTTTTGTTGTTGTAAGTTTTGTTTGTGGGTTTACATCAGGCCTAGGAAACATGCCGTCATGTTTGTCTTGAATCAACCTGAGTACTGTTCTTGTTCTCACTGTCACAGAAGACTGATGTTCTTGAACATTAATGTCTGTACATGAATCGCATTTGCTTATTTGAGATTTGGGACCTCCATTCTCCGTGGGCCCAGTCTGTAAGGGTGCTTCTTGGGCATTGGCTCCCTTCCTGATCCACCAGGACTAGTGACTCTTGGAGTCTAGTAAACCTTGTATTTCTTTTAGTTAGTAGGTAATTCAAACCACAGTATACCATTGAATTACAACTCTCTTTTTACATACAATAGAAGCAAAGGAAGGATGGTTTTGTACCCAGATCTATTAATTTCAAAGTCTGCGCTTTGAAAAGTCTGTTCACAGTGGCAGAGCTTTACCTTGAAGGCTATTTTCAGGAAGGGGGGTGGTGGGGGAGGAGGTAGTTTTCAGGCTTGTGAACAGAGAATCTGAATCCTACAGAAACTTCCTGAGGCAAGAACTTACTTTCGTTGAAGTTTTGGAGTTTGCTTGCAGGAGATAACTGAGCAGAGGAGTGTTGGCCAATGAAAGAGAAAACTGCAAGCTGCTAAGTAAAATGTGTCTGTTTATTCGTGGTCTTAAGAATTGCTATTTAGGAGACACAGGGTAGGCTGAAATCTAAAGTGTTCTGTGGAGAGACAAAGGAGGTTAAGAGTTTTTAAGGAGGGAGTTTACGTAAGTTATTTGGAACTAAATGTTATTGGTGTTGGTGTAGCTACCCCTGCACTTATCTCTGTCACTGGTTGCTAGGGCATAAAAGTCCATTTAGGTTCTTTCTAACATGCAACAGCTGCCTTGGCTTTCAATTGATTTCAGCAAAAATTCCAAGAATTGAAACAGAAGATGTGCATTAAGACCCAATTCCTCAATGGCCTCTGAGCTCCGTTTTTAAAATAACCCTCATTGCAATGCTTACTTCACTTTATTCTCTCTGCTTTCAAGAGAGTAGCTCTCGTAAAAGGACTAGGAATTTTCCGTGTGTTTGGGAGCATTTATGGTGGTAGAGTGAGGGAAAGGGCCCTTTTCCTCTCCTGTGAACAGAGTCCAACCCCCCAGTGACTATATGTGCATGCAGTATATAGTATAGTATATTTGAAAAGGTCTGGAGATGGCACCCTTAGCATGACATTAGCAGTCTCATCACGGGCCACTAAAAAATGGGCCCCGAAGATTTCTTTAATCAACTTTCAAAGAAATAAATTTCAGCCCCGACTCTCATTATTAAGATTGAAGCTCAAATTCACTTCATCTGCGATGCCTTTCTTTATTGCTGCTCCTGAAATAGCAACCATGGCCCATTTGCTCTGGGAGACTATTCAGATTAAATGTCTTCACAACTCTCACCTCTCTCTGAAATATTACTTGTTTTCATTTGTTTGTATTGTATTGGTTTCTCCTACCCGAATGGAAGTTTTGAGGGCAGGGACTTTGAATGTACTGAACACAATGAAATCTTCAATCTAAAGAGACGCCTGGAATAGTCAGGACTCAAAAGTGTTTGTGGAATGATTGAATAACTAATCCAAGGAGCTGAATCACAAGAGGCTAAATGCAGCAGTGGTGTGCAATAAAGCATTGGGGAGCATGGTTTCAGAATTTTTGTAGGACACCAGTTTCAAATAAGCAGAAATCTTTTAGGGTATTTGCGGTTCACAAGACGTGTCATGTTCTGGTCACTATGCTGATGTCTCGAGTATATAATTTTGGATGAGAATATATGTAACAAATGATGGGCATAGGTGTAAATCTATATTATCTGTATCTTGTACACCTACACATATTTTTAAGATCCTGGAATCTAAGACCACAGAACAAGGAATATTAATACTAACATTAATTGATATTGAGTGGAAGATACTTTTTTATATTTACTATTTAACTAGAATTGGAACAAATTTAAGATTAGGTAAAAACACTTAAGAACCTTTAGTGCATGTACCATTATACACTAGTATGTGAGATAAACCATCACTGGTTTCATGGGCTTCTGTTTGAAAATTCAAAAAAATGTTTAGTTGACATAATAAATAGTTGAGTGCTATAGTTAAAAAAAAATGTTGGAGGGAGTGCATAGGGGTCTAAAGAAACCAGGTAGAAAGGGAATCAAGGCCGAAGAGCCTTCCGAGAGCTGATGGTGACTACAATAACAGATGAGGAGTAAAAAGTGTGTAAGTGATGGATGTGTGAATTATAAGTGTGTGTTGTGTACACCGTACACAGGTGTGTTTGCATATGTGTGTTTTGTGGCTACTTTGGGGTAGGGACAAGGTAAAACCAGAGCTAATTATAAGCAATGTTTTATCTCCTTGGCGATCAGAAAAGTGAAGGCTGAGGTAAGTTTTCTTATCCATTTAGTTGGCAAAAATGTAAAAGTTAGACAATATCATGTATACTAAATGTGAATCAAGACTATTGCTTACATAGTATGCTGGTAGGGATGTAAATTACTACAGCTATTTGAGAAAAACCGTGTTACTTTGTAATTTAACATGCTTACACATTACATCAGGAATTATAATTTTAGGTACAAATCCCACCTCCATCCAAAAAATTCTTGTATATATGCACTGGTAGATAAATCCAGGTATTTTTACAGCAACATTATTCTTACAGGAGAATGATGAGAGTGTGCCTTGATAAAAAGATTGCTATTCATTAAATTCTGTGCAACACAGGTCCAGTAAAAGGGAAGAAAATATGCAGGGACTTATGATCATGACAAGTAAACTGTATTTGTGTTGGTAATCTTGTCTGACATAGAAGCAGTGGGAGTAAAGACAAAGGGAACAACCAGAGGAATCCTATCACATGCCATTGATAGGATCTCTTGACTGGTTGTGGGCAGGAAGAAAGGAATCAGAGTGACTCTATGGGGTAACTTAGTTCATGGTAGCGCCAATCACTGGGATATTAAATACAGGAAAGGAAACCAATTTAGGAAGTGCGAAGAGGGAAGATGTTGACTTCAAATTGACGAAGAAAGCATTAACCTAAATATTAGCTATTCTTACGTATCCCACAGTCATTTGCAGAGAACTGAGTATACTTAGTTTCTTTGAGTGCTAATAGTTTCTTACACTGAAAATCATGTCAGAATACTGGGTTTTTGTTTCTGCATTCTATTTAAACTTGAGACATAGATAATCACCGTGATATCCCTTGCACTATGGCTCAATATTTTTTTAACTTAAAAATACATTGTCCATTTAAAACAAAAGAGGACATTATCTTTTATTTGTGCCATTTTATATTCAAAGATCACTTTTAAATTTCATCAGTCCTGACACTTTAAAAGAGGATATTATCCCCAGTTGGCACTTAGCCTAATCTGCATATGGGGTGGTTTGTTTTTCTCTTGTTGGTCCTTGAAGACTTTCATTTGTCTCTCCCGTCTGGTAAAAATGGGTACATATTTTGTGAGCATCTGCAAGGCAATATTTAATACCCTCACATTCCTAAGAAATTATGTTCAAGCTGACACATGTTTTCACAACCAATAAGTTAAAACGTGTAATGTCGCATTGCCTGAATAGTAAGAATCGATTGTCTGTTTCACTGAATAAATAGAAATGTTTTCTGATGCTTTGTAATTTACTTAGAACAAAACTCCTTAATTTATTTAACCATCCCTTGTTTCTGGATTACTTTTATTCTATTTGATCTAAAAAAAATATTCATCAGGAAGACAAATGCAGTCAAGGTGAAGGTTGATACACAAAAGTGATAGGATATTGCAAGTGACACCATCAACTCTATGTGTTCATGCCCTGTTCATACCGGATCCAACTCTAAATTCTTGTGTGTTGCAACGTAGAAACTTTTTAACCTTGGAAACAAGCACTGAATCCCCTGATGCTTCATTTGTATGAAATAAATTTTTTAAAACTTCTTTTGGAGTCCTATTCAGAGTCAGATCACAGGCCACATAAGGAAATAAATACCATTGCTTTAGATTTTCAAACTAAAATTGTATTGCCAGGTTGTAAAACTCATTATTTAATCATGCTACCTCTCAGGGAAAAAAAAAAAAAAAAGCGTTTTAAAATTCAAATTTAGCATTAAAGGGCACCTGTGTTTTCACCATTGAAAGGCTATAAATATATGTGCCACAGGAGACAACACTCATTTAGATGTGTAACTTGTGAAATGCTTCTTAAAAATCTGTTGCATAGCTTTACCTTCCTATCTTCTATACCAAGCTGAGCGTGATAACACAGGATATTTCCCTCAGGAAGTTTTCTAAATAGTGCAGAGATCACTAAACACTGCTGTTGGTGTCTCTATCTTATTTCTCTAAACCAAGGGTCAGCAAATTTTTCCTATAAAGAGGCAGATAGTAAATAATTTAGGCTCTCTGGACCATATTGTCTCTATAGCAACTACTGAAGTCTACTATGGTAACCAGAAAGCATATACAGTCAATGAATAAACAAATCAGTATGAACATTCCAGTAAAACTTTATTTACAAAAATAGGCAGAAGGATCCATGGACCACAGTTTGTCACCCCTGATCTAAATAACCTTATTTCCTACTGAGTAGATGTAACACACACATGCTTTTTATCCTGTTTTAGAAATAATTATTAAATGAGGGAAGGTGTATAATGAGCATTGCGTAACATACTCACAAAGTTAAATATCACTGGTGAAACTAGGAAAACATCTTCTGTGTGCTGTAAAGGTTTTAATTCATTTATTCATTTGTTCACATATGCAACCAGTATTTCCTGGAGACACAGTAAACAAAAGCCTTTATAAGAGGAAAAATAATGATGGAAAAAGCAGACAGTTCCAGTCTAAGGAAGACTGCCTTAAATGATTTGAAGAACATACCTATGTGCTTTGAAATAGTATCCCCTGCTATGAGAGGTAAAAGAATGAAATAAAGATGATTTACATATTTTTCCCCCTTCCATTTGTTTGTCACATTTTGAAGTCAACGTATCTCAAGTAGCATACTGGACTATTTATGGTAGAAATGAGTAAGATGAGGACAAAACATAAAGTATTGTGTAAGAGAACAAAGTGTTATACAGATAATGGAATTGCTATATAGAGAGCTTACAGAATTTGATCAAAATCACATCTAAAGAATGATGGAAATGGTGGAAATTCGTATTTTACCATTGTTTCCCAACCTATTTCATTACATTTTTTCCTAGAAGATACTAGAAAGAAAATGGATGAAGTTATTAATTTGAGGGTATCTACAACTTAATAAGGACACTCCATGGTGTTCTATATAGGCTAACTCCTTGATCCTAAACAATAGCCATCTTAACAATGAAATTATTTTTCACATTCACCTCATGTTAAAACTAAAGCTTACAAAAGAAGGTGGTAGTCTACCAACAAATAAAAGCCATGTTAAACTAGAAAGCAAGTATTCCTACCTCAAAAGCAAATCTGTGCTAAAAAACAAAAACGAAAAAGAAAACCTGTGTTGCTTACACTATGACTTGTGCACAAGAAATAATTTCCATGTGCTCGTTAATATAAATATCATGAAGAAAACCAACTTCTTAAAATATCAAAACTGGCTAATAGTAAGCAGTAAACATCACACTTTTCTCATAGTTTTGAATCCATTTTCAGGAAAATGGCTGTTTAGATGTGACTTTTTATCCTCTTGGGCCAGTGGTTTTAATGGCTGCTCAGTCACAATAGTAGAATGCATGCTTCACGTAAAAGATTGTCAGCATCCTCTGGTGCTTGAAGATGGCTGTTTTTCATACAAAGCAAGTTAACTACTGTATCTGGCACTCAAGAGATAACCATCTGCCTAATACTAGTCAGCTGTAAAACCCAGCTGCAAGTGTTTCAGGGGAAATTCTACATTAATCTCTCATAGAATATCTTCTTCTAAGGCGTTTTGTGGAGAAATCTGACTCGTTGAAATTTTCACCTAATTGCAAGTCCTCCCTGTAGAAGAAATTCCACTCTACCCACTATTCTACCTTCATAGAATGATGAGAATTCAAAGAAAAAATGTTCTTACTATATTATGCACAATGCCCAAGATTTATTAAGTGCTCAAACTCTAACTTCTGAGAAAACAACACAAGCTAACTGCTAAGTACATCTGGTCATCTGCAAGACAATAAGGGTAATCTGAGTCCTCATGTGTCTTCTATCTTAAAAACTTAATAGTTTCATAATTCCGTTATAGATTTGTATCCTGCAATGTTTAATATTTCTTGTTCATTTCAGGTCTAATCTCATATTCATAAAGTATATTATTTTGAGCACATTATGTTTCACTTTTTATAAATGGGTTACCTAAGATAATATTACTATTTAAATGGTTATTTATAAAAATATTTCTCAGGACAAAGGTATTTTTTTCTTTTTAGATTACTTAGAACTCTCTGGATTATACTCTGATGTATTCAAGATGCTCATGTTTTAAAATTATCTTGGTAGACTCAAGAATGATGCATAATTCTACTATCCTTGTCTCCTTTTAATGTCCTTGTGACAATTCATTATATATACTATTTTCATTGATTTTAATATTCAAGGTATGTACAAATTAAATTCTCCTTACTGAGTTTTCACAAGGCTGAGCTTATTTTCACAAGGACACAATAATTGAAGTAGTGTTTCCAGTTTCTTTCCCAAGGACATAATAATTGAACTAATATTTCCAGATTCTTTCCTAGAAGAATGGATATTTTCCCATTCTAAAGTATTTTGTAATAGATAACTCAAAGGAAAGGATTTATCTTCAGTGCTCCTTTCAGATTTAACTGAGTGTGGCCAGGAATGACAAAGAATAAATTTTCAAGGTTTAACAAGAACCACTGACTGCCTTTGTAGAAGAGATCTGCTATTTGGCAAATCTCTCATAAATGACTTTATAGTTTCCAGGGAAATGGTTTTATAAAATGTTTAATCATCTTTATAAGTAAAAAATTTTAATCATCTCTATAAATTGATAATAAACCAAAGATTTGGTCCCCATGTAGTAAGTTTCCTACTGTAAAAAGTTCTGATATTCTTCTAGGCTAGGTATTACAAGAATGAATGAAGGAATTGGCTCTGATTTGCTATGGCTTCATGATGAGTAATTGTAAACAATTGAAATAAGGTCATCCTAAAGCAGGGAAAATGGTAACAGAATTTTGATGACCTGGAAAAATGAAAAAGATTATGGTCTCTGTCTTTTAGGGAAGTGGATTATAATCCCATCTGTAAGGGAGTTCTCTTACTTTCTTTCCTATTACTTTTTTCCTCCCCTGTCTTGTGTAGCAGAATGATCTGAGAATTACATTGCAAATGTATAAGTGTAATTTGTCAATGTAGGTCAACCAGCATTCTCTTTCCCTTTTGTAGGTCACCTTCTGTAGAGTGTAAAGTAATCTTTAAAAATACCAGTGTACTTATATTGCTCCCAAACCTACAAGAACCATTGGTTTATTCCACCACCCTCTTCTTCCTAAAAGTGCCCAAGTGTTTTGGAGTTGTATATTTTTCTCTGAAGAAAAAAGTATAAATTACCATCTAATGCACATTAATCTGTGTACTTCTAAATTTGTAGGTAATATACTACATCCAAAGTGTGGCACAAGGTGTCCATCTGTAATGCACTCCCCTTTTCAAAGCAAGTCTAAGGCATTTCCTTATTGTATAAACTAGTTACGTAGAAAAATTGCCATTATTTCAGAAAAGTGCAATTTTTTCAAATTATGTAGGGATTATGTGCTCTTAAGGGTACTTTGAAAATGACAGGTTTTCCAAAGAAAGTCTTAAAAGCATTTATGGGAATCAAAAAAAAAAAAAAAAGTGCTTTCAGTAAGAAGAAAAACACTTTGATTCTGTTAAATAGATCACCCAAATTATTCTCTATACAGCTTCTCTGGGAAGTCATATTTTTCCTAGTTCTTTTCATTCTTATTCCCATAATTGTCCTTCCTAGGACTATTATACGTAAATTTTTATTACATTAGTGGGCTAATTGATAGGAAATATTCAAATACAGAAAAGTAATATAAGAAGAAGAGAAACTAACTCCCCCTATTAGCAGGTTTCAAGTATGAGGCTAGCTCAATGATGTGTGGTGACATCATTGTGGAAATTTACTCTCCAGCCACTTCTTCAAGATGAAGGCACACCTTCAATGGTTGAATTTCCAATTTAAAAAAAACCTCAAAAACATTGTTTTACCATTAATGGAAATACTAGGACATTTTGTTTAGGTTTTGGTTATAATCCATAATTTAAATTCATGAAAGATAATGTGATTCAGAAGTCCATGAAATCAATAGTATATTGATGAGAAAGTCCATATGTATCAATTCTTTGACCTGTATTTATATTCAGAGGAAAAATACAAAATATTTTTTGGATATTATTGTAAAATAGTATCATTTATATGGATATTAAACAAATTTTAGCATACTGGTAAAAGAATTTCAGAAAAGAAACCCAAGTCATCTCCATAAAACTTCTTTTCGCAACTTACAGTCCTAAACTTTGAATTACTTCTATACCTAAGGTCATTTTGTTTCCAACTTTTTTTTAATTATTATTATTTTTTATTTTCAGCATAACAGTATTCATTATTTTTTCACCACACCCAGTGCTACATGCAATCCGTGCCCTCCATGATACCCACCACCTGGTACCCCAACCTCCCACCCCCCGCCACTTCAAACCCCTCAGATTGTTTTTCAGACTCCATAGTCTCTCATGATTCACCTCCCCTTCCAATTTCCCCCAACGCCCTTCTCCTCTCTAACTCCCCATATCCTCCATGCTATTTGTTATGCTCCACAAATAAGTGAAACCATATGATAATTGACTCTCTCTGCTTGACTTATTTCACTCAGCGTAATCTCTTCCAGTCCCATCCATGTTGCTACAAAAGTTGGGTATTCATCCTTTTTGATGGAGGCATAATACTCCATAGTGTATATGGACCACATTTTCCTTATCCATTCGTTTCCAACTTTTTAGCCACCGCTGGAGGGAGAAATGTGATGAGTAAACTCTTAAATGATGAGGTACATTTCTGGGGTGCCTAGTTGGCTCAGTTGGTTAATTAACCAGCTCCTAATTTTGGCTCAAGTCATGGTTGGCTCAGGCTCCTTGGATCCAGTCCTGCATCAGGCTCATGCTTAGCATGGAGTTTGCTTAAGGATTTGCTCTCTCCCTCTGCCCCTCCCCACACTCATATACTTTGTCTCTCTAAAATAAACATATAAATCTTTTTTTTTTAAAAAAAAGGATTTATGAACATAGAAGGGTAATTAGCAAAATTATCTACCACTGAGCATCCTTTTGCATGTTGTTTTCATTGGGCCACCATGTTTTATGATTAGAGAAGACTGTAGCTATGATGGCAGAAGGAGAACTCACAATATATTTTGAGATTTTAAGATACTGTTGAGGATCTAAAAGCTTCATATAATTTTGTACAATGTCTTAAAGTGAGTACCTGCCATAAAATTATATGTAATCAGTACTTTGAAATTACTATTAAAATTGTAAAGGTAGATCAGACATGATTGGTGCCAAAAAAATTGTGCCATCCTGCTAAGGTAATTACTACATTTTTTCGATGTACTGATTTTGTTGTAAAGATTTAATCATTTCTTGTATGTGCTAGTTAGTACTTGATTGATTGATTGATTGATTGGCTTATTTTTTTTGGCAATTCAGATTCCCCCTGCTCTGTTTTTATAACCCAAATGCCCAAATGATACAATCCTATATACAGGGTTGTGTATGTTTATACATCGACACAAAAGTGTGTATGAGAATAATTGACATCCCTATGAAAATTAGAAAAGGTAATTTATTTTTACTCATGATTAGTGAAAATGTTCATTCAGTTAGCATTTGCAAAGTAAACAACTCTTGGATAGTGTCTCCGTGTAATTTTAGTATCAGAGGCTAAATGAGTGCTTTAACTTGTGGCAGCAGTTGTGGCCTGCATTGGTATTTTTAATGAAGTGAAAATACTGAAATATTCTTGATATATATGTGTACAAAGAATTACTGGCCAGATATTAATCAGTCACTGTATACTAATGCACTGGAAAAGATGGTTCAGAAATCTTGTGAAGTATTTCTACAACAAATACTAAGGTGGAAAATGAATGTCTCAAATATAAGAGACTATTCACTTAAAAGCAAACAGAGACATCATATGGTGATTTTAAGTCTATTTGGTTTTCTTACAAATTCTGTGGTCCGTGTCTTCCCTGAGGAAGGTTTGTAGGCCTCAGTGCAGTGCAACACTCCAGGCAGTCGCAGGAGCCCATGCTGTTCCACCTACTCTCTCTCTGCCAAATCCTAAGCCTATGAAGTTTTGTGTAGGAGGATTACCTATTCGATAAGACAGATGAGTGAGAGAAATACTTGGATGGTACATGTCTCGTCTTCTTAGTCTTCTGTATACCCCACAGAGGTTCTTCTTTATTTAAGCCTACGTATCAGGAATACTTAATACATTGGTATAGTCCATGTCAAGGGTGAAAGCAGTATCAAGAATTTCAGGCTTTCTCCTTTGATTCTTCAGTGACAATAGCGACTGTTAGAATAAACAATATTGAAAGGGCACAAGTGATGCCCAACTCAGAAACAAGGGAGACCATTGACTGCTATTGATACTGGGGAAACTATGAAACTATGAACTATACCATTCTTTGTCTTAAATCTGTTTCAAAGTAAGTAATGATTGTTTTTTTTGTTCTAAAAAATACTTTTTTTTTTACTGTGTGAATATGTGTAGTGAGCCATTTTAAAATCCATATAGCTTGAATGTTTTTTGATAAAATACATACATGTTCTAACTGTAGTTCATCTGTGTTTTTTTTTAACTATGTTTGACTAATGTATGAAGTTAGTGGAATATAAATGTCTTTGAAAACACTTTCCATGCTTAAAATTTTAAGCAATCACCCTTTATTTTAATTCAAAGACCCTCTTATCAAGAGAATAACCCTTTTAGAATGATCTCTGATAGTTGAAAAGTGTTTTTGTTATCTGTTATGCTTTGTAATGTGTGTTTAGCTAAACAGATTCTGGGACCTTTTCACACTTGTCTAAAAATGTATACATTAATGAAAATACTTGAGTGAAATACTTGACGTGAAGAGTACTGCATAATCAATGAGAGATCCAGAATTTGAAATTGGGAGGTTCTGACTCTAATTTTAATTCCCCCTTTTTCAGTGCAGCAATTCATAAATTTTTCAGTTTTAGGTAGGCTCTCTTAAGGTTTAGCTATAATATATAAACATATTGCCATATTTCAACCACCTTATTAAACATAATTGTATGCCTGCACATAACAAAAATTTAAATTTTTACTTATCATCTATGCCAACTTTAAGAAAAATTACTTTTATTTTTAAAGAAAAAAACTTGTACAGTTTTATATTTTTCAACATAAGAACTAAGAATAACATGAAGCAAGGGTTATGGATATTCTTATATTTTTGTAAATTTTATTGCCTTATTTTTACCCCCCTGAACTAGAGCAATAAATTTTTAGGATGGTGTACTGTATCTAAATATCAATACTTAAATATTAATGATGTTCATTTTCTTAGACAGTCTACCTTTTAGGAACTAATGAAATGCCATGGTATTGAATAGCTTTGTAGTGGGAGATAACTGGGTTTATATCCTGGCTCAACCATTTTAGGCGAAAGAATATTAAATGATTAAAGTTGACCCTTTAGTCAAGACTTAAAACATGCTTAGATAGACTTCATTCTCCTCCCTCCCAAGGTCTGCTCCCAAGTCCTTATCCTCCATATCTTAAACCTCTGATGCTAGGAAAGGCAAAGCCAAAAATAAGCATGGTTGAAAAAAGAAATAGTGTCTTTTCTAATTCTTCATCGATCTGGTCATACTTTGATATTTTAGTGAATCTCACAAAAATCACCAGGGAGGCACTGCCAATGTTCAAAATGGAATGTATCCTCACCAATGGATACATATTGATTTGTCAAAGTGTCTTTAGTAAAGAACACTTTTTTGTGTGAAAATTCTGTGATGCTAACAGTTTTATTGTCTTCTAAAGTTTCAAATAGAGTTCTTAAAACATATAAGTAAATTTGGTTGAATTTCCACAGTTGATTTCATTATCTCTTATATTTAAATCAAAGAAATGAAGATGTATTGACAAAATAATGCCTAATTTTATTTAAAATAATAATAATATATTATACAAAGCTTAATCAAAGTCTTTCACATTATATTTTATCCTCCCCAAATGCTGTAACAGGTATTATCCTGTTAAATTTTTTAACAGAGTAATATCCTGTTAAAATTTTTAACAGAGTAAAGAAAAATTTTATATAGAGATATATAATATATCTATATATAAAAAATATACTCTCTATATATAATATATATGCTATGCTTTATATATGTTGTGTATATGCGCACTCGCTCTCTCTCTCTCTCTCTCTCTATATATATATATATATGCTTATGGTGATTAAATGACATGAAGAATACTGCATAATCAATGAGAGATCCAGACTTTGAAACTGGGAGATTCTGACTCTAATTCTAATCCCCCCCTCTTTCAGTGCAGCAATTCATAAATTTTTCAGTTTTAGGTAGGCTCTCTTAAGGTTTAGCTATAATATATAAACATACTGCTATATTTCAACCACCTTATTAAACATAATTCTGTGCCTATACATAAGAAATAAAAATTTTAAAAATGTAATTAGATATGGAATAGTGATATAATATATGGCATTGGCTCACTCACTGCCTTCCTGTAATTAATAATCAAAGTCTGTTCATAATACTGAATAGCTAAGTCACATGCCTCTCCAAGCCTAAAGGGTATTCTTCATCCTACTTTTTTGGCTGATGATATCCTAACAGCTAGTTGTAGTTAATTGATTTCTGGCATATATGAATTAATGACAAAATATTTTTCCCATTAATTCAAAGTGCTGGACATGTTGGAGGGAGGTATACTGGTCAGAAGAAAAGAATATAGACCTTTATTAGCACAGTTACTAAAGTTGCATTAAGAAACCTCAAAACTTCTGTTTCTTCATGTAAAATACTATTGTGCTTAACATATAATGTGATAATTAGATGAGATTTTTAGAAAGCATGGCATATGTTTGAAGTGAATCCTCAAACTATTCCATTTCATGTAGTGAAACACTGGAACTTTCCAGTGGACAGAAATTGCAGTGTTATTTTTCTGCTCTACTTAAAACAAAAAAAAAATCTCAAAAAATCATCTGAAATCAAGAGAAGCTAGATGGATACTAAAGAAGACTTCAGGGGTGCCTGGGTGGCTCAGTGGGTTAAGCCTCTGCCTTCAGCTCAGGTCATGATCTCAGGGTCCTGGGATCAAGCCCTGCATCAGGCTCTCTGCTCAGCAGGGAGCCTGCTTCCACACCCCCTGCCTGCCTTTCTGCCTACTTGTGATCTCTGTCTGTCAAATAAATAAATAAAACCTTAAAAAAAAAAAAAAGAAGAAGAAGACTTCACAGACTAAACATTAACCCTCTAATCCATGACCTTAAGTGTCAATCTCAAGAGCTGTTCCTTTGCCATCAGACTCATTTTCAGTAAAAGAATAGCCTTTAAAAATATATATATTTCATAAGTGTAGTCACTTGGCTGTCATCCAAAACCTGGATTTTGCAAAAGGTCTCTTTGAAAGCATAGATAATGGTAATTCCATTCTATTTATAAAATCATCATAATGCTATTTGTAGCCAGGGTAGCTTAGTCATTTGACCTACTCTAGAGTTTACAATAGTTGTACTTGTTTGGGCATGGCTCCCAAAACTCACAGGTGTCTAAAGAGTGAGACACAAGTAAACCTCTTGGAATTTAATGCCAACAGGTTACTTTAATAGCAACTGTCTTCTAAAAATTGTTAATCATTGCTGCAAGAGCAACCATGTGTATATGTGTTTCTGAGTAGTTGGGAAAAATGATTTCTCTCAAGTAAGAATAAAATTAACAGTAATAAATTGCAAATCTAAAGGAATGATATACATTCTTTGAGTTTTTAAATTGATTTGAATTGGTGAGAGAGGGTTGTCTGAAATTGGATGGGAGTTTGTAACATTAAATGTGCACAGGTGAGAAGCAGGACATATATTGTGAATTGGAAAAGTGAATAAATGTTCTAGATGTGTGCAGTTTATATATTTCTTTTCTGAAATTTTTATTTTTTTTAAATGTATTTTATTTTTTCAGTGTTCCAAGATTCATTGTTTAGGCACCATGCCCAGTGCTCCATGCAGTATGTGCCCTCCTTAATACCCACCACCAGGCTCACCCAATCCCCCTCCTCCCCTCCAAAAACCCTCAGTTCGTACATTTTTACATAATGTGGGTCAATTGCAATAGTTGCCTCAGTTCAGGACATGATCTGGGGTTTTTTGGAACAAAATTGAACATAAACAGATTTAAAATTTGAGTTATGCTCAGATTGTTTCCTAATATAACATTTTCATTGGAATAATTTCAAGTTTGAAAACAAACATTATAGCAGAACTGATTGTAACTGGACTATGAAATAAGGTTGAGAGTTTTCCCCTACCTTCTACCAATATAAAAAAAATAGTAATATTCCCTATCTCCTCTCTTGCTTCCCCTTCCCTTTTTTTCTTCCCCCTCTGAAACCTAGTAGGAATCCATGTCGGTAAGTAATGTGACTTAAGACAAAAGAACAGATAGAAATTCTTTTGTAATACAAATGTAGAAGAGATCAAGATTTTTCTTGTCTTGAAAATTATAACCCAATGAAGAGAATAGAAAATAAATTACTGATGGAACTTACTGAAACAAATAATTCATCCAGTCAGAGTCTATGAAGAAGAAATGCATAAAATGCATCCTAAGGTCAGTGTATTTAAAAAAAGGGGGGGCATCCAAGGATATTGGAGGTTTACATTGTGGAAAAAATATAAATCTGGATTTACACAAATCTGTGTGGTTAAAAAATCCTAAATTCTTCCATTAAACCAATGACTATTAAACATTTACAGTCCTTTAACGGAATTAGCAAATGCAGTTAAATATAAGACATTAATACTTCATGTGGTCCAGCCCATTGTGGTAAAT
This sequence comes from Neogale vison, assembly GCF_020171115.1. Lineage (NCBI taxonomy): Eukaryota > Metazoa > Chordata > Mammalia > Carnivora > Mustelidae > Neogale > Neogale vison. Next base: position 40,333,006 of record NC_058099.1, read on the forward strand.
AAAGCATGATCTTATTGTGACACAAAAGATGAAGATTTCTAAAGGCTAGCTTTCTAAGATAAGTACCGTGAGTCACAGAGTCATCCTGAAGGCTTTACATTCCTTGAGTGGCTGAGAAACTATTTGTTATCAGAAAGGAATTTGTTTGATTTTTTTTTTTAACTAAAGTGAACCAAACTTAACAGAATTGTTGACTGTTTGATAATTTGAGTTATGAACACAGGCATCCCTTTTTCTCCCAGGAACTTAATTTTTATGAATTCTAGGATCCTTTGCAGTATGATTTATTATTAAAAGTTACCAAGACTCCAGGACAGGTTCAACTATTGTTGAGAAAGTCGCTCCATATCACATCCTGCAAACTGATGGTATTTTAGTTTCAAAATTGTCTGTGTATGTCTACCATGTAGGAAATGTTCAATATATATCTACATTTAACTCATAACTTAAGATATAGAATTAAGGCTTTATAATCTCTATGAGACCGCATATCTTTAAACAAGATGCCTGTATCCCTTCATGAGACAAAATAATTAGCCAATAATGATGTTCTTTTTATAATGGTGACTCTAGGGATTAAGGTTGGTGAATTTTAGCTTTTATTGTAGAAATATCTGAGTCATGGAATTCTATCATAAGAGAATGAAAATAGTGGCAAATATTTGAATAAAGGAAAATATAATTTGAATAAACTGAACCTATTTTTGCATGAGTAAGAAATCAAAGTGTTTTGCTTTTTTAGCATTTGCTGACTTCTAAGATAACTTGTGGTAATGTGTTTGAATATATGACTTAAATGTTGAGCTTTAGGTACAAGAGGGTACATGGCTGTATCTGTCTTCTCTGATGTCTCCTTATCTCCCATTATTTATATATAAGGTCATGACCTATTCTAAGTAGTGGTAAAGTCTCATACACAGGTGACCCAAGTGAAAATTTGAATTAAAGCTTTGTGTGACAGCAGGGCTTTGAATTTTAAATTAAGCCTCTAACTCAACTCACCTTCTGACCACATACTCTTTTTTCAGATTTTTATTTACTTATCTGAGAGCAAAACAGCAAGCATGAGTTGGGCGTGGGGCTGGGGGGTAGAGGGAGAGGGAGAAACAGACTCCCCAGTGAGCAGAAGCCCAACACAGGGCTTGATGCCAAGACCCTGAGATCATGACCTGAGCCAAAGAGAGATGCCCAACCAACTGAGCCACCCAGACACCCCCTGACCACATACTCTTGACCACGGTTGTCTAGGTTACAATTTTGTACCCATAGTAACCTCCCTAATAAGTCTCAACACTAAGGAAATGGCTTATATCCTACAAAGAAGGGTAACCTCAGACTCCTAGGCTTTTCTGGAGTTTGATAAGATTCATCATGTGGGTGTAGAATATCCTCAAAGGAAACATGTTATGTTTCCTATGATAAGGAAGAGTTAATAAATTAGATGAACTATCCCAGGTGTGAGAAGAGTTTTTTTCTGATAGGAGTATGGATACTAGTAACATGGATTTAAATCTCAGATAAAAGTTCTAGAGAATTTGAAGAGAAGAAAAAAATTTAACTTCCATTGTTTAAAATGGTCTGTCCAACTGCTAAGGAAGCATCAGTTTAAGAAATGATAGCTGATTAGTAGATGAAAACCAAGCTAATACAAATGACTATTAGCCCAGCAGTCATGAAATTGTAATAGTAATTTTTGCAACTTTTCAACTAGTTGCCATGTAATTATAGACTCTAATGTTTATATAGTATCCCTAGTGAAGCTAAGTTCTCAGAAAAATTAAAATGGTTTAATAACTTGGCTTAAAATCAGCTTTATTATCTTCTCTTTGATCTCTTACAGTGTGAAATATAGTGGTAGTGTAACATTCAGTTTTATGTAAGATCATGCACACCTACTTGTAACTAAAATGATATTTTTAAAGATTTATCCCTTGTAAACCTGAGGCAGTGATGCATGTTGACTTAGTTATGATGTATCTCAAAATGTGTGTATCATTTCTTGAATGGTACCTAGAATTGTGTTGCTTTGTAATTAAAAGCCCCAAATGATTTCGGTACTTTAGACCAATACTGAGTAAAGGCAACAGATGAGTTATTTTTGGTTACCTGAAGACTTTGGTTAACTATACAGTTCCTATGAAGATTATAATTCATAAGGAGGAAACTCAAAAGGAACTAAACCTAGTTTTATTTATATATCCTGTCTGTATAATTCTTATTGATGCTTTCATAACACTCCCATTAAGATGAAAGCACAAGCAATTATGATACTGATGAAATGAATCTACTGTCATCTGAATCCATCTATACACATTTATATTAAGATCTGTTAACATTATTAAAAGATAGTAAGGAAGAGAAAAATCAATACTCAGAAGAAAAATTAACTTTTCATGTCCAGTCTGCCCTTCAGAAGTTAAAAAGTTATTCTTTACAGCTGCCTAGATGCAAAAGTACTTGCTAAGAGCTGTTTAACCTACCGGACTTTAGCATGACCCTGAATAATCTTAAACAGAAAGTTAGGGACTCAAACAAATGTCTTCATAATTTTTCTCAGTTGCTCCTGTGTTTTATTTTTCTTCTAAATCAAGTCTACATTATTTTCTTGGGATCCTATACCTATAGGCTATGTGTCCATAATTCTATACTAAACAGTGTCCTCTGACAGCTCTCTTTGATGCTTAATGCCTGTCTTAAATTTAATCCCCAAGTTCAGAATAATAAAACTGTTGATTTGCATTTTACATGGAAACCATGTGTAGCATTCCCCACATGGTCAACTAAGTAGCTCCAAGTCTTAGTCTCTTCCTGATAAAAAGAGAATTAATAGAAATAAGTAGGCATATGTTTCATATCTTAATTAGCTTAACGCTGTTGTAAAATTCTCCTGTTTAAGTTCAAAAGAAGAGCTGTCAATTTTTTTTCTTTAAATAGAAGCTCACCCCCTCCTAGAGGTGTGTACAGACACAATATTCTTGATAGGAATAGGTTTCAGAAGAATGTTTTTGTCTCTGTATTTCATTATAGATAGAAGTATATTCATGTTAATGTGCATGATAACATTCTAATTTTCAATAAATTAATATTTAATAAGGTTTTAATCCTAGATGGAGCTATCCTCATTATTTTTGACAGTTAAAACCTACTTTGCTGGGTGAAGGGAAGACCCTGGAGTTTTTTCAGTGTCCTACTGTCCATAATGTATTTTTAGCCTAAGGATAATCTTGACTTAATCCTTATGAAATAGTTATATGTCATATATCAAAAAGAGGATTCCATTTGCCTTCATTCAGATATTGATTGCTGCAATAAATTATTTAGAACCACTCAGTCTTATCAAAAAGTGTGTGCTTTTCTTTTATCTCTCATGCTAGCCTAAAGCCCTCTTCCAAAAGCTACAGGATACAGTGGGAGAAGGAGAAAAAAGCAGAAGAAGAAAAATTTCAGGAAAGTCCTATACTTCCTCTGGAATGTCAGTAATGCAAGAAACAGAATCATGAGTAAATCTTTTGCTATGAAAGCTGACCTCGGTATCAGAAACAGTTTCCTTCGGGATATTTAACTGTATAGACTCAGGATTTCAGGAGCCCTTCTAGCCCATAGCTGATGATGGAGTGGAAATAGCTACTAGGTAGTCAAAGATCATTAAAAAAGTATAAAAACATATAATTGAAAAATTTCAAAGAAAATTGTGGCTGCTTATTAAAAATATTTTTGTTAATTTTTTAATACTTCAGGCAAAGAAACAAGCAAAAATATTTCTTCTTTAATATGAAGCAAATTAAATTGTTTAAAATATACACATTGGAGCTTAAAGCTAACCAAAAAGAGCTTCTAAAAAGTTAAAACTAATTTTGATTTTCAGCTTAGCCCAGCTCATGGAATATATTACACTTATATCACATACCATGGTCCCAAGTAGATGAATACTTATGAAAACTTGCATTAAAAAAGAGATTAAGATTAGAGCCATATTAAAACTTTCCATCTTATTGTAAACTAGAATATTCTTTTGTTATTGTTTATTTTTTAATCAGAAACTATATATATTAATATTGAAATGTTTTCCAAGTGTAATCCAGTTGGAATTGAAGACTGTCTCATAATTTGAGTTACACATACTGCCACCTTTTTATTCATATTTTTTAAATGCTTAAGATGAACTGTGTAGGGGCGCCTGGGTGGCTCAGTGGGTTAAGCCGCTGCCTTCGGCTCAGGTCATGATCTCAGGGTCCTGGGATCGAGTCCCGCATCAGGCTCTCTGCTCGGCAGGGAGCCTGCTTCCTCCTCTCTCTCTGCCTGCCTCTCTGCCTACTTGTGATCTCTCTCTGTCAAATAAATAAATAAAATCTTTAAAAAAAAAAAAAAAAGATGAACTATGTATTTGTTAATACTGTAAGTGAAAACTCAACCAAGGATCATACTCTCTGTATCCCAGGAATAAAAAAAAACCTTGAACTAACTTACCTAATTACATAAATTTCTTGATTTTTTAGCCTATTTACCCTAAAAAGATGAGGAGTAGTGATATATACTTGTTTAAAAGAAAACTGAGTTTTAAATCAAAGACCATACGTATAAACATTAGTACATCGAGGGAGAGTAGAGAGAAGGCTTGAAGTCTAGCTGCCTGGGTTCAACTGAAATTGACTTCTGGCATGACTTTGGTGAGTTCCTTGCTTTCCCTGTGCTTCAGTTTATGATCCGAAGGACAGTACCTGTCCAGTCAAGTTGATAGAGGATTAATGGAGACAGGCCATGAGAAGCCCATGGAACAGTGTCTGACGGACAATTAAGATCTGAGACACACTCAGCACCTTCCCTTCTAGGCTTATTGGTTGTTCACTGCCAGTGTCTCTTTTGATTAACTGGTATTCGTGGCATTATGTATGTAATGGGAATAAATAAAAATTTTAAGAACTGGCAGAATTTCCTTGAAAAGGACTTTCAGTAAAAATTTTTTATGTCCTTGCTGTCATAAACTCTAGAGTATGGATAATACTGGCTAGAGGGGCACCCAGGTAGCTTAGTTGGTTGAGCGTCTACCTTCAACTCAGGTCATGATCCCAGAGTCCGGAGATCCAGCCCCACTTCTGCCCCCTTACTCAGCAGGGAGCCTGCTTTTCCCTCTCCCTCTGCCCTACTCCTTGCTTGTACTCTTTCTCTCTCTCAAATAAATAAATAAAATCTTTAAAAAAGAATTCCCTAAAGCAATATATGAGCTAGAATATTTTAACCCTTGTCTAAGATCCAAATTAAATTTTGAATGATTCTATGTTACTCTAAGTTTTAGATATGTTAGTCTACAATATATGTCCTGTGTTATTTTACTCCTCTCATTTATCAGAATCGATGCAGAAATGTGGCAACTCTTATTCACAATAAGTACATTTGCAACTCGTATTCAAATTAGATAAAGAATTCTTTCAGTACAATAAGCCTGTAGGTTTTACGCTTAGTGCATTATACATATTATCTCGTGCAGTAAGGAACTTCCTGATTATCAGAATAAAAGAAAAATGGTTGAATGTATAAATGTACAACCCCTTCTAGTCCAAAATACTCTAAGAGATAAGTAAAAATCATGAAAACATGACAACAAATTGTGTTTTTTCCAAACTACTGGTGCTCTACCCTCTTAGAACTCATTCATCCTGAGAGTGTTTTTATCATTGGTCAGTTTTTTTGTCAAATACATTTATTGTGAATACTTTGTCCTGTTCTGTGCCTTGTTTCTTGTTTCTTGTTTGCTCAGTAAAAATTTTCAAGTTTTTAATTTCAGTTAACTGCCACTTACGTTCTTACAGTTCATTCTCTTTTTTTTTTTTTTGGCTTAAGAAACTTTTATTTAAATCACAAAGACCTATGTTTTCTTCTAAAACCTTTATAATGTTAGCTTTTTCATTTAAGTCTGTAATTTACTATAAGTTCCTTTTTTTATTATAAAATAAGGTGAAATTTTGTTCATTGTATTTCCTTGGGTAATCCAGAGTTCCCAGTATCATTTGCTGAAGAGACTTTATCCACTGATGTGTTGATTGCCTTTAAAAATCACTTAGAGGGCACCTGGCTGTCTCAGTTGTTAAGCGGCTGCCTTCGGCTCAGGTCATGATCCCAAGGTCCTGGTATCTGGCCACGCATAGGGCTCCCTGCTCAGTGGGAAGCCTGCTTCTCATTCTCCCACTTGCCTGCTTGTTCCCTTTCTCGCTGTGTCTTTCTCTATCAAATAAATAAATAAAGCCTTAAAAAATAAAAAAATTAAAATTAAAAAATAAAAATCACTAAGACCATCATAAATCATTTGCATTCCCATATAATCTTAAGACCAGCTTTTTAGTCTGCAAATATAAACTGACTGAAATTTTTATTTATTGAGGGATTAATTTTTCTAAAAGGATATCAACACTCAACTGTAGCTTTGATGATGGCATACATTTATGAGCTGTTGCCATTTTGATTTTGTTGTTTGATTGGTAGTTTGATGCCCCTCTTCCAATCCCAGTAATGGGTCAGTTACTAGAAGTCCCAGAACACTCTGACGGCATAATGTTGTACTTCTAACCAGTTCCCTGGAATTGTGAAAGAAGGCATAAAAACTGTCAAATTATGTGCTACAATTAAAAACTCTAATGTATGGGATGCCTGGGTGGCTCAGTCAGTTATGTGTCTGCTTTTGGTTTAGGTCATGATCTCGTGGTCCTGGAATCAATCTCTGCAATGGGTTCTTTGTTCAACAAGTGTGCTTCTCACTCTCCCTTTGTGATCTCTCATGCTCTCTCTCTCTCAAATAAAATCTTAAAAAGAAATGTATGTGTGTGTATGTATATATATATATATATATATATATATATATACACATATATACATGTATAGGTGTCTATGGTTTGCTTTGGTTTGCCTACTGTGTGCATGTGTGTACATGGGTGTATAAATAAGAGAGATAGTATAAATGAACTTTATAAAGTATATAAATAAATACACATGTAAGAGAGACCTGTGGTTTCAATGATTAGATGACATTTTTCCTAAGTGTTGGTTTTGAAATAGTGACTATCATTCCATGGAGTGTCCTTCAGGGTATAACCTCATAACATATTTTGCTTCACCAGAACATCTGGAAAGCATGGAGAAACCAGTGTCAAATTGTACTGATCTGGGTCTTGAGGGTTTTCTAGGAGGAAACATTGAGGGTGTCTGTGAGAAGTTTTAATACACAGGGGTTATTTGTTAAGTAAGCATATGACCAGAGAAAGCTTTAGAAAAGCTTTAGAACAGTTATTCTTAGAGTCTTTGTTCTGTGTACTTCTTTCGGTGGCTAGTGAAGCCCATGGGCCCATTTACCAGAATAACGTAAATACATACATATTTCCCTTTTTTTTTTTTTTTTGTTGTTGTTGCACCACATCCAGTGCTCCATGCAATGCGTTCCCTCCACAATACCCACCACCTGTCTCCCCCAACCTCCCACCCCCACCTCCGCCCCTTCAAAACTCTCAGGGCAAAAACAATGAATTCTGTTACGCTGAAAAGAAATTTTAAAAATAAATAAACAAACAAACAAACATATATATTCCCTAGGATTACAAAAGAAAACAACAGTTCTAATGTGGAATGGGTGTATCTGTAGTATCTTTTGGTGATCAAGTCACAGTTAATACTACCTTCTACTTTGTTGCCTATAATTAAGAGGAATTTGAAGAAAATGCTTAATTTGTTACTGAACATAAAATTTGTTACTGAACATAAAAGCGTGATTTTTTTCCTTCCCATATTTATGGACTCCCTGATTTTAATATGTGAAGCCCTTGGATGACTGGAGACCTCCAAAGAATAATAACTGAATCAGTGAAAGAGAATGGCAGTTACAATTAAAGGTAATATATTGTAGGTATACCTACAATTAAAGGTAATATCAGTGAATAGCAAACTTTCCTAGGTAGGGTATTAACTATTTTGTGATAATATATCTTTCATGTTTTTAGTAAACCAGCCACCCTTGTTTAAAGTTATCATGATCAAGTACATATTGATGATTGTTAACAAATATAAAAAAACTTAAAATTGTGAGACTATTGAAGATAAGAATACCAAAAGTTAAAATTATGTCAATGTAAAGTAAAAATTGAGATTTAAATCGTCTGATACTTTTTCAGATATTCATTAGAACAGGAGTTGCAAAAAAAAAAAAAAAAATGAGGTATGTTCCTTGCTCCAGTAGAGTTTATCATCTAAGGAAAGAAAACTTTGATCCATTTTCTAACTAAATGGTAGTTTAGTTCTCTTCCCTTGTTACCATGTTTCTCACCTGAATGATTCTTAGCCTCTGCTGATGGAAGTGTCCAGGGCCTGTCATGAGGCTTGGAGGAAAGTAGAAGTTTCCAGAATCTGTCATTAGACTTGGCCACTCTAGGTAGGGGATAATCTTCAGACAAATGGACAGAAGTCATTCGATAAGGCAAGCAAGGCCTGATCTCCATGACAAATTACCAGTGCCCGTTGTTGTACTTTGAAAAGCTAAATACTGTGATTATTAGGAGAAGCTGGGTGTCTCCCCAGATAGAAATAGCATAGCAAGGAAGACATAAGACAATACATAGCAAAAGTAAAATTACTTTTTAAATATTTATATATACAGCTATAGGGAGAGAATGAGTGATGGTAAAGAAAAGTTACCACCAGTGCAGTAGCAAGGGAGGAATGTGATGGAATAAGTTAGCAGAGTTAACAGGCAAGGAAATCATAAGCATGAAAATGAAAGATTGTAGGAGCAAGCTTAAACGTCAGGGACGCTTGGATGATGCGCCTTGTAACAAAATATTTTCCCTGTTAAGTGTTCTGCTGGCTAAAGTTCTAAAATCTCTTGTCTCTTTTAAAAATGCAAAGACAAAGAAATTTTACACAGATTATTTTTAATCCGTAGTTGACATACAGTCTTTGAGTGGATTTTATGAAATGCTTACTGTGTACCAGGCACTGTGTAAGACCAATGCATGCCAAAGTAAATAGATAATAGCAACTCAAAGTCTGCAGTAGTTAAGTGTTAAAATAGAAGAACAACATACAGGGTGCCTGGGTGGCTCAGTGGGTTAAGCTGCTGCCTTCGGCTCAGGTCATGATCCCAGGGTCCTGGGATCGAGTCCCGCATGGGGCTCTCTGCTCAGCAGGGAGCCTGCTTCCCTCTCTCTCTCTCTGCCTGCCTCTCTGCCTACTTGTGATTTCTCTCTGTCAAATAAATAAATAAAAATCTTTAAAAAAATAAAAATAGAAGAACAACATACTGAACATACCATAGATGCAAGTACCTCTCTGTATTTGGACCAGCGATAGAGGACAAGGAAGTTTGAACTTTGAGCTAAGACATGAAAAAAATTTTTCTTTTTCCCAAGTATATAATATAAGACAAGGGTAAACATACTAGGGCCAAAAAAAAAAAAAAAGGAACAATGCATGCAAAATATGGAAAATTAATGAAGTATTAACATGCATTACTGCCTACTGGTGTCACCGTATGAAGGAATATACTTTTCTTCTCTCACATCATTTCTATCACTGTAGGATGAAAACACTGGTATGTATAATATAAAGAAAACCTAGAAGGAAGAAAAGTACATAACAAGAGGGTTATTTCTTCATCTTCCAGTTGGTTTTTTTTTTTTTTTTAAAGATTTTATTTATTTATTTGACAGAGATCACAAGTAGGCAGAGAGGCAGGCAGAGAGAGAGAAGAGGAAGCAGGCTCCTCGCTGAGCAGAGAGCCCGATGTGGGACTCGATCCCAGGACCCTGAGATCATGACCTGAGCCGAAGGTAGCGGCTTAACCCACTGAGCCAGTTGTGATTTGACCTGCCCTTGCTCACAAAGGAAAAGGTTCATTTTAAACATCCATGGTCCGTAAGGACATCATAAACACTCAACTGTTGCATTTAGAAATGTTTTATTTTTAAATGCTTGAAGTACTTTGTCATGAACTGAATAAGTACCAAAAAATTAGAGTTTAACAGCCATTAGAGCAACTTCGCAATATTGATGCAACCAACTTTTCTCCCTTTCTCCAAGTAGAGGCAACACTTTCCTCCTTTTTCACATAATTCAACTTGGGCTGCTCTTAAATTTGTAAAGGCAATAAGAAAGAAAAGATAAAGGCTGCTCATTAACAGCATATGTGGCTTTTTGATCAGGATGAATCTTGTTGGTAATTCCATTTTCTGCTGAAGGCCTTCCATGGCAGACTAATTGCTGGCTATAAAGGTTGCACTCATTATGCTACACTTATCAACCCCTGGGGAAGAATGTTATTTTCACAGCCACTATGCTGCCAGATACTTTTTTTTTTTTTTTAAACAGTCCCATTGATTTGTCCAGGTTTCGTAATTTGTATCTTTCCTTTTTATATTCTTCACCTCCCCTGACTCTTAATGTGTATTTTATGCCTCATTGTTTAGTCAAGTCATGAGCTTGTGGATTGCTAGATGAGCTAAAGATGTTTAATTGTTGACCTTGCTGAATCCTACTGTGTGAGTCTAGTTGTCTGAAGATCACATCAATGGTAGACAGAGTACAGATTGTATATAACTATAGTCAGTTGTTTTGAGCGAAAAGACATCTGCACTCTTGATACCATAATACTGATTGAACCCTTGCTCCTATAGAGGTGGTATTGTACCCATAAAAAACAGAGGATGAATTACATAAGCTATCATCCCTTGTGAGGGAGAAAAGATGAATCAGTTCATTGTTGAATGAAGAGAGTGTACACTCAATTTTTCATGTTATCTGAGGAAAGCTTTTTAGAATTGCCATGTGTAAACAAAAAAGATTTTTCTGCATACTAGAATAGCACATACTTTCTCTCTGAAAGGTCCAATTGCAACAAGACTTTGACAAATAATCTTAGGTTGGTTATTCACCACAGGGATCATGAAAAAGATTAAAGAGAAGGCAGCTTAAGAAAAAGAATGGAAAAAATAGTGATATAATATAAAACAAATAATTGTAGTAAGAATGTCCCATACATATACCTTGGTGTTCCTTTTGAATTAACAGGCCTAGAAAAGTATGAACTTATTTCATCCACATTAATATGTGCATATATTAAACAGATTTTTAAAATCATGGTTTTATTTTTCTTCATTATCCTGAGTCTCTACTATTTATTTAAATTGAGATATTTGCTTAGTGAAAATGGCACATAAATGTTATATTTAGGCAGGCTATGTGGTACAAATAGCTAAGACATACTTTCATTTATTATAATTCAAAGGCAATTTGAAGTGAATTTTAGACAAATATGAAAAGAACAGGTTTTAAAATGTCTTTTTAGAAAACAGCATCTTAAAAATAGTAAAATGCTTAAAAGTAGAATGAGTATTCTCAGATCAGGCTACCAAATTTGCAAGGTGTTCTATTAATCACAAGAAAGGCAAGTGACAATTTTTAAAAAATAGAATTAGAATGATACATAGCAAGATTAATTTTTCATTACCCAATTAATATGAGTACCAAGTAAGTATAATTGCTATTATTTAAATGGCAATATGGCATTTTTAATTTCCATATTTTCTAGGCTTAGGAGAGAGTTTAAAAATAAAGTTTCACATATGGAGGTTTTCGAGAGAAATTTTGCTGTGAGCTCTACCTCAGAAGGGTTTGTGAAACATACACTCTCAGAAAAAAAAAAAAAAAGATCATTCTGTCCCTCCCTACATGGTGATGAAACCCTGGGTTAGTGGTGAGTCATTGATTGATAACTTGATATTCCTCAGAGCCTCCAGCTAGACAGCTTCCTATTCTGATCTGACATGTAGCTTACAAAGCCAGGCTCCCCGATTCTTTCTTCACCACATGACAGAAACAGAGACTTGGAGTAATTCAATACTGTCATTTATTCGTCTGTTCACTTAACACATATCTATTGGGCATCAGGTGATGTGCTTGGTTCTAGGAATGCAGAAAGGAAAGTATCTTGCCTTCAAGAAACTCGATCTTCTTTGGGATACAACAAATATAAAGCAAACATCTTACATGAGCTGCTGCCTTAATGCAGTATATGGGTAGGAAAGGTGGCTGAGAGGAGAGGTCTACTAAACAGTGTCCAATTAGGAGAAAAATACCTCTCAGTTATTTTATCAGGAATATTTTATAGAAAAGGTTAACAGTGTTGGAGAACTGTTCTGGCAAACAGAAACGTTGAAGGATACAGTGGTCCCAACTACAGAAAACTTAGGCTGAGCTAACAGAAAAGAGGTTGCAATTATTCAAGTTTAAAGGGCCAGAGGAAGAGCTTTGTGGAACTAGAGTGTCTCCTAACTTCCAAGGAGGAGACACTGCATGCTTGGAAGATATCTGAAGACCTCTGAGGAAGGATCTCATGGAGCACAGATTCAGATCCTGAAGGACAGCTTCCAAGAGGATGGTTCTGGCATCTCCAAATCATCCCAATGAGCCTGGTTATAGGAGTGTTGGAAAAACGAGATACTGAACTCAACTGCTATTATTAACTGCCACTGCCAAAGTCAAGGTGCACTGTCGGGATGCACTGACAGGAACAAAAAGCAAGCCTGAACAAGACAACCAAAACACTTCTCTTTCCTCCAACTTCTCAGCCTCCCTCTCGTGGCTCCAGTGGCATGTGCTACCAGGGAGCCAGCTAGCGAAAAAGCAATAGTTGATTAACTGGCACAGCATAAATGGAGGGGAATGAATGATAACAAAATAAGCCAAACTTCTCACAAGAGGGGGCATTAAACTAAAGATGGAAGAGTGAACGGGAGCTTTCTAGGGTGGGCGGTAAAACTGAGTATGAGCCAGGATCAAGCATCATGGAGATGGGGTGCTTCACAGGAAGAGAAATCAAAGATGCATAATTTACCAGGAATAACAATGACAAACATGTGTTGGAAAAGAGGGACAGATAAAACTGGTTGGCAGATAAAAAAAGAGTGGCAGATGATCAAAACTTGAACAAGAGAAATTTGGATAAACATAAACTGCCATTGCAGTTTATCAGAGAGGCTGGTGCTTTTGCTTAAGAAAGCCTGAGGTGGTTACTGGTTTCAGGAAGAATTGGAAGGAAGAGGGGAAGAATGGGTTAGAGTCCAGTAAAGGAACTACTTTCATAATAGAGTCATGATGACGAGGCTTTCCCACATCAGTGTGGACAAATTCTAGACAATTGTAAAAGAAAATTAACTCATGGAACTGCCTGGAAATTGAAATGAAAGAAAGCTGAAGACCCATGACTTGTTTTAAAATGCAACCTTTTTTTTTCTATTATAAATGAAAGTCAAATGACTTGTGGACCATATACTTTATGCACAGTGATCCTTTAATGTACATTCATGATAATGTAAGTTATGGTTGGAGTAAAATAGAAGTTTTGAAACATGAAAGGTAGCAGTGTATTCTGCATTTGGAAGTCTCATATGAAAAATGTTTCTTGGACATTTTTGCAATAAGATTTTTCAAGGCACAGTTTAAGGAGTTGATATATCTGTTGGGCAAATAGAAATTGACTAAATATTAAGATTTCTTTAAAGAAAGTTTGTCTCCTTGTATGTAAAGCAAGAGGAAACTTATTAGATTTAATAATTACAGTGGTAAGTAGAGCAAGAATACTGATGGATAGGCATGGCTTATTTTATGCATTTTATTGTGCTTCACAAGTAGTGCATTTTTTTTTTAACAAATTGCGTGTTTGTGGTGACCCTGAGTCAAGCAAATCTGTCAGTGCTCTTTTTCCAACAGCATTTATTTACTTCATGTTTCTGTGTCACATTTTGGTAATTCTTGCAACATTTCAAACTTTTTCCTTATTTTTATGATGATCTGTGATCAATGATCTTTGTTATTATTAGAATTCTTTTAGGGACCCAAAACCTGTGCCAACATAAGATGACAAATATAATTGATAAATACTGTAGGTGTTCCAACTGCTCCACCAACAAGCTGTTCCCCCATCTTTCTCGCTCTCCTCAGGCCTCCATATTCTCTGAGACACATCAATATTGAAATTAAGTCAATTAATAACCCTACAATGGCCTTTTAAGTATATAAGAAAAAGAGTCCCACATCTCTAACTTTAAATAAAAAACTAAAGATGATTAAGCTCAGTAAGGAAGGCACGTCGAAAACCAGCCGAGGTAGGCTAACACTGGTGCCAAACACTTAGCCAAGTAATGAATGCAAAGGAAAAGTCCTTGAAGGAAATGAAAAGTGCTACTCCAAGGAGCACACAAATGTTAAATGCAAAACAGCTCTATTGCTGATGTAACAAAAGTTTTAGTGGTCTAGACGAAAGACCAAACTGGTTTGAACATTTCCTTAAGCCAAAGCCTAATCTAGAGAAAGGTCCTAACTCTCTTTAATTCTGTGAGGACTGAGAGAGTTCAAGAAACTGAAAAATAAAAGTTGGAAGCTAGCAGAGACTTCTTCCTTTGGTTTAAGGAAAGAAGCCATCTCCACAATATAAAAGTGCAAGGTGAAGCCGCCAGGTGCTGATGTAGAAGCTACAGTTGGTTCTCCAGGAGATCCAGCTAAGATCATTCATGAAGGTTTCTATACTAAAAAGCAGATACTCAATGCAGATGAAATAGCCTTCTATTTGAAGAAGATGACTTCCAGGACTTTAACAGCTATAGAGGAGAAGTTAATGCATAGGTTCAAAAGACAGGCTGACTCTCCTGTTAAGGGCTAATGAAGCTGTTGACTTTAAGTTGAGGTCAATGTTCATTTACTATCCTGAAAATCCTAGACCCTTGGTAATTATGCTAAATCTACTCTGTTCTCTCTACATGGAACCACAAAGCCTGGGTCATTGTATATCTATCACATGGTTTATTGAGTATTTTAAGCCAACTGTTAAGAATTGCTCAGAGAGGGGCACTTGGGTGGCTCTTAACTTGGGTTAAGCCTCTGACTTCAGCTCAGGTCATGATCCCAGGGTCCAGAGATCAAGCCCCACATCACTGTTCAGCAAGGAGCCTGCTCCCCATTCTCTCTCTGCCTGCTGCTCTGCCTACTTGTGATCTCTCTCTCTGCCAAATAAATAAGTAAAATCTTTGTAAAAAAAAAAAAATTGCTCAGAGAAAAAAGTATTGCTGTCAAAATATTTCTCTTTATTGACAAGGCATCTGGTCATCCAGGAGCTCAGAGATATACAAGATGAATGTATATTAACACAACACCCATTCTACAGCCTATGAATCAGGGAGCCATTTCTACTTGCAAGTCTTATTATTTAAAGAGTATTTTTTGTAAGTCTACAACTGCAAAAGATTCCTCTGATGGATCTGGGCAAAGTAAATTGAAAACCTTTGGGAAAGGATGCATCATTCCAGATGCCATTAAGAAAATTTTTGATTCACAGGAAGAGGTCAAAATATCAATATGAATAGGAGTTTGGAAGAAGCTGATTCTGATCCTTTTGGATGACTGTGAGATGTTCAAATTCAGTGTTCAGTGGAAGAAGTAACTGCAGGTGTGGTGGAAATAGCAAAAGAACTAAATAAAATTAAAAGAGGAGCCTGAAGATGTGACTGAATTGTTGCGATCTCGTGATAAAATTTGATTGGATCAGGAGTTGCTTTTTACTGATGAGCAATGAAAGTACTTTCTGGTTTTCTTTCTTTCTTTCTTTCTTTCTTTTTTTTGTTTGTTTTTGAGATGGAATCAATTGATGAAGATGCTTTGAAGATAATTGAAATGACAACAGATGATTTAAAATATTGCATCAACTCTGTTCATAAACCAGCAACAGGGTTTGAGAGGATTGACTCCAATTTTTTAAAGCATTTTTATTTATTCATTTGACAGAGAGAGACACAGCAAGAGAGGGAACACAAGTAGGGGGAGTGGGAGAGGGAGAAGCAGGCTTCCCGCTGAGCAGGAAACACGATGTGGGGCTTGATCCCAGAACCCTGGGGTCATGACCTGAGCTGAAGGCAGAGGCCTAACAGACTGAGCCACGCAGGCATCCCTAAGATTTATTATTTTAGAGAGAGAGAGTGAGGGGAATAGCAGAAGGAGCAATCCTCAAGCAGACTCCTGACTGTGTGGAGCTGAATATGGGGCTCTATCCCATGACCTTGAGATCATGACCTGAGGCAAAATCAAGAGTCAGACACTTAACCAACTGAGTCACCCAAGTGCCCCTACATATACTAGCATGTTTAAGCTTTACCTTTTAAGATAGAAATTATGCTTATTCAACAGACCAGGAGAGAAGCTTTAAGAGATACAGTAGCATCATTAAGGTCACAAATGCAATATGTATTAAATCTCCAACTATATTTCTAGATTTGTCTATGTCTCCCTTTATCTGTCACAGTTTATTTTTTATTGATTTTGAAGCACTTTAATTAGACACATTTATGATTTTTATGTTCCTGATAAATTTACCTTTATTTATTATAAATTATCTATTTCAGCTAAGGCTCATTATTTTGAGATCCACATTGACATTAATATAGACAAAGCAGGCTTTTTGTATTTATTTTATGAACAGATTACTTTTTTTATCCTTTCTTTTTCAATCCTATGTCTTTTATTTCAAAATAATCTCTTTAACTATATATATATTTAGGACTGCCTCTTTTATCTAGTGTAAGGATATTTACTTTTAATAGGCATATTTAGTCAATTTACATTTAGTGGAATTACTGATATAGATAGATATGGAGCTTCCATTGTTTAATTTTTCTCATTTGGACTATTCAGTTTTGATGCCTACTTTTGAATTAATAAAATAATTTAGTATTTCTATTTTAATTTCTCCTGGTGTTTATATTCATCTATTTTTATTGTTGTTAGTGCAGAAATTACAACACTTTGCCTCTTATCAGAATCTACAGGGAGGAAATACCACACTTCCTATAGAATATAAGAACCTTGAACAATTCCCTTTATACTGTCACACTCTTGATAACGTTGTTTCCATATATTTTACATCAAAATATGTTAAAACCCCACAAATACATAATTTTTTTGTATTAAACTATCAACTGTTATATATAGAAGAAATCATTTATCTGTTCCTCAATTAGGTATATCTTACTTCTCAGGTTACCTTTGCTTTCCTAGATGTATGTGTCTCTACACTTACACTGCTATGATTTCCATTTAGCTTAAAGAAGTTCCTCTGTATTTCTAAGGATTTGAGATAAAGTGGTCACAAATTCTCCCAGCATTTACCGATCTGAAGAAACCTTTTGCCATCATATTTGAATATGGATATTGACTACACCTTGTATTCACACTTTATGTGATTTTGATATGCTTGAGTTTCCATTACCACGGTTAAATAATATCAATCCCCCACAACATGGTTCACATTTCAGTTACCACAGTGTATTCGGAGTGATAATTGCATAAAGTACAATCTGGTACCGTAAAGTCCTGCTCTCTCTTCAGTCTACAAATCCCCGAGTAAGGATCAGATGCGTGTCATGATTAGCAACCAGTCACACTGCTTCTTTCAAAGTTATTCAGTGCTTGATTACAGTATCTCTGTTATGCACTGAAAGCATAGGAAGGTAAGCAAGTCACTGTGTCACTTTCTTTTCTCTCAATGATACTCCTAGGACATTCTATAAAAATGGGTAATCAAGAAAGGGAAATGGTCAACAAAAATGAAAATGCAGGAAAGAAACAAAAAGGGATAATGCTTGAAGTGACACATTTATGCACATAGATGCACGTAAGTGAACCCTCTGCATATAGCTTCAGGAATTCACACAAACACTGAAGCCCAGTTAAAAAAATAAAATAAAAACCCAGTGCAAAAACTGATTTTTTCCCATCATTTCTCATGTAAACTAGTTCTTTCCTCTATTTCAAAAACTGAATGTGCTTTAAAGGAATCACACGCAAACTGTAAAAACTAAAACTAATTAAAAAATTCTGAACCTGTGTGGAAAATTCACACTAATAAGTGATTAAGTATATAATTGGCTTGCATATAAT
Source organism: Neogale vison (assembly GCF_020171115.1). NCBI lineage: Eukaryota > Metazoa > Chordata > Mammalia > Carnivora > Mustelidae > Neogale > Neogale vison. The sequence goes on from NC_058099.1 coordinate 40,350,964, forward strand.
ATTTAAGTTGCTAAACATATCTCTTTCAACAGTGCAAATTTTCAGCTACCTCACGGAGCTTTAGGGTTACATTGGAGATGCCTCTCCCTCAGGAGTCTTGGATGAATGTTGCCACAAATACTGGTCGTTTAAACCTTTTAAACTGAGTGTCTCTTGTTTTAAACAGTAGGAGCCCTTGTTCTATTTTAATTGAATAAGGGTTATCATTTATTTGAAAAATAAGAAATAAAGAAGTGACTTGCAGAAATAGTGCAGATTCTAAGCAACTGACTCCTACTTGGAAAATCAGACACCATCACAACAGGATGTGTTTGACTGTGATTATGAATCGGCTCCGTTAAATTGTATCCCTACACTACCACCCACTGGCATTGTGAAGAGTACATGGACCCGGATGATTTATGCTGCTTCTGAAACTGATAAACTCTGAGAGCTCATTCATTTCCAATTAGTCTCCAAAGAAATCAGTATAAAGTTCTTCTTAAATAACCAGAAGTAACAAGAATGTGCTCAGCAATCAAGAGTCTCAGGACTGCACTGTTTTGTCAGTTTGTAACTTACCTGCTCAAATAAAATATGTTCTCTCTCCAGGACATGCATGCCATTAACCACCAAATATAATGCTGTTGACAATGATCATGGAGCATACTATTTGTACACTAATGTGACTTGAAAGTCTTATTTCATTATATGCTTTCTATCCTATTGAATTAGCATCATAGCACAATTAGCTGTTGTTTACCCTAATAAGAAAGGATTGGTTGTAATTAGATCTCTCCTCATATTTATAAAAAACAGATATAATTTGGGATAGCACATTAGCTGCTGTAAAGTGACTAATACAGAGAAAGTTTCACAGGGTAATCTCCCTCAGGCACATTTCTTTTTTCTCTCTGTGTGTATGTGTGTGTAATTTTTGCATCCTTATCTCTACACGCTCTCTATATATCCTTACATCACATCATTATTGGATGTGTATTTCTTTCTCTCTCTCTCTAATAAAATAATTTCCCTTTATATATATCTATATATCACATCTAATATATTAAATATATCTATTTATATCCTTATTGCATGTGAATATATTTGTATAAAGATGCATGCACATACTGTATACATATGTGTGTATATATAAGCTATAAACCCTCATCTATGATCCAAGTACTTAGGTTTGGGTGTTAATAACATAAGCATATGACATAGTCAATTTTCAAATTATGTATTTTAGGTTTATATTTTTATCTTAGAGAATTTCACATTTTAAATGTACTATGTTCATAAAGATTAAGATCTAACATCTTTTAAAACCATTTCAGTTATGAATCTTATCATGTAACCTACCATCCAATAGTTTCTGAAAAGCACAACTTTTTCTAAAAGATTTTATTTATTTGTCAGAGAGAGAGCACTCACACAAGTGAGGTGGGGGGATGGGAAAGAGGCAGGACAGCAGGCAGAAGGAGAAGCAGGCTCCCCGCTGAGCAGGGAGGCAGAGGCAGTACCCAATAGCAGGACCCCAGGATCACAACCTGAGCCAAAGGCAGATGCTTAACCAATTGAGCCACCCAGGTGTCCCTGAAAAGCACAATTTGATAGTCATGTTTTCCTGATTTTTACATTTATTTCTCTGAATCTTTTTTGCTGTAAAGATTTGTGTATCATTTAATCCTGTTTTCTTTTATTAACGCTGAGAAGCACAAAGTTCCTTATTGATATGGTAATGTGAATAACTACAAGCCCTGCACGCTTTGGTAGGCTATCCTAAGTTTTATAAAGTGTTTTCTTCACCCATGTGAAGTTGAATCTTTGTCACATCGCTTAGTGTAAATTACTGTTTTTGCTTGTTTCAGCACTACCACTGGAGTGTGGTATGATACAAACTAACCACAGACCAAAAAAAAAAAAAAAAAAAGTAGGAATTAGGTAAAAAAATGGGGCATGTTGAAGGTGGTAAATTATCGATCATTGCACTGGTTTCCCCCATAGATGATTGTTTCCTGAGGAAACATAAGGCCTCAGTGGCTCAAAAAAGGATATGGAGGACAGCTAGCAAATACCAATCTGTTACTTACCATTCAAGGACATGTTCACACTCGCAAATGATCAAGGGAGTGTTATGTGATTTGTGCAAAGTTCATTTTTTATATGTTCTCCATTAGATGAGCCACGTAACAGAATTTATTTATTTAAGTAGGGTTGGTGTTTCTGAACTGTCTGGGGTTCTTGATTTCTCCTGTTGCACTTCCAGCTAGATATTTAATACCCTTTTTTACTTTTAAAACAGAGAAATGATATCTCCACTAGTCTTTCAGTTCTCTCTAAAAAGTTGCAAATTTTTGAAGTTCACCCGTACATAGAAGTTCCATCTCATTTTTGGCTAAATGAAAAGTCAGATAGGTTATTTATAATATTAATTATCCCAATGTTCAAAGTGAATGACCATATCACCGTGAGCAACAAATTAATCTATAGTAGTGGAAGCAAATACACAAGAAATTGCAGTATAAAATGTTGCTTCCTGGAAAAGGAAAACAGTGGCAATAGTAAGAAACACAGAAAGAAAATGGAATTCAGAATAAAAAGAGAATTGTGTCCTTCTTTGTTTATTTCTCTTGACAGGTACCTAGAATATTCAAAGAATACGTTCAGCAAGAAGTAAGACTCAAAATATTCAAGAACCTCTTTTTCTCTTGTATTCAAAAGTCTTTGATCCCATTCCCTCAAGTGACTGATACTTGATATTCTGTGGGTCTCTTATGCATAAATTATTGTACAAAAACTTCCTGCCTTATGTATCATATAAATATAATAACTTTAAGTATTTCCAATTTATTTCCTGTTAAATATTTTATCATGTCTATATAAAAATAAGTTACCTAATTCTTACAACAGTATATAAATATATTATTAAATATCTGTATTTATACAACTATAATTAAAATATATAAAACCAGTAGTCACCAAATTTTTAAACAATCTATCTTACTCTTGTTTACATTTAAGAAAACTGAAGTTCTGAGAAAGGGGTTTGCCCAACATAATACAACACCTAAGACCTAAAGATGAGATACAAACTCAGATCTACAAGGCTCGGTTTTCTATTTTTAGCCATTATCCTTGCTGGACTCTTCAGAGTGGTCTTCATTAAATAATGTCCCTTTTCCTTAGCCTAATTCTGAATACACTGAGAATAAACCAAGGAATGAAAGATGATGATGAGCATATTACCTTTATGGCAGAAGAAAGCAAGGTTAGAAGATACAGCTTACCACGTGATTCACCCTACCTGCTTACTTAACCCTAGCATCTAGTTCACTAAAATGTGACTCACAGGCAATGCAGGACAAAGTCAGAACCTCTCTCTGGCAAGGTAGAAATGTCCCCTAGGGGAGCAGGAAAGGCATCACTTTATACCGAGGTAAATAAAAGATTTAAAGAGAGTAAGCCCCTCCTCAGAGGCAAACATGTTGGGAAAAGCCCTGGAGGTGCATATGAAAAATTGCTCATGATTGAAATCAGTCATGAGGAAAAGCAGTCTCCTTTAACACCCTATTCCAGGGAATTTGACATAGAAGGAATCTATTTCTTACTGAGGAAAATATTTGTTCCTTAAAACTCTGTGAAAGTATACACTCTATGAAAGGAATATTTTTAACTCTAAGTTAGAGTTAAGTCCTTTGGAATGATAAGCTTCATAAGAACATTATTGAGGAATAAAATCAAAAGTTTTCTTTCCCTATGAATACATAAAATAAGGGCAATAAAAAGAAAATGAACCAAATTACTTGCTTAGAGAAGTGCAAAATTTTATCAGCTATATATTACATTTTTATATTTGTTTAGACAAAATGAAATTACTTTCTTTTTAAAAATCATGGAAACATTCAAACTAATGAGCCAGTGTCATATTTTTCGGAGAAAATGTAAATTTCTTATCATATTCCTGAAAGTTATATCAACATTAATTTATGTAACTATTAAGAAATACAAATGAATCTGTGTATAAGTTTATTTCAATATTGCTATTAATATGATTTTTCCTTTGTTACTTCAACACCAACAATTGCAATATTTCCACAAACACGACAGTTTGTATATTTATCATATTTAATGTTTTCTTGTAGACATGTTGAGTTTCCTTTTGTTTACATCATAAACTGTTTCTTCTTAAAAAATGAGAGTACTACAGAATATAAAAGCAGAAAGGTCACAAAACATAATAACAACATTCAAATTAGATTTACAGCTCATCAAAAGTATTCTTTGGAACTATCAAAACTTTAAAATACTTTCTTCTGAAAAGCAATTTGCATTTTTTCTTCCATGTATTTGGGAGGAAACAGTTATTGTTCAATAAGCTATATAGTACTGAATTCATATCAATATTTTTAATTATCTTTGCTTGCTAAAAGAAATACTTCCTTCCAATGTATCATTGATGCACAGTTAGAAATCTAATATTATTTTAACTTCAAAAATTGCTTTAAAAAATCCGAAATTAATGTTCCATTTATTCTGTTTAGTTTTATACGCATACATTCAAATGAAGAATTCATTGTTCAAAACAAAAACATCCTTTTTCAAATAACTTTTCTATAACTGCATCAGTAAAAATAATTACCAATATTAAATGACATATTATTATTATTTTAGCAGATAGAGCTTATTTTGACAATTGCTTTTGGCCATGATGTTATAATAGCAACTGCTTACTCACCTTAAACAACTAGATCAGTGAAAAGATATATGGAATAATTGTTTTCAGATATTTGACGACAGGAAGTAGTAGACTGTCATCCTTAAGACAGGGCAAGAAAAGCATGGATTAGTCTCTGGCGGTACCTTTTCTCCACAGAACGGTGTCAGGATCCCAAAGCATTCCTGCTGAGCTGTGAAAACAGATGCAGAGATGAAGTTCAAGAAGTCTGAGATAACTAACCATTGTGAAGGAGAGTTTCAGGAAAGAACGACTACAGAAAAAGGAGTGTCAGAAATCTGCATCAGGGTGCCCTTGAGTCTTTGCTGAAAATGTGGTTCTATAGGAACTTCAAAGCATGCTGTGTCCCGCATTTGCGATTAATTCAGTCTTAGCCTCATTTTTCCCTACTCAGCCTTGAGCACAAAATTCATCCCATAGATTTTTGCTCATGAGGGCTGCCACCCAAAATCTTGGCTGTTATGGGGTAACTCAAAGACTGCTTAACCCTTGAGAGCTACTTATCTGTAAGAAATGTTTATATCTTATCATGCAAATAGTTGGGATATACACTGCCTCAGTAACTTCTCTCAGTTCAGCTATCACTCCCTGACCTCTACCTCTGTGTCCTCACCGCAATATACTCGTGGGTCAGTAATCAGTAAATTTGAGACGAGAGCTCACAGCACTTCTCTTTTTTATTTTTTTAAATTTTTTTATAGATTTATTTATCTGTTTGACAGAGAGAGAACACAAGTTGGCAGAGCAGCAGGCAGAGGGAGAGGAAGAAGCAGGCTCTCTGCTGAGCAGGGAGCCTGCTGTGGGGCTAGATTCCAGGCCTCTGGGATTATGATCTCAGCTGAGGGCAGCTGCTTAATCGACTGAGCCACTCAGCCACCCCTTATTTTTAATTTTTTTAAGTTTCTTGTGTTTTAAGATTTTACTTACTCATTTGAGAGAGAGAGAGAGAGAGTGAGTGAGCAAGCAAGAAAGCATAAGCAGGGAGGGGGGTTGGGAGAAGGGGGGTAAGGTTATGGACATTGGGGAGGGTATGTGCTTTTGGCTAAATTGGAAGGGGAGGTGAACCATGAGAGACTATGGACTCTGAAAAACAATCTGAGGGGTTTGAAGTGGCGGGGGGGGGGGTGGGAGGTTGGGGTACCTGGTGGTGGGTATTATAGAGGGCACAGCTTGCATGGAGCACTGGGTGAGGTGAAAAAATAATGAATACTGTTTTTCTGAAAATAAATAAATTGGAAAAAAAAATAATTGTTACTTCCAGGAAAAAAAAAAAAAGAAAGCATAAGCAGTGGAAGAAGAGGAAAAGGAGGCTCCCCGCTAAGCAGGAAGCCTGATGCGGGGTTTGATCCCAGGACCCTGGGATCCCGACCGGAGCTGAAATGAGGTGGATGCTTAACCAACTGAGCCACCCAGGTGTCCTAGCGCTTCTCTTTGGGTGGATGGGGGGGATAAAATCCTGGCATGTTTGATCTTAGAAAAATGAGGTGAAGGAGATGTAACCTAGCACATCCAATAGAGTAGAAAAGAAAATGATAGTAACTTGATTTCATATTCTTATTCAGCAGGGACTTTATCTGCAGGTTGATGCAGACACAGATTTGATTTTCATGAGAGGTAGAATTGAAGGACATTGGGCACATTATAGATTATTGAGTTAACTAGATAAGGCACACTATGAATCAAGAAGTCTGTTAAATACTGGGAAATCAAGATGAACACATATGGTACATGGTCCAGTTATTCTAGTCCCAAGACACCAGGGTATTCTAGCGCTCTTCAGGTTTTGGTCATATCGTGTGTGGGAGCACAGATGGGGAGAAATTTGACTGGCTTTTTGATGTAAGTCTTAAGCTTGTAGGAGAAGTTTTCATGAGAACATACACTGGTGAGCCATTAGTATATGAAAAAAACATGTATTAAAACAGTGCCATAATAGTGAATGAGATTGTCCCACAAATAATGAACCCAATGGCAAGAGCTGTGAGCTAAAAAAGCATCCAATATATTATCTATGTGTAAATGTTGGTCAGAGATAATAAAGTTTAAAGAAGAATTTGTATATTAAAAACTATGTAGGAGATCAATAAAACATAACTTCATGAAGGTGTCGGTGGCCAAGATTAAATATTTGCCCTGTTTTGCTGACTTGTCAGATAGGAATACCTCAACAACAACAAAAAAAAGATACCATTTCCTGCCATTTTCCCAGATACTCAGATTTTTATCATGGTAATAGTAGTGATCAATTTGATTCTAACTTGTTTGAATCAGAGGTTGATTCAACTCATATTCTGTCTTCATATAATTAGCTACGCTCCTCACTTAGAGTTTATGAAACATTTTTGAACATGAAGGTGAAGTCATTTACACCATGAACCCATAACCATTCTATAGCAGTTAATCTGAGAACTGATCAACTATTGAGCATGTATGTGCATCGTACCTTAATTGGAGCAAAGTCTTTTTTTCATCTTTATTTAATAATGTGTTATATGTTGGTTTTATTTTCATATCTATTGTCCTGAGTACCAACATTCAACAAAGACCCTGTAAGATACAGAATAAAATTGGTTCTTGGATTTACTAACAAGGACATGATTTCTGACAAGCAAGTAATGGTGGAAATGACTTGACTTGTTTTCTCCCACCTAATGGCAATGCTTATATACCATATAGGAAGTAAAAGTAATTAAACATTTATTAGTAAACAAACTAAAATTGTCATAAGTTTCTGTTTAAAAAAAATAACCCACCAGATTTCCTTTTCTAATGCCAAAATGGCTGATTGATTTTAGTTAAAAGGATAAAACCTCAAAGTCTTTGAGAGACAAAGACGCGAATTCTTCCTGGAAAGCTGGAGGAAGAATCATTAAGTTTATTATTAGAAACCATAATAACTACCTTGAATAGCTGTCTCAAATTGAAATTTGATGAAACAGTCTAATAATCCTAAAGCACAAGGCTAAGTCTCCTATAAGTTATGGCATCTGTATTTTTGCTTATTTATATTACATATGGAATATTTCAGATATACAGGCAAGAATAGATAATAAACCAGCAGGCATCCATATATATATAAATATGGGTGTGTGTGTGTATATATATCACAATGTTTTAAAAACAACATTAAGCCACAATTTTTGGCACTTTTATTAAATGGTGGGAAACTGTGGGGGAAAAAAAAAAAAAAGATAGTGTAAGCCTTACCTATTCTCAACTCTTTTTTTCCCCCATTAGTAGTTGTTTCCATGCATATTTACTACCTATTTAGGTACCCCTAAATATTAAATTGAAAGGATTTTCTGCTATTCAAAATTTAAATAAGTAGCAATATGTAATAATTGCTTTTATGATTACTATTATATTTTGAGATATATCTATGTTGGTAGATAGTTGCTGTAATTCATTAACTTAAAATTGTGTTTTTTATATTTCTAGTTTTCTATTTAAAGACATAAAGATTATCCCCAGTATTTATTCTTAAAAGCATTGCTTCAAATGTGCCTGTGTGATACAGGCATTTAAGTGTCCAACTCTTTGTTTAGTCTTAGGTTGTGATCTCTGGGCCATGGGACTAAGCCCATGTCAGGCTCTGTGCTAAGTGGGGAATCGGCTTGAGATTCTCTTTTCTTTTCCCTCTGCCCCTCCTGCGTGTACTTGCTCTCTCTAACATAAATAAGTAAATCTTTTTAAAAATCCAATGTTTCAATACATACTTTTGGAAATTTACAAACCAATCTTGCATTCCTTTGATAGACTCAACTTGTTCATGATGTATTTTAGTCTTTATATATGACTGAATTGGTTTTCTAATAATTTGTTGAGGAGTTTTACATTTGGATTCATGAGCAATACTGGCCTGTTATTTCCATCTTACTGAAATTTTGGTTCAAGGTTATGTTGACCTCAGAAAACAAGTTGGGGATTTTTTCTTCCATCTGTTCTCTGGAGGACTTTGTGTAGGATGGGTATTATTTTTTCCTAAAATGATAACAGAATGCCCTTGTGAATCTATCTAGGTCTAGCATTTGCTTTATCAAAATATTTCATTACAGATTTCACTTTTTAAATAATATAGGACAATTTAGAATTTGATTTTTTTCTTGTGTCCATTTAGATAATTTACATATTTCTAGAAACTTATTCATTTTATTTAATTTTCTGAATATTAGGTAGAAAGTTGTTCAAGAAATTCTTAAATCCTTTTAAATGACACCAACTTTTTAGTGCTGTTCTTATATATTCCCGAAACTGGTCACTTGTGCTTCTTATTCCCTTTTGTCTTCTTAACATGTATTGTTAATTTTTCAATTCTTATCAAAACTGCTTTTGCTCCTTCAATTTTCTTTATAGTTTTTATCTTCTCTCTCATTGAGTCTGATTTCTCCACTTACTGTTTTTTTTTTCTTTAACTTTCTTTTGGTTAATATGAATTCGTTTTCAAATTTTATTTAATGAATACTTAGCCCTTTGATTTTTAGCCATTTCTTATTTTTTAGTATGTGCATGTAAGGCTAAAAATGTCTCTGTAAGCAAAATTTAGCTGCAATGCATATTAATATGTTTTACTTCTGTTATATTGTATGTCTATTGACAATGTTTTCTTTTTTTTTTTTTTTTTTTTAAGAATTTATTTATTTATTTGACGGAGATCACAAGTAGGCAGAGAGGCAGGCTGGGGGGTTGGGGGGGCAAGGGAAGAAGGCTCCCCACTGAGCAGAGAGCTCAGTGTGGGGCTTGATCCCAGAGCCCTGAGATCATGACTTGAGCTGAAGGCAGAGGCTTAAACCACTGAGCCACCCAGACGCCCCTTGTTGACAATGATTTCTTAAACCTTTTTATTTTACTTTGGATCTATCTGCTAGTTAGGAGTTTATTTCAAAATTAAATATTTTCTAATTACATGACTTAATTTGCTACCTTAAATCTCTCTAGGTCTGCAGTTCTCTCCTATGTATTCTATATGATTTCATTTCTTTTACATTCACTGAAATTTGCTTAAAGTCCACCAACTTAGGGTCAATTTTCATAAAACTTGCTCTTGAAAATAATGTATGGCCTCCAATTTGGGAATGCTACAGTTTCCACATACCAACTATGCCAGACTTGTTATTTGTTGTGTTCAAATTTTATCCTTAGGGTTTTGTTTTCCTGCTTACTTTATCTGTTAGCAACAGAGATACGTTAAAATCTCCAATTATAAATCTTGATTTTTCTACTTCTATTTTGACTTCTCGATTTTTACTTTGTGTATTTTGATGATACATAACTTCTCTGTCCAATATAGTTACCACTAGCCACATGTATCTCTTTAAATTTAGATTAATTTAAATTAAATTAAAATTCAATGTCTTAGTCACAATAGCCACATTTTAAATGTTCCATAGTTACATATTGGACTGAGCTCTTATATTGTCCAGAGCAGATATAGAACATTCTTTTATTCCAGCAAGTTCTATTGAACAGCACTACTATATAATTACATTTATATAAATTTAGATTTATTATATTTTCTGAGAAAATTAGAAGTTTTCATCATTGTGAAAGTATCTCTATCTGGAAATCCTTTTTTTAAATTCCTTTTTGTCTGATGTTAGGGTAATTATACAAAATTTCTTTGGGATAGATTTGCATATTGGCTCTTTTTCCATTTCTTAATTTTTATTCTTTATGTGTACTTATATTTTAAATTTATCTTTTTAGAAGAGAGCAATTAATCTACTTAAATTTACTTTAATGCTGATATATTTGAGTTCATTTCTTACATTTTATTATGTACTTCCTACGTACCCTCTCTGCTATAAACTTATTTTTTCCTTGTTTCTTTTCTTCTTTTAGTCATATTTTATATTTTTGGGCAATCCACGTTTGCCTTACCCAATATGGAATAAACAATTTATTGTTGTTACGTTCTTTTTGTAGTAATTACCTTCCAAATTACAGGATACATCCTTAAATTAGCTAGAAAGAGCAAATATCCATTAATTCCATCTTAAACTTCTCAACATGTAATTTTTTAAATAGGCAAACATACATGAATGCCATGCATATTTGAAACTTCACAAACCATCATAATTATTAATTTGTAAAGAATTAAATACTGTATGTATAAATATTAGTGTGTGTGTATGTGTGTGTGTGTGTATTCCTACATACATATTTTTTCTTCTGAATTCTTTCACTCCCTTTTAATTTTTCTTTTAGATAATTTTCCTTTCTGATGAGAGTATATCCTTTAAATGTTTCCTTATTGTGTCAATTAGGGGCAAACTCTTCAATTTTGTTCCTCTGAATTTAGTCTTCATTCTTAAGAGAGATTTTTTTTTTCTGAGTCTCAACTTCTACAAAACGGTTAACTCCTCTCATTAGAGTGAAGGTATCTTTCTGTTGTTTGCTGACTTCCATCTCGCAGAGAGGTCTCTGTAATATTACCACCCTCACAAAAGTAATGGGCTACCCCCACCTGATTCCATTTTAAAACTTTTTTTAAAGATTTTATTTATTTATTTATTTAGAGAGAGAGAGTGAGAGAGACAAACCCCAACGGGCTTGGGCAGAGGGAAAAGGAGAAGCAGGCTCCCACCTGAGCAGGGAGCCCTCTGCAGGGCTCAATCCCAGGACTCTGGGATCATGACCTAACACTTTAGTTTATCTCTTCTATGTCTTGGTAGGGATTTTTAAAATTTATCCTATGAATAATTTGTAGCATTTCTTGAATCTTTGATTTGGGATATTTCATTAGAAAAACAAAAATTCAGCCACTCTCTCCCCCAATATTTCTTCTTCCTCCTTTTCAATGTCCTGTCCCTCTTTCTCTGTCTCTTGCTCTGGCACATTTGTGTTAGACTTTCTCAGTTGATCCTTTATGTCTCTCATCATCAACTATATATTTTTTATTTTTTGTCTTAGATAATCCTCTTCTGACCTATACCCCAATTTGCTAATTTTCTCTTATGTATTTAATCCTATGTGAACCTCATCTTTGCAAGTTCTTAATTTTTGTAGTTTGAAATCTCTTCATTTTTAGATTTGTTATGCCACATGTCTTATTTTCAGTTTCTCTAGACATTTTCACCTATCTTTTGTCATATTATACATAGTTGCTTTAGTAATTTTTCAGTCTCTTTGAACATTGCAACATCAGGATTCCTGTGAGTCTATTTATGCTATATAATTCTGGTATTTCTCACTAACTTTTTTTTTAACCATACATGTCTGACAATTCTCATCTATGTACTAGATATTGCATTTTTAATAATGAGAAATAGGTATACCTGGGTGGCTCAATTGTTTAAGCTTTTGGTCAGATCATGATCTCAGGATCCTGAGACTGAGCCCCACATTGGGCTCCTTGTTCATGAGAGAGTCTGCTTCTCCCTCTGTCTGCTGCTGCTCCCCCTGCTTGTACTCTTTCTTTCTCTCTGTCAAATAAATAAACAAAATCTTTAAAAATAAATAAATAAATAAATAAATAAATAAATAAATAGGAGAAATATCTGCGGCCTAGAATGATACTACCTTTTTTCAAAGAGCATTTACAAGTCAAAAACTATACTCCACGTTCATGCCCTTTGATCCTCAGGACAACTGAGAAAATGCTAACTATAGTTTCAGGAAAGTACTATTTGATTTCTGGCTCACATGATCCTGTAAGGTCATTTTTCATATTTCAGTTTTACTTATTCTTTAAGCTTCAGTTTTAAATGTTGGGGAGATACCAAACTACATTACCTTTTATTGGTTCTTTGACTTACATTCCTTCTACCCTATTCTATGTCTTGGTAGGGATTTTTAAAATCTATTCTACCAAGAACACAGCATATTTTTGCAGCCATCTCTTTTAAATTGGAAAAGGCTTTCAGAGCAAAAGCAGAAATGTTTGGTACTAATTAGCTTACGTTGAAGCCAAAGCTGTGCTATGAAGTCACTTCAGCTTTAATATCTAGCTAGCCATTTAACATCTCAGGACATCCTGGCCATCTTCCTTTCTCTTGTGATAGTATGTATCATCACTGTCAGTTACTTACCACATAGATATCCATCTCAGAAATGAAGTACAGGTGCCTAATCTTATATACAGGCTTTGGCTAGATTTGTATCTAATTTGGATGTGTCATAGATAAGCTTCTCAGAATCCCTTGATTCTTGAAAAATGTCAAAATTTTAGGAATTCCCAAGTCCACTCTATCATTCAGTATTTGGATACTCTTGATTATGACAGGAGCCTTAGTTAAATGCCAACTGAACACTTATCCACTAGGATTATTTTTAGTTCAAGTCTTAGGTTATTCTTTTATTTTTGACCCAATAATATAGTTAATATTTTTTTAAATTATTTTTTATAAACATATATTATTATCCCCAGGGGTACAGGTCTGTGAATTGCCAGGTTTACATACTTCACAGCACTCACCAAAGCACATACCCTCCCCAATGTCCATAACCCCACCTCCCTTCTCCCAACTCCCCTCCCCCCAGCAACCCTCAGTTTGTTTTGTGAGATTAAGAGTAACTTATGGTTTGTCTCCCTCCCAATCCCACCTTGTTTCATTGATTCTTCTCCTACCCACTTAAGCCCCCATGTTGCATCACCACTACCTCATATCAGGGAGATCATATGATAGTTGTCTTTCTCCGCTTGACTTATTTCGCTGAGCATGATATGCTCTAGTTCCATCCATGTTGTCGCAAATGGCAAGATTTCATTTCTTTCGATGGCTGCATAGTATTCCATTGTGTATATATACCACATCTTCTTGATCCATTCATCTGTTGATGGACATCTAGGTTCTTTCCATAGTTTGGCTATTGTGGACATTGCTGCTATAAACATTCGGGTGCACGTGCCCCTTTGGATCACTACGTTTGTATCTTTAGGGTAAATTCCCAGTAGTGCAATTGCTGGGTCATTGGGCAGTTCTATTTTCAACATTTTGAGGAACCTCCATGCTGTTTTCCAGAGTGGTTGCACCAGCTTGCATCCCCACCAACAGTGTAGGAGGGTTCCCCTTTCTCCACATCCTCGCCAGCATCTGTCATTTCCTGACCTGTTGATTTTAGCCATTCTGACTGGTGTGAGGTGATATCTCATTGTGGTTTTGATTTGTATTTCCCTGATGCCGAGTGATATGGAGCACTTTTTCATGTGTCTGTTGGCCATCTGGATGTCTTCTTTGCAGATATGTCTGTTCATGTCCTCTGCCCATTTCTTGATTGGATTATTTGTTCTTTGGGTGTTGAGTTTGCTAAGTTCTTTATAGATTTTGGACACTAGTCCTTTATCTGCTATTAGAGAAATGCAACTGATTTCTGTGCATTGATTTTATATCCTGACACTTTACTGAATTCCTGTACAAGTTCTAGCAGTTTGGGAGTGGAGTCTTTTGGGTTTTCCACATATAGTATCATATCATCTGTGAAGAGTGATAGTTTGACTTCTTCTTTGCCGATTTGGATGCCTTTAATTTCCTTTTGTTGTCTGATTGCTGAGGCTAGGACTTCTAGTACTATGTTGAATAGCAGTAGTGATAATGGACATCCCTGCCGTGTTCCTGACCTTAGCGGAAAAGCTTTCCGTTTTTCTTCATTGAGAGTCATATTTGCGGTGGGTTTTTCATAGATGGCTTTGATGATATTGAGGTATGTGCCCTCTATCCCTACACTTTGAAGAGTTTTGATCAGGAAGGGATGCTGTACTTTGTCAAATGCTTTTTCAGCATCTATTGAGAGTATCATATGGTTCTTGTTGTTTCTTTTATTGATGTGTTGTATCACATTGACTGATTTGCGGATGTTAAACCAACCTTGCAGCCCTGGAATAAATCCCACTTGGTCGTGGTGAATAATCCTTTTAATGTACTGTTGAATCCTATTGGCTAGTATTTTGGTGAGAATTTTTGCATCTGTGTTCATCAAGGATATTGGTCTATAGCTCTCTTTCTTGATGGGATCCTTGTCTGGTTTTGGGATCAAGGTGATGTTGGCCTCATAAAATGAGTTTGGAAGTTTTCCTTCCATTTCTATTTTTTGGAACAGTTTCAGGAGAATAGGAATTAGTTCTTCTTTAAATGTTTGGTAGAATTCCCCCCGGAAGCCGTCTGGCCCTGGGCTTTTGTTTGTTTGGAGATTTTTAATGACTGTTTCAATCTCCTTACTGGTTATGGGTCTGTTCAGGCTTTCTATTTCTTCCTGGTTCAGATGTGGTAGTTTATATATTTCTAGGAATGCATCCATTTCTTCCAGATTGTCAAATTTGTTGGTGTAGAGTTGCTCATAGTATGTTCTTATAATAGTTTGTATTTCTTTGGTGTTAGTTGTGATCTCTCCTCTTTCATTCATGATTTTATTTATTTGGGTCCTTTCTCTTTTCTTTTTGATAAGTCTGGCCAGGGGTTTATCAATTTTATTAATTCTTTCAAAGAACCAGCTCCTAGTTTCGTTGATTTGTTCTATTGTTTTTTTGGTTTCTATTTCATTGATTTCTGCTCTGATCTTTATGATTTCTCTTCTCCTGCTGGGCTTAGGGTGTCTTTCTTGTTCTTTCTCCAGCTCCTTTAGGTGTAGAGTTCGGTTGTGTACCTGAGACCTTTCTTGTTTCTTGAGAAAGGCTTGCACCGCTATATATTTTCCTCTCAGGACTGCCTTTGTTGTGTCCCACAGATTTTGAACCATTGTGTTTTCATTATCATTTGTTTCCATGATTTTTTTCAATTCTTCTTTAATTTCCCAGTTGACCCATTCATTCTTTAGAAGGATGCTTTTTAGTCTCCATGTATTTGGGTTCTTTCCAAACTTCCTCTAGTGGTTGAGTTCTAGCTTCAGAGCATTGTGGTCTGAAAATATGCAGGGAATGATCCCAATCTTTTGATACCAGTTGAGTCCTGATTTAGGACCGAGGATGTGATCTATTCTGGAGAATGTTCCATGTGCACTAGAGAAGAATGTATATTCTGTTCCTTTGGGATGAAATGTTCTGAATATATCTGTGATGTCCATCTGGTCCAGTGTGTCATTTAAGGCTTATTTCCTTGTTGATCTTTTGCTTGGATGATCTGTCCATTTCAGTGAGGGGAGTGTTAAAGTCCCCTACTATTATAGTATTATTGTTGATGTGTTTCTTTGATTTTGTTATTAATTGGTTTATATAGTTGGCTGCTCCCACATTGGGGACATAGATATTTAAAATTGTTAGATCTTCTTGTTGGACAGACCCTTTGAGTATGATATAGTGTCCTTCCTCATTTCTTATTATAGTCTTTGGCTTAAAATCTAATTGGTCTGATATAAGGATTGCCATTCCTGCTTTCTTCTGATGTCCATTAGCATGGTAAATTCTTTTCCATCTCCTCATTTTAAATCTGGAGGTGTCTTCAGGCTTAAAATGAGTTTCTTGGAGGCAACATATAGATGGGTTTTGTTTTTTTATCCATTCTGATACCCTGTGTCTTTGGTTGGGGCGTTTAGCCCATGAACATTCAGGGTAACTATTGAGAAATATGATTTTAGTGTCATTGTATTGCCTGTAAGGTGACTGTTACTGTATATTGTCTCTGTTCCTTTCTGATCTACCACTTGTAGGCTCTCTCTTTGCTTAGAGGACCCCTTTCAATATTTCCTGTAGAGCTGGTTTGGTGTTTGCAAATTCTTTTAGTGTTTGTTTGTCCTGGAAGCTTTTAATCTCTCCTTCTATTTTCAATGATAGCCTAGCTGGATATAGTATTCTTGGCTGCATGCTTTTCTCATTTAGTGCTCTGAAAATATCATGCCAGCTCTTTCTGGCCCGCCAGGTCTCTGTGGATAAGTCAGCTGCCAATCTAATATTTTTACCATTGTATGTTACAAACTTCTTTTCCCGGGCTGCTTTCAGGATTTTCTCTTTGTCACTAAGACTTGTAAATTTTACTATTAGGTGACGTGGTGTGGACCTATTCTTATTGATTTTGAGGGGCGTTCTCTGAACCTTCTGAATTTTGATGCTCATTCCCTTTGCCATATTGGGGAAATTCTCCCCAATAATTCTCTCCAGTATACCTTCTGCTCCCCTCTCTCTTTCTTCTTCTTCTGGAATCCCAATTATTCTAATGTTGTTTTGTCTTATGGTGTCACTTATCTCTCCAATTCTCCCCTCGTGGTCCAGTAGCTGTTTGTCCCTCTTTTGCTCAGCTTCTTTATTCTCTGTCATTTGGTCTTCTATATCGCTAATTCTTTCTTCTGCCTCATTTATCCTAGCAGTGAGAGACTCCATTTTTGATTGAATCTCATTAATAGCTTTTTTTATTTCAACTTGGTTAGTTTTTAGTTCTTTTATTTCTCTAGAAAGGGCTTTTATATCTCCCAAAAGGGTTTCTCTAATACCTTCCATGCCTTTTTCGAGCCCGGCTAGAACCTTGAGAATTGTCATTCTGAACTCTAGATCTGACATATTACCAATGTCTGTATTAATTAGGTCCCTCGCCTTCGGTACTGCCTCTTGTTCTTTTTTTGTGATGAATTTTTCTGCCTTGTCATTTTGTCCAGAAAGAGTATATGAAGGAGCAAGTAAAATACTAAAAGGGTGGCAACAACCCCAGGAAAATATGCTTTAACCAAATCAGAAGAGATCCCAAATCGTGAAGGGGGAGAAAGGGGATAAAAAGAGGTTCAAAAAAAAGAAAGGAAAAAAAAAAAGGAATTTAAAAAAAGAAAATGAATAAAGAAAAGTATGAAAAAGAAAAAATATGTATATTAGATAAACTAGTTAAAAACGTTAAAAA
Organism: Neogale vison; assembly: GCF_020171115.1. NCBI lineage: Eukaryota > Metazoa > Chordata > Mammalia > Carnivora > Mustelidae > Neogale > Neogale vison. Next base: position 40,368,433 of record NC_058099.1, read on the forward strand.
TGAAAAGGGTAAAAGTTAAAATTTTTTTTAAATTTAAAAAAATTAAAAAATTTAGCAAAAGAAGAGAAAAAAAATGAAAAAGAAAAAAATTACTTTAACTGCAAGACTAAAAAATCACAGGGAGAAAGCCATGAGTTCCGTGCTTTGCTTTCTCCTCCTCTGGAATTCTGCTGCTCTCCTTGGTATTGAAACCGCACTCCTTTGTAGGTGAACTTGGTCTTGGCAGGATTTCTTGTTGATCTTCTGGGGGAGGGGCCTAGTGTAGTGATTCTCAAGTGTCTTTGCCCCAGGCGGAATTGCACCACCCTTACCCGGGGCCGGGCTGAGTAATCCACTCGGGTTTGCTTTCAGGAGCTTTTGTTCCCTGAGCACTTTCTGTAGAGTTCCTGAAGACGGGAATACAAACGGCGGCCTCCTGGTCTCTAGCCCGGAGGAGCCGAGAGCCCGGGGCCCCACTCCTCAGTGCGCCCTCGGAGAACAGCACCCAGTAACTCCCGTCTGCCTGACCTCCGGCCGAGCTCCGAGCTCACCGAGCCTGCGGCCGGTTCAAGGTAACCCCGAACTGTGAGCCCACTGTCGGCTCTGTCTCTGTAGCTGTCTTTCCCACTCCAATACCCGCAAGCTCTGCGACACTCAGACACCCCCGATCCTTCTGTGACCCTGCGGGACCTGAGGTCACGCTGAACCCGAGTGGGCTTCGCCCTGGTTTAGCCTCTGGAGTGATGTCCCTCAGCGGAACAGACTTTTAAAAGTCCCGATTTTGTGCACCATTGCTCCGCTGCTTGCCGGGAACCGGCCCCTCCCCCCTGGGGTCTATCTTCCCATCGCTTTGGATTCACTTCTCCGCCAGTCCTACCTTTCAGAAAGTGATTGTTTTTCTGTTTCTAGAATTGCTGTTTTTCTCTTCGATCTGCAGATGGATTTGCAGGTGTTTGCACTCTTTAGATAAGCTCTCTAGCTGATCTCCTGCTAGGTGAAGTAGTCTCAGCCTGCTACTTCTCCACCATCTTGACTCCTCCCTTATAGTTAATATTTTTGAAGACCATTGTTAATATAGTTTATGTACATGTTTCATTTTTTTGGATTTATTCCTACTTTTTTTTTTTTTTTACTTTCAATTTACTTCTCAATAAAGGTTGCTTTGGAGTCATTTTAGTGAGGGTCTTTAGGTGCTAAAACTTATTCACTAACATTATAATAATCACTGTTATTCACTGGTAACTATTTTTTGCTTTCTGAATGTATCTGAATGTTGTTCTTGCTACTAAATGACTGTTTAGCTGGGTATAAACTTCTGAATCCATTGTATTTCTACAGCGTTCTGAAGATACTATCATACTGTTTTCTGGAATTGACTGTTATAGGTCAGACATCTAAGATCAGTTTAATAACTGTTTCTTCATAAATACATTTATTTTGTAGCTTTATATAGCGTTCATTTTTCTTTGATGTTTTACTGTTTCATTACAATGCTCCTAGACTTAGATTTTTTTTATATTATTAATTACTCTGAGAGTACTTTCAAAATAGAAGCTTATATCTTACTTCAAACCTAAAAAATACTTTTGCTCTTAATACTTTACTACTTTTTCTGTTATTACCTGTTTTCTTCTGTAACAACTATTTTTTAAAAATGAATTTTTCACTGTATTTCTACAGTGTATATATATATATATATATACACACACACACACCCACACACACACATATGTATACATACACACACACACGTGTTTGTGTGTGTGTGTGTATACACATACACAGTTTACTTAAAAAAACTGATAGTATGAAAAAACATGTGGTAGTAGTGCCAGAAGTCAAAGAGATATGCTTTGAAATATTGGCATGGGTATGCATTTATGGAAAATAAAAGAAGTACCTCTCTAAGTCTATAGATAAAATAGTACAGCTAAGTTGCATCTGCAACTAAATTGAACTCCTTGGAAAAATCAAACCCAATACTACATAAAAATATTTTCATTGAAAGAGGCATTATGTTTCTGCATCTTCTCTGCATGTTGCATAATTTATAAATTGTGTCTTATGTTTGTGGTCAATATGATCTGCTTGAAGGACTGGTAGTTCTAATATTCTATACAGCAGCTACACAGTTTTGTGAAAAAATCAATGCTACCAGCATTCAGGTCAAGTTGGAGCATCAAGTTCATGCTTTGATCACTCTCTCTGTTCTAAACACATAGTAATGATTGATAAAATATTAAAAAAGAAAATCTAAAAGTCACTGCTGAGCTCAAATACAATATAAAAAAAAAATCTCTGTGAGCCAGAAATAGAACAAAAACATGCAGTAACAAGCCAGGCTGAAGCTGCAGGCTTACTGAATTTTAGTGTAGAAGACAACACTGTTGGCTAGGAGCTTAATTTTACAGAATAAAAAGTGTTAAAATTGCTTCATGTAAAATGCTGACTCTGAACCATAGTGACTATTTGAAGCCAGTGAATGAAATTTGGTTCCCTACACCACAAACTTTGTGAATGGAGAAAAAATCATATATAATAAAATAAATAAAATATCATCAGTCATGTCTGGATATGTAAATCCTAGTGAGCCTTTGGATATAGGAAGATGAGTAGGCAAATCCTGTGCACGGCGTTGAACCAAATCACTGGCTGTGTCCACATCCAACCTTGCCAAACTGCTAATTTAACTGTAGGACAGGAAATTTATCATAAATTAAATCCTTTCTATTTCTTGAAACTCTCAGCTGTGGTCGATTTTCTTATTGTTTTTATAGGGATAGTATACTTTTTTTTTTTTAACCATTTTCCAGGGAAAGTCCCCTCTGATTATTAAGTTTTATTTCTTTGTGTTAACCCCGTAAATGGACTCTACAATATTCAGACAATTCTTTTTATAATATCTTTATCCAATTAATCTCCACCATGTGCTTATTTTCTTTTGTTCCTGGTACCACCGATTTTATTCCATATCTTTCTTTTTTTAATATATTTGTTTTATTATAATATTTTTATTTGACAGAGAGCACAAGCAGGGGAAGCAATAGGCAGAGGGAGAGGCAGAAGCAAGCTCCCCACTGAACAGGGAGCCCCAAACAGGGCTGGATTCTAAGACCCTGAGGTCATGACCTGAGCCAAGGGCAGACACTTAACCTCTTGAGCCACACAGGCACCCCTATTCCTTATCTTTGAAAGAAACTTTTAAGAAATAAGTAGTTGTTTTGTTTTTTACACACTCTGGTCAAAATTATATCTCCAAAAATGAATGTGGGAGTGGTGGCACCCTGTCAGATGCTACACTGAAGTGGAGAGGACTGTGGATGTGCTTCATAGTGCAATGATGATGTTGGATGAAAAGAATGATCTAGAGGAAAGAAGTGGGCAGTGAATGCTTTTAGGGAGTTGGGACTTTTATAACACAACTGAGGGAAGAGTAATGAAAGAGCTTCTTCATTAAGTACACAAATAAGAGAAAAAATACATATATTACATATATGTGTGTTTTGTCTATATATAAACTGATCCAGATAAGACACTAGAATTATATACTAAAGGAACTCAAATACCTAGAGGAGAAGCAAAGTCATGGAGAGCTGTAGGAGGGGAGTCAAGCTTAAAGTTGCATTTTTTCACTTCTTGTATTCCCCTATTTGGCAAATTATTCAAATGAATAATCAATATGATATAGAAATTGTGAACTTCAAAGCTATGTATTACATAGTCCCAACACTTTCTGTGAAGGTCTTGGAACAGAAGATAAATAATCTAGATCACATGTACTGAAGTTGAAAGAGCAAATTTTTTTTTTTTATCCAGTCATTTTTAGATCATTTTCAGCAGTTGCAATCCAGTGGCCATTCTTCATGTACATGTTGCTATAACAGTAAATGACAGTACAGCTCACTTACTACTAGGAAGTAAAAATAATAAATTAAAATATCAATATATACCCTCATTTTCTTAAACTAATCACTTATTTTTAAATGAAAAAAATACTTCTGTCCTAAAAATTCTAACTCAATATTGATTTGGAAACATTTCTGGAAAATAATTTTAATTATTATATTTACATATTAAACTTTTCATTCTACTCATCTTTTTAGTAAGAGCTATAATTGAATTTGAAAAGCAATAAACTTTTTAAGAAAGTAAATGACTCTTTAAAAAAGTTAAAATAAAAAATACTAAATTTTTCAAAATAAAATATTAGAATTTTGTTATAAATTTAAAAAATGAAAAATAATGATTTAAACATTACTTTGAAAAATCAACTCAAACATCTGTTTTTAAATTAATTTCTCATTTATTAAGCACCTACCAGGGTCCTGATACAGGAGTGGCCTTCTGTTATACTCTTTTTGTTCTCCTCTTTGTTTTTGTTTTTGCTTTTTTTTTTTTTTTGTCTCCTGATATTATCTCTCTTCCCTTTTGACTCTACAAGTTTAATATTGCCATAATACTAATGTGCATATATATACACAATAATGTACATATATAAAGTATACACATATATATATATACATTTGTGTGCATGTGTGTGTATATATACTTTTTTTAACCTCATACCCCAAGGTGGTAAATGTATGTTTAAATTTAACAAAAAGATTAGAAATATAGAAATGATTTTTCCAATGCCCCCCCAGAAAACAGTATTTTTATTTGACTATATGCAGTCTAATCTATATATCACTTGTTTTGCATCATTAACATTGATTTCTATAAAGATTAGTGTTACTAATAAAATTAGTTGAAGCCATAGAAAATGTTATACCAATTTTGAGGGTGAGCACAGTTATACTTTAAGATCCAGTTCTCAAAATATGAGTTGTGAAGCAATCCTAAAAATTCTTTATCTCTTGTAATTATAATTTATATTTGCTGTAACCCCAAGCTTTGTATTGCCATCACTATTCCTATTTGTATCTCATGATTCCATGGGCTCTACCAGGTCAGGGACTTTGTCCTAATTGCTTTGCTTTTCCAGAATCTAATGCAGGATTGAAACTTGAATTATTAGATATAAGCCTCATATAAAGAAGCCTGAAGTAATCATTGTGGTAAGTAATCAATATTTTAACATCTGAAATAAAAGAGTGAGCTTGAGAATGTAGAACTTCAGTTTCTCTTCCAACTCAGATATTACAGTATCTTCCTCGCTCATTTTTTCCTCTATTTTTTCTCCAAGCATCCCTCTTCCTGACTCCCAAATTAAATACTACCAATCTTACACTAACATTAATTGTATTAAGAAAATTCATTGTTTGTCAGTCCCATGTTCAATTTTCTGTAGGTCTTCTTTTCTTTCCAAAGTGCTCCTCCAAATACACTGCATACTAGTACACCAAACTGCTTGCTTTTCCCAGTGCCTTTCCATGCTTCTATGCCTTTGCGTTTTCTCCCAATGGTGGAATACTGCCATCCTTCTTTTGCCTTCCCTTCCTTCAAATGGCATTGCCTTGGTAGTGGATGCCTTACCTCAATGCCTCTGGCAGCTAGCTCTACATTTCTCATCCCATTTACATCTTGCATTAAGTCACTATTGTAACACTTACCTCCAAATACAGTAAGAAGTACCTTTTAAAGAAAAAGATTTATTTATTTACTTGAGAGAAAGAAAGTGCAGGCAGAGGGACAGAACCAGAGAGCCAGAGAGAATCTCAACCAGGCTCCATGCCCAGTGCAGAGTCTGACATGGGGTTCCATCTCACAGCCCTGAGGTCATGACCTGAACAGTAATCAAGAGTTGGACACTTAACCCTTTGAGCCACCCAAGTGCCCCAAGATGGTTTTAAAGTACTTCTTATGAGTTAATTTGCCTACAAATGTCATATAGAATATGAACACAAAAAACTCTACATTGTTTTATCCTAGAAGTTTTAGTAATACATGACTGGACTTTTGAAATAGAGATACGTTGGGCACCTGCGTGGCTCAGTTAGTTAAGTGACTGCCTTCAGCTCAGGTCATTAGCCTGGAGTCCCAGGATTAAGTCCCGCACTGGGGTCCCTGCTCAAGGGGTGTTTGCTTCTTGCTCTGACCCTCCCTCCTCTCATGCTTTCTCTCTTCCCAAATAAGTAAATAAAATCTTAAAAAAAGAAACAGAAAAATGTTAATTTCCAGTACCCCTATTCAGAAACCCTGTCACACACAGCAATAAAGTAGAACACATTTAATAAATCTCCATCATTCAAACTAAATATGGAAAAAACCAAAATGAAGAAATTTATATTTCAGTCATAAAATTTTTAAAAATAAAAACGTGTCTGTAACTTTGGCAAACGCAGTGTTTACAAGTTTAGTCATTAGTGATGACACTTTAATGAATAGATTAGATCGCTGGTAATTACCACATTAGACTTTTGATTAAATGGTTATTTGAGATTTCACTTAAGAATTTTAAATGTAGACTCATTGACTCTATGCCTCTGTTTTGTTTTTAGTTTTTTCTTAGAGTTTGTCTCTAAAATTAGTTTTAGGGTAAACTTTAGTTCCTCTTAGAAATTGCAAAAATTGACCAAAAAATTACTGCCTGCTAACCATCAGGAGCTATAGTGCTCACAGTCGGATTGAAAGAGGTTTAATTACCCACAGCTTCCATGATTTCCGTGCAATGCATGTCTGTACTATGTCAATTCCGTTTCTTGCATTTGGCAGGTATTTGAAAAAAATTTGTGGAGAGATCTTAATCCAGATATAATGACACCAAATACACATCAAGCACTGTCCTATTCTACCAAGACGTATATGCTATATTGGTGCTCTTCCCTCTACCTGAATTAAGTTTTCTTTTCAGGCCTTCCAGTATACTCGTGAACAAAACTTCCATGAACTATTCTTTCATCCTTCACCAAAGAATGTGTTTCTTTCTTTTGTCTTCCTGTTTCACTTGCTTTATATATTTCATGTATCACTTTTCAAATGCTGCCTCATACTATGGCTGTTTCCTGCATACTTTTGAGAGGTGTGTTCTCATTAAATCTCTGGTCGTTAAATTGTAGATGTGTGCATATAAAACTGCTGCCTTTGCTGTTTTGGACTAAAGTACCACTAAGCTTTATCACTTGAAACTTACTTTAATTCATCCTTAATGTTTCTGTTAATGTTTATGTGCAGTACTCAAGCCACTTTTAGATTGCATTTAAAAAAAAACACATAAGATTCATTTGTTCACAAAAAATTATTCACACAAATTCATTTATTTATAAGTTCTAATAACCACAGGAAGAAAAGAAAATCTGAAACGTTAAAAGTTTAATTCTCTTTTATCCTTGACCTAGAGGTGTCAACCCTGTTCTCCAAATGTAAAAGCATTTTAAAAAATTAATTTATACGAAGTGCTAGAGGTCATTTTCAAGAAGCTCCAGAGAACTGAAACCAAATCAGTTATATGGACTTCAGTGATTGCAACCAAGGAAAGTCAATTTCCAGAGCTAATATAAAGGAATTTAATTTGATCACTCTTATTAGTACAATTAGGAGTAATACTGCTTCGAGGCAAGTAGTTTGATCTATAAAGCAAGAAGAGAAATTTCAATCCGTGTAAATTTACTTACCAATATTTTACATGAACGTCATACCTTGTATTTTGCCCTGTGCTTACAGTTAAATCATAAAACAAGAGTCAGAGCTCCATGCCTCTAATCTCAGGGTAAAAAAAAGAGAAAGGTGACTCGGTATATGCTGGGTGGTCTGATACTGCACAAGTCCTTTAGCCGGTTCATAAAATGAGAAGAGAGACACATGCCACACAGGAAAGAACAATGCAACCAAAGGGGGAAAATCTACCTAAAACAGGGGACTTGTAGTAAATTTTTCATCTTCTCTGAGCTTTGACTTATTTAGCTATAAAATGGTGACATCTATGCCTTCTCACAGGGATGCTGTGGTAAAGATTTCACTGTAGATGTGAGAGTGTGTTTTGGCTGTTGTCTACTGACTTCAGAAACCGTGAATGAAGCAGATGAATTTCCAACCTCTGGTAAATTTCTAACTCATTGGCTGAATTTATTCTAACTTCCTGAGGCCAACATAATGGAAGACTGAAACCTGTATCAGACTCTGTTGACCTTAATTGTCATTTTAAGGAATCAAATATTTATTGCTTGAGTTCACTCGTTATTTGACTTTAAAGAGCTAATTCCCATCTCAGTCCATCAGGCAAGGCAGAGGAAGTTGGGTATCAATTTGAAATGAATTGACTGCCAGGACTTGAGTCCCTTCTCTACTTTTTATCTAGTGATGGTGGTACTTTCCTCTGGCTCAGTTTCATGAGGCACAAGAATAGTACCTATTTTATTGAGTTGGTGTGCAGTATCAAGAGTTATAACCACCAAGAGTTAATGTCATGTATTTAAAATGCTTAGAGTAGGGCCTGACAATTGGTAAATACTACCTTATTTTTCTCAGGCATTAGCTTTATTCTCTGAAAGCTTTTATTTTTTAACAGCTTTATTGAAGTATAAATAATAAAGAACTGCTCATATTCAATGTATACAATTTGATAAATATGGACATAAATAAACACACATGTTACCACCATAGCAGTCAAGGTGATATTCCTATCCAACATTTCCCAGAATTTTCTAGTGCCCCCCTTTTTTGTGATAACCCCATTAAAAAATGAGCAAAAGACTCAAATTGATATTTCTCCAAAGATGATGTACAAATGGCCAAGACGTATATGAAAAGATGGTCAACATCATTATCAGGGAAATTCACATTAGAACTACAATGAAATATCTCAAGCCTATTAGGACAACTGGAATTTAAAAACAAAGCTAAACAAAAAGTAAAGATAACAAGTATTGGTGACGTTGTAGGAAATTGGAACCATTGTAAGAATGTTGATGGCAATGTAAAATAGTACAGCTATGGAAACAGTACAGAGATTCCTTAAAAAGCTAAAAAATAGAACCATGTGATGTAGCAATACCACTTTGGGATATATATCCAAAAGAATTGAAATCAACATCTCCAAGAGATATCTACACCCCTCATGTTCACTGCAGCATTATTCAGAGTAGACCAATATGGAAACAATGCAAGTGACCATCACAAGATGAATGAGTTAAGAAAATGTGGTATATACATGCAGTGGAATAGTATTGAGCTAAATGCCTCATTTTAACATCCTACATTTTTAGTCCAGCAGTGGCCATTTGAATGAAATAATCTAAAGGGAAAAAAAAAGTAGTTCATAATAGCTATGAAATACACTTATAGAATTACCTTCCTTATTTTTACATGTATATATACAGCTTTCTTAGCTTGAAATTCTTTCATAATTTAAGAAAAAAATCACATGTTTGGGACATAAATTATTAAGAACTTTGTTATAGCATTTCATTTGATCTGAATGTGCTGTAACTTTGCGGATAGGAATCTTGGGTTTTCAAATTTGTTTTTACACAAAGGTTAAAAATGTAAATTAGCTTTAGAGTGTTACAAAGTTCAAATGACTTTTGCTAAGTAAAGTATTTCATTTATCTATCACATCAAACTCGTTAGGAAAATGAATGTGAAGCACTGATGTGCTGAGTCCTTGGGCTCTCATTCTTGCTCTCCTTTACTCTATTGGATGAATGTTGTTTGCTGGGTATTGTTTGCAGAGCTGCATATATTGTTTCTAATCTTATAGCTATTCTCTGTGGAACCATCCAAACTCTCAATATGTCTACCACCACAATCTAAGGTCTATTTCATGAGCAAGAAGAAAAATTCAAGTTTCCAAAGACATCAGGCATATATGCATTTAATAAAATTGAGATCATGATCAAATTATTTTGAATTAAAATATATGTATCAGCATAATACATTATTGTAATGTAATTCATCTTTATATTCACAATAAATAAGCAGTTGTATCTAACTACTGTTTTTTATCTCAAACCAATTAAGTAGAACTTAGTGATTCACCAGTTGCTTATACACCCAGTGCTCATTACATCAAGTGCCCTCCTTAATGCCCATCACCTAGTTACCCCGTCCCCTCCACCCATCTCCCCTCCAGCAACCCTATTTGCTTCCTTTAGTTAAGAGTCTGTTATGGCTTATCTCCCTGTCTGATTTCATCTTATTTTATTTTTCCCTCCCTTCTCCTACGTCCGTCTGTTTCTTAAATTCCACATATGAGTGAAATCATATGATAATTGTCTTTCTCCAATTGACTTATTTCACTTAGCATAATACCCTCTAGGTCCATCCATGTCATTGAAAATGGTAAGATTTCTCTTTTATGGATGAGTAATATTATTTGTATATATATATATACACACACACACATATATAAATGTGTATATATGTATGTATATGTATATGTATATATATGACATCTTCTTTTACATTCATCTGTTGTTGGACATCTGGGCTCTTGCCATATTTTGGTATTGTGGACATTGCTGTTGTAAACATTGGGGTGCAGCTGCCCCTTTTAATCACTGTGTTTCTATCCTTTGGATTAATACCTAATCCCAACTACTACTATTTAAATACATAATGAACTACCCCGAAATTTAGGGGCTTCACAGTGCCCATTTATTTAACTCATGATTTTCTGGGTCAGCCTGGAAGCTCTCCTCTTCTGGAGTGCCTTAGCTAATCACTGCAGTTAGTTGGAGGCATAAAAGGGACAATTGGCTAGGATGTATACATTCTGTAGTATACATGCTGTATACATACACCAACATATATATTTCATATGTGAGATACATACGTCAAACTTATCCAGTACATGCATACATATTATGTACATATGTGTCTGATTAAAATATAAACAAATATATAATACATATATTATATACAATATATAAATATAAACAAATTTATATCTGTTTATATAAATATATTTTAATTTTTAAATTTATATTTATTTTTATTTATATATAAATGTGTTTATAAATAAATATAAACAAATTCCAAGGCACATAAAATTCAGTTTATATCTTTGTAGACATATCAGAAATCAAGTATATGCATAAACAGAAATAAATCAGGCCATGGTGTGCTACTGCATAACTTACATCGACAGTCATATCACTCTGTTTTTCTCTGGTGAAATTTAAGAGCTCCACTCTATAGTGGTATATATATTTATTTGTTGCATAATAAATTATCACAAACATAATGTGTTGCCAGCCTGCTCTGTTTATACAGCGTCCTATCCAAGGCACTGAAGAATAAACAAAAACGGGTTTAGGACTGGGTAATTTAAAATCTAGTTGAGGTAAACCTCACATACACATTTGCGTTTAGCCTAAACAGCAAAATCTAAGTAAGTTAGTACCATTTTTGGCATAGGACTTTAACTGGAGGGATTTAGGGGAAGAAGATACCTGGGGAATCGGATAATGAGTTTCTTAATTCGCAAGAGTACATGGATGAGCAAAGAGAATGAGCGTGGAAGTGAAATTAGATAGGCTTATTGAAGAAAATAGGAAGCTTGTAGAAAAGGAACACTTATGACACTGAACTAGTGAGGTTAATGTCATAAGCAAAGGGGAGTTATTGAATGTTTGTAGGAAGGAGGTAATCCAAAGTTATACGCATACCTGTGGGGGTCTTTTCTATTTAGCAAGACTTTAAATAGTCAGAAATATGAAGTTGCATTTTAATCAACTTATTTGAGTGGGTTTAATATAACCTATTTTTAGGGTGCCTGGGTGGCTCAGTTGGTTAAGCATCTAGCTTCAGCTCAGGTCATGATCTGAGGGTCCTGGGATCGAGCCCCATATCTGGTTTTTTGCTTGGTGGGGAGTCCACTTCTCTCTCTCTCCCCCCTCTTTTTTTCTCTCTCTCAAATCAATAAAGTCTTCAAAAAATATATATATATAGCCTACTTTTAATAATTTTAAACTTACCTAAGTACCTAGTGATAGGTTTTGTAGAAGTGAGTCTAGTTTCTTCTTGTAATAATATATAACATGAGTAATTTAAAAAATGATTAATATAGACATGATTCCTTATAAAGTACTCTGCAAAATATCAAAAATATAAAAATTGTTATCAAAGTAATTAAAATTAGACATTGGCTCTTAATCTTACTTCTCTTGAGTTTTCCATGACCTCTTTGGAAATACAGAATTAGTACTAGGATTCTCAAGGTCTCTTTAGGAGCTGACTCTTTGTAACACAATGTCAAATGGAACTTTCCCTGTTACATTGGAGTTTCTTTGCTTTGGGGAGTGGCTCCCTTAAGCAAGACTAGGTGCTAGATCATAAGCAGAACATAGTACGATACTGTGAAACTAGTTATTTATCCAACTCCAGCCTGTATGGCTGGAAGAAGAGAGTGATGGTAAAAAAATTTTTAAAAGGTGGGGGGAATTTATTTGGAGAGAGAGCTGTTAATGGACAAATAATGTGAAGTAAAGCTGAAAAAACTACTCAGAGATATTGTTTGTGACCTTTAAATTTTTAGGGATACAAGAAATATTTTCTGATTTAAGCCTGCAAATGTGTACAGGTTCTAATAGCCTGTAGCAAGAGAGTTACCTGAGCTGCATGGGGAATGCACAGAACTTAAATCCTATAGGGCACTTTCCTCCGGGCCAGCATTGAACCTTGTGGAAGGAAGCATGGACAAAGTGATCTCAAAAGAAAGTGTGTGCTTAGTATAGACATCCAGAAGACAGAAGCTAAGGGGTGCCCGGATGGCTCAGTTAGTTAAGCATCTGACTTTGGCTCAGATAGTGATCTCAGAGTCTGGGATCGAGCTCTATATTGAGCTCTACTCTCAGAGGGGACTCTGCGTGTCCCTCTGTCCCTCCTCCTGCTAGTGCCTGTGCATGGGCACTCTCTCCCTTTCTCCCTCAAATAAATCTTAAAGAAGAAAAAACTAGAGGCTGAGAGAGCAAGTCATAAAAATCTAATTGGAAGAAGCTTTATCTTTATCCGGGAGCTAAAGAACAAATGGTTTTCAGTAATATTCTTTGATGAGCAAAAGTACTTTATTTCAGCAGTTGACACAAAGGTAGTCCTGATGTCATATTATGATTGTACTTACTGCATAACTTTACACTTGTTTCCTATAACCCATTACCCTGCCCCTAAGTCTGGGGATAGAGGTACTAATAAACTGAAGTATAGAAGAGGAGGTAAAGCAAACAGAAGAAAGAAACTGAACACAAAGGATATGGAAGCTGCTCTGACAGATTTAGGTCAAAGCTGCCTGGAAAGAGAATGGCTTTAAGTCAAATTAGAGAATAAAGTTTTGTCATTGGACTGGACAGGATTTTTAAATACTACAGTGTGATTGTGAAGGCTTAGGGATTTACTCAATATTTTATACAGTGAGAGAGAATAATAATTCAACAAAGCATTTGGAAGATGTACAGATGAGAGTGAGTGAAATCGCTTTATACTTTAACTTTGAATCTACCTCTTTTAATCAATTCCACTCTAGTTCATTTAATTTTAGGTTATAAACTTTAATCTTCTCAAGATACAGAAATTATATTATATTGAAATAAAATAATACAGTGTATACACCTAGACATAAAAGAACTGATAACCAGTAAAATGTAGTTGTATCAGAGCTAAAATAATAAAATACTTCAATATGGGGGATTGGTAAGTCTTTGAATTCTGCTGAGACAAAGAGTAAGAAGACAACTGTTTGATTTATTATTTTAAATGTAAACCACTTTTTTTCTGCAAGGAATGCTATCTTTAGATATGATTCTAACCTATTTAGAAATGCTATGTGTTTTAGTTTAGATCAATAAAGTCATACTCAATGGTCAATTATTATCAGTAAAACCATCCTTCTGTACCAAATATAGATGAAAACCCTGGATGAACAAGTTTTTTCTGAAACAGTCTAGGAAGTATTTTTATTCTAAACATTCAGAGATTAGGCATCAGCAGTTCTAAAAATATTTTTAAACATTTAAATTCGTAGGAAGAAAACTCTTTGTCTCCTTTGGTCAAGAAACTTAGGCAGAACTGAGCTTTATTATAACACGTTGCAGAACATATGAAGTTTAAAAACTTTGGTAACAGATATGTGAATATTCATTCATTTTCTTTGTTGTCTTTCAAACAAAAGTTAGAAACTAGCTCAGGGTTCAACATTATCACAGTACTTAGTCATCAGTTTATTTATTTAGTTTCTCTGTAGAATTTTAATTAACTGAAGCTTGAAATCCATGGCTTCTGGTTATAGCCATGATTTTAATCAAGCCAAACAAATCTATTCAGGGCATAAAATTTTATTTCACAAATTGTCTCCACGACCCCCCACCCCCAGCAGTATTAAACTGATCAGTGGCAGACAGAGTAGGAAGATAGTTGTTTTTAACCATAACTGAAGTGTTTCCAGGTCAGTGTAACAGAGGTGGGGAAACCATAAAGACTAAGAGAGTTTGTAAAGGTGCTGTTCTGATAAAGACCCATGGAATATTAACTGTGTAATTAAACCATGAGTAGATGATAGTGAATGACAGTCCATGGATTGGAGATGACAGAAAATTTTAAGAATTTTTTTGATAGAAGTATTAGTATAAGCTGGAAAATTAGGGGTTAAATGACTGGGTTCTGGTCACATGGTTTTCTGAACATGTAGGGCTTTTTGGTTCACACAGATGTCTTGGTCAAATGGGTATTTGGGCCATTTTAGGGAAGTGGCCGTATGATGGAGCTAGTTATATTTGTACCATGAGACCAGATGTCCCATACTCTTGTCATTACCCTGCATAATTTATCCAGATTACCTTCACATGACCTGCTCCTTCGCAAAAAGTAGACAGTGCCAAAAGCAAACTTGTTATCTCATACTTTGGTCAAGGTTCACACTGCTAATACCAAATGCATTTAAATAGAATCTAATATGGAGACATTAAATGGAAAGAGCTATACAGAAGTGATTTTTGTTCATCAGCTAGATGTAATAGAGCCCTTCATCTTTCTTTTATAAGACCTGTTGTTTGATTCAAAAGATAACTTGAGTACTAATTCAAATTCCAAAGTGTGTTCACAAAGAATCTCATAATGAAGTCAATTCAAGAATGTTTTTTTTCCCCCAAATAATATACAGTAGCCAGATTGGAAATAAGGCACATATTAATAATTACCAGATATAGCAGATTTTATTTTACAAAGATGGCTACAATACCATCACCCTATAAACTCTTCTCTGCATTGTGACCTTCTTGTTCACCTAATCAAAAACTGCAGCCAAAACCCTTAACTCTGGACTGGCTGTAGTGACTCACTTATAATCAATAAAATGAGGCTACAGTGACACCAGCAGACTTCTCTGTTATACAATTCTGCCGTAGTCTCTGAAAACACTTGCTCTCTCCCTGTTCACTCCCCAAAGTCCTTAAAATTCAGCTGCCATGAACTGAGAAGCTCAGGCCTCATGAAGAAATAATATACAAATGATCCAATCTGCAACCTTTAGCTGAGCATAGCTTTTAGTCATCCCAGCCTATGTGCCAGATGCATGAAAAAGCCTTCAGAAGGGTGCCTGGGTGACTCAGTTTGTTAAGCGTCTAACTCGATTTGGGGGTCATGATCTCAGGGTTCTGGGATGGAGCCCTGCATTGGGCTCCATGCTCAGCAGAGAGTCCGCTGAATGATTCTCTCCCTCCCCACTCCCTCTACCCCTCCCCTTTCTCTTTCTCAAAGAAATAAATCTTTTTTTTTTTTTTAAAGAAATTCCATGGGACACCTGGGTAGCTCAGTCAGTTAAGCATCTGCCATCTACCTTTGGCTCAGGTTGTGATCCCAGGGTCCTAGCATAGACTCTCACGGCAGGCTCCCTGCTTCTCCCTCTGCCCCTTCCCCTGTCTGTGCTTTTTCTCGCTCTTTCTCTCTCTTTCATGAATAAATAAAATCAGGAAGAAAGAAAGAGAAGGAAGGAAGGGAGGGAGAAAGGGAGGGGGAAATTCTAGCCTATAGTCATTTAAGTCATCCTGACCATTTGTTTCTTCTCAATTGAGTCCCCAGACCTGATACAGGAAAGCAAACTGTCTCTCTTGTCCAAATTCCTGATTCTTGTCCAAATTCCTGATTTACCAAATTAGCATAATATAAGATTTTATTTTACACCAGTAATCTGGGGTAGTTTGTTGTGCAGCAAGGGATAATTGAAGTAGAATTTCGTGTCTCAAAATATGGCATCAATGTAACAAAACTGAAAACACCTGGCATTCTTTTTTTTTTTAATTTAAATTCAATTAGCCAACATCTAGAACATCATCAGTCTCAAGGTAGTGTTCAACAATTTATCAATTCCTTATAACACCCTGGCATTGGTTTGGGGATAGGTCGCAGGTATAAGTCTGACAAGCCTTTGAATAAGTTATCAGTGAAGGCTTAAAGGAAAGTGAAAAAAATATTACTCCACCAGAAGAGAGAGGATCCTTGTTATGTTGTGGTAGAAAATTTGGTCATACTGTGGTATGACCATGGAAAATGGAAAATGGAAAATATCTCTAACAAACTATATGAATGTGCTAAGGATATTTCCATGTTGAGTTTTTTTTTTTTTTAAAGATTTTATCTATTTATTTGACAGACAGAGATCACAAGTAGGCAGAGAGGCAGGCAGAGAGAGAGAGCAGGCTCCCCACTGAGCAGAGAGCCCAGTGCAGGGCTCAATGCGGGGCTCCATCCCAGTACCCTGGGATCATGACCTGAGCCGAAGGCAGAGGCTTTAACCCACTGAGCCACCCAGGTGCCCCATCCATGTTGAGTTTTTTAAGCATCACCAGATTTCTTTTAGTTATGTATGATAAAATACAAATAGAAATCAGCTAAAAAGGAATTATTCAGTTTTCAAGAAAACTTTAGAAAAAGTTTATAAAAGAGAAGAGTTGCTGAAGTTTGGGGAGAAAAAAACCTATTTTTTTATTCCCAGCCTCTTTAGAATGCAAAAGTATTTCAAAATAGTAAAAGGACTCAGGGCAAATAATTAGATCTACAAGGTTGTCAGGAAAATGTGGCCTCAGAGTAAAGAGAAAGCCAAGGGTGTGATTGAAAATCTCTTTGTTAAGGTCTCCAAAAAAGTTTTAAGTGATGCCTCACAGACTCTTTAAGACAGACGGAGGTTTACTAAGGTTATTTAGTGTGTGCTTCTGAGGTACTCTGTGGTAAAAAGTAGGCTTCTATTAAACCTTACCGATGGTGTCCCACAGCTGTTGCATAGGAAGTCCAAAGTTGAAAGAATTTATCAAAGAAATTGGTGCATATGGCTTCTTTTAATGGGCGGATTATAAATTGGTACATAAGGAAGCTAGAGGGTTTTTGGTGTTTTTTATTTTTTTTTAAAGAATTTTAACAGCTTGGACTACAAGTGTAAAAAGCAATGCAAAATAAAGAGGCCTCTGGATTTAGCAACACATATCCAGTAAGACTGCAAAATTAGTATGGAACAGTGGTTGCTCTGTATCTTTCACTGACCCCCCACCATTTCTTTTTCTATTACTTTTTTTTTTTTTTTTAATATTTTAGTTACTTACTTGACAGAGATACAGCGAGAGAGGGAACGCAAGCAGGGGGAATGGGAGAGGGAGAAGCGGGCTTCCCACTGAGCAGGAAGGCTGATGCGGCTGCATCCCAGGATCCTGGGATCATGACCTGAGCTAAATGCAGACACTTAACAACTGAGCCACCCAGGTGCCCATCTTTTTTTTTTTTTTTTTATAAGATTTATTTATTTTAGAGAGAGAATTCATGCATGGATGCTTGTGAGTTGGGGAAGGAGCAGAGGGAGAAAATTTTCAGCAGACTGCGCAATGCAGATCCCCACCCAGGGCTTTATCCCACAACCTGTGAGATTATGACTTGAGCTAAAATCAAGAATCAGATGCTTAACTGTCTGAGCCACTCAAATGCCCCTCATTGAGTTGTCCCCCCTTTCTACGGCAATGCCTATTATAATGATTTCATGCCTGATTCAACATTGTATCCTCAGTTTATAGGATAGAGATATTATCTCTTTAGTTTACAAGCATTTAAATGGAGATAAGCCACTTGAGAAAAACTGAGCTGGAAGAGACTCTTCTGTACCTGGTCCAGAGTAGATGGTGGGATCCTGAACTTTTTCTTACTGTCTGGGATGAGATGTTTAGGGTCTTCAGAGGTGGAATTTTGCATGTGAAGGGATGTGAGTCTGGCCAGAGGGCATACTGAAGCAGATTCAATCATGCAAAGATGACACTCATAGTATCTGCTGTCCCACATGGTCCTCTGCCATGTGGTCTTGCCACTCGTCTATCAGGAAGAGTCCAATGACCCTCCATTCAAATCTGGGCTTTACTTAGAAACTTATAATTCATGGGAAGTAGTCAGAGTGAACTTGCATGTTTTTGGAGAGGGTCAGAAGAAGCTTTTTAGCTTCTGCCTAGTTTTTCTGGCACATTCTATCTCTGATTCCTCCATTTAAGAAAGGAGCTTGCAAGGCTCTATAAGAAGTTCAAGCCACATGAAGAGAACACATGTAGGTGCTCCAGACTCCTTCCTCAGCTGAGGTCTTTGAGTCATCTCAGAGCAGGCATAGATATGTTAGTCAAGAAGCCTCCAAATGATTTCAGGCCCCATTCATTTGTCTCATGAAGCTGTTTAATCCCCCCCGCAGAGGCTTCAGGTATCCTGAAGCAGAGATAACCCATCCCTAGCATGCTCTCTCTGAGTTTCCCATTCACAGAACCATAAACGTGGGAAGATGATTATTGTGTAATGCCATAAAGTTTGGAACCATTTATCACATAGCAATTGATAACTAAAGCATCAAGAAGTGATATTTGAGGTTTGAATTTCTTCCCAACATTTTAATAACTCCTGTTTGATGTTATGTTCATTCATTTTGAGGATTATTCCAGGGGAAGAATATCTTGAAACTAGGCACTGATGAAGTTAAGCTGAAGTATGACAGAGAATAACTACATAGGAAGTCAAGAAGGAAAGACTAGAGTTGACAAAAATATAGTTGAACCACAGGAATATATAGATTAAGGACTTATCGGGGCAGTACAAGCTGTCTTCAAATATGTGAAGGGCTGTCATGTGGAAGATGGATTAGACTCGTACTATAGAGCTCTAGGGAGCAGAACTAATACTTCACATCAGTAGGTCTAGGGAAGCAGATACTACACCTATTAAGAGGAAGTATTTTTCAGTAATCAGAAAAATAAAGTTGTGCACTGCTTTTTGAGGTAGAAAACTTCTATAATTTTATTTGAGGGAAGCCTGGATATTGCAATCATGGTACTTTTCTAGAGCAACTTCATATTTGGGGTAGAAATATTGGAATAGTTTCTTCTAAGAAACTCCAACTACAAGGTTGTGTTGGAGCCCATAAAATATCCTATATTTTTATAGCAATCTATATTCAAAGTTTAGGTTTGCAGGAGAGTTAGAAGACAAAATAAACTGTCATGCACAGGTTTTCAGCAACTTAACGCTTTCAAGTACAGCAAAATACATAGTATTTACTCAGTGCCCAATAACAAATTCAAAAAAAATACATATTGAATAAATTAATGGAACATCTATCATTCCTATGCATACAGGCATAGTAACCTAAAGCTGATGCAATTTTATTTATATATAATTCCATTTTGCATACATATATATATTCTTTTGTGTGAATTGTCTTATTTTTCTGAAGATTTGATGAAGCCTCTGTGAACATAAAAAACTAATAAAAAAAAAAAAAACAAGTAAGCCCTGAGAAATTTAGATGACACAGAGAATAACTATAGAAAAGTTAACAGTCAGGTATTCAAGATTTAACAGCTTAAACTGATCATAGACAATTAGGAGTGGAGGGGGATAAGAAGTGATGAAAAGAAACATCATGATCATTGTCATGTCATCATTTCCATTATCCTTCTCTTTAAGGTGGCTGTTATTATTTATTCATGCAACATAATTCTAAGCATCTGATATCCATTGTCATTTGATCTTCAACTAATTTTTTAAAGATTTTATTTATTTGGGAGGGTGAAGAGGGGGGAGAGCAGAGAATCCCAAGCAGACTCCACACTGAGCCCAATGTAGAGCTTGACATCGTAATCTGAGTGGAGACCAAGAGTCAGACGCTTAACCTACTGAGCCACATGGGCTCACTTCAACTGATTTTTATAAAGAGAGCTAAGGCTAAGAGAAACAGTATCGTTAAAGTTACTTGGTTAAGTGGATTAACTGGAAACTGAACCCGGATACTTCATGATGACCGGGCCCAGTTTATTATGCTATACAATTTGTTGGTATAGATGAGATCTGTACTTTTTATGGTGGAGGCTTTAATTATAAAAAGGGGATGGGTATTTTATTAATAATACGTCTCCAAAATACCTTACCTGCTATAGTTCACATTTTCTGAAATTCTGCAGTTAGGTTCTTCCATTTGGTTCTTGATACAATAGAGGATGTAAATGTTCTTCATTTATCTGTGAAGAAAGAACATTCAGATGGATTCAGATGGGTTAGTTAATATATTTGATTAGTAGATTAAATACAGCTCTCCCCAGTTTAGGGAGCTGGAAGGGTATGAGCACTCTGGAATTGTCAAAAAGGAAAAAAGGCCATGAAATTCAAGAGGAAAGGCTGACTGGGACAGACATCTCCTAGTTAATATTTCCCACATAAAAGACCTACAGTCTATTTTCCAGTGAGGTAAGGAATGCTTCATTTTGGAAGCATTAATCTTAGGACCAGCATGATTTACCCAGAAGGTAGGTAAGTTTGCATCCTAGAAAGAGTGGATCTTGTCAGAAAAACAAGGACACAAATATAAGTTGATATTTAGATAGATAATTATTTCTGAACCTGTAGAAAAACCTGGGGTAAAGAAAAGTTCTCAAAATTTCAAATGTGCATTGATCAAGTCTTCATGAGAATATTTCATTGAAGACTGAAGAGAATATATATATTTAGGCAATAGGTAAGAAAGTCAGATGGGGATGCTGGGAGCAAGAGAAAGAAATAAATCATTTGGAATATTTTGCTTTCGCTTCACAGTTTTCTGAAATATTTTATACCATCCCAACAAAATTCTCCAAGGTGGAAAGAAATGAGCGTCTATCATAATCTTTTGTTAGTTTGGTATGACGCTACGGGTACTAGAAAGTTTGTGTGGGGATACCAAATGCCAGTTTATATAAAGACCAAGATTCATGAGATTCGAGGTATTAGATTTAGTTGAAAAATGTTATGTGGAAGGAAAATGTTTATGTGATTTGCCTAGTGCAGTGAATTCAAATTCAGCTTTCTATTCGAAGTTCAGATATTATAACAAAATTATATTTTAGGTATTTTTCATAGTTAAATAAAATATTTCTCACATGCAAGTCAAATTTGGTGTGAAATCCATGACAGGTAAACAGTTTGAAGAGACTGAACATTCTAAATGTCTCTACTTAGGAAAGGAACTAAGATGCAAAAGTGTTTATATATTTTTGTCTCCTGTTACTTTTTTTTGACCTCCTCTCTTCTTTCTTTACTGAAGCAGTTATAGAAAACATGCATACTTACAAAATGGACTACTTTTATAGGTAAAGTTTCTAGAATCTCACAGTTTAGTATTTATACCAATACTTCCAGTAATAGGAATAACTCAGATTTACTTGACTTGCTATTTATCAGGCATGGTGACATCTGCTTCCCATTCATTTTGTCATCTAGTTCTCACAAAAGTTCAGTTACTGACATCTACCATGTTAAAAATGAGAAAATTAAGGAAATGGAATTATCAATTAAAAATTCTTGAACAGGGCCACCTGGGTGGATCAGTTGTGTCTGCCTTTGGCTCAGGTCATGATCTCAGAGTCCTGAATTCAAGCCCCACACTGGGTCCCTGCTCAGCAGGGAATCTACTTCTCCCTCTCCCTCTGTCACTCCCCCTGCTTATGCTTTCTCGCTGGCATTCTCTCTCTCTCAAAAGAATGGATAAAATCTTAAAAAAAATTTTTTTTAGACAATTTAATTGGCTTCAGAGAGATATTTTATCTCAAATGAATTCATAAGCAAATCACTAGGTTTAGCTGCATTTTTCTCAGTATAGAAAAATGTAAAAATACACATACTTAATGAGGTCTGTCATTTTTTAGACAGTGATTTAAGATTGGTTTAAGGTTGATCATCTATTTCTTGGATCCAGATATTTTGCAAGACTGATTTTCAGAGAATATGTACAGGTCCTAAAGACTTTTGTTGGTAGTAATTATAAATATTATCTTTAAAATTCTAGCTCCTATCGCACTTCTAATATTTCATTATTTAGCATCCTTAAATCCTCACAAAAACTTTTGACTTAAGTGCATTTAGTTAAGTGAATTGGAGGGCTTCCTGGGTGGCTCAGTCAGTTAAACATCTGACTTGATTTCAGCTCAGGTCATGATCTCAGGGTTGTGGGATCAAGCCCTGCATCTGACTCTGTGCTGGGTGTGGAGCCTGATTAACATTTTCTCTCTGAACCAACCCCCTACTTCCTTTCTTGAAAACAAACAAACAAACAAAAACCTTTTAAATGGATTAGAAAAATGGAGTTAGTTATCAAGCAATCAAGCATTCAAAGGTAGGCTCAAGAAAAGCACCAAACCATTCCAGGTAAAATTTTTTTTGTTTGTTTTTTTGTTTGTTTTTGTTTTATAGATTTTATTTATTTATTTGACAGAGAGAGATCACAAGTAGGCAGAGAGGCAGGCAGAGAGAGAGAGGAGGAAGCAGGCTCCCTGCCGAGCAGAGAGCCCGATGCGGGACTCGATCCCATGACCCTGAGATCATGACCTGAGCCGAAGGCAGCGGCTTAACCCACTGAGCCACCCAGGCGCCCCATGTAAAATTTAATCTAAACATTTACCTCAACAGTTACTACTCAGGCTTTGTTGATGTTCTTGAATGAACGTTAGAGATGTCTTCCCTATTGTGTACCATGTCTTCCCAAATTTATAGAGTTGCCACAATCATGTGTAGAATACTAGAAGTATTTAAGCAAATTTTTTCTTTTTTTTTTCTTTAAGATTTTATTTATTTGTTTGACAGACGGAGATCACAGAGAAGTAGGCAGAGAGAGAGGAGGAAGCAGGCTCCCTGCTGAGCAGAGAGCCCTATGTGGGGCTCAATCCCAGAACCCTGGGATCATGACCCGAGCTGGAGGCAGAGGCTTTAACCCACTGAGCCACCCAGGCGCCCCCCCAATTTTTTTTTCTTTCTTGCTCCAGTCCCAGAATCCATTTATCTTCTTCATGTCCCTTTACTTCAGACAATTGTATTAGTAAATACTAATTAATAATAATGTACCAGGTAAAATACCAAACACTTTATTTATATTTATTATTTGATTTGACTTTCACACTAAACAGTAAAAGATTGCCATCTTCACTTTATAGAAGTTATATAATTTGTCAGCAGCTAACAACAACAGAGAGATTCAAGCTCAGGCCAAACTCTTGGATTCCAGCATCTAACCATTCAGTGCAGCCTCCTAGTTGTGAGATTGTCGGAGTTTCCTATCTCTCTGGTTGGCATTTCAGTCCCCTAGAGAGTGAAGCTTTCTTGTGTAAGCAGTATCTTCCACGGTCTCTCCTTCTCTGAGGGTACCAACAGTGATCTGTAGTGTAAGAGTCTTGATGTATTCAGTTTACAAAGTGAGAAAATGCACTGTCTATACTTTACAAGTTTGGAACCAACAGAATTCCATTGGTAGAGTACTCCATTTTCAGATAATATGCAACATAACATTAAGCCTGATACTGTGTTTTTGTTATTTCCAGAAATGATGATTCAAAATGTGCAAGCTGTGTATTTAGGCAAAATTAATATTTCCCAAACTGACAGTGGCTGTAATGGAAATAATAAAAAATGTACCATCCCCAATGTGCTGGCCCTGTATCCGTGGAAGATAAGGCTGACTAAAACTGTTCCTTGTCACATCCTTTATGAAGAAAAATGCTCACAACCCCAAAACAGTCTTCTTCTATATTGTGTAAATGTGGCAAAAATGTATCTAAAATTTTTTTTCAGAAGTAACAAAATTGGGAAACATTGAAAAGTGATACATAATATTTCTTACAAAGGCTGTTATGGAGAAATAGATATTAATAAATAAGCACCAAGTAATACTTTCTTGGAAGTATTAAGTTTTGGAAGAAAAATTGTTCATAGGCTAAGTAGACCATGGGGGTTTGGGTCAATTTAGCTTTGCAAAAAGTTTTCTAAAACTCTCTGGCCTACATAGCTTTCATTAGGCTTGGACAATTAGCAATTGCTAATTTACCCTCTTATTTTCATTTCGTTTTTCATCTCCTTCAAGAAAATAAATGTACTCTAGCAAAACAAAATTTTGTAAAAAGCTAAAAAGGAAACTCAAAAATTAGATGAGTGCTTGCTTATTTAGTCCATCTTTAAGTGTTTATTCTCTTAGATGAGATAATTTTAATAATATTCTAATTAGTATTGCCTTGATTTGTGCCTAGAGATGAAGTAATCATACACATTATAGTATATACATACATGTACAAGGTAATTGAATAGATAAATTCTTGAGTGTATGTGTAGAATATACAAATCTAATATTAAACCTTGGGGATCATCTTGGAGCTATCATATTTCTACATCTCACCCAAACATTTTGAAAGTGTTGCTACTTTTCTCCAGAGCAGTGCTCACTATTTTTTCTTTGTCTTATGGCCAACGGGTTTCTTTTCCTAGAACTCTGTCAAACAGGTAAATTTATATTAATTTCTTATTAATTTCTTCTTTTATGAGGTCATCCTGTCAATCTGCCTCTTAAAACTCAGACCTCCAGTAACTTCCATACCACTGCAGGGTTTTCTGTCCATTTTTATAGTTCGTTTTCCTGGTTTCCTTTTCCATACAGCTTCCGTGATGCAATTTCCGTATTTTAATTTTTGCCATTATTAATTTTTATATATTTCTTGGATTGTTGGGCTTTTTCATGAATTCGAGGAACATGTGTATGCTACCGATTCTCACATAGCCAGCACCAACCACCCTCTTTTGTCCCTTCTACATGCCCATTACCCCCTCATATACTTGGAGTTTAGCTGAATCTGAAAACATGTATAGTTGCTCAGTGCATTCCACACCACATGAAGAATAGGAAATTTGAAGTTGCAAAAGACAGGGGTCTTAAATGACCCAGGCTAAATATTCTAACTTTTGCAGTTTTGTAAAAACATATGATAATGTGCATACATGTGTCATTCTCCTATCCAGGAAGAAACCTGTGGAAATGAAGGCTCTAAGTAATTAAACTTAATTTGCTTCATCATGTATTTGCCTCTGCCTTACTACTTTACAGCCTATGGTCCATACTTCATTCATGATATCCTGCTAAGATAACTCTTTACTCTCCATAATTCAAATAATAACATATAAATTATGAAGATAAACCCTTAGATATTATATTTCAAATACTTTTTCACCATTTTATTACAATCGTATCTAGCATCCCCCTACACAAACACACTTAATTTTTGAAATTAAGGAGCTTTTAGTGATATAGCTACAGCCTAGCCTCAATGGTGTGGCTCAAGGGGCTCCCACTGATTTGTGACAGCTGGTTGTGTGAATCTCTTTCTAACTCCATGTCCAATGACAGCATGATGGTAGCAGCAAACATTACAAACCCAGACCTATTTTTGGAGATCAGGCTGTTAAATATATATCAGCATACCACTGCATAATCTCCTTTGAAAAATATGTAAATTATGAAATTATTAGCATGTGAAGGATAATACCAGTCCCATGTAGTTTAAGCAAATTATCATTTTCTTGAAGGATGTTAATATACATTTCCAGAGCACATCTTCAGGTATAATTTTATTCAACATTCTTTTGATATGACCAGGATGGGAGTCCTTTTTGTTCATTTCCATTTTCAGTTTTCTAGGTATTGGCCTTCCTACTAGGCAGGTTCTCTCCTTTGGGTCGGAGGGTGATTACCACCAGTTCTTGTTCATTTATTTCTGAAGTTGAAAGAGAACTCCATATGGGAATTACTTCTTAGGCTTCACTCAAGTTTGAATTTATTTAATTGAAGCCTACATTAATGAATTAATTTCTCTGGTCATGAGGTTGAGATTCCCCAGCTTAGGTTATATCTAAGTTCTACTGCCTACCACTACCTTTAGTAGAAACAGTGCCCATCAAAGGAAAGACTGTTCAAAAAAAGACAAAGAAAGATCTATCAGAAAGAGGTGGTTTCCTAATGAATAAATTCAACTGCATTGAGTATAATATATTCATGTAGTTCCTACTCCAGTGAGATAGTCAAATAATAAAATATTTAAAAATTAGAAGCTGGGGATGCCTGGGTGGCTCAGTCAGTTACGCAGCCCGCTCTTGATTTTGGCTCAGGTCATGATCTCAGGGTCCTGAGATTGAGCCCTGTAGTTCCATGCTTAGCAGATTCTCTCCCTCTCCCTGCACCCCCCATCCTGCTGACATACTCTTTATCTCTCTTGAATAAATAAATATTTTCTTTAAAAATGTTAGAAAGTGAATAGTAGGCACAGAATTAAATTTGTTATACAAATGGCACTTAAGGTGAGACCTAAAAGAAAAAATAAAAGAAAACTAGTGTGCCTGGGTGGCTCAGTCATTAAGTGTCTGCCTTCAGCTCAGGTCATGATCCCAGGGTCCTGGGATCAAGCTCCACACCAGGCTCCTTGCTTGGCAGGAAGACTTCTTCTCCCTCTCCCACTGTCCTTTCCCTGCTCATGTTCCCTCTCTTGCTGTGCCTCTCTCTGTCAGATAAATAAATAAAATCTTTCAAAAAAGTAAAAATTAAAAAAAAAAAAACGATACTTGAAATCAAGAATATTCTAGAAGCCTTCATATAATGTATTACGTAATAGCCTTTTAAGCTAGCTTTCTGGCAGGGAAACAAGTCAGGTACAAGTAATTTATGGTATATGCATGTAAAACACGAGGGTTTAGATATGAATAAGTACCTAAGATCTTATTGTTATCTATGCTTTAATTCTAAAATATTATTAATACTTTAGTGAGTGTAGCTTTAACACCCTCATCATAGATAATGTGAGAGAATTTTTCTTGCCAGTATTAGAAGTCAATTAGACACTGCTACTCAGAAAGAAAAATCAATACAAGTATATAATGTCATTTGAGTTATCTTAAGTTCCATAGGCCCCTACCCAGACTCAAGGTTAAGGAAGTGGCTCAGACATTCATTTTGTCAATCTGCATTAGAATGAGGTGAAAAATGACAGAAAGAGTCAGATTCAAGACACACATTGAGAAATCATTCCAAATTGTAATTTCATTGTGAGTTATAGGTGTGATAAAATTCATTGTACAATTTTTAAAATGTCAAAGAGGGCTTAACAGCATTTTGGACTATCAGGTCAGTAAAAATTTCTTTTACAAAATAGCCTCACACTTCCATATTTGTATTGTATGTTGCACATGATTTGAAGATGAATCTATTTAAATGCAAATGTACAGTCACAAGGCGGTGGAACTAAATTATATGCAAACAAAGGTAGTTGAAGAAATTGAGTAGTTAAGCATTTTTCAATCAAATTTAAAGGCAGATTTGTTTCTTTTCAAAAACACTACTTAGTAAAGTTTAAATATGCCTTTTCCAGAGTTGTTATTGAATTACACTTTCCAATACACCTATAGCAATATAGCCATATTTTGAACAAGCATTTATTCTCATGCATTTATCATGTTTTATATTCCAGTTTCATTCTGTAATAGTAGAAAGACTATTCTGTTAAATCTTCATTATTCATATAAATTTTTAAGGATATTTAATGGTGAAAAAGAAGGAATTTGGGGAACTATTAAATACACCAATTGACATAAATAGATATGCCAATTTATAAAGAAGTGCTTTGTTTTGCTCTCTATGGTATATAATACAGTAAATGAGATAAAAAATCACGTTTTGAAAAAAAGACAAGGTCAATGTTTAGCATTGTGAGGAGATAAGGATAATATGTGAAAAAAGTTTTAATATTACAAATAATTGAAATGTAATCTATGTCATATTAAATGAATAAGGGTACTGTTACTGTTTTTGAGCTAACAAGGTTAGGGACGATATTTAATAAACTCACAGTACCCTTAAGCAAATAATATTGGGGACACCTGGGTTGCTCAGTGGCTTAAAGCCTCTGCCTTTGGCTCCGGTCATGATCCCAGGGTCCTGGGATCAAGCCCCACTTTGGACTCTGTGCTCAGGAGGGAGCCTGCTTCCCTTCCTCTCTCTGCCTGCCTCTCTGCCTACTTATGATATCTGTCAAATAAATAAAATCTTTTTTAAAAAATAAAAAAAATAAAGTTTCTTTAAAAAATATTGGCCAATTAGGTAAATTTTATTGTCTCTGAATTAAAATATACAGATCTTTTTCAACTTACAGTAAGGTTACATTCCAGTAAACCCATAGTAAGTTGAAATGTCCTTAAGTCAAAAATACATTGAATACACATGACCTACAAAACATCGTAGGTTGGTCTAGACTACCTTAAATGTGTTCAAAACACTTACATTAACCTAGAGTTGGGCAAAATCATCTAACACAGAGCCTATTTTATAATAAAGTGTTGAATATCTCACATGATTTATGGAATACTGTACTGAAAGTGAAAAATGCCCATCACTGAAGAGAATATCAGACCACAAATCACTAGCCTGAGAAAATATGAAAATTCAAAATTTGAAGTATGTGCCCTTGCACCAGAGTAAAGTCAAAAAATCATAAGTCAAACCACTGGAGGTGGAAGATTGTCCAAACTTAAAAACTTAGGAAATAGCTGAACAAAAAATGAATAGTTATGATAATTAATATTTATTGTGAGGGTATATGCAACTGGACAATTTATAGGAAAATTTTACCTGTGAATACAATTTTTCTAATAGATGTAGATTATTCAGGCTAACAATCTCCCCTTGAATGAATTTGACAGTTGCAATCTTTCGAGGAATCTAGCTATTCCATCTTAGAAGGTATGGGTGCAAAGTTCTCTTAATGCTATGTAAATATATGTCAAATGCCTATGGAAACTGTCCATTTATGGACATTTATGTCCCCACTTATTTTGGATACTATTAATCTGTGTTTTCTCTCTCTCTCTCTCTCTTTCTCCTTAATATAACTTTTTAAAAAATCTCTTCCAAATATTAGCTTTTGGTTTCATGTATTTATTTTTAATTGTGCTTCTGTTTTCAGAGTTACATATTTCTCCTCTTTATTTCCCTTTTTCCAGTAGCTGTAAGTTTAAATTACTTCAATTTGTTTTGTTTTGTTTTTAAAGATTTATTTTATTTATTTATTTGACAGAGATCACAAGTCAGCAAGAGGCAGGCAGAGAGAGAGGCTCCCCGCTGAGCAGAGAGCCCAATGCGGGGCTCAGTCCCAGGACCCTGGGATCATGACCTGAGCTGAAGGCAGCAGCTTAATCCACTGAGCTACCCAGGCGCCCCCAATTTGTTTTGTTTAATTATTGTTGTGTTTAGTTTATTTAGGCAGAAGCTTATATCATCCATTTGAGATTTTACCTACTAATAGAAACATTTAATAGGATACGTTTCCCTCTGGTTACTGTTGAAACTCCATCCCATAAATACTGATATATTGTGTTTTCATTTTCATTTAGTTAAATATAATTTATTTTTTTAAATTTATTTTCAGCATGACAGTATTCATTGTTTTTGCACCACACCCGGATTGCTCCATGCAATCCGTGCCCTCTATAATACCCACCAACTGGTACCCCGACCTCCCACCGTGTTATATCTTCTTTGATCCATATCCTATTCAGAAGTAGGTTGTCTAATGTCCAAATATTTAGGAATTTTTTTTAAAGGCCTTGGCTCTTTTTTTTTTTTAAGATTTTATTTATTTATTTGACAGAGAGAAATCACAAGTAGATGGAGAGGCAGGCAGAGAGAGAGAGAGGGAAGCAGGCTCCCTGCTGAGCAGACAGCCCGATGCAGGACTGGATCCCACAATCCTGAGATCATGACCTGAGCCGAAGGCAGCGGCTTAACCCACTGAGCCACCCAGGCACCCCAGGAATTTTTTTTTTAAAGATTTTATTTTATTTTTTTTTATTTGACAGAGAGAGAGATCACAGAGGCAGAGTGGCAGGCAAAGAGAGAGAGAAGGAAGCAGGCTCCCCGCTGAGCGGAGGATGGATGTGGGGCTCAATGTGGGGCTCAATCCCAGGAGACCGGGATCATGACCCAAGCCAAAGGCAGAGGCTTTAACCCACTGAGCCACCCAAGTGCCCCTATTTAGGAAATTTTAGCTATCTTTCTGCCACAGACTTTTCTAATTTTAATTTCATATAATCAATGACCTAATATATTCATCTCAGTCTTTTAAATTTATTGAAGCTGGTATTGTCACCTGAAATGTGGTCTATTTTGCCAGATTTCTTTGAGTGTTTGAAAATAATGTATGTTCTGTTATTATTTGGTGAAATGTTTTAAAATGTCAGGTCAAGACTATTAATAAGGTTGTTTGAATTTTTTATATTCCTACTTATTTCTACTTTTTGAAAAATCTATTACTAAAAGAGACCTGTTAAAATATAACTCTGTAATTGATTTTTTCATTTCTCCTTTAGATCTGTCAAGTTTTGCATAAGGTTTCTGAAGCTCAGTTAGTGGTTTCACACTCATTTAGAATTTTTATTAACAGCAAATACTTGGGGGAAAAAAGGAAAAAGAAAAAGAAACCATAAGCTTAGTACCCCTTATGACCTTAAGCAATATACCCTAAGCAAAATTTTAGCAAACTGAATCAACAATATATAAAAAGTCTAACATATCATAAACAATTTGGATTTATCTTAGTGATGCAAGGCTAACCTGTACAAATTAATGTTAACTATATTCTTGGAATAAACACACAAAAATGTTATTTAAATGTGTAAATACAGTATTGACAAAATTCAGTCTCCTTACATTAAACACTGAGCAAACCAGAGGAAGGACAGCTACAAAATATCTACTACTAATGTTGTACTTAATGGGACACTGAAAGTATTAATGCACAAGCTCAAAAAAGCAAGGGTTTTCACTCTCATCACTTTTATTCAACACTATACTGGAGGCTTTAGACTTCCATGATGCAAGGAAAAACATTTAAGTGGCATAGATATTGGAAATGAAGAAGTCTTTATTTACAGATTATATTTTTCTCTATTTATATTATCGTAAAGAATGTAAAAGACTACCCAGAGTAATAGTGTGATGTTGAAAGAATAGGAAAAAACAGGAGCTAGAAATAGCTCTAAAGAATATAGTCAGTTAATTTTTAGTAAAGGTGCAAAGGCACAAAGGGAATTCAGTAGAGAAAGGATATTCTTATAATAAATGGTGCTAGAAAATTTGAACATCTACACATAAAAATTAAAGGTTGACAGCATAAACCAATACTAATTTGTGATACAACAATATCTTAAATATAAGAGCAAAAACCATAAATTTCCTGGAATATAACATAGGAGGAAATATTTATAATGTTTGTTAGATAATTTCTTTTAGATAGGATGCATACAAAAAAATCAAGAAGTATAAAAGAAAAAAATAACTTTTAATTTCCAGAAGACACTGTAGAGAAAACAAACACAAAGGTAAGGCACAGACTATGGAAAAAAATATGCAAAATATGTATGTCTGAGTCACCTGGGTGGCTCAGTTAAGCAACTGCCTTTGGCTCTGGTCATGATCTCAGGGTCATGGGTTCAAGTCCCACATCGGACATCCTGCTCAGCAGGGGAGTCTGCTTCTCCCCCATTATGCTCATGCTCTCTCTCTTGCCCACTCTCTCTCTTCCAAATAAATAAATAAAATCTTTTATTAAAAAATACATATGCCTAATAAGGACTTTTTTCCTACATATTTAAAGAACTGTTACAGCTTAATAGTAGAAAACGGTCCTAGAAAAATGCACAAATGATTTGAACAGTGACTTCACATGAGAAAAATAACTGGGTCCCTCATATCTACAGACACTTTAGACAGCTGAAGAGTAGTTTCTTAGAGAGCTAAATGTATATTTAAAAAGATAACATAAATTTGCCTTATATCCCCATTGATCCAAAAATCCCATTTCAAGTGAAATGAAAGCATATGTCCACAGAAAGATGTAAACTTTAATATTCAGGGTAGTTTTATTCATAATAAGTATTCATCAAATGATGAAGAGATTAACATATGTGACACAGCAACACTCAGCAATAAAAGGAACAAATTAACATTAAATATAATAATCAAATAAATATTATGGAAAGTGAAAGAAGCCAGATACAAGAGATTGCACAATTCTACAGAATGTATAACTAAAATGGCTAAAACTAGATCAGAGGTTGACAGAGCTCTGGGCGGGAGGGGTGGAGAGAAGAAAATGTTGTATACCACAATCACATAGTGGTTATTCAACTTACATGTTTTTCAAAACTTCCTAAAAACTTCCATAGCATTTGTTCTAAAAATTTGTAAGAGTTCAGATTGGCTTGGTCAACCAAATATAGATAGTAGATTGGGACTGTATAAAAATGTGAGTTCAATGTTGCCCTTTGGCTGTTGTTGGGGTAGGAAGGAAGGGATTCTGCCTCTCTTGTACTACAAATATATAGGAGCTTTTTATGTGTAACAAGTATAAAAACTTTACAGTTACACAACTACTGGATCACCTATGCTCTAGGAATCAAAGGCAAGGGCTTAATATCTTCCAGTGACAAAAACAAAAGCTCTGAACCAGTAGACATATATAAGTTTTGCTGACTACTTTTCTAACAGAGCCATGATTTAGTTTAGATAATCACCTGCCTGGGAATTTGACCTTTTCCCAGTTCTAAGAAAAATCAGTTAGCCCAATACCTCATGATTATCTTAGTCCTCTTGTCAGTTTCTAGTTTGGTCTTGCCATTTTACCCACTATGTCCTGTAAGACTGAGAAAAGATTTACCTAGGAGTAGGGAAGTTCTGAATAATGGAGCCTTATTCTTCAGCAAGAGAAAATTATTTTCTAGCTCTCTGGTCATGGTTAGATTAGAATGTGTTGCTTGAAAATAATGTAGCCATCTTGCAAAGAGAAGTAAGACCATCATCAGGATGGCAAGGTGATAAATGGAAGAAAGATGGATTATCAATAACATCACTGATTCACTAAGTCATTCTTGAAGCTGGAATACCTTATAACTATTGGGCTTCATGCTCAGGACAGAGTCTGCTTGTTTCTTTCCTTCCCTCTCTGCTTTTCCCCATCCCTCTTTCTTTCTCTCTCTCTCAAATTAATATATATAATCTTAAAAAAAAAAGGATGCACCATAATTAGAACACCTTCTTTAAGGATTAAAATTATTGTCTGTGTCCTCAAACCAAAAAACATTGTCAGAATCTTATGACAGTTGAGTTAACAGCAATTTGGAAATGCATTTAGTTCAACTCTCTTATTTACATATAAAAAATCCAAAAGCATATAAATGACTTGCTTACGGGCTCCTAAATAATAATTTGAAATCAGATTCCTATATTAATGTAGTGGAATAAACAAAGATTTTGAAGTCAAGAAAACAAAATGAAACCTGACCGTGTGATTTAGCCACTGGAACATAGACTATTTCTCTAAGACCCTTCCCTCACTTAAGAAATTGAACTAATGATAGTCCTCATGATCTTTGTCACTATTAAATGAACTATGATATTGAAGATGCATAAAGTTCCTGGAAAATAATAAAATAATAGGCACTTAATAATGCATGTTTGTTTTCTAATTGGTGTGTATGTGAGAGAGACAGATGATAGAATTATGTCTAATGGATAATACTATCCAACTTCTTCCATATGAAATGTTCAGTAAGCGGTGTTTCTGTTCAGTACATATTTGCTTGCTTGATGGAATATCTGAGATTCCCATTTAATTGGCTTTTCAGCCCTGGCAACATACCTGCCAAATAATTAGGAAAGATCAGACATAGATAGGTGCAAACTTCCCTATATTAGAAAGTCTATGTTATTACTATCTGAGTCATAAGATTTTGCCAAACCTCTATGAGGTACATTCTATTCACTGCCAAAGTTGGTTGAATATCATCCCCATCATCTAGATAAACAAACCATATTGATTACTGGATCTAGCCAGGCGATCATTAAATTGGCTTAAGAAAATTAAGAACTAGTGTTAGGAGGGATTCTAAGTAACAATTATTGCTTTTGTGGCAGATGTTTCCAATAATTAGGGATTTTAAAAAGCATATCCCAAGAATGTGCAACCATGTTAGAGATAGACTAGAACAATGTTTTACCTTTCCCATGTAAAAATTCTGAGCACCAAAGACCTTTCAAAGGAACTTATGAGGAGAAACAATTTTCAGACTCTTATCCTGGCTACATTCTTAGAGACATACCTTCTCTCAGCCATGCTCTTACATGTGATGTGCTCTAAAATTAGGTTGGCAACGCTTGTAGCCCTTCCTCATAATAAAACTGTCAACATGTGTGTCAATTAATGCCAATTGGGATGTGAACACCTATTCACTAGGAACTGGACTGAAACCACCAACTAATTTCACACAGGCCATTGAACAGTAATGACTTTCCATCACTTACAACCTGAACTACTTTCAAACGACTGACCCAGAAATGAAAGGCTCTGTATCCCATTATCATTTCCCTAGAAAACATTGTTCCCTTGAGTTCACTGACTCCTAAACAGTTCTAAAATGCCTTATTGGCTTTAACAGGTTGTATTAGTGAGGAAGAGAAATCAGAATTTCATTAAAAATTATTTTTAAAATCTTTAAGAGTGATAGCATAAATGGGTGATGATAGAAAAGATGAAAAGTAATGTTTACTCTGGCACACAGGACACAGCCCTACTGTCAATCTTAATTCTTTCTAATATACACCTAACTCTTTGAATGAAATACCCATTTAAAATAATTAGCTAATATGATATTGTTGAATGTGAACAGTCATGGAGGTAATTGAGAGCTACTTCTAGTGATTATGTATGTATGTGTTTATATATACATATATAAATGACTTAATTTTTTAAAATATTTTTTCTTGTACTAAGAACTTATAAGATTTGAATGTATCCATTTTATATTGGTAAATTTCCTATGACTTCTTCGAGAAGATAAAAATGATGAATTCTATTCTACTCAGGAAAAGAAAAAAAAATCCTAAATTGCAAAATATATTTGGATTTACTACACTAATCCTGATTTCGTAAAGTTTCCTGAGGAGTTATATTTGGATTTATCTTTAAGTTTATTTGAAAGTACACTAACTTAAAAACCAGCATTAGGGGACACCTGGGCAGCTCAGTCAGTTAAGTGTCTGCCTTCAGCTAAGGTCGTGATCCAGGGCCCCCTGCTCAGTTAGGAGCCTGCTTCTCCCTCTGGCTGCTGCTCCCCCTGCTTGTGCTTTCTCTAAAAATAAATATATATTTTTAAAAATGACATCAAGAAATGTGCTTGTATGTGATCTGAGGCTCTTTAGTCCCCCTTTAATTCTATGGCCAAAATTAATTAAGGTTCATCGTTTTCTATATTCCTAACAATAAGTCAATAGGTGAATCAATTAAGTGTCAAAGTGATGAGATATTTACCATGATTTATCGGGAGACTCCTGGACTTTGGTATCATTGAGACATGCATTAGAATTCTGGCTCCACCATTCACTGGCTATGCAATCTTGAAAATTTTTACTTATCTGTTTCCTTATCAGGAAAAAAATGTGTTTGTGTTATTCTCCAATTAATTTGTGTTTTCAGCACAGATTTTTAGCTTCTACAGATGCAAATGGTCTCTATTGAATCCCCTTTGCCTAAATGTCTTCTGTAGTTAAACAAATATTGGCTGAATAAATGCATGCAAGAATGAAACTTCTATAAAAATGCTGAAGTTTGTATTTTATTGATTTTTTAAAACTTAAGTGATGTCAATTCATGACAGACTAATATTTTTACCTGTGTGAATAGATGACTTATCATCCCATATTTTGCATTATGTAATCTTCCTCAGTTATATCTCATACTCATTTCTCATCAGTTATCCAACTGAATATTTTATAGATTCTAACTAGAACAGTTATATCAATGATTGTCATTACATTATTATTTTTATAATAGTGTAATGTTCCTGGTATGGAGAATCAAGAAGACAAAGAATAAAGAGGTAGGTCAGTGTGATTTCAGTTCTAGTCTGATAGCCAGGGTTTGTTAGGTGCTTAATTTTGCATATTTCAGTACAGTTAGTATTTAATATTTTTTAATTGTTTTTGTGAAGCCTTCTAATACTCTGTTAATGCACTCACTGCTCCATATATATTAACTGAAAACCTATAAGACACAAAGCTGATTGTGTTAAAAATGGATAGAATTACTTACCTCAATTCCAAATGTTTTTTTAATTACATACTCTTAAAGTATCATCATCAACCATGCTTTTTTTTAAAATGGATTTGTTGTCATCATAGGGCAATTCAATTCATCCTTAAAAAAAGGAAAAAAAAAACCCTATACTCAATCACATACCTATAGTAAAACTTGTTTAATGGAAGTATTAGAATATCTACATTCCGTGTCTTGTTAGGAAGAAATAGCTTGCACTCGGAAATGCTCTCACTTAACACAGCTAGAAAAGGTAGGTAAAATTTTAAAATATATTCCAAAAGTCTGTGTGAAGGCATCAGGGGACTTCTAAGTCAAGATGTCAGGAAAAAAGGGGTGCAGAATTCACTGAGGTATGGGCAGCATCCCACGTGCCACACTGCCCATCAGTGAATTTAAGTAGTAATGGACAAGATACCTAAAAGCTACAGGAGTGACTAGGAAGAGGTAGAGACACCAACAGGCATTTTACAATCTTACAGGGGTTAGACGGCAACAATTGAAATAAGGATGTACCGTGTCCATGGGGGCTTGGGAAGCTGAGACAAGGAAGAAAAGAGAAGCACCAAAAACCTAATGCACAAACTCTGGGCCAACTAGTTTATTCTTTATTTTTGTGAGAGCCTTACATCTCACAAAATCTGTGGCATATGTACGTTACACTTATGAGTAATATTTGGTTTACAAGCTAAGACAAACATTCATTGTAAGTACTCATTATGTGTTCATGACTATGGGTGATAATGGCCTGGTTATTGAGGAAATATGATACAGTCCTTGCCTTTATGGAATCTGTAGTTTGCTAGATGAGATTGGAACATATTCATTCGCCCAGCAACTATTTATTGAGTACCTGCTGTGCTCCAGGAAATGTCCTGGGTGGTGAATACCCACAGTAAACAAAAAATTCCTTTCTCTCATGAAGTAGATATTGTATTGGTGGGTGGATAGACAACAGTATCAAACAGTAAATAGATATTTTTTAAATTAAGGAAGAGAAATACTATGAAAAAAACTAAAAGGTAGTAAACATAGGGAAAGGGACATGATTAGGAAGAGGTCTCTTTTCGGCAAAGTTGTCAAGGAGCTCTCTCTGATAAGACAATTTAAAGAGGTAAACAAAAGAATGAATCAATCATTTATCTAGAGAAATGATTTTCAGTGAAGGGGATCAGTAAGGCAGAGTCTTGGAATAGCAGAAAGAGATCAATGTGCCTTCAAAACCCTGCACGTGAGCAAAATGGAAAGAGGGTTCAGAGCGATAAGCAGGAAACCGCATCATGCAGAGCCTTCACATCCATAGTAAGGACTTTGAATTTTATCCGGAAATGGACACCAACTGGACACAGGTGAGCAGATAACAATAGGACAACACTATCAATGTGATAACACAAGTATGGTGCATATAGAGTATTATAGAGCAGTAGAGGGGATAATTCCTTCCAATAGGAGGTTTCTTAATAAGATTTCATAGTGATCTTGCATTAATCTCACAGGATGAGATGAAACTTTTCAGATTATGAAAAAATAGGAGGGAAGTAATAGAAATGGATGTTTCCTATTAGAGGAAATGGTCTTAAAATGTTAGAAGTCTGGTTTGTCTTGACTTCCTGTTCTGTCCCTACCATGCTCTGAGTAGGATCAACATTTCTGGAAGGTAGCAAAGCAAGGAGTTCAAAGTAAGAACCTGGCCTGTGCAGCCTCTCCAGTCCAATCCCAAATGATGAAGACATCTTAGAGAAGAAGCCTCTGCTTACTGTCTATCAGTCCTTGGATTACCTGACTTTTCCTTCAGACAGAAATATTGATAAATGGAACAGGTGGTTCAACATAAATGTATAACTACATAATCTATTCCCTGTATTTGACTTAACTAAATTCAACAGGAAAAGCCATAAGTCTTGAGAGCCTAGAAATAGGTGAAGTGGAAGATTCAAATTAGCTTTTTGTACAAAACCGAATTGGTGGGCACCTGGGTGACTCAGTCGGTTAAAGCCTCTGCCTTTTGCTCAGGTCATGATCCCAGGGTCCTGGGATTGAGCCCTGAATCGGGCTCTCTGCTCAGCAGGGAGCCTGCTTCCTCCTCTCTCTCTCTGCCTGCCTCTCTGCCTACTTGTGATCTCTGTTTGTCAAATAAATAAATTAAATCTTTCAGGAAAGAAAAAAAAAAAAAGAATTGGTTTTTGTCATGCCTTGTTTGAAGTATAGTCCCTTTCCAAAATCCTGTTCAGATCTTACCTAAGTAATGCTAGATGTATCATATTTGGCTCTGATTCTTATTATGATTTACCCCATACCTTTGTGACTTTTTACTCTCACTCTAAGGAGGAGATTCTAAAAGGAAGGATAGCTACAGCCAAAAGAAAAGTATATGCCAGGCGGTCTTCGCTAATTACTTTCATCTTCTTAGTTATAATTTTCTATTTTTAGTGACGCTCAAATTTATGGTGGCAAAAAGGAAAGTGTTTTGTTTTTTCCATTTTCTCTTTTTTTGTCCTATTTCTTTTGTGGCTAATTTTAAGTGTAACGATTTCCTCCTGGCTTTTTAAATGAAATTATTGAAGTGGCTGCTAGCTAAGTCAATGTCCTTCTGCCGAGTTAGAGTCTATAGAGACTCTGTAGAGATTGACTTGTCTTGTAAATCTCTCTTTGACCAATTCAGCCTTTTCAATAGTGTATTTCATACACTAGGTAAATTACACCCATCAAATCTAAGTTTATGCACCAGGCAATAAGAGTCTAAATTAGATTATTTTGAAGTAGGAGAGTGACTCAAATAAGATAAATATTTTTAAGTAATCCCTTTGGCAACAATGTGGACAACACATTGAATTTAATATAAACTAGAGGCAAAAAGACAAACTAGGATATTGAAATAATCTTGTCATGGGATGATAAGTACAATCAAGGATCCAAGGAAATAAAACATAGAAAATAAACATACAGGGAATATGAAACTTGAGTATTTTACCATAAGGAAAAAGGAAAAACAAACATTTTGTAACTTTAAAAAGATAGAAGTAGATTAAACAAACAAATAAATAACTTCTCTTCAAAAGAAGCATTTATTGTTTAGGAATTTAACCTTAAATGACAAGCAACTTCTATAAGTGTGTTTGTCTCTAGGGGACACCAGGTAATCAGAAGGTCCACCAACTTAAATGCGCTGAGCTCACCATGAGGCAGCTTAACAAAGAACTTAATTAATCCAATAATGTTTGGGTGGAAACAACTACATAATGGAAAAACCATGGCCTTGAACATGGGGATATATTGTCTTGACATTAAACGTTGGTTGAATGCTGTCAGCTTCATATGCTTCAACCTGATTGACAGAGTATCCTGATCCCATATGAATTATAATACAGTGGAGGTACTTTTTGGTCAGTAGAGAATTTTAATGGGAGAGACTGGGGATTAGAATCAGATATAAACTAATGTGTTTGATGCAAGGCTGACTTCATGGATATGTTACCAGTTGCATATATATGCCCCACATTCACAAGGGCCCCTACTTGGTCGTATGGTTTGTTTCCACCACCTTGAAATTTTTAATAATTGTGTCTTTGACTGTGTTTTGTAAATGAAATGGACGGAACAATGGAAACTGGTTGTTAAACAAAGGAGATAGACACAATGCAAATACAGGAAGGTTCAGTGAAACTCAAAGTGAGTCCAAAGTCTGCAAGTTTTGTCTACAAATCAATACATGAGGACTCTGAAAGCATAGAGACACTGCATTTTCCTTCTGCTTCAAATTCTGAAAGCAGATAATAGCGCTCTATAAACATAAAAAAAAAAAAAAACAAGCTAACTTATCACATCCCTTTTTATTAGTGTTACTTCCCAGTATTATATAATCACTTATGGGGCAGCCCGTAGCTCTTGTTTTGTTTTCAGTCTTTGTGTACTCAGTAAGGAAAATATGGAGCATGCATATCAAGTGAAATGAAAACAATTGAGTTTGTGCAGTGTTTCTACTGCTCTGATAAGAATGATACATACAATTGTATGAACTATGAAATACTAATTGTGTAATAGTGATGATATTTGGTAAGTGGTAATATTTGAGTTAGTTCCCACATAGGAGCATGAAAAGCTGAAAAGCATGAAAAGCAGAACCACTGTATCATACACCTGAAGCTAATATAACAATGTGGGTTAACTATACTGAGATTAAAATAAAATTAAAAAAAATTTAAAAACAGGGAAAGTTGAAAGACTGCTGAAGGAAGAAGCTTTCTATTTTGCCAGTAGAGAATTTTAATGGGAGTCATTATCAGCACACAATCCCTGCTTTTTTTTTTAATTTACTTTTACTAAGATAAGATACACAAAATATAAAATTTGCCATTTGAGCCATTTTAAAGTGTAGAATTCGGTGATTCTACATGTAGAATTCGGTTCACCATGTTGAGCAAATACCATCACTAGTTCCAGAACGTGTTCATCACGCCAAATGAGAACCCCACATCCTTTAAGCAGTTGCCCCTTTACTTCCCCCTTTCATCTGGCAACCACTAATCTGCTTTCTGCTTCTGGTTTTCCTATAATGGTTATTTCAGGAAATGAAATCATACAGTAAGTGGCCTTTTTGTGTCTGACTTATTCCTCGTTTTTTGACCAAGGGGCCTCATGTTTTCAATTGACAATATCCCCCGCCCCCAGCCCCAGCTCTGGTGAGGGAAATATCAAAAATCAAAACTGACGCTAAATGTGGCTGCCTTTTGTAAAGGATATCATTATTTATATCCGGGAGAGAGTAACTCTCTAGACTGCACCCTTTCGATGAATGGAACAAGGAGGAAAAATCTTCCAGTTGCGTAGGTCACTAGAGGGTAATTGGCCTTTTAGGCCAATCTTAGGTTGGATAGAGGTGAGTAGAGAAATTTCTGTGAATAATGATGGGGAAAGAATATAGGCTGATGATCTGAGCTTTGATGGATGCACTGTCACTTTTTGACAAGTGGTTGAGAAACTAAAGCTCTTAGAAATTCTGTCGCTACTTGCTGATTTGACTAACAGACTTGGAAGGACAAGAGTGTCTAATACTCAACTTTAGTTTGCAGTAATGCATCAGGTATAATCTTGATTTATCTTGCACACACACTAATGTTTTGCGTCTGTAGTTTGAGGAAACGCAAAGGAAACATATGCTTGTCCTATAGAAGCTAAGAATAGGATCAAGATTTCAGAGGAAGGAGAAAGAGAGAAACATATATACCCCTAGAAATTTAAATAAATCTTCAGAAAATATTTTTAGACCATTTTTGGTCCAATCAGTTATAACACCAGGAGTAGGTTAATATTAAAAAAAAAAAAACTAAAATTAAAAAGTATGGCTTCATAGCTCTCTGTCTGAATGAGAAGCAATTCTCAAAAAGTCATTGACATGAGCAAAATATTCCCATTTTCTAACATAAGGTTAATTACTGTGGGCTCTAAAAAGGACTACCAGAAAAAAAAAACCTGAATTTTTGATTTCTGAAGGAAGAACACAAGCATATTACTGCATCTGACTAGTATTTCAAAATTGGAAATTAAGGTAGGATATTCATGAAGTATTTTTTTTTAAAGATTTTATTTATTTATTTGAGAGAGAGACAGTGAGAGAGAGCATGAGTGAGGAGAAGGTCAGAGAGCGAAGCAGACTCCCCATGGAGCTGGGAGCCCTATGTGGGACTCGATCCCGGGACTCCGGGATCATGACCTCAGCCAAAGGCAGTCGTCCAACCAACTGAGCCACCCAGGTGTCCCATTCATGAAGTGTTTTTAAAGTGGGTTTTACACAGCAAAAAAACCTGGCCAAGTTTGAACAGAGTTTATGACATGATAACTTTGTTTTGGCAAAGGGAAGTGGGAATTCTGGAGTGACTCCTGATGAGGAAACTGCTGAATTACAAAGTTGTTAATTCACAAATAGTCTTATCGTCTGTGAACAGGTACTTCCCAGAGCAAGCAGCTAAGATATTTTGGCTTGTTCCAGTATTTAATGCAGGAACAAAAAATATATGTCTGCATTGTATAACATAGGGTCAGGAAACTGCATATGGTCTCAATGTTATACAACAGAGGAGCAAAGAATTATAATTGCTCCGTTTCTGAGAGAGAGCACGTAGTTCTCCAAGGCCCTAGGAACAGGAAGGATTGTACTGAGATTTGGCTGCTCATGGAATTCTTTTGTCATCTTTCAAATCAAGCGTTTGGAGAAACACTATGCTGCCTATTCTAGGGCTGACATTATAAGCAATGTGTACATTGAAAAAAGACCAGTAAGTGATGCTTTTACTTTGGGATTACTTTGGGGATTTACTGCATACTTCTCTGTTTGGAACTCCCTAAGCGAAACAAAGTAGATGGTCCTTAAGTTGATACTTTTTAAATAATTGACTTTCTCAATTTTATACCAGGAGTAGAAAAATATGCATACTAGCACTGGCAACTGATGGTATCCCCCTGCACACTTGCATTGCAGTTAAAATCTAAGATGTAAAGTGCTGCTTTTGTGTGAAAATACAGAAAGCACAGTAGAGGAGAGGGTATGTTTTTCTACTACCTCCTTTTTCTCCAAAAAGAATCTGTGTGTCTGAAATAGGGGAATGTACCTGCCCCACATAGAATTGTCTCACTGAGTCTCTATCCTGTTTCAAGCCCTCTCCCCTTCTATCTTTAAAATTTCTCTGCATATGTAAGATTTTATTAACCAATAGTTCATCATTTCCCTATTTTAGGTAAAATTGTATGAGAGTAAATTGGGCTCTCTTAGCGAAGAATCATCTTTATGTCAAAGTTCAGATTAAGATCTGAAATGAAGACACCAATAGAGAATTCCTTGACAAAAATATGAAGGCATAGATATAGGTACATAATACAACAATTACACACATACATATATGCATCCCTATCTTCACATCCGTCCGTCTATCTCCAATAACATTTCTGTGTTTCTTAACCGTTGCAAAAAATCTACTACCTCTGTATTTTAAATTTTTAAAGGGGATAATATATATCATTCTTGGCCAAGATCAGTATGCACAAATGAAATGATGTCAGCTGGAGAGTTTAGAGATAGTAAACAAAACAAAACAAAAAAACAACTTAATTTTATCAATTTCTATTTTTAGAAGAATATTTTCTTCATTGAGCTGTTCTTTCAAAGTCAGAGAGGACAACTGCCTGGCACCTATCAGTAACAGTGTGGTTGTCAGCTAGGATGATTTTTATTTCATCTGTTTTTTAACCTCACTCTGATAGTTCTTCTCTGTGAC
Source organism: Neogale vison (assembly GCF_020171115.1). Classification (NCBI taxonomy): domain Eukaryota; kingdom Metazoa; phylum Chordata; class Mammalia; order Carnivora; family Mustelidae; genus Neogale; species Neogale vison. Next base: position 40,412,033 of record NC_058099.1, read on the forward strand.
ACCCAGAAGGTAGGAAAAATCACAAGTAGAATTTATAAAGGCTTCCATCCTCTTGGGAGCAGGACGTTTTTGTTTTTGAACACAGCACCATGTCCAAATAGTCTCAAACTATTTATGACTCTCCAATTCTCAGAATTTGGTACACAGGGTTTTAGAGCAAGCAGTATGTATTAATCAAAGCAACTGTAGCTGATGGAAAGCTTAAATCTCCCCGTTTCAGTGGTTTAATAAGAGTAGTTATTTCCTATTCCTAATAAAGTGAAGACTAGCGATCCTTGTAAGTATCCTTCCAAGGGACATCCTGGCACCCAGACTTTTTCCATTATAAGGAAGTATCTACCATTAGATTTCTCTGCATGCATCAGGTGCATGACACGTGAAAAACCACGATGAATGTACATCCACTCCTTGATCACTTTGATCTGAAACTGAGGCATACCTCCTCTGTTCAAAATGAATTCGTAAGAATTATTTATGTGATGTTACCCAGATGCCGAAGAAGGTATAATTGGGACCAGAATGTCAATGCTGAGCCTATCTCTTCTACCCTGTAGGAAGAAGGCACACTATTCTGATGGACCCCCTCGTCATCTCTCTTCTATGAAGAGTGGACAAATGCAATCAATTGGTCATGTTAATGACTCAGCACACACTTAAGCACGCTTGGACTGAGTAATTATGCTGTAGTCCTTTATTGCCAGGTGACAAAAACAAAACCACTCAAAGACAGTGCCCAATTCTTTCACCTTACAGCTATATTCATTTATTTCTTCTTATGAGGAATATACACACAGGTGGAGAATTTCTGTGACTCTCGAAAGTCATATATCTTTTAAAAATGCATTTTACTAGCTTGATTTCTTTAGGTTATATACAAAAAAGCACTGATTTAGGGAAAATGATACTATATTTAAAATTAAATTTTTGGAAATAAAACTCTTGTTATAGTAAATAGGGCTTCAGCCAAGTCACTGAGCCACAAATTCTTCGCTTTCAAACTGTGAGAAAATATATATATACTTTGCAGAGTTTTTGTGAGCAATAATGCACACCAGTAAGTTGCATGCCTTCATATGCCTTCGCTTGTGCACTTCTTACTCCAGCAAGTGCCTCATTTCCCTGACCCATGCACAGCTAAACGTTTTCCAAAAAATTGTCTCTGCTTCCTCATCTGGTATCCTTTCTTCGTCTCTATTTGTGCTTTCAATCTCACTGTGGTACAGCCCTTATGATCCACATGTTGGCAAACACAATAGTTAATTCTCCATTTCATCCCGCATGATTTCTGAGCAGCACTTGACACAGTGCCCTGCTCTCTTCTTCAAAACTCGTCATAGACTTCTGCAAGTTCTCTGAAGGAGTTTTCCACCTTCTTAATGAGCACTCTTTTCCAGTTTCCTTTTCTGGTTTCTTTTTTGTTACGACTTCTAAATGTTAGAGTTCCATAAGGAGTAGTCCCTGGTGGTCTTCCCTATTCTCCTTTTCCCATAAGTGATCTAATTTAATTGCCAGATTTAAGGAAAGGCACTTTCAGCATCTAAATTTACCTCTCCTCTCACTTCTTACCCCGAAGCTGCAAAGATGGTGTGTCCAGCTGACTCTTTCACTCTCCACTGGGATGTATAGTTGATAGCTCCACTTTCATGTGGCCAAAACATAACAATTGATTTCATTTTCTAAATCTGTGTCAACAACATCCACCTAGATTATCAGTCTGCAAATCAAGGAGTCATCATTTATTCAGCCCTTTCAAGATCCATACCCAGTCTTCAATAAGGACTCTCACTCCATCTCCAAAGTATACTTTAGATTTGATCATTTTACCCCCATGCCTCTCCACCATGACAATTCTATTCAAAGGTGCCATCGTCTCTCCTTTCATCCTCCATAGAACAGACATGTATAGATTAATGTTTTTAAGTCTTTATCAGAGATAAAGAGATAATGTCCCTGATAATCATTTTCCATGTATTTTTATTGTGGTTAAAACTAAACCGAACTCCTCCCCCTGGACTGTAGGATTTGCACCTTCTGCTTGCCTGTCTAACCTTCTTTCCTGTTTCCCCCACTCCACCATGCTGTAGCTACAATGACCTTCAGTATGAGATATCTAATCATTCCCTCAGCAGTTACTTATTCTCTTTTCATCTTGGGACTCCCTTTTCTCAAAATATTTGCATAGCTGCCTCTTTCCCATGATTTGGAACCAAACCAAAATATCATCTTTCCAGAGTGGCTTTTTTCAATGACCCTAGGTAAAAACACTCATAAAAATTACTTAAGGTATTTTATGTTAAAGTGATTTTCAACCTAAAAGAAATGAAGACTTATTCGTGAATAGTAGTAGCAATAATGGGGGAAATACAAGGTAAAAAAAAAAAACAAAACCCAAAAACTAAACTTGATGCCTGGCACCCCAGGGCCCAGCTCTGCTGCTAATTGACTGTGATGTTATGTAAAATATAATACACTTAAAATCTCTCAATTTGTTTTTTTAAAATGATTAGTAATGTATATAAATCACTAAATGATACTTCTAGTTCAAATATTCTATCACTTACTCTTTATAGTAGGAAGCCTGGAAGATAATTTACAAAATTTTTAATACTTGGAAATATGTTTAAGATAAAAACACATTATTTATCTTGAAGGGAGGGAGAGGAAGTGACACAGCTTGTTGTGAAGTCGTGTAAGCTGGGGGGCATCACACCGAGGGGCCTATGCTAGAAGATACTGTGAATCAATGACATTCCTATTGCAATCATTTCAGAATTTTTCCCAAGGATATCAACAGCCAGTTACATGTCTGACTCTTGGTTTGGGCTCAGGTCCTGATCTCAGGCTAATGAGATGGAGCCCTGCATCAGGCTCTGTGCTCAGTGTGGAGTCTGCCTGAGATTCTCTCTTTCTGTCTCCCTCTGCCCCTCCCCTCTCAAATAAATAAATAAACATTTTAAAAATTATTTATTTATTTGAGAGAGAGAGCGAGCATGAGCAGGAGGAGGCAGAGAGTCAGAGGGAGGGGGAGAAGTAGACTCCCCACTGAGCAGGAAGCCCCATGTGAATGAAGCTCAGTTCCAGGACCCTCAGATCATGACCTGAGCTGAAGACAGAAGCTAACCAACTGAGCCACCCATGTGCCCCAATAAATAAATAAATGTTAAAAAAAAAAGTATTAGTGTAATTACTGAACTGAGATTATAAGACCATTGGTCTTGACTAAATAAGTATCTTCCTTATTTCATTAATCACAGGCTTTTTCTTATTTACTAAAAAAATTATGTTTATTTTCTTCTTGTACAAGTGTTTTGGGGAAAAAAAAGGATAAGTAAATGCTCACTTTCCCTTTCTCTGGAATGCGAGGTGGCTTACTATTGGACATCATTTTGAAAAACTCTAAATTATTATTCAAATTTGTTCCATATATTTATTTTCTCAAATAGTTCTTGAAATAGGTCACAGGTAGAGTCTTAGAAATCACTTATTTTACATTTAGAGATCACCTTATAGCTTATCAGAGTTAATGGCAGAAATTAACAGTAAACTTTCTTATGTAGTTTGTAGTTTAGATAGAGATAAGAAAAATAGATTACCATTTTCACATTATTTTAGTTGTGTTAAAATATAGAGCACACAACATTTACCAGTTAACCATCTTAAAGTGTACAATTAGGTAACACTGAATGTTCATTCACAATGTTAAACAAGTATTATCACTGTCTAGTTCAAGGACTTTTTCATCACCCCAGAGGAAACCCAGTAACCATTAAAGAGTCACTTTCTACCTTGCCCCTGGCCTTGATAAATCTTCTTTCTCTTTCTCTGGATGTCCTATTCTGGCTAATTCATGTAAATGGAAGTATATAATAGCTTTTTATGTCTGGCTTCTTTCACCTAGCATAGTGTGTTCAAGATTCATACGTACTATAGCATATATCAATACTTTGTTCCTTTTCGATGACTGAATGATATTCCATTATCTGTTATAACATATTCTGTTTCTCTACTCATTGCACTTTGGGGTTATTGTAAAGAGTGCTGCTATGAACATTCAGGTACAAGGACTTGTACCCCAGTACAACTTTTCTCAGTCCTTTGGGGTGTGTGCCCAGAAGTGGAGTCGCTGATCAGATGGCCATGTAGTGTTTCACCTACTGAGGAACTGCCAAATTGTTTTCCAAAGTGACTGTACCATTTTAATTTTGGAGGTTTCCAATTTCTTCACATTTTCATCAGCATTTGTTTTTATCTGGTTTTGATCGTGCCATTGCAGAAGATCTGAAGTAGTATCTTGATGGTTTTGATTTCATTTCCCTAATGATCAATGATTTTGATCATCTTTTCATGTGCATCAGACATTTGTATATTGATTTGAGGTATGCCCATTCAGATCCTTTAGCCATTTTTAAATAGAGTTGTTTGTCTTTTTGCGGAGTTTTGAGTTTTTTTTAATACATTGCAGATATTAGATACTTAACAGATGTATGATTTGCTAATATTTTCTTCCATTTTATGCATTTTCTTTTTACTCTCTTGGTAATATCCTTTGATGTACAAAAGTTTTTAATTTGGATAAAGCCTAGCATAGTTTTTCTTATTGTCTGTGCTTTTCATTTCATAATTAAGAAACTATTACTACCTGAACTAATGAGTCATTGAACATTATATCAAAAACTAATGATGTACCATACCTTGGCTAATTGAATTTAAATTTTTAAAAATTGTCTATAAGAAAAGAAACTATTGCTAAATTCCACACCATGAACTTTATTCCTACATTTTCTTCTAAGCATTTTTTAGTTTTTGCTCTTACGTTTAGGTCTTTGGTCTATTTTCAGCTAAATTTGTGTGTATGATGTGTTGGGGCCACCTTATATACATGTGCATGTGGGTGTGTGCTGGTGTGTGCACGCACATGCTCCCACACATGTGTCGACCAATTGACCTCATACCATTTGTTTAAAAAAATGTTCATTCTTCATTGAATTTTCTTGGCTCCCTTGTCAAAAATAATTTGACCTTAAGTATGAGTAGGATTTTTTTAAAGATTTTTTGTTGATTTTTTTGAGAGAGAGAGAGCACGAGTGAGGGAGGGGGAGGAGCAGAGGGAAAGGGAGAAGTGCACTCCCCGCTGAGCAGGGAGCCTGACATCGGGCTTGACACGGGACCCCAAAATCATGATCTGAGCATAAGGCAGATGCTTAAGCAGCTGAACTACCCAGATGCCTCTGGATTTAGCTTTCTATACAGACATTTACTTGGCATCTAACAGAGTGGCATACCATTTACTCTTTTAACTTGGTTATGTGTCTTGTGTTCTGTTAGTCTACTTGGTGTTCACTTATCCTTCACCAGCCTTTATTCTATCTTATTCCATGATTAAGAGATTATAAATTATCCATTTTGAATACAGCTAACCAGATATAGGAGTAAGCAAAGAAAATTAGAGTAGGCATCAACAAATAGCTCTATGATTTCAGCTAGGTTTTAGTTATCTTATATATTAAAAAAATTAAAAATGCCCAGAAAGCAGGTAATGGTGTTTTTATGAACAGCTTTATCTCTAAGACTCATGTAATTTGAGAGTTTTTAAGTAGGAATTTAAGAAACATTGTAAAATGTACTATGTATTTTATTGTTTTAAATTCTTTTATAGCATATTATGGTTCAAATGGTAGATTTGTTGTTGTTAAAAATATTTTCACTTTTCTAAGTATTTTCCATAACATTGTGTTTGAAAAGTAAGACAAATTCTTTTCCCACGACTTTCAAACTGAAATAAATTGAATTGGTTAGTATAACTTATACTTTTTTATTTTGTGTTTTCCTACTTTACTTCTTTTTCATATATTTATTGGCAGATGTAATTATCTGAGTAAATACTAATTAAAATATATTATGAACCAACTTAATTTTCATGAATTCAAACATGAAAATTTAGAATTTTGGCTTTTTTTGAAATATAGCCTAAAAATTTTGAATATAATAGAAACAAATTCTGCTCCATAATGGCTTTTTTTTTAATTGAGGATATCGATGCAAAATATATGTTCATAATAGTAGCTAAGATTTATCATGTGCCAGGTAATGGGGTAAGTGCTTTCGTGCTTTCGTCCATCATCTTATGTAGCCCTCATGATAAAACTCAGTTTCCTCAGCTGTAAAATGGAGAATAAATAAAGAATAAATACTCATCATGTGGGGCACCTGGGTGGCTCATTTGTTAAGCCTCTGCTTTCGTCTCAGGTTATGATCCCAGGTCCCTGGAATAGAGCCCTCCCTGCTCAATGGGAAACCTGCTTCTCCCTCCCCCACTTCCCCTGCTTGTGTTCCCTCTCTTGCTTTCTCTGTCAAATAAATAAATAAATAAATAAAATATTAAAAAAAAATACCCATCATGTTTCTTTTTTTTTAAAATTTTTAATTTTTTATAAACATATATTTTAACCCCCAGGGTAGAGGTATGTGAATCCCCAGGTTTACACACTTCCCAGCACTCACCATAGCACATACCCTCCCCAATGTCCATAACCCTACCCCCCTTTTCTAACCCCCCTCCCCCCAGCAACCCTCAGTTTGTTTAGTGAGATTAAGAGTAATTTATGGTTTGTCTCCCTCCCAATCCCATTTTGTTTCATTTATTCTTCTCCTACCCCCTTAAGCCTCCATGTTGCATCTCCACTTCCTCATATCAGGGAGATCATATGATAGTTGTCTTTCTCCGCTTGACTTATTTCGCTAAACATGATATGTCATCATTTGTTGACAAGAAGTAACTACTAGCTACTTTCCTCCTTACACTGATTCGTTATTTATGTCCTAATAAATTCATCTATTAAAAGTAAGCAAAAAAATTCTGGCTGAATCCTGAATCCTGACTTTTAATTAATTACCTAGTGCTACTGAAGATAAAGCCAAATATGGGACCGATATTAAAGTGATCAAATAGAAATAGTCATGAAATGATCACATCAAATAATCAGACACTGTAAGAACTGGAGGCAATATCGGCCCCTGTGTCAGTAATAACACAGTGTTGTAAAAGAAAGAGAGGCTGGAGACAGAAAACCTGAATTCAGATTTACACCCTTTACAAGCTATATATTGTTGAGCAAGCAACTTAATTGTCTGAGCTTTATTCATTTTTGTGTTAATCCTCATAAATCATGCATAGAGATATCAGTCTGAATGGCCCCACTTTCTTCATCTTTACAATATAGGTAATGACCAACTCAGAAGTTGTCATAAATTCCAAAGATGTCTGGGTTAGTGTGTCACACGGCTTAACCATAAAGCCCTACACAACCGCAATAAATTACTGTTCAGAAAACTGAGCAGCTCTATTGGAATAAGAATAGGATCATTTTGATTTGTCTATTTTACCACCAGAGAACTATAGACTTTGGATGATTTCTTTTAAGGATTTATTTTGGCTTTAATAGGTTGTTTTCCAGGGCCCCTGGGCTCTATCACTCTATAAAATTCACCATTTGCTTTGATTAGTCCCTTTATTTAATTTTCATATGTGTCCATTTGTGTATTCGGAAGACAGAACAACTATGTGGCTTTGTCTCAGTGATTACAGGCTCTGGACATTCTGAAGAGACGACCACATGAATTCTACCCAGATGAGGTGAAAACTGTGCCAGATGATATTAATTGTTATCCCCTTCCTCAGGATTGTTAGAATATATGTCCTCTCAGGAACTTATCCTTCCTTTTCATGGCCAATTACAAAATATATATATATATATATATATATATATATATATATAAAATATCATTTTGTGTGTTGTAATCCCCTCTGCATCGCATAGCACACCATCCTATTGGCGTTGCCAGAGAGTGAAGGGGGGAGGCCAGGGTTGAGAGGAAGCCTGCTTGGGGACAGGAAGGCAGCACAAGACAGGTCTCCTCTCCTGTCTCAGTTTCTGGCCCCATTACCCTAGCCTGGGGGAAATGAATTCAGACTAGGAGGACATTAAACTGGAAAACAAACATCCTACCTTTGGTATATAGGTAAAATCAACTAGGCTGGCAACTTACCGAGTGACAAGAATTAATGGAGGATAGAAGACACCAATCACAAGATTAATAGGCTGCCTACAAGGCTGGAGCGGCACACACTTGTCTGTGATTTAAGGGGACATCAAAAGTAATATTATTTTTACAAACTAAAAGCACCTTCTGCGGCAATCCAGTTTCTTAAAAAAAAAAAAATTTGTTTTGTTTTTAAATTGATTTTCTTCAGGCAAAATTTGCATAACAAAATTAATTTCACTTGTGCAATTCAGTGACATGTAGGACATTTGTAATGTGGTGCAACGACCCCTTCAATCGAGTTCCAAAACATTTTCATCAGCCCAGAAGAAAACCCTGTACCCTTAGACAGTCACCCTGCACTTATCCCTCCTTTCCCAGCTTCTGGCAACCCCCAATCTGCTTCCTATCTCTGTGTATTTATCTCCTCTGGGTATTTACTAGACACTGATCCAGTTTTTAAACAACAAAGTCCTGATGCTTTTTGTAGTGTATGTATTTTTGATACTTACACATCCTAGAGCATAGTAGGATTCTCTCTGTGCAGCATATCATACTGTTGCTAATGTCACTGTAGCAGATGCAGTAAGAGCCTCCCTCATGTTTACACAGCTACTTTATTTTTAATGGCCCTTGTGTTGCAGGTAGTATTTCCTAATGACCCATTTCATGGTGAATGTAAACCGCCCCCGCCCCCCCGTGATGGCTCTACCCTTAGAACATGACAGAAGTGTGGCCTTGGGTTTTAACAAAATTGTGTTTCACACTTTTGAAATAATTCTCCATATATTTCATTGGGTGTGTGTGTGTGTGTGTGTGTGGAGATAACATGGTGTTTTAAGGAGATATAGTAAGTGATGCTATAAAATATGCAGTAAAATAATTATTCATTCTCTAATGAATTGAATTTCAAAAATTTGCTCTTGTGGTTCTAAAGACTATAGAAAAAGTATAATATTGTCTTGAAATTAGCTATATTTTCAGGTTATCTGGAGACATTTCTAGTCATTCTGCTTCTTTTACCCTCAAATTCCTCTCTCTTTCAAGTTTTTTGTTGAAAAATGTTACCCAGGATTTGGTGATAATAGGGTGTGTTAGCCTTTTTTCTCCATGTGCTCACCTGTGCCTGGAGATGAGTTTGGTGGTTTTCTTTCCCACAGATCAAGAGAAAGAAATAAGATGCTGTGTTGTATGTTTTGACCTATAGAGAATAGATAATCCAAATGTGGCTTCTAGATCTTTAGCCCAAGCTCTGACCTCTGCTTTTGAGATATGAAATATTTGTATACCTACTCATTGACCCTTTTATCTATATCTGGTGTTTACTTTGTATAACATTCCTCGGAGAAAATCAGTGGTGATTAATGAGACAAGAATCTGGCATTTGTTTCCCCTGAAATAAATAACTAAATAAGTGAAGATCAATTCCTAGCTTATATTACCTAAGTAGCTCTCTGTTTGAAACCTGACTCCCTTGCCTACACTGAGGCTCCCAAGGGTAGATAAAGGACCTTCAACATACTCAGTTGCACTACCAAATATAGTGCCAGGTACACACTATACACACAATAATTGCTGATAAATAGTAACATAAAGATAACATTTAAAACATGTATCATTCTATAACTTCATGTTGGAATAAACTTTGTTCAGGATTTGGAAGCACACACATTGTAGGGAAACAAATATATATACACACATAAACATACACACACGTGTATATGTACATATACATATGTGTGTGTGTATATATATATATATATATATCATGTAAAATACCAAATTTCCAACTAGTTTTACATTCCAAGTCAAGAAAACACTAAAAATCATGACAAAATGATCAGAATCAATGTTGATGGACATTGAGTAGTATCTTAGATTTATATTTTTAAAAAGGTGCTCCCATGAAAGTTCTTATTTTCTGATGTTTATTATAAAAAAATGCTTTTGGTAATACAGTTAGGGTAAAATTTCTAGGTTTAATGTGTTTTTAATTTATAGAATAGTTCCTTGTTTCCAAAGTGGTTTGCTAGCCTCAGTAATCTACAAAAGGAACTCTGGAAAATAGAGCTAAAAGTGTATAGCAAGCAAGAAAATGCTTAAACAGAAAAAAAAGCAACATAAACATAGTAGGAGAGATTTGTAGGGCAAACCCAGACATACCCAAAGCCAGGGAGGAACAACGGCAGAGTAAGACTCTTTGGGGAACAGAACTTTGAAAAGCTCCGGTGTTTAGTGGGAAATCTAGAAAGCCTACATAGGCCCCAGGCAGGATGCATGCTCAAACTGGCTGGCTTTCAGACTCAGCATAAGCAGGGAGTCAAAGCTAAGGCAGAGATGAAAAAACTGGCAAGGCTAGTCTGCAAAGGAACGCCCCAACACAGACCTGATGTGCAAAGATTTGGAAATTGCTAGGAATAAATTCAACAGAAAGTCGCAAGATTTATACACTGAAAACTATAAGAAATTACCAAGGTAAGTGGAAGAAGACTAAAATAAATATAAAGACATTCTGTGCTTATGAATTGGAGGACTTAATATTGTTAAGACAGCAATACTACCCAGATTAATTTACAAATCAAAGGAATTTCTTTTTTTTAATTGTATGTATGTATGTATGTATGTACATAGGTATGTAATCTCTACATCCAACATGGGCTTTGAACACACAACCCAAGATCAGAAGTCGCATGCTCTACTGCCTGAGCCAGCCTGGTGCCCCTTATAAGCAATTTTTATCCAACTATTAGTATTTAATTGTTGCCAGTGAAATGGATAAAAAAAGGCGGCATGTTATTTTGATCTTGATTTGAATTTAACTGATAACAACTGAAACTTAAAAGACAGTCTTTCATATCTGCTTATTTTTTCTCCTAATAAAAATGTAGTAGTGATGCCACACTTATATAAAACATTAGCATTTGTAAAAAAAATTACATGATAGCTCAGTGAATTTTCAGCATGAGTATATACTTGTAAATATCAGTCGGACAAAAAAATAGTTTACTATAAGCAACACATAAAAAAGCCCTGCTGCTCTTTATCATAATTCACCAAAAGATAATTACATCCTAACTTCAAACACCATAAATTAATCTTGCTTATTTGAATATTATATAAAAGGAAATGTATTGCATGTATATTTTCTGTTTCTTTTGCTTAATGGCCTGTTTGTGACATTGACTATTTTTAAGTCATTTATTCTGTTTCATGTAGCAGTAGTCATTTGCACTGCATGGTATTTTGTATAATGACTATCCACTTGACTATTAATACCATTTGGGATTTTCCAGGTTTTAGTTCTGCTGTATGAATTTTTGTCAGATATGTAAGTAGGAATTGAATTGCTTGGTTGTGGGAAATGGCGATCTAGATGTATAGAAATTATCAAAAGTTTTCTAAGATACATGAGTAATGTCTACCATTTTGCATTGCAACAGTTTGAAAAGTTCTAATTAATACCATTTCAATGCTTGCTACGTAAGTCTATAACTTTAGTCTCACTAAAATGTGTAGATATATACGATACCTCATTGTGCCTTTAATTTGCATTTTCCTAATGATTAATTCTATTTCATATATATTTGTCATTTAGGTATGCTGGTCATTTAGGTATGCTCCTATGCACTTATTTTTCCCTTTTGTGTCCTTTTTTAAAGTTAATTCAGAGAAGTCCTTTATGTATATTTGGGCTATGAATCCTTTGTTAGACATGCACTGCATACTCCGTGTTATTTGTAAAAGATCCTTTAAATGGTATTTGTGTAAAAAGAAGTATAAGAGCATTACGTAGTACAGCAGGACTTTCCTTTTCAGTCTATCTGATTTTGAATAAGCAAAACCGCTAGGAATTTGCTTTCTCTCCCCCCAGAATTAGTCAAATATTAGAATACTAGCTATTCCATCTCTAGTGTCCATCTATCAATAGATAAATAGGATATATGAACATCCTGTTAGTTAAACAAAAATGTGTATTTTATGAAATTTAAAATACGGAATTATGAAAAGGGACATCAAATGATTTTTTCTTTGTATTTTCAATTTATATCAGGCCCAGCTTTTGTAAAATACATCCAACACACACATAAGCATAGATTCACACATATTAGAAATAAAATACAATTTTATTATTTATGGCCCCAAGCCTCGTTTCCCACTGTTTTTCTTTCTTCATGCTCTGTTTTAATGTCAGTGGTTTTTAAACCTATCTTTTTACATTCCCTAGTTGTTTTATTCAGTATGTTCTCTTTTATTTTTCTCATGCAAATGCTATTCATTCTTCAAGGCCAGGCTCCAATTTAATTACTATGTGAAGCTTTTAATTACTAACTTTCATCTTGGATTATATCCTACTTCAGTTTTTAAAATCTATCCTAATTGTTCACTGACCATATTTCCTATAATTAACTATAGCTTAATGCTATTTTTTGTGTTTGTTAATAAAATTATAACCTTCTTAAAGGCAGTGGGAGGGGTGCCTGGGTGGCTCAGTGGGTTAAGCGTCTATCTTCTGCTCAGGTCAAGATCTCAGGGTCCTTGGATCAGCCCTACAGTGGGCTCCCTGCTCAGTGAGAGGTCTGCTGCTTCTTCTCTCTCTGCCCCTCTCCCTCACTCTCTGCCCCTGCTCTCACCCTCTCTCTCTCTCAAATAAATAATAAAATCTTTTTTTTTTTTAAAGGCAATGGGATTTTCATATGCTTCTTTATTTTGTGTAGCATCTAAAAACCTTGATTATGTAATAGGTGTTCAATTAACTGAACATTGGTTAATCTATCAGATCTTCTGGTGAAAATGAATTACTTTCAAATAGTGTAGTAGTTGATAAATAATTGATACTTCAAAAGGAGTGTGGTAGACAGAATGCCTCTAAAAGATGTACACAGCCTAATACCCAGAACTTGCATAAGGAAGGATTTGTTTGTGAAAGATCCCCCCGGGGCTCCAAGCACCCCGGAATGGACCCCTTCTCAGGAGGAGACCCCCGGACCCAAAAACCAAGCCGAGTCCACTGATCAGATGCAAACAGCACGAGGTTTATTGAGTTGACACAGGTACCTGCGGGCGATCAAGTCTTAGGAAGACTCGCGCGCCAGCCCTTTGTTCAGGGCCTTTTTATGGGGTTTGGGGAAGCAAAAGCATACGTACAGAAGCAGAAACATAGTTACAAGGTTCTTATTGGCTGGTTTGAATGTAAGGCATACTCGGTGTTTGTAGATTGGCTTTGAAGGACCCCGGCCAGCGAAGAGAAAGGTGGGGAGGGGTAGTGAGGAGGGGGAGTTGGACCTTATTACTCAGCAGAGAAACATCCTGCCTACGTGACTAGGCCCACGTACCTAGGCGACCCCCTTGCCTATGTGACTATGCGCATAAGGTATCCTGTTGAAACAGGAGACCAGTATCACCCCCTAAAAGCCAAGTGGTTACAGAAAGGCAAGGGAGTGGTTAAACAATTAACTGGGGGAGGGGTCTAACAGGGGAAGGGCCAGCGATTACAGAAAAGCCAAGAAGCAGTTAGTTAATCAATGGCTGGGGGGGGGGTGTCTATATGCGGAGTCTTTCATTTGGTCTTAATAATGTAGCCAATCTAATGTGAGTTCACTCCTTGGGAAGTTACAGATGCAGACTACATCAGATGGAGTCCTCACATCAAGGGAACTTTATTTCCTTTAAGGAGATCATGGGGAAGAATTTCCAAAGACATGACTTTCCCAGTGTGGGGGTGAGTGGGTTTCTTTTATTTAGAGTTAGGATGAATCTTCAAAAAGGTTGTACAGGAATTCTTAGAAATACTCTTCTATAAGCATCTCATGTTATGATCATGAAGCTTGTGCTCCTCCAAAGACCAAGACTTGAACAGTATAATGAGGCAGACATAACTCCTGGACTATGGGAAAAAGCTCTGGGCTGTAGGATCTGGTACAGGACAGGGTGAGGTCTTCAGCTCCTTCCTGATCTCTAGTAAAGAATGCAGGGTCTGTCTTTTACGTTGGAGACAGCACTGGGAGTTTTATCAGTGATTTATTGTCTCTGATTGGGTTAGGCTATTTCCTGGCCTGATGGAGACTGTTATGTTAGTTTTTGCATTCCCTTTGTTCCCTTAAAGTCCTTAACTACTGAGGTTTTTGCATTACTTTGTAACTCTGACACCTCCTTGGAAGTTGTGCAAGAAGTGTGCTTAGGCAAGTAAGGCAGAGATGGTGGGTGGGGGATAACTCAGTGCCTAAAGTGCGTCAAGAAAGTTCTGGTTCATCTTTCTTTTATGGGGGACCCCTAACTCTTTCTGCTTCTAGTAGCTTGATAGTTATTGTTATCTTTTTTCCTTCATCCAGACAAACAGCTGATTACCCCCTGGGATCCACATATAGTCCACCCATTCCCTCCTCTCACTCTTTTCTGTATTAGCCAAGTTCAATTTCAAGTTATCTAATCAGCATCAAATCATACTTTTGACCAAACAATAATTTGCTATTGTGCTTTTCAAACAGCTACTTAAGATGCAATTCGAATTTACCAGCTCATTTTTCTTACAGTATTACATGCTTTAGGGAGGTTGAAGAAAATAAAAACAGAAGAAAGCACCTTCTAAAAGAAAGCTGACCCGGAGAGCATCAGATATGATAAAAAGTGCCTCCTCAAAACTTATTTTCTTTTGCTATGGGGAATATTTAGAAACATCTCTGTGATTTTATGTAATGATTGGCAAAACCGTGTTTTTTGATCAGAGACAAAGATCTGACCTCCAGTTCTTAGCCCATTTACAACTTTGTGTTCATATCCTACCAAAAAGGCTAGTGATGAGGGAGCAGGAGGCTGGCTGAGGACAGAGCAAAAGCTGGCGCCTTGCACCCCCTCTTCACCCGCTCCCCTCCATATGTGTAGCATTCCTCAGGCACCCCTGACCACCATAAAATGATAAATAGTTAACTTGCAGGGATCACAATCCTGCAGAACAGGAATCTCCCTTGCTCTACAGATGTCCTAGAGACCTAAACAGGGAGGTTACCTTATCAATAGCACAAATTTCCAGAGGCAAATAACTCTCAGTTCCTGAAGCCCTAATGTCTCCCTCCCCACCATAAACTGGAGGAGGCTAAGGTAGAAGGGAATGTAAATGACAGCAGGATTATAATACCCCACCAAGAATCTCCCAACTATCTTGATGTTAATGCCTGATCTAAGGACGACATTGATCAAGCCATAAGGGCAAGGACTCCCCCCGGCACCTTGTAGGCCCTCCTTAACATGTGAAAATCCTGTTGAAACCTCCCATCCCTTCCCCTCACCTTCCCCCAATGGCAAGGTATATAACATGCCTACCCTCACAACCCGGGGCAGCAGCTCTTCCTGCCCATGGGTCCTGTCCCCGTGCTTCAATAAACCACCATTTTGCACCAAAGATGTCTCAAGAATTCTTTCTTGGTCATCGGCTCCGGACCTCAGCCCACCGAACCTCACCTAGGTTCTAGAACTTCATCAGCTAGAAAAAACTTTTTAGGGTCAGCGCTTAGCAAAACCTACTCCTTCATCACAGCTTTATTTACCTTTATGTTATTTTCAAGGATTCAATATAGCAAAATATATGTAGAACTAGGATGAAAATTTCACTACCTTAAAATACAAACAAATGACCCCTCAGAGCAAAGTGTTTGAGCTTTCAGAATGGGGTTTGAGCTTTCAGAATGGACAGGCGAGCAGTGGGGGACCTTGTCATGGAGGCTGTGATTGAACGTTCATATTTTAGATGCTTCACAATGTGGTGAGTTTATTGGGGCCTAAATTTAAGTGCACATTGACTGTAGTGCTCTTGGCAGGCAGGTTTATAAATTTTCCTTCAAATTTTTAAAAAGTTAACGTGCTTCACTAAGAAGCGAAATCATTATCAAACAGCAAAATAATAGGACCCACTAATTAGGAAACTCATTCGGCCACTAAACTGGCCCTTTTAGAGAGTACAATATAATTTTCCAATTAAAGGCTCTTTGATCAGCTTGAAAGAGGGCTTATTTGAAGTTCCCTTTGTGCTAAGGAGAGAGAACTCTGCTCTTTGTGGTGTAGTCTTTGTTACAGGACTTTTGAAATATAAAAACTATTGACTAAGCAATGGCAAGGTGTGTTGTTTGCATATGAATTGCTGTACTTCAGCCACTCCTGTTTCATCAGCAAAGTACCAATAAACCGCCAGAGCTATTGTCTTCTAAATTAGCAAAGAAAATTTTCAGAAGGTTGTATTTCAGGCAACAAACACTGCTCCAAATAGAGCTTCAGAGTACAAGTCTTAAAATTTTATTTATTTATTTATTTATTTATTTATTGACAGAGAGATCACAAGTAGGCAGAGAGGCAGACAGAGACAGAGGGGGAAGCAGGCTCCCCGCTGAGCAGAGAGCCAGATGTAGGACTTGATCCCAGGAGCCCGAGATTGTGACTTAAGCCAAAGGCAGAGACTTAACCCACTGAGCCACCCAGGTGCCCACAGAGTACAAGTCTTAAAAACAAGAAAAAAAGAATATGCTGAAGCTCTTTTCTTTACTACCTGGCCTGTTACTTAGGAATTGTACTGATTGAATGATCTGTGAAAAGTCAGGTCCCATAATCTGTAATTTGTGTTGTTCTGTAGGAAACAGCCTTGAAGGATAAGGTCTTATTAGAGCAATATTAGTTTTAATCAAATTGGAGATGTATACCATTTTATTCAAAATGCTTAGGGACACTTAATGTCTGCTCTTTCAGCCAGTTGTGTAATGAATTAGGAATTAGTATCTACTTTTGTGAACAGGTTAAAATCCCAGAGGTGATTTCAGCCTATCCAAGAAAATACACTACCATACCACAATCAGCTACTTATTTATGAAAGTCTCCAAGATGAGTAAGTCTACATGAATAAAACTTGTGTAAAGCCCCAAGCACCTTCAGAACTGTGAGGATTGCAGTTGTTCACAGGCCCATAATAACAACATACCAAGAAGCTGATTTGTCATGTTTCCTGGACATTAGCAGGTAAGTAGGAAATCTGGACAAAAGTTAAAGAGTACGTTAATATTACTTGCTATGCTCATGCTAACAATGAAAACTCAACTCA
The DNA here is from genome assembly GCF_020171115.1 of Neogale vison. Lineage (NCBI taxonomy): Eukaryota > Metazoa > Chordata > Mammalia > Carnivora > Mustelidae > Neogale > Neogale vison. The sequence continues at coordinate 40,429,152 of NC_058099.1, forward strand.
TAATCCAATTAACAAAGCCTGCACAACTGTAAGCTTAATAGGTAGACTCTTGGCTAGATCAGAGATCTGGGTACACATAAGAATTCCTTGGGGAGATAAAAATAATACAGAGTTTCCATTTCTGATAACTATGGATTAACTGGTGCTGAACTAATCCTCTTGGCAACAGCAATTACAAAGTCTAAATAGAAAAGAAAAAAATCGTTTGGAAATACATTGGCGTGAGAAGAAGCAAGCCAAAAGGGGAATCGTATGGTAGTACAACAGGAAAGGCACATTTCCTACCTTAGTTGTTTTCTAGTGCTCACCACTGCACAGGCTGGTCATGAAGGGTACTGCTTTGCCTCTCACTGTGTCTATATACCACCGTGTGGTATAAGAATAAGGACTGCATTTTATTTCTCTTTGTAGCCTTAGCAAATAGTTTATTACATGGGAAACATTAAATACAAAGTTACATATCTCTATCTATCTATATTCACATACATTTATACACACATACTTTGTGTATGTGTATTTGAAACGGAAGCAGCTAGGAACTCTAAGGATGTATTAATAAAGAAAACACAAGATTTCTATTCTTTTACCCTCCTGTACATCCCCCTTCCCACAGAAACAGTATTCCTTCGTAAAACTCAATCTTAAAGCATTACCTAACATTAATGTGCCATGTTTTTTTAAAAGACAATATCATGCAGAACAAGAAATGGAAGTAAACAGCACCTAATTTCACTTGAGCATTTCCTTGTTAACTTTAACTGTTATCAATCAGTGGGAGAAAGGCTCCTGTAAACTTAATTTGGGTACACGAATTCATCCTGTTATTATCCATTCTAAACTCAAGTAGGAAACAGACACTTAACTCAGCCAGGGTACTCTGAGAACAGCAAAAGCCTTGTTTGATCTGTTGGGGCTCAGGGCAGGCCACCCCAAGACATGCCACAGTGGCATACTGATTATTTCAAATTAAAGTTACTTAGGGAGCAGCAAGTGCAAGAACACCCTGACCCTCCCTTGTGTCCAGAAAGCAGGAAATAAATCTCCCATAAAGTTACCTTCTTTGCACCTGGAGGTAGAAAGACATCCTTATCAGTAGATATGGGAACTCAAGGCTGAAGAAGCCTTTGTAAAGAAATCTTGTTACTATTAATAATTTACTACCCCAGCCCAAATTCTATTTAGAATTCCTTAGTGACTAAAGTTCCCCCCCACCCAAAAAAGAGTTTTCTTTGTATTTTCAATTCCTCACAAATTGATTTCTTATTTTACTAAAAAGTGCCAAAGCTGCCCAAACTGGTCACTTCTTAGGGCTCATATCGAGAAGGCCACTGTACACAGAAATTACATTCCATCTGTCTTGTGTCACTTCTTAAACCAACCAGAAGAATCTTGAAGGGAGAGTAACATTTTTCCTTCCCAACAGATCTTAGCAAGTTGTTTTTGTTCAGTATCTCCTTCCTCTAAGCAGAGAGACCTTTAATTTCATATTTAGAACTTACTAAAGAGAAGTCATTAAAGAGCATTTTCCTACACCTAATTAACACTCTGAGCATTCCCTCTGAATTTCTTACATATCCCCTACCTGGAAGGAAAAAAAAATAGAAAAACAAAAAAACAAAAAAAACTGTCCCAGCAATATGCTGCAGTTCTGCATGATCTTTTTCCACAGCTGTTCTGCCAACTAATTTCACCTTCTTCACTATCAGATCCTTAGAAGAATGCAGCATAATGGTCTTTTTGGCTCCCTATGCAGATTGCTTATCATTAACAGTCAAGGATCAAAGTTTTTTTGTGATAAAACATAAATTATAAATCTTATATAACCAAAAAGGAATAGGGATCGAAATACACACAATGATTTTCTTCAAGTTTTCTTATTGAAGGAGCACGAGTTGTCTGCCTCATTTTTGCTAATATCTATTATATCCCTTGGTACATTAAAAAAAAATGATTTTCTTCATGGGAGTCTTGCATAATTGTTAAATTGCAACCCATCTTAACATGATGCCTTGGTGTAATGTAATCATGGGTTCCTTTGTATGTGACCCAAAGTAATATTGGTTTTTGAAAGAAAGATTTTTATGTCTTTTCTCTCAAAATGCCTCATGAATCATTTGAAGAAGGAAAATGAATCTGAAGAGCTGTCTAGAAACTTTTTGTTGGGAGGCTCCTGGGTGGCTCAGTGGTTAAGGGTCTGCCTTCAGCTCAGGTCATGATCCTGGAGTCCTGGGACTGAGCCCCATATTGGTGTCCCTGCTCAGAGGGAAGTCTGTTTCTCTGTCTCCTTTGCCCCTCCCTACTTGTATTCTTTCTGTCTCTGTCTCTCTTTCTCTCTATCTCAAATAAATATATAAAATCTTTAAGAAAAAAAAAAGGAAATAAACCTTTCATTGATAACTTTTAATATAGTAGAACCAGTATTAAAAGTTGTAAAATGAATGTCCCTGGCTTGGAAGACAATCCTGAAGATGATAAAGCATTCTTCAAAAATGTCACCTCATTAATATTCTAGGTGTTACAGATGATAAAGCATAGGAAGGCTGAGTCAAAATGATTTCAAATAGACTAAATGATGGCATTTTATGATTTTTCTCAGTTGGTTTATGCACATATTTTTTGTGTGTATAGGCATGGAATGATATATGATAACTTCTTTAAATTAATCTATAAAAACTTTTAAATCAGTATAAATTTTGTTCTAAAATATCAGATAAGAAAGTATTGCGGTGTAATTGCCAGCATTCTTTATTCCTTAGTGCAACCCAAAATGACATCTTCCAATCAATAGACTCATACATTCAGTAAATAGTATTGTAACTCCTGATCTAGGGGCTCGTTGGAAGTTACAACACAATTGCTATCACCCTGCATCCACTTATCTGTACACCACCCCTCTCTATCCTGGTCTCTGCCCTAGAAGACATCTTTGTCTTCTGCCTTCCTGTTGTATTTGACCAGTGGGAAGCACACTCACATCTTAGAGTGGGAAGAGAAGAGAGGGGAGATATTTATTCCTGCACCTAGCTTTTTTTGTTTGTTTGTTTGTTTTTTTACTTTTACTTACATTTTTACTTTTCTACAGATCTGACAAAAGCTGCATTTCTTTCTGGCCCCAGTGTTTATCTAATCGCCCATTTTTTACCAGACTCCATTAACTCATTTCCATCTCTCTTATCCCTTCAGGATTAAAATAATGCATCTCATTGAATTTAAGTGATACCACATATCACTTTTTGCCACTATTGTTCATCCCTAGGAGTTTGACTATCCATGTTGGTCTTTTAACTCTATTCAAACTTTTGTAAATAGTCCCTTTATCGAACTCTCTTCAATGAACCCCTTTAAATGTATCATCTTTTTTCTGCTGGAACCCTAGATGACACAAAAACCCACTCTTTCGATAGGTTATTCTTTTAATATCAGCTGTAATTAATCTATTAACATTAAGTTTAGTTTTGGGGTATGTGTGTGTAAACACCTGTGTGTGTGTGTGTGTGTGTGTGTGTGTGTGTATAATATATGTATGTAATAAGATTGCCTGGTAGTTTATAGTTTGGTACTATAGGAGCAGAAAATGTTTCCTTTCTTTTCTTCTAGGTTCACTGGATGGTTTAATAATTAAACTGACATAAGCCAGACTGACAGAAGACAAATGAATTTTGTATGTACCAGAGCCCCATAAAAGTATAAAACTCCCTAGTCATAATTGAGTCTTATATAACATCCTGAGCTAAAGAGAAGGGGGTAAGGGTCTGGGGCTTCAGAGTGGGAAAGACAATTCACAGGAAGATGAGAATAGCAGATGTTTGGTAAACAAATATTTGCTATGCCACATATAGAAGTTTTCTTGATATAAAAAGTTATCTCTGGTCATAACTCTCTCTCTAGTACAGATTTCCTGTCTAAATTCTTTTAGGCAGTGAAAGGGGAGGTAAAAAGTTCTTCCTATATCTGTTAGGCCCCCATAATTGTTAGCTGGAAATAATCCACAAGCCAAAGTGGCAAATTCTAGGGGGCATATTCTGTTTCCCCTCAATACTTACTTTTTCTTGTTTAGGTACAAGGATTGTACTGCATTTAAAAGTTGAAAGTGAGGGGTGCCTGGTTCACTCAGTTGGTTGTGCCTGACTTTGGCTCAGCTTACAATCTCGGGGTCCTGGGATTGAGTCCTGCATCAGGCTCCACACTAAGTGGGGAGTCTTCCCTCTGCCCCTATGCCCACTTGTACTCTCTCAAATGAATAAATAAAATCTTTAAAGAAAGTTGGAAGTGTTCTTTTTATTCTTACACTATAAACCAATTTCATTATCACATGATAACATTATTATCACATGCTGTATTAAAGTTTGAAAATAAGGACTACGTGGTCCTGGAGTATTGGCCAATATGGACTTAATATTCCCCTTAGCTTGGCTTAAACTTTACATAGGATTCTTCCTGACTCGACTCCTTTGATCTCCCTTTTCTTAAAGCATTTACTTTAGAAAATTTATACTTGCAAATTCTTATTCTTCGTCTTGACAGCTTTATAACCCAGGAATGTCTTTTTTAAGGAACTGGAGCATCCCTGTAAAATATAACCATCAAGGATAGTAGTACCCCTAAGTCCTATCTCTCCGGGAGAATCGGAGCCTAACTCCAACTTCAAAAACTACTTCTGTCATGAAGATAGGACAAAGTTTACTTTTCCTTTGGGTAAGTCCAATTAGCAGAGACAGATGGCCTAAAATCTCTCCCACTTTATATCTTAACAAACCCTTTGTTAAAGCATAATTAAGTTTAGAATCCATCCAGTTTTCCTCCTTCTTGCAGTAGCCTTGGGTAATGTCACCCTGTCCTGTTGAACTCTGGCCAGTGCAATTTTTACTTTGAAAGTTTCTTCTTCATGTTTCTCTTTTCTTTGTAGCAACTATTACCTTCTACTTTTCCAAATACCACTTTTGAGACTTATTAGAGTTCTGTTACGTTTCTCTTTTCCATTTCAAAATTTCTGCTTTTATATTTATGAATTTTAATCCTTGTGTATTTGGGGATTTCTTATTGTTAATGTTATCAAATTGAATGTGTCCTTCATTATTTTCACTCTTTTGTAATAAAGAGTTTTAAGGTGATGAATTTCCTCTCAATATAATCGTTATTACATCTCATAGTTTTATTTATTTGTTTATTTATTTATTTATTTATTTAAGAGAGGGAAGAGGGGCAGAAGGAGAGAGAAAATCTCACCAACATGGGGCTCAAACTCAGGACCCTAAGGTCATGACCTGAGCCAAAATCAAGAGTTGGGCACTTAACTGAATGAGCCACGCAGCTGCCCCACATCTCATAGTTTTAAATGTGCAGTAATAATTATACATTGAAAGATGCATTTCTGTTGCATCTTTTCTTCAAGAATTGTTTAGGAAACCACTGAATGATTTCCCACATGCCTAGGTATTTTTTATTTCTATATTCACAATTTCTTTATAGATTTAAATGTGGTATGATCAGAGAAATTTTCTATAATTTCTATTTTGGGGAATTTAATAATTTTCTCTTTACTCAACATATGACTAAACACTGTATATTACCAATGGATAATATTAGTAGGCAGATAGCAAGTTCACGTTACTTAGAGTTTGTTAAATATGTCTGTTTTAAAATACTGCATATACAAATAATCTCACTCATTGGATTACTTATATTCCTTAAGCCTACTTTATTATGTACTTTGTTAGTGTTGGAGAAAATCAGAAAAATAATGCATTATTGTTGCTAGTTATTGAATGTTTGTGTCCCTAAAATTCATATATTGAAATCATACCACCCAAGGTGATGGTTTCAAAGGCGGATTCTTTGGAACATGCTTAGGTCAGGAGGGCAGAGACCTCATGATTGGGATTAGTATTCTTATAAAAGTGATTCCAGAGAGTCAGTGTCTCCTTTCTACCACATGAGGTTAGAGGAAAAACTCAATTGTCTAGGAAGTGAGCCCTTAACATACATCAAATCTGCAGCCCCTTTGATCTCTGGCTTCCCAGCCTCCAGAACTGAAAATGAATCTTTGTTTTTTAAACCACTTAGAACATGATTATTTTTGTTATAGCAGCCCAAACAGACTAAGGCAATTACATTGTTTCTTTTCATCTAACTTTATTCATCAATAATAAATAATCACACCCCATTAATGATTTTGGCTTTGAATTAACATCTTTTTTTTTTTCCTGATAGTCTTATTTATCTCCCTTACCATTATTCTGACTTGTAAGCTTTTTCTGGTTTCTACTCATTCAGTTTCCTTACTTCCTCTTTCAATATTTCTGAGTGATTATTGGAATTTACCTTTTCTTATTGGATAATACATAGATAATAATTATCTTTGTGGATAATACAGAGTTATATTTTTTATGATTGCATTTTGAGTCATTATTTTTCTCCAGGCTTAAGAGTATTTTATTTACATTTATTTATTTAAGATTTTATTTACGTATTTGACAGAGCGAGAGATCACAAGTAGGTAGAGAAGCAGGCGGCGGGGAGGGGTGGGAAGCAGGCTCCCCACTGAGCAGAGAGCCTGATGCAGGACTTGATCCCAGGACCCTGAGATCAAGCCGAAGGCAGAGGCTTAACCCACTGAGCTACCCAGGCGCCCCTACATTTATTATATATAAGAGGATTTCCTTCCTCTGTATAATCAGTTCGCCAGTGATTGGGAATTTATATAATCTATTTTCACTCTGGTTTTGTTGCTTCAGACTATATTCTTAAACTTGTATAAAATATATCAGGCTGAGGGGCAGCTGGGTGGCTCAGTAGGTTAAGCCATATATATATATATCAGGTCGAGTGAGACAAAAGGATATCTACTAAGCTGATCATTATGTCATAAATGATGAGATAATACATATAGACTTTTTTTTTCTCTCCATAGCTCCTTCATCCCTTAGTTGTCCTTTGTTTGAGAGCTACCTTTGTCTCATTACAGTCTTTTTTTTAATTCAATGTGATTTTTCAAAGATTATCAGCATTGTTTCTGATATTTTTATATGTATGGGCTATTTTAAAGCTTATTATATAAGAACTCATAATTTTGTCTTACTTTATTGCATCCAGTATTAATATTTTCTTTGTGTATATGTCCAAGTATGTGTATGTACCTAATTTAATTATGTGGTAAGCTTTATGGCAGTAACAATCATGTTCCTCATATCTTCTTCAAGTCCCCTTAATCCCAAGCACAACACTTCTCTATGTAGGTATTCAGCAAGATTTTTTATTTTTTTATTTTGTTACTGAATTTAAAAGCTTGATGAAAATAAGCCAGACTTGAAGAAATGTTCTCTGACCTTTCATTAGTTAGCACTCACATTTCCCATTTGTTTTATTCTTTTTGGAAAATGAAACAAGGTTTCACATTTCACAAAAAATGTTGCTAACTTCTAAGACTACTCATTACCATTTTATTTATCAAAGTGAGAAGTTCTTATCTCTCAGAATGGAAGAATGAATCTGAAAGACAGAGGAGAGTGAGTAAAGTGATAGAGTTTTATTAAGTAAGGATACAGGAATGAAAAGGCGTCCCAACTGGGTTGCCAATGTGGGCCTCCACGGACAGTCTTTTATTTCAAGAACTGACCAGGGAGGGTGGCCTTATCATTCTTGCAATGCCTTGATTTGAGTAAGGACTGATGATAAGGTCTTTAATGGCTTACTATTACTGCTTGGCAATATGGTCACAATGTGACTGCCATTAAAAGACCTCACCTCTGGGGCACCTGGGTGGCTCAGCAGGTTAAAGCCTCTGCCTTCAGCTCAGGTCATGATCCCAGGGTCCTGGGATCTAGCCCCGCATCGGGCTCTCTGCTCCGTGGAAAGCCTGCTTCCTCCTCTCTCTCTCTCTGCCTGCCTCTCCGCCTACTTGTGATATCTCTCTCTGTCAAATAAATAAATAAAATCTTTAAAAAAAAAAAAAAAAAGACCTCACCTCTGATGCCCAGGCCAGGGTGGTCTGGTTTGTTCCCTTATCTCTAATTTCCTTATGCTTCAGCATTTTTGAGATTTGAGCCTGATCATGTAGCCTCCTATCCATCTCTCTCCACCTACCAGAGCTTACTCAGTGAGACCCTTCAGTTGTGTATTGGTGGGTCATATACTTGGGGGATGATTGCCAACCTGCATCTGTGGGGCCAGAGGGTAGGGTAGAGATAAAGGAAGTTCCCAAAGGAATTTTTATATGTTAAAGTAGACTTACAGGATCTTGGGGGTTTGACTGAGATTGGCTTTTGCCCTTAGCAAAGTGTCAACATCCAGGCAATTGAGTTCCTAGATGATTATCATTCTGCCTGTTTTCAAGGATTGGCAATGGGCTTTACTAGTAAGGAAATTTAATAATTTTCCTTCTGCCTTTTTTTTTTTTTAAAGATTTTTTATTTATTTATTTGAGAGAGAATGAGTGAGAGAGAACATGAGAGAGGAGAAGGTCAGATGGAGAAGCAGACTCCCCAAGAAGCTGGAGCCCGATGCGGGACTCGATCCTGGAAGTCCAGGATCATGACCTGAGCCAAAGGCAGCTAGCTGCTCAACCAACTGAGCCAGCCAGGCGCCCTTCCTTCTGCCTTTATTTCCCACATCAAAAAGTAATAGTGGGAATGATCAATAACTGACATCAGATATATGCATGCCCTAATTCTAAAGAGAAACAATAAGAATTTTCATTTTTATGCAAAACAGACTCTAAAGATTTAATTTAGTGTAGGATAATAAAGGAAATTCTGCATTAGCAGTTTTGTTTGTCACTGGTCAGCCCTGTTTATAGATTTGTAGCAATAAATGTGCTAATGAGGTAGAGGGAAGGGAAATGTATTTTAAGACTTGCATTTATGTAAAGCATGTTGAAGAATTTTCATAGTTTTCAAATACTGGCTAGCTGTACTATTTGCATTATCTTCATTCTGAATGCTATTACATAATCCTATGAATTTAAACCAGATCTAAAGAAGTGTAACTTTTGGGGCGCCTGGGTGGCTCAGTGGGTTAAGCCTCTGTCTTCAGCTCAGGTCATGATCCCAGGGTCCTGGGATCGAGCCCCGCATGGTCTCTCTGCTCAGCAGTGAGCCTGCTTCCTCCTCTCTCTGCCTGCCTCTCTGCCTACTTGTGATCTCTCTCTCTGTCAAATAAATAAATAAAAATCTTTAAAAAAAAAAAATAAATAAAAAAAATAAAGAAGTGTAACTTTTAATTGTTATTTTTGTTCTGTTTTGTTTTACTGTGAGTTGAAAGGCCTTAGTCCCCACCTATTCCTGCCCAATTCTGCGAGATTGTTTAACAGATGCTTGTAACAGGATTTCATTCCTGCTGTGCCTACAGACCAACCCAAGATGGATACAACCTGTTTCCCTACATCTTCAGGATTTGAATAGCAAAAAAAATCTTGAAAAAAAAACTTTGACAGTTTTCCACAATAAAATAAAACCTTTAATTACTTGCCCCTTCCCTTAACCCTTATCAACACATACATTAAGTTGCTCTCACTTGCATTGTTTTAATATAGACCGGTTAACTGCTTTGTTTTTCTCCCATAGTCTGGTAACCAAGGGCAGGCTGCCCCAATATGGGCCACTTAGGCATGAACATTATTTTGAGTTAAAAGTAATCAAAACCCAGTGGATGCTGGAAAAGCTCTTTCCTTGGTCCTCAACTGCCTAAATTTACATGGGGGAAGGAGAGCCTGTACGAGGAAGAGAGAGACTCCACTTTAGCTAAGAAATTTTTCTGCATAATAGAGCAATCTTTATTTTTGAAAACATTTCCACCACCTTCTTGCTAATGGCCTTCCTCCTCTTTGTGTCCTGGCCCTAACCCTCTCCATAGTACACTAAACTTCTTTTTGCCTCATTGTCTTTGGCATTTTACCTCTGTGTGGACTCCCATACACATTCTATTAAATTTTATTTTCTCCTGTTAATTTTTTTCATGTCACTTTGATTCTAAGTCCAGCTAGAAGGACCTTGAAGGGCAGAGAAAGGTCTTCCTCCTTAAGACTAGGGTCTTTCACATTAGAACCAGACTCCCTACTGCCTAGCCCAAAATGCTTCATAGAGGATTGAGTAGAATGAAAACTTTTTACTATCTCCCCTCTTCGGCATACTCCCAGCTGGACATCTAACTTCAGTAATTCTGCTACTGCTCAGGACTCTGCCCTTTTGTGTTACAGTGTTGCTGGAGCTGCTTTTCTTGTTTGTTTGGGGTTTTTAAAAAAATATTTACCTGATTGAGAGAGAGAGTATGAGCGAGGGAAGGAGGGAGGCAAAGGCACACAGGGAGAAGGGGAGGGGTAGAATCTCAAGCCAACTCCCCTTTGAATACAGAGCCCAAAAGGGGCTTGATCTCATGACCCCGAGATGGTGACCTGAGCCAAAATCAAGAATTGGACCCTTAACCAACTGAGCCACCCAGGTACCCCTCTTTCATTGTTTTCATTATCATTATAATTATCCTTGTTGAGATTCCACTACTTGATTTTATCATTGCCAAGAGATTTTATGAGATAGGTAAGTGTAGCATTGGTTTTGACTTTCTGGGGGCTCTTGAAAGATCCCCCCGGAGCTCCAAGCACCCCGGAATGGACCCCTTCTCAGGAGGAGACCCCCGGACCCAAAAACCGAGCCGAGTCCATTGGTCAGATGCAAACAGCACGAGGTTTATTGAGTAGACACAGGTACCTGCGGGCGGTCAAGTCTTAGGAGGACTCGCGTGCCAGCCCTTTGTTCAGGGCCTTTTTATGGGGTTTGGGGAAGCGAAAGCATACGTACAGAAGCAGAAGCATGGTTACAAAGTTTTCATTGGCTGGTTTGAATGTAAAGGCATACTTGGTGTTTGTAGATTGGCTAGTTCAAATGTAAAGGCATACTTGGCACGCGGGAATACCCCTGATTGGTTCGCTCAGCATCCTTCATTTACATAGTGGGAAGTTACTTTCATTGGTCGTTAACAAAAGGGAAACAGACAGTATTGGCTAGATTTCAATCCTTTATTAGCATGTAGACTGACCATCGGCATTGGCCAGACTACAATCCCTTATTAGCATGTAGACTGACCATCGGCATTGGCCAGACTACAATCCCTTATTAGCATGTAGACTGACCTTTTAACATTCCTTGTAGTATCTTATCACTTTTTACAACATGGGAGGATTGTTTAAGGGAGTGGGAGAAGGGGGTGTTGGCTAAGCAAAGAGAAGGGGGAAGGAAGGGGAAAGGGAGGGAGAAAACCCTTTTCACTCTAACTGATAATGTTTATTTTTTACCAATGAAAGGCAAAGAAAGGGCAGCCATCGTCTGAAAACTTTGCTACTAAGTCTGTTCTGATCTGCCTATTTATATGGGTGCCAATAGCACAAAATATTTTGATTTTGTAAATGATTTTAAAAAGGAGAATCTAGGATTATAATGGTCAATTTGAGAAAGTTTTGACATAAAATGTTTCGCTTTTAGAGACGCCTTAAAACGAATAGGAGGGGATAGTCTTATTTGTCTAAAAGAAAGAGCACGTAGGACAGAGCTCACTTTCTTTATATGAGTGTGTGCCCATGTGTGCTTGTGTGTGTGCTTGCATCAGAAGAGGTTTCCTGAATCTAATCTTTTTCTTCTTCATGCAGAGGAAAGAGAAATAGCTTTTGACAGTAATAATTTCACATTTGTCTGAAACTGGCTCCTTCAAACTCCTTTTTGTTTTTTTCCCCTCCCATTTTCTTCCCGTCTTGGGAAATTTTAGAGAATGGGGAGCCTGGGTGGCTCCATCGGTTAAGCATCTGCCTTCAGCTCAAGTGGTGCTCCCAGGGTCCTGGGGTGGAGTCCCACATCAATTTCTTTGCTCAGCAGGGAACCTACTTCTCCCTCTGCCTGTGCTCTCTCTTGTGCTTTGCTTCTCTCTCTGGCAAATAAATAAATAGAATCTTTTAAAAAATAGAGAATAAAATTAATGAAAAAAATCATGTGTTCACTCTAAAACTAGGTAGTCTAGATAGACAGCAATTGCCTTCTTAAAAAAAAAGACAAATTACCAAGTTGCATTCATTTTTTTAAAAACAAAAAACACAAACAAAACAAAGCAACAACAAAACCCCTGCAACCAGGGCAAGTAATGGAGTGAAGGCCTTGCTCATTAGATAAAAGAACAGAAGATGATCTTTGTTTATATAAAATGAGGAAAAAATGTAAATGTGATTTGAGGGCTCTCTAAAATTCAGTCTTACAGACACATGAGTTTGTAAGTTATATTAAAAATAAATGCAGGTAATATAGGACCTAAATGGGTGAATAACAGGTTTAAAAATGTATATCTAATTCCATTTTTTTATGATATAAATTAATGTCAATAGAATATTCTAGTTTACATAAGATTATGGCTAAACATCTTGTGATTTAAATTTTAACAATTTCCAACATTAGTGTATGATTCAAAGAAGCTATCATAGTACCCACAATAGTTTAAGATTTCAAATATATAAAATGGTGTGTAAGGAAATTAATTTGTAATAATAAGATTTCTCTTAAAAATGTTAAATCTCATAAATTCTTATAATGCTATAAACAATAAGGGATTACTATATTGACTTTAATTATAATTTCCAAATCTTCAATTAAATTTAAGACCTTAGACTAATATTAAATTATGTTAATGAATAATCTTTTATTAGTTGGGTAATTTTAAAGCATGAAAACAAAACTCTGGTCATTAAATGTAGTTTTAATTTACATGTTTTTTTTTTTTTCCATAGGGAATGTGAAAGTGCCTTTGCATAATGTTAAATACATATCATCTTTTTTTGCTACAATAGTATTTTTTTTAAGATTTTCTTTGTTTATTTGAGAGAGAGACAGAGCAGAAGGTCAGAGGGAGAAGCAGACTCCCCGTGGAGCTGGGATCCTGATGTGGGACATGATTCCAGGACCCTGGGAACATGACCCAAGCTGAAGGCAGTCGCTTAACCAACTGAGCCACCCAGGTGACCACTACAGTAGTATTTTTAAATATTTTATGAAATATCTGTTCATGAAGATACAGAATTAGTGGATTTTTGTGATTGAGTTTTCACTGTATCTTTATCTATAGGAAAAAAAGGTTATTTTGGTTAAGATGAAAATTAACATAAATGCTTGAGATTCTATTAAGTATAATAAGACTAAGATGAGTATATACACAAAATAATAGGTATGTTTTAACTACTTCTTAAGGAACTTTTTGTAGTTTATTTAGATGGGAAATTTAGTATAAATTATTATTTCATTTAAAATACTGATCGATTTGATTATATTTTAGTTAAAAATAAAAGCTTACTTTTTTGGTTAGATATTTGTATATGTCTAAATATATATAAAGATTTTTAAGCTTTTGAATAACAAAAGTAAATATAAAAGTAAATGTTAAATAATTCAACAAGTTGATTTAATATTAATGTATTTACTTATAAAGAAAAGGTTAATGGGGGTCCTTGGGTGGCTCAGTCACTGAAGTGTCCAACTTAATCTCAGCTCAGGTCGTGATCTCAGGTTTGTGAGTTCAAACCCAGCACTGGGCTTTACGATGGTTGTGGAGCCTACTTAAAACAAGAACAAACAAATAGACACAAAGTTAATGAATAGTTTACTGCAAGACATCACTTAATAACACATAAAAGTAGTAAAATGAAACCTTGAGTTTTGTCTTTCATGTGACCAAGTTATTCTCTGCTCAGATAATAAAATGTCCTTAATTTTTAAAAAGTCAAAGTTTTTCATAATTTTTGTTCCTTACTACTGTAACATTCTTTCCTTTGAAAACATAAGTTTTTGTCTTATCCTGCTTGGCACTTTTTCTTGATTTTGTCTTTCCCTAATTCAGGCCCAAACAGAGTAGTAAAACTATGAGGATATGCTTTATCACAAAATATTTTTGGACTTTTCCAGACTGGCTCAGATAACACAGAGGTTTTTGTTTTTGTTTTTTCCCATCTCCTTATAAAAAAACTACAAATGGTTAATAAAAGGAATTAGGCTTCTTTGGTACCCTTCAAATTTTAATAAACTCATAATTATTTTAAGAATTATTTGTTTACCAAATATAGGAACTTCCATTATCATAGATTTATATGCATAATTAGCCTTTTCATATTAAAAGAAAAAATATTTATTTTATAACCCCAAGACTAGCAAGTTGCTATTTACCAATAAATTCTTGTTTCTAGATTTCAGTACACTTGCCAACAGGTACAACAAGTGACAGTTGCTGATATATCCACTTATGATATATCTATATGATTTGATTGGTTTTTAATATAAATCAAAAGCCAAATATTTCTCAGTGTTCTCTTTATGTTTTTGTTCAAGTATAACCAATGGCTACATCCTTATATTTTTTTAGGGATTTGTTTTTTTATTTATTTAACAGAGTGAGAGAGGACAGAGGGAGAGGGAGAAGCAGACTCCTTGCTGAGCACAGAGCCTGACATGTGGCTTGATCCCAGCACCCCAGGATCATGACCTGAGACCAAGGCACTCGCTTAACCAACTGAGACACCCATGTGCCCCAGTGACTACATCCTCATAAATTAATTGAATATCATTTCTAAAATGAGGATTCTACCTTCTGTTTTTGTAAAATTTAAAGATTCTTTTCATGACAGGACAGAACACATTGACATTCAAGGTAGATGAAATGCAGAACAAGAGAATGGGAGGAAGGGCCAACAGAGAAACGCTAACAGCAAGCTGGACCAGCTTATGTACAGCAAGTGGGATGACATTAGCTAGATTTCATGTGCTCCCATGGAATGGCTAAGTTATATAATTTGGAGGGCTCTGAGGCACAGGGGCTGGTACCTGATCCAGGGGGCATTTACAGCTGAAGTATACAGTGGCCAGGAGTATAGGAGCCCAGTAAGGTAAGGTAAATGACTGGATATATGGACTTCGTCAGCTGCTCAGAAAGAGAAAATGGCCAGTCTTCAGTCAGGGCCTCAAACGAGGGCATTACAATTTAAAACAAACAAACAAACAAACAAAAAACCTAATTATATTATATCATCTTCTAGCATGATCAAATCAGCCAACATAATATATTAGTCAAAACCATTCAGTTTTTACCGTAACAGTGAAAAATTGGCTACAATCTGAAATCAATGTCTGTTGGGCAACCTCACTCAAAATTTCTGAGAATGTGTCTTTGGTACATGTCCCATCTGCCAACCTCATAATCCTGGCAGAAATCTGTAACAGTGGAACATAGGTATTTGAACATTGGCAAGTGGATATGGTACAGTTATATAATTCAAATAAACACAAATCCATTCTTATTATCGTTTGTCTGTTTCGGGGATGGCTATAAGATTTACTCTATGAAAGTCAAAAGACTACTATGTCAACAGAAACTTAAAAAAGAAAACCCTAAAACTTTGAGACCCTGTGTTTCAAACCGGGTTGTCCAATGTAATACCAAACACACTCATTTTCTATTTTTACATTTTTGATAAAGCTTTGCAAGACTCTGAAATGCAGTGCTCCCTGTATTTCTCAGTGTGTCTGCAGGGTTCTGGCTTCCTAAGTAATGGAAATTGACATGCTATAACTAGAGAGAATGTCTCCTTTTGTCCTCCAGAAACATTTGTTCTCCACATGTTAAATGTATTATATGCAGGCGCACAGGTTTATAATTCACAGGGGGATGATTCCCTGAGCCATTCTTCTACATTCACATTCATAATGGTTCTAAGCTAGGGACCTCCTTCTTGTCTCAGACAAGATTTGGTTTCATTACAGAGATAAAGCTTCTCTCTCTCTCTCGAGGGGATGGGAATACAGCTGTGTATCAGTTCCTATATAAACTAATAGGTTGATAATTTCAGATTCCTCTCTTATATAAGCAAACCATTTTTGGTACATGCATGAACAACCATCTGCCTCTCATTTCATCTTTATGACAATAAGGTATGGGAAACTGAAATGGTTAATGTCGCAATTAATGGGTCTGATCTTAATCTGGAAACCTCATGTTTGCTTTCAGAAGAATATAAATATATTGAGGTATTAATGTTTTATCCAATGCTGCTCATCATCTATAAACATCATTGTTTTAGTGTATTATTACAAAGCTTTAAGGTACTGTAGCCAAATTTATTAATATCATGTACAAGAAGCTTTTCTGAAGGATAAAGTACAGATCCCACATGTGACCTTTAACTAAGAATTGGAAATGACTCTGATTTAAGACTTTTCTTTAACCTTATTGGGAGAGACCTAATCAGATAGTGTTAACACAAACACTGCATTACAATTCTGAAGACCTGACCCTTGGGTTCATGTCTCTCAGCTAAAAAGATGTTATATTTGCACTTCCAGAGCCTAAATGCTAATACGAGTTTCCAGTAATAAAGATTCTCTAGAATCTTGATTTGAGCAGCAGACTGTCAAATATGCTAGAAGTAGTATTCCAAATGCCAGGAAACAATAATTTAAACAATAATTTAAAAAATAATAATAACAATAATTTAAAAAATAATAATTTAAAACAATAATAATTTAAAAACAATAATTTAAAAAATAACTTTTTCTCCTTTTTTTCCGTAATTCTATTTACCCTTTTTATTAACTTAAAGTTCAATTTATCTTGACATGTTTTCATGTTGCGACATTCAAATAGATATGATGATTTGAGCTATTGGCCTTTGGTTAGTTTTACTCCTTCCATATTAGCAATTCACTTTCAAACCAGAAAATCTCTTCTATACTGTTTTTGGAATCACATAAATATGTTAGGAAGTCATTCTTTATTTTTTGGTCTCCAAATATTTCTAATGTCCTGTATTGCATGAGAACTCTACTACTGTAAGGATAATATTAAGTACATTGGAAAGGGAATCCTCTCCATTTTTCTTGCAGACAACCTGTATCTTGAACAAGAGCTATGGAAATAACCAGAAAAACTATGATTTTTAAGCCATTTTAGTAATCTCATTAAAAGTTAGTGTCTTAATTTGGAAGCATGTTGTACAAGTTTAATCTTGCTCTAGAGTGATTTAATAGGGGGATTATGTTGATTAACATCTGTACCGTTTACAGCAGAGAAGTTTAAAAAAACATTATTCCCTGAAGATAAGAACTCTATACAATGGCATGAAACTAAAAAAATCCATAAACAAGCTACATTAGAACAGATTATTTTCTTTCACTTTCATCAAGTGAGGAACTAGGGAAAATTGACAAAATTATCAATTCTTCAAGCTTGTGCATTTATTTGTTTGTTTGCTTTAGAGTTAGAATATAAATGAAATCTTGTTAACTCAGTGAGATTCTTAAGAGGATCAGAATTCATTAATAGTGAGACTATTAAAACATCTAATTATCTTTACCAATGGGGCCATAATGTGATTTAGTCTATTAATAACAGACTTATATCTCCATATTGATATTAAATTATTAAATTATCAAAAATTATTAAATTAAATTATCAAAATTTAATATTAAATTATCAAAATTCTGATCAAAATCCTGTTGGCCCAAACACTGACAATCTTTGTTGAATTTTCCCCTCATTTTAGATGATAATTCCACATGGATGCAGATTTTTAGACTCATATATACATCATTTATTCTATCATTTTCAGAAAATGAAATTTTTGTATCATGAAAACCTAAAATAGTATGAATATAGTCAATCTGATATTGTTATTCTTTCTTAGACCTCTATAATGTATATTATTTTCATTAACAATATTATTTATTTGTTTATTCAAAAGCATATATTAGTGGCTTATTACATGTTAGACACAAAAAGTATTTAAAAATGAATAGTACTTAGTTCCTGTGTATTATCTTGTTCACAATAATCTTCAGTGAAATTATGAAAAAGAAAAATGAGTCAAAGATAAAATTTTTAGTATATAAACTTTTATTTGTGGGGAATATTGATATGTCTCTTCTACTTGTAATAAAAAGTCATATTTTGGATACATTTTTTTGAAATTTCTGAGTAATATTATTAGTTTAGCTGAAAACTGACCTAGAAACTCCTTTGTAGGGATACAAACATCTGGTTGTTTTGCAGGACAGACTCCCACCCCAAATTTGGTTCAGATATTAAAGGTGATGATGATAGGCCACACACCAAAAGAATCTGAAAGGAAGTTCATTGCTCACACAAGGGACTCCTAGGGAGATTAGGTCTTGCAAACAGGTAAGAGGCTGCATGGGCAGAACAGAGGGAGTAGGCCAATTGTGGTTGATAGGTTGGAGATTTGTGAAGTTTAAACTTTCCAGTGGCTTCAGTGGAAAAAGGGAAAAGAGAGGCTGAAGATTAACAAGTCACTGGTCAAACATCAAAAACATGGTCATCCCATAAAATATATGTGATATCTTGTCATTAGGCTAAATAAAAGTAAGCTCATTTTTGAAAAAGTAGCATAGCTTTTCAGAAAGAGCACAAGATTTTGAACCAGATTGAAATTCATTCTCTGCTTCAAAGTAGCCATGTGATTTTGACCAAAGTCATTTCATATCTGTTAGATTCAGGTTTTTTTCCTTCTATAAAGTGAAATTAATACTTAACCCACATAGCATGGTAAGGTCGAGACAAGTCAAATTTTTGACAGAACTTTACTTTTTAATTAAAACAAATTTATTCTCCTGAAATAAATACTACTGATTAAGATTCTTGATGTCTTTTTCCAGAGAAGATCCTTTTCAGGAACTCAGTGAAGCTACATATTCCATGAGTTGAGCTGTGTGGGCTCCTGGCTGTATGAGTCATGAGACTTCTTGAATGAAACAGATCTCAGTATGGGTGAATGGTGCAAAAGCTTATCACTGTCTCATTACATATTGCAAGGTCAAATATTTTTAATTATTAGTAAAGGAATTTATCTACAGTAAAGAATTTTAATATTTGACTTTATAATGAGATGTAAAGGAACATTTTATATTCTTTTTTGGTAAGAGTGTATTACTTCCTCATATCAACTTAAGCATTTAATAAACTTAACTCCTTCAAAGTTAGAAAATATTATATAGCAGACATAATTGTCTTTGTGGAAAAATTCAAATGAAACAGTGTTAGTAAAATTAGGACTTTTCTTCATTCCAAAATTTATTTAAATATACTTCTTTTATGTACACTGTTATTAAGATTATTTTTAGAGTTATTTCAAAGACTTTTTAAATATCTGTCATACACTAGGATATAAACAGTATGCAACAGTACAGAATCTGAAAAAGCACAAATAGGTCATATCAGGGACACCAAAGTACAAAATGCATATTTATTTTAGCGTGTATTCAGGATACATCTATTATAATTAAGCCATAAATTTCACATTCAAAGTTATTTTTTATTTAATTTTTTATTTTTTTATTAACATATAGCGTATTATTCGCCCAGGGGTACAGGTCTGTGAATCGCCAGGTTTACACGCTTCACAACACTCACCATAGCACAAACCTTCCCCAATTTCCATAACTCAACCACCCTCTCCCTACCCTTCTACCCCCAGCAACCCTCAGTTTGTTTTGTGAAATTAAGAGTCTCTTATGGTTTGCCTTCCTCCCAATCCTTTATTCTTTGCCTACCCCCAAACTCCTCACTATGCCTCTTGGATTCCTCTTATCAGGGAGATCATATGATAATTGTCTTTCTCTGATTGACTTATTTTGTTCAGCATAATACCCTCTAGTTCCATCCATGTAGTCACAAATGGCAAGATTTCATTTCTTTTGATGGCTGCATAGTTTTCCATTGTATATATATATATATATATATATATACCACCTCTTCTTTTTCCATTCATCTGTTGATGGTTCATCTAGGTTCTTTCCATAGTTTGGCTATTGTGGACATTGCTGCTATAAACATTTGGGTACATGTGCCCCTTTGGATCACTACATTTGTATCTTTAGGGTAAATACCCAGTACTGCAATTGCTGGGTTTTAGGGTAGCTCTATTTTCAGCTTTTTGAGGAACCTCCATGCTGTTTTCCAGAGTGGCTGCACCAGTTTGCATTCCCACCAACAGTATAGGAGGGTTCCCCTTTTTCTGCATCCTTGCCAACATCTGTCATTTCCTGACTTGTTAATTTTATCCATTCTGACTGATGTGAGGTGGTATCTCATTGTGGTTTTGATTTGTATTTCCCTGATGCCAAGTGATGTGGAGCACTTTTTCATGTGTCTGTTGGCCATCTGGATGTCTTCTTTGCAGAAATGTCTGTTCATGTCCTCTGCCCATTTCTTGATTGGATTCTTTGTTCTTTGGGTGTTGAGTATGATAAGTTCTTTATAGATTTTGGATACTAGCCCTTTCTCTGATATGTTGTTTGCAAATATCTTCTCCCATTCTGTCAGTTGTCTTTTGGTTTTGTTAACTCTTTCCTGTGCAAAGCTTTTGACCCTGATAAAGTCCCAATAGTTCATTTTTGTCCTCGCTTCCCTTGCCTTTGGCTATGTTCCTAGGAAGAAGTTGCTGCAGCTGAGGTCAAAGAGGTTGCTGCCTGTGTTCTCTTCAAGGATTTTGATGGATTCCTGTCTCACATTGAGGTCTTTCATCCATTTGGAGCCTATTTTCATGTGTGGTATAAGAAAATTGTTCAGTTTCATTTTTCTGCATGTGGCTGTCCAATTTTCCCCAAACCATTTGTTGAAGAGCCTGTCTTTTTTCCATTGGATATTCTTTCCTGCTTTGTTGAAGATTAGTTAACCATAGAGTTGAGGGTCAATTTCTTGGCTCTCTATTCTGTTCCATTGATCTATGTGTCTGTTTTGTGCCAGTATCATACTGTCTTGATGATGACAGCTTTGTAATAGAGCTTGAAGTCTGGAATTGTGAAGCCATCAACTTTGGCTTTCTTTTTCAACATTTCTCTGGCTATTTGAGTTATTTTCTAGTTCCACATAAATTTTAGGATTATTTGTTCCCTGTCTTTGAAAAAAATAGATGGGACTTTGATAGAGATTGCATGGAATGTGTAGGTTGCTTTAGGTAGCGTAGACATTTTGACAATATTTGTTCTTCCAATCCATGAGCATGGAGCATTTTTCCATTTCTTTGTGTCTTCCTCAATTTCTTTCATGAGTACTTTATAATTTTCTGAGTTCAGATTCTTTGCCTCTTTGGTTAGGTTTATTCCTAGGTATCTGATGGTTTTAGGTGCAATTGTAAATGGGATTGATTCCTTAATTTCTCTTTCTTCTGTCTTGCTGTTGGTGTATAGAAATGCAACTGATTTCTGTGCATTGATTTTTTTTTAAAGATTTTATTTATTTATTTGACAGAGAGCGATCACAAGTAGGCAGAGAGGCAGGCAGAGAGAGAGAGATGAGGAAGCAGGCTCCCTGCTGAGCAGAGAGCCCGATGTGGGACTCGATCCCAGGACCCTGAGATCATGACCTGAGCTGAAGGCAGCGGCTTAACCCACTGAGCCACCCAGGCGCCCTGTGCGTTGATTTTATATCCTGACACTTTACTGAATTCCTGTATGAGTTCTAGCAGATTTGGATTGGAATCTTTGGGGTTTTCCACAGAAAGTATCATATCATCTGCAAAGAGTGATAGTTTGACTTCTTCCTTGCTGATTTGGATGGTTTTAATTTTTTGTTGTTGTTGTTGTCTGATAGCTGAAGCTAGGACTTCTAGTACTATGTTGAATAGCAGTGGTGATAATGGACATCCCTGCCATGTTCCAGACCTTAGTGGAAAAGCTCTCTTTTTCTCCATTGAGAATGATATTCACTGTGGGTTTTTCATAGATGGCTTTGATGATACTGAGATATGTACCCTCTGTCTCTACACTTTGAAGAGTTTTGATCAGGAAAGGGTGCTGTACTTTGTCGGATGCTTTCCCAGCATCTATTGAGAGTATCGTATGGTTATTGTTCTTTCTTTTATTAATGTATTGTATCAGATTGATTGATTTACAGATGTTGAACCAACAGTTGAAGCTCAGGAATAATTCCTACTTGGTCGTGGTAAATAATCCTTTTAATGTACTGTTGGATCCTATTGGCTAATATTTTGGTGAGAATTTTCACATCTGTGCTCATTAAGGATATTGGTCTGTAATTCTCCTTTTTTGTGGGATTTTTGCCTGGTTTGGTAATGCTGGCCTCATAAAATGAGGAAGTTTTGGAAGTTTTCCTTCCATTTCTATTTTTTGGAACAGTTTGAGGAGAATACTAATTAATTCTTTCTTAAATGTTTGGTAGAATTCCCATGGGAAGCCATCTGGCCCTGGGTTCTTGTTTGTTGGGAGATTTTTGATGACTGCTTCAATCTCCTTACTGGTTATGGGGCTGTTCAGGTTTTCTATTTCTTGCTGATTCAGTTGTGGTAGTTTATATGTCTAGGAATGCATCCATTTCTTCCAGATTGTCAAATTTGCTTGTGTATAGCTGCTCATAATATGTTCTTAAATTGTTCATATTTCTTTGGTGTAGGTTGTGATCTCTCCTCTTCCATTCATGATTTTATTTATTTGGGCCCTTTCTCTTTTCTTTTTGATAAGTCTGGCCAGGGGTTTATCAATGTTATTAATTCTTTCAAAGAACCAGATCCTAGTTTTTGTTGATTTATCCCATCGTTTTTTTGTTTTCTATTTCATTGATTTCTGCTCTGATCTTTATGATTTCTCTTCTCCTGCTGGGTTTAGGCTTTCTTTGTTGTTCTTTCTCCAGCTTCTTTAGGCAGAGGGTTAGGTTGTGTATTTGAGACCTTTCTCATTTCTTGGGAAAGGCTTGTATTGCTGTATATTTTCTTATCAGGACTACCTTGGCTGTGTCCCACAGATTTTGAACTGTTGTGTTTTCATTATCATTTGTTTCCATGAGTTTTTTTTAATTCTTCTTTAATTTCCTGGTTGACCCCTTCATTCTTTAAAAGAATGCTCTTTAGCCTGCATGTATTCGGGTTCTTTCTATATTTCCTCTTGTGATTGAGTTCTAGCTTCAGAGCATTGTGGTCTGAAAATATGCAGGGAATGTTCCCAATCTTTTGATACCGGTTGAGACCTGATTTGTGACCCAGGATGTTATCTATTCTGGAGAATGTTCCATGAGCACTAAAGAATGTGTCTTCTGTTGCTTTGGGATGGAATGTTCTGAATATATCTGTGATGTCCATCTGGTCCAGTATGTCATTTAAGGCCTTTATTTCCTTGTTGATCTTTTGGTTGGTAGATCTGTCCATTTCAGTGAGGGGGTGTTGAAGTCCCCTATTATTATTATATTATTGTCGATGTGTTTCTTTGATTTTGTTATTAATTAGTTTATATAGTTGGCTGCTCCCATGTTAGGGGCATAGATATTTAAAATTGTTAGATCTTCTTGCTGGACAGACCCTTTGAGTATAATATAGCGACCTTCCTCATCTCTTATTATAGTCTTTAGCTTAAAATCTAGTTGATCTGGTATAAGGATCGCCACCCCAGCTTTCTTTTGATGTCCAGCATGATAAATTGTTTTCTACTCCCTCACTTTAAATCTGGAGGTGTCTTTGGGTCTAAAATAAGTTTCTTATAGATAGCATATTGATGGGTTTTGTTTTTTTTATCCATTCTGATATGGTATGTCTTTTGATTAGGGCATTTAGCCCATTTATATTCAGGGTAACTATTGAAAGATATGTACTTACTGCCATTGTATTGCCTCTAAGGTGACTCTTACTGTATATTGTCTCTGTTCCTTTCTGGTATACTACTTTAAGGCTCTCTCTTTGCTTAGAGGACCCCTTTCAATATTTCCTGTAGAGCTGGTTTGATGTTTAAAAATTCTCCTAGGGGTGCCTGTGTGGCTCAGTGGGTTAAAGCCTCTGCCTTCGGCTCAGGTCATGATCTTGGGTCCTGGGATCAAGACCCACATCAGGCTTTCTGCTCAGCAGGGAGCCTGCATCCTCCTCTCTCTCTGCCTGCCTCTCTTCCTACTTGTGATCTCTCTCTCTCTCTGTCAAATAAATAAATAGTTTTAAAAAAAAAGAATTAAAAAAATAAAATAAAAATTTTTCTAGTTTTTGTTTGTCCTGGAAGCTTTTGACCTCTCATTCTATTTTCAGTGATAGCCTCACTGGATATAGTATTCTTGGCTGCATTTTTTTTTTCAGTATACTGGCCTGCAGGTCCTTGTGGATAAATCTGCTGCCAATCTAAAATTTTTACCATTGTATGTTACAGACTTCTTGTCCTGGGCTACTTTCAGGATTTTCTCTTTGTCTTTAAGACTTCTAAATTTTACTATTAGATGACAGGGTGTGGACCTATTCTTATTGATTTTGAGGGGAGTTCTCTGCACCTCCTGGATTTTGCTTGTTCCCTTTGCCATATTAGGGAAAATATCTACAATAATTCTCTCCAATATACCTTCTGCTCCTATCTCTCTTTCTTCTACTTCTGGAATCCCTATTATTCTAATATTGTTTCATCTTATGGTATCACTTATCTCTCAAATTCTCCCTTTGTGGTCCAGTAGTTGTTTGTCTCTCTTTTTCTCAGCTTCTTTATTCTCTGTCATTTGGTTTTCTATATCACTAATTCTCTCTTTTGCACATTTATCCTAGCAGTATGAGCCTCCATTTTTTATTGTACCTTATTAATAGCTTTTTAAATCTCAGCTTGGTTAGATTTTAGTTCTTTTATTTCTCCAGAAAGGGCTTTTATTTCTCCAGACATGGCTTCTCTAATATTTCCATGCCTTTTTCGATCCCAGCAGCCACCTTGAGAATCATCATTCTGAACTCTAAATCTGATATATTACCAATGTCCATATTGATTAGTTCCCTAGCCTCTTTGGTACTGCCTCTTGGTTTTTTGTTTGTTTGTTTTGTTTTTGTTTTTTGGTGAGTTTTTCCATCTTATAATTTTATCCAGATAAGAATATATGAAGGAGAGAATAAGATACTAAAATGGTGGCAAAGACTCCAGGAAAATGTACTTTAACCAAATCAGAAGAGACCCCAAATTGTGGGGGGAAGAAAGGGGGTAAAAATAAGTTTAGTTAAAAAGATTTTTTTTAAAAAAGAGAAAAAGTAAAGAAAAAAATAAATAAGAAAATATATATATATTAGACTGGTGAATGGAAAGAGTCACCCACTTAAATTTGGGAGTATTCTGGTCTCTTAGAAGAAACTACCTCTCAAAACTTTAAAGAATGAAAAACTTTTATATATATATATACAATATATACTTATATATATTATATATTATATATAGTGTATATATATATAAAATATGTGTATACATATATAATATATATAATATATAATATATATAAAAGTATATTCTTACCTTTATCTTATTTACCCTTATTTTGAGTATATATATAAAATATGTGTGTTTACATATATATATGTATACTATGACTATAAAGATGAAAATTTTATTTTTTTTTTATTTTTTATTTTTTTAAAGATTTTATTTATTTATTTGACAGAGAGAGATTACAAGTAGGCAGAGAGAGAGAGAGAGGAGGAAGCAGGCTCCCTGCAGAGCAGAGAGCCCGATGCGGGACTCGATCCCAGGACCCTGAGATCATGACCTGAGCCGAAGGCAGCGGCTTAACCCACTGAGCCACCCAGGCGCCCAAGATGAAAATTTTAAAAAAAATTCTAAAAAAAGGGTTGATAAGATAAGTTGGTTGGAAGAATAGAGAAAAGGAAAGTGGAGAGAATTTGCTCAGGCTGGAAACTAGAACAAAGCCCTCTTCTAGATTTAGGGTACATTTTGATCTATTAGAAGAAATTGTATCCCGAATTTTTTAGAAGAAAAATCCCTATATGTATACAAAAAATAAAGTTAGATGCAATGAAGGATAAAATATGCCTATAATAATGAATGTTCAAAAGTATTTTTTTAATGAAAGGTATTAAGATAAACTAGTTAAAAAAAAGTTACAAGAGGAAAGAGTAAAAGTTAAAAAATTAGCATAAGATGAAAATAAAATTTAAAAAATTAATTAACTTTGCAAGACTAAAGAATCATTGGGAGAAAGCCATGAATTCCATGTTTTGCTTTCCCTCCTTCGGAATTCTGCTATTCTCCTTGATAAGTGAACTTGGTCTTAGTGGGACTTCTTGCTGATCATTTGGGGGAGGGGCCTGTTTTAATGATTCTCAAGTGTCTTTGCCTGAGGCAGAATTGCACCACCCTTACCAGGGGCCAGTCTAAGTAATCTGCTTGGGTTTGCTTAAGGGAGCTTTTGTTCCCTGAATGCTTTCTGTAGAGTTCTGGAGGATAGGAATGAAAATGGTGGCCTCCCAACATCTGGTCTGGAGGAGCTGAGAGCTCGGGGCCCCACTCAGTGCGTCCTCGAAGAAAAGGTCTCAATCACTCCCTTCTCCCTGGCCTCCAGCCACTCTCAAACTCACCCAACCTCTGTCCAAGTGTCTCTGTCTCTGGCACACTGCCCTGCCTGGAGTTTCCAAACCCAGCAAATCCCTGTGCTCTTCCAGGGGGGATCTCCCTGGATCTTGTGGGGTCCCTGCTCAAAGAACAGTGGTCTGACTGTGCCACTCATCACAAGTAACCTCATGTTGAGAGCTCACTCCTCCACTCTGTCTCTGTAACTGGTTTCCCCACTCTGATACCTGTGAGCTCTGTGACAGTCAGACACCCCCCGATCTTCTGTGACCCCGCGGAACCTGAGACCACACTGTCCCTGCGTGGGGTTTACTCCAACTTAGCCTCTGGAGCAATGTCCCTCAGTGGATAGACTTTTAAAAGTTCTGATTTTTTTGCTCCATTGCTCCCCCACTTCCAGGGACCCGGCCACTCCCCCCATGGTCTATTTTACTGTCGCTTTGGATTCACTTCTCTGCAGGTCCTACCTTTCAGAAAGTGGTCAATATTCTGTTTCTAGAATTGCTACTCTTCTTCTCTTTGATCTCCTATTGGATTTGTAGGTGGTCCGAATGGTTTGATAAATGATCTAGCAAATCTCCTGCTACCTGATGTCATCTCAGCCTGCTACTCCTCCACCATCTTACTGGGGACTCTATGTAAAAGTTATTTACAATGTAAAATTAAAGGTGTAAAGTAAAAAGCTTTCTTCCTCTTAATTATTTACTATCAGGACATTGTATAAGCATTTCTTGGAAATATAAAAGGCTCTTTTTAAAAAATTCTTTTATTGTTTCAGAGTTCCAAGAGTCATTGTTTATGCACCACACCCAGTGCTCCATGCAATATGTGCCCTCCTTAATACCCTCTACCAGGCTCACCCAACACCCCACCCCTCTATTCAAAAACCCTCTGTTTGTTTCTCAGAGTCCATAGTCTCTCTTGCTTCATCTTCCCCTTCAATTTACCCCAATTCGCTTTTCCTTTCCTACTCCTAATATCCTTCGTGTTATTCCTTATGCTCCACAAGTAAGTGAAACCATATGATAATTGACTTTCTCTACTTGACTTATTTCACTCAGAATAATCTCCTCTAGTTCCATCCATGTTGATACAAAAGTTGGGTATTCATCCTTTCTGACGGAGGCCTAATACTTCATTGTATATATAGACCATATTTCTGTATCCATTCATCTATTGAAGAGCATCTTGGCTCTTTCCACAGTTTAGCAATTGTGGCCCTTGCTGGTATGAACATTGGGGTACAGATGGCCCATCTTTTCACTATATCTGTATCTTTGGGGTTAATACCAAGTAATGCAATAGCAGGGTCATAGAGTAGCTCTATGTTTAGTTTCTTAAGGAATCTACACACTGTTATCCAAAGTGGCTGGACAAACTTGCATTCCCACCAACAGTGTAAGAGGTTTCCCCTTTCTCCACATCCTCTCCAACACTTATTGTTTATTGTCCTGATAATATTGGCCATTCTAACTTGTGTAAGGTGGTATCTCAACATGGTTTTGATTTGAATCTCCCTGATAGCTAATGATGATAAACATTTTTCATGTGCCTCTTAGCCATTTGTATGTCTTCTTTGGAGAAGTGTCTGTTCATGTCTTCTGCCCATTTTTTGACATGATTATCTGTTTTTTGGTTGTTGAGTTTGAGGAGTTCTTTATAGATCTTGGATATCAGCCCTTTGTCTGTAGTGTCATTTGGGAATATCTTCTCCCATTCCTTTGGGTGCCTCTTTGTTTTGTTGACTGTTTCCTTTGCTGTGCAGAAACTTTTGATCTTGATGAAGTTCCAAAAGTTTATTTTTGCTTTTGTTTCCTTTGCCTTTGGAGACATGTCTTGAAAGAAGTTGCTGTGGCATTTGTTGAAGAGGTTACTGCCTATGTTCTCCTCTAGGATTTTGATAGATTCCTGCCTCACGTTGAGGTCTTTCATCCATTTCTAGTTTATCTTTGTGAATGGTGTAAGAGAATTTGAATTCTCTTTGATTTCTTCTTTGCCAATTTGAGTACCTTTTATTTCTTCTTGTTGCTCTGATTGTTGTTGCTAGGACTTCTAATAGTATGTTGAACAACAGTAGCAAAAGTGGGCATCCTTGTCATGATCTCAGTGGGAAGGCTGTCAACTTCCCATTTCCCAAGAGCTAAAATGATCTTAAAGTTTGTTCTACTAGTTGTCTTTTCTATATTATATAAAAAATCAATTTCAATATGTCAAAGATATTAGTGAGTCAAATATGCATGTAAATTAAATAAAATTGGACAGCTAGTATGTGTAAAGTAATTAATGATGGCTAATATTTGAGCTATAATGACTTTTTAAATGATTGGCATAGTTGCAGTATAATTAGCTGAAATTACTTTAATAAAACCAGTAATTGGTTTTGAAACAAGGGCAGTAAATTTTAAAATTCTACATGGCATTTTATATATGTACTCTTGTTACATTAAAAACAAGACCTTCCCAAAAAGATCTTGCATATATATATATATAATATATATATATTATGTATATATGTTATATATATATTATGTATATATATTATATATATATTATATATCACACACACACACACACACATATACATAGATATGCAAACCATCAAGAAAGAATTCTTGAGATACTTCTGGTGCACAGAGACAGGACCAGTGGGCAGAAAGCTCTGTACTGGGGTCATCAGGATTGGCTGACCATATACTTTAAAGTTGGGAGGGAGTTAGGGATAGGATAAATCTCTAAGGGGTTTGAAAGCAAGGTTTCCAGGACCTTGAGGCTCCAGCTGTTGTTAGGAAAAAGTCGTTGACTGCTGTCCAGTAAACCTTAATCATGAGACCCTTCAAATGTGTATCAGAGGGTCAGAGAGTCATATGCTTGGAAGATGATTGCTAACATGTATCTTGGGGGATAGAAACAAAGGAAGTTTTCAAAGGAATTTTTATATGTTAAAGGAGACTTACAGGATCCTGGAGGTTGGGATAATGTTAAAGTAAGATTGCCTTTTTCCCTTAGCCAAGTATCAACATAGAGGCAGTGGAGTTCCTAGAGGAAAATCACTTTGCCTATCTGAAGGACTCATCAGTGGGCTATAAGTTGCAAGGAAATGTAAATTTTTTTGCCTTTTTTCTCCACATCAGTCTCTATGTAAGAAGAATTGGATTTTCTTTCAGGATGGGAAGCTTTTACTTTAAACTGGTATTGTACATTTACTTCTTGAGAAATTTAAATACAAAAGAGAAATATAAATACTTTTTTTTGCATGATTTAGTACATGCAAGTATCCTATTATTTCCTCACTCTTTGATAATCTAACATTTACTATTTGTATTGTGCATATGGCAGCAACTAAGGCCCTGGCCATGCTGGCTTTTTGTACCTAAATTCAGCCAGACTCAAGGTCAGAGTGGTAGTGAAAGCATAGTAGCCAAGAATACAGTTCTTCCTGCATGAGTGGAAGATAGTTAAACTGATCACCCAAGGGTACTTCTCCTAGCCCTTGCTTATACATCTTATAAAGTATAAAATCATTATAAAATTATTTTAGGTGTGAAAAAAAAAATTGTTCAGGAGGGTTAACCTTACTGGTCTCCAGAAATTGGAAGCTTGGGCAGGATTATAGGTTCCAAACGGAATTGTTGCACCGTGTTTACTGAAGTTAGTGAGTTTCTCTGAGAGACACAAGGCTGGACACAGAATGCTGGCAAAGATACTGTTCTTGGAAAGCTCACAGTAGAAACGAAAGAATATGCAAATATATTTTTCCCATACCTCCCAGTAATGAGAGTTTGAGTATTCAAATTAGAGCTCAAAGAAATATGAACGGAACTAAAGTATAAGAGCACAGAATGAGAATATGAGACCCTGAAAGTGGTGATGAGGCCAAATTGAGCCAGGGGAGGAAAATGCATTTAGGAAATAGAGTAAGAGAAAGCAATAACAACCTAAGTCTGTTTTATTTATAAGAAATTGAGTTGGGGTGCCTTACTGGGTCATTTGGTAGAGCCTGAACCTTTTGATCTCGGGGTCATGAGTTCAAGCCCATGTTGGGCCTAGAGCTTACTTACTTACTACTACTACTACTACTATTGCTACTACTAATAATAATAATAAAAAGAAAAGAAATTGAAAAAAAATTAAAATAAAAAAAAAAAGAAAAGAAATTGAGTTGAAGTTTTTGTAAATGTTCTTGGGTTCTTCAGTCATAGGAAAGGAATTACATCTTCATTTGTTTGCATGGATATATTTTGCATACTAAAGATGTATGTGTGTATCTTTCACAATAAAGTATCTATCATAATCAAATAGGATACGGAATGTATAAGTATATGAAAGTGAAAACTGCAAGTTACATATGTATAAACACAGTACACACACACACACATATACATATTTATAAACAAAGGTGTCTAATCCTGATTTATAGTTTCTAATATTAGGATGCAATCCTAAAGTATGCTTTAGTGTATCCAAACTATATATGATGAAAGTATGAAGTATAAAAGGACAAATTGTTAAAAGAAGCATGGATAAAGAAATCACTTTATCAGTTAATCATTTATACAAAAAAAAAAAAAAAAAGGAAAGAAAGAAACATGTGTCTCTAAAAGGAACTCAGAGTAAAAACTTCCAGCCTGGCCATTTTTTATTTAAGACATTTAGGAGAAAATTTTCATGTTCAAATAGTTGAAAGAAATTATTCATCTTTTGCAGGATAGACAAAGTGAATCTGTCACCTAGATCAGCCTCAAATAGATATTTATACTAGAATCTATCATTAATGTGAGAATATTCAATAAAATATTCCATTTGCTATTAGCTGAAGATAGATCTTACATTCATATATCCTTTGTTAAAAATGTATATCTTAGAAAATATATATCATATAGCTGCTCAGTAAGCAAAAGTAAACTAATTGGAAATTAAAATATGTATGTTGGTTAGCAAACAAATTTGTGGGGGGTATTAAGTATAACTTTTTCCACTAAAAATTTAATATAGCTATTTTCATGAATTCATTGCCTGTTGGAATATCTGTATTCTGATGGCTATTGATTTATCATGCTCATGTCAGTTTTCTGCCTTTAGTAAAATACAAATTTACTGGTTCTATTAATGTTTATTACAAAATTTATATTTTATATTGTAATAACTAATTGGGTCACTCATTCAAAATTATTTATTTAATTATATACATATATTTTTTAAAGATTTTATTTCTTTGACAGAGACAGACATAGAGAGAGAGGGAACACAAACAGGGGGAGTGGGAGAGGAAAACGCACTCTTCCCACTGAGCAGGGAGCCCAATGCGGGGCTTGATCCCAGAACCCTGGGATCACGACCCATGCCAAAGACAGACACCCAATGACTGAGCCACCCAGGTTCTCCCAACAATATTTATTTAGAGTCAAGTACATATAGGTACTGTACAATTAACAGAAATACAGATAGTCCCTGCTCCTGTTCTCTTCCTATTTTATCTGGAATAAAACTCAGGAGCTTCCAATTTCTTTAAAATGGAATGCAATTTTATAATGTCAGATTCATTATTTTTGGTTAAAATTTTACTATTTATACAAATTTATGATTTTGCAGAACATTTGAAAATTAGGAGTGATTATAAAATTGAGACCATGAAAATACAACCAAGAAGCCTCTGAGATATGCTGTACTGAAAGATGTTGATCTCTGGGATTAAGAGACAAAATTTTTCTATGATTTAATACAATATTGGCAAGGTAAACTAGCTAATAAGATACACTTTATATTTTTCCTAAGCAGTAGGCAAAAGGAGAGCAAAGATTTATTAATATTGTCGAGGAGGAAGACTTTCTTCTGCTATATGGTCCTTCTTGCTGGATTTAGATTCAAATCAATAAGAGACAGGTTAATAGGAAAAAAACAGGTTTAATAGGTATACATATGAGGAATCCATGCACATGTGAAATTTCAAACACTGAGGCAAAATGAAACTTCCCTGAGCCAAGGAAACAAGCAAGACATGAGGATACAAAGGGGAGAAGGGTCCTTAGAAAGACAGTGAAAGGAGATATATGGAAAAACAAAATTGTTCTATTATGCAGATGATTCCTTTAGTAAAGGGGGCCTCTATTAATAGTTCTCTTCTTGTCGTAGACTGTCTTTATAAATGTAGGCAGTTATGAGAGAGGCAGAGCATTTTATTACTTTTAACTTGAAATAATCTTTGTGCCAAAGTGGCACATTTTGGAATGTCTTGTCCTGCACCCTTTCAGTATCCTCTTTTTTGGTGTGAGATGATATTAAAAACAAACAAACAAACAAACAAAAAAACAAAACTGAGGGTTTGTTGGAAGAGGTATCTGTGAGAATGAGGAAGTATTTCGTTGAGCAGAGATCACAGAAAATATGAAATAACATTAAGTATTATGGAGTGCTAGGAAATGGTCTAAAATATTTACACATATCTATCAATAAATTCTAGAACATCTTTATGATTTAGGTGTTATTATCCTTCCACTTCACCGATAGGAAAACTGAGGCACAGAGTGCCTTGTCCAAAGTCACACAGAATTCCAGTCAGAGCCAGGACTTAAATCAATGTTCCAGCTGTCAAGTTTTTCTCTTCATACAACTCTGTAATAACCCTTAGATTTGAATTTGCTTCTCAGATCCCAGAAGGAATGCCAAGAGAGAACATTCTCAGCATATTGCCTTACAGGCACACAGTCAATAAATAGTTGAATCATGCATCATACAAAAATTAGTCTAGCTGACCTCTAAAGTTCCTTCCAGTCTCAGCACTAGATGATTCTATGAATGTTAAATTAATGTATTTCACTAGGCTGCTGGGCCGAGAGCCAAGTAACACTGAGGAGTTGCAATGTGGAAGAGGTCAGTAAGTGCTTGCTCTGTTGAGAGCAACATGTATTTGAGAGGATCCCTCTCCACGCAGGAAAGTCCAAGGACTGGGACCTGCACCCACAATCATGTACCTGTCCGTGGACCCCATGTAACCAAAGGGCACCTTCTACAACTCTGCTTGTAGTCTCTGCTCTCTGGATCTAGTGTTTCAAGCTCACTACCTTAGTGGGTGAACAAAACAATGTTTCTCTTCCCTTTAGCTAACTAATTTGTCACTATCTCAAGCTCCATGAGAGACTAAATTACTGAAATTTCTAAGTTTAGAATTTATGGCAGGGTCTGCTTATTCTAAAGGGATTTTTGAACAATGCTGGGACCCATTGCTAAATAGAAGACATGGATTCATCTTACAGATTTATAGTAGACACCTATATTTGGGTAATAGGATGGCGTATATCAATATTATTGTGAGAATAATTGTCATTATTTAAAACCATATGTATCTGTATTTCTCTATATATGTGTCTCTTTATATCTAGAGATACAGAGATAGATACATCTGAGGAATATAGACGTTGTAGGCATTCTGAACTTGAAGTACATCTGTGTTCATGACAAGCCCTCTGTGATCTAGAAAAGTTTGGGTGCTGATTTTATAAGACAACAATAATAAGAATACTATAAAATAGTAAATATACACTTCTTGAAAATATGAAAAGAATTTTGAATGAATACAACAGTGCCCCTTAGCAACAACCTCTTTAGCAAATAATTCTAGACTTAGATAATATCTTATTGAATTTGGGCACCTGGATGGCTCAGTCGCTCTTGGTTTTGGCTCAGGTCATGCTCTCAGAGTTCTGAAATGGAGCCCCATGTCTGGTTCTGCACTCAGCAGGAAGTCTGCTTGAGATTCTCTCTCTCCTTGTCCCTCCCCCGCTGCCCCTCCCCACTGCTTGCACTCTCTCTCACTCTCTAAAGTAAATGAATAAATCTTCAAAAAAAAATACCTTATTTTTTCCCTACCCCATCTTGTTTCATGGATTCTTCTCCTACCCACTTAAGCCCCCATGTTGCATCACCACTCCCTCATATCAGGGAGATCATATGATAGTTGTCTTTCTCCGCTTGACTTATTTCGCTAAGCATGATACGCTCTAGTCCAACCATAAGTGACTCTTAATCTCACGAAACAAACTGTGGGTTGCTGGGGGGAGGGCGGTTGGGAGAAGGGGGGTAGGGTTATGGACATTGGGGAGGGTATGTGCTTTGGGGTAAATTGGAAGGGGAGATGAACCATGAGAGACTATGGACTCTGAAAAACAATCTGAGGGGTTTGAAGTGGCGGGAGATGGGAGGTTGGGGTACCAGGTGGTGGGTATTATAGAGGGCACAGCTTGCATGGAGCACTGTATCTCTAGATGTGGTGTGGTGAAAAAATAATGAATACTGTTTTTCTGAAAATAAATAAATTGGAAAAAAATAAAAATTAAAAAAAAACCTTATTGAATTTGATAACCAGGATTTAGAATTTTTTTTAAGTAAGTGCTTTTATTAAAAGGTGATGAGTCAAATGAATCCGCTTTAGTCTAGTGATTCTAATAATTAAATTTAACTATTCCTCCCACCAAAATTCTCGGTGTATGGTTCAAAAACTGCCTTCAGAATCAAACCAGATAATCAGTAAAGAGCAGACTGTCCTGGGCAAACAGTAGGAAGAAGTCTACCATTCTTGGTTTTCTGAAAGAGTCATGATGTTTCCTAAGTCTGTGTATTTGTTTCTGCTGCTCTCTGCATAGGTCACTTAATCTGGGTCACTCTTGATTGTCTTTCTGAAACTGTGGTGAAGATCTTCTCCTATAGGAAGGTCTTCCTGAACTACCAGCAGGGATCATGTGTCCCTTCCTTCTGCCACTGGAACTAGACGTGTTCCTCTGTCATACCACTTAGCATATTAGATTGCAAGAATTTATTTGCCCACCTGCCCAACTA
Organism: Neogale vison; assembly: GCF_020171115.1. Classification (NCBI taxonomy): domain Eukaryota; kingdom Metazoa; phylum Chordata; class Mammalia; order Carnivora; family Mustelidae; genus Neogale; species Neogale vison. The sequence continues at coordinate 40,464,323 of NC_058099.1, forward strand.
AACTATGATATCTTCAAGGATAGAGATCAAATCTTTTGTCTTTGAAGGATAGAGAAATGTTTCATAACTAAATTTAGTTATTCTTCTTTGATGTTAAAATTACAGTCCCTCTGTTTTAATCAGGCTATAGCCAATGTTGTCTCAGAGTAAAATATAAAAGAAAATTATAAAGTTAAGAAGAGTGTACTTAAGGACCTACCTACCTAAGATGATTGGGGAAGCACAAAAATTTCTTTGGCTGTTTATTCTTAACCTTCTGAAATTCTCTTTCTGCTTATGTTTAATTTAAAATGATTCATTTCATATTTCACTGCACAAAGGGATACTTGACCCAGTCTAAAGATATACCCCAGATCTGTGATTATTCCTCATGATGAAAATGTCAGTGTGATTGTGTCTGGTAATGATCAAGTATGTATATTTTATTCTCCCCAAAATTATAGATCTGGTATTTTGCTAGCTGTCTCCTTAAAACTCTATTTCTTTAAATTGCAAAGCTACAAATTTTTGTTATTTCATTTGAATTATGTTGAATAACTGGTCTGTATGGCTTAGTTTTATCTACTGTTTTACCTAATATAGAAAGAGCTTCCTTACGACTGTGTGCTTCAGAGGTAAGCACAGATAAGCTGCTGCTCTTATTATAGTGTAATCCTAAATTGCATGAAGCTCATCAGTGTCTCAGTAATTTCCTTTTTATTAAATCATTATTTGACAAATCTTTCAGATATACTGAATCTATAACCAATAAAGTAATATTTGCTGGTGACTTCATCTTGTTGCTACACTCTCGAGTTACCTTAAAAAACTGCAATTTTTGGAAGGGTCAGTACAGTAATAATAATCCTTGCAAGTCTTTGAGCAGGCACAGACCAGTATTCAAATGTGCTGATGAAAAAATGTCACCTTGTGTGTTTTTCCCCTAAACTCACTGTAAAACACACATCTATTGCTTGCATCACATTCTTCTAGCCCATGTCTGATTTCAGCCTCTACTGTGATGAGAAATGTCATGTAAGTCAGACTCATCACGGGCTGCTATTGCCCAAATTAAGCACGTTGGATCTTTTAGCATTCTACCCTTGCAAAACCAGCTTGATTTAGCCACAGGAGCACCCATAAATAAAAGTGAGATAGTGGATTGCCCTGGAAGACGATCCTCAAACAGTGGGGGAAAAAGCGGTTTTTGGTTAAGGACTCTATCTTCTCTTATTTGAGATAGATCATTCTCCCTCTTCAGGTGTCCAAGTCTGTGCCCATCTCTGGAGTCTTAAGTCATTGCCCTCGATAAACACTCCCTTATTTTGGACTTTGCCCTTTCTCTTCTGATACATCTCATTTTCTCACTCTTGCACCTCAGTCCTTACTTCAGGATCTATTTTAAGGGAACCTAAACTAAGATCATGGCTCCATTGGTGCAATACAAGATAGTCTTGTTCAAAATCCATCATTAGGTGGCAATGCTAAGTGATTAGTGGGAGATGACACTCCTTTAATTCTTTTTTTTTTTTTTTTGACACTCTAATTCTTGCCAAACAGTCATCCCTGCTGTGTACTTCACAACTTGGTTAGTTCGACGGCATACATATTGAAACAGAAGTAAAGCTGTTCATGTAGAAAACGCTTGGCCCTGCCTGCAAAATTAGGAGCCAAACATTTAAATTCTTCAAGCAAAATAAAAGTGATAACACCTACACTAAAACATATGGATCTGATTTCAGTCCGCTCATGAGGAATCTGTACTTCTAGCCATGAACAAGTGTGTCGGTCTCGAGTTCTTTTCTTGACCCTAGAAAAATTCAGAGACAATTGATATGAGAAATATTTAGTCCTGAAAAGACTTACTAATTGTCCCCAGTCCCAGAAATCTAATTTTGTAAATGTCAGATTCATTATTTATCCTGAATTCATTCTCCTGAGATTGGAGAATCTGAAAGTACTTACTTCAAATCCATTTTTGGTACCTCTTAGAAATAGGTTCTATAAACCATGAGTTGGTATAACTAATTTTATCCCTGGGATTCATAAAAAAAAAATTAGAAAATAAAGTGACCACATGGAAACCACGAATTCATCTTTTATATAACTGCTATGAAAGATAGGATCTTTCTTATTACTCAATAGTCCTGATATGAACATCTACAAGAAAAATTAGAACTTAGTGTGGATAAAAATTTGCTCAAGTATGTTGATAAACTGGCAACTTTTCATTCATAAATGAAGTTTTAGTATACTTTTTCTTTTTTTTTTTTCTCTTTTTGTATTTCTCTTGCCAAAAACCAACCTCTGTGCTTGGGAGTCAAGATATAATGTGAAGACAGACTTGGGATAAAGGGGAACAATAGCTTTCTTGCTCTGCTGAGCAAAGGAGGCTGTAGCAGGCTATGGTCTTCAAAACCTGAAAGCCTGCTGGGAGGAAGGGGCTGGGAAATACAGGGTCTAGCTGATTTGGGTAGGAATTGTGTACTTGCTGCCAGCCTCCTTAGTTGTTCTCAGGGTGGGACCAGGTTCCTGAAACAAAAGGCTAAGAAGAGAGAAGGAGAGGTTTGTGGAAGAGAGGGGAAAAGGTTACCTTAAAATCAAGCTTCACTGAAGCGTTAGTGTAGCCATTTTTATTTTTGTTCCATTTTGTGCTTTTAAGCAGTTTCATTTCCTAACAGGCAGCACAGAAATAAATTTTTACCCTACTGATTGTTTTCTTTAGATTACATGTTTGGTTTAAATGCATACTACTCATGAGGCAGAACTGTTTTCTTGGTTCTAATGGTGCTCTTTTTAATGTCATGTTAAACAATTATTGGAATAATAGGTAGTCAGGAGAAGAACAAAAATGTGTTCAAGTTTATCCTTCTATTTCATTAGAAAAACATAAGCTCTGAAGAGTGCGTCTTTGTTTTTTCCTCACATTTACATTTAGAAAACCCAGTTTGCTAAGGATATAATGAATTTGAACCTCCCTCATTGGAATTACATTTAGAAAAATCAACAAATGTGTTCCCTCCCTCTGCACCATTTTGCACATGATTGTAATAAAATAGGAAGTGCTGAGAGTGACTGTAAATTCCAATCCAAAGTTTAGAAAGCGTTTGGGGCACGTGGCTGGCTCACTGGGTGGAACATGTGAGTCTTGATTTCTGGGTTGTGAGTTTGAGTCCCATGCTGAGTATAGAGATTCCTTTACTTAAATAAAATCTTAAAATAAATAAATGAAGGAAGGAAGGAAGTTTAGAAAGCGTCTTAAATGTCTTTCATATAAATCAAGTGATGAAATACCAAAATCTAGCCTTATGAGTTTTTTTTCCTGCTAATCCAAGTAGTAATTTCTTTTATCCCTCTTCTATTTTATCAGATTCTTAGGGAAAATATAAAATCTAAAGCAACATGGTCTGTCCTACTCTCTTTCATCTAATGACCCTGTTTAGGTTCCTAACATTCTGAGAGAATACAAAATGACTGCTCATGGTGATGGGATTCATGATAACAATATTGGATATGGCTTTTGATGTGTGTGGGGGGAAGCTTTGTAATTTTAAATGAAATCATCAATCCTACGGTAGCAAGACTGAAGAGCAAAGAACACTCATAAAAAAACAGTAATATCTTTGTTAATCTTCAGAATATTATTTCCAGACAGCCAAATGATGTATTTTTACTTTAACTCTGCTTTTATCCTTGTTGTTATAATGGATATAATATATGGGCCAATGGACCTCCATTTTCTACATATGAGAAAAATTTTGTTGCTGATTTAAGCGTACAAAAATGCATCTATGCTATTAGCTTGGTTTCCTTTTTTTCCCCCCTTAAGAGTTTGGTAAATGAAAGAAGTATAAAGGAGGAGGAAAAAAACTTTCAAGATAAATGTTTCACACACTGCATGAGTCAGACAGTAAAACAAGAATATGATAATAGCTTATAAGGAGGGTTTCAGTTGTTTGCCTTAGCTGTTCTTTAGAAATTCCATTTCTCCTCAAAATCTTGGAGTCACCACAGAATTCCTTGGCTATGCAGATCATCTGCTAGCTTCCTCATGCCCTTCTCTGATGTGCTTTGGTATATCCCTATCAGCTGTGGATGCAAAAAAGTAGTAACGATGCTAACAAGTCTCTGTTGTCACAATTTAGACCCGAATACAATCACGGCTATTACCTGTTCTGCTGCTGAATGTTTAAGACCAGGGGTGCTGACATAGGTACTGTTGCCCCCAAGTTGTCCACAGGCATTACAGATAAATGATCCATATTGTTCTTACTCTTACTGCATTTCTCTCACTCTGTGTTTCTAATACAAGTCCATAAGGACGGGGTCACAGATCCAAGGGGGACTTGATAACATTGTGCTCTATTAGAATCACACTCTGCTTCTGCTCATTCTTGTTGAACCATAGCCGGTACATCATACCTCCCCCACCACCTTCCTAAGATTTCTCTGGGGTGCTTCTCTGTTAGTTGTGAAAGTAAAATGATTTGTTAAATGTGACAATGAAATCCACTGTTCTTCATCCTCTGATCCTCATAGATGGAAAACTTTGTAGTGCTCGGAGTGAACAAAACTTAGACTCAAAATGAGACATTTTTCTTTTCTTTAATATCTTGTGTCACAGAAGACTGGAATTTAAGTGCGTACTCTATGAGCTCAGTGATCATAAAACTGAATCAAATTTCCAGTAGAAAGAAGTCATTCACGTGCTTTAAAGTCTTTGTTCAGCTCTCTCAGGGTCTTACTCAGATTCTACTTCGGCATTTTTCTCAAGTTTTCTCTATGAAATTGTGAATTCCATGTGGGAACGAACTGTATCTTACTCACCACTGAATCACAAAAGCCTCAGACAGTGCTTGATGTATGGTATATACAAAAGAAATATGAGTTGAGTAAATTTATGGCCATATCATAAAGGAGCTTCTGCTTGTATTTATAATGATCTATAACATGATTTTTCAACCATGGCACTACTCAGACTGGGACAAGATGATTTTTTGTTGTGAAGGAATAGTAGGATAAAAGATGTATAGTAGCATTCCTGATTTCTACCTAATTGTCAAATGTCCCCTAGGAGACAAATCACCCTTACTTGAAAAACAGCAATGTGTACAAATATCTGCATCAACATTTCTGTTTTTCTACCTATGTATAATCCAAGTACACAACCAGAATTCACAACTATTGTGATTTTTGCTAGTGTTGGTGTTATCTTACAGTCTTTATAATAAATTTATTCTCTTTCAATAATCTTCAATTTGGAAATTTTCTTAGAAAAGCCTTGATTGGGGCACCTGGGTGGCTCAGTGGGTTAAAACCTCTGTTTGGCTCAGGTCATGATTCCAGGGTCCTGGGATTGAGTCTCGCATCGGGCTCTCCACTTGGCAGGGAGCCTGCTTCCTTTCCTCTCTCTCTGCCTGCCTCTCTGCCTATTTGTGATCTCTGTCAAATAAATAAATAAAATCTAAAAAAAAAAAAAAAAGAAAAGAAAAGATATCTTAAAGAAAGAAAGAAAGAAAGAAAGGCCTTGATGAAAACAAGTAGAATTGCATTCCTGTGTGATATTCCAGGTCATAAATTACTATATTTTGGAAAGAACTCATTAGATTTCTTGGAATAATAGAATTAGAATTATTCTTCTATTAAAAATATCACCAATTATAAAATAGTAATGTAAGCAGGAGAGACTATTTTGTACACCTACATAGTCTGTAGTACAATCAATTAGTCTGTTCAATAATCAGATTATGTTCCTATTAATCATTAAAATATTTAGTCTATATTGGATTCTGCCCCTGTCAGTCTTTAAATGAAAACTCTTTATTATAGGCTACCATCGCAAAAATTTCCCTAAAATATGTAATTTTTAAATGGAGTGATTTTCTATATAGTATAATTTTAAGCTTAGAACAGCATGTAGTAAGAAAAAAACATTGGAAGATTAACAACTTGGATTACGATTCTTGCTCTTTCACTAGTTTTAAATTTAAACAATTAAACATTGGACCTCAATTCTGTTACAAGTAAAATGCAATGATGAAATGATTTACAAAGTACCTTTCATTTTGAATGCTTAAATTACAAGAGCTGTAGAGTTCCATTTTTGGAAGTGGATGTGAAGAGCTCTGTAGATTCCCTTCTAGCAACATAAGCAAAACTGGTGAAAAGAGTTTAAATTGTGGAAAAAATAGCTAAGAAGCGCCCCCCCCAGCCCCCACCCCCACCCTGGAATTCAGAACATACCTTAAACACTGTGTTGGAAAACTACCCCATAAAGGAGATGAAAAAAAATTTTTTAAATGTTTTATTTATTTATTTTACAGAGAGAGAGATCACAAGTAGTCAGAGAAGCAGGCAGAGAGAGGGGGAAGCAGGCTCCCCGCCGAGCAGAGAGCCAGATGTGGGGCTCGATCCCAGGACCCTGAGACCACGACCCAGGCCGAAGGCAGAGGCTTAAACCACCAAGCCACCCAGGTGCCCCAGGAGATAAATTTTAAATGAATGAGAGTATGGAGCAATTTATGTACAGAGTATTTTAAAAAAACAAAAGAGTCATCCGATGGCAGATAGTAGAACCTAACATTGAGTACAAGATAGTGAATGAGAGTTTTGCTAAAACCACTACTATCATTCCAGGTGACTGTGTGCATTCCAAAGGCCACACCCACCAAAGAGCAATGTCAGAGCCTCACACTGTTAGGGGTGGTGGTGGATAGACTTCACTGAAATAGTCCAGCCAGTCCAAAAAAAGTAAACAACAGTAAGCTCTAAATGGACTGAAATATTCGGTTTTGATAGACAATTACAAGATAGGCAATAAGAAAGGGAAGTGTAATACATACACGGGAAAAATTACTGGTACCAGGAACTGCCTGAGAGAGGGTCCAGATGTCAGATTTAACAAAGACTTCAAAGGAACTGCCACAAATACATTCAAAGAACTAAAGGAAACCATCCTGAAGGAAGTAAAGAAGGGAATGATCATCCCTGAACTTTAAGACTATCAGAAAGAGAAATTCTAAAACCCAGAAGGAAATACTTGTTGAAAAGGACAATAATTGAAATGAAAAATTCACTAGAGGAATTCAAGAATAGTTCTGAACTGACAGAAGAATTAACTACATGAAGACTGATTGCTAAAGATTATGCAGCCTGAAGAACAAAGAAGAAAAAAAAGAATCAAGACAAATGAACAGTGTGAGGGAAATGTGGAACACTATTAAGTGCACCAAAGTAGTTGCACAGTTAGTAATAATGTATCAGTATTGGCCCATCAATTTGAATTACATTGTAACAAATGCATTAAACCAGTGTCAGATTTTAATAATGGGAAAGGTGTGGGATGAAAAAGACTAAGGGAGCACTTTGTACTTACCTTTTTTTTTTTTGTACTTACTTTTTAAATTTAATTTAATTTTATTTGTTAGAACACGAGCAGGGCAAGTGGCAAGCAGAGGGAGAGGGAGAAGCAGACTCTCCACTGAACAGGGAGCCCTGTGCAAGGCTCGATATGGGGACACTGAGATCATGACCTGAGCCAAAAGCAGATGATTAACCAACTGAGCCACACAGGCGCCCCCACATTCTACTTTTTGTTCATTTTTTCTATAAACATAAAACTGCAGAAAACAAAGCCTATTACTTTTTTTAAAAATTATATTATTCAGGGGTGCCTGGGTGGCTCTGTTAGTTAAACTTCCCGCACTTGATCTCAGCTTAGGTTTTGATCCCAGGATCATGAATTGAAACCCGGCGCTGGGCTTAGAGCAGGATGTGGAGCCAACTTAAAAAAATGAACTTATTCAAACAGGCTAAGCTACCTTCAACCCGAAATGTGGGACTGACTTGCGGTCCTGTGAAAAATTTGATCAATGTCAAGTCAAGCACACAGACGCCCTGGGAGAAAAGAAGAGTTACTTAAAATGTTATTACTTTTGAAAGTAAATAAATTTAAATCATTTTAAACTGGTAAGCAGAGTTTTTAAGAAAGGAATATTAGAAATCACTAAATTCAATTTAATTTTTGAGCTTATTTTAAGCCCATCTGTCATGCTTTTATTTGCATTCAGAGAGACTCCGCACGCTAATGTAAAGATGGGCAGCTGCACTTGCACACCCGTGGCACAATGCCGATCGGCTGGGTTCTGCTAATATAGCTTAACATATATAATCAAGTCCGCAGATATTTCCCATTGTAGAGACATCTGATTTAGATCCAAATATAGATTTAAATGTGTTCCCTGTAATGCTGTTTAAAATACTGAAAAGTGCACATAAATAGATCCTACATTTCAAGTAACTATTTTCTTTCCAAGTAGAGATGATTCCATGCCTGCTCAACTGTTTAGAAAGCAGAGAAATGATAAAGAATCTATTGACAGTCTCTGTAAATTTTTCATGGAAGGAAACATCGCTCTAGGGCTAAATGAAAAGATTTCCAAAATTCTCTCTGAGTCCATAGCTCTTTTTTTTTTTCCTTAAAGCAAGTAGCAAAATTTGTTCCTCAACAATTAAAAATGAGATGTGCAGCTAAACTGCTCTATGCTTACTTTAAGGTGAAAGTCTATCACACTATTTGAAAATAGAGAAAAAATATCTTTAATATATCTGAAAAACACTTTTGATGTGAAAATTGTACAGCATCAGAAATATATCATGAAAGCCATGTTTGTAACTACATGGAATTGCAGTAAAAATATTTAAGGGAACTAGCATGTTAAATCTATACCACTATTTTGTTTTCTATTTGACAATATAATTTGTTTTCAGTTCCACTATTTTTTCACTTTCTTCCTCCATCCACATACCTTCCATAGCACATTCAATGATCCACATTTTTTATTCCTGGCCTAATGATTTCAGAAACATGAATATGAACAGTATGAATACAGAACAATATGAAGTTCTGTATTCTATGCATTTAGTGAATTCTACCTGTATCTACTATCATCTGTGGGGAAGGAGAGGAGGGGGCTGGGACGGAAAGGGGGAAGGAAAGAGGAAGATGGAAAGATTCACCTTATAAGGAATCACTGATTTTATTGTGATGCAAAGATCTTTATTTCTACACACCTTTCTATGATGGTGGTTAAGAATTCATCTTGCTCTCAACATCCTTACCACTAAGCATTTTGAGTATTGTTTCTACAATAGCAGTATTCTCTACAATAATAGAACCACATTAGGTACAGTTATGGTAGTAAATATCCTGTGAAAGAAGTTTTATCTGCTTATAAAAAGGTTTAAACTCAGGGCGCTTGGGTGGCTCAGTGGGTTAAAGCCTCTGCCTTCAGCTCAGGTCATGATCCCAGGGTCCTGGGATTGAGCCCCACATCAGGCTCTCTGCTCAGCAGGGAGCCTGCTTCCCTTCCTCTCTCTCTGCCTGCCTCTCTGCCTGCTTGTGATCTCTTGTCTGTCAAAAAAACAAATAAAATCTTAAAAAAAAAAAAAAAGGTTTAAACTGAAATACATCTCTGAAAATACAATGCTGTGTGTTAGAGTCCTGGTCAGTGTATTTCAGACTGGCTTGTCACCCCTTACCACTCTCCCATAAAATATAGACAACAGCAACAACAACAACAAAAAAAAATATATATATATATATATATATATATATATATATATAGACAACATTCCTCTCTATGTGCTATTCCTTGGGAAGTTATTTTCCCATATTTTCATGAATGCTCAAAGACATGAACATTGGAGGTTTGTTATTAAGTTCACAGTTTTATTTGCGGTTATTATTGATAAAGACATTAAAAGTGTTATTTTGAGAAGATACAATTCAGCAAATGGTATAGAAACATATAAACTAGATTACATGGGCCGATTAGCCTTTAATGAAGGCTAGCTTAACTGAATACGTTGTAATAACATTTCCTGATAGCCACATTTTGTAGTGTTAGGAAAGGGAGCAGCAATGAAAACAGAGGAAAACAGCAGATTCAAAGACACAGTAACCTTAGGAATATTTCTCCTATGGAAAAAAAAAATTGGGCTCCTAGGCTGATTTCAACATCTTTTCTCTCCTCTTTTCAAAGTTGTGTGATTAGGATCATGAACTGGGATTTTTTTTTTTTTTTAAACTGCAAATAAATGCAGTTCTCAAAGAACTTCCAGTCTTTCAGAACAACACGAAACACAAATGTAAAAGATTCCATGACGAACAGGTAATAGCAACCATGACTCATGTACACAGTGGGCTCAGTATATCCAAAAAGGAAGGTTAATAACTTCTATAATAGCTTTATGCAAAAAAAAACAAGTTATGTTCCTTAAGACAAAGATTAAATGTGTGACAATTAGAAACCTGCTGAATCATAGTTGTAAATGACTCTCAGTCAGTGTTCTTACTGTACAACTTCCAAGTTTGGCAAGAGATGAGAGCTGGGATCGCGTAATGACTATAATGCCAGGAGTCAGACCAGAAGCATGGGATCCTGTGGAACATGAGCCATAGAGCACTCGATGCCACAATTCATGGGAGGACTCTCCGACAGAGGGCTGCGGAGGGATGCCTGGGCCGCTCATTCTGTTAAGCATCTGCCTTCAGCTCAGGTCATGATCTCGGGGTCCTGACATGGAGCCCCACGTCAGGCTTCTTGCTCAGCAGGGAGTCTACTTCTCCCTCCCTCTGCCTCTGCCCCCACTAACCCCATTCATCCTCTCTCTCTCTCTCTCTCTCAAATAAATAAATAAAATCTTTAAAAAAAAAGAAAAGAAACTTAGTCCACATTCCAAAACAAAGGTAGTGAGAAGAAGGGAGTGTGAAAGGGAAGGGTTGCATACTATGACCACGAAACAAGGTTCAAAGTATGGAACACCCCACTTTCTCCCACAAATACCCCTTGAAATATTACCAATTGGAAAGAAAGTAGTGAACTTGTGCAAATGAGAAAACATGCAGGTATGGAAAATCATTCCCAACATAAGGCTCCCATGAATAAGTGTGCAACAGTTACATCTCTGAGGAAGAGAGTCTCGAGATGATTGGTTTTAATAAATGGAAACTTCAGACTGTCTTACAATGAAATGTCATTTTTGTGTGTTGAGCTCCTTCATTTAGGCCAGTCGTTTGGATCATTACAGTCATGCTGGGAAAAGTGCAGTGAGATTGCAGGGACTTGATTCATTCAACATTTTTATGGATTACTCCAACAATTCTGGATCATTTCACCTTGTAAAGAGATGTAAACAGCTGTGTTTTTAGGAGAACCTAGCAAAAGGATTTTAATGTAGATGACTAATTATCTTTTAAAGCCTGAAAGCAAAGTAAGAGATGTCAAAGGAGAAAACCTGCTGTTACTTAGATTCCCCACCTTAGGTTTCAAAAGCCAAATGTGCAATTGATGGTTAGTATAGAAAGGGACAAAAAGATCAAGTTGATAACTCACTGTTGGAAGCCCAGACTTTGTAAAGGGCTCTTTAATTTTTTTCATGCTTTGGCAGTTTGGACCAACTGTCAAACACAAAAAATTATGAATATTATTTTTTACTCCAATTTTTTACTCCAATTTTTTTACTCCAATTTTAAACAATTTTACTCCAATTTTTTACTCAAATTTTATCTCCAAGTAGATCTAAATCTGTTTTAAGCCATGTCACAGATATTATCTAGCAAATCTAAAAAATTAGTTCTAATAAAAAAGATGAATTAGTTATAGTTTAAACAAAATGTGGTTATATGCTAGCATGTCTATTTACATATTTGTGTGTGGGTGTGTTTTTATCTGTGTATGTTTATGTATTACCTCCCCCTAAACCAGGCTGGGGTCTCAGGATTGTGTGTGGAATGCACTCAGCTCAATCACCTCTCAGCAGGGGACTGATGGTTTGCTTAGGTAACACTGTAATGTTTTAGCAAGAATTTTGAAACAGTTTTCCTTGTTAAACCTCTAAATGTCGTCAGTTTTTGTTGTCATGGTGCTAGTGGCATTTTTGTTCTTTGGCACAGATACATAGGCAACTTATTTAGTAGCTATTTCCCTTCAGATAATTTGCTTTTTGTTCGATTGTTTTCATTTTCCTTCTTGGATGGCTCCTGTACAACCTTTGAAATGAAGTGTTTTAGAATCGATCCTCTGTGATGACCAGGTTTTTTTGAAAATTAGTAGGAGTTTTAATGAACCCTCACGCCTTTCCCTTCTCCCTCCCACCAAAAAGCTCAGCTACAAATAGAGCACACATTCTTTCCTTTGATAGCTCCATACATATCTTATCTACATCATTCTTTTGTTGGATTACTTTGGACAAAATTAGTTTTATAATTGAAATTTATGTTGTAGACATTTTTTTTTTTTAATTTCTGCTTTTCTCTGATGGGCAGAGTCAAGTAAAAAGAATCCATCTGTGAATCCCTCATGGAGTTACAGAACAGAGAAGTTTTAAGTCTGGGAAATAGTGGCAAAAGCCACAATGATTCTGCTTTTATGAAGGAATTCTTCCCTTAGTTGCTGCTAGTATAATAGAAAGTGACTTTTTTTTCTTTTTCTTTTTTGGAATAGGAGTCTCTTCTCTTTAAAATCTTTTTTGAGGAATTTGGCCTCTATCATTAGTTTCTGGTTCTTCGATTACTTTCAGGCACTCAAGTAAAAGAGATTTCCAGCATCAACATAGACAAAAATGAAACATTCTGAAATTGGAGTTTTTAGACATGAAATGTGAAGGCTGAGAATCCCTCTAAAGGGAAAAGTGAATAAAAAGGAAAATGAGCAAAGAAGACATTCCATTAAATTTACTTTATTTGTAACCAGATCATTTGATTTTAATTTGTGTGCTTTATGAGAAATTAGCTTTTGTGGTTGGAGCTATAAGAACATACTCAAGATGTAGTTAAAATTGCCATCCTCTTTGCATGCCAACTTCTTCCCAAATCCATTTGGGCAAATATATATCTGTCTTATTCCTTAAGAAATATGGAGCATTAGGCTTTATATTTTCTGAGCGAGCTATGCTCTTTGGCCCATCAACTATGATGACACAGTACTCTCTTCATCATATGTGACCTAAAATATTTTCCTTATCCTTTTTTAGAATTTTATTTTGTCTACAGGAGATAATATACACATGGCAGCTATTTTAGGTATAACCATAGCTTAGTGTTTCCTATTGGTGGAAATTTTAATTAGTCAGTAATTAAAGCTGTGTAGTCAAGGAAAAAAATTCTAGGTTGTAAGCCCAGAGTGAGCCCAGTCATATTCATCAGGGGCTGGAGAGTGAGCAAAAATTACTGTCTAAGAAGGCCAAAGGAGCTATTCTATCCTCAGGAAACTCAAGGTTTCAGAGCACCTATGGTTTATCTGTGGGCCTGACAGCATTGGACATCTATAAAAAAATGTATTTTCACGTATCTTGGATTAGAAATAACTCTTGGTCCTGAATGAAATTATTTTCACGTTGGCATAATTGTTACCAAAGAAAATTGTGAATGTGGAGAAATTGTCATGAAATTTTCCTTATTTCAAGGATTAAGAAGATCTTACAAAACCCCATGATTACCTAGGGATATCTGTTGCTTTGCCCCCATTTGGTCTTACCTTCTTTCACAATCAGTCATTTTAATTTTCTTTCCCATGAGCACTGTCCTCACTGATGTCTAGTTGCATCACATTCTTGTTAGGTATTTCATGTCAAGATTTCAATGCAAAGAGATAGGGCTGGTAAAAGAAAATGAGAAGAAATGTTTGCTCGATAAGGCTTTACCTGCCTTTCATATTGTGTCAGGTAAGTAACTGCCTAATGTGCCTCCAGTTTGTCTAGAGAATGTATCTAATTCTATACTTGCATCAGTAATAGATGCACACTATTAAAAAAAAAAAAAAATCAACCAGACTATTACTCTATTGCTGATAGATCTCCATTGTCCTCTCCCAGAACAAAAACATTGCCGCTGCCAGCCTACCTTTTAACAGGTAGAGGGCTCCCTCCTGTGGGCAAGTAGCTGAAACAGTTTCCATGGCAACAGACAAATCCAAACCCTGACATGGAACAATGACAGAAACCCCAAATTGATAGAAGAAAGAAAGAGAAAGAAATAAAGAAAGAAAGGAAGGAAGGAGGAAAGGAAGGAAGAAAATTAGTTAATGGAAAAGAATCTGGGAAAGTGAAAAGTGAATTTGGAAAAGATGGTTGATAGAAACTTGAAAAAAAATTCAACAGAAAAATTGCTAAAAGGAAGGAACAGGACAAGTGTGTGACATTTAGATAATGGGAAGGGGAAGGGAAAGGTAAGATAACATGTTGACACAAGTGTGAAGTGAAATTCTTAATCATGATACACTCAGTCATCCAAACACATGTTGGTAAGTATTTAGAAATAGGAAAAAATTGATTGTTAGCACAATGAATACATTAAATATTTAAATGTGAAGAGGTGGTTTTAAGGAATCAGTAGTTAATTTTTTGGTACATGAATTAGTTCTTTTCTAGACATCTGTCTTAGAATAGGTTCCCAAGAATTCAGAAACGGGAGCAGAAGTTTATATGTTAATATATTGTTGGAGATTACAGTGCTTGAGAAGCAAGTGTGAGGAAAATAGGAGGGAATAAGGGAGGAAAGGAGGAAGATTCAGGTGAGTAACTGGCCACTTACTAAAAGCTCAGTCTCTCAGGACTTCGAACAGGTCACATAAAATAGGGACTACAGATCAGAGATTCAGGAGGAGGAAAGGGAAGAAATTTATTCACCATTTACCCACATCTCATCATTGATTCACCTTGAGGACAATCGCTGGATGACCAAATGTGGTGTTTATGGCCATAAAAGTAAAACTGTATTGGCTTATCTCTGTGACTGGGGAAGTCCTGGAGTGAGAAACAAGGCATATCACTAAGGGCAAGGGCTAAAGCGATCTGGTCTTTGCCGAGTTTGTAGCCTCAGTCATTGGCTGGATTAAGATCAAACTGATTTGGTAACCAAAGTAAAAGGAAGAAACAGTTAGCCAGGGGTGCTGAACATAGGTATGGATGTTGTGATATGAAGTGAGATATTAGAGGTACCCTATATAAAACTCAATTGTATTTAACAAATAGGCAGTAAAATATATGAACCTGGGGAGCTAGCACAGATAGATAAATCCAAGAAGTAGCCCCAAAGT
Source organism: Neogale vison (assembly GCF_020171115.1). Lineage (NCBI taxonomy): Eukaryota > Metazoa > Chordata > Mammalia > Carnivora > Mustelidae > Neogale > Neogale vison. Next base: position 40,479,400 of record NC_058099.1, read on the forward strand.
GAAGAATCTGTCAAATGTGACTATGTAAGCATTAATCATTTCTCCGTGGTTAATACGAAGTCAGAAAGCAAAAGGGAGTGAGAAAAGTATTTTGAACAGGTACTAGGTTTTAATTACCTTTATCAATCTCCAAACAGATCATATGAATGAATTGAACATGGAAAACATCCCCCAACAGCAAAAAAATATGTAAAAGAAATACAAATTGAAAATTAACATGAGAAAGAGCTTCTTCATACTTTCCTAGTGCATGTGTGGTGTCACTAGTATTAACATTTGAACCAAACATCATGAATCACTTAAAAATTAGAATTTAGCTAAGAAAGCTATGTGCTTTCATACTTTATAAAGCATTACATAAATAAATGTAAGCATATGGGAAAAATGATAAAAATTCATAACTCTTTCTGTACTATATTTAAATAATTGCATGAGTGTCTTAGTGTGTGTGTGTGTGTGTTTTGGTTTTGGTCACTGAATTCTCATAAAGACTTTTAGTTGTGATCCGCAGAGATTTGAGTTTAACTTTGCTAAATAATGGAATTTTACACCGCATTTCATTTTTCTCTTTGTTTCAAACTAAAATGTAAGTAATTTGATCAAGACCACATTTTAAATTTGTATCTAGAGTGAAATGCAGTTTGATTCAGTATCTATTGAGTATATGGTGTGTTTTTGCTTTAAAATATTTTAGAAAACATGGCTGCCAAGAATTCTATTTTAATTTTGGCCTTTTTACTAGCCAGGATACTAGCTAACAAATTATTCCCCCTCTCTGCATTTCAGTTTCCTCCATCTATAAACAGAAATAATGATACTACTGATCTCAAGACCCAGCAGAAAGCAAATACTATGAAAGTTGATGTGTATGCTTTTCGAGAATATTTAAGTATAGTGTATATACTTTAACCCTAACACATAAAAGATGTTCGATAAAGAATAACTTATTCTGGGGACACCTGGGTGGCTCAGTTGGTTAAGCAGCTGCCTTCAGCTCAGGTCATGATCCCGGCGTCCTGGGATCGAGTCCCACATCAGGCTCCTTGCTCTGCAGGGAGCCTGCTTCTCCCTCTGCCTCTGTCTGCCATTCTGTCTGTCTGTGCTCACTCTCTCTCCCTCTCTCTCTCTCTGACAAATAAGTAAATAAAATCTTGAAAAAAAAAAAAAGAATAACTTATTCTGCTTTTCTGATTCGGGAATGAACTCTCTACCACCTGCATCACAACTCTTTTATTGGAAAACAGTATAGGGCTACCTAGAGTTTCTGTTCTTGGAGTATCTTTAAAAACTCGATTTTATAAAACCTTACCTCTATCTCAGATATTGAGTTGCTATGACAGATACCACATAGTATCTCAGTTAAAAACTGCTATAATATTTAATAAGTGTTTTATAGTAAGATAAATTAACTCCTTTACTTCTCCCCTCAAAATATACCCTTGTCATAGTTGAAAATTGAATAGTGTCCCTTATAATATATTTCCTAAATTTTGGTCATCAGCTTTAAATAGACCAGTCATCACCCACTCATTTTATTTATATAGTGGGGATACAGGACACAATGGAGCCATTGAGGCTGTAGAGCTATATACTCCTTATAAATACAGAGTTATCCTAGCATGTTGGGTTGGCAGAATGAAATCACCATATAGAGGATTCAAATGTGGTCATTTCTTCATTTTATTGCTTTGGATGTCTTTAGGAGAAAGAAATACTCCTAGAGTAGGAGTCAGAGTATCAGAAATATGAAGAGATGATCTTGAATGCATCATGGTGTGTGATTCAGATATTCTTGCCTTTCTACTTTCTCTAAGAATGTGTGGAGCCCTGTGAAATAGAAATACCAGTCATTTCAAAAGTGGAAGGAGGATGTGCTTCCCTACTGTGACTTGCCAATACGACAGCACAGACACTCAGAATTAAATAGAGATGTAGGAATGTATAGGAAATATAGATATAAGAATATATGCAGTTTTTATATGCAAGAATTAGTGGAGTATATTCACATAATCAGTATAAGGCACTGAAGATTATTTTGTGCCTTGAACAATGTAGCATATTTTGGATTTAGAAGAAATGTCAGGCACTAACTTGGGTAGTTCATCCATAATTGGGAACAGAATAAATAACATGCAAGAGCAAGCTTGCCAGGAATTGTGAGGGTTAATGTATATAGGCCTAGAAGAGAGAGAGGTGAGAGGTCTCTCCACTTAGTAGTGAAGAGATTCCCCTACTATGATTTTCTGAGGCAATGTTCTCGAAACTCCATGGGTGGGACCAGCATAGGAAAGGACAATTGTTTTCACCACTTTTCCAGGTTCATTTGACTGGTCTATTAACTAAACTGTCATATGACAGATTAATGGAAGAAAAATTTAGCTTCATAAAAACAAGAACCTGACAAAAACATGAGACACTCTTTGACCTTCAGGCAATCAAGTTTTATACACTATCCTGAACTAAGGATAAGGGGGTATTGGAGAAAGACAAATCATAGGAAGATTAGAAAAACAAATTTTTGGTAAAAAGATGTCTGCCATGCCATCTATATAGGTCTTCTGTGAAAAAGTTGATTTTGATAGGTAAAAAGCTTCTTGAATCTTTTAAACCTTAATTGACTTCAGGTCAGAGTAATCCATATGCCAAAATGGCCCATTTTGGGGACAGCCTGCTTGATTCTCACCACCAGCAATGTATGTTTTTCTTACAGTGTCACTACTGAATTTGAAGTTTGGAGTGCTCCATTAAATGTTACTAAATTGCTTTTAGAAAAATCATGAATGTTCTCATTTTCAGGCAGCTTCCCTTTCTCCTTTCCTTAAATATCACCATAAAGTTCTTTCTGAATTAATACACATGAAATTAGGTAAGTATCAGGGATGGAAAAAATGAGAGGTCCTTCTCTTATATGTATATAAATCAAGACTTACTATTTTGGTGGCAAAATTAAATTACCAAACAGATTTTTAAACTTGCTAAGAAGGATTCATTCTGTCCTCCAGAAAAAAAAAAAAAAAAGAAAAAGAAAGAAAAGAGAGAAAGAAAAAAAAAGTTGGATCTGAAACCCAAATTGTTTATGGCCTAAACTTTACCACTTGGATGTGGTCATTCTTTCTTCTTCTAAGCCTTACTTTGTGAGTCAGAACAATTAGTCAATGAATTGTTACCAGAGTTTGAGTTCCTGATGGAATGTAATGAGTCAAACTGTATCATGGAGGTATTGACCAAATGCTCAGAGAGCACAATACGATGTCCCATATCTGGGTCTCATTTATCAAAGACATTTACTTAAAGGCTACAGAGCCACTTTGTCTAAGAAAAGCCCTTTAAAATGTGCTGCTGCTTTTTCTTTTATGGTGAGAGATACATTGTTCAAATGAGATGAATTTCAAAATACAATCACTTGCTGAAATACCCATTGTTGAGTATCAGAATGACAAGGTTTTATGAATGGTCTCATTTAGAAAATTATTTAATACATGCTGCCTATTTCTACATTAGCACCAAAGAAGTCTATCTTCTTCGGTTTCAGAGCAGCTGCATAAAATGACTTCGGTGGAGTGATGAATAGCATTTCTTTACATAACACATTAAAAGGAGTTCTACCTCTTACAGATGTAATAAAGGGAAGGAGAGATTCGTGAAATAAGAGTAGGACTATGTGGCCATAGGAGTGAGGGTTCTCCAGAGAGATAGAAGGATGTGAGATAAATATTTAAATGAAGATTCAGGAAGTATTAAGCAATTAGCTCACATGATTGTGGAGGTTGACAAGTCTAAAATCTGCAGGGTAGGCTGGCAGGCTGGGGACCCGGGAAGACCTGAAGTTGTGGCTGGAGTATCAAGGCAGTCTCTGAGTAGAACTCCCTCTTCCTCAAAGAGGCCAGTCTTTTTGAAGGCTTTCCACTGAATGCATGAGGCCCACCAGCAATATGGATGGTGAGCTGCTTTAATTCCAAGTGGACCGATTTAAATGTCATTCCCATTTAAAAAATACCTTCATAGCGACATCCAGACATTTTGACCAAATAACCAAGTACTGTGGCGTAGCCAAGTTAGCATGTAAAATTTACCATCTCAATGGCCTTTACCTGTAACATAAAGACTCCTATTCTGTTAATTATGACCAGCCGATGGACAACAAGAAACTCTGATAATTTTTTAAAGATATTTCTTTCCACAAAATTCAAAACTATTTCTTTCATGAGGATAATTCTTTCAAGTCCAGAATTATGATTCAAACATACTTTTGTTCTTTGTCACCCCTACATTAAAAGTGAATATTTAACCAATCATGGTTTTATCAAATTTAATAAAATATTGCTTACGCAGAAAAGTCAAAATATTAGAACTATACCATTGAAGAGACATTGTATAGACATTGTAGATTTTGGTACTTTCAGTGTTGTAAAATATTTTAACATGCATGTTCTCCTAGTAATTATGTTATTTCTCAGTGAGAGATACACAGCAGAGTTCCTCAAAGAATATTCCATTAACCTCTACTTTGGAAAGATGTTAATAGGAGTGAAGAAAAAAAGTCCTATTGCCAAATAAGTTTGGAAAACATTGATTACATGCTATATCCTCTTTTACTGCTTTACTCCTCTAGACAACGTTAATGTGCACTGTGAATTTTTTTTTTTATATAAAACAGGGCTATGGGTATCCCACACTGATTTGACTACTAAACGTTACTTCGTTTTGAAATGTCTTTGTGAATCAGTGTAGCAAGAATCTATTTTGAAAAATTCTTCCCACTTTAAAATGTATTTTCTTTTCCAAATCTGTTTTGTGTATTTTCAGGCATCTGCATATCCAAATACATTTTAGGGTCATTTTTTTCTTCAAGAGAGTCGACTTCAGTTTTGATTGAGATTGCATGCAATTAATTTATAAATTTGGTGAAATTGGCAACTTAACAATATTGAGGGTTTTGTTTCATGCATGTATCTCTCCAGCTATTTAAGTATTTTAAAAAGTCAGCCATTTATAGTAGTCCTCAATAGACAAAATTTGCACATTTTATTCTGTCAAATTTATTTACTCATATAAAATTTATTTTGCTGCTTGCAATTGATATTCTAAGAATTTTATTTTCCTTTTGTTTTTTACTAATATACAGAAATTCACTTGACCTTAGATATTGACTTTGTATCATGCCACTTTGCATAACTCCTTATTAATTCTACTAGTAGGGACCACTGCTACTCATGATTTTCATTAGAATTAAAATGCTTTTTGTAGATTCCTTAGGACCTTAGAGTAGACAATGGGGTTGTCTGTGATTAAAAGCAATTTTACTTTCCTATTTTCCCTTCTTTTTCTTCTTACTTTCCAATTTTCTACCTGTACAGACACAGAGGTATGCCTATGCCAGTTTATATAAATTATATAAATGATGAATTTCTCTCGTGGGCATAGGTAGACTCTTCCTATGATTGAAGGACATAAAGGGTTCAGATGAATCTTTCTTTCTTACCCTGCCGAACCCTTATTTTCTGAGTGAGAGCTTAATAAAGGCCAGTAGGAAGTTCTGGTGATAGGTGGGTACATATTTCTTTGGGGCCCCAGACTCCTATAAAATCAAACATTCATGCTGGTCTACTCTCAACTGTAAAAACTTGTAGAAAATACTCAGCTGGTTACTCCTGATTCTTAATTTTGGCAGCTTTTTCCTTGCATGCTGTTCTGCCAAGGAAACAAGGAACAGTGGGTCTCTTCTCCACCAGAAGGGGATCATTTGCTGGATTTTAATTTATTTCAGTAGAGCTTTCATAGGTTTAAAAAAAATCTACAATGCTGTGGGTTATCTGCCCTACTCTTAGTAAGGTGGAAGAAGCATTCTTTTGCAGCTTACCACATTCAAAGCAGAAGCAGAAACATCTTATTGGTATGCACTCATTTTGTCTTTCTAGGCATGTTAGCTTCACACGATAATTTCATTCATTCTCCTCAATTTCTACCAGTGATTTTCTTCATATAGCTGACATAACTATATAATAAAATATATTTATATCATTATAAAATAAAATAAACATTTCAATGAAAAACTAATGAAATGTTTGATATATTGTATTTGTTATTCTTCATTTAATCATGAGGTGCTACAAAATAGATCTCATTATTATTGATAAAGGAATAGCAGGACAGGATTCGTGCTATCATATACCAGAAATCAGTGTATCACAAACTTGTCCATTTAGTTCTTTAAGAAAATGTAAAGTTTAATAAAATAATGGCTGTGGAAAAGAACAATAAAAAACTGGAACCCTGAATGTGGGAGCTTAGCATAGAAGGAAGAGAAAGCACTGTAAAATCCACTACGACGAGATTATAATTTCATGTTTGTTTAAGATCTCATGTGTTTGTGCACGTCCTAAAATTATACTAAGTACATTGAGAATGAAAGTTATGGGGCTAACACTAAGGTTTGAGGACAGTAGGAAGCATGTTGCAGAGGTTCGGGAAATCTAGTTTCACATGAGCAAAATGGGGGTTTCCATGTATAACAAGAAAGCTCAGAAAAGACAGCACATACGTTGCAAGCCCAGGATTCAAACAGGATTCTGTGATTTCAAACTTCATTAGGTTTCCACGGTCCCACACTGTTTGACAAAAACTGTGGAGTGGCATCCTCTAGAGAGATCTATACTTGTCTAGGACAGCGACCAAGTCCCCTGGCAAGTTCTGAGGTATGAGGATCACTACTTGCAACGCTGCGTCTATGCAACATCTTGGCAGGTGGTTCCTCTCTCTACACAGATTCAACTATCTGGCTCACAATCACATCTCCCCTGACTGGGGCCCTTAAGCTCTCCCCTCTAAGTGTAGCTGGCAGGAGAAAAAGGAAAAGAATTCAATCAAATTGAAATTCCTGCCAGGTGGCAGCTCAGAAAGCTCAAAAAGAATAGAGTGTGTGTGTGTGTGTGTGTGTGTGTGTGTGTGTGAGAGAGAGAGAGAGAGAGATGGGAGGTGATATTCTTTGCAGTCAGGAATAAAAAATTAAAAACAAAAACAAAAACAAAAACACCACCTGTTGCCTCATTGGCAGAACAAAGGATCTCAAAAGAATCTCTAGATGAACTCCCAAGAGGAACTCTCTGGGCTAAAGAGAAATTGAGACAGAGGGAGGAGGGGAAACTTTGAAAGAGATTATGCTGCCATCCATTCAGGTTGACAGACTTGACAACAGTCTCTTCTCAGACGGCAGGGAAGTGCGTCTGTAGCATTATTAATCACAAAGCAGGAAAGCTGGGATCTGGAAAATTAAACACTGCTTATTCCACGTAAAGCGGCTGCCTACCCACAGAAGGTGTGTGTCATACTCTCTTTCTTCCAAGATGGTGTCACTGTAGATTTACTAGTGATGAGAGACACAGGTGATTATTTGGAAGTTTCCTTTCTGCAGTCACAAGTTGCCCCTGAAACACTGCAGGTCTTCTGGTAGAGGTAATGGTAGAAGGGGTTTCTTAAATTTTTCTGTCATTTTTGTTTTGTTTTGTGTTTGTTGTTCTAAGCCACTCAGAAAAGAAGATGGAAGAGATTGCAGAGGGGACCTAGAAGTCATCCTTCCTGACTTTAGATTCTGCTGCTCAAGACAGTAGAGTGTGGCCCAGTATACTTTACATGTGTTTGTGCTGATATGTCTTTGAGGTTTAAGCGGCTCTTCTGCCATTGTATTTTTAATGCAATGCCTTGTCAATTGAAGTACTAAAAGGCTGTAGGAGAAAAGATAGCTTTAATTAAAGGAACAAAAGAATCACTAAGGCAGCATTTATGCATTCATCGTGTCGATTTAAAACATACTTTTTCCCCCCAAATTTAGTGTAAACAAGAAGCATTTTAATGAATAAATTTATATTTGGAATTCATATAAAAGATGCAACTGGCAATACCTGCCCACAGAAACACATTGTATGTGGAAGCATATCTTCCAGCTAAACAACTCTTTTTCTCGGGGAAGAAAACCATACAAAGCGGGAAAACAGAGTCTACGGTATAGAAATGCAGTGAGTGTTTAAGACAGCAGCAATTCCAAAGGTCGATGCCTGGGCTTTGTTCATAAGCATGTAGCAAAATCAGGCTGAACAGATGGAACCCCATCTGCAGGGTGTCTATATCTGTGTGGTGATGTTCTATAATGTGCTGATATATAAAAACTATAAATAGAAAGCTCTGTAAATTAGTTCTCCTTTTACACATTTGAACTTGTGGAAAATCTTAAAAATCTCAGCTAATTGGGAAAAGGAAGAGAGTGTCAGTTCATCTTATGCTTTATGGTCATTTCTCGTATCCATATCAATATGTTTACCATGATTCTAAGTTAGGAATTATGAAAAGCAAAGGGAACAGGAAAGAAAGATACTTCCCAGTAATTAAGATCAAAAAGTTCAAAGTGTTTACTATGTGGGGGAAAATCAACTGCAAAGATTGAGTTTATTTAGATGGTAAAATAATGTTGACTCCTGGGTTTTATTTTTAAGATTTTATTTATTTGAGAGAGAGCGTGAGACAGAGCACAGGGAAGAGCAAGCATAAGCAGGGAAGACACGTGGAGAGAGAGGGCGGAAGGTGGCTCCCTGCTGAGCTGGCAGGGGCAGTACGCAGGGTGCTGATCCGTTCCAGGACCACTGGATCATGGCCTGAGCAGAAGACATATGTTTAACTAACTGAGCCACCCAGGTGCTCTGACTATTGTGTCCCCCCCTGCCAATTTTTAGTAAAGGAACTGTAAATACCTATTTTCTGCCAATACATGAAGCATTCATCTTTACAAGTATTCCACAATTCCATCATCAAAGATAAATTTTCTGTAAGAGCTCTAATTTCACACAGAGCTAATTGGTAGTGATTTTATTTTTTTCTATGGGAAGCAAAAAGAAAATGACTTAAGACATTATAAGAAAGCTTACAAAGCAAAAAAAAAAAAAAAGTTTTTATATTCTGTAATCATCAGTATTTCTTTTGTGTCTCTGAACAAGATTGTGTGACCTTAAATTACTTAAGGTGTCTTTGTCTCAGATTCCTTATCTGCAAAAAGGAATTTTTTAAGTATACTTGTCTCATAGGGTTATTATGAGAATTAAATGAGTCCACACATGTAAATAGTTTACAATGGCTTCTAGCCTGAGCATTCAGAGACTCTCAGATGTTACAATATAGATAGCACTCTTTGAGGCCCAGACATCAAACTATTTCTTAGATGGTTCCCTAAAATGGTGCCACATAAACATTTGTTATCACCACCTCTAAAAATTGTTCACCTCAATTAAATAGTTTTCTCTAAATATTATGTTCTTACTATATGACTGTATCTCATGACTATACCATGGGCACCTGAAGTCAACAATTTGCAATTATGATAGTGATCTTAGAAAAGCTACCTGGCTAGATGGCTGCTAGGGTCTTGCTTTCCCTTATTTTGGTTAATGGAATGAAAAGCATTCCATGGTGCTTCCTGGGATTTTTGGTCTTTAAAAAAAAAAAAAACAACAATAGTCTATTATCTCCTCAAAATCAGTCTTTCTTTTTCCCAAATCTTGCCATCCTTCCAGTCTCTCCTCAGTTTATTAAGTTATCATGATCTATTTCTGCTACTTGCCCTTGATGCCTTCTCTTCCTGTTGTACAATAGTTTTCTCTTGTGCCTGATACTTCCAATGGGAAAGACACAATTATTTCCATTTAAGGGTGAGAAAAAAGAAGTATGAAGAGATCAAGGTACTTATAAATTTGAATATGGGTCTATCTGACTTGAAATGTGTGTTTTTCATTGCTAGTAAGGTGTCAATACATAGTTGCAGAAGCTCTATTATGTCAACACCATACAAAACGAAAGGGGGAGCAATGGGATCTGCTGTATTGTCAGGCACCTGAATATACTGGCATAAGTATGTTAGGTACCCTATACCTCCTTCTTTACAGCCTTTTCCAGAGTCTCACCCTTTTTCAGGCAATGGTATTGAAACCAAAGTTAGTAAATATAACATCATATCCTCTTTACTTGTGTATAATGGGAGAAGTAGTTGATTGAAATTGTTCAGAGAGTCATGACTTGAAAATCAACCAGGGATGCCTATGTTCAAATAGTAGATCAATCCTTTCTTTAAAAAAAAGTAGGTGTTTGTTAGATGGGCCAACCATAATTTTCAACTGGTCCATGACAGGTAAAGGTATGGGAAAGGAGAGACATCCTTTGTATTAATCATTATCCTTGCATCAAAAAGAAAAACTAGAATATCTCAGTTTCTATATTATACAAGAAGTTACAAGGATCTTAAATATTAGGAAAGAATGGCGGGGATTGTATATCATAAGAATTGAATTATTTCCTACTGGGGATAATTACACAAACACTTCTTTTTTTTTTTTTTTTTTAGACTTTATTTATTTATTTGACAGATAGAGATCGCAAGTAGGCAGAGAGGCAGACAGAGAGAGAGGAGGAAGCAGGCTCCCTGCTGAGCAGAGAGCCTGATGTGGGGCTCGATCTCAGAACCCTGGGATCATGACTGGAGCCGAAGACAGAGGCTTTAACCCACTGAGCCACCCAGGCGCCCCACAAACACTTCTGAAAGAAGGGAATGATGGTAATAAATAAGAGCTTCTGTAGAAACTACTTATTGTCAGACTGTACTGAACACTGAGTTTTTTTAAAGAGTTTTAAGAAAACACAGATACATTGGCCAAACCCCAAATCCACTGAATCAGAATTCCCATCTAATAAGTATTGGGTACAACCAGGTTTTGAAATACTGTTCTAACACAGAGGACATTGGAGATGGAGAGAAGTGAGTTAGGGGAAATTGGAGGGGGAGACAAACCATGAGAGACTGTGAACTCGGAGAAACAAACAAGGTTTTGGAGGGGAGGGGCGTGGTGGGTTTGGTGAGCCTGGTGGTGGGTACTATGGAGGGCACATATTGCATGGAGCAGTGGGTGTGGTGCATAAACGATGAGTTCTGAACACTGAAAAGAAATAAAATGAAAAAAAGAAACAATACTCTATTGCACACTTGAAAAAAACAACAACAACAAAATGAATAATTCAGAATTCAGGATTTTTTTTTTTGCTCTTATGCCCATTATTTTATTTGTAATAAATTTTTCAACTCTAAAAAAAAAAAATAAAGAAAGAAATAGTGTTCTAGGCTATGAATTGCTGCACCTTTTTAGAAACACATAAAAGTCACTTTAAAAATAAAATAAAATAAAATAAATTGGAAAAAAGTCATTTTAATGCATCATCTTACAACAATTTGAAAAATAAGATTATAAGATAAATCAGAACAATAAGAAATGTTTTTGTCATGATATTCATATATTGTTGTATTATGAAAAAGGTGTTTTTAAAAAAAAATATTGAGGAGGTTGGAAGGGATGAAATCAAATGAAGCTTCAACTTATCATTGACTAGAATGTTTTAAGAGTTTCATCTAAAAATGTTAATAGATATTGCAGAATGGGTAATATTTATCTGAAGCAAAAATAATACTTGAATTATTTAAAAACTTATTTCATTTTATTTGGCAAAACATTGATTTCCTCTGATTTCAAATGCTGTTTTACATTGTGCATTTATGTAACAATTTCAAGTTTGATTTCCATAATGTAAATTAGTTTCCCAGACTCTGGCTTAAGTGACAGTAGCATCTAGTCTTATGACAAACAGAGAAATTGACATTTCTAAAATCTCATTTATTTGGACTGTGAAGTTTTATTTACATTTTTTAAGTGCTGAGCTGAAGTTTCATTCAACTTGCTAATGAATTACTGATGTTCTGTCCAATAAATCATGAAAATAATATCATGAAGCAAAATCTCCCTTAGCTATTAACTAGCTTCGACCATTTTAGAAGCAAGCATTTATAAGATAAACATGATGCATTTATTATCCATATTGATCAGAGCAAGTATAGGAAGTCAGTAAAACTTTGTCACAAGTTTTCCTTGCAATGGAATCTGAATTTTTTTGAATAGTTAAATATAACCTGTGTATAGAAATGTGCATAAAACAAATGTTTAGCAAAATCATTTCGTAAGACTAACACTCATGTAACCATCACCTAGGGACAATAATGGAACCTTGTCAGCATCTTAAGTTTTCCCGTTGCTCCATCCCAGCAATAACCTTCTCCTCATTAAAGATAATCACTATTCTAAAATTTATAGGAACCACTTGTTGTTTTTTTCTATATATTTTAAATGACCTGTACATGTTTTCATAAATAATATGGTTTAAATTTGCCTGTATTAGTATTATACACAAAGAGAATTAGAACACTACATATATACTTTTGTGATAAGTTTCTCTCATTTCAAGTTATATTTTTAAGACTCAGCCATGTTTTTGTGTATAGTTGTTCATTATTTTTCATTGCTTGATATTCCTTTTATCAATATAAAGTATTTTCCTCATATTGCTGATAGGGAGTTGGGTTTATATCTAATGCAGATTATGACTTCATGAATAATACTGTTAACACATTTGTGCATATCTTCTGGTGCACACATGGACACATTTCTCAAGTGGATACACCTAGGAGTAGCATTGCAGGATCATGGTGTACAACTACTGTATTGCAATATAATTTTGATTCTAACTGACTGGAGTTAGTGCAAACCCTAGATTTTGATTTTAAGGACATGATTCCCCATAAAAATGCCACCATTTCAGATGCCATCCACAAGTTCAGAGTCCCCAAATCCTCTAACATTTCCAGCCCACTACCTGTAAGTCCAGACCAGGTTTCCACAATCCCACTCAGGTATGAAAGTTTCACTAAAACAACTCACAGAACTCAGAAAATGTCTGTACTTACAACTACAGTTTTATAGCAATGAACACAAATCACGATTGGTCAAATGAAAAAGAACAGAGAACAAGACCTGGGAGGTCTGTAGATGTAGAGCTTTTGTACCCTCCCCCCATGGATGAGAACGCATCACCCTGTCAGCACACTGGTGTGTTCTCCAATCAGGAAGTTCCACTGATCCTCAGCATTTCCTATTTTTACTTGGGATTTCATTGCATAGGCTTGGCTCATTGAATCTTTGGCCATGTTATGAACTCAGTCGCCAGCCCTCTTCTTCCTGGAGGGAAGATTGGATCCTATTGCTAGTCAGCCCAGTGACCAACCCCATCTACATTATCTGGTTAGCACAGAACCAGGTGTGATCCAAGGGGTCCGTGAATTATAAAAACATTCCTATCCTTTGGGAAATTCTCAGGATTTTAGCAACTCTGTGCCAGGAATTTGGAACAACAACTAAAAAAAATCATTCCCCATCACTTTCCCTCAAATTTTATAAATGATATCAAGTTCATTGAAACTGGTTAACCAAATAACCCTCCCACAAGCTTTTTATGAGTCTCTATCCCTTCACATACCATTGTTTTGTTCTTTTCTCTATTTTAAATTTCCACTCTGGTTCATTCAGAGAGGTATCAATTGTAGTGTTAATTGGTATTTTTCTATTTACTAACTAGGTTGTACACCTTTTCATACATTTGATGACTTTGTAGATATCCTCTTTCATCTTTAGTGAAAACACAGTTCAAGTCTGTGGTCCATATTTTGTGTAGATTGTGTAGAATCTTCCCTCCAGGAATTTTTATTGATTTGTAGACCTTACATATTTGCATATATTATATGATTTATATATTCTGGAGATAACTGTGTAAATTTATGTGTTTCAAACATTTTTACCAATTCTGAAGGCTGAATTTATCACTATCTTTGGATGAACATAAGTTCCAGTTTCAATATAGTCAAATTTATTAACTTTTACCCTTTGTACATTTTGTGATCTGTTTAAAGGTATATATATGTTCCTACCCTCACTCATGAAGATATCCACTTATATTTTTTCCAGAATTTTTTAAATTTATCTTTTATGTTAGGGCAGTAATTCATATAGGAATAATTGCATATGGTTAGAGATATGGTCATGGTATTCTTAATATGGAAAAAAACCAAATTTAACAATTCATTCATTTATTGAAAAGATCTTGTTTTCTCACATTCATGCAGCACCAACTTTGGTGATAGATCCAGTGAGTATGTGTGTGAGATTATTTCAGGGCACTATTTTCCATGTCATTGATCATTTAATCAACACTTGGACCAACACACAAAGTCTTAATTACTATGACTTTATACTTAGTATTGGTAGCGGAGAACATTATTATACTTTCTATATTTTGAAGATTGTCTTGAGCATTTTTGACCTCTTATATTTTAACATAAATTTTAGAATCAGCATATCAAGATTCTGTCTCACTCTATCACACACACACACACACACACACACACACACAAATGTGCACGTATGCACACGCATAGCATTTGAGATCCTTTGGAATTTGGGAAAACATCGCTTGACATCATTAAGTCTTCCTGAATATGAAAATGGGATCTCTCTCTCTCTCTCTCTTCCTAACTTGAAATGCTCCTCTCTATCCTATTGGATATTTGAGATGTTTAGGTGATTTAAAGTTACTTTTCAAGCTTTTTGTAAATGTTTTCACCAGGAGAATAGGTCTAAATTATTTAAGCTCCCATTACTTGTAGCAGAAGTCTCAAATCTGGTTTTATAAAATTGTTTAGATTTTAAATAAATTTGATACTTTTTCTTTTCTTTTTTAAAAATAAATTCATGTTGTTGAATAAAAAATCTGAACTTAGATAAAGAAAGACTTTATTTAAAAGTAAGACTATTGCAATGGGGAGAATGCTTCATAAAAATATGCAAGTGTCTCAAAATCAAATAGGAGAGACTTTTCTTTTATAAGTGGAGAGAGGTAGACAGTGTTTTAACAGAAACTTTTAAGGAGAAGTTGAATAGGTAAGGGAAAATGGCCAGTAGGGTCGAAGGAAAAACATGTCTCACTTTGGGTAGTCACTTTTCAAAAAGAAGTGGATAAGGAAGCACGTTCTGTTTTTCAGCTCTTGATCAGAGCTTGGAAGTAGACAGAGTTCAGGGAACTGCAGTAAGCAGAAAAGTCTGACTAAAGTTTGGTCAAGACAAAGCTGAAGATAACAAATGAGCAATAGTGAACACATGGCCAATGTCTATCTGACTTTCTAATTTTTTAAAATCCTTCATAAATATTCTTACGTGTACTAATTTACTTACTATTAAACAATCGCAAGGAGGATTCTCACTAAGCCTGTTAAGGAAATGTCCAGCCTGCCATGGAAAACAAGAGCAAGCCAACTCTTCTTTGCTGCAAAGGACTTTTGTGTCTTATAGAATACATCTGAATATATCCACAGTGGACAATGGGATGGAGGCATAACTAGTTCTATCAGTGGCCCCAGAGAGCAGCCTGTGAACAAAGGGAGTAAACAAGGAATATCTTTACCATTTAGATATAATGTCTAAATTGCTTCCCATGTTTAAAACTGCAGTAGACATATAAGTTACAGAGTAAACAAGCAAGTAAAATAATTGCGCCCAGTGCCCTTCGAAAACAAAGAATTCCAATAAGTGGAGTGTCAACTATCAATGGGTTTTATAAATATGATGACAAGGTAATTTAGAGAAGATCCCTTCCCATTGTTATTTGCAAAAACTTTATTAAATTTAATTCAATCCATATGTTACAAAGTACTTTATTTTCATATATATTTTTGTCTTTTCTATTAAAAAAAATGGGCTGGTCTTCAAACAAACATCACTTTTTTTTCCATTTTATTTCTTCTCAGTGTTCCAGAATTCATTGTTTATGCACCACATCCAGTGCTCCATGCAATACACGCCCTCCGTAATACCCATCATCAGATTCCCCCAACCCTCCCCCAACCCCTCCTAAACCCTCAGTTTGTTTCTCAGATTCCACAGTCTCTCACGGTTTGTCTCCTCCTCCAATTTCCCCCAACTCACATCACTCTTTTTTTTTTTAAAGATTTTATTCATTCATTTGAGAAAGAGAGAGAGAGAAAGAAAGCTCAAGCAGGGGGAGAGGCAGAGGGAGAGGGAGAAGCAGACTCCTTGCTTAGCTGGGAACCTGAAATGGGGCTTGATCACAGGACCTGGAGATCATGGCCTAAGCTGAAGGCAGACACTCAACCATCTGAGCCACTGAGGCGCCCCCAAACATCACTTTAAATAACTATGGTGAAGTAGATTTTAGCCTCTCCTTATGAATTGGGATTCTAATGATTCTGATATTAGAAAATAATTCTGTAATAATTATAACATTGAAAATAATACAAAGGGAATGTTTTCCCTAATTATCAGTTTATTAGATGTAGAAATTCTGTGAAAGGAAATAAATAAGTACATGTTTATGGATTCAGAAACTGGTTAGTGGTATAATCTTGTAAGACAACTTTTTAGAGAAACAGTATTTTGGAAAACCTTGTAGGACATTGCAGTTATGGATTTAGGACTCAGAAGTATAAAGGAAGTTAAGCAATGCAAGAATGAATTTGGCCTGGGAGCATAAACAGCAATGGATATAAGAGCAGAAAAAGAGAAAGAGAGTAAAGCTCTTGGTAACCCTCAAATGTCAGGACACTGCAGATCTTGAAAGAAATTGAGCTAAGATCTAAATCAGGAGGAGATAATTTGGTTACAGTAGACCTCTTCAGAACCCTATCTGATGTGAAGAGATTATAATAGAAGTGCTAAAAGAAAGTAAAAGTCTGAAAACAGAGGAGTAAATTTTTATTGATTGTGTATTGACTTATTTTGGGTGCATCTGAGTCCAAATGAAACACGGTATTTGGGTAGTTCAGTAAGTTATTTAGTAATGTTCGTCTGCCTTCTGTGAGATTATATACTTTCAAGGGTGGTCCTTGATTGCATGTGAGTATCTGTGTGCCAAACTGAATGTAAGGATAATAATGCAAGAATGCAAAAAAAAATACTTTTTTCTAAGACTTTTAAAGACATATTTTTCTTACTAAAATAGTAAAAGGCTGAAGCATTTTAAAAAAGACTTTATCCAATTAAAACAAGCTTGTGAACATGAATTCTACTTTCTGTTATGGGTAGTAAGTCGGAGAAAAAATGTGAAGGCCAGGTTTTCACTTTTTCAAACGTGATGAGCTGATCTGTCATCAGTGTTCTTTTGACTATAATTAGTATGTTTCTGATTACCATTAGAAATGTAGGAAGCAGGGGACCAGACAAGTTATGCCATAGTTTAATAATGGATCGTACCCACTGAGGTTGTATTTTCAGGGTTGTTTTTCAAATCCATATTTCTCCTGGAATTAGCTCTACGTTCACTGCCACTGAATGAAGAGATAGCCTCTGTGTGTAGCACCATCATTAACATTTCATCTCTAATTTCAGATGTCTGTAACATAGGTCAAGGAGCCATTACGTGTGAGGTCAGAGAGTGTTATGAAAAAAGCTAGCCCCAAATAGATCTTGGTCAGAAATCTTGTCATCAATTTTGAATGACATTTCCAACCAGAACACAGAGAACTCACATTGATTCATTTGTGAAGTGCCTTTGGACTCATTCTCTAGCAGGAAGCTCTGGCGTACAGTGGGGCGTGTTTGAAAGGCCCTTCATCTCTGCTACGATATATTATTTAAAAATGTCAAATCTGTTTTGCTAGTTCCTGGAATCTAAATGATTCAGGATGAACTGCTTATATAAACACAGAATTGCTCTTGAATAATTTTTAAAAATTATGAATTTTGACCATCCCAGTAAGAAAAAAGGATTGCTTTATGCGAGGTATTGCTCTCGTTCTACCTTCTCTTGATTATATTGTCGTAGTTACATTGCTGCATCATTTTACTTCCATCATGCAATTTGAAATATGAAGTGGCTTAATATATTATAATGATGAAAATAATACTAGCTATTTATTTTTAACTCACAAAAGGTTGGTTTTTTTCTTTTGCAGTCAGTTTAACAGTTCAAACCCATAATAGATTGTGGGGTTATTAAGATGGAGATAAATCTATAATTGCTACATTTTTTTGACCTCAGGGTCTCCTCTAATAATCACACTAACTTCATGTAAAACACTGGGTCTTTGTGATATATGGAATCAATTCGTTTGCTCTAAGAATTTACCAAAAGTATCCCTGAAGCCCCAACATCTTCATGAAAATGGTTATCAGTTAGATTCAAAACTGTTGTCTCTGGTGTCTAATTATTATAATCATTTTATAAATATTGAATTTTCCAACTCAGATATTTAACAATATCTTTAGTATAAATAGGAGTCCAAAAATATTTTAAAGGGAATAAAATGCAGATATCACCAGAGATTTCTGTCCAAAAACCAGTATCACA
Organism: Neogale vison; assembly: GCF_020171115.1. Classification (NCBI taxonomy): domain Eukaryota; kingdom Metazoa; phylum Chordata; class Mammalia; order Carnivora; family Mustelidae; genus Neogale; species Neogale vison. The sequence goes on from NC_058099.1 coordinate 40,497,670, forward strand.
CATAGTCCTAAGGAATGTGTGCCCCTCCCACAGTCCTCCTCTTCAAATGGCCCCTATACTTTATACACAAACACACACACCTCCATGAACAACCCCTATATTAAGGTACATCTGGGTGTCCTTGTCACTTGGAACATGACAGCACTTAAACTGTAGCTCAAGATAGCTGTTCTTAGCTGCACAGTTCAGGCCTCTGGAAATCACTTCTCCTGATCTCTGATGCTATAGCCTCAAAATTAAATATATCTGCATTTGAATGGCCTTTAGTATTGTGGGTCATTCCCCTGCTACAGAGACAGACACTGCTGCAGATCAGGAGAAATGTCAGCAACAGAAACCAAGAAGGTCGGAGAATAAAACAAATAGTTGAGTTCAAAAATAGGACCTAGGGAAATAAAATCTGAGATCTAAAAATAAATGGAAACCATCCAAGAGGTCATTCACTTACATTTTGAACATATGATATTCAAAATGTGAAATACATTCTTATATTCATGACACAAATTTTTGAACATATGTTTAAAAAATGAACAAAGAAGGTAGCCGAAGTCACACACATGCACACACACACGATTATTAAAAATGGAGACTGAGAAATATTGAATAAACAGCAAACAGCTGATAATTAAATTCCAATATAGAATCTAGCATGATGTTCAGAAAATAATATTTTATTTCGTTTTCATCCACTAGTGATAATGTTTCTCCTTCCCAGGGTCCTGGGATCGAGCCCCGCATCAGGCTCTCTGCTCGGCAGGGAGCCTCCTTCCTCCTCTCTCTCTGCCTGTCTCTCTGCCTACTTGTGATCTCTCTATCAAATATATTAATAAAATCTTAAAAAAAATAAAATATACATTTATAGAAAAGAATTATAGAATTTTTACAGAAATTTTATGGACACTTGTAGATAATCTCTGAGCCAACTAAAACTAATCAGAAATTTGATTCTAGAATGAACAAATACATAAGATGATTATAGAACACAGTTAATAAAAAATTAAAAACAAATGGCATTATACCATGAAAAATTCAAAATGAGGTTATAAACTAGTCAGTAAAGTAAAATAGGTATCAAAAATAAAATTTAAAAGTAAATATTACTAAATTGTGAGAAGTTATACAAAGCACAGAGTCCTGTTGAGCCACTAACATTTATCATGTATACTTTTTTATTTTTTAAAGATCTATTTATTTCAGAGAGAGAGAGGATGAGCGGGGAGGAGGGGTAGAGAGAGGGGGACATGCAGAGTGCTGAGTGCTGAGCCCACCTCCCAAGGGACTCCATCCCAGCACCCAGAGATTGACTTGAGCCAAGGTCAGATGCTTAACCTACTGAGCCACCTAAGCACTACAGTTTCTTAAGATTTAGGACTTAACTTAATGCCCCCAAATACTGTTCATCTTGATAAACATTCTTTGTGCAGTTGAAACTGTTGTTTATTTTTTAGTTGTGGATTGTATTGTTTTATAATAACAGGCATTAGTTGTTTTTTTTTTTAAGATTTTTATTTATTTATTTGGCAGAGAAACACAGCAAGAGAGGGAACACAAGCAGGGGGAGTGGGTGAGGGAGAAGTAGGCCTCCTGCCAAGAAGGGAGCCCGATGTGGGGCTCAATCCCAGGATCCCGGGATCACAACCCGAGCCGAAGGCAGACTCTTAACAACTGAGCCAACCAGGCACCCCAGGCATTAGTCTTTTATACTAACATATCTAATATGTCAGGTTCGTTAGTGTAACTGTTCAAACCTTTATTCCTAATGATTTTTTTGGTCTACTTGTTTTATCTTTGATATCTTTGATAAGAGTGGGAAGTTAAAATCTCCAATAATGAGTATGAATGTTTGTGGTTTTGCTTTTATTTATTTTAATTTTTTCTTCATGATTTTGAAATTCTTTTATTAATTATATCTATACCCACAGTATGCATTTTTGGTGAACTGACCCCTCTTATTTTTATGAAATTCCTTACTTTATATTAGGTAATAATCTTTCTCTTTTGCACATAATTTTCTGTTTTTTTTTATTTTCAAAATTTTAAAAATCAATTAAATTATTTTTTAGGAAGAGGGAGAGAATGTGAGCATCTGAACGTAGCCTGACTTCTCATATCTCTGTTCAGCTCTCAGACCCATTGCAGTGATTCCTGTTTTCGTCTTGCATACTGCCATATGATTTCTGAAACACTTTCACTGTGTATTTGCCTGTCATATGCATTATTTCATTGCAAACCTACAGCTTTAAGAGACATCCTTGCCATGTCACAAAAAGAAGAGCAGCAAAGTGACTCACTGTTGTAGTTATATCCAGTTCAAATACGGCTACCAGGTTTTGAAAAATTCTAGTGGGAATATCGATGCAGTTGCTACTTTGTCACGCTCTAGATGTTTAAGCAGCTAAAAACATGCAAAAGCTGTTGGTAGCTCCTAAGCCTTTAATGGTATCCCATTTTTACATTATAGTAAGCAAAGAGTTTAAGATTATTCAAGCGCCCTCGTTAGTATGGATATAGATTCGGCTACTTTGTTATATGCCCTTGTGATTGCATTACCAAACAAGATACAGAACGTTATCCCAGAAAGTTCTTTCTCTCTTTTTCCAGAAATTTCAAATGCACATTAAGTTAATCCTGATCAGATTTCTATCACTGTTGTATAGTCTTGCATGTGTAGAATTTCATCTTAATGGAATAATAAAATATGTACCCATTTGTGCAAGGGTTATTTCACTTAAAATATGGATTTTGAGATTCATCCATGGTATTGCCTGTTCATTTCTTTTTACAGCTCAGCAGTATTTCATTGTTTGAATAAATCAGTTTGTTTAACAACTATCCAGTGATGAACATTTGGCTTGGTTCCTGTTGGGAGCTATTAAAAGTAAAGCTGATATAAACATTTACATACAAGGTTCCTTTTTTTCTTTCTTTCTTTCTTTCTTTCTCTCTCTCTCTCTCTCTCTTTTTTTATTAAGCATATGTTTGCATTTCTCTTGGGTAAATACCTAAAAGGGGAATTATCTTACCACAGATTTATGCTGAAGTTTTTAAGAAATTGCTAACCTGTTTGCTAACCTAAATTGCTAACCACAGAGTGGTTTTACCTTTTCCTTCCCTACCAGGAATCACATTGTCACAATTACTTTTTATTTATTTGTTTGTTTGAGGACATCCTTCTTGTGTGAAGTGGCTTCTCATTATGATTACAATTCTCATTTCTCTGATGAGTAAATATATGAAAGATTATGTGCTTGCTGGTAATCTGTATAGCATCTATTATTAAGTTTCTGTTAAAGTTACTTGCCCACTTTAAACTTAAAAATCTTTAAATTGTTGAGTTATAGGAACTCTTTATATATTCTAAATATGAATCCTTTGTCATATATGCATATACATTGAACATATATGTGTAGATATGTTACATATAATTACATATATGACACATATATAACATATACATATTTAATGTACATTGTTATATATGTATATCTAATTTCTCCGTTTGCCTTATTTTCTTAATTATTTCTTTGAATAGCAGAAATTTAAAATTTTGATGAATTTCAGTTTGCCACTTTTTTTTTTTCTAAGTACTTTCTGTGTGTTTAAGAAGTCCTTGGTTATACCAGGGTCATGAAGACAGTCTCACATGTTGTCTTCTGAAGTTCTTGTTACTTTAACTTTCGGAGGGATTCATAGGTTGGTGATTTATCTAAATAAAATGTGTGCCCGGTTGATGGAGAGGGTGGAGATTTATCATCTTTCAGTTAAATATCCAATTGTTTCTTCTCTGTTTCTGGAAAGAGAATTCTTTTTTCATTAAGTGACCTCAGTGACCTTGTTGAAAGTTTATTGACCATATGTTTGGATCTCTTTCTGAAATTTCTATTCTATTCTATTGATCTAGGTGTTTATCTTTCCACCAATACCAGGCTGCCTTAATTTTAGTTGCTTTATAGTCTCAAAATCAGATGATGTAAATCCTCTCATTATGTTCTTTTTAAAATATTGCCTTAGTTATGTGGGTCACTTGATTTTCTATATATATATATTTTTTTCATTTTTATTTTATTTTTTTTACCAATTTCTACACCTGATGTGGGGCTCAAACTCATGACCCTGAGATCAAGAGTCACACAGTCTTCTGACTGAGCCAACCAAGGGCAGAGAGCCAGAACTGGGACTTGATCCCAGGACTCTGGGATCATGACCTGAGCCCAAGGCAGAGGCTTTAACCCACTGAACCACCCAGGCACCCCTGGCTTTGCCTTCTAAATACAGATCTGTAAAGAGGGCAATGAAGATTGTAATATTGGCACTTCAAATCTGTAACAGTGGTATATATCTACTCATATTTTGGTATTTTAAAAACCTTATCTTTCTAATGTTTTAAGGTTTTTAGAGTAGAACTCTTGCACATTTCTCTTTGAGTTTATCACTAAGTATTTTATGAAACTGTTATAAAAGGTACTGTTTAAATTTTTTGACCATTTGGATGTCTTCTTTGGGGAAGTATCTGTTCATGTCTTCTGCCCATTCTTTAATTGAATTATTTCATTTTTTGGTGTTGAGATGTAGAATTCTTTATGTATTTTGAATATTAACCCCCTATCAGATATTTCTTTTGCAGATGCCTTCTCCCATTCAGTAGATTATCTTTTTGTCTGTTGATGGTTTCCTTCACTGTCCAAAACCTTCTTATTTTGGTGTAATTACAGTAGTTTAATTTTGCTTTGTTTCCCTTGCCTGAGGTTACATATCTAGAAAAATGTTTCTATGGCTGAAGTCAAAGATTTTACTCCTTATCTTTTCTTCTAGGAGTTTTATTGTTTAAGGTCTCATATTTAGGTCTTTAATCCATTTCCAGTTTCTATGTATGGTGTAGGGAAGTGGTTCAGTTTCATTGTTTTGCATGTAGCTGTCTGGTTTTCCCAACATCATTTGTTGAACAGATGTTTTTTTTCCCATTATATGCTTTTTCTTCCTTTGCTGTAGATTAATTGACTATAAAAGTGTGTGTGTTTATTTCTGGGCTATTTTGTTTCATTGATCTATAGGTCTATTTTTGTGCCAGTACCATACTGTTTTGATTACTATGGCTTTGTAGTATACCTTGAAATCTGGGATTATGATACAGTTGTGATGCAATTCGTTTTTAAATAAAAACGCTAGAAACTCTTGCTTTCTTCCTCCTTATTTCAATTACTATTGGTTAAATCAGACTTATTCATTTTTTTTTTTTTACCCAAATGCAGAGTGGTGTCCTTCTCTTTCCTAGCTCCTCTTTAGTACTTGGAAGTGATCATGTTTATTTCCTGCCGTTTGTCCCACCTTCTGTCATAGTTAATTTAAAAGGAACTTCTTTTGAGCTGAGAAAATTGAAATTCTCACCAGTAATTTTAACATAACAGGCCCTTGTGTTTTTTCTTCTTCTAATTCACATATGTTAATCTCCAGTTTTATTTTTCATTCTTAGTTGTATCTCAGCAGTTTTCAAAATTTGAACCCAGTTGAAAAATTCATTGTATTATTATATAGTATATGTTCAAGATACTAATTATTAGAAATAATAGGTTACTATTAATTATTGCAAGTAACTGCCTCACATAATTTATTCTCAAGTCTCAAACTGAATCTCTCTGTTTCAAAAATAAAATCAATAGGTAGGCTCACAGTAAAATATGTTACATATAGTTTGGAACTGGCTTAGAAGGTGACAAATAGACTGCTTCACTTTTCCTCAGTGTAAGGATCAATTTCACAAGGGTTTGGCTGATTTTACACAGAAGTTGATATTAATCTTTATTATCAAAGAATATGCATTTAAAGAAGAGTCTACAGAAGTGGCAATTTTATTTATATTTTGATTTTTTATACCTTTTTAGAACAATAAGATAATTTATGAAATAGTGCCTGAACCACTGCTATGCATTAGAATTATCTTGGAGTATTTTCTTCTGTCACAATATACGTTACATGAACAGACTTCTTTTAACACTAATGTAACAAGAAACAAATATATATTATATAATAATAAAATATCTATTTTATGTAACATATGATTATATATCATACTAATTTTATATATTACAGTACTTTTAATTTAATCACATATTTTGAAATATAAAATTGTAAGTATTAAAATATATAATATATAAATATATAAAATATATAAATTAAAATATATAAATATATAAAAATATATAATATATATAAAATATATAATATATAAATATATAAAATATATAAATATATAATATATAATATATTATTATATAATATATAATATAATTATTGTATATGTTACATAGAACATTCTCTATGTTTCAAATAATTATGTCTCTAGTTTTGCAAAATGTTAGTATGTTTATAATAGAGTCAATTAAACATTTTCCTAAATATTATTTATCTTAATGTATTTTTTTTAGAAGAGGTGAACTTTTTTTAAAAAAAGATCTATTTATTTATTTATTTGACAGACAGAGATCACAGGTAGGCAGAGAGGCAGGCAGAGAGAAAGGAAGGGAAGCAGGCTCCCCACTGAGCAGAAAGCCAGATGTGGAGCACTATCCCAGGACCCTGGGATCATGACCTGAGCTGAAGGCAGAGTCTTTAACCCACTGAGCTACCCAGGAGCCCCTATCTTAGTGTATTTTTGATTAAGAAATATTAATATGATTAAAAGCTATTTTACAGCTATGGCTTCCATATTGATTCAATTTTTGACAGCTTTAATTTTGTTAGCAATCTTTAACAATTTCTTAATATTCTGGACTCACAACACCTGACCATGTTATTATCTACCCCATCAATTAAATCACTAAATTCTAATAATTACTTTGTCAAATATCTCTTAAATAACTTTCAGTTCTGCATTTTTTTTAAATTCATGCTAACTTGGGCTTGAGTAATCATTGAGAATGTCTCTTAAATCCTGATCTGATCATTTTCACTATATTCCTACAGAAGGCAAATTTTTCTAAAGTTTTGTTTTTGTGATGGTGTTCACCCTCTAGATGGAAAAGCTTCAATGTTCCCCACTGGCCACTCAAGATAGAGCATATTTCTTAATTTCTATAATCTAGGGTTAATCTGATTTTTGAAGCTATTCTCTGATTTTCTGCAGTCTTAATCTCCTAGTCCAGCTATTTTAATCTATCTATCTAAATATCACTTTTTAATTATTTTTGTTGGCTATTTCTTCCATACCTCTGTTTTCCTTTCAAGCACCCAAATTTCCTTAATTTCCCTATTCACTGCTATCAGTGAATATGGAATTCACCAGTGCCCAAATTAAGAACAATGATATCTTTCTTTTAAAAATTTGCAAAGAACTGAGATTTCTTTATTATTATTTTTGAATTAAATAAAGCTCTTAGTTTCCATCATTACAGGCCGACGGGGAATTCAATTTCATTCCTTACAGAGGTGGTAGAAGGGTACAGCAAGTTTCACTGTCCATAATACTTCACAGAAATGCTGAGTCTGTATTGTCTCAAAAAAAAAAAAAAAAAGAGAGAGAGAGAGAGAGAGAGAGAGAAGACATTCTATAACCACCCTTCAAATGAGCAACTTACATCTTCTTTCCTGAACCTACATGGGCTTTAAACCCTTGAAAACTGCATTTCATTGTCCTTCTCAGGGAATGAAAGTGACAAGAGAGAGTAGGGTCTAACTTACAGGGCATCCTGCTTACCCTCCAGGGTCTGAGAGTCTACCCCACAAATTCTGACCTTGGCTTACCTTTGGGTTTCCCATCCTTCTGTGGTCTGAAAACTGCCCTCAACCAGTAAGGTTTGCTTGTTTAGGATTCGCCCACTCCAGTTGTAGTTTTGCTTTATTGTGTCTGTTATTAAATACCTGGAATCACAGTTCTGTTGATGTGTGTTTTGTAATATCTAAAAACCACTGTTTCACATATGTGTTTAATCTATTAGGAATGCTTCTGATAGAATTTAACAGACTGTCTACCAGTGGCTTTTCTTTCCCTTTTTTTAAAAAAAAAAGACTTTATTTATTTATTTGACAGAGAAAGAGAACACAAGCAGGTGGAGTAGTAAGCAGAGGGAGAGGGAGAAGCAGGCTCCTTGCTGAGCACGGAGCATGAGGTAGTACTTGATCCCAGGACCCCGGAATAATGACCTGAGACAAAGGTAGGCATTGACTGACTGAGACAGCCAGGAACCCTTACCAGTGGATTTTCTAAGTAAAGCAAAAACCATGCAGATCTGTCTTCCATGGGTTTCACGCATTTCAGAATAGAGCATCTTATTGGAAGGTGTGTTATAAGGTTTTCTGTTTGAAAGCCAAGAAATGCCTTATTATAAGACTTCCTGTTATGTTTTATTTATTAGACCTAGGACAGGGGCAACTGGGTCGCTCAGTCAGTTAAGTGTCAGCCTTGGGCTTGGGTCATGATCTTGGGGTCCTGGGATTGAGCCCCTCAGGTAAGGCTCTCTGCTCAGTGAAGAGCCTGCCTCTCTCTCTCCTCCCCACTTCTCTCTGTCACTATCTCTGACTCTGTCTCCCTCTCTCTTTCTCTCTCAAATAAAAAAATAAAATCTTTTAAAAAAAGAACCAAGATGCCCTTCAACAGACAAAGAGATAAAGAAGTTATGGTCCATATATACAATGGGTATTATGCCTCCATCAGAAAGGATGAATACCCAACTTTTGTATTAACATGGATGGGACTGAAAGAGATGAATAATAATAAGTCAAGCAGAGAGAGTCAATTATTATATGGTTTCACTTACTTGTGGAACATAAGGAATACACAGGACATTGGGAGATGGAGAGGAGAAGTGAGTTGGGACAAATCGGAGGGGGGAGACAAACTATGAGAGACTGTGGACTCTGAGAAACAAACTGAGGGTTTGGAGGGGAGGGGGGTGAAGGGGTGGGTGAGCCTGGCGGTGGGTATTAAGGAGGACACGTATTGCGTGGAGCGCTGAGTGTCGGTATAAATAATGACTTATGAATCACTGAAAAAAAATTAAATAAAAAAAAAACACATCTAGGACAGGTACTCATTCCTTGAGTTTGGGAGGGGAGTTTTACTTTTCTTGAGCTTGGACAAATAAACATAGCTCCTTTTAGCTAAGATAAAAGGAGAAAATGACAGCCATAGCATTTAATGATTAAACTATAGTGTCTAGAATTCATCTTTAAAGGTTAATTATAGGAGAGTAAAAAATATTTTCACATTGTCTCTTCTTTTACAAATTAAAAAAATCTATTTTCCAAAATGTATATATAAATAAATCAGATTTGGTTATATATCTGAAAATCCTGAAAGTTTTTAAAAGTCCAAAGAGATAAAGCTTGATTAGAGTATAAGATGAAAATGTATGCAATTGGTTGCTTCATATAGCTTATAATAAAAGTAAGAGGAATATTCTTTGACTTCTGAGCTAGCATACTTCCAACTTGTTGATTACTAGAAAATTCTTAGGCCATTTAAATTTGTGAGTCTTCTATTTAGTTATTTTAGATACTATACTTTATGAAAATTAGCTATTATACAATTAAAAAAATGAATAACAAATAGCATGGAGGACAAGGGGCGTTAGAGAGGAGTAGGGAATTTGGGTAAATTGGAAGGGGAGGTGAACCATGAGAGACTATGGACTCTGAAAAACAGTCTGAGGGGTTTGAAGTGGCGGGGGGGTGGGAGGTTGGGGTACCAAGTGGTGGGTATTATAGAGGACACGGCTTGCATGGAGCACTGGGTGTGGTGAAAAAATAATGAATACTGTTTTTCTGAAAAAAAAAAAAAAAAAATGAATGGCTCGGTTTGGTCCGCTGATTTTCAACATTTCTTTGATGTACTAATGTAAGATAAAAATGTGTATTACTGTAAAAGTTCACAAAGTCTACAACTGTATATAAATATAAATATGTTTCTTAAAAAATATATAATATAGGGCACCTAGGTGGCTCAGTGGGTTAAGTCTCTGCCTTCGACTCAGGTCATGATCTCAGAGTCCTGGGATCGAGTCCCACATCGGGCTCTGCTCTGCAGAGAGCCTGCTTCCTCCTCTCTCTCTCTGCCTGCCTCTCTGACTACTTGTGATCTCTCTGTCAAATAAATAAATAAATTCTTAAAAAAAAAATATATATATATATATAAAATATATTAAATGTAGAATTTACTTACTTCAAGCAAACTAACCCTGGCTTTCTCCTATTTGATTTCAATCCTAAACATATTTTTAAAATACATGCACAAACTATGTACAACATAAGTTTTATGTAAATTTAACAAATGAATATACATATACTTCAATGAAATCACAGAAATAATAAAAATAGAAAATATATTGTTGGTGATTGTTTTTTAAAATGATGCTTTATTTTATATCACCAGAATAGTAAATAAGAGAATGATATATACCACAAAGTGATTTTTGTGAATGAAACTTGATTTAAATTAGGGACTACAAGAAATACAAGAAACATGAAAGCAAAAACAGATAGGATTTGTGACTAGCTTTTTTGTATACAAGAATAAATTGGCCTGTTCAAGCTGTACAGAATATTTTTCATATAAATGATATCACTGTGAATAAGTAATGGTTTTCTAGATAACTTATGCTTTGTATTGCAAATAGCCTGTATTTATAGTGATTATGTATCAAGAGAAATGAAACAGTACATGCACTGTTGGTAAATGTATGCAATTTGCGGCATGAATTCAATTTATTTGTCATATTGACTCACCAGAATATGCTTGGTTTATGCAAAGTCTTTATTAGTCTGGAAGAGAAGCAGAGTAGCTATGTTCCTCAGAATTTGTTTGGAATTAAAACCTTCTTCTGTTGTGATCACTTGTTATCAACCCTGAAATATAAAACTTTGTTTCTTATATCAAATTTATCTCACCATGAAAAATGTAGAACTAAACCAATATAAAATTATCCGAATTTATTTTGTAAAGGGTGGACATAGACTCATATGTATACCTTTAACAACATACGCAAGTTGAAAAGAATTGTTTTCAAAATGTTGTGCTTCTTTTCCCTCTCTAATTTCTCTTATATATGGTGGCTTACACTTACATTTTTTAAAAAGTCACTTAAAAATATAATTCCTTTTAAGGATGGGCTATATCAAGAGGTACCACAAAAGAATTCAAATCTCATCCCTATTAAATTAAAAGAATACTTTGAAGGGTTTTAAATATTTTATTCTGACTACATTACAAATTAAGCAGATCGTGAATCATTTAAATTACAACTATGAATATTATCTTTTAATTGATGTTCCAGAATTAGTTTATAAAGAATATTTTGTTTAAAAATAATCTCTCAAAGTCTATCAATAGAGTGTAAGAGGATTGGAATATGAGGAATAATATATTCAATATAATTTTAAAAGCTTTTAATTCAATTATGGCTATTAACTGTAGATAACAAACCTCCATCTGCATTTCAAATGTTATCTGCGAATTTTGCTTCTGGTTTTACTGAGTAGCTCCTATTAAAACAAACTTACTGAAGATAACAACTAAAATTTTGGAGATGGGGGCCTACTTGAAGGCATCAGAGAGTAAAAAACAAACAACAACAAAAAAAACCAATGGAAGAAACTAAAAGCAAATTGACTCTTGGAAGAAAGGGATGCCACTGGGTAAGTTTCTCATCTTTCATGGCTCAACCTGAGGGCAGGCCCAAACCTACACTATTCAAGGAACTTAAAAATAATGCACAGCCCATAGTCATGCTGCCTGGAAGAAACAGAAGACAGATCGGAAAACCACTACAGCTATAGGACAATAAAGAAGAAATCCCAGAAAAGTGAAAGCCCGAGAAGGAGAGAAACAAGTCCTGTGTGTAGTCCCTACACAAATATCTGGCTTAGTGCTAGATCGTTCGTGAGTAAAATTATTATCAAGCTACCCATCACTGGGGAGATGAGTTTTATAATAAGTCTGATTTCAGTCTGCTTAAAAAAAAAAATCAATATTTTAGGGAAGCCCATCACAGATTCCAGATTTTCTATGTATACCATTCACGATATCAAAGATACCATGCAAAGCTACTCAACATGCAGGGAATTTAAAAAAATCAGGGAAGCATGGCCCATTCTCAACAGAAAAGACAATCAACAAAGACCAACCTTTTGAAAACTTTAATTTTAAATTGAAAAAGGATTGTAAAGCAGCTAATAAAACTGTGCTCAATACCATAAAAGGAAATATGCTTGTAATAAATGAAAATAGAGAAAATCTCAGCAGAGCAATAAAAAAATCTATTAAAAAATGGAAATTCTGTTGTTAAAATAATATCTAAAATATCAGCTAAGTCTTAAACCTATAAAACCCAGATTAGCAAAACACACAGCTACCTTTATAGTTAGTAAAAGGTATTTTTTTTACTAACTATAAAGGTAATTCACATGGTCCCAGTCAAAATTTAACTTGATGAGCTTATTCCAAAACTGTGTTCTGGAAATAATGTAGCTGGCATAAAAGATGAATGTGTACTCATTCCCTCTTCACTATTTAGGACAATCTGCCCACCAGTTCCCTGTTCAATTTAAGTTCAAGTGTCCAATAGCTCAGTCAATTGATTAAATCTGTGTTGCCACAGAAAAAAAAATAATCTAAGTAGATTTCCCCAACAGATATTTCTCTCATACCATTTGCAGGCAATGGATTAGCTGTGCTTCTGCTGCAGATCATGGCTCTGCTGAGCATGTCTTCTTATTTCAGGACTCAGTCTAAATGAAAACAAAATAAAATAAAATTTTTAGAATTTAAAATACAAAGCGAGGCTGTGTGATCAAAGGAGGATATATTAGATATTTGGACTGAAGTAGAAGAACAAGGTAAAAATGAATAAAAGCATCGAAATATGTCAGGGAAATCCCAGGACTCAAGAGAGAAAGTGTACCACCAATTATACACCCAGATCATCTTATCAACGTCAGCATGAAGATCTATACACTTAGATAAAGAAGAAATCTATAGTTATTCTCTTAGACGATCCTGTACAGTGCATTGAAATAGGTTTCTAATTGTCATAGCTGCTTATTATGAGCTTCACGTTTATTTTGGTGATAAGACTGAGATTTTATAAAAGGAAAGAATTGTGATACTGTTATTTCTTTGTGCTGGACTTGGGTTACAAGGCAAATGGAACATCCTAAAATTCAGCTAGGCAAACTGGCCTTTGTTTTCATTATATCTCCAACAACCACCAAGCAAAAGCCGGGGTTATGATGGGTAATATGCTACTCGCAAAGGTAACATAAACCTCTCAGATCAGTTTATAAACCTTGCTGAGGTGTCTGTATTTTAACATCTGCCCTGGATCACAAGCTAATTCAGGGCTTCTCCACATCAAAGTAAAGAAGCATACAAGCCTACTACTTCTTTGTAGTTCTATCAGAGTTTTTCTGCACAGTTGCGGCATGTGACCCCAGGGATTTATTTATTTATTTATTTATTTATTTATTTATTTATTTATTTATTTTTAAAGATTTTATTCATTTATTTGACAGACAGAGATTGCAAGTAGGCAAAGGGGCAGGCAGAGAGAGGAGGAAGCAGGCTCCCCGCTGAGCAGAGAGCCCGATGCGGGGCTTGATCCCAGTACCCTGAGATCATGACCTGAGCTGAAGGCAGCGGCTTAACCCACTGAGCCACCTAGGTGCCCCTACCCCAGGGATTTAAATGAGCCCTCCTCACGTATTTAACCAAGATCCTTTCACACCACACATCTACTTGAAAAGTTATTGCCTATATCACTTGGATTATACTTTCTATACGTTTCTTTAATTATTTTTGCAGTTCCTTACACAAAACTGGAAGCTACTCAAGGGAAGAGAGACTTTCATGATTTTTGTAGCTCTGTTAGCTGTAAACAAAGCATTCTATTCAAAGAGGTTAATAAATGTTTGGGGATTGATTGATTGTTTGATATGCACTTGTTGTTTAATGCCTGGATATTGTGGTCCTGCCTGAGTATGAGTCTAGGGGTCTACTCACATTTGTGGAACAACACACCAAGAGCCATGTATACATATTAAGCATAAATTTGCATGAAAAAATAACAAAAGGTAGCCTGAATCCATGTATATGAATCAAGATGTAACATCTATAAACATTATCATTAGGAAGGCTATATGTCTACTGCAACATATGCCAAATTACAGATTATATATTTTTACTGTAAATTTGTAAAATTTGTAAAATCTTTCCTCCATCCAGCAGCAGACTTTGTCAGTAAAATAATTAAACACCAAGTGGGGATTACATGAAGCTCTCTTAATATAGTCTTTCCCTTTCGGCAAGAAGCAATTAATGGGAATTTCTTGCCCTGCAGCCAGTTTTGGTAGTTTCTATGTGGCTCACAAGTTGGATTAGATATTGAGAAGCATTACAGAACTCAAAAAATATGTCAGTTTTTACGAAGATAAAAATTGGATGATATACTCAAGATTTTTGAGTTAGAGATTGAAAGATGAGGAAAGGAGATGGCTAGCTTTGGAGAGGATGACATAGTCAACTACTCAAATACCATCAACTTTTTGTCCCTGTATAGATCAAAATATTCTTTTCTAGCAGGGATTATATGATGGCTTTAAATTATGACCCTGAAACATTTGGCATTTCTGCCATCAAGAGGTATGCCCCTCACACTGCTTCAACTGGTGGCTGCTTTGAACAATGGCTTAATGGGACAGTTCTACTTCTGATACAAAAGGCCATGTAGCTTCTGTCTCATTCCTTGCTCTGGAAGAACATGGCCGCTATTTCAGAAGTTGGATTGTCCTGAGGCAGTAACATTGAAAAAGCTGTGTTGACCCTCTTATCAACATCACTAGGTGAATTCATAAACAGTAACCAGACTAACTAACCAAACAACTAACCATGTGAAGGAGCCATCTTTACAGTCTAGGGAAGCCTTCAAATGACCACATTCCAGCCAACATCTGATTGCAACTGCAGAGAGATCTCAAGGGATCTGCATGCTTTCTGAAGTCTTGATCCACAAGATTATGACCCCAGTGATCACTATGTTATACCTCTATGTTTCACAGTAATATTTTATACAGCAAAAACTATTCAGAACTTTCCACCATGTTTTGGGTTTAACATTTGTTGCCACTTTGATTCTGTGCCTCCTGTGCTTACTAATTTACATGTGAGGAAAAAAAGATGCAAATAAGTTATGTTACTTGCACAAAGTCTTACCATTAGGCAAGTACAGGAGCAAATGGGAAATGTATGTAAAGTATTAGCAACAATGCTTGACACATACTAGCTACATAGGAAAGACTAGGCTTTACTTTGACTTTACTATGACTATCATTATGATTATTATTTAAATTAAAAGCTTCAAGCAAGGTGCTAGTTGTATATCAGGATGCAATTGAGAATGCTTTGCTGAAAAACTTTTGAAAAACCTTGCACCATCTTGTATTATTGAAGTAAATGGAGGATGGTGTCCTGCTGTTTATAGTACTTTGTAGGAAAATTTGGAAATGTCTCATTCCTCTCTCGAAGTGCTAAAATAAGCAGATGATAGACAGTCAGATTATGTCTTCTGTCTGATCTCAGCTTTGCCTTTAACCTGGGCAGGTTTCAGGACTTCTCTTCTTCATCTATAAAATGAGAGAGCTAGTTCTCCAGGTAATGTTACATCTCTTTGGCTTGGTATGTATTAATTTCCAAGATTGTGTTAGATACAGATATTCCTGGGATGAAAAGAACATTAAGCCATCTCTTGTCCATGGCTGAAAAGAATATATAAGTGCACCGGGCACCTAGGAAAGGGATGGTCTGGAGAAGAAACATTGACAATGGAGTAGAAGTTAAGTGGTAGAAAGATAATCCCCAAGAAATGCTTGAGCTTCATCTACTTCCCAAAGCTCTGATGCTTCCAAGAGCCCAGATATAAAATAAAAATGACTGCAGCCTGGGGTACAATATTAGTCATTTCTATACGTGAGAGAATGTAATGTATAACTGCAGAGGTCACATACCATGAAGCCAGCCTTGCCTGGAAGAAAGCACAAGATTATGCCACTGAAACCTCTCACTTCATAGGTAAAGGAAGCGAGATCCAAAGTGAACTGGTTTACTACTGATCACTCCAAAAGCAAGGCTCACAGAAAGATCTAGAACCTAGAAAAATGGAGGCCCTTTATGACTATAATTTGTATAATTTTAAGACAGTGGATTACAAAGATGTGGCTTGAGAAAAAGGCCAAGAAAACCGTAGAACATTCCACAAGACATTATAAATGAAAATGGAACATACAGTGGGGAAAAAAGCAGTGCATTTGCTCTGCAAACATATTTTCTTGACAAATGTCCTAATCCACTAATATCCAAATGTATTTATGCCTCTGTGACATGTTTATGTTGAAGTGAGGTCAGCAGGTTTTTTTTGTTTTGTTTTGTTTTGTTTTGTTTTTTTTCTTGGAGGGGACAGATAGTAAATGTTTTTAGCTTTGTGGGTTCTGTGGTCTCTTGTAACTACCTGACTCCACTAATATAGCTTGAAAGCAGCAGTAAACAATTTGTAAGTGTGGGGCATGGCCAGGTTCCAATAAAGCTTTATTTACCAAAACAGACAACAAGGTAGGTGTGGCCCACAGGTAGTAGTCTTCCAATATAGATAGACTTTCTAAAAGTTACATTAAATAAATACCTGAAATAACTCATAAACTCATAATCTTAGAGAAGTAACTTGTAGAACTATCATCTAATTAGTGTATTCTAATGTTTTTGCATTTATATACACACAAACATGTGCAGGCACACAATCTATTTAACAGTCTTGTGCATGAAAAATATAAAGAAAAATGACAAAATCCATTGTCTATTTGTTTTAAAGTCCAATATATGTGTTCAAAGAAACAGAAAAATAATTCAGTGCAGTGTGTTTTATTTTTTATTTATTTATTTTAATTTATTTATTTTCAGCATAACAGTATCATTATTTTTTCACCACACCTAGTGCTCCATGCAATCTGTGCCCTCTATAATACCCCCCACCTGGTACCCCAACCTCCCACTCCCCGCCACTTCAAACACTTCAGATTGTTTTTCAGAGTCCATAGTCTCTCATGATTCACCTCCCCTTCCAATTTACCCCAACTCCCTTCTCTCTAATTCCCCATGTCCTCCATGCTTTTTGTTATGCTCCACAAATAAGTGAAACCATATGATAATTGACTCTCTCTGCTTGACTTATTTCACTCAGCAGAATCTCTTCCAGTCCCATCCATGTTGCTACAAAAGTTGGGTATTCGTCCTTTCTGATGGAGGCATAATACTCCATAGTGTATATGGACCACATCTTCCTTATCCATTCATCCGTTGAAGGGCATCTTGGTTCTTTCCATGGTTTGGCGACTGCAGCCATTGCTGGTATGAACATTGGGTTACAGATGGCCCTTCTTTTCACTATATCTGTATTTTGGGGGTAAATACCCAGGAGTGCAATTGCAGGGTCATAGGGTAGCTCTATGTTTAATTTCTTAAGGAATCTATACACTGTTTTCCAAAGTGGCTGCACCAACTTGCATTCCCACCAACAGTGTAAGAGGGTTCCCCTTTCTCCACATCCTCTTCAGCACTTTTGTTTACTGTCTTGATAATATTGGCTATTCTAACTTGTATAAGGTGGTATCTTAATGTGGTTTTGATTTGAAACTCCCTGATAGCTAATGATGATGAACATTTTTTTCATGTGTCTGTTAGCCACTTGTATGTCTTCTTTGGAGAAGTGTCTATTCATGTCTTCTGCCCATTTTTTGACATGATTATCTGGGTGTTGAGTTTGAGGAGTTCTTTATAGATCTTGGATATCAGTTCTTTGTAGTGTCATTTGGGAATATCTTATCCCATTCCTTTGGGTGCCTCTTTGTTTTGTTGACTGTTTCCTTTGCTGTGCAGAATTTTTTTTTAATATTTTTTAAGTTTTTTTTTTTTTTAATTTATTTGCTAGAGAGAGAGAGAGATCACAAGTAGGCAGAGAGGCAGGCAGAGGGGGTAGGCAGAGGGAAGCAGGCTTCCTGCTGAGCAGAAAGCCTGATGTGGGACTCAATCCCAGGACCCTGAGATCATGACCTGAGCCGAAGGCAGAGGCTTAACTCACTGAGCCACTAAGGCACCCCCAGAAAATTTTTGATCTTGATGAAGTCCCAAAAGTTCATTTTTGCTTTTGTTTCCTTTGCCTGTGGGGACATGACTTGAAAGAAGTTGCTGTGGCCGATGTTGAAGAGGTTACTGCCTATGTTCTCCTCTAGGATTTTGATAGATTCCTGCCTTATGTTGTGGTCTTTCATCCATTTCTAGTTTATCTTTGTGTATGGTATAAGAGAATGGTCGTGTTTCATTCTTCTATACATAGCTGTCCTATTTTCCCAGCACCATTTTTTGGAGAGACTGTCTTTTTACCCACTGTATATTTTTCCTGCTTTGTCAAAGATTATTTGGCCACAGAGTCAAGGGTCCATATCTGGGCTCTCTACTCTATTCCACTGGTCTATGTATCTGTTTTTGTGCCAGTACCATGCTGTCTTGGTGATCACAGTTTTGTAGTAGAGCTTGAAATCAGGGAACATTATGCCCCAGTTTTTTTTTTCTTCTCAACATTTACATAGCAATTTGGGGTCTTTTCTGGTTCCATACAAATTTTACGATTGTTTGTTCCAGCTTTTTGAAAAATGTCAGTGAAATTTTGATTGGGATGGCATTGAAGGTACAGATTGTTCTAAGTAGTATAGACATTTTAACAATGTTCATTCTTCAGATTCATGAATATGGAATGGTCTTCCATCTTTTTGTCTTCAATTTCTTTCCATAAGTGTTCTGTAGTTCCTTGAGTACAGATTCTTTACCTCTTTGGTTAGGCTTATTCCAATGTATTTAATAGTTCTTGGTGCTATAGTAAATGGAATTGATTCTCTAATTTCCCTTTCTTTATTTTCATTGTTATTGTATAAGAAAGCAACTGATTTCTGTACATTACTGAATTGCTGTGTGAGTTCTAGTAGTTTGGGGGTGGAGTCTTTTGGGTTTTCCATATAACGTATCATGTCTTCTGCAAAGAGAGGGAGTTTGACTTCTTCTTTGCCAATTTCAATACCTTTTATTTCTTTTTGTTGTCTGATTGCTGTTGCTAGGACTTCTATTACTATGTTGAACAAGAGTGGTGAGAGTGGGCATCCTTCTTGTGTTCCTGATCTCAAAGGGAAGGCTGTCAGCTTTCCCCCATTGAGGATGATACTCGCTGTGGGTTTTTCATAGAGAGAGTTTATGAAGTTGAAGAATGTTCCCTCTATCCCTATACTTTGAAGGGTTTTAATCAGGAACAGAGGCTGTATCTTGTCGAATGCTTTTTCTGCATCAATTGAGAGGACCATGTGGTTCTTCTCTCTTCTCTTATTTATTTGTTCTATCACATTGATTGATTTGCAAATGTTGAACCACCCTTACATCCCATGGATAAATCCCACCTGGTCATGGTGGATAATCTTTTTAATGTACTGTTGGATCCTATTTACTAGGATCTTGTTGAGGATTTTGGCATCCGCATTCTTCAGGGATGTTGGTCTGAAGTTCTCCTTTTTAGTGGGGTCTTTGCCTGGTTTGGGGATCAGGGTAATTCTGGCTTCATAAAAAGAGTCTTGAAGTTTTCCTTCTGTTTCTATCTTTTGAAACAGCTTTAGGAGAATAGGTATTGTTTCTTCTTTGAATGTTTGCTAGAATTCTCCAGAGGATCCATCAGGTCCTGGGCTCTTGTTTTTTGGGAGGTTTTTGATCACTGTTTCAATCTCATTACTAGATATTGGACTATTCAGGTTGCCAATTTCTTCCTTATTTGGTTTTGGAAGTTTATAGGTTTCCAGGAATGTATCCATTTCATCTAGGTTGCTTCACTTAATGGCATATAACTGTTGATAAAAATTTCTGATGATCCTTTCCATTTCCTTGGTGTTAGTCATGATCTCTCCCTTTTCATTCATAATTTTATTAATTTGGGTCCTCTCTATTTTCTTTTGAATTAGTTTGGCCAGTGGTTTATCGATCTTATAGATTCTTTCAAAAAACCAACTTCTACCTTCATTGATGTGTTCTACTGTATCCCTAGTTTCTATCTCATTGGTCTCTGCTCTAATCTTGATTATTTCCCTTCTTGTGTGTATGGGGTTGGCTTATTTTGTTATTGATTCTCCAGTTCTTTAAGGTATAAAGAAAGTGGGTGTATTCTGGATTTTTCAGTTTTTGTGAGGGAGGGTTAGATGGCTATGTATTTCGCCCTTATGACCACCTTGTTATATCCCATAGGTTTTAGACCAAAGTTTCTTTATGCTCATTGGTTTCCATGAATTGTTTAAGTTCTTCTTTGATTTCCTGGTTGATCCAAACATTCTTAAGCAGGGTGGACTTTAGCTTCCAAGTGTTTGAATTCCTTCCAAACTTTTTCTTGTGGTTGAGTTCCAGTTTCAAAGCATTGTGGTCTCAGAATATGCAGGGAATAAACTCAATCTTTTGGTATCAGTTGAGCCCTGACTTGTGACCCGGTATGTGGTCTACTCTGGAGAAAGTTACATGTCTTCTCAAGAAGAATGAGTATTCTGTTGTTTTAGAGTGTATCTATGAGGTCCATCTGATCCAATGTGTCATTCAGAGCTCTTGCTTCCTTATTGATTTTCTGCTTGGATGATCTCTCTATTACTGAGAGTGGCATGTTGAGATCCCCTAATATTAATGTATTCATATCAATATGAGTCTTTATCTTGCTTAACAGTTGTCTTATGTAGTTGGCTTCTCCCTTACTGGGGCCATAAATATTTGCAATTGTTAGATCTTCTTGGTGGATAGACCCCTTAAGAATGGTGTAGTGTCCTTTATTTCTGTCTACAGTCTTTAGTTTAAAATCTAATTTATCTGATATGAGAATCACTACCCTAGCTTTCTTTTGAGGGCCATTGGCATGAAAGATCCTTCTCCATCCCTTCATGTTCAGTCTGGATGTATCCTTATGTTCCAAATCAGTCTCTTGTAGTCAACATATGGATGGATCTTGTCATTTTATCCAATCTGCAACCCTGTGTGCTTTTATGGGCACATTTAGACCATTCATGTTGAGAGTGATTATTGAAAGATAGGTTTTTATTGACATCGTGTTGCCTGTGAAGTCCTTATTTATATAGATTATCTCTGTAAATTTCTGTTCTATGTCAGTCTTGGGTTCTTTCTTTTATAGAACCCCTCTTAATATTTCTTGTAGTGCTGGCTTGGTGATCACATACTCTTTTAAACCTTGCTGGTCTTAGAAGCTCTTTATCTCTCCATCCATTTTTAATGTCAACCTTGCTGGATAAAGTATTCTTGGCTGCATATTCTTCTCATTTAGTGCCCTGAATATGTCTTGCCAGCCCTTTCTGCTTGCCAGGTTTCTGTGGACAGGTCTGATGGACCTTCCTCTGTCCGTAAGGAATCTCGTCCCCCTAGCTACCCTCAGGAGCTCTTGTCTAAAATTATGATTCATCAATCTCACAATCAATTGTCTTGAGGTCTTTCTAGATTGTTGATCTTGGGGGTTGATCTTTTTGCCTCTCCGACACAAATGCTGGTTCCATTCCCCAGACTGGAAAAATTTTCCTCCAGAATTTGTTCAACTATATCTTCTAGTCTCTCTTTCACCCCCTCAGGGATCCCAATAATTCTGACATCGGAATGCTTCATGGTGTCATTTATTTCTCTAATTCTGTTTTCATGGTTTCTAAGCTGTTTCTTTCATGCCTTTTCCTGATACTTTTTCTCTATCAGTTTGTCCCCTAGATTGCTAATTCTATTTCTGCCTCGGTTATCCTATCTGATAGAGTATTTAGATTAGATTAGATCTCATTAATAGCATTTTTAACTTCTTCCCAGGCAGCTTTCACTTCTGCCCCCTTGAGATTCTATGTTGTCACTAATGGTTTTCTCCAACCTAGCCATTGCCTGGATAATTGTTACCCTGAATTCCCCTTCCAACATACTGTTTATGTCCATATCCGATAGTTCTGATGGAGAGGCCACAGTCTCTGAATTTCTCCTCTGTTGGGTGTTTCTCCTCCTAGTAATTTTGGTGAGAGGTGGTTGAGGGGATGTATAGGTGAATATATCAACTGCAATCCAGGCAAGGTGCACCTTGGAATGCTTCTGAGCAGTCGAAGTCACCACTCTCCACTAATGTCTTCTGCCCCTATAGAGATCCAGAAGTGTACAGTCCTATATCTCAGGCTGATTTCATGGGTGTTCAGAATGTCCTGGTAGATAATTAGCTCACTTTAGGGGGCCAGTTGAAACATGGTCTCCTATTTCTCTGCCATCTTGCCCCTCTCTCACTATTAATTTTGAGTCTAAATGATTAAGCTAATGTTTTCTGCTTTTCAGGCATTATATAATTCTAGAATCTTAAAGAAAAATAATTTAGACATTACATTGTCTCTCAAAATATATGTACACTCTTAAGTACATTTTATTTATCTTATGAATATAATTTGTACTTTTTTTGGAGAACATTTTGATAAATCCTTAAAACTACTGTAGGATGTCATTATTTTCTGTTCCTTAGTAATAATTTTTGAGGAATACCTATAGGAATGAGAGCTTTATTTTTTGTTTTATATAATATAAACAATGTAGGTATAGAAATTTCTTATTATTCTTATCAAGTAAACAACCACAAAGTCTGACTAAGGCAGAAACAATGACATCTTTTTGATTTGGTTTGGTTCTTGTGGTTTTTCCATCACCATGTAACATAGTATATAGTTGCCTGGCATAAAATATATATAAATATTTTTTTTGAAAAAAAATTCCCATGATTTTAGAGATAAAGAATTTCAGGCTCACAAAAATTTGAAAAGTTGCTGAAAGTGACAATATATAACAACTCTAAATTCATTTGAGGAATAAGTAAAGATAATTTGTCTTACTGATTGAGTCTTGTCTTTATAGTACATTTGCCTTAGAAGATAGATTACATGAGTTCAGTACAATTAACTACCATATAATATCTATGTAGGACATAATTATTTTCCTTTGTAAAAGTCACAAACTGTATACTATATTTAATGGCTACTATTATGAGATAATGCTTGTTTCTAAATTTCATAATCCATTTTGCAGTCATCAACCTGTAACTGAGAACACTGATGGACTGTAGACCTGTCCTAAATGAGGATCTTTGAGATATTTTAACAATACAGACAAACAGAACAGAATCATAGTCTAAAACATTACAATCCAATTTTCCAGGGTATTTAATTATATCATTCAGTATATGAGAAATTTTGTACATCTTTTTAATTTTTATCTCTTATCTTACAGTTCATACTTCTGCCTAAGGTGCCCTTTTGTAAAGCCACCTCTCTTTTTCCTAAATGAATTAATCTTGAGCAAATCTACTAGACACAGTTAGTCATTTTTCTTTCTTACTGCTGGTTTTGCTGCTAAGTTAACCTACACAATAGCTTTTTTAATTTATTCCTTGGCATCTGCAGCTTTAACATTTCTTTCTCACACAGTGTAGGTACTGGTCTATAATTGCATTAGAAACCTCAGTGCTCCTGAAATCATATTAACTGATAATGGTTTAGAAATTTCTGTGATTTTTAAAACATTTCTTTCTGTATATTGAATAGCACCCATATGTTAAAAACATTAAAATACTACCTGTCCTATCTTCATTTTCCAAGAACAAGACTAAAAGTAAAAATGTGACTAGTGTGAATATTTGGACATACTGACAGAAAATTTGAGTACCAAATAATGAAGTTAAGTCATAGCAAATTATCAGAAAACTGTCAAATGATTAATATTATAGAGCCAACATTGCACCACTGAGAAAGGAGAGTTTGATTGACTTCTTGGGGAGAATTTGTGTATATAACCTGTCTAAAGCTTGTGTGATTAGTAAAGAGAGATTTAAAAACGAGTATAATAAAATACCATGGTTGTTGTTCAATACAGATATTCACTTTTACCAGAGGAGTTATCCACGGCTTAGGAAGAGGAAAAAAAGCATGGCATTAAAGTAAAAAAATCAAAATCAAAACTAGCTTCATTGGGGCACCTGGGTGACTCAGTGGGTTAAAGCCTCTGCCTTCGGCTCAGGTCATGATCCCAGGGTCCTGAGATTGAGCCCCACATTGGGCTCTCTGCTCAGAGGGAGTCTGCTTCCTCCTCTCTCCTGCCTCCTTGTGATCTCTGTCTGTCAAATAAATAAATAAACTCTTTCTTTCCAAAAAAACCTGGCTTCATTGACTAACTAAATGAATGGCTGTGGACACCCATTATTTTATAAGATTCAATTTAATTGTATGTGAGATTGAAATAAAGGTTCCTATATTATGGAATTGTTACCAGGATTGAGATGCCACACATATAGAGCATTTATTTTTTGTTGGAGTGAATATTTTATTGTTTTAGTTTTTA
This sequence comes from Neogale vison, assembly GCF_020171115.1. Taxonomy (NCBI): domain Eukaryota; kingdom Metazoa; phylum Chordata; class Mammalia; order Carnivora; family Mustelidae; genus Neogale; species Neogale vison. The sequence continues at coordinate 40,522,118 of NC_058099.1, forward strand.
AACAGGAGGAGTTTAATATAAAAAATAATTACAGTCCAATAGAAGAGTGGCTACAATATACAAAAACCCTATCATACCTTAATGCATAGGAAGAGTACTAAAGGAAGGATGAACTGAAAAGTCCCCCAATTACTCACCACATCCCCCAGGTTGGGGTTCAGATTTTGGTGTAGAAGCCATAGCTTAACCCTGTGGATAGCAGGAAGATTGGCTGGTTTGCCCAAGCTACTGCTGGTGTGCCCTCATGGGGCATGGTGTACATGTAGGGTATAGGATATTAGCTGATGGCTGCTGGTGTGGGTGTGCAGAGAGTGGCAGCTCAGAGGGAATCTTTCATACGTGAGTCACTTTCTTGCCAGGAGGCGGAGTGCCAGAGTGGTCAGGAGGGCTTCAGGATGCTGTTCTTGTGGGGGAACTGTGAGAAGGCCATTACCAGGCCAGGCAGAGGTTCTGGGCACGAACCTGGGGACAGAGCTCCAGTAGAATCCTCATCTATACCTTGCAGACCTACTGTGCAGTTGGGATCCCTTCCCCCTGCAGTGTCTGCTTCAGTGTGCTGTCTTGAGAACATCTACTATGGTGCTCCCTGTGACGAAGAGAAGCTTAAAAGGATGATGTCCATTGGGGCAGAGCATGCATGGAAGATGTGCTCTGGCATGACCCTGAAAACTGGAATGTGCGGTCACCTCAGGAACCTGAGGTAGTTAGTAGCCATGTTGTCCCTTTGTGTAGAGGAGTGACTTTAGAATGGATTGATTCTCTATAAAACTGAAATTGTGTCCATTTTAAAGTCAAATAATAGTTTGTAACCAACAGTTCAATGTTTTCTGGGTGTTTGAGAATTTTGAGAGGACTATCTTTCCCCTTTCACTACTCTTTCCCACTTAGCTTATCCTCCTTCCTCGGGTTCATCCCATTTTTTTCTTACAATAACTTATAAACTATTTATACTTTTATGTGATTTATTTAATAATTCTCCACAAATGATAGAAAAATTAGCTGTGTTCCTTGGTGTTTCTTAGGTTGTAGATATAGTTTTACATGTGGAGGCTCAGAAGATGTGCAAAACATGAGAAAATGTCATAAATATCCTGACTTGTGTGTTGAAATGAATCAACATTGCAAGATAGCTACTAAAGGAGAAAATGATATCATAGAGAAGTGTGTGTGTAGAGTAAGCGTGGTTGGTGACAGTCTTTTTCTGTTGATTGTCTCATTCTGCTTATTCAGGTGCAGTTCTGGATGTCACATATGGAGGGACATAAGCAAATAAAATATATCTAGAGGACAATGACCAGGATGATTAGTCGGGTCATGAAACCATGTCAGTTTAAGAAAGATACATACCAAAATATTTATGCCATTAATGCTATTATGTCTGGAATGCTCTTATGTCTGGAATTTGCTACATATAAACCAGAGGTGTTTGGGGTTGGTAGTGATAATATTGACAAAACAACTTATTCTAACTCTGCTAGTTCTTGAAGCTAGTCATTTAGAACTCAGTAGGCATTCTCTTTTTTCTTATTTTTGTTTTTAATTAATCTCTACCCTCAAATGGTGCTCGAACTCACAACCCTGACATTAAGAGTCTCACGCTCTACTGACTGAGCCAGCCGGGTGCCCCTATTCTCTTTTCTTCTGCTTATGTTTGGATGGTTCTGTAGCTGACAAAAACACAAAAGATATAATTCAAGAAGAGAATGAAGAGTTAGATCAGTGCAGAAAAGAGATGAGTTTGAGTTAGAGTCACAGTTCTATGAAGGAATATCTTTAAGTTATTGGAATAGTTTTCATATCTCTAAATTATTACAAAAGAGAATTCAAGTTTTAAGGTCTTAAGATAATATCTAGGATAAAAAAGGTGTAAGGAAACAGATTTCAGTTCAGTAATCTGTATTTTTCATTTATTTATTATTCTTTTATTGAGTACCTCTTAGGCACCAGAAGAGTTTTACTCTGAGAAAAGTAGTGCCCAGTCTACTTGTGAAACAGATACGATAGGAAATGTATTCATAAAAAAGTTAGAACTTGACAATATTCCTGAAAATTCGATGATATTCATGATGCTAGCACATTTTGGTTATATCTCCTTTGCAGTGAGGATAAATTAAAGAGATTTAAGCAAGTGAGGGATGGAATCAGATTCACAATTTATTTCGTTCTTTTTAGATACTGCAGAGAAAGAGTTTGAGATCCTTGAGACTAAAGAGCAACCAATTTTTTAAGATACTATTTCACTTATCCAAGTAAAATGTAATGTGTCCCTCAACTGCAGCAGGAATAGGTAGGATGGAGTATAGGGTATGAATACCAAGCCTATTGAATACCAAGATCCAAGGGACTCAGTTAGTGAAAGAATGAAAAAAGGAAGTGGTTGAAATTCCTGTTTTGGATGATTGCATAGATATTATTGAGCTGGAGAATAAGATATAGATTTTTAAACAGAACAAACATAGGTCAGTCTGTGTTACAGTCATTTTGAGATACCAATAAGACTCTCAGGTTTTAAAACAAAAAAAAGGTGAAGCTTTACAAGGTAATTTCCTATAGTCACAATTATAGAACTTAGGATATGGAAGGTAAGTCAACTATTATTCATCCATCCATTCATTTACTTTTCTGTTAATGAAACATGCTTTAGTGTTTGAGTACATACTATCGGTCACATGAACACTTAGATGCATAAATACACAGGTCCCACTAGTTAAAATGAGGGAGTGCATCTGCTAATTTCTGTCAGAAGAAAACTCACAGAAGTCCAGCTTGCTTTTAGTCTGGAATTTGCTCCCTCTAGAATGTCTCTTTAGTCAGGATAGTCACAGTGGGATTTCTATGACTTCTCTTACACCCATCCCTTGAGGTTTTAAAAACTCTAGCAAGATTGGACTCTGTTCTCTGTTTTTTTTTTTTTTTTTTTTTTTTTTTATTTGAGAGAGAGAGACAGTGAGAGAGAGAATGAGCGAGGAGAAGGTCAGAGAGCAAAGCAGACTCCCCATGGAGCTGGGAGCCTGATGTGGGACTCGATCCCGGGACTCCAGGATCACGCCCTGAGCCGGAGGCAGTCGTTTAACCAACTGCGCCACCCAGGCGTCCCTGTTCTCTGTTTTCATAAACCAGGGCTAATGGTTACATCTCATGGCAGTCTGCATCTGAGACATCTGCTCTGGCCCTTGTCAGTGCTTCATTTATTTGTCTAAGGATCAAAAATGAGAGTGGACCCTGAGGCTGGAGGAGAGGGGGTGCTGCAGCACTCAGACTAGATGTGACCCAGGCAGACTTTGACCACCATAGATCTTGATGCTTACACCTTGTGTTTGCCAGACCCACCTTGGCAGTTATGTACCTAGACATCTTATGGGAGAATAAGAGAAAATACTGCATTAGCCCTAGGTGTTAAAAGAAAACGTGGCACATTATATTTTCATCAACCATCCCTCTGAAAGAGAATTTCATAATACATTTTTGGGCACTTCAAATATTTTCCCCCTAGGGGAGAGATTTAACATGTACCTGAGATCCAGAAGCAAAGCTGTCTACAAACGGCAGAGTTCGGTAGGTAGACCAGTGGCCTCAATCTTTATTGAAAGAAACATAGGTCAGAAAGGAAGCACCTACATGAATCAGGAAACCATCAGAAGCTACAAAATTTTGTTCAAATATGAAATATTTATTTCCTCTTAAATTCACCCATGCTGTTAAAAAGATCCCTGGATACTAGAATTTCTATTAAGAATTTCACATATCCTGGTTACAAACTTCAAGTAACTCCCAAGTAGCAACATATGTAATAGATGATAGATTGAGGAAATACGTTTTTAATAGTGTAATCAAAAGAATCTCTACTTCATATGACTATACTTCCCAGTCATAAAAATGCGTAATAAAATACGAACTGAAGGAATTTTGCTTTAATTCAAAACTTGTATTACAAAGGTTTCTGCTAAAAAATCAAGTAACATTTCCCTCTGTGATACCATAGCAATATCCCTGTTTATGATAATTGTTTGTAACACTTACCTTCCTGATTTATGGGTAAATTAGGAAAGGAAGAGGAAAGTAGGAAGATGAAAGGGAGATAACAAGGGATTCCATTGTGGGGTGGTTTTTCCTTGTCTAAATATCTGGAATGCTAGGGAAATGGGACAGAAGGGAACCATGGTTTTCTGTGGTTCACCACACCTGAATTTATACCATATATATTTCTTATTTTATGTCATAAAGATCTGGAAACAGGAGACATGAGCATAGAAGAAAAATGTTCTCTTTTGATCAGACTTTGACCACCATAAAACCTGACACTAACACCATGGGTTTGCCACTCCTGCCTCAGCAGTTATGAACCTAGAATATGGGAGAATAAGATGGAAACAAAAACACTATAGAATTTGTTTCTTCACCATCTCTTTCTCATGAGAAAACTGCTTATTTGGAATGTTACCATTGCTGGATGCTATATGCCATAATGAACACCTTTGATGACAAAGAAGATGATTGGGCTTTGTAATCATGCAGTATTAGTGGATGGACATTGGAATGCTTTTCACGTTAATTTTTAAGATTTGAATATAGTGTAGGGTTACCAGGTTACATTGCACAAAGGAGTAACCCAGAAGATGCTGTAGCTGACTTGAAATAATTAAGAGTCTATTATTCTTGTCAGTGAAGCATGTGATATATCAGTATATTCCTTACTCAACCGGCTGTCATTCTTCCAGTCATCTCATGTATTCTAAGTGACGCTGCCTACTTTTTAACCACTTAACAGAGGTGAAAAAAATGCCAGCTTTCCCGGTCTCTTTCTCAACCTCAGAGCAGGTACATGGTTTAGTTGTAGCCAATGAAAGACAAAGGGAAATCATCTGGGGCTGGAGGAGGAAGATCTTTATGCTTTCCCCAACCCTGTGTTACACTACCCTGTCAACATAGGGTGTTTGAAGAGATACTGTCAAACTGAAGGTAATTTAGCAAAAGGACTAGAAAATCTTGGGTCCAAACTGGCCTTTGCAAATCGTTGAACAAAACTCTGAATCACCTGCCCACTGATATGCTAGGGCATCCAGTGATTCAAGCAGTAAATGAATTACTAAAGGGACCTGTCATGTATCATAAGTTTGGTTTTTTATTTAGTAGTATTTTTTTTTAAGATTTATTTATTTGGGGCATCTGGGTGGCTCAGTTGGTTAAGTATCTGCCTTCATCCCAGGTCATGATCCCAGGATCCTAAAATCTAGACCCCATTCAGTCTGACTTGCTAACCCACCCTCTTAATCATTGCATTATACCCACTGACATGTGTATACAGTTGTTTTGTCATGCAGTAGTTTCTGTTATTGCTGTCTAGTCCATTCTGCTATCAATTTAACTACTATTATCAGCTTTAACCAATAGATGGGACATTAACCTACCTAAATCTCAAGAGCTCTACCCACATTTATCCTTTCTGAAGTCTATTTTACTTTTATCTTTGATTATTAAAGTTTAAGGTATTATTAAGAGTGAATTTATCTAAACCAAATATCCAGAGTAACAGGCACAAAGATTTATACTGAATTTCATGTAACAGACTATCAGTGAAATGTGGGGTATTTATAATGGGCAATGGCATTGGAATGCAGGAAATGACATTGAGATTCCCATTAACATTCCAGAACTGGAAAGTAACTGCCCCAAGGTAATCAGCAGTATAACAGCTAATTAAGTATTTCCCTATGGTCACCTGGAACCATGTGTTCAACATGAGCAAAGCTTTGGGTGACTAACTACTGTCCTACAACAGCTCAGAAAGTTTGAATAATTCTGCAAGCATGGGTAAGGAGAATTGTTACTGACAGTTTTCCATATTTTAAAATATTTTAAAACCATATTTTAAAAGCAAAAGAATGACAAGCTCATATCTTAAAAAGCTTGCCTCAAGGCACGGACTGAAACACAGGGCCTTTCTGTGACTAGGCTGAAAAAAAAAATCTCCTTTTATATATAGCCTTAGGGCTGAGATCACCAAGAAACAAACAAACAAACAAAAAACAACAAACCGGTGCACCTGGGTGGCTCAGTGGGTTGAGGGTCTACCTTCGGCTCAGGTCATGATCCCAGGGTCCTGGAATGGAGCCCCACGTTGGCCTCTCTGCTCAGCAGGGAGCCTGCTTCCCTCTCTCTCTCTCTGCCTGCCTCTCTGCCTTCTTGTGATCTCTGTCGAATAAATAAATAAAATCTTTAAAACAAACAAACAAAAAAAAAACTTAGAGATTAAGTCTGTAGATTGCTGAATCAAAAGTCAGTTCAATTTATAAACTTCATAGTTCTCTTATGTAAAATTCAAGCACAGCTCTAGAACTAATATATCCCCAATCACTGGGACAATTATGGTGCAATATATGAGAATAAGATCAGTGGGAGAACCCAGATCTCTTGAATCTTCATGAAATATCATTTTTGAAAGAAAGAAAATCCATGTTTCTTATGCAAGAGAAATCAAACAATATCTGTATTGTTGAGAGACTACGGACCATAATCGTGAATATATACAGAGAATGAAATGCAGAATTAGAACAGTGAAGCTAGGAATTAGTAGCAGAAGGATTTACAGGAATTTGCTAATTTGTGTAGTCAGAGCCTGGAAATTATTTGTAAGATTGGGTTTTGAGAAAGCTTAGCCAAGAAGGGGTCTGGGGAACATAATTTTGGATCAGGCTGGATTTATTGAAATAGTTACTCTCAATGGAGTTTCTGCATTTATTGAGTGAGCTTAAGAAGCCAGCTGCTGCCTCTGGTTTAGATAAAGCAAATCTGGATCCTGTTAGTTAACCAACATTGAAATAGCAAAAATCCCGGAAAGACCAAATATCTAGAAAGAAGTATTATCACGGACTTTGAGATATTGCAATGCTGGATTGGATCTTTTATGTTCATCTGTTCATTCATCATGGTTATTATATTGAGCATAGCAGATTGAAAAATAACCAGATCACGTGGAAAATTATTATCTGCAAATATACTTGAGCCAGGAGGTTACTTGAAATAAATTACAGTTGTTATGGTCTCTTAAAGGGGAAACTGTATACACATTTACAACCACAAATACATACCATGAATCTATCAGTAGCTCTCCATAAAGAGACCAGGATTAATATCCAGAACAACTTTATACGGGATAATGAGAAATAGTTCACAATTTTGGAAAGCACTGGGTATGATGTATCCAGTCTTACCATGGCCTACTAGGAAGAGGAGGTGCTTGTAGCATTTGCATGATAGAGGAGGACGAATTATTACCTTAAACTCATCCTAGATTTTTTTTTTCCTTCGCATATTCTGAGATGAATAATATGGATACTCTCAGAAAATGGAAGAGTGCATCACTGACTACACTGTAAAGGTCATTATTGCAGGAATGGTCAGGATGAAGCTTTAGGAGACTCTTTTCCCTACAGGAGTAATGACATACCCTCAGGAAATTCAAAGATATTAGAGCCACCACTGAAAACCTACAAAAAAAGGGTGGGGGGTGAAAATGTCCATACCATCCCTGTTCAGATCTTTAATCTGACCTCTGAAAATTCCTGATAAGACCTAGAAAATTATGGGGGCGCCTGGGTGGCTCAGAGGGTTAAAGCCTCTGCCTTCAGCTCAGGTCATAATCCAAGGGTCCTGGGATCTAGCCTGGCATTGGGCTCTCTGCTCAGCAGGGAGCCTGCTTCCTCCTCTCTCTCTGCCTGCCTCTCTGCCTACTTGTGATCTCTGTCTGTCAAAAAAAAAAAAAAGCAAACCTTGAAATTATGGGATTATTGAAGCTTAACTTAATAAAAACTATATACTATATATATATAACATATATATTATAATATATATGTATAAAACTTAATAAAAACTATATACAATATAAACACTATCCCCGACCTTATTGCCTTAGGGGATAAAATAATGCAGCTCCTGCTATTAGCTATGGAAATAGTTTATTCTCCCCAGTTAAGCCAGTAGTATCCTTTTACTACTTGTATACATTTTCAGCTCCTGCCTTAACAGATTGCCTGCAACAAATTTCATGGCTTAAAACAGCAAAAACATTTTAATTTTTTAGCCCTAGTGGTCCGAAGTCTATGATGTTAAACAGGACCGTGTTCCTTCTGGGGAGAATCTTGTCCTTGCCTTGTGGCCACAGGTTGCTCCTCTTCTCCTTCCTTCATCACATCTTGTCTGACTTTGACCTTCCTGTATCCCTCTTGCAAGGATCCTTGTTATTACATGGGTCCTCCCTGGATACTTCAGGATGAACTCCCATCTCTAGTTCCTTAACTTAATCACCTCTGAGAAGACCTTTTGCCACGTCAAGAAACATATTCAGAGGTTTTGGGGACGAGGATATGGACAGTTTTGGGGACAATATTCAGTCTACCACACTCTTGTATTCTTTCCCTGAGAGTAAGAGTTTGTACTATAGATAGAAGTGTTAAATGGGGGTGCCTGGTGGCTCAATGGGTTAAGCCTCTGCCTTTGGCTCAGGTCATGGTCTCAGGGTCCTGGGATTGAGCCCCGTATTGGGCTTTCTGCCCACCATCAGGGAGCCTGTTTCTCCCTCTGCCTGCCTCTATGCCTACTTGTGATCTCTCTCCCTCTGTCAAATAAATAAATAAAATCTTAAAAATAAATAAATAAAATCAGTCTTTCCCATTAAAAAAAAAAAGTGTTAAACAAGAGTACCACAGAGTAGGTGATCATATAGCCAAAGAAAACATTTTAGATTTCACTTTAGGAGAGTTTCTGCAGTTGGAGTAGTCTGGAAGCATACTGGGATATTACCTCTGAAGTCAATGAAATACTGTTTATTTTCTGTTCCTCCATCACTAAGAAGGACCAACAATATTTCAAAGGTTGTTCAGCAGTTTGAAAACATTTTGGTTTTCAAACCCATCTCCCAGGTGAAATAAGAAATTGTGACATTTGTGTGCATGTCCCAGAGCAAGAAAAATCACTACCAGTTTATATTGTGACTGACTCTTTTAACTAGTCTGAACATTGAGCAGATGCAATGGTTCCCAAAGTGTCCATGACAGAATGGATGGAACATTTGACCAATATCATTCTCACAATGGAAGAGCTGGGTCCTATCACAGGGATGAAAACCATGATCCTTTAAGTAGTTAACTTCAGAGAAAGAGCTCTTACCATGCTATATGGTTCTGATAAAAAGAAATTAACAAATGACAGGACGATGCTACCGACACCATTTGGTTGAGAGTGTTATTATGAGGCATATGCTATGTTCTCCAAACCATTTATCTATATAGTGCTCTTTTTATTGCCAGAATATGGAAATCCAGGAACCAGAGAGCGGATGTGGGAGCAGTGACTCCGTAAAGTACACTCTTTGATCTTCTCTAAAATTAATCTCATTTTTGCCACTCTGGGTTTATCCTCCACCAAGGCATACAAAAATGGTTATATTATATTAGAAGCTGATAATATCTTACATCCCTTTGAAGCATTATGCCACTGGATCTATAGATAAAAAATAATTTTATCATTGGTAAATAGGTTTCTTTTAGGTGAAGGGAATAGAGCAGAATATAAGATCTTCAGGGTATAATGTTTTAAATTAATATAGCAGTTGTAAATTTTAAAAGAATACCACTAAAGTTGTATCTAAGCAGAATCACCAGAAAATCAGATTCTTTAAAATTGAAGTTTAGGGAAAGTATTCCAGTTACCTAAGTTGTTTGCATGAAGAAGGGGAATATCATCAGCAGGAGGAGCACCACAAATACAGGTTATAGATTTGAACAATCACAGAAGCAGATATGGTGTTTGCTTATTAGATTACACTCAAACACCAAAACTATATTTCCCCCCCTTCTTTTCCATACTATTAGTAAAGGAAATACTGATTATGGACATATATGGCATAAGTTGTGGGATATCTAGAAAGAAAAAAAAACAGGATAAAAAACAAGAAAAAGAATGCAAGTCACTTAAAGATCATGAAGCTATTGAGTTTATACCTTGGGTTTATGCTTGCCTCTCTTTTTGGGAAGCAGGGAGGAGGTGTGTGCGTGTGTGTGTGTGTGTGTATGTTGTGTATTTAGATATACATTATACATTCATAATATGTATGATATTGTGATATATATGACAGGAAAGGATGCTATGCACATGTGTTAAATTGTTAGTATGAAACAAAGTGATGTATTTATGCTAAGCAGCTAAGGAAAGCAAAATGTTGAATCAATTATTTTTGTAGGCACATCTTTCCTTCTGCTCACTTTCAGTCATAATGCCTGTTAAGAAACTACCCTGTCCAATTATATGCTGGCTGCTCCTCTCTCCTTTAGGTCTCATGATACAAGCTTATCAAGTTAAACTCTTGTGAAAGTTAATTTTTATGAGACAGAGAAATGACATAAAATCTTCAAAACTGGGTTATTCTATAGAAACAGAATGAAGAATGTGTATGTGATTTTTTTCTTTTCTTTTTTTTTTTTAAGATTTATTTATTTGAGAGAGAGAAAGTACATGCAAGTGGTGGGGAGGGACCAAAGGGGAGAGAGAGAGAATCTGAAGTAGATTCCATGCCTAGCTCAGAACCTGACACAAGGTTGGATCCTATGACCCTGAGATCATGACCTGAACCAAAACCAAGTGACTGAAACTTAACCAACTGAACCACCCCGGCACCCCATGTATATGGTTTCCTCCCTTCAAATCCTCAGCTTTTCTGTTTCCTGCCTTTTCATAGAATCTATTGTAGTTTTCTCAGCTACCATTTGCCCTCAAATGAATTTGTTATATAATGAAGTTGACTAGAAATATTGTTATTCTACCGTTCATAAGAAAAAGAGCTCTATGTATATATGAATAATATCTTCAAATTTTTAAAAATAAATGATTTGCTCATGAAATAAAGTTAATGAAACATCCTAATTTGGTTACATTTGAGGTTTTCTGCTTTTGGACAAAATAATTAACTAAATTGAGCAGTGTGTGTAGTCACTCCCTTTTCCTCTCTTAGTCATTAAACATAACGTGGAAGGAAGCAGTTTTTAGACTCCCTGTATTTTCTCTAGCTTTCCTTTTTCATATAAGGTTCTGATCTTCCATGTTTTCCTGTCAGAATGGCCATTCATCATTTAAGGCCAAATTCTCTTCTTTCTAAGGGAATCAATTATTCCCTTGCTCATATTCTGCTATGTGGGGTATACGTATAAGATTTTATTGGAATTGAATATGTATGCTTTTTTTTTTTTTTTTTTTTTTGCTCACTGGACTCTGAGTTCCATGAGGACTTTATGAGCATATTTTTCATTTCTAGTCTTTAACAGATGCCTTATACATGGTAGATGGTCAATAACTGAGTATTTATACAACAACATGGATTTAGTTAGAGAGTATTATGCTAAGCTAAGTAAATCAGTCAGAGAAAGACAAATACCATATGATTTCACTCATGTGGAATTTAGGAAACAAAACAAATGAGCAAAGGGAAGAAAGAGAGAGAGAGAGAGAGAGAGAGAGAGAGGCAAACCAAGAAACAGACTCTTCTTACCTGTAGAGAACAGTTGTTTACCAGAATGAAGGTAGGTGGAGAGATGGGTGAAGTGGGTGATGGGGATGAGGGAGGACACTTGTGATGAGCCCCGAGTTCTGTATGGAAGTGTTGAATCACTGTATTGTATACCTGAAACTAGTATTACAGTGTATGCTAACTAACTGGAATTTAAATAAAAACCAACCAACCAAATAAACAAAAACCAAAATTCAAAGCAGCAAAATAAAGCAGAAAAGGAAGAGTGATTTAACCCCTACTTACCAGTACTATCCATCTCCTAGTAAATGAAGAAAAAAGAAATTTGCCTATATAATTTATTCATAGTAGATAAGAAAGAGCTAAAGGTGAATTACTTTTCATCAGCAACTATAAGGTTTTAAAGCAAGTTGGCATATTTTGATGTATGTTCATTTTTTTTCCTTGCTCCATACCTAAGGGGGAACATTTTCAAAACCAGATATAAGAAAACTACATGGAGACAGAATTTCTTTTATTGCTGTTTGGTTTGCCCTTTGCAGGATGCTTGTTTTGTTTTGTTTTGTTTTTTTCAATTTATTTATTTTCAGAAAAACATTATTCATTATTTTTTCACCACACCCAGTGCTCCCTGCAAGCCGTGCCCTCTATCATACCCACCACCTGGTACCCCAACCTCCCACCCCCCCGCCACTTCAAACCCCTCAGATTGTTTTTCAGAGTCCATAGTCTCTCATGGTTCACCTCCCCTGTTTTGTTTTGTTTTGTTTCTAACTTATAAAGTTTATGTAGATAGAGAAGTTAGCACAACTAGAATTGAAGAAAGATGTAAACAATGGAGTCATGGACTCTGAGACAAGGAGATCAAAAGTATTATTTTAGAGCAGTGATCTCAAATGGAATCAGTACATTCTCAAGATTATACAAGACTAATCATTGAAATGAAGAAAGAATATACAATATCAATATCTTTGCCCCATCTCTATCTATACCTGTACCTATATTGACATATTAAAGAAGTAAAGTTCCATTTCTAATTAATAGAAGGCTTGATACTGTATATTCCCTCATTTAATTCATCAGGTGACCCTGTGTCAAACACATCAACACATGGGAGGCAATCTGAGTAAAGGAAGAGAAACCTACAACTCAGGAATTCAGAGGTTCATACTCACTTTGAGATTCTTTCAGTTTATTGGGACATTGAAATTTACATGCTCTAAACTGAAAGGATTTATAGACTATGCTATCTAACTTTACATTGACACAAAAATGGGTTTAAAATAATTATATAAAGACATATAGATTAAAAACTAAACTAATACAAGTAGAAGCAAATAACACGATAGCAGAATTGACAGCTCTGCTCCTATGCCCAGGTGTGTTATCAGCAATATTAGGAAACAAAAGGTTTTTCATTGATGATATAATCAGATATGAGTAGAAGATGGGTGAAAAAACAATTAGTAGGGGCGCCTGGGTGGCTCAGTGGGTTAAGCCACTGCCTTCAGCTCAAGTTATGATCTCAGGGTTCTGGGATCGAACCCCACATCGGGCTCTCTGCTCAGCCGGGACCCTGCTTCCCCCACTCTCTCTCTGCCTCTCTGCCTACTTGTGATCTCTCTCTCTGTCAAATAAATAAATAAAAATATTTTTAAAAAATTAGTAGAGTAGTACACACATATCCACATGTACAATTACATACCTCCATATACGATTATTTTACTGATAGAAACATATAGTCCAAAAAGTTGTCTGAAAATCACTGTCTTGAAGGACTGGGTAGACTGAGATCCATTCTTGAGAAAAAAACTGGCCAATGATGAAATGATGGAATAAATACATTGGTGAGAAGAAATGTAGGTCAGCAAAAAAATTAAATAAAATGAAAAAAAAAAAAAGAAGACTGAGGTGGGTGGTAATGAAGGGAATAAGAGAGAGAATTGGAAAATAAATACAGTCAATGTAGTCCTGCGATCAGAAGAAACAACTGAATCAAGAGCAGAAGCAAAACAATACTTTCATATTTAGTGTAGCAAAGCCCTTGCAATAAGACTTTGTATTACAACGTATGCCTTTCATACCCTGAAAGGTATACAAGAAAGTCAAAGTTAGACAAAACAATGAGGTCAAGGATTAGGTGGGCCTGAGATATTTACTTATTTACTCAAAGCCAGTGCATTTTAAAGAGCAACCTCATGAGCAGGGATTAAGGGCACATGATCAGAATCAAGACAATCCATTATCCTTGTTTTTATTTGCAAAGTTTCCTTTAGTTATTTAGTGGATATGCATGTATCTCTATCCCATATGATTTGATCAGTTGCAAGTACTGTATTGGATCTGGATTTCCAAAACACCCTGTTTTAAAAAAGATTTATCATATCCTTTATAAATAGGATAATGACTGGAACTACAAAGTACAGTAAATACATCTTGTGTGATGCCTTTGTAAAGAGCCCATCTTATCTGGTGACAAGTGGGATATAGTGCATGCATGTGTGCACAAACTTGTGCCTTTCTTTCTTTCTTTCTTTCTTTCTTTCTTTCTTTTTTTAGTAGATTCTGTTACCAGCATGGAGCCCAACATGGGAATGAACTTGAGATCCTTAAATCTTAACCAGCTTAACTGACTGAACCAGTTTGGGTGGCCCCCCAAAATTGGTTATTATTTCTTATTGTCTTTGCAGACAAATGCAACCCCTCTATGTTTCAGATCAAAAAAATTACAGAAACCATAGGAGTTCTGGATGGTATTTATTAATCTGTTGACAATTTTTGGTGAAGGGAAGAAAGCAACAGCATCAATGTATAAAGAATTGACAGCAACTTGGGAGAAAATATCAAGGACAGTAGTAAGCACTGTTTTAAAAATAGTACATTACCAATTCTCTTGGTGTCCCAGGAGACAAATTGTGTAGAAAAATATAGACTTTTTTACACTGAGTCAGAAAATATCTCAAAAAACTTGGGTTAAGAAGAAATTATAGATATCATTTGACCAAATAACTTTTCTCATGTTTTTATTTTTTTATTTTTTTATTTTTTTAAAAAATTTAATTTAATTTTTTCAGTGTTCCAAGATTCATTGTTATGCACCACACCCAGTGCTCCATGCAATACATGCCCTTCTTAATACACACCACCAGGCTCACCCATCCCCCATCCCCTCCCCTCCAAACCCTCAGTTTTTTTCTCAGAGTCCACAGTCTGTCATGGTTCATATCCCCATCTGATTTTCCCCACTTCACTTTTACTTTCCTTCTCCTAATGTCCTCCATGTTATTCCTTATGCTCCACGGACAGGACGGGAGATTATGCTGAGAGAAATAAGTCAAACAGAGAAAGTCAATTATCTCGTGTTTTTATTTTTTGCAGATATTTAAGAGAGATATATGACAAATATGTTTATCAGAATATGTATAAAAAAAGTTCTTTCAATAGTTATAAAACAAAGTTTCTAAGTGATAAGAAAATACTGAGTGAGTCACTTTGGTTGTGGTAACTATTAGTTAAATAGACAAAATCCTACTTCTTCCCATCAGGTGTGATGCAAAGACATTTTTGAAGTTCATCTACTGTTCTATCAAGAATATCTTGCTGAAATCTTGAAAATCTTCTTGAATTCTCATTCATGCTGTATTGCCAACAGGATTTCAATTATCATTCTCTTTTTTGTTGACTTCTGGATCAATAACTTTGCCTTTGTCTTTTTCAGTATAGCATCCTCTTTCTGTTTTGATGGCTGGAGCTCTCATTATAAATGTAGGAGTACTGTACAAACATGATTGGGCAAGCACACCAGAAAGGTTGAATTACAAATGGAAGGAGGAATCACACCCAAATCACACACATTAGGGTAACAAATTATAAATATAAGCTCTTAAAAATGAGAAAATATACCTTTTCCACTTTTTATACAGCAAACATGGAGCTACTGAAAATTTATATTAAAACAATCTAGCAACATGTTTATACAAACATGGAGCTACTGAAAATTTATATTAAAACAATCTAGCAACATCAGCAATAACTTCTACCTATCATTGTATCTTCCAACCTACCTTTCATTAGAGTTTTGCATTGTAAAATTTATCTAATCTCTCTCCATTCTATCAGAACATATGCTGTCTAACAATAGAATGCAGTAAGCTTTAGTGCTTCTTATCAAAATTTCCATTTCAGTATGCCCCCTGGTAATATAATTATTATAATATTGGAAAAATTCATGTTCAATGTATCCAAAGCTATTTTACAACATCAATTGCAATAGAAATATGAGCAGAATATTTCATGCTTTTCTTCTCTCTTGAGGATAACACCTTTAGTAATTTCCATATGTCATCCAGTTAATGTGACAAACAAAGAAAGTTGAGGATTTCAAGCACAATAACAGAAGTGAAAGATTTTGATTGACTGGTACATTATAACTCTTATTACATACTGTGGACCCAGGATGTTATAATAATTAGCCTGTCAAGTCAATTGTTACTCTTCATTAAAAATGAATATAAGGCAGCAATTAATCTCACAACTTCAGCTTCATTAGGACATTTTGTTTTTGCAGTTGGGTGCAGTTCAGTGTCTCAATCTAAAGGATGTATCATTTTCTAATAAAAGGTTTCACCTTCATTATTTTGATTATGTACTTGAATAGCAAAATGTAAGCTTATGTAATAACTGGGTGAAAATTCTGAGTTATTTATAATTTGCCTCTTGAAATTCATTGTAGATACAAGAGATTTTCCCTATTCCTTTTCTTTACCTTCGCAGTATGAGGCTATGGACTCAGAATTTCACACTCCTTGAAAACGATTCTATCCTCTGTGAATCATATCTCTGAAAATGCTGACACCCACAAAAATAGGCAAAACTCAAGGACTTTTCTACAAGCCTAAAAAACATTGCAAAAAAAAATGTGAAATGAGAGTTGAGTTTTTCTTACACAGTAAAGGTTAGATGAGTGATAAGAAATAGTAATCGGGTTCCAATGTAGCCTGTGGACTGATTGACCACTCCCAGTGATTTAAACCTGGCAGGTGGAAGTTATAGCACAGATCACAGAGAAGATGATGGTTCTGCCCTCTTTGTTCTAATGCAATAAAGACAAGAAATAATGACAGTTGTAAATCAGCAAATTCCTTCATTTGCTGACAAGGAATCCCATCGGTTAGAAAATTAGGCAGAGAAAGAAGACTATCTGGCCAGTAGACATTAGAGGGAAACCTTGAACCATAGACTAGGAAGAGGAGAATGGACTCTGAAAGGCAGACTGTTTTGTCCTATCACCCTTACTCAGTCTCGACATATACAACTCTATATTGGAAATGTCATGATCTCCCTTGAGAATATACAGAACTTTCACTGTAACCTGATGATATTACTGCTGCTGCTTATGTGAACCAACATGGGGTAAGGCAAAAGCGCATTTACTTAGATTAAACAATCTCTGATTGGATCATATTCTCTACTTCTATCTAAGTGTGTTGACTTTAGACATGTATGTAACTCTGGGCTTCATTTATAATATGTATTAGTTTGCTAGGGCTGCCATAATCAGTCTGGTTTAAACCACAGATTTTTTTTTTCTTTTTACAGTTCTGGGGGCTGTAAATCTGAAATTAAAGTATGGGCAGGTTTGGTTACTTCTGAGGCCTCTCTCCTTGGCTTAGAGATGGCTGCTTCCTTGCTGTGTCCTCACATGATCTTTTCTCTGTGCATGTTCATCCTGATGTTCAGATTTCCCTGTATTGTAAGAACATCAGTCAGATTGGATTAGGGCCCACCCTAATAGCCTCATTTTAACTAAATTACCTCTTTAAAGGCCTTATCTCCAAATATAGTTACATTCACCCGGGTGGCTCGGTGGGTTGGGCCTCTGCCTTCTGCTGGGGTTGTGATTCGGGGTCCTGGGATCCAGCCCCACATCGGGCTCCCTGCTCAGTGGGCTGCCTGCTTCCTCCCCTCTCTCTGCCTGCCTCTCTGCCTACTTGTGATCTCTGTCTGTCAAATAAATAAATAAAATCTTAAAAAGAAAAAAAGAAGGGCTTCAAAATAGGAATTTTAGAGGGACACAATTCAGCTCATATTGCTATATCTACATAATTGCAACAATAGTGTTCAACTCTCAGAGTTTCACCTGGCCTAAATGAATCAAACCACAGAAACTATCAGCTAAAATTCCTTTTATATATGGTTTATCTATTATATCTGGTAGATATTCAATTATTTATGGTAGGTATTCAACAGAAATTAGTTTCTACTAATCCTCCTAAAGCTATAGATCTGACTGTTGAATTTCTCAGGTTAAGGATTATTCTTTATTGGCCCAACAATCAGAATATAGCAATTGAGGGTAATGGTGAAATAATGCAATTGAACTAGTTTCTTCGGTGAATCATGTATACCCCAAAATTTACGAACTTCTGGAGCAGACTCAGAGGGAAAGGAATGAAGACATTTGGTCAGGCAGAAGATAAAAGAATCTGAAGAATTTATTTCTAGTCAGGAGGAAAACATACTAGTCCTTCAAAGAAGTTCATCAAGGCATATGAGATAAATGTACTAGAGGTGAGCAGTGGACAGGACAGCCTAGACACATCACCATCAATGTTAGGTAGGTTGTCAAGAATGTTTAGCAATGGGTTGGGACAATCTGGGATTCAAAAACATAACTCCAGATACTTAAAAGAGGTTATTTCAGGAGCAATTAGTAAAATAAAATAGCAAGCACAGGCTATAAAGGGATAAAAAAATTAACAAGTGAGTGAATAACTAAGTAAGACAGCCACTACTGTGCTAACATTTTTTGATACATTTGCTCATTAATTCACAATTTTAGGCATGGAGTACAATTTCTGCCTTATGCATGAAGAAACAGTATTTTGGAGATCTAAGCTTCATGAGGCCAGAGGCCATTATTTCTATTTGCAGCACCCATCAAAAGGCCTGGCACATGGTGGGTAGTAAATAACTGTTCATTGATTGAACTAATGGACTGTCAATTAATTTGTAGAACAATGATAAAGCTAGAATTTAAACCAAAACAGTGATTTCCATCAACACAGCAGAAACAGAAAATGAAAGAAAGGAAAATAGTGTAATTTGCAGTATATGGGAAATAAAAATGTAAACAACAGTCCACAGGGTTAAGAATGATGTCTCCCAAGTTGTTGATTTCATTGTTGTAAAAACAGCAATACATGCAGAGAGCCAAAGAATGTGTCTTCTATTTTCTTTTATTAATTGATATCACTTGATTAATCCTCTCTGAAAATTGGTTGTTCATTTGTCTGTTAATAAATTTGTTTTAACACCTAGCCCATATTTTTTATTTAGCTCTAACACATATTATTATACTTATCATATCTCTAATAAGATTAGGCAGTATAACATAATGGAATAGTAATGCACTTTGGAGTTAGTGTATTTAATTTTGGTGTTCAGCTCTAGTGCCTATCAGCTTAGTTACCTTGGGCAAATTATTATTATTTTTTATTTAAATTCTATTAGCCAACATATAAGATATTATTAGTTTCATATAAGATTATTATTAGTTTCATTGAACATGATTCATCAATTGTGTATAACACCCAGAGCTCATTACATCACATGTCCTTCTTAATAACCATCACCCAGTTACCCCATTCCCCCGCTCCCCTCCAGCAACCCTCAGTTTGTTTCCCGGTCAAGAGTTTCTCATGGTTTGTCTTCCTCTCTGAATTCCTCCCATTCAGTTTTCCCTCCCTTCCCTTATAATCCTCTGTGCTATTTCTTATATTCCACATATGAGAGAAACCCTACAATAATTTTCTTTCTCTGATTGACTTATTTCATTTAGCATAATACCCTCCAGTTCCATCCACTTTGATATAAATGGTAGGTATTCATCTTTCCTGATGCATGAGTAATATTCAATTGTATATATGAACCACATCTTCTTTATCCATTCATCTGTTGAAGGACATCTCAGGTCCTTCCACAACTTGGCTATTGTGGACATTGAGGCTATAAACACTGGGGTGCAGGTATCCCTTCATTTCGCTACATCTGTATCTTTGGGGAAAATAGCCAGTAGTGCAATTAATAGGTTGTAGGGTAACGTTATTTTTAACTTCTTGAGGAACCTCCATACTGTTTTCTAGAGTGACTGTACTAGTTTATATTCCCACCAACAGTATCAGAGGGTTCCCCTTTCTCCACATCCTCGCCAACATTTGTTGTTTCCTGTCTTGTTAATTTTAGCTATTCTAACTGGTGTAAGGTAGTTTCTCATTGTGTTTTTGATTTTTTAAAAATATTTTATTTATTTGTCAGAGATAGAGAGAGCACAAGCAAGGGGAGCAGCAGACAGAGCAGGCAGAGAGAGAAGCAGGCTTCCTGCTGATCAAGGAGCCTGATGTGGGACTCGATCCCAGGACTCTGGGATCATGACCTGAGCCAAAGGTAGCCGCTTAACTGACTGAGCCCCCTGGGTGTCCTCTCATTGAGGTTTTTGATTTGTATTTCCCTGGTGGTTAGTGATGTTGAACATCTTTTCATGTGTCTGTTAGCCATTTGTATGTCTTCTTTGGAGAAATGTCTGTTCATGTTTTCTGACTTCTTGACTGGGTTATTTATTTTTGAGGTGTTGAGTTTGATAAGGTCTTTATAGATCTTGGATACCAGCCCTTTACCTGATATGTCATTTACAAATATCTTCTCCCGTTCTGTAGATTGTCTTTTAGTTTTGTTGACTGTTTCCTTTGCTATGCAGAAGTTTTTATCTTGATGAGGTCCCAATACTTCCTTTTTGCTTTTGTTTCCCTTGCCTATAGAGATATGTCTTGCAAGAAGTTGCTGCAGCTAAGGTCAAACAGCTTGCTGTCTTTGTTCTTCTCTAGGATTTTGATGGATTCCTTCTCACCTGAAGTCTTTCATCCATTTTGAGTTTATCTTTGTGTATGGTGTAAGAAAATTGTCCAGTTTCCTTCTTCTGCATTTGGCTGTCCAATTTTCCCAGGACCATTTATTGAAGAGACTGTCTTTTTTACATTGGATATTCTTTCCTGCTTTGTTAAAGATTAGTTGACCATAGAGTTGAGGATCCATTTCTGGTCTCTCTATTCTGTTCCATTGATCTATGTGTCTGTTTTTGTGCCAGTGCCATGCTGTCTTGATGATCACAGTTTTGTACTATAGCTTGAAGTCAGTCACTGTGATGATGCCAGCTTGGTTTTCTTTTTCAACATTCCCCAGATGATTTCAAGGTCTTTTCCAGTTCCATACAAATTTTAGGATTGTTTGTTCCAGCTCTGTGAAAAATGTTGATGGTATTTTGATAGGGATTGCATGGAATGTGTAGATAGCAGGACATTTTAAAAATATTCTTCCAAACCATGAGCATGGAATGCTTTTCCATCTCTTTCTGTCTTCCTCAATTTATTTCGTATGTGTTCTGTAGTTTTTAGAGTACAGATCCTTTGCTTCTTTGGGTAGGTTTATTCCTAGGTATCTTATGGCTTTTGGTGCAATTGTAAATGCATTAACTTTTGTTTGTCTGGAAAATTATCTATCCCTCTATTCTGAATGTTAGCTTTGCTGGATCGAACATTCTTGGGTGAAGATTTTTCCCACTCATCACTTTGAATGTATCATGACATACCCTTCCAGTCTGCAAAGTTTCTACTAAAACATCAGTGGATAGCCTTCTGGAGTTTCCCCTGTACGTAACTGCTTTCTTTTCTTTTGCTGACTTCAAAATTCTCCCTTTATCACTATTGTTTGTCATCTTATCTTCTCTGTGTCTTCATGAGTACCTCCTTGGGTTGATTTTGTTGGGGGATCTCCTGTGCCTCCTGGATCTGAATTTCTGGGACATTTTCAACTTTGGGAAATTTTCAGCTTTTTTTTTTTTTCAAATAAATTTTCTGTCCCCTCTTCTTTCTCTTTTTCTGGGATCCTTATAATGCAAATGTCATTACAATTGATGGTGTTGCTAAGTTCCCTAAATAAAATTTCATTTTGCATATTTTTCTCCTCTCACTGCTCAGCTTGATTACTTTCAATTACTGTGTCCTCCATCAGTGTTCACTGAATCATTTCTTTTCTTCATCTAGTCTACTATTTATTCCATCTAGTGTATTTTAATTTCACTTATTGTGTCCTTCATCTCTAATTGGTTCTTTTTAAATTATTATTACATTATGTTAGTCACTATACAGTATGCCATTAGTTTTTTTATGTAACTGGTTCTGTTTTAATTTTATTGTTAAGGGTTTCACTAATGTCCTCTACTCTTTTCTTAAATTCAGTGAGTATCTATGATCATTACTTTAAATCCTCTATCAGGCATATTACTTATCTCCATTTTGCTTAGGGCTCTTGCTGTGATCACCTATTCTTTCATTTGGGACATATTTCTCTTCTCTCCTCATTTTGTCTAACTCTCTATGTCTGTTTCTGTGTTAGGAAAGACAGCTATGTCTCCTGCACTTGAAAGTAATGGTCTTATGAAGAAGGGGTCGTTTAGTGCCCTGTCATGCAGTGTCTCCTGTTCACCAGGACCTGGCACTTCAGCGGTGTCTCCTATTTGTGATGTCTGTGCCTTTTCTTGTGGCTGAGCCCCTTTTCCTTCAGTCCAGCCATTTGCAGTAGGTCTTTTTGCTGGTTGTGAGCAGTGTTTGGTAACTCTACTGTTAGTGGGCTAGTCTACTTGAATATGTGTTTATCTGAGCTACAGTAGCATAAAACTGGAGAACACTTTCCCTGTGTTGTCTCTTGAGAAATTTTTATTGGCAGGTGGGGCCTACAGCCAGACCAGTTGTCTGCTGCCAGCCCACAGTGTGGCTGTCTTTCCCTCTCTCCAGGTCAAGAATCATTTTGTGTGGTGCTTGCCACTGTAAGAGCTGCTTGCTAACTATCAGGTCTGTGACACTACTCCATATAGGCTCCAGCCAAGAAGGTACTAGAGAGGTAGATCTGCCAAAGCGCAGTGCAGGGGACAGTGATGTAGGGTAGGAGTGCTGGGGAAATTTGCATGAACCTGCCCTCTGTGGGAGGGGGCCTGCTGTGCAGGGACTGGGGCAGCCTGTCCAGAGCAGGGATATCTCCAGAAGCATAGCTTGATGGGACAAGATGGCAACATGAGCAAGTTAGGGAGTGAGTTCTGCAGATGGTCATTGTTTATGCTGGGGCATGTGGAAGGAAGATGACACTTGCTGGTCCCTTTGTTCCTGGTGGAGTACCCCAGGGATTTTTTCCCTACAAGACATGCTCTCAGATTAATAAATAACTCTCCCTCCTGTGTGCCCCTGGCACCTTTCCAACTGCTACTTCTATGTTGTGTCTCCAGGCTGTTTGTTGTACTCTTTATGAGCAGGGACCCAGTTTCTTTTTGCCCTCCCAGCTCTCAGAGTGAGCTCACTGATTTTTTTAAATTCCATGCTCTAAGTCCCACTGGTTGCGAGAACTCATGAAATTTGGCCCCTCTGGTCTTTAAGCTGAATGTTATGGGTATTTGCCTCCCCCATGTGGGCTCCCGCAGTAGTCTCTCTTCCCTCTCTGTGTCTGTAGAATCCCTCGCTCCTGCAGTCTCACAAATTCCTTTAGTTCCCAACTGCATCTCCAGCCTTCCTACCTTCTTCATTGTGGCCTCTTTACATTTACTTGTAGAGCGTATTCTGCCAGTCTTTTGGCTGTTTTCTGGGTTATTTACATTGATGTGAGTGTTACCTACTTGCATCGATGTGACAAGGTGAGCCTCTGCTCCTCCTCCTCTGTCATTCTCCCTGAAAGTTTGGAAGACTTTCTTTTGAAATGTTCCCCCTCAATCTTTGCGCTTAAAGGTCTTTGCACTCAATCTTTGCAATTTTTTTTCCTTTTTATATGCTTTAGTGGCACTGCTAGTGGACTCCAAGTCCAGAGTCAGGTATACTATCAGTAATTAAAGCCTTTGTCTCATAGTAATAATGTTGATATTCCAGCCCTAGTTATTCAACCAAGGGATGGCTTGTACCCAAGCTTCATCTGCAATAATTTCTCCTGCAACCACAAGTACACTGATTTGTATCAGATGTACTCCCAGGCAGCATTTCCCACTTATTTTTAGCCTCCCTATTTCAAATAGTCAGTTTTGATCCAGACCTTGACACTCAAAGGTTTTTTTTATATCTACTACTGATGTACTGTGCTACTCCGACCCCAGTATACTTCTGTGCATTTAGAATCCATGGGAATTTTTTTTATTGAGGTTGTGCTGTTTTTATTATTATATGTATGTATTATAATTTATTTGAACACTTTTATTGGATGATCATTATTCAGTTGTATTGGAAGAAAATTTCCCAGTGCTAAGTTTACCTCCTTTCCTTGTTCCAAAGTCTTTAATGAGTTTTCCAGACCTTGTCATAAATACTCAGAAACATAGCAACTGTTGTTCTTTGAATTGCATATCACTACAGATGAATAAAAGTTTTTCTGACTAGCTTCTGTGAAATTTATCTGCACCAGTTATAGCCTTCTTGTCTACATGGCATGTGTGGTAGCTTGAACTATTCTTACATAGTCATCTATCATAAATACCGTGAACTTGGCATAAAATGTCTATGAGTCCTCTCACTTTCAAGTCAGATTGTGCATGAAGAAAAGGTGGATCTACCTCGCCTTCCTTTGTTGTTGTCTTTTTTTTTAAACTTTTTGTTTTAAAGTAATGATAGAGCCACAGAAAGTTGTACAGAAATGTACAGAGCTTTCTGCCTTCTTTGTAAATGTACTATAGTACTGGATTTTCTTGGAATTATTTTTGTTACTATCTTCCACATTCCCTTCTAAGTATTTGATATACATTTGTACATAAAGATAGCTGGGTTCAGAACATATATGCTTGTAAATTCTAACTTAACTCACTTAAAGTTTTCTTTAAAATAAAAACATTGTTTTTCAATGATGCTAACTAAAATTAGCAAAATCTCTGAAATATTTACTATATAATGGTGTTTTTCCTATACTGAGATATGCAGAGTTTAACTTTATTTTCATACACATACGACAGCCTACACATACATTCATAGGATATCTTTGGAATTTACACAGATAAAACTGTACGATAGTATATTTTTCAAATTGGGAATTACTATCTTATAGACTTGGACAGTGAGAACACCATCACTTTCCTGTGGACTTTTGAACAGAAATGGCAGGATCTTCTGCCTTCTTTTCATCCTGGTTATAAATCATTTCCTTAATATTGTTTTCCCTGTATCTTACCATATTTTTTTCCTCTACCAGTACTTTCTGTAACTTCCTTTCCAGTATTCATTGTTAAGTTAATTACTTAATAATTATTAAGTTAGTTACTCTCTTCATAGGACAGTTCTTTTCTCCATCTCTCTCTGAAACAGCAGGCCACATACATAAAATATCATTTATTTATTCATTCATCAATGAACACTGTGTCTGTCCTGCCAATTAATAGCTATTGTGAGTGTCATTAAGTCCCATAGAGCTAGGGACCCATAAATGGGAATGTGTCCTGAATATCTTCAATAACTCTCATGTGGGAGCTTTAGCACAGGATCCAAGAAAGAGAAAAAGAAAACTTACCCATTAAAGGATTTCAACATCCAAAATAATGAAATCAGTGTCCTTTCAGAATGTATACAACATCAAAATTCCATTTGTGTTCTTGAGAATTTTTGCTTAGGTATAAACTTTAGCCAGTTATAACAATTGTTTTATTAGTTATTATTGCTGATTTTATTTCTAAAGGGTATACATGTATTTCTTTCTTCACTGAATTTTCTGCCAATATTATGTAAGAATGAAAAAAAAATGGAAAAGAAACTAAAAAGAAAAGGTATACCAGAGAGAAAGGCAGAGGGTCATTTATTTTTAAAATGAAACAGAGTAATTTGTGTTGCTCACAATGCAAATGTTGCTAATAATAGATATTATCATATATTGTTCGTAGACTTACAAATATTTAGAAACTGTTTTAGAAGTATAGCAAATAAACCTTTAGGGTGATATACAGTTACTCAAAAGCACATTAGAGAATGTGCCGCAGAAGTTGCTTTTATAAAAATTATCTTAAAGATAAATATAAAGCATCTCCCAAATTTCTGAATTTCTGATATACATGAAGTATTTCCTTTTTCTTTTTTCCTTTTCTTTCTTCCTTTCTTTTTCTATTGTATTAACTAAGAAAGATGACTTTGGGGAAAAAATTGCCCCACCAAAAATGAGATTGGGTTCTCAGAATTTGTGCAAAGACAGAACTTGTTTGTGCCGTTAATTGATTCATAAGAATAGGCTTTTTAAAATTTTTTGAAAATAATACTGCTTTGAAAAAATATATAGGTATACTTACAGATTTTTGCAATGACCCTGGAATTTATATAACACATACACACATGAGATTAGAAACTTCATAAGATCGACCCAGTTCCTGGGGAACATAAAAAGTCATGTAAGACAGGCTAGATGCATTTATGTAGGGCATAGTTGTTACAGCTGTGCACATCTCAGCAATATCCTCTTTGCTGAGCTAGAAAATACCAGAGGCCAGCATACCTCATATCAGTACCCACTGATAACATTTTATACTTTAAAGAAGCAAAAAAAAAAAAAAAAGAACAACGGGGGAAGAAAACAGGCCCTCAAGACATTTTTCTTGTAATTCTACTTTCATCTTCACATCTTCACCTTAAACTAACAATATTTTGCAGCCCACAGACATTCTATTTAATTTTTATGAGCTATTCATTTTGATTGATACACCAGACCAAAATGGATAACTGAAAAATAAAGTATCCAGTTTTTCTGTGTGTAAAGACTATTGGAATCTTTGCTATCCAAACCCGCAACTGTCTAAAGCTACCTTTGCCAATCCATCTCTGTGGGTGGCCTCTTGCAAAAAGGGTATCTTATCTAACAACCTCATATAAGAAGTGGAAGAGGACAGGGGAAAAAGAGAAGAGGGATATCTTCCCTATCCAAGGACTATCCTTCATCCTGCTAATGAGTTTGTTTTTCTTCAGATTTCTCGACCAAAATATTCCCTATACCCTCCACAGTTCTGGTAACTCAGAACTTCAAGGGTTTTATTTTTTTTTTCCTCTCTCTTTCTTCTTTAAAATGTCTAGCCATTGATGCAGAAGATCATTCTAATTCCAAGCCTGATAAACTTTAATGGACTTTGAATTATTTTATATAATACCATCATATTAAAAAAAAAACTTAGATATGAGCATCCCACATATGTTCTCAAAGGTATGAGTCTTTCTCTAGGAATAGTAGAAGAATATGTCTCTCACCTCGTGTAGCAGAATCCCTGATGTGCTCCCAAAATGGAATTGAAAGAAGACAAGGCATTAGAAAAGTATCAAAACATAGAAGAGAATTCAGTTGATAAAATCTCAGGAAGTTTCAGTAAAGTATACTTTTGATTTATGAGAAGTTATGTCCAGCAATAGCAAAAGCTTGGGACTTTTTTATTATTCTAGGAATGCTTTTGGGCCTGACCAATTAGAGATTCAGCTGGACGGGAATGACCATCCTCTCCCATCTTGGGTTAGATTAATGAAGATCTCCAAAGACCCAAGAACTAGAGAGTGATCCATGGTAACAGGGACCCAGGGATAACAGGGGAGCCTATAGGAGTCATGCTCTGAATCTGGAGGAGAATAAAAGGGGTTAGGAAAGAGGAAGGAGACTGTGGCAGTAGAGAAGCCACTCAACTAGTAGCTTACAAGGGGATCACCAAAGAAGTTCAGTCCTGACCACAAATTGGGACATAATGTGGAACTTGGAGCCCAAGATTTAACAGTATTTATCCTTCAAGCTTTTCAGAGAATCTTTATTAATAAGGGCTGGTTAGTGAAAGAGAAATGATATTAGGGACTATAGCTGAAATCTAATGCCTAGTATTAGACATATGGAAATGGCCAAGAGTAAAGAATAAAATAGGAAATTTGGAGCTGGGGTACCAGCAGGTACCTTGCAGAGATGTGACACTTTTGCCCCATGCCAGAATAATTTCACATTACTCTCAACTTCTGGGGAGGCAGAAGTTGCCTTTGGTTATGCTCTTGTGAGTCTTGTTTAGCCATGGAAACTGAGTGATGCTGACCTTGAAGGAAAGGAGCTCAGTTGTATTGAGTATAAAGAACTGGTGGTGACAAAGTCAGGGGCTAAGAATCTGGTAAGGGCTTATCAAACCAAGGATGCTTTTGGAAATGCACTGGCCTCTATGGTGTTTCTCCTATTTTCTATCTTTGGAAATGTGGCTCATGTGTTTGTTGCAATTAATTCATGTGATGTCATATTTTATGAATGTATGAGTTGTGTATTGAACACTGAACTTTTATTTTCTTTATTTTATATGTTATGGTTAATAATCTCTTCTGTTTTCAATTATTTTGTAGGCCCTTGAAATCCTAGAGGATTAGACACTATGCTGACCATGTCTAATGACAAAAAAGGCCTAGACTAAATAATGAGGAATTCACAGCACATTATCCATATGAATATTATATTTCCCCCCTTCTTTAAGTACACCAGTCCTGTGATATGAAGTCCATGTGTGTTTAGCTCCATTTTCCATGGCTGATGAACTGTCTCATAAATTATGACAATAACTGACCTACATATCTAATCTTCTAAGAATTTTGCTGTGTGTTTTCACACTCTTTTGTGCCTACACAGACATTTATAGGGACGTTGGCAGGGATTATCATGAGTTGCTAACCCATTGCTTTCTTAAAAATATTTTTTTCTTTTTTAGTCATTTATCATTGCTACAAAGATGGTTAATAGGTAAAACTAATAGTGTTTGAATGGCTCCCAGCTTATAGATTTTTTTTCCCCCTTCTTACCTTGGCTGGGGAATCCTTAGGCTAGAATCCGAGAGATCCAGGGGTAGATTAGAGCATTTAAAAACCTGATGTTGGAACCAAGCTGTCTGGATTCAAATCACCATTTGTTTTATTTGTTTATTTGTTTTGTTTTGTTTTGTTTTACTAGATGTACAACACTGGGGACCTTGGGTATGTTTCTGTTCTCTAGGCTTTATTTTCTTTATCTGTAAAATAACATCAGTGAGAGGATGTGACAAAGTGATGGGGAAAACATTTAGAGAAACACCCACATAGAGTAACTCTGTAGAGCTATTATTATTGTTGTCTTTGAAAACCAACAGTATAATTTTATACAATTGCTTTGAAACTTATGTTTAGCATTTTTTAAATTATACTTTGATCATACTTAGAGCCACAGAAGCCAAAGATATATGCCTCTCTTAGTAAGATTTCAAATGATACTGATGATTATAAAAATGAATTAATGATAAATACTATGGTTTATTAACATGGTTTTAAATTCTCTATCTTTGGGTGATAAAATAAGTATATATCTCATGACTACTATGGTTGTTTGAATCAAAACCATGTTAACAGTCATTCAGGATACCATGTGTTTTAGTTAAAAAATATTGAAAGATGGAAGCCAAATATATAACTGTCAGGACATTTGTTGTCAGTTTACCAAAGCTCATCTCTCACTGTGATCAGGCTTAGATTTACAATTGTCATTAAAAAGGGTGCCAAAGAGTCCAAGGGTGAAGTTGCTTTGCTTAAATATTTTTTGTGTAATTTTTTTTCTGATTTTTATTTATTTGGCATAATTTATCTTTTTAATGTTTTTATCATTTGTAATACTTTTTCCTCTGGTTCCTGGAGTTTGCAGTTCTTAATGGCTTTGGGCCAGAGAGGTGAAAAATACAGAATGAGCTCTGTAAAACACTGAAACTACAAGCTTTTGTATACAGTTTTTGAGGTCCAGCAGGTGCTGGCAGAAAAGAAAATAGAATCCTTGCTGTCTCACTATTGATAGAAAACTAAAATCAGTGGCATGGAGAACGAAATCCCAAAGTCTACAGACTTCTACACATCTCTTATTTATAACAATACATCTATATTAGGCAAAGCCTATCCAATTTTTTATGACTTAATTGGTTCTCTCTCTTTGCATTTATAACACCAATTTACTTTCTGTCTTTCAACATATATCCCAGAGAAAGGAAATAGAAAATAAAACACATTATTCAGTAGGATTTCATTGTGCACCAAGGGTAAAAAGCAGGCATGTATAAATGGAAAGACATTTAAAAGCCTTCCCAACTGAAATCTGGCAGGAGGTAAAACACTTCATTAGGATTTGTAACATCGATGGCGAACGGCTTCACACAATGTACTACATTTGCGAATAAGGCACAAAATTGACTGTCAAAGAGATGTAAGACCAGAACAGATTCCAATCCATTTTATACAGGGGACTCAATGGGAACCCTGTACCTCAGCAACTCCAAGACTTAGGTTTCATAAACTGCTGGTGGAGATTCACCACTGAATCTTCATTTGGTTCTGAAATAAGTCCTCTCGATAATGACAGCATGTAAAGGGCACAGCTACATCCTGGAAGTCAATAGGCTCTTTACTGATTTACTCTGAGAATTGCTGGCAAAAAAGCAATCCACACTTCCTAAATTTGAAATGGAGACATTGACATATCCTAATGTTATAATGGTCATAATTATGTCACTTGGCAAAATGTATGGTTAAAGATAATGTCAAAGGTGCATTTTAGAATTCAGGGTCAGACACACAAAAAAGCAAAGGCTCTCATCTTCGACTCATATTGACTTCCATTATTGACCAGCTTATTAGCATGTAATAAGTATGTTCGCTTGCTGAGTTACAGACACATGACTTGCAAGCACCTTTTAAAAACATAAACCACTATTCAGTATTTAATTGTCTCTTTACCAACTCCTTTCTCCAAACCACTGTTCTTCCTCCCCGCTGACATTTTTTTGTTTCCCGGATCAGAGTCAAAACCATCAGGAATGACCCTTTTTTCTTCTATTCATAAATGCGACTTATGTCATTTAATATGTAAAAACACTATGAATTTAACTCTTTGCAGTGTATGGGTAAAATAAAGATTTGCTCCAAAGCACCAATTTCCCACCTCATCCCATAAAGAGAAGTATATGACTTGATATGCTTCCTTTTAGACTTGAAATTTAAGAATCCTAGATAAAATTATTGTGGAACTCATACCCCCCCCCCATAAGATTCTTGATACATCTAATTCTCCTTTGCTGTATGAGCTCCTCAAGGACAGGAGAGATGTCTGACTCATCTGGGTCCCAACGTCTTATAGTGCCTGTAGCATAGATGTGTTGCATTCCATTTATGCAAATATTAAAAATATAGTCTTTTTTTAAAGGAGAAGATATTACTTATTAATAAATTGTGTGGAGTAAAGTGGTTCAAAATTTAAATGGCTTAGAATGGAGAACTACATGGTACCACTGGTATTTCTAGGTAGTATTTCACCACAGGCCTGGGTTTAGGTTGTCCTCCTGGGATTTTGGAACCTTGTGGGAAAGAATCACCTGAGATACTCATCAGACATACAGATTCTACAGAATCAGAATATATAACAGAGGAATTTGGTAATCTTAGATTACCATAGGGGCAATTGTTGAATAGCGCTTAAAGAGAAATCTGGAGATGGGCAATGAAAGAAGAAACTGATGTGAAAGCATCCAGGACTTGAGGAAGAAATAAGTCATCATGGAAAGCAGCTAGGAGGGACGCCTGGGGGCTCTGTTGGTTAAGCCTTTGACTCTGGACTTTTGGCTGGGGTCACGGTCTCCGGATTGTGAGATCAAGCCCTGTGTCAGGCTCTGCACTGGATGTGGAGTGTGCTTAAAATTGTCTCTCTCCCTGGGGCGCCTGGGTAGCTCAGTGGGTTAAAGCCTCTGCCTTTGGCTCAGGTCATGATCCCAGGATCCTGGGATCGAGCCCCGCATCGGGTTCTCTGCTCAGCGGGGAGCCTGCTTCCCCCTCTCTCTCTGTCTGCCTCTTTGCCTACTTGTGATCTCTGTCTGTCAAATAAATTAAAAAGTTTTTTAAAAATTTTTTTAAAATTGTCTCTCTCCCTCTGCCCCTCCCCACCTCTTGTCTCAAAACAACAACAACAACAACAAAACCCAGAAAAGCAGCTGGGAGCTTCTGACTCAAGTAGCACCAATGGTTGTATTCCTGGCAGTTTTCATCAGACAGAAAAGCCAACAGAGGTTTGTATCCTCCACTGACCAGGGCTCTAGGTGGACTAGAAGTAGAGGGAGCGCCAGCCTGGGAAAACCATGTTGATTAAAGGTCCCTTTGCCTTTCTATATCAGGTGAGTCACTCCTAAAATCCAATGCAGAGGTAACTGAAAACATAGGAATGGAGAGAGTGAAAGGGTCCGTAGACAAAAGGACGAGACTGATACAAAGCGAAAGTTAAGCAGGGCTTTATTTCGCACCAAGCATCGAGAATCAAGCTGACCGGCCAGGGCCGTCTCTTGCATAGAGGCGACCCCTCCCAGTCCCACAGACTAACTTTTATAGAGCAAAGACCATGTGGTTGAGCCTGGCCACACACAGGTGGCCAATTGAATTACAATCCATCCTATAGTAGTTATTTGAACTAGCCTATCACTCTGGTCAGAATTGGCGCCCAAAAGGTAGGGCCCACATTCTTGGGTGGTTAGAGAGGTGCGTTCCTGATTGCATGTCCCACCTGGCTTGGCTCATCCTTGGCAGGTAGGGAGGTAATACGTGCGCTTTTCCTGATTGGACGTTTCCACCTGGCCGGACACGTCCTTGTATCTGGGCTTCGTTATCAGGGGTTGGTCAGTCATATTTTTCTGGTTTCCCAGACTTGTTTCCAAGTAAGCTTCTCTGGGCGGGGGGAAGGTCAATCTAAGTTTGCTGCATAAACAACAAAATGGCTCACTCTGGCTAAATAGGCCCTTACAGAGAGAAGGTGAATGGAGAGCTAGAAACTCCAGGTCTTTCAACATCTAGTTCCCTGAGAAGAAAATAAGCGTAACTTCCCCAGGACATGTGCGACTTAGGAACCTGGGCTCTCAGCAATTCTCCCAAGCGTCAGAGTGCTGCCTAAGGCTCCAGTCTTATAAAACACGTAAGAGGGTTAACTATTGATAAAACTCATCTGTTTCAACATGGTTTTTACCTTTTGAGATCTAATGAACAAACTATACACTTTCTTTTATTTTTTCATATCTGTTTACTCAGTCTTTTCAGTTTCTCCCATGTATAAAGAACGTAGGGCCATGAAAAGAGACACCAAACTCAGTTATCGAAGGTAATTTTTTGGTTCTCTGTTGCTGCATAATGAAATACCCCAATACACAGCAGGCTAAGCCAATGCAGCTTCTGTTGTTCAGAAGTCTACACACTACACAGCGTAGTAGCACATTATACATGATATGCAGCCGGGTCCTCTGACTCAGAGTTTCTCCTAAGGCTGTAATGAAGGTGTAAGCTACAGTTGGAATCCTATCAGAGCTCAACTGGGGTAGGATTTGCATCCAAGTCCAATTGCGTGGCTGGTGGCAGGAATCAGTTCCTTGAAGGCTGTTGGTCTGAGAGCCTAATGCCCTTGCTGGCTGGTGGCTAGAGGCCTGCCTCAGTCCCCTCCCATGTGGTTTCTGCGTAGGTCCACGCACAACATTTCAGCAGGCTTCCATCAGAACCAGCAAGCAGAAGCGCAAAAGTGGACAAGCAAGACAGAAGCCAGAATCTTGCTGTGACCTGGTCTTCAAAGCGTCTTTTGTCCCATTCTATTTTTAGTAGAGAGTTACCAGTGGAACCCACAATTACTAGGAGGGATTAACAGTGTCATGAATAACAAGAGACAGGAAACACTGTGAGAAATTTTAGAGGCTCCCTACCACAGATGTTAATAACAGTATCAGAGGACAGCAAAACAATAAAATCACTAGGTTTTGTTGTAGAATCAAGCATAATAATGGAATACAACACATTAGTAGTAATGATAACAGTAGTGTGGCAATCATGCTAATAGTTGTAAGAACAGAACTAGTAACAACGGTTCCAATGATACTAGTAATCCAAGAGAAAGAAACAATACTATTTCAATAATATTTAATGTTAACATATTCTAGGTACAGAGACTTGATTCATTTCAGAGGCAGACGCTTTGATGTTTTTGGGAAAATAACTTGTTTAGTATTTTTGTGTGTGTGATATCTGAAGGCTGAGGGGCATGACTTGAATATGTTTTTTGGTACACTATAAGCCAACACCCATTAGTGTATTATGAAATCAATTAAGAGACTTAAGACTAGGATGCAGAAGACAGAGACTGAAAAAGTAAATTATTCAGGTTAAAGACAGATCAGGAACATAAAATCTTTTTTTTTTTTAAGATTTTATTTATTTACCTGACAGACAGAGATCACAAGTAGGCAGAGAGAGAGGGGAAAGCAGGCTCCCTGCTGAGCAGAGAGCCCAATGTGGGACTTGATCCCAGGACCCTGAGGTCATGACCTGAGCTGAAGGCAGCGGCTTAATCCACTGAGCCACCCAGGCGCCCCAGGAGCATAAAATCTTAACTGGAAAAGGAAAATCATACGGGAGGAATATTGAAAGGAAAATTGACCTGAGGCAAAGGAAGCAAATTATGATATGGTTCTATTATTATTACTACTATTATTTTAGTATTTAAAATTTACTCTAAGTTCCCATATATTTAGGCAGTTTTTTCTGTACACAGCAGCTTGTGTTAGCAATGCATGGGGAAAATGAAGGAAAAATGTGTGGGGAGTGAATAGTACAGAGAGAAATCAGCGTCATGGAAGCCAAGAGTAAGAACTGGGATTTTGCTTGGCAAGGAAAGTGGCTGCTGGGGAACAACTCAGAAACAGACTTTGAGACCCAGTCAGGCTGCCTTTGATGTCCTCTGCATGAGACCCGAATCCACAGCCAGTGATATCTTCCATGAGACCAGCACTGCCCTTAACGCCGCACTGCCAGGGATGAGAGTTGGAGAGTAGATTCAAAGCATTATGGTAAAAAATGGTACTTAAAATCCAGGATTAAAGTAAAAGTAAATGTAATCTGACACAAAATCCTGGCACTCTGAGGAAAGGATGAGACAGCGCTCATTTCACCGGTTTAGGAAAGCAAGGCTGCCATGAAACTTCTGGGATGTGGGAAGAATTCTGTGCCCCAGTAAATAATATCTCCTTACATGGTTTCACCACACCACTCTTATATTCGTGTGTCAGAAAATGTTTTGAACTTTTATATTCTCTTCACCATCCATGACACCTTTAAAATACCCAGGTTTTACTAACACTGATTACCATTGGACCTGTGTCCCTTCTACTTTCATGGAGGTACTGTTAGTCTTAAATTTTTTCAGTCTCTCTTTTTTTTAACCGTAACTACTTCAATAAATATTACTGATTTTTAAGGAAATTCAAAATACATGTTCTCTTAAAAATCATGTACAATTCTATTTAAAATGTCCTTTATATATTTAAATTACAGATATTTTAGGAGTAGCATTTTTTAAAATTTCAGAAAGGATGATTTATTACTATAGTTTATTTGAATTCACATATTATTTTGTGATTCATTTCTTAA
This sequence comes from Neogale vison, assembly GCF_020171115.1. Lineage (NCBI taxonomy): Eukaryota > Metazoa > Chordata > Mammalia > Carnivora > Mustelidae > Neogale > Neogale vison. The sequence goes on from NC_058099.1 coordinate 40,557,143, forward strand.
TATGTTATATACTATGTTATATGTTAATGTTATATATATGTTCTTAATTTTATACACTTAAATTTTGAGAGATTTTGACAAAAAAATAATTTCTAAGAAAAACGGGATCATGGGAATAGTAGCTCCTGTCTCTCAGCTGAAGCAATAATTGGTGAAATAAACTCATGCACAGTTCATGTGATTTCAAGATACTGAAGGAAACTAATTGAGGACAAGTGTTTAATGAAATCAGAATTGGCTCTGTTTCTGGATCTTTTTCCTGCTGAGGGAATGTAGCTAGTTGCTCTATACAACAGGGACATAAAATAGTCTCTTACACAAATGAAAGTTCTAATAATTTTTTTTTCCTTTGGATTAGCAATTAAGCAAGCATAAACATTTATCAAATTGTGAGGAAAAAAGACTTTAAAACAAATGAAAAATAATACTAATTTTAGTGCAAGGATAGAAACAATGAACAGACAATGAATATAGGAACACTTGAGCTTTCCTATAAAGGAAGGATAAAAGAAACAATGTATTTAATTTACCCAGGGAGAATTATGCAAATGTGCACTTAATTTTCTTTGGGCGACTTACAATTAGATACAGGGTATAAAATACAGTCAGCAGTCACACCAGGCTAGCATCTGGGAACTGAGACTAATGATCATAACACAGTTGTACTAGCTTTCTTTTGCTGTGTAACAAATTATCACAAACTTAAGTGTTTCATACAACACCCATTTATTATCTCAGAGTTTCTGTAGGTCAGAAGTTCAGGTACTGGTTAGCTAAATCTGCTCAGATCTTATCAGGCTTAACCCAAGATGAGAGCTGGAATTCCATTCCTTTTTGGAACGGAATCAGGTTCTCTTCTAAGCTTGTGTAGTTATTGGCAGAATTCAGTCCCTCGCTTCTATAGGTTTGATGTTCCCTCTTTTCTTTCTACCTGTCAACTAAAACCACGTTCAACTCCTGGAGTCACCTGTCAGATCCTAGCCATGTGACCTCTTGCATAAGCAGTTTAGCACATGCTTATGTCCTTTCTTCTAGTCCAGCAAGAGAGTTCTCCTTTTAAAAACTCACCTGATTAGTTCAGCCTCACCAAGGAGAATCTCTTTCAAAGTCAATGAGTTAGAGATGTGAATTATGTGAAAATACCTTTACCTTTGCTATTACTAAGTAACCTGATCATGAGAACAACATTCCCAATGGAAGGGGATATTACCAAATATATATTACAGGTGGCAGGAATCTTGGAAGCTATGTTAGAATTCTGGCGACCACAATCTGCCCTCTAGCCCCCAAAGATTCACATATTTCTCAAATGCAAAATACATCCACTCTTTATCACGATTCCCAAATGTCAATGCATCACAGTATTGGCTCAAAGTCCAAAATCTTATAATCTAAATCTAAATCTGTATTTAGTATTTTAAACTTTAAACTTGAGTTTAAAATCAAATATAAATATCATCATTTTGAAGTCCAAAAATCTCGTCATTGTCTAAATCAGATGCGGTTGAAACTCCTGGTTATAATTCTTTAGTATAGCTCCTTGGAGGCATGAATACTCTCCATCTGTTTCCTTCCACCTCGTCCCATCCATAGTTTTCTTACAAAATGGAAATTTGCCCCTTCTTCCACCATCTTCCCCTGCCCTACCCCAGCTTTACTGAGGTAAAATTGACCAAAAATTATAAATATTTAAAATGTTCACTATGATTATTTAATATGCCTTGTGAAATGATTACCACAGCGAATTTAATTGTGTGTGGTAAGAACACTTAACATCTACTCTCTTAGCAGATTTTAAGTGTACAATACAATATTGTTAACTATAGTCACCATGCTGTAGATTTGTTTTCTAGAGCTTACTTATTTCGTAACTGACCAACATCTCATTTTCCCCCACCCACATCCCCAGTCCCTGGCAACCACATTTTACTTTGCTTCTATAAGTATGACATTTTTCTTTCTTTCTTTTTTTTAAGATTCCACATATAAGTGAGATCATACTGTATTTATCCTTACTCTGTCTGACTTATTTCATTTAACATAATGTCCTCTAGCTTCATTCATATTGTTGCAAATGGTGGGATTTCCCTTTTTTTAATGGCTGAACAATATCCCATTGGGTGAAATAGTTATTTATTTATTATGTTTATTTTATCCATTCATTGTTTCAAAGCTAGCACAAGAGCATATCTCTGAAATCTCTCACTCTTTCAAAGGGCTCACCTGATTTGTTCAGGCCCACCATGATACAATCCCTTTTTGTTAAAAGAGCCACCTAATTAGAGATCTTAACTACATATACAAAGTTTATTTTTCATATGACAAAATTAGGAGTGTTATAGCCCATGATATTTACTGGTTGAGCTCACACTTGAAGGGTGAGATAAAATAGGTATGCAGTTGAAAATCTTCAAGGTCATTTAAACATTATGCCTACTATAATAGGCTATTAAAAATACAGTCATTTCCTCAAAGTTATTTTAAATTTAATGCATGTAGGCAGGGGAAAAAACTCATATGTCTTATTTTTAGGTAGTTCAAATATAATTCCAATATTGTCAATAAGAATCAATGGGGTATGTAATTTTGGATTAAGAGAGAGAGCAGAGAGTATGTAGATGGCATAATGTGGGAGAACTTAGAGCATCTTGTATTTTATCAATATATATATGAATGGGAAAGACCAAGGGGGGAGGAAATAATAAAAGTCTAAACTAATAGTTATATTTCAATATTGTAAAGAAAAATTAGGCAGATATAATATAGCTATAATAAGGATTAACAGTATTTTTTAAAAGATTTTATTTATTTAACAGAGAGAGAGAGATCACAAGAGAGGCAGGCAGAGAGAGAGGGGGAAGCTGGCCCCCTGCTGGGCAGAGAGCCCAATATGGGGCTTGATCCCAGGACCCTGGGATCATGACGGGAGCTGAAGGCAGAGGCTTTAACCCACTGAGCCACCCAGGGACCCCAAAGATTAACAGTATTTTAAAAGCATAGTTGGCTCAGTGGGTTAAGCCGCTGCCTTCGGCTCGGGTCGTGATCTCAGGGTCCTGGGATCGAGTCCCGCATCGGGCTCTCTTCTCAGCAGGGAGCCTGCTTCCCTCTCTCTCTGCCTGCCTCTCCGTCTACTTGTGATTTCTCTCTGTCAAATAAATAAATAAAATCTTTAAAAGCATAGTTAACCCTGTGTGTGTTAATGAATGCCAAACAGGCTTCTAAAGAAAGGAAAGGAGGCAGCGTCCTGGGATCGAGTCCCACATCGGGCTCCTTGCTCAGCGGGGAGCCTGCTTCTCCCTCTGCCTCTGCCAGCCATTCTGTCTGCCTATGCTCGCTCTCTCTCCCTCTCTCTCTCTGATAAATAAATAAAATCTTTAAAAAAAAAAAAAAAAGAAAAGAAAGGAAAGGAGGAAACCTGGTTTAGATGGACCTAAAACAAGACACAAAATTATGTACAGACAGTATGTTTAGAGAACAGTAGAGTAGGGACATGGGACATAATAAGGGGTGGCAGATGATTAGTGTATATTGTGGTCAGATTATGAAGGATCTCTATATCATTCTTCACAAATTACGTATTTTCTTTGCCTTTTTTTTTTTTAATCTCTTTTCAGTGTAACAGTATTCATTGTTTTTGCACCACACCCAGTGCTCCATGCAATGCATGCCCTCCCCAATACCCACCACCTGGTTCCCCCAACCTCCCACCCCCCCACCCTTTTAAAACCCTCAAGTTGTTTTTCAGTGTCCATAGTCTCTCATGGTTCACCACCCCTTCCAATTTCCCTCAACTCCCTTCTCCTCTCCACAAATTACGTATTTTCAGGTAGGTGGTAGCTTTAAACCTCTTGAAATTTTTTCTTTAAGCTTCCAAAACTTTTTCAAGTTAGATCTCATGGAACTTGGAGTAGATCAAAGCCAAGTTGCACTGATATTTAGGGGCTCTTAGTGTCCCACTGGGAGAATTTATTTCTTATCTCAAAGACAAGAAAAGATAGAGAGACAAAACAAAGTTTAAGTCTGGATACACTGATTAACCAAGTTTCTATCTACTAAGTTCACAATTGTTAATAGTCTGAAGACAAATACAATGAAACAATGTAGCTGTTGTAGGTTTCTTGTTGAGGGGGCTGCTTAGTTCTTAACACTCCTCTGCCCAGTCTTTTCTGATAATTGCATCTGGTACTGAGGGTAAGCTTCCAGAGACTCTGCCTGCTTTGTGTGGCCTTTCCCATCTGGCAGAGATCATTTGATCTAAGAGTATAAAACCAACTTCAAATAAGACAATAGGATTCTCTTTTCCAGCATTTTAAACCTTGAACAAAGAGAGGTTGAAAGTCCTTGAGAGTTCCTGGCAGCCTCTTAGAGGAAAAGTGGATAGACTAAGACTTTCAGGCCAATCCAGTCTACTGCCTATTTTGGGGTTTTTGTATTTTTTAAGTGGTTGGAGAAGAAAGTCAAAGAAGAATAATATTTCATGGCACATGAAAATTCTGTGATATTCACATTTCAGTGTACGTACGTAAAGCTTTATTGGAGGCCAGCCTTGCTCCTTCATTTGTGGCCTGTGTGTGGATGACTGCTTTTGCACTGCAATGGGGGCACTGAGTAATGCAACGGGGATTGTATGGCCCACAAAGCCTGAAATGTTTGCTGTCTGTCTTTTTATGGTAAAAATAAATTAATTAATTAATTAAAAAAAAAAAAAAGAAGAAGTGTGCTGTTTCTGCTCTAGTCTAGAGGAAATGACTATGAGTGTTTAAGGTGGCCTCTGGCCTGTGTGGCTCAATCCCTTTGTCAGTCTTGTTTGCACAACGGTTTTTTTGATGACATAAACTATTTCCCTGTCTTGCCATTAAGGTTCCTGTTTGTTTGAGCTCACAGAGACAGCTTTCACTGCTCGCAACCAAAAGAACATTAACTAATATAATTATCTAATGACTTAGTCCAAGAAATCCATTAGCTTTGCATAATTATAGAGCTGGGTTGACCATTTCAAGTAAATTTACCAGTAAATTAGTGGAAACAAACAAGCAAAATATTCATTTTAAAAAATATCCAACACAGTGAAAAATTGCTTCAATTTGTTTTAAATGGACAGCTAAAAATTGTTAATGGAATTTATATTGTATGAATGGGTTGCTGTGAATTTTGAAATTATTGCTGTTTTCAGAAAATCAGTGATTTCTGGGGATCAGGGTTTATATGGAAAGCCTATGGTTCCTAATATGACTTCTGTAAGAATCACATGGTGAAACAGGTGGATACAGTATGTAATGCTGTCCTTTGAGCTATGCTGCAGGGAAAAGCTGCTTTTTCAGCTTTGCTTGACTTTGAACATGAAACTTAGTCATTCTTCAGATCACCCTACTTGACATCCTTTTTGCTTATCTTTTTAAATTCTGACTTTATTTTTCCACAACAGGTGGCCAGTGGGCTCTGCTCAGCCGGTACATACTCACCCAATCAGGCACACACATGCCAGATACCAAGCTCCTCCTCCTGTCTGCTTTTTGTTTTCCTTATGAGACCATTATTCTTCTTTATTTAGTACAAGTGCAATTTTAGGAACAAATTACATCATCTTTTTAAAAATTTTTAGATATTACTTTACTTATTTATTTTAGAGCGCGAGAGTGAACACGAGCAGGAGAAGGGGCAAAGGGAGAGAGAGGAGTGGACGCTGAGCCTGAGCCCAAGGCAGAGCTCAATTCCAAGTCCTTGAGACCATGAACTGAGGCAAAACCAAGAGTCTGAGGCTCAACAGACTGAACCACCAAGGCGCCCCATTACTTCAACTTTTCCCTTGCTGCTTTTTCTCACTAAACTTATCACAAGAGTAAAACCTATTACAAAGTATCTATTTACTCCTTTCTTTTCGTCTATAAATCAACCACATTCTGATTTTATTTCTCAATCCAAACAGCATCGACGATGTGCGACTATGTAATAACTTTATCCATGGTACATTTGCTAGCACCAGAGATTCCCTTCCTCGTTCTGACACAACTGGCTTTCCACTTCCCAACTATGGGTAAAATATGTCTTCCCCTTCTTCACTTTTTCTTCTTCTAAGGGCAGAATAAGGGACACACAAAATATGGCTTCCAAAGGTACTAGTGAATAAGGAATACAAGAGCAGCAGTGGATACTTTAGAGAATCCTAAAATGTTTTTAGATTAAAGGAAAAAAAAACTGCATTAAGTCTCAGAAAAAGTCATATAGATATTTGGATGGATTTCTCTCATAATCTGATTATTATGGATCCAAGACCCAAAAATATAAACTGAACTGTTTATTTGAGGTGTGCAATCACTCAACGTAAGGTGGTATTTCCACTTTTCCTCAACACGAGTGGGGCCAGCCCTCCCGAGCTCTGGCAAAACCAGGACAATGATGAAAAACGGCAAGCTGTCAAGAGTGTTCCTATCCTAGAATCCTCTATCCAAGACGAAGAATGGCAGTGCTGGACTTTTTCCAGCTTATGATGCTGGGTTTTCTAATGAGCAGTGATGCTAAACAACTTAATATAGCAAATGCTTCCATATGAATGCAAAACTACATAGTTTATTATCTGGCCAACCTGACCAGAAGCCAAGATTGTAAGGCACAAGAATTCTGACATATAACAGTTTGGATTTACATAAATAGAATTTTAAGCTCCACTTTTAATTTTTTATTTGTCTTATCCAATCTAGCTTTGCACTTAGAATCATCCTTGGGGTGGCCTGAGGTTATTAACCTGGAGTTATGTTAGGTCTGTTCTTTCTTTTTTTTACTAATTCCTTTTAATATAAAAACTGGATTTTTTTCCTTCCCAGTCTCTCTTGCTAATGGCAGTTGGTACTAAGACTTTTGGTTTGACCAGATTGACTAGATTAATTTTAGGCATGTCCATTCATTTTTAAAAGTACCATGAGACTGGTTTTTAGGTTTTTCACTATTACTTTCAATATCAGGGCTTTGGGTTTATTGAATGGGGCATGAAACATCGGATTATAAATAAAGAACCAATGAAGCCTCTTTCTCAACTCCTTTTGCTATAGGACTGCACCACTCCTCTGGCGATTCTGACCACAACCTCACAAAGCATTGCTTTAGGATTCTCATTTTTTGTGTGCCTCAAGAACCAAATTATTAACCAGCCTTTCTCAGATCCATGTCTAAAGCTGGTCTCATCCTCAATATATGATCTTGCCTTTCGCTTAACTAAAATATCCAAGAGTTATGAGTTCTATTCCTGATCACCCCTGTTCTTTCCCTTTACATCCCCTCACTTCTCCAATCTCCATTCTACAAGTGAGGCCGATGTGCCACTCCTTTTAACCCTAAGCAAAATTTCTATTTTGTCTTCGACTCTACTGAGTCTCTTTGTGTAGTAGGTTATTGCTTTGTGAAAACACCATTCTTCACAAATGTCATTGCTTCAGGGCCTATAGTGCAATATATTCCTGAGCTGGATCCTTGAACTATCTTTCCACCCTAATATGTTGCTTTTCATGTTCAACAAATGTTTAGTCAATGTCTAACTACCATATATTCAATTGGATCAAAAGGTATCATTGATAGTAACATGCACTAATATGTACGTTCCACTAAGAAGTTAAAAAGAAAAAAAAAGAAACTATGACATGCCATTGATTATAAGACATTCTAATTTCAAAGATGTTAAATTATTAAAATTGTGCATTGTAAAATTGATGAAATACATATGCTCTGCACGGAGGTGTACCAAAGGTACAGAAATGACTTAGATCATGTCACAACTCTTTAAAGGCTCACGGACCTGTACTTTTATGACATTTCATGTTTTCTCAACAAATGAGGAAAATGTTAAAAACTGAGAAATGGTATTTTA